>NC_065578.1:54219698-55665948 GCF_024542745.1 Macaca thibetana thibetana | reverse complement strand
TCAACATTCTAAAACTCAAACTTGGAGACATGACTCAGGTGCTCAAATATCTCCCTGGCTTCCCACTGCCTTACAGCTGGGCTCTGCTTTAGTCCCCAGCCTCATGGCCTCCACTCCCCTCTTGGACTCCTTATCGCATGTCATGAGCTTCTCATCCTTCCCCTAATGCAGTGGTCCTTTTCTTCCTTTCCTACCTTTGCACATGCTGCTGCTTCTACCTTGGTGACCCCAGTCCTCTTTTCTAAACCTGGAAAACTCCTTTTCTAAAAGAACCCATCAACTGCCACCTCCTCTGAGAAGCCTTCCTTGATACTGTTAAATGAAGTTTTAGCTTCCTTCCCTGTACTTCTACAGCAATAAGGTTGTATCTCTACTCATGGCTTCATCCCGTATACTGCAGTTGTTTCTTGCCTCTTTTAGCCTGGAATCTTCTTGAGAGCAGGAACTTTAGTCTTATTTATCATTCTATCCCAGGACCTAGCCAGGGCCTGACGTATAGTAGGCACTGGATAAATGCTTGTGGACAAAATGGGTCGATGATAATGTCTGTTGTGCGTCTGTTATGAGTTCAGTGCAGGGTGAAGCAGTAGAGAGTAGGATAATCCACGGTAGGCCATTCATGCAGCTGCCCTGGGGAGGCACTGTCCTGGGTGCTGGGGATCTCTCTCTGAAGAATGGGAGAGACAAGCCCTGGCTCACATACAGTTTCTTGCAAAAGCCGGAGAAAGGCATAGGCTGGTTAATTTCAGCAGGGATAAGTGCAGTCATGGGGGAAACACAGGGTGTCAAGGGAACTCATAACAGTGGCACCTCCACCTCATCTGAGCGGGATTGGAGGTGAGGAGCAAGGAGGTGACATCTCAACTGAGACCTGAAGGAGGAAGATGAGGAAGGAAAGCCAGAGCATGGCACATTTGGGGAACTGAAATTGTCAGGGTGGTGCACACAGATGGAGTGGCCTTGACTGGAGCATGAAAGTGTGGCTAGATTCGGAGCAGGTGGGGGTGAGGGCAGATGCGGGGACGCCCTCTGAGAATGATAATATGGGGGAAGTGGGAGACCAGGTGGTCCTTGCTGAGAGAGGTGAGAAGAACACAACAGAAAAAGAAAATAAAACACAGAAGAAAGAAAGCGACTCTCATGGTGCGGTCTAGTCTGAAGACATCTTGAGGGCATGAGGTCAGTGCAGACCGACATCACCAGCACGGGCTTCTTGGAAGTGCAGTTATCAAGGATGGGAGGATTTGGAAGGTGAAATCAAGAAGGGGAAGCAGTGGGTAGAGGAGGACCTGAAGGAAGGTACAGGGGCAGTGCTGAGCAAACAGCATGGGAGCTCAGGAGGCCAGGCTGGCAGAGCTAAGCAGACAGAAACAACCCTCTTCATCAGGTTGCCTGTACTTTCCAATCCACAAAGCGCTGCAAGCACAAGTACACAGCCCAGACAGCCCTGACAGGGCAGGGATCACCTTTCCATGTTCCAGAGGAGGCAACCAGCACAGGGGGTTGTGGGAGTTACAGGAGGGAAGTCACAGGATCATGCGGTTTGGTGGTTTGTTCTCTTGCGAGGGGTTGACCTTTCCCCAGCTTTAAAAGCCCTATGCCAGCAGCTTTTCCAGGGGTGAACAATGCAGGCTACTCCTTGGCAGGCATCATGGTTTCTCTCTCATCTGATTATTTTTTCCTGTTCCAGTTAGCACTTAAAAACACCACGAACACAGAAATCACTCTTGCCCTCCTTAAGCCCTTTACCTGCGCCGTCTCGTCTCTCTGGTTCCCTGAAAGGAATTAGGCTTTCTGGGCAGCCATCGGGGAAGGGAGGGAGCATTGAAAGCTCCTGGTATGTTAGGATCATGCTAGGCATGTTGATACATGAGGTCCCATTTAGTCTTTACCGCCAATGGCTGAGGGGATTTATAGACAAAGTCACTGAAGCTCAGAGAGATGAAGCCCTTTGCCTGAGCTCACATTGTTAGGTGGTGGATCCAATCCCAGATCTGCCTGAGTTCAAAAGAACAGAATAAACAATACAAGTCGGTAGAAAAAGCTCGGAAACCAGAGTCTCTACCTGAGGATCAGTGTTGGGTGGAGAATAGTTCCAGAACGTGATATGCTCTTTCATGGGTTCATCCCTATTCACACGCCGATCTCCATCTTGTACTTTCCAACCTCCTCTACCCACAAGCCCCTGTTCATCTTTTAAGCAATCTGAAGATCCCTCCCTCCCTCTGCCTGTGTTAGGCGCTCCTTTTCCAACCTCCAATTTCTTTGTGCTTATCCTTAATATAGAATGTAGCACCATCTCTTATAATGGATGTTTTCCTGGGCTTGTTTCAGTGGAGTACAAACTCCCAGAAGCAGGGTTTGTGTGAATCTCTGAATTATCTGCCTATGACAGCACTTGGCATACAGAAGGTGCCTCAGTAGATTCTTGTTGAATGAATGAATGGACAAGTGAAAGAGTATATCTTGTCCTGAGATTCTTTTCACCACAGTTGATCTAGTAGTCCCACCCTCCATATTAGCCCCGGTGAAATTCACAGAGGTGAAGTGACACGAGCAACATCCCAAAAGTAGCCAGATGAAAGCCAGCCAAAATGAAACGAAATAAGCAACAACAGCAACTAACGTCCTTTGTCCCCCAACACTTTGTAATGCTCAACCACCCAGATCTTTCATCCAGAACTCATGTGTTCTCTATCAGCCCTGGAATTGTAACCGAGATTGGTAGCTGCCTACCAATATTCATTCTCTGCTTCTTGCTCACTAATGTAAATGAATTGGGGCTTGCAGTGTGCTCAGTTTAAGAAGCACATTTTCTAGCCTCCTTAGCAGCAAGGTGTGGTACTGGGATTAAGTTCTAGCCAATGAGATATAAAAAGTTTTGGGGTGGAATGTTGGCGAAACCACCTTGAGAAGGAGGGTGTGGGGGAGACGACAGATACGGCAGACCCTTCCTTCCTTCCTTCCTTCCTTCCTCCCTTCCTTCCTCCCTCCCTCCCTCCCTCCCTTTCTCCCTCCCTCCCTCCCTCCCTTTCTCCCTCCCTCCCTTCCTCCCTTCCTCCCTCCCTCCCTACTTCCCCTCCCTCCCTCTCTCTCTTCCTTCCTTCCTTCCTCCCTGTCTCCCTCCCTGTCTCCCTCCCTCCCTCCCTCCCTCCTTCCCTCTCTCTCTGTCTCTCTTTCTCTCTTTCTCTTTCTTTCTTTCTTTCTTTCTTTCTTTCTTTCTTTCTTTCTTTCTTTCTTTCTTTCTTTCTTTCTTTCTTTCTTTCTTCTTCTTTTCTTTCTTCTTTTCTTTTCTCTCTTCCTTTTAGAACATGGCACAGTGATAAAGTCATAGATGCAATCTTGGATCATGAGGTAACCATGAAGGTGGACCTGTGCTGAGGATGGAGAAGCTGAAAGACAGAAATAACTTGGTTTCCTAAAGACCATGGAGCCCTGGATTGCTCACTTCTAGACTTTTTTTTTTTTTTTTTTTTTTAAAGAATCCAACTCTTATTCTGTCACTCAGGCTAGAGGGCAGTGGCATGATCATAGCTCACTACAGCCTTCAACTCCTGGACTTGAGCAATTTTCCCTCCTTAGCTTCTTAAGTGGCTGAGTCTATAGGTGCACACCACCACACCCAGCAAATTTTATTATTTTTTTGTAGAGATGGGGTCTATTATGTTGTCCAGGCTGGTTTGGAATTTCCAGCCTCAAGCGATCCTCCACCTTGGCCTCCCAAAGTGCTGGAATTATAGGTGTGATTGGCCTGAGGCTATTTTTAGAAATACAATCCCGAAAGCTGCCAGCAGTGGAGCCTGGCTGAGTGGGTGTCCTGCAGGTCCGAGAATGATTCGCAGCTGTGGAGCTCCTGGATCATTCATCAGCACCACCTAAGACCCTGCTGTATCCAATAGGAACAGGGTAGAACTTGGACACTGTGGGTGTGGGAGCAAGGGGTTCGTGTCTCAGTTCCTCCCATGACGGTCTATGACTTTTTCAGCTGATCTCAGCTCATTGCACTTTGAGGCTTGAATGGATTTTAGAGAACCCAGATGGAGTCTGTGTTGGACACTGAGAGTTGCCTACCCAACAACTGTTTCCACATTCTTGCTTATGAGAACACTGATTCTGCTGCTCTTTGCGGTAATTCCTTTTCTCTTTCTCTGATTTGTTTAGGTAGAGGCCTGTGGTCCCTTTCTTGCCTCAACACCTCCCCCACCACCATGAAATACCAGGGGCACATCTGGGAAAGTTTTCCTTATTCTTTTCTTAAGGAGAAGTCCAAGACCAACACTTTCCTCCTCTTGCCTTTGGGCATTACTGTGAGGGTGTGAAGTCTGGAGCCTTAGGAGCCATCTTGACAGCATCAAAGAATCACACAGAAAGTGGTGTGTGACCCTGACACCTTTGAGACATTGTAATACCCAACGGGGGTCCCCTCCATCTGGACTACTTACTATGTCAAATAATAGATATTATTATTGGTTATTATTTATTTATTTATGCAGCCATAAGCAGCCTGACTTACTAAGCTGACTTAATCTAAGCTCCATATTTGACATATGGGAAGAATGAGGCTCAGAGAGAAAAAGCAAATTGCCCGAGGTCACACTGTGGGTATGACAGTGTCAGCCTAGAATCTTTTCTCCTACCTTCCTCTCTCATGGTGAAAGAAATTTGTTTCCTGCATATTACATGGATTACCTCAAGAATCACGTGAGATTCCACATGTATTTGGGATAAATGGAGACCATCTTAATTGTTCTTTCCTTTTGCCTCACTACATTTAGATTGCTATAACAAAATGCCTTAGACTTGGCAATTTATAAACAACAGAAATTTATTGCTTATAGTCTGGAAGCTGGGAAATCTAAGACCAAAGCACAAATAGATTCGGTGACTGGTGAAGGCCTGTTCTTCATAGATAGTGGCTTCTTGCTGAATCCTCACATGACAGAAGGGGCAAACAAGCTCTCTTAGGCCTCTTTTATATGGGCACTAATCCCACTTATGAGGGCTCCTCCCTCATGACCTAATTACCTCTCAGATATCCCATCTGCCAACACCACTGTACTGAGGATTAAGTTTCAATGTGTGAAATCTGGAGGCACAGAAGCACTCAGAAAACAGCACCTTTCTTTCTACGTGGGGAGTCAGAGACATGAGTTTCAGTCCAAATCTACTATGGTGAGCATAATCCTTCACGATGATGTAAACAACAATCACTCCTATATTAGTCCGTTCTCACATGCTCTACAGAAATACCTGAGACTTGGTAATTTATAAAGGAAAGAAGTTTATGCCAGGCTCAGTGGCTCATGCCTATAATCTCAGCACTTTGGGAGGCCAAGGTGAGTGGATCACTTGGGGTCAAGAGTTCGAGACCAGCCTGGCCAACATGGTGAAACTCCATTTCTACTAAAAATGCAAAAATTAGCCAGGCATGGTGGTTGGTGCCTGTAATCCCAGCTACTCGGGAGGCTGAGGTGGGATAATTGCTTGAACCGAGAGGTGGAGGCTGCACTCCAGCCTGGGTGATAGAGCGAAACCCCATCTGAAAAAAATGATAATAAAAAATAAAAGAAGAAACGAAGTTTAATTGGCTCATGGTTCGGCAGGCTGTACAGAAAACATAGTGGCTTCTGCCTCTGGGGAGGCCTCAGGAAACTTCCAATCCATGGTGGAAGGCAAAGCGAGAGAAGGCGTTTTACATGGCTGGAGTGTGAGGAAGACAGTGAAGCGGTGGTGCCACACAGTTTAAAACAACCAGAAATCATGAGATCCTACTATCGTGGTGACAGCACGGGTAGGTGGGGGGGAGGTGAAGGGAGATGGGTTAAATCATGAGAAACTGCCCCCATGATCCAATCACCTCCCACCCAGGCCCCACCTCCAGCACTGGGGATTATATTTCAAACATGAGACTTGGGTGGGAACACAGATCCAAACCATATCGCCCCTCAAATTTACTTAATATAGCATGGTAACATTGACAAAGTTTTCCATATCCATTATTTCATATAATTCTCACAACATTACAGAGTGTGCTAGGCTAGGATTATTATCCCCATGTTTCAGATGAGGACTCTGAGGATCAGAGAGGCTAAGTGAACCACCTGAGGAAGAGCCAGTCTTTGAAACTGAGGGGTGAGTAGAGTAACTACAGGTCTACACCAGAGAGTTACACTGTCAGTGTTCTTTATTTCTTACAAACACTTTTCTCCCTCTAAGGTCTAGGTTAAGACCCCCCATGACACTGCAAAGTAGACCAAGCAAGTACCTCTATCTCCATTTAACAGATCAATAACTAGAGCTTTGGAGACATGAATGATGTGTCTGAGTTCACAGAGCCAAAAAGTTGTCCTCTTTGCATGATTCCAAAGCATTTTCTACAATCATCCTCCATATGAATATCTGGCCTTGTGTTGGGCAGGGCAGATAGGTCCTCCCTGTATAAGTCATGTGTCCCAAGGGCAGAGAGAGGCCAAGCAACTTGGTTGAGATGACTGTGCGGATAGAAAAAATAAGAATCTGGATTTCCTGACTCCCGGTCTGTTGCTCCTCTTTTCTCTTCCAACTTCCACAGCCATAGGTGATATTGGCCTTTGTTACCTCTCATCATATAATCCAAAATGGAATCATACTTTCTTTCTTTCTGTTCTTTTTTTTTTTCTTTTTGAGATGGAGTCTTGCTCTGTCACCCAGGCTGGAGTGCCACTGCACTCCACGATCTTGGCTCACTGCAACCTCCGCTTCCTGGATTCAAGCCATTCTCCTGCCTCAGCCTCCCCAGTAGCTGGGATTACAGGCACCCACCACCAAGCCCAACTAATTTTTGTATTTTTAGTAGAGACAGGGTTTTACCACGTTGACCAGGCTGGTCTTAAACTCCTGACCTCGTGATCTGCCTGCCTCAGCCTCCCAAAGTGCTGGGATTACAGGCGTGAGCCACCACACCCAGCCACTTTCTTTCATCTCTTCTGGAAATACACCCCTCTTATCCATGGCTATGTCCTATTTCCTGGAACATTGTCTGGCTCAATACATATTAGTTGGATGAATGAATGAATCTCTGAATTCCAATCAAATACTTACTGATGGTTAGTCACCTGGCAGGCCTTGGGAGAGGTTGACAGGGGCAAGCTCAGCAGTAACAAAAATTTACCTTTGAGTCTCACTGTCCCCACTGGTCTTTGGCCTCATGGGCTTCCTTTGGCATCCTAGGCATGGTTCAGACCTAAGACACGCTGGCAGCCGCATCTCCAGCCCCGATGAGCTTAGAATAAGCACTGCTCTCCATGTAGCCTAAAGATATATTCATCCAATCTATTTATTCATGTATTTATTAATTCCACTAATTCATTCACTCATGCAACAAACAGCCCTAGTACTGGACCATGGGGATAAGAAGACAGAGAGTTCCTGCCTGTGAGTTCTCCATAGCTTAGTAGGGCCACAAGTATAAGCAGATATGAAAACAGTGAGATAAATGGCCACTACAGAAGTAAGCACAGGGTGCCATGGGGGTAGGGAGGAGGGATGCCAAGGAATATTTCATATGCACCTAGAGTTGCCATTTATACAGAGCTTTCTATGTGCCAAGTACTGTGCCAAGCCTTTACATTCATTTTTCCAATTTACTTCTCATAACAAACCTATGAAGAAGGTGCTTGCTGTCCTGTTCATTTTACAGATGGGCAAACTGAGACTCAGAAATGGACAGTGACTTTCCCAAGGTCATAGAGCTTATATATGTGAGTGTTGAGATTTGACTCTAATGTCAGGGCTCCTAGCAACTGTTCTGTATGCCCCCTGTGCCGATCACCTCCTTTGCTAGTGAGGTTCCACTTCAGTTACATCTTGAAGGGTAAGCGTGAATCCGCCGGGCAAATTGGCTGCTGTCAGCATGATGGTGGTAGGAACTGTAGAGTGTGACGATATGGTTCGGAGGTTGAAAAAAGGCATTTTAGACAAAAGGGGACAACATGGGCAAAGAAACTAGGGTTGAAAACAGCATTGTGTCTAGGGCAAACAAATGGAAGGTGGTTTCTTCTCACCCATCTTAGTGGAGAAATTCTACAGGGGATCTGTAACCTTGACAATCCATTGCAATCAGAACCTTTGGGTGACTGCTGAGTCTTTAGACATCACACAGGAAAATCTTGGTGGAAAGAAAAATTATATCTGGCCCTTGTGAATTTTGTAGTTTTGGGCCAGGAAGACTAAAAAACAATCTCATTTCTGGTCTCAGTAAGCTGAGTGAGAGTGTGGGTCTGCCCAGTGGCTGAGTGGGCAAGTGAACTGGCTGGGTTAGCTGTTGCTGTTGGGGAGGGGGAGTTTCTATTTCTTCCTCTCCCCTTCCCATCTTCTTGCTTTCCACATATACTCACTGAACGCTCCCTGTGTGTCTAGTTTGGCGCCATGGTAGATACGTGGATGAAGTAGCTCTGACCCTTGCCCTCTAAGTATCTACAGTCTAGGAGGGAAAATGGAACATTTTGATAGATATGTTCATGGATATGCTAATATTGACAGATATGTTAATATCTGTTGATATGTTCCATTTCCCTTCCTAGACTGTAGATAATGATGAGAGGATTGCATCATTTACAAAGTACATTTAGTTGGATATACATATTTAGGAACCCATGTGTGGCCAGGTGTGGGAAAGCAGAGATAAATGTTGCAGAATCCCTGTTTCCAAGAAGCCGAGTTACAGGAGAGGAACTCCTGAAGCAGAGTGGTACGGGGGAAGCATGTGCAAAGCACCGAGGAGCACAGAGGAAGGAGGAGGAGTCAGAGAAGCCACAGACATGATTGGTCCTTTGAGCCAGGCCTTTATCCAGCCAGAGACAATCCCATTCATATTTCATTTTGAGGGTCATTGAAGAAATAAAATTTGGATTGATTATTTCAGAATCCTTCATGACTCTGTGAAATCCATACAATGAGCTCCATTTTTCTGTTGAAGGAACGGAGGCCCAGAGCAGTGAAGTGACTCACTCAAGGTCACACAGCTGACACATGGCCAAGCTGGGCCAATGCAGGTCTTTTGACTCATGTTCTTTCTGAGACAGCCCACTGCCTCTACAAGGGAGAGAGTGACAAGTGCCTTGTGCCATGCACCATCTACTTTTAGCTCCTTCCTTGGACCAAGGCCCAGAAAGTGCCCCATTGTGTCACATCTGTTCAAGCCTGTGGCTGATCTGTGGGCTCTGGCTTAATCCGGTAGAAGGATTTAGTAACACAGGTTGCCTGGCCTCTCAGTGGGAGAGCTGGTTAATCTCCCACAATCCCGGTTGTTCCAGCTCCTTCCCTTAGTTACGCTGATTGGAGTGAGGTTTGGAGCCCCATTTTGGGGTCTTTGAAAAGTGAATGGCAGCAGTCACTCTGAAGCTTTCCCTGAAGATGCATTGAGGTTCAGAGCTTAAATGGGGCACAGGGCAAAGCTGCCTTGTCCCAGGCAGTGAGGCATACAAAAGTGGGTGGGGGTTCTCTGAAGCAGTTGCAAAAAAGGGAAGGAAAGGGCATCTACACTGACTGAGTTAGCACATTGTGCTAAATATTTTACATACATTTGAGAGGAAACATTTGCCACCAAAGGACATGAAGATTTTGCAGGAAGCTTCAAAGACTCATCTTGATGATATAGTCACTTCCTTGTCATTTTTTTCTGCTAGAAGAGCAATCTCCTTCAAATGACATAGGTGAAAGCATCCTGCTCCATGCCCATCTGGAAGCCTCTCACTCATGTTTCACAGATGGATGGGAGGAAAGTGGTGCGGAGATGTCAAGCAAGATCACAGAATTAGTCATTGCAGAAGAGACTTGAATTTAGGGCTTGGACTCCAGGACAGCATGTGGAATAAAGGGAACACTTATAAGGCCACTGAGCCCTTAGGAGGAGGGTAGAGTTGGCGGTTCATGCCCAATACATGGGCATGTTTGCTGAACGTATACAATCCAGATGAGATGGGTGGGGACAAAGAGACCGCTTGGCCCAGCGCTGGGTTCTGTGGTCAGGCGCGCTCACAGAGACATGCCTGCAGCTCCCACTTTTTCTAGAGGAGCCAGTCAGGTCCCAGCTCTGGAGGGCAAAGGTCATTTCTCTGAGAGAATGACCTCTTTCTCTAAAGAAGCTCCTTCTTTTAGAACAGTGGCTACTCCAGCCCCAGCCACTGAATACAACTGAACCAAGAAATAAATGGTTCTCACGGCCAGGGAGACGCTTCTACACAGTTTAATTTGGCATAATTATACATTCCCTCAATAGGTTTTATGTGCCTTGTTGTTTCAGCAAAAAATTGTTTGAGTATAAAAAGTTTTTTATTATAAAGAAAAATCTTTTTTTGTTTGTTTGTTTTTTTCAAGGTCTTTATCATCCCCCAGGGCTGGTTCTTTCCCACATTCGTCACAGACACATCCTGGGGTTGCTTTCCCTCCTTTCCTAATTCATGCTTTGAAGAGGGAGGGAAGCCTAAATGAGATGGTATGACGCTAGGGGCTGTGAAGGCCAGAGGAAGGCCAGATCAATGGTGAAGGGAGAAGTGTGCCTCCTTGAAATGGAGATGATGTCAGCCTCCCTGAGCCAGGCTGCATCTGGTCAAGGACACAGACACTGTATGCTGGCAGACATACTGTACCCCCAAGGCTTCTTGGGAGCACTAGCTTTGGAGTCTGCTTACTCAGGACTCACATCTTGGGTCGGCCACTTGCTAGCTGTGTGACATTTGACAAGGTGCTCAACCTTGCCCTTTCCTTCAGTGTCGTTTGCTTCCCAAACTGAGGTGCAAATATTCCTGGGAGAAGTATGTCACTGCTGGAGGATATAAAGTCACTCAATCATTAAACATGGTGTTTGCTAATGAAGCGCCAGTTTTACCAAAACATTGGTGGTGGTGGTTGTGTGTATGTACCTTGGCAATAATAATATGATATTTACATTAAAACAAATACAGCTATTCAGTGGAAGAGAAAATCAAATGCTCATGAATTTTAAGGTTGAACAGGGAGCTTTGAAGCCTCGTAATGTTTGCCTTGGCCTGCTTTTGCCTGTATATTCTCTCTTGGTGCTTACCCATTCTCTCTTTTTCCCTATTTCAAGGTCCTGAAGAGATAAATGTGACAGAAAGCTGTTTATTCTATGAAATGAAAATGACATCCCCGGCCGGGCGCGGTGGCTCAAGCCTGTAATCCCAGCACTTTGGGAGGCTAAGATGGGCAGATCACGAGGTCAGGAGATCAAGACCATCCTGGCTAACACGGTGAAACCCTGTCTCTACTAAAATATACAAAAAAACTAGCCAGGCGAGGTGGCGGGTGCCTGTAGTCCCAGCTACTTGGGAGGCTGAGGCAGGAGAATAGTGTAAACCCGGGAGGCGGAGCTTGCAGTGAGCTGAGATCCGGCCACTGCACTCCAGCCTGGGTGACAGAGTGAGACTCCATCTCAAAAAAAAAAAAAAAAAAAAAAAGAAAATGGCATCCCCTGCCCAAGAGCAGTGGTGTAATGATTCCGTAAGATAGCGCATTTAAAATCATTCCAGGTTTGGTGATAAGCTATTAGATACGACACCAAAGGTACAAGGCATGAGAGAAAAAGCTGGTAACTTGGATTTCATTAACATAAAAAATTCTGCTTTGTGAAAGACACTATGGAGATAGTCAAAAGACAAGCCATGGAATGGGAGAAAATATTTGCAAAATACATATCTGAGAAAGGACTTATATCCAATATATACAAAAAACACATCAACACAGCAATAAGAAAACCAACAATTTAACTTTTGCTCAGTTAAAAAGTGAGCAAAAGGTGCAATCAGACACCTCACCAAATAAGATGTACAGAAGGGAAATGATCACGTGAAAAGTTGATCAACATAATTTGTCGTTAGGGAATTGCAAGTTAAAACAACCACAAGATATCACTACACACCTATTAGAATGGCCAAAATCCAACACTGACAATACTGAATGCTGATGAGAATGTGGAGCAATAGGAAATTTCATTCATTGCTTATGGGAATGCAAAATCATATAGCCACTTGAGAAAACAGTGTGGCAGTTTCTTACAAAACTAAATCTAATCTCACTCTATGATCTAGCAATATACTCCTAGGTATTTATCCAACTGATTTGAAAATGAATGTTCAAGCAAAAACTTGCACACTATTGTTTATAGCAGTTTATTTTAATAATTGCCAAAAACTGGAAAAAAAGAAACCAAAATGTCCTTCAATAAGTGAATTGGTAGACAAACGGTGGTACATATACACAATGGAATACTATTTCATGATGCAAAAAATAAGGTGCTATCAAGCTGTGAGAGGCTATGAATGAATCCTAAATATGTATTGCTAAATGAAGAAAGAGTCTGAAAATGCTACATAGTGTACAATTCCAAGTCTGTGCCATTCTAGAAAAGGCAAAACTGTAATGAGAGTAAAAAGATAAGCAGTTGTCAGGGGATTAGGGGAAGTATTGAACAGATGAGGTACAGGGAATTTTTTAGAGTGGTGAAACCATTATGCATGATACTGCAATTGTGGATACATGACAATAGGCATTTATGAAAACTTACAGAACTTCACAGCACACAGTGAACCTTTTGTATTTAAATGAATTTTAAAAACTATTTAGGATGTCAAGAGAACCCAGGACCAGATGCATAAAGTGATAAAGCAATCTAATTGTATCACAAATGTATAAAACAACCACAGTGATGGAGTGGATGAAATTGTTGTGGACCTAAGTAATTTTGGAAATAAATGGAGTCTATAAGATTAAAGGCAAAAGAAACTATATACAAGTACTGCACTCTAGCTGAAAAGTTGTTTCCTGTGGGATATGGGTTAACAATTATGGTACTGCTATACAGGTATGCTGGGACTGAACAAATAAATTAAAAGATGGTGGATGGTGGAAGCCAGGGTTTTTACTCTTGGAGGGGAGTGCATAGGTAAGCAAGAGGAGGAAGCTAGAATGATCTACATGATATTGGGTTCGAGTTGGAGGTACAGTGTGAATCATGTTTAGCTTAATATAGATACAGATGTTTATATATAGAAAATGTGTAGACATGGATATATACACAGGTTAGTATATACACACATATATTTCCTGGCTGTGTCAGCTGAGAGAGCCTAGAAGCAATGACATCTCAGTAGCTGCAAGTATACCTAGAGTCCATATTTTGGTTTTCAGTACTATTGTGCAGTACAAGGAACCAGCAATCCTTGGAGAAATGGCTGAATCTATGACTGGGGCCGTATGTTTATAAGATGATCCTAGAGCATCTCCTACTACCAGAAAGTAAGAAATTTCTCTAAAACAAAGCAAAACAAAAACAATGATATGGGTGTATCAATGTGATGGAGGAACCAATTGAAAGAGCTCCCAATGGCCAAAGCTGAACATTTGAACAACAAAATAAATAAGGTAGCTGGGCATGGTGGCTCACGTCTGTAATCCCAGCACTTCAGGGTGCCAAGGCGGGAGGATGGCTTGAACCCAGGAGATCGAGACTAGCCTGGGCAATATAGTGAGACCTCATCTCTACAAAAATTTAAAAAATTAGCCGAGCATGGTGGCGTATCCCTGTAGTCCAGCTACTTGGCAGAGCTGAGATGGGAGGATCGCTTGAGCCCAGGAAGCAGAGATTGCAGTGAGCTGAGATCGCACCACTGCACTCTAGCCTGGGCTACAGAGCGAGACCTTGTCTCCAAATAATAATAATAATAATAATAATAATAATAATGTAGTATTATAATACAAAGTATAAAATAAAAACCTATGAGTCCATACTGATATAAATAAATAAAGAAATAAACGAATCGGGGAAAATATACAATTTTTTCGTGCAGCAGAATTTCAAATCATTTCTATAGATATTCCACCCTGTGGGAGGCGGAGTATAACTCCCTAATCCTTAAATGTGTGTTGTGCATAGCGACCTCCTTCCAAAGAATACAGTATAGACGGAGGAAAAAAAGAAAGTAATGTTAGTGGAGAAACCTGACAAACACGACCTAAGCCAAGTGATCAGGTCAACAAAAGTGGTGCTGAGTCATATCTACAGTATGTACCAAAATGTCACCTCTGTGGTGTTCTTCCTTTCAGTCCCAGACCCCAGTCTATCTAGTCAAAAGAAAAACATGAGACAAAATCTAACTGAGAGATACTCTTCATAATACCTGGCCAATACTCCACAAAACTGTCAAAGTCATGAAAACAAGGAGCTGTCACAGGCCAGAGGATCCCGAAGAGACTTGGTAACTAAGTATAATGTGGTATCTTCGGTGGGATCTGAGAACAGAAGGACACTAGGGACCAGGCGTGGTGGCTCACTCCTGTAATCTCAGCACTTTGGGAGGCCAAGGCGGGTGGATCACCTGAGGTCAGGAGTTTGAAACCAGTCTGGCCAACGTACTGAAATCCCATCTCTAGTAGAAATACACAAAATTAGCCGGGCATGGTGGTGGTGTAATCCCAGCTACTCAGGAGGCTGAGGCAGAAGAACTGCTTGAACCTGGGAGGCGGAGGGTGCAGTGAGCTGACATCGTGCCACTGCATTCCAGCCTGTGTGACAGAGGGAGACTGCATCTAAAAAAAAAAAAAGAGAGAGAGAGAGAGAAAGAAAGAAAGAACAGAAAAGAAAGGAAGAAAGAAAAGACAGAAAGAAAGAAGAAAGAAAGAAAGAAAAAGAAAAAGAAGGAAAGAAGGAAGGAAGAAAGAAAGGAAAGAAAGAAAGAAAAGAAAGAAAGAAAGAAAGAAAAAGAAAGAAAGAAAGAAAGAAAGAAAGAAAGAAAGAAAGAAAGAAAGAAAGAAAAGAAAGAAAGACACTATGTAAAACCTAAGGAGGAACCATGGGCTTTAGTGAATTATAGTATATTAATATTGGTTCATTAATTTTAACTAATATACCACATTCACATATGATGTTAAGATTTGGGGAAACTGGGTGTGAGGTATCTGGAAATTCTGTTACCTCTGCAATTTTTCCTGTGAGTCTAAAACTATTCTAAGATAGGAAGTTTATTTTTAAAAATGAGATAATAAGTTATTTAGTGAGTGGTTGATATTAAATGGTAATAAATGATAATGAGATTGGGAAGGTTTTATTCACTCAAATCCCACACACAAGTAGAGCACTCAGAAAAATATCCTCGGAAGATTGGTTCCTGTAGAAACTGAAATTCCCAAGCATGGATACTGGCTAGTGCCAAGGTTTCAGGGAAAGGGTACTATTATTCTTCAAGAGACAAGGAAAGGGTTTTGTGCGTTTTTTCCCCCCTGCTTCCGAAATGGAGGAGAAGGCAGAGTAAAACAATAATGACCATCACTGAGTACTGAGCTATAAGCCCAGTGCTTTGTCCCACTGCATCTCCCTACAACCCTGAAGGGCTAATTACCACTATTCCCATAGATAGGGGGAAATAGAGGAAAAAATGAGACCCAGAGGGTTAAATGACCCACCCGACAAGGCATAGCTAGCTGGGGACAGAGGATATGAAGCAGGATTTGAACCCAGGAAGCTTGGCTCCAGAGCTGTCTGCATGAGGCTATCTGCCAGGCAATGTGATGGTGCCTGGTGCCCACTTAGTGCTCAGCAACGTTTCTAAACTCCTGGAATGTGTGGTGTGAGCCTGTTTTCTGTAGAAACCAAGAAAGGGCTGGCATTGTGTTTTGGACTGGGATGGTATACAGAAGAGAGACGGTGGATGGAGGAGCCGGCTTGAGGATGAGACGGGATCACGGGAAGACTTTGGACTACAAAGGCCAGTAAGAGTTTGCCAAGTGCATTGAGATCTCTCAGGGCCAGGACAAAGGAGTGGGGGTGGCAGTGGGGCTGTGGTTCTTAGTAGACACTGGATACCACTGTTACTACTCCTTGTCAGCCCCTTCCTGCCCTACTCCCTACTCACTCCCCCCTCAAATACCCTAGTGGCTCCTTCAATCTGGGCCACTTCCTCAGGGGAAACAGGATGTCTTCTCCAGGCTTGGGCCGGGTCTCTGGGGTCTGGGGTGGGAAGAAGCTGTCTAATTGGTTAACACGGAGCTAGGCACCAGAGAGGAAGTAAGGTTTCCTGGAGTTGAGGAAACTGCCATTTCCTCCTCCAGCAGGAAGCGGCCTTGGCTATTCTCAGCACCCCCTGGTCATGTGGAGCAATGGAAATCACAGCCTGGCAGTGTCTCTGGTTTGCCTCCTGCAGTTTAACAATCTCCCAGTCAAAATAAACTGGCTCCTTAGGTCTCCAGGGCATGGTTAAGGTAATAATTGAGAGAAAGAGAGAAGCCAGAGGCCTGGCTGTAGCACGAAGGCACGGAGAAACTTTTACAATGCCAGGCTGCTATTGGTTGCTGGTGTCTCATGAAAGCGATATAACTGCAGCCTTGTGAGGGCCAACACATTAGGAGATTCAGTGATGGCTTCTCAAACAGCCATGCTCCACCTTGCAAGAATTTGGAGCGACTTGCAGAGAGGAGATTGCTGATACTTTTAGCATCTATGTAGATGAGTTTCAACAGGAAAGCTGCATGATTCAAAAGAAAAGGAACTGGAAAAGGAATCAGACCCAAGTTCAACTATGGACTTCACCAGACAAGCTATTTTGATGAGGTCACAACATTGTAAACTTTGCTTTCCTCGTCTCTCAACAGCCATGGTAGAAAAAAACCACCCTGTTTACCTCACAGAATTACTCTGAAATCAACTTTGATTCTTTCTTTATCTTCTTATGTCCACTGGTTCCAGAGCCCTGGAGATTCATTTCCTCCCTTGCTGTTCATTCCCGCCACAAAAGTTTATTGAGCACCTACTTAAAGTCTGGAAGTGATCTCCCCTGGGGACAAGGAAAGATATAGTTTACATTCGCAGAAGAAAGGCAGATAACTAACAAGTAAACACAAATACATGAGATAATTTTATATTGCCCTAAAGAGCATGAAGGAAATAAGTGAGGTGGGGGAGGAGGGATTACATGGGATGAGGGAGGTGGAGGCGCCTGTGAGGAGATCACATCTGAATGTACTTGACTGATGAGACCAAGTTCACAATTGAAGGGGGTGGGCCTCTGAGTGGAGGGGGCAGGGCAACTGTTCATTTATTTAATGTGTGTTTATGGGGGGAGTTTTGTTTTTGTTTTTGTTTTTTTTGTCGGGGGGATAGGGTCTCGCTTTGTCGCCCAGGCTGGAATGCAGCGTTGTGATCAGGGCTTACTGCAGCCTCAACCTCCTAGGCCCTAGTGGTTTTCCCACCCCAGCCCCACTCAGTAGCTGGGACTACAGACACACATCACCTCGCCTGGATAATTTTTATTTTATTTTATTTTAATGGGGTCTTGCCATGTTGCTGGTCTCAAACTCCTAGCCTCAAGCAATCCTCCCTTCCCAGCCTCCCAAAGTGCTGGGATTATAGGCATGAGCTGTTGAGTCAGGACTATGGAGGGATTTTTGATATGAGAGAAGTAGTGATAAATAAGACAATCAAGGTCCTTGCTCTCATGGACAGAGAAACAAAAGCAAACAAATGCAATCAGCCATTGATAAGCACTCTGCAGAGAGTTAAGACAGAGGTTGGTCATGAGGTAGAGTAACTGGGCAATCAGTCTGAGGAAAGGGCAGTGCAAAGGCCCTAAGACAGGAAGGAGGATGTGGGTTAGATAAACAAAGGAATGCAATGTTCTTTGAACCTACACGTGGATGTTTCTCATGGTCCACTGGTCACCCTGTTGGTCATATTTATCGCTGCCCAAATCACAATGGCTCTGAAGTCCCTCCCATTTACTTGTGTGAATTCCAGACTGTTTTGGAGGCTCTCCTTGCACCATCTTGTTTGCATCTCCTTGCAAACATCTTGTTTGCATCTCCTTGCACCATCTTGCTTGCATCTTGTTTACATCTTGCTTGCACCATCCTGTGCCCTGGGCATTGCTTGACCATGGACCCCTCCTGGGTACCTGGAGCTCAGACACACTGCTGGACATAGCCTCAAGTTCAGACCTGCTGCCCCTCCCTCATAGTGGTCTCCGTGAGGACGCTGATGGGGAAGGTGGACAGCAAGGCCGATGTCTAGCAAAATGCAGTCGACTGCAGAGAGGTGGCTCTGGTAGGTGATCAGGGATCCCAGTGGGATTCCCTGCCTTTGGGAGGCTGATAAGACACTGAAAAGAGACCTGGGTTTTACTCCTTTAAGGGAAAAAAGTTAACATTGTCTGCTCTGTGCCAGATTGATGTCTAGCAGGAGCTGGCAATACCAGGGTCAATGAAAATCTAGCCCTCACCCTCCCGACTCACTGATCTTAGAGTTGAGTGAGATTTTAATACTAAGGTAGGGCATCTGGATGCAATTCCAGGAGCACCAACAGGTATCGGAACCACTCAGGAGACTTTCTGCAGCAAGTTATAGCGAACCTAACTCACACTGGCTTGAACAATAGAAAGGATTTATTGGTTCACCATCACTGAGAGGTTGAAAGGTGGGAAGGCTTGGGGTGTGGTACAGTCAGGGCTCCAACTCTGGGTCTATGTGATTACTCTGGCCACGTCCTTCTTCTGTAGGTTAGTATCTTCCTTGGGCTGGTTTCTTCCAGGGTCACAGGATGGCTACCTGCAGACAGGAATGAGAGCAAGAGCATCACCCCCACAATCTCAGAATTCAGTCTTGAGCATCCAGCTGACGGCCTTTTTTCACACCTTCCCAATGTCTGTGGCCAGGTAGATGCAAAGTCCTGCTAACCAATTCCTGTAGCAGAGCCAGTGGCACTACCGCATCTACTCACCTTCTGAGCAGGAGTGAATTCTGCCCGAATTGCCGGACAATGGCTGGAGGATGGAGGCTGAGAAGTAGAAGTAATGACCATTATACTGGAAAGAGTGATACAACTGGATTTACATTGTTAAAGATCACTTTGGCTGGAGATAGGTTGGAGGAGGGCACAAGAGGAAGAAGGGAGAACAATTAGGAGCTCCCCCAGGGAGAGGTGATGGTGGCTGGGCCCAGGGGGAGGCAGGGGTGATGGAACAAAGGGGACAGACTAGAATCCTGCCTCTGACCTTTGGCAGCTGAGTGGCAATGGCAAATCTCTTAGCTTCTCTTCACATCATTTTCCAAATCTGTAACATGGCTGTACAAATTCTTAGCCTTCAGGATGAAAGAAGACACATTAAACACGTCTACCTCAATAAGTAGCATTTTATCATTGTTATTACCCAAACTCTTTAGCATGACATTCAAGTCCCTTTGCATCTGGATCCACGTGACTCCAGGCGGCAGAGTTTCTGTGTTGGGCTGACAGTGCTCTTCCCATCACAAGGTGGAAGCTTCCAAAAGGCAAAAACAGTAACTCTACAGCCAGTTATGAAATTTCTGTTTTACCCCAGGGGATTTCGTGTCTACACTCTGGCGGCACAGGGGGTGGTTTGTCGTGTTTTCGGTCTGCAAATATTGACAAAAGATCAAGGGTTGACTCAATGCACTTTGGTGAGTAAGAAAAAAACAGCTGGCTCAAATTTCCAGGCATTTTCTCCTGAGTTGAGTTGCAGTGTGGCTTTTGCCACTCCCCGGCTAGAGTCCTGAGCCCAGGAAAGTCCCTGCCTATCCTTGTCACTCCAAAATGATTTCACCAGAATCAGTGGGTTGAGTGTTTTTACTACAGTCCATATAGTGCCTCAGCCCGCAAGGAAAATATGCATTCCTGGCAGAAAGTGAGTCCATGCCAAATAGAGGGACCCTAAGCTAGGGGTGTGTGTGTGTGTGTTTGTGTGTGTGTGTGTTGGGGGGCAGAGTGGGGGACTGGTGGGAGCAGACCCATTGGGGGTGTGGGGCAATGGAGGGGGGATGGCACTACAGTTTTTAGTTAGGTTTCAACTGGGATGATGGAAACCCATACGTTTGGGGATGAGATTGACCTGAGTTTTAATCTCATCACTGCCATTCATTAGTTGTGAGATTATTCATTCATTCAAAATAGGTCAGATATGGGATAAAAGCTTCAAAACCTATTCCTAAGGAATGACTATCTAGTGATGGATACAGAGGAGTAGATTGTCAGACTATGATAAATGAAGGAAAAAATGGAAGGGAGGAAGGACAGAGAGGGAGCACTGAATCCAGTGTTGCTTGGGGTGGTTGTGGTGGTCAGAAATCATGGGTTGCTTCCTGGAAGAAGCATCAAAGCATAGGGCTTCCTCCGGGAAGCATTGGGAATGGAGAGGCATTAGCATGCAGGAGAAGAGGTGTGCAGCAGGGATGGTGTTCCAGGCAGAAGTCCATGGGCAAACGTGAGCATGGAGTGGAAAGGGGTAGTGGGAGGCAGACCAGGCTGAAAGGGGAGCAGGGGCTGAACAATGAAGGCCATGAAAGCTGTTCTAAAGTTTCAAATTTATCAGAGGTCAAGGGAGAACTGTGGGAGTGTGTGAAGCGGAGAAAAGGCCTGAGCACCATGCATTTTCAAGCATTTTTGGCTGCTCTGTGAAAAACAGACCAAAGGGGCAGAGGTAGGAAGTGGGGACAAAAGTCCAGAGGCTATCACATAGTGCAGGTGAGAGATGGTGGCAGCTGGGATGAAGGAAGGCTGTGGGGTTGTAACAGTCACCCATGGAACTGGAGGATGTTTGGGATGTAGTCACAGGATCTTAGGGGAAGAACAGAATATTATTAGGTGCCAGATGCTTCAATTGCTTCATGTTATTTCTTGCAACATCCCTGTGAGGTGGGCATGGACCTGACTGGGTGAGTGACGTCCCCACAGCTGGCAAGTGGCAGTGGCAGAACTCAAACCCAGGTCTGTCTGTCCCCAGACCTGTGGTTTTTCAGCACTGGATCATGCAGTTTTCCTAAGTCAAATGTAATAAGTTATTCTTACCATATTTCAATTAAGGCCCATAGAAGTTTTACCAATTCTGGAAAATTTAAATGGAGTGATAAATGCACTGAAGAGGAAAGACTGAAGAAAGTTGTTGATTGAGATCTTTGGAATGACCATCCGCATCCATCTCCAGTCATCATCCTCTCTGGGATTTTGAGGTCAGCTGTCATCATCACTAGGAAGCCTCCCTGGATTCCTACTTCCTCATCAAATTTATTTTAATTAATTAATTAATTAATTAATTAATTTAGAGACAGAGTCTCCCTCTGTTGCCCAGGCTGGAATGCGTGGTGCAATTTCAGCTCACTGCAGCCTCTGCCTCCCAGGTTCAATTGATTCTTGTGCCTCAGCCTCCCAAGTAGCTGGAACTAGAGGTGCGTGCCACCACACCCAGCTAAATATATATATATATATATATATTTTTTTTAAATAGAGATGGGGTTTTGCCATGTTAGCCTGTCTGATCTCAGACTCCTGGCCTCAGGTGATCTGCCCTCCTTGGCCTTCCAAAGTGCTGGGATTACAGGTGTGAGCCACCACGTCCGGCCTCCTGTCAAAATTTAGAGCACTCATTACCTTCTTATCATCGCCTCTTCACAGATCTGTTTTTCTTGCTGTCCTAAGAGCTTCTGAAGGGCACAGACTGTGTTTTCATCACTGTGTCATTCCCAGTGCTTAGCGGAGTATAATACACAGTATTTGTTAAATATTGGATGAATGGATGAATGCAATCACATTAGTGAAGCTGATACTAATAGAATCTGTCTGTTTTGGTTGAATGTGCAAGTGGAGATGGGCTTAGTGGGTGTCCATCATCCCAAACACTTTATCTTGTTTTATGCCAAGTGTTGAGCCTTCTCTTGTTCTGTGAAATCATAAAAACTTTCTGTTTGTGTTCCCTCTTCCTCCTAGGGAAACAAGACTGCAAAGCAGCGTCCCCTTTGTAAATATTCAACAGAGTTCTTCCTTAACTGTTGTTCCCCGGGTTCTTTTGCACAAATTACATGTTCCTCCTACCCTGGCTTTAATCATCACAACCTTGAATCCTCATCAAGCTCTCTGCCCTATCTCAAACCAGTGCTTAAAGGACACTCTTACCCTTAGAAGAAATGGTATAATTTTCATAAACATGGGTCATTTCCCCCTTGCATAAATGTCAGATACAAAACCACCACTTAACAAGATGTGCCAGAAATATAGAATGTCTGAACAAAGGCTGTTGACAATAGTATCTTTTTTTTCCTTTTTTGTAGTTCTGTGAAATTGCTCTCCCAAAATATTCCTAATGCTTTATTTACTTCAGTGTTGGGTTTATTTTGGGATAAACTTTCCTGAAGCTGAATCTTAGGATGTGATTCTTATCCTGGTCACATCCTGGGGAGTTGTTTTGTGACTTTTTTTGAATGGGTCCTGGCTCTTCCAGGGAGCCCCTGGTGCTGAGGAAGAGGCAGGGGCCAGAGGATGTCAACTCCCGTGTGCAGGACAAAGACAGAGATGACAAACCATCAGCTTGGCTGGAAATACTCCCCAAAGGAGAGCCTGCGCCGCCTGGTCTCCAACAATGGCAGAAGTGAACCCAGCTCAGACTTTATCAATGATCTATTCCGGAGAGTGGTGTGTCTCATAGTTTCCAACATCTGAGTGATTTGTGACTATTAGGAATTCAGACACTGGATGATTAAAACCGCTGGTGCTGGGAATTTTCTCATTTCAGGAAATTTTGGTTGTGAGGCATGCTGGAACCTTACCAGCCAGCAGACACGAAGGGGAGGAAGTCCAGGCGGGGCCAGGAATGAGACTGTGGGAATTGACCAGAAGGCGGCACCATGGCTTAGCTTTCATGTCAGACAGATCTGCGTGGGCACCCTGCTTCCCTGAGCCTCAGTTTCCTTGCTAGCAGAGTGGAGGTGAGAGTTGAATTAAAGAATGTCATGCCTGGCACACAGTAAGGGCTCCAGATGGGAGTTCTGCTCTTTTTTCTCTTTCCCTGAGTGGCTAGAAGTCTAATGAGTGTCTTAAGGGTGAGGTGAACTGAGGTTTCGTCCAGCCTATGGTTGGTCTGACTTGAGGGATAGATGGTCTTCAGTGAGAATCTAAGTTAGAGCTTGGAGTTCAAGAGACTTGGCCTAGCTCTGAGAGATGAGGGACAAGGGCTGGCCAGAGAAAGATTGTCCAGATCCTGAGGCTTCTGAGCTCAGGGTTGGGCTTTAATCTGAACTTTGATCAGTGAAGAAGCTGACATAACCCCAGGTTTATCCTGGATTATACAGTATAGAGCCATGGTTCTCAGTGTGGCTTGAGGACCCTGGAGGAACCTGGAGGAACCTGAGGTACTTTCAGAGGTTCATGAGATCAGAACTATTTTTATAATGCTACTAAGATGTAATTTTCCCTTTTCACTGGTTGATGTTTAAACTGATGGTGTAAAAGCAACAGTGGTAAAGAGCTGGTGCTTTAGTTTGGATCAAGGTAGTGGTAGCAAACTGCAGTGGTTATCATTGTATTACTCACCACCACATGCGCATGGTAGGAAGAAAAAAGACAGTTTCACTTAATGTCCTTGATGAAGCAATAAAAATGATCAAATTTGTTAAACTTCAGCCTTCGAGTGCCTGGCCTGTCTTTTTAATGATTGGTGTGATGAGATGAGAAGTGTGGGTAAAGCTTTTCTGTTGCCTACAAAAGCACAGTGGTGGTCTCAAGGAAAAGCACCGGAGTGAGTGAGTGTGTTGGGAGCTGAAGTAGCCATTTTCTCCATAGAAAACCATTTTCCTGGAAAGAACAATTGACAAACACGCTGCAATTGGCAGACACAAAACCTGCACACACCCCCACACGTATCCACCCACACATATATGTATTTAAATGATGAAGTCAGGGCTTCAAGGAAATGAAGTTACTTAAAGAAAAACAAATGTCAGTATGTACTGCCAGTGATAAAATTTGAGAGTTCAAATGAAAAATTGGGATTTTTGAAAACTTGTATCTTTCACTGTGAGCTGGTTTCAGATTCCACATGGCAGTGACCCTTTGAAAATCCACCACTTGTCGAGTTTTGGTGTACTATCAAAGAGGAATGTCCACAGTTATCTGAACAGATTATTAAAATGCTTCTCCCTTATCCAACTTCATGACTGTTTGAGGCCAGGTTTCTTCATATACTTCAATCAAATAACACAAGACAATAGGCTGAATGCAAAAGATATGTGAATCTACTTTGTATGTTAATAAGTCAGACATTAAAGAGATTGCAAACATGTGAAACAATAGCATTCTTCTTACTAATTTTGCTACGGATTTTTTTCGTTAAAATTTATTATCTAGATTAATATGTAACAGGTTTATTATTGTTGTTTTAAGGGAATTGATAAGTGTTTTTAGAAGTTCTCTATTTTAATTTCTGACATGATAAATATCACTAGACATGACCCACATAAACAAAACCTCCTTTAGAATCCTCGGTCATTTTTCAGAGTGGAAAGAAGCCTCAGTTCAAATCTTGGTTCTGCCATTTACCAACTGTGCTATCCTGGGCCAGTTACTTTACTTCTCCGTGCCTCACTTCCTTTATCTATCAAATAGAGATCGTTTTAACCTATCTCGTAGGTAGGCTGTAATGCTTAAGTGAAGCTTAACATAATATAAAGTGCTTAGAACAACTCCCAGTATATAACAAGTGTTAGGTAAGGATTATAATGATAATAGTTACTATAACAGCATTGTAGTGCTGTTATAATAGCTATTGGTTATGGTCTGTGTTCCAGTCTGTTTTCCCCACCTGAAGCCTTGGGGTAGGCTGTGACGCTCCCCCAAGATCAGGGTCTGCTGTCTCTGATTCATCTGTTAGTCCTAGCACAAAGCTTAGCACCCATTAAGCAGTTATAAAGTTTGGTGAGGAAATGAATGAGCAGTTGGCAGAAAGCAGGACAAATTCCTGACAGAATCCTGATAGATAACCAAGTTCCCCTATGAAGAGGCTAAAATCCTAAGTGGTAAGAGTGAGACGGTAAATGGAGGCGGAGGCACGAACAGGAACTGGATTGAGGTGGGAGCAGATAGAGTGAGAGAGGGTCTCGAATGTGTGCAGTAACTGATGGAATAGCCCCTTATGACATACAGCCTGATGCCTGGTGAGGAGGCGTTCCAGGCTGAACGAGGACCCCAGGTGAGACCGACCCCACCTGCTGATGGGGCTGGGTAACACAGCCTGCTTTAGTCCACCTGGAGGGGCTCCGAACCTTCAAGACACCTTGGTTAATAACGGCAATCTCTGCATCTGCGGCTGCACTGCATGGAGTTGGGGAGATCAGAGAGAAAAGAGTTAGGCGGCAGCACTCAATACTAGTCTCTCATAATTTCCGGATCTACATTTTACATGACTTGGCGTGTTTGAACATGTTGTACTTGTAAATGGTTTTCTCAGTTATTTTTGGGCATCCAGGAAGAAAGGGGGAAAATGTAGCTCAGTATCTACCCTGCGCCAAGCACTTTATTTATGCTTTCACGCGGAAACCTCAAGACCACCTCATGAGGAAAGTGCCGTTATATCCATGTTGGATATGAAGAAGCTGAAGCTCAGGCGATGTAAGTAATGTCTCTGTGGTCACACTGCTGTTTGGTGGTCTAGCTGGGATTTGAACCCAAGTCTGTGTGAATACCATGTCCATACCCCTTAAAAAAGCAAATTGTATTTTATTTTATTTTCTATTACACAAGTAAAGCATATTTATTATCTAAAATTGAGAAAATACTGATAAACACGCAAAAAAATAAAATTATCCATAAATTCTGCCATTCAGATACAAGAGCTACAATCACATTGATGTCTTTCCAGATTTTTTTCCCAATGTATATATTTGTAACTAGCTTTTCTGCTTAACAATGTGTTGCCAGGCGCGGTGGCTCGAGCCTGTAATTCCAGCACTTTGGGAGGCCGACGTGGGCAGATGACGAGGTCAGCAGATCGAGACCATCCTGGCTAACATGGTGAAACCCTGTCTCTACTAAAAATACAAAAAATTAGTCGGGCGTGGTGGCCGACGTCTGTGGTCCCAGCTACTCCGGAGGTTGAGGCAGGAGAGTGGCGTGAACCCGGGAGGCGGAGCTTGCAGTGAGCTGAGATCGCACCACTGCACTCCAACCTGGGCAAAGAGCGAGACTCCGTCTCAAAAAACAAAAACAAAAACAAAAAAAACCAATGTGTCATAAATGTCTTTCTGTATCTATAAACATATTTCTGTATTATTTAAAAAGACTGCATAGTATTTCATTTTATGAATGTAATGTTTATTTAACTGATCTTCTGTTGCTAAATATTTAGATTACATCTAGCTTTTTACTAATATTAAAAATGCTGCGGTAAGCATCCTTGTAGTTTAATCTTTGTGTGTATCTTTACTTCCTTGGGATAAATTCCTAGAAGTGAGATTGATGATTAAAAGTGCATTTTGGTTTTAAAGACATTTCAATATACCATATTGCCAACTTGACCCCCCAACAGGAAACTTACAAACATTTAATTTCCCACCACAAGTGTGTGAATATTCCTGTTTCCCTGCATCTTCAACAAAAAGTGAGTATAAAAAGACTTTTGCTTGTTGGATAGCCAAACATGAAATATTTGTTTTAATAAGTCCATATTCTTTCAATCTCACTTTCTTGCCTCTTGATCCAGTTTGACTAATGCTCTGTATTAGGATATGAAAAGTCTTAATATGTTGGTTACCCAAGGTAACCAGGTAACCATTTCCTGCCTGAGCTGAGTTGGGTAGAAGTGGTCAGGGAGCCAGGTGGGAGGGAAAGTATGAGTCTGAGTTTGGTAAGGCAGTAGCACAGGTTGGATGGAGAGGGGCTGAGTGCTGGTAACTGTTCTCACCCACTGGTTGGAGAGTGGTCCAGCTACACAGTACTCACCTACCAAAGTATGCTTGCTCCCTGGGGACTGTGTTGGGCAGTCCAGACAGAGAGCTGGTGCTAAGAAATCCACCAGGGCTAGCGAGGTCGATTATGGGAAGGAGGTATACTGGCATCCCAACAGGAGGCAGACAGTAGGGAGCAGACATCCACTCCTGTGGGCAGCAGCCCACAGGAATTGGGGAGAAACAGAATCTCAAATGTGGGAAAGAGTGCTCTTCTTGGGAGCTGCATGTGCTACACAAGGTCCCCAAATGACTCAGCCGGCAAAGAGTTTCACAACTTGACATTCCGTCCCTTGGTGAATTCTCCATACTCCTGCAGACTTTTAGACATAGACATCTCCCTTGTGAGTAGATGTATCTGGCAGTGCGACTCAGGGGTAGCTTCTGAAGGATAGACTATGCTCATAAGATTGAAGGAGATCTCAGAAAACAAATTACTAGCTTGCCAAATCAGGGTTCCAGAGTTGGAATTCTCCAATTGGCCTGAACACTCATGCTTTCCTTGAAATCAGACCTACTGGGAAAATGAAATCCTGTATGCAAGGTTGTGTGGCAAGCATGAAATGGGAACAAGGAGAAATGGACATATGAAATGCATAATGTCATCTGAATAAGGCATCTCAATTATCACATAGTAGGGATGGTCCTACCAATGGGGCTGCCAATACAAGTTGTTTGGAAGAATCTTCTCCACAGGCAGAGCCCCTTGGTTTGACTTTGTGACCTTCTCTTTTTAATAGTGGGTCACCTCTGCAACATGACTCATGTTTCTTCAGAAATGTCGACATCGTCATGTAGGGTATTCAGCCTCTTGTGTCGAGGAGCCCTTCTGTGTTCTTGAGGTGACTCAGTATCTCTGCTCTGACCCACTGATTTTAGAGGTCAACTCTGAGCACAGCCTTGACTCTTTTCCTTCCAAGTTTGTGCCTGATGTCTCCTGTTTGCCGCTTTGTGCTCATTTCCCACCACAGCTGAAGGCTTTTGGGTTGGTGCTAGGACTGAAGGCTCCAGGATGGGGTCTGGCAAGAGTGAAATGCTAATCCAGGAGGAATTTGGGGATTGGACAGGAAATCTCAGCAGGGGCTGGGTCCCGGGATAGCTGGGGACCCAGCACTTCTGATAGGGCTGAGCCGTGGCCTGAAAGAAGTACTCTGAACACTTTCACTGAAAGTGGGAACATCCTCAGAGCAGGCCTAGCAGGTTAATGTACTTGTTCCTCCAAACCCCAACTGCCCACATCAGGGGGCCTCAAGATCTGTAATTAGGGAGCTATGGGTAGAGTGGGCGAGGGCAAATGGTCCCAACTGCAGAAATGAGAAAGCTTTGAAGTCAGGGGGCTGACAAAAAATAAGCACTGAAACCAGTAACTGGCCAAGCAGTGGCTATATTTGCCTGTGTACACTTAGGTATGGGTGGAGTAGAGAACTACTCTCATGCTGTGAATAATTTGTTTACCTATCCTCTACCTAGTTTACAAAATAGTTGAATGCAGCTTACTTTCAAAGATATACTCAAAACAAGATAAAGTACACTTCAAGTAAAATTGTGTGGCAAAGAGAAGATAAACAAAACCTAGGAAAGGAGGAAAAAGCTATAGGCAGGTGAGAAAAGTACTTATATTAAAGATGTTAACAGGTCTATTATACTTGCTACTGGGAAGCCACAAATTTTGATCCAGTTTTTCCAGTAGTCAGGAGAAAAAGGGGTGGATCAAATTCATTCTTCAAAGCCCGTATATCTCATCTCATCCAAGAAGACTCTCCTAACTATACAGAGGCACAAAACACTCACTTTTAGATGTAAGTGTAGCTTTTCTGCTCCGAAACTTGAGTTCGCTAAAGGCAGAGATTATGAATATATCTTATTTTACTTTGAAAACATGAAACCCGGGAGATGAGGTTTGGAAATGAGATAGAATCATGTTCCATCCAAGTTCTATACAGTAAATATATGTCCTTGAAAAGCTGTTAAACCACTCTAAACCTGAGAAAGTTGCTGAGAAGATTCAAAGGAGAATTATTCTAGTTTTTACGAAGAAAGGATCTGGTGGCCAGGGAAGACATAGGCTATCTGATCCTCTACTTGCTAATATGAGGCAGATTCCTACCTGCCTAACTTCATAGATTGTTGGCAAAGCAGGCTAAGAAAGATGAGTTGTCAGACATTCCACAACCAGTTGCAAGAACCTAACCCTAACCAAACCAAACCCTCCTGGCTTTGTAGTCCTTGCTCTTTCTAGCACATATATAGCCTTTCCCCAGCATCCCCATTCCAACTGCCTGCCAGGTTTCCCCATGTAAAGAGTCACAAGTTGGCAGAAATGTCACCAGGTCGACAAGTGTCTACTTGGCTGATGTTTGCTTCGTGCATCCCTTTCTGGGCTATTTTGTGCCTTGGAGAGGTAAGGAGGATCTATGGTAAGAAAGCAGCTACCAGCTTCACAGAGCAGTGAACCATTGAGAGAACTCTTCAGTTAAAGCCTGCTGAGTGCAATAAAAGGCAGTGGCTTTGCCGGACAGCAGAGGATTTTCTCATTCTTGGGAGAAAACTTGGAAACAGAAACCATTCCATGAGGCATTCTGGAATGAAGGCAAGTGGGAACAGAAGCTAGACTGGACTGCAGGAGATGTCATTGTTGTGGAACGTGGAAGAGGAAGTGGGTGTCAGACCACCGGGTGTTGGGCAGTAAGACGGGTGGGCTTGGTGTTAGGGTGGCCTCCGTGGGGAGTCAAGTTCCTGTGCGAGCGGACGTTCATTTGGCCTTAGTGTCCCCTGGGGCTATCTGGGTGTGTGGGTTCAGACTAGAAAAATATCTGCTTAACTGCAGGCTCTCAGTGGCTACTAGATATTTTGCACTTCTACAGCTGAGCAGGCTAAGTTTTCAAGGACCTTGGTCTTACAGACACTGATGTGGGAGGCAGTCCTGTCGGCAGAATCCCTCAGTCCTGTGGTCTGCTTTGGCAAGGTCCGGGCCCACTGATGGGGTTGAAAACAATGAAGCACCTTGATTTGTTTCTCACAGAAAGATGAGAAATTAAATAATCAGAATTGGATTTCAACTGGGAGCACTTTTGTGTGATACTGATTAATTCATCAATTGATACAATCACCATTTGGAGTGTCCATTATGTGTCAGGTGTGGCACTCAGTGATAGGAACACAGAAATGAAGATTAAGTTGCTGCTTTCAAGGGACTGACAGTCGTGTGATGGAGATAGCTGCCTAATAAGTAGGCAGGCCTGAGTCCTGCAGAGCATGTGTCCAGACCAAGGAGCTGAGGCTTCACCAGAGATGGGAAACCAGTGATGGATTCTCAGCAGGCAGATAGCAAAGTCTCTGGCTACTTCTGAGGCTGAATGTGAGCGGAACAATCCTGGAAGCAGGGAGAACCCCGCATATCAGAAACAGTCAATAATTAAAGAAAGGTATACAGAGCTTAAAAAGATATAGGCAACATCCCCGGAAGCATGAACTGATAATCAACTTTTTTTTTTTTCTAAAGTCAAAACTTTTATTTTTATGTTTTTTAAAATTTATTTTTATTTTTTTTTATTTCCATAAGTTATTGTGGAACACGTGGTGTTTGGTTACATGAGTAAGTTCTTTAGTGGTGATTTGTGAGATTTTGGTGCACCCATCACCCAAGTAGTATACATTGCACCCAATTTGTATTCTTTTATCACTCACCCCCTTCCCACCCTTTCCCCCTGAGTCCCCAAAGTCCATTATGTCATTCTTATGCGTTTGCATCCTCATAGCTTAGCTCCCACTTATAAGTGAGAACATACAATGTTCGGTTTTCCATTTCTGATTTACTTCACTTAGTATAATAGTCCCCAGTCTCAATCAGGTTGCTGTGAATGCCATTATTTCATTCCTTTTTATAGATGAGTAGTATTCCATCATATACATATACACCACAGTTTCCTTATCTAGTCGTTGATTGATGGGCATTTGGGTTGGTTACACATTTTTGCAACTGCAAATTGTGCTGCTATATACATGTGTGTTCAAGTACCTTTTTCGTATAATGACTCATTTTCCTCTGGGTAAATAACCAGTAGTGGGATTGCTGGATCAACTGGTAGTTCTACTTTTAGTTCTTTAAGGAATCTCCACACTGTTTTTCATAGTGCTTGTAGTAGTTTACATTCCCACTAGTAGTGTAGAAGTGTTTCTTGTTCGTCACATCCATGCCAACATCTATTTTTATTATTATTTTTTATTATGGCCATTCTGTGAGAGTAAGGTGGTATCACATTGTGGTTTTGATTTGCATTTCCCTGATCATTAGTGATGTTGAGTATTTTTTCATATGTTTGTTGGCCATTTGTATATCTTCTTTTGAGAATTGTCTATTCATGTCCTTAGCCCCTTTTTGATGGAATTGCTTGTGTTTTTCTTGCTAATTTGTTTGAGTTCATTGTAGATTCTGGATATTAGTCCTTTGTTAGATGTATAGATTGTGAAGATTTTCTCCCACTCTGTGGGTTGTCTGCTTACTCTTCTGACTTTTCCTTTTGCCATGCAAAAGCTCTTTAGTTTAATTCAACCTTTACATTAAATTAAATTTTATTGAGATGGCGTGTCGCTCTGTTGCCCATGCTGGAGTGCAGTGGCACGATCTCAGTTTACTGCAACCTCTGCCTCCCAGGCTCAAGTGATTCTAGTACCTCAGCCTCCCAAGTAGCTGGGACTACAGGCATGTGTCACCATGTCAGGGTAATTTTTGTATTTTAGTAGAGATGGGGTTTCACCATGCTGACCAGGATGGTCTTGAACTCCTGACCTCAAGTGATCCACCTGCCTCAGCCTCCCAAAGTGCTGGGATTATAGGTATGAGCCACCACACCCAGCCAGATAATCAACATTAAAGAGAACCTATATTGATTTTTCATTTGACTCTATATGGAACATACTTACATCTCTCTTGGGCCTCCTACAACTTGTCTTTTGGTGGAGGGCTTTCCACTAGTCCACTCCTAGTATAGAGTTCAGGCTCTACTTCCAGGAAGTTCATGATCTCTTTCCTCCCAAGGATATGCATGCGGGTTCTCCCCTCATGAAGCAGGCACACCTTCCTGCTCCTTCCAAATTTCACCAAGATTTTCCCCTAAGTTCTACTTATTCTATTCCTATTTATGAGGGTGAGTGGCCTCTTGGGCATATAACTCATTGGGAAGTGGGTTTGATGAACGTGGGAGGCCTCCAGAGCACAGCCAAACCAGGAGAGGTATTTACCCCGAAAATCAACCTGTGAGGAGAGAACTAGTATGATGTCATCTGGGAGGTGATATCAATATCTTTAGTAGCGGGGAAGGTGTAGAGGATCAAGCTCATGAGGAAGGTGAAGATATAAATGAAAAATAAGCAATAAGTTGGGTGCAGTGGCTCATGCCTGTAATCCCAGCACTTTGGGAGGCTGAGGCAGGCAGATCACTTGAGGTCAGGTGTTTAAGAACAGACTGGCCAACATGAGGAAATCCCGTCTCTACTAAAAATACAAAAATTAGCCAGGCATGGTGGTGTGCACCTATAATTCCAGCCACTCAGGAGGCTGAGGCAGGAGAATCACTTGAACTCGAGAAGCAGAGGCTGCAGTGAGCTGAGATCACACCGCTGCACTCCAGCCTGGGCAACAGAGCAAGACTCTGCCTCAAAAAAAAAAAAAAAAAAAAAAAAGAAAAGAAAGGAAAAGAAAAAGAAAAAAAAAACAATAAAGTCAGAATCTAGGTCAAGAGGAAGGTAGAGTGAGGTTTGGGGAAAAGATAAGGACCTAGTTCAGAACTAAGTGCACAAAGAACAGGATTGTGCTATGTGCCTCTTCTTTGTGGTTCCAGGTACTAGGTTCAGGTGCCATGACTAATGGAGCAATGTAGAGTATTGGAATAGAACATAAATTTGAATAGAAATATAGGTCTCATTGTGTTTTAGACAAAGATAGAAGCAGAAGAAAGTAGATGTCCAAAAGGGAAAAAAAAGACAAATAGGTTAGACACCCACTGGGGTTAGTGGACTCTAGGTACTGGGAATACATAGCTTCTATGTAATTTTAAACACCAAACTCTTACCCACATGATATAGACATGATAATTCAAAAGAACTGTAAGTATAGGCCTAATATAGTAAGACCCAGGAAGGAGATGCTGGAGGGGGTTTTGTGAAAATATGCAAATTCAAACCAACCACCTTGAAACGTCTAAAGGACTATGTTTTTTCTTGATGGCTCAGAAATTTCCAGCTAGGTATGTCAGTGTAAACAAATGTATAACTCTCTCCTCTGCCTTTCTCATTTGATTCAGGAATGGGTTTCTACCTGGGGAGAATTCTGGACAAATTTTAACCTGGATCAGGACAATAGTGGTATGGCTGTCTTGACTGTTTTCCTTGCCTCATGCTACCACATTGACTGATGAGACCTCCCTGAAGCTTCTATATTGTGAAGATTTATCTTATTCTTATAGAAGGTACTGTGACTCAGGGGCCACCATAAAGACTGTGGAGGTGTTGTCAAAATAATTAAATGGGAGGCCATTAGATTAGGTGGCTCTGATGCTCCAGGCTCCTACATAATCAAATTGAAACCTAACTCAGAATTTAAAAGAAAACAAAACTCAAGCTCAGTCAATCACAGGTGACCAACTGGGCATTAGTTATGTTGTCATGAACTTCCTACCAGGTTAGTCCAAATACGGCAATTGTTTAAACTTTAACTAATTGACATATTTCTTTGCTCTGCTTACATTCATCCTATAAAATTCTTCCTCGTCTGCCCCTTTGGTGGAGCCCACAAACTATTTGTAGTCTGAAGCTGCCTGATTCATGAATTGCTGCTTGCTCAAATAAACTCTCTGTTTTTTTAATGTGCCTCAGTTTATCTTTTAACACTGTGCAAGGGTGCCTAGCTGAGAGGTGAAATGCAACCCACACTCAGCTTGCTAAGCCATAAGCCCTGACACGTAGGAAGGGGCTTCTTTTACTAATTCAAATAATTCATATATGCCAGTGGTAGCCTTGTGCTGGCCAGCAGCTAAACCTCATGCATGACATTCTCAGCCAATCACATCTGCTATTTGCAGCAACCTAGTGAATCAAAGGGACGTTGAGAATTATGCTCCCCAATTTCAGTGGAGGAGATGAAAGTGCAGAGAGTTTAACTGACTGACTTGGGACAGTCTCTTGTCTCTTGGTTTGTCAGGGCCAGCAGTGGAATCTGCCAAGGTTTGATCCTAAGTTCAATGTTCTTTCCACTATGCCTCCCACCAGAACTTTTCTTTCTCCAGATTCCCAATACGTGAATTCCCAGCAAGTAAACCTGTGACTCAGAGGAGCTGCCCAGCTATTATTCTATGGAACCCAGGGAAAGAAATCCTAGCTCAGCCACACACAGAGCAGCATCTATTGGAAATGCCTCCTTCTTGGAAATGGAGTACTGGGTCTTTGCTGGTGCTTGTATGGTGAGTCCTCACTGAACATCTGACCAGATCTGCCTCAAGTTTAGTTTCAACTCTTCTTTAGCAACTTCAGGCTTTTCCCTTGCAGGGTGGAGTGAAGATCGGCAAGAAGGGGGTGGGAATTGGGTGGGTTTGCAGAACATTAATGAATGTAATCCGTGCCTTTTCCCTGACCCAGCTTGGCTAGCAGCGCTGGATTGACATTCCACATTCCATTGTTCTCCTTCTAAGAAACAGAACTGGCTCTATTTAGCCCTAGGAATTGTCTGTGTAGGCTTGTTTAAGAGAATTTGCAAACCAGATGGATTTACTGCTTATGGCATCTCCTCTAGTCCAAGAAAAAAGTGTTATTTCTGAAGCCCATAGCACCATGTTCTGAAACACTTCCCAGCCATTGTTCACCTGTGTTCTAGTCAGTATGCTGGCTCAGGAGAACTCCCTCACTTCTTACTTATCTGTATGCACACGTCATGCACCCCAGCCCTTGTGGGTAGCCATTGGGTTTGCTATCTGATCTCTTTCTCCATCAACTACCCTTCTTTGTCAACTGATATGGTTACAGTGATGAGACTCTGGTAGCTGCTTTGTACAATCCCATTCATACCTTAGTTGGATGCACAGGAATGTCAAGAACTCAAGTCAGTCTCTGGGAATTTGGAAGTGATCTAGTGAGAGAGGCTTAGACTTCCTTTGGACTGATGGCTCTGAATGGTATAACCTTAGAAGATGCTGCTAGTCATGTTGTCTATCTGGACAGGAGGGCAGATTTGGAAACAAGTATAAGTGCAGGGGAAGGAATAAAACACACTTCACAGACAAATAGAGATGAAAGATGGAGGTAGAGACATGTTTCTGGTTCCAGAACCTACTTGAGATCCAATTATGTTCTTTGCTTTGCATTTCAGGACATACCCTTACATTCTTATGATAAAATGCTCCTTTTGGCTCACATTATTTCCACTTGGTTTCCATTAACTACAGTTAATAATCCTTTCTAACACTTTAGCCAGTGGCTCTCAAAGTGTGACCCCTGGACCACCATCATTAACTTCATTGGGGAATTTGTTAGAAATACAAATTCTCATCCTCATCTCATAGCTAACAAATCAGAACACCTGAGGGGAAAGCTCAGAACTTTGTTTTTAAAGATACCCCCAGGTATCTCAAGTTCGAGAATTGCTGGCCTAGCTGTCTCAAGTATTGGGTGGAAAGAACAAGGATGGGTCTAGGTCTCAAGTATTGGGTGGAAAGAACAAGGATGGGTCTAGATTGGAACCTCAGATCTGTGAACTAAGGATGTGCCTCTGGGCAAGTCATGTCATCTCTTGAAGACTCAGCTTTCTCAGCAGTAAAATGAAGGAAAACGATGTTTATGTTACACAGCAGCTGTAAGAAAAGCACAGGGATCTGGGCACTTGAAAAATATCAGTTTGTTTTTGTCTCTGTGGATCCTGTTCTGACATAAGAAGAGAAGTGGCATTGACTTAGGTCATTCATCATGGAGACACAACCTGAACTTTTAAAAATCAATCCATCACTTTAAGGGAATGGGTTGCTGTTTAGAGCTCATACCTAATCAGTGTACCTAGATCTCAGTTCTGGGACCAGGTTTCCTTAGGCTATCACCATAGAGTTGGGAATTAAATCCAATAAATATATAACTTGTTTTGATCTTTTAGGTTTCAATGACTTGTTTTCCTACTGTGTGATCAAAATGACATAGTCTGGTCCATAACAGAATAAAGTAAGAAAGTCAATTAGTTCATATTTGAGGAAGGAAAGCACAGGCTTCTATTTATTAATTTATTCATTCACTAATTTAGTCTTTTGTCTACTTGCCGTTTATTCATTCACCGACTTGTTCATCTACCCCACACTCAAGCTACTTCTTGCCCTAGATACCATGCTAGATACTAGGGATTTATAGATAAGACCCTGTGTTCCCTCCTTCCCTGCTAATTGTTGACAGATAACAGAATGAGCAAAGATAAGAAGATAGGAAATGGTCTTGGCATCAGAGGATTATGGTCAGGAGATCTATCTTGCTGAAGCAATGTTAGGAAGTATGAGGCATCAGAGTCAACGCTGGTCATAGAATGAAAAAGCTGTAAGAAAACATCTGCTTTGGTTTCAACAGCATACCATTCTGCAGTTAACAACAGCTGCTGTTTTGCAAGGACCTCACTTTTTTTTGTTTTTTGTTTTATTTTGGTTTTGTTTTTTTGTTTTTTGGACGGTCACGTTTGAGGTGACCCCAGGTGATGACCATCTAGCTGGTAGGTTCACTTGCCAAATACTGTTCATACTCTGTGAGGAGTGGGCTGGTGAGTGCTCACTATAAAAAAAATCCATGTGTCTGCTACTACATGATGGCTAAATCAATCCAACTCCAAGTGAACTCCTTCTGGTATCCAGAAAGTCTGGCTATTTTCTGGTTGAATCTCCACCCAATTCTTGGCTTTCATATCACTGAAATTTCAAGTTTATATGCAAGATGGGGCAAAAACATCGAACCTCTCCCCAGACGAGTCTTTAGGAAATTCATCCAACTGGATGTTTCCTCAGACATATCCTCTAGGGAAGTCTGGGGCCAGTATTTCAGATACAAAAGAGATGTGGATGGTCTGGAAGAGGACAGCTCCTTAGTGGTTGAGTGTTTCATCCTGCCTCATATTTGAAGGGTGGTTTTTCTGCTTGCGTCAATTATAAACTGCTTTAATGAGAGTCAAATTGTGTCTTTCTTATTCCCAGACTTTATATAAAAAGAAGAAAAATAATGCCTAACATGTTGTATGGGGTAGACAACACCCCTGACCTCATTTGGCCCTTGCCACTGCGCTGGAGGAGTAATTATTAACATTTCATTCTCATTTAACAGATGATGAGGTTCATTTTATCAAAGTCAAAGCATCTGAGTTTATTTTTAACTCGGGTTTCTAGACTATAGATTTTTATGTTCATTTCACTGTAACAGACTATTTTTAAGGAGAACTATTGTTACCAGTACACAGGATCACAAGGAACTTCTTGAGAGACCTTGGAAACGTGGTGACAAAATTATCCTCTGAGAGTTAAAGTTTAAGATAGGGACAGGAGGATTAGTGAGGAGACAGGATGGCTCCCAGGACGGTGAGAGTCAGCTGATCTTAATCCGACCACAGATCTTAAATCTAGTTGAAGAAAAAAGAAAAGCAGAGTCACAATGGAGGGAAATGTTGGTATTTTATCCATGCTGTGAGCTAGGAATCACATGTGGCTATCTTAATTGGGTGCTATTAGATAGTTTATTTACGTAACTCCTCTTGTGCTGATGCCTCACTCACCTGGCAGCCTTCAGAGTGTGAACGTGACATCCCACGCGCTGCAGCCCAGGGTAAGAGAATGCCTTGGCTGGGCCAATGTGAGGATTCCACGTTCGTGTGCTGGTAGCTTCTTAATCTCACTGTATAGTAATATCTGAGTAATACAGCTTCCAGGAGATTACTCTTGGTGTGTAGGAGAGACGGAACAGCTCTTGGAGTCTGATCAAGTCAGGTTTCTGAGCCTCTGGAACTGCAGGATAAATCCAAAATTTGGGTAATTTCATTAAGAAAGGGAATAAAATGTTCTTCTGGAAGACCTCTTGGAAGACTAAACCATCTACTGCTTTCTCCTGGCAGCATGTTTTCTTTGCCTGGCAGATGCAAACCTAAATTAGGGCTCACTGCTATTCCTGTAGCCTTGGCCTCGTTCTTGCTAAAGGTCAGTGGTGCAATACATCCAGACCTTATGTCAATTCCTCTCCAAAATAATTAGCTGAACACCCAATCAATTCAGGATCATCACCTAGGAAGGTGAGGAGGAAGGCAGGTTGAGAGAAACGCTGTTCCTCCCATTCAGGTGCCCAATCTTGCAACAGAGAAATAGACTCGTGCATAAGTAATTTTGATAATTTCAAGGGTTTTCTGTGTTCCTAGAATGCATCAGCCAATATAGGGAGTATTTTATATATATTATTTCATTTATTTTTAATAACCTAACCCATGAACAGATGAAAACATGAAGTCTTGAGAAGTAATTTGCTACATGTCACAGAGCTAGTAGGGCAGAATATAGATTTGACCCCCTGAGATATAAGCTGCTGGAAAGACTATAATTGAAGTCCTAAATAGATGAGCGTATAAAGCATGGGCTGAAATTGTTCTCCTAGCAATCTCCATTCATTACCTTGTTCTGCTCTGGGAGTTCATAAAAATGAGAGCCCCTAGGCAATGTGAAGAGCACTAACTCCTTCATCAGTAAAAGGGTGACTTGCACAAATTAATGGACTCCAATCTAGAGTTCTAGTCTAATATGAATTAACAGAGAAGGTCTAAGAACCGTTTTCTTTCTTTTTAAAAAAACATTAATTTCTTTTTTGAAACAAGGTGTTACTCTTTCACCCAGGCTGGAGTACAATGACATGATCATAGCTCACCGTAACCTTAAAATTTCTGGGCGTAAGGGATCCTCCAGCCTCAGCCTACTGAGTAGCTGGGACTACAGGCACGCACCACCACACTGGGATAATTTTTTTGTATTTATTTTTAGAGATGGGGTCTCGCCATGTTGTCCAGGCCATTCTCAAACTCCTGGGCTCAAGCAGTCCTCCCACCTGGGCCTCCCAAAGTTCTGGGATTACAGGCATGAGCCACTGCACCTGGAAAAACCACTTTCAATATCAAAAATTATAAAGGAAATACACCTTTATCTCAGATAGTGTTGCACACACTGCCTAAACTGTTTTAGCTAGAATTATATCAATCCAGTCTAGTTACACTGAATATCTCATTACTCATCATGAGCTCTGATTAACTGGTATCAGTTTATTGAATGTTAATAAACATATCTTGAGTACTTATCTATTATGTGTAGGGCACTGAACTGTGTTCTATGGATATAGAGACAAAAAAGATGCATTTCCCATTTCAAGAAATGTGTAGCCTAGGAAGAGGGGAGCATAGCTAAAGAAGTATTTTAAAACACTTTCTTTCAAATTATAACAATAATACATTCTCGTTGCACACAATTCAAACAGTAGGGACATATTTCTTTTTCAGGTGCTGGAGAGCCATTGAAGGATTTTATGCTAGAACCTCATGTAATAGGATTGGCCTTTGGAAAGATCTTCCCGGCTGCCATGTGGAGGCTGGCCCAGAGCTGCACCATGCGGGAAGCAGGAAGTCTCGTCTCAGAGACCAGCAAGCGGGCCATGGTGTGATTTCAGTCAGGGGTGGGGAGGGCCTGAACTAGGATCGAAGATGCTAACATGGATTTGAGCGCTCACTGGAAGGGAAAGTATGTGTTGGGTTACTGAAGAGTAGGGAAAATAATACAACTTTGACTTAAGAAATGGACTTTGCTAAACAAATCTTTTCACAAACTGGTCTCCTAGAAAGGGCTCTGAGGGCACAGCTAACCAAACAACTATCCTTTCCAGGCAAGAGTTTCCCCACCAGGTGAATGGTTTGCCATGTTTCCAATTCCAGGAACTAGCTGGAATAACACTTATGCAATGAGAATGCACGAGGCCCACCTCCAGGAGCCTGGCTGGTGGAGAACTTGGCAAGACTGGAGTCCTCTGCGGAGTGGAAACTTCTGCTGCTCTGCTTCAAGGGAACTTTCCTTGGATGGCTGACTTCAGAGGAAGTCAGAACGGGCTGCGTGGAAGGCTGCATGGGTCTGGGCCTGGAGCCACTGGCAAAGAGGAGCCGGGGATGGGTGGGAGAGCACAACAGCACTTCATGAACAAGTCTATGGTAGAGGAAGCGGAAGACACTATGTTGGTAGGAAACCCTGCTGTCTTTCCCAGGCAGTGGATAAAATGAGGGCTTAGGAGCCAAAATAGCCTGCTCTGTCACTTCAGCACTGTGTGACACTGGCAAAGTCACTTCTCTGAGACAAGAGTCCTTTTATGTAAAATGGAGATACGTGTAGTACTCACCTTTTAGGTCATTGCAAGGATAAGCTATAATGAATGAAAACTGCTCGTACTTTGCTCAGCACCTTCTAGAAAGTCAGTAAGTGGTAGTTACTGATTGAAGAGTCTTAACTCTCTAACAAATACAGCTCCCAGATGGTTGGGGAGGTGGAAGGAAGGTAGAAGGCCAACTATCAAATAAAAGGACAAGTAAAGAATACGCTTATAACAATAGAGCCATGCTCACTTTATGCATCTAGGGATCTAGGGTGAATAGAGTTTCTGAATATTTCCAAACCAAATCATTCTTAAAACCTCAAGGAGGTTTCTTATTTACAGGTGAGTCTTTTTGTAAAACTGATGCTACTACTGATGATAATACAGTGCTACCAAATCACCAGAGGCTCTTAGAGGAAAGAGATTATTTGCATATCTTCAGAAACTCTTTGGCACTCTTTCTTTCTTATTAAATAGAATTGTTTTTTGAATCCCATATTGGTGTAGTTCTTTATAGATTACCTTGAACTTTTGAGTATATTATCTCATTTGTTCTTTGAGCAATCTAGAATTGCAGATTAAGGTTAGATTCCAGCCCTTGCTTTATAGGTGAGGAAACTGAGGCTCAGAGGGCTAACATGGTTTGCTTAAATAACTCAGCTAGGAAGGAGTGGATTTAGAATCCAAGCCCAGGTCCTCTGACCCTCAATCCAGTGCTTGTTCCTCTCTTCAACTGTTAGCTCTTTCTAGGGACCTGATGGGCTCCCTCTTTTGTGCACACATGTAAAAGGCACGGCATGGAGGACATGCGGGGGTGGCCAGGAGGTAGGAGTTCACCACTGAGTGTGGATGTTTTGTGACAAATGCAAGTATGTAGGATACATGCTCAGACAAGGAGGCTCCCTTTGCTTGCTCTCCACCCTGGCTATGTGGGAGAGAATTCTGGATCACAACCACTACCCTTAGAATACTAAAAACACATTCTTCAGGCAACAGCCTAAAAGTCCTCCCACCCAACTCATCACAGAATTGTTGGTCTTAGACAAAGAGTTCTTGCAAGAATTAATCAGAACATTCCTCACAAGCCTCCTCTGCTAACTTCATGCTATGTGCTGCCTCTCATCAGCGTCCCATGCCGTTAGGTAGGAGCATCCGGGGGACGCAAACGCTACTGCCCCCATGCCATTCAGAAGCGGGACTCGCTTATCCATCAAGGTGGCGCCCAGTGCTAATTTAGGAAATTATAGATGATCAGTTCTCAAATTTTTGTGATTGGGTAGCTGGGAAATTCACTCTTACTTTATAAGGCTAAAAAGGACTAAAAAGTTTTCCCACTGGATCTCACCACTGGGTTCTTTCCCAATGGCCCTCCCATTCCTTCACAAGAAGAATGGTCTAGCTTTGAATTCTGGTGCTTTTTATTCTCAAGGAAGTGGGGTTACTTGATTGAGGGTGAACACGGCTCTCTGAGAAGATGACATCTGAGCTGAGACTTGAGGAAAAAGAAGGAGCTAGCATGTGAATAGCCGAGGGAAGTATGTTCCAGGAATGGGGAACAGGGGCTGCCAAGGCCTTGAGGAGGGTGCGAGTTTGGAGTGCTCAAGGAACAGGAGAAAGTTACTATAGCTGGTCCCTAGTATGTGCTAGGGGAGTGTGGTCTCTAATGAGCCTGGAGGGGCATGTTGGAGGGCTTTCGTTGGCTCACTTGCTAAGTGCGGAGAGCCTCCTTCTCACTAAGATAGACAAACAGAAGAACTTTGCAAACTGAGAAGCGCTTTTCTAAGTCTATGTTGTATTCTCATGGTACCATTTCCCCAAGGACTCATGGAATACCCAGATACAAGCATGACTGTGGCTTCTTTATTTTCCCGATTTCCCTGTAGCCCAGCAGGCAAGGAAGCCAGAGCAGAGCTAGACCAAAAACTTCTGATTTAGCCAGAACCCCTTTCCTGTGGTCATGAGATAATGAAGATGGACGGCTTGAGAGAGGAGTACAGACAAGGATGTAGCCACTGCCATCTCCCCACAACATTGTCTTAGAAGTGAAAGAGCCAGAGGAAGGGGCTAAGAGAGCTCACCCAGACCCACGACCCCACACCAGGCCCCAAACCGTCTGCAGATGGTCACAGTCCCATCTTTTCAGCATTCCCTGGCACAATGTGTCCTCTGGCCAGTGCACAGCTTCCTTAGCTGTGTCCAGTTTTTTAGAAACACCAAAGATTCCTTTTCCAGCAATTAGGAATGACAGAAGGGAACACCTAAACTGTATTTCTCTTGTAGTTAAGGCCGACTAGGGACTGTGTTATCTAAGATGAAAAATACTACTGGTTTGCTTTGCCCTTTTCCCTAGAGCTTATAGTGAAGTAATCTTTTTTGAGCCCTGGCTCACAGGCTGGTGCATGGATCGCACTTAATAATTAAAGGTACATTTTGGAAACACGCTAAGCATCTGCCCTGAGGTCTCTCTGAGCCTAGTCCTGTCCCCAGCACTGCCTTAAAGGGGAAACTCACTGTTTGCTTCCGTTTCATGGGTTGGATCTGAGCTACTTGCTATGACCCATTCTGTGCTGTTTTCCATACTACTTTTGTTTCACGCTGCTTCCAAATCCATTGCTTCCGTTTCAATTTCTGGACTTACCCTGCCCTTTGACCCTGAAAATCATCTTTATTTTGTTTGCCACCCCTGGGGTTTCCTGTCAACCCTGAATCTGGTCTCTTTGGTTTGGCCTGTGGCTGGGACCCAACCAGCCTCAGCACTCCCCTGACCCCAGAGATATCTCACTGGGTCTGGCAAGACCCAGGAGCTGTAACTAAGGTAAAGAATAGTACACTTAGCACAACAACCTCCAGGTTCATCCACGTTCTCAAAAACGACAGGATTTCCTTCTGTTTTTTTTTTTTTTTTTTTTTTTTTTTTAGGCTGAATAGTTTACCATTGTGTACATATACCACACTTTCTTCATCCATTTATTTATTGATGGCCACTTAGGTTGTTTCCATATCTCGGCTTTTGTGAATAACGCTGCATGCTAAAAAGGAGTAGATTTTAAATGTTCTCACCACAAAGAAGGGGTAAGTATGTGAGGTGATGGCTACGTTAACTAGCCTGATTTGATCATTCTGCAATGTGAAATGTGAAAATGTATCAAACATCACGCTGTATTCCATACATATTTACAATTATTTGTAAATTAAAAAAAAAATAAAAGAACAAAACAATTGGCCACTCAGTCTGCTCCATTCAATTCACACTCCAGGGTGTAGTGTCTTCCTCAAGCTCTAAGGAGATCTGTCTACACAACATCCAGGTATACTTTCTGACATTTCCAGGGTACCCAGCACTGTGCTAGGCTAGGGTTTCAAGGAAAAGGGGGTAGGCTTGTCCTCCCTTCTTTAATTCCTGCCTCCTTTTCCCTCCCTCCCTCCCTTTCATCCTCCCTCCCTCCCTCCCTCCCTCCCTCCCTCCCTCCCTCCCTCCCTCCCTCCCTCCCTCCCTTCCTTCCTTCCTTCCTTCCTTCCTTCCTTCCTTCCTTCCTTCCTTCCTTCCTTCCTTCCTTCCTTCCTTCCTTCCTTCCTTCCTTCCTTCCTTCTTTCTCTTCCAGTAATATAATCTGCCCCACTTCTCTAGGTTGTGCCCATGGAGGAATTCACTAGGAGACTAAATTCCACTTTCAGGCTGCCTGCAAAACCCCCACTGCTGTCAGGGAGATTTCTGGGCCTTTAATGAGGGGAGAATTTGATCCTAAGACTTCTTGTTAAGATAAAGACCTGGCTGGTTTATTAACTCTATCCAGCTGGGGTACAGACTCACAGAGAAATAATTACACATTCTCTGCCTAAGAAAGTCAGGGTCTCAGAGAAAACCCGGCCTGGATCTGGTGGGAAAGGGGAGAAGGATTATTCCTTACCCATGTACCAAGAATCATTTCTTGAGAGCCTAAAGCTGGTGGGCCTTTTCCTCTCCAGAAGAGCTTTCTTTCTCTCCTCTCCACATATCTGGATCTAATCTTAAAGTGCATCCTAGAATATCAGAGTTCATTCATTCAACAAATATTTATTGGATACCTACTGTGTGCCAGAGACTTTGCTAAGCTTTGGGTGGGGATGTGAGTACTTAGAGGACCTCCTGGTCATTAATACCAGGTTATGTAGGAAGAGATTGGGGCCCCAATGGAAGAAGTCACATATCTGGGACAACAGGTTTAGTGAGGATGTGGGCCCACTCTCACTCCCATAAAATGCTTCCCCTCCACCCTCCCTGTTTTCTCCTGGGAGTTTGACTGTCCTTAGGGCACCTCCGAGTTTTAGCTGTGGGATTGCAAGTTTCCTGAAGGTGGAAGCATGCCTGTTACCTCTTGGCTGGCCTTTCAAGCCACTCAGGAATCTCAGTACCTGCACTGACTCATTCAAAAATGTTTGAATATGTATTCAAACACAAATTTTTAGTTCAAGGGCTTAATGCCTGGAAGTTAGTAATAATTTAATGTTTGAATAATTCATAGTAACTGATACTAATAACAATAACTAAATTCATAGTAACTGATATTAATAACAATAACTAATCTTTACTTAGCCTTCTAGTATGAAAAATATTTTCACACATATCTGCACATTTGCTCTCATGGTTTCCTTGGCATTAAGTATTATTATTTTTTGTTAAGGTGAGGAACTTGAGACTCAGAAAGGACTTTCTTAAATTCTTTCAGCAAATAATGGAATGGAGACTCGAATACTGAGTGTCAACATTGTGACCATCCTATTGTATTGTACTGTTGTGCACAAATAAAACCCCAAAAGTGTGATGCAAGTGTGCAGGTAAACCATCTATTAAAATAGTTGGAATTTGATGAAAGAGATCATGCAAGAGGAAGGATGTAAATTGTCTTAGAGATTCCTGTACTCATGTGTTTATGGCAGCACTGTTCACAATAGCAAATATATGGAATCAATCTAAGTGTCCACCAATGGATGATTGGATAAAGAAAACGTGGTATACATACACAGTAGAACACTATTCAACCATAAAAATGAATAAAATTATATCTTTCACAGCAACACAGATGGAACTGGAGGCCATTATATTAAGTGAAACAAATCAGACACAGAAAGACAAATACCACATGTTCTCATTTGTAAGTAGGAGATAAATAATGTAGACACATGGACATAGAGTGTGGAATGATGGACACTGGAGACTGGGAAGGGTCTGAAGGTGGGAGGAGGGTGGATGATGAGAAATTACTTAATGGGTACTGATATGGTTTGGCTCTGTGTCCCCACCCAAATCTTACCTTGAATTGTAATAATCCCCACATGTCATGGGAGGGACCTGGTAGGAGGTAATTGAATCATGGGGTTGGTTTTCCCCATGCTGTTCTCATGGTAGTGAATAAGTCTCACAAGATCTGATAGTTTTAAAGGGGAGTTCCCCTGCGTATGCCCTCTTGCCTGTCACCATATAAGATTTGACTTTGCTCCTCCTTTGCCTTCCACCGTGAATGTGAGGCCTCCCCAGTCATGTGGAACTGCAAGTTAATTAAACCTCTTTCTTTTATAAATTACCCAGTCTTGGGTATGTCTTTATAAGCAGCGTGAGAACAGACTAAGAAATGTATAATCTACATTACTGGAGTGATGAATAGCCTAAAGGCCCTGACTTGACCACTACATGATCTATGCATGTAACAAAATTGCACTTGTGCCCCATAAATTTATACAAACAAAAATTAAAATAAAACACAGTGAGATACCATTGCACCCTAGCATGATTAAAAATAAAAAGACAAATCATACCAAGGGTTGGCAGAGATGTGGAACCTGGAATTTCCATGCATTGCTAGTGCTAGTGGAGAATGGTATAGCACTTTGGACACCATTTTTCAGTTTCTTTGAGAATTAAACATACACTTACCATAGGACCTAGCAATTCTAGTCCAGAGCTTTTACTCCGGAGAAAAATGAAAGCATAGAAAAATGAAATAATACCTGTGTATGAGTACTCATGGCAGCTTTACTCACAATAGCTCAAAAGTGGAAACAATCCAAATGCCCATCACTTGGTGATTGGTTAAATACATTGCAGCGCATCCATACAATGGGAAAGTTGGCCTTTTAATTAAATGGTGCTGGAACAATTGCATAACAATTTCAATGTGATAAAAAGGAAGGAACTGCTGATACTTGTAACAGCTTTGATGAATCACAAAAACTTGATGCTAAGGGAAGGCAACCAGATACAAAATGATTCTAATAATGATGAACTTCTGGAAAAGGTAAAACTATAGCAGTTGAAATTGGTAAATGGTTGCCTGGGGCTGGCTATAGTAAGGAATTCACTGTAAGGGAGTATCGATGTTACTTTTGGGGGAGGGGAAAGTGCATTACATCTTGTTTGTGTTGGCGGTTACATTATCGTACGTATTTGTCAAAACTCATTGAATTGTGTATAAAATTGGTGAATTTTACTGCATTAAATTATATGTCATAAAGCTAATTTTAAAATAAATAAATTGTCTTAGAAGGAGGAACAGTGTTCAGAAGAGAGGTTAATAATTAAATATGTATGTGCCTGTATGTGTGTGTGTGCGTGCATGCTCATGTGTGTAGAGGGGAAAGGTGTGCGCGTGTGTGTGTGTGTGTGTGTGTGTGTGTGTGTGTGGTTAGGCCATTCCAGAAGGAGGCAATAACCTAAGTGGGCCTTGGATGAAGCATGGTATGTTTATTGAATGATGAGTTTGAAGTCCTAAGCTGGAAGGTGTATTCATGAGGCAGGCCAGTGAGCAGGAAGGAGGAAGGAGACAGGCCCAGGGTGGTTTGTGTGGGGAGGATAGGATCCAAATCTCCATTTGGTAATTTACTAGCTGTATGACTTTGGGCAAGTTATTTATCTCAGCTTGTTTCCTCTTCTTTAAAATGAGCATAATACTTAGCTACTCCAAGGTGGTTGCAAGGATTAAATATCACTATGCATGTCAACAACATAGTTGGCCCATTCCCAGATGATTTTAGGTGTTCAAGATAAATTAGTACTCGCTCTTCAACCATAAAAGGGGCTTTGTGATACAAAGTCTATAAGGAAGCTTAGCACCAGTCATGAAGCATAAAGGAGTGTGAATAGTTTCCCCAAACTGGAGAGGTTGGTGGTTTGTGAAACATAAACAAATAATTTTTTTGTGTTCACTTTCGTTTGTTCCTTTGTTTTAGAAAATTGTGGTCAAGATAGGTAATAAATCAGAGTCTGGAGGCAGACCAGGCTGGGGGTACTTAAAGGACATATGTGAGAAGAGAAAAATTCTTGTGATGTAGTAGAAGAAGAATGAAGGGGAAAGGTAGGGATAGGGCATGAAACAACAACCATCAACATTTACTGAGTATTTCCTATGTGCCAGGCATTGTTCTAAACGCTTTAAAGCCTGAACTCATTTAACATATCAGATGAATTAGCTTGTTCAGTACTCACATCGCACCTGAGGTGGAAGTTGCTCTTATCCGTATTTGGAAGTAAGGAAACTGAGGCACAGCCAGGTGAAGGTGCAAAGAATGTATGCACTAACCCAATTCACTTTTAAAATGGATTTTAAAAGTTCTTAAAGAAACATGCTCTCATTATAGAAAATTCGAAAAAGATTTCCATCTCCACTGCTCTCTTGTGTTCAATGTATGTTGGTGTGTTTTCTTTGAGAGTGTTTTAGATGATTCTACTCTCTACTTATATGTAATTGCAATCATGGTGTACATTCATATATATCAGGAGCATATTGCTTCTTGCCTTCATGACTATAGTTTTAAATGGTGGTTTAATATTTCATTAAGTGGGTATACTAGAACTAGTTTTTTCTGCTCATGTGAACACCTTGGGACATGAATCTTTGACAGCCACTCTTATTATGTTTTAAGGATGCATTTCCTGAAGTTGAATTACTGAATGAATTAGAATGGCCAATTTCATGGCTCTTCATTCATATTGCCAATTTGCTTTTCCCACAGGTTGAACACATTTATAGTATCCTGAACAATGTAGGAGGCTATCAATTTGATTACATCCTTGCCAGCATTGTGTGTTTTTATTTTTAGTTTTTGTGAAATTTATTAGGGAAATATGGTAGACTGTGTGAATTTTAATTTGCATCTTTTTACTTATTATTGGGACTGCTCATTTTCTTTCACATGTGTTCCCTTTTTCATGATTTAATAAACTTTTTGGTGAGTGTAATTTTTTCAAAACAAACATTTGCATGTTAGGATAAATGAAGTACATAATTGGGCGAAGAGGGGGTAAAGTTGGAGAACCAGGAGATTTTGAGTCTAGAAAACTGGAAGAAAGGCCAGCCCCAGCCTTAACAAACAGAGGGGAGGCAGGAGTCATTGGTGGAATACTTGGAACCTGTTTCAATGCTGTCCAGAAAGTGGTAAGCCTTGCTATCCTCTGGATAATATCTTCTTTTTCCTTTTTATTAAACAAATAAAATATGTTCATTGCAGGAAAAAAAATAAAAATAAGGACAAAGAAATAAAAATCAGCCATATTTCTACCATTCAAAGACAATCCTTTAACATTTCATTATATACTCTCTCCCTCTTTGTATAGAAAACATAACACACATACACCTCTATATAATAGTGTCTCTTTTGAGCTTTTGTCTCTTAGCCATGAAGTTCTTGCTCTTCCTTCCTTCCCTTTCCCTGTCATTCTCTCTCACAGCTCAAATGCCTTTGATCTTGCAGTTGTTTGCACTTCCTTATTCAGAATTGCTTAAGAGACTTGAGACCTCAGGTCACATCTTCAAGGTCCTATGGGAGTTCATATGGAATCTGAACCAAGCCACACAGTTGGCCACAGTTATTTCTGTGTCTTTTTTTAAACCTGATTCTATTTGTTATCAAGTGCTTCTGACTGGCAGAGGGCAACTTGGCTAGATCTGGAAGGACAAACACAAGATAAATCTCATTTGTGTGCTCATAGTCATCGTGGCTTCTTTGAAGAAAATCTATGTAATCTAGTAGATATTCTCCAAAAAAGTGATGAAAAAGTTCATGTTAGACTGATCTCAACACTTCTATTATTGACTTACATTATTAAAAAATTAAAGTTTCAAGGGCAGCTCTCTTCATAGGCTCAATTTATGAAAGGGGAGCCCCATTCTATTCTTAGGGCTCCTTCACTTCTTCTTAGCCTTTAAAAAATTTGGTCGATAGGGATAGATGGGTTCTAATGAGGCTCAGCAGGCCACCAGCCCCTAAATTCCCTGTCAGAGGCAGAATTTTGGATGGAACACTTATGTGGTTATTATATGATAAACTCTTTTACATACATTTAACCTCTCTAGATTCTCCAATCTTTCCAAACTTCAGTTACTGTATCTGTAAAATTAGAAATAATAATGCCTATTTTGCCAATTTGCCATGGGAACAAATGGTATAGAGAAGGTAAAAGCTTAGTTCAGGAAATGGCTCAAAGAAGGCACCTGATATATGGCAGCTCTTATTACATAAAGGGCTGCAATGGTGATTTCACCCTAGCACTGATCATGACCTGCAGTTGTGTTGGAAGCTCCTCTGGGAGGACAGCCTACAAAGTACGCAAGATGATTTACACAGGCCATCCCATTTAATCCATCCACCATCCTATGAGATAAACTATTTACCCTCCATTTTATGGATTCATTTATTCATTCAACAAATATTTATAAAGCACCTCCTGCGTGCCAGGCACTATTTTAGAATGTTGGAGACACAGATGCTGGTGAACAGAGCAAAGCCCCTGTTCTTATGGAGCTTACATTCCGGTTGAAGGAGACAGGCAACAAGTTTAAGTGAATGACTATTTCAGGGTGTGGTAAGATTATGAGGGAGGAGAGAGCAGGATATGGAGGATAGCAGGGCAGAACAGGGGGAGGTCACTATTACATAGATTCATCTGTTTCTGTGAAAGGGGGATCAGAGGAGGCCTCCAGTGGTGTGAATCTGTGCAGAGACCTGCAACAAGTGAGAGAGTGAGCCACGCTGATGACCTGCAGAGGCACACTCCGGGCAGCAGGCCCTGCACCTGCAAGGGCTCGGAGGTGGGAACGCACTGGTTGGAGGCACAAGGAGGGCAGTGTGGTTGGGATGGAGTGAGTGAGAGGGAGTGCAGTGGGAGAAGAGGTGAGGGAAGAAGTACTGGCTGTGGGAGAAAATATTTAGTAGGGCCCTGCCGGGCACTGTGAGTACTTTAGCTTTTACTGAGGGAAATAGGAAGTAGAGAAGTGACACGTGATCTGACTTTGCAAAGTATCACTATGGCTGCTGCATGAGTAAAGTCTTTAAGGGTGAGAGTGTGGAAGCAGGGAGACCAGCCAGGTGACTGTTGTAGTAATCCAAGCAAAGGATAATGGGAATGTGGATCTCGGTGCTAATGGGGTGGATGGCACAAAGAGGTCAGGTTGGGGAAGGTAGAGCTGGCAGGCTTTGTTGATGGACTTGGAAGGTGGGGGTGTAAATACAATATGATGGTTTTAGACCTGAGTAACTGGTGGCATAGGAGTTACCATTTTCTAAGATGGGGAACACAGGGTGGAGCAGGAATCAAGAGGTTGGTTGGGGTGTGTTAAATTTGAGATGTCTATAGATGGTCCAGTTGAGATGTTAGGTATGTACTTAAATATTAGAGCCTAGGGTTTTGGGGAGAGGTCTGGGCTAGATAAACATTTGGAAGCCTTTGGCATATAACTAGTATTTGTCATATAAATAATATTTAAGGCCATAGGTAACATCGCCAAGGAAATGAGTACAGACAGAACAGAGAAGTGGTCCGAGAACTAAACTGGCAGCATTTCAACATGGCACAGGTGAGGGAAACCTACGACCCATGAGAAAATCAAAGCAAGGGGAGTCAAGCCATTTGCTTCACAGCAAGTAGCAGAGATGGAAATCCAAGCTCTATGGGTCTGACTCTGAAGTCTGTGTTATTAACCCCTGAGCAACACTCCAAATGCTGGAGCAAAGAGGTCTTTTCCTGGAGACATAAAACATAGGTGGCTTGCCAGTCTCACCTCTCAATACGCCAGGATTGCAAGCTAAGCCCTCAGGTTTGAGCAAATAAGATATTTCAGTTGCTGGTAGAACCAGACTACATCCATCAGTTCCACCTGGTGCAGTACTCAGGGATCTCCAGGGAGCAAGAAAGGGCTAGTAATTAAGAAAGATTCCTTTCCTGAGCTGCACTGGGTCACAGTGACTGTCAGGGTTGAAAGATTGATGGCTTAATAAAGACCACCTGAAAAGGCAATTGACCAGCCAGGGAAAAACAATCATTGCCACCCACCCACTACCGGCAGAGTCTCCAGCGAATCCCACCATGAAAGCAGAGCTGCTTGGAACTATCTACACTCATTATCAGAATTGTTTGAACAATCCTCAAACAAGCATAAGATGCATTCCTTCCTTCACTGGTAGTCTACTCTCTGCCCACTTACTCGACTAGATATGTCACGATAAATAAGCAGGTCCCCTGCTCTTAGGAGTTCAGAATATTGCAGAGGCCATGATTATATTCAAGATTCTGAATAAGCCAAGCCCCCCATTTAAAAATACCGCGTGTATGTATGTTTTAATCTTTTAAAACTTCACTTCTATAATGGTATGGTGATTTAGAGCCCAGTATGTAGTAAATATTCAATAGGTGATTCACTGAATTTGAAGCATGTGTGGAGTCATAGAGAAAGGGCCCAGAATCAAGAATTAGGAGACCTGACTGGGCGTGGTGGCTCACACCTGTATTCCCAGCACTTTGGGAGGCTGAGGCAGGTGGATCACTGGAGATCAGGAGTTCAAGATCAGCCTGGCCAACATGGTAAAACCCCATCTCTACTAAAAATACAAAAATTAGCAGGTGTGGTGGTGCACACCTGTAGTCTCACCTACTCTGGAGGCTGAGGCAGGGGAATTGCTTTAACCTGGGAGGCAGAAGTTGCAGTGAGCGGAGATCTCAACACTGTACTCCAGCCTGGGTGACAGAGTGAGACTCCATCTCCAAAAAATTAAAAAGAATAAGGAGACCAGCATTGCAGCTACAGCTTTGCCAAAAAAAAAAAAAAAAAAAAAAAGGCCTTGTAGCTTTAGATCCCTCCCTCTTTCTTCTTCTCTGAATTTTAGTTTGCCCATCTGTCAAAAATGGTTGAATTAAATTATCCTTGGAGATATTTTAGATCTAAGATTATAATTTGTCTAAAGGTCTAAAAGCCTCAGTTAAAAAAATAATCCCCTTCCTAAAATGCTACTAAATGTCAAGATGTGCTTTTCATAGCACAGGTGTTCCAGAGGATTTAGGAAACCGAAGCAGATGCATGCTTGCTGTGTGAAAACTGCCATCTTCTTTGTGGAACCGGCCCCTACCCCAATATTCCACAGATTCTAATTGCTCAGCACTTCAGCTTGATGGAACACTTGGCTGGGCAGTTTCCAGGAAACTTAGCCCAGGTCATTCTCTATGGCAGCCCAACAGTGGCAAGGTGGAACATATATGAGCTACCTTTGCCCATTTCAGTGCCTGCCAGAAGCAGTGCATATGTTGGCCAGGAATATGGCAACTGTGGAGCTTCCTCATGCTTTGATCCAGATGAAGGATGGATCTGTGGGTGCCCCAACCCAGAATTGGGGCAGCTGGTATGCAAGTTGCAAAAAGAAAAGGTGCTTTTTTCACTGGATACCTCTTGAAAGAGAAATTGCCATGTATTTGCTTTAAGTTTAGGAAGTCCCTTTTGGGGAGCTTCCAGTGCAGAATTTTCCTAAGGGAGAGAGTCCAGTGAATTTTCATCCTTAGTGCCACCATATTAGTTCTAGCTCTGGCTTTTTTCTCAGCAGAACCATTATATAGCCTCCTTTTTAAGTGAGGATCTGCCTTCAGTCTCCTTCCAATTCATTTTCTATAAAGGAACTATTAGTAGAGTTACCGTTAAGAAAAAAAACAAATAAATAAAAGGGAACTGAAAATTCCCCAAACAAATTGGGTCATGCTACTGCCCTGCTAATGAGGCCTCCAAAGGCTCCCATGGCACTTAGCAATGATGCAGACACCCACCATGGCTTGCAAGCCCAAGTGGCTTCATCTGTCTCCCCTTCTGAGCTCTTGTTAAATTGCGTCATTTTCCTTTCACTCATTAATTTCATCCACTTTGGGTTTTCTGAGTTTGCCACATTTTTACCCATCTCAGAGGCTTGCCCAGTCTTTTCTCTCTGCTGGGGCTACTCTTCTCTCTCCCATTCCTTTCTCCTTCCTCTGATTAAGTTTGCCTCTGAAAGTGTTTCCCTGGCCACTTTATCTAAAGTTAAAGCTCTCACTATGTTTTCTGGCTCAGCTCCTTATACATCAAAATGTGCAAATGTTTTATTTATGTGTTTTTAGTCCCCCTACTACTCCTACCAGGTTCTAAATGCTCAACTTCAGGAAAGCAGAAACCATTTCTACATTATTTACTGTTGTCTCTATCACCAGGGCCTCCCTCAGTGCCAAGCACATAGTAGATACTCAGTGAATGTTTGCTAAATGACCGATCTGGTTCTGCTCAACTTCCTAACATCAACTCCCATCCCAACCCACATACACTTAACTATGTCCGAGTCTTAAAGCTTCTGCCAGGTGCAGCACGCTTCCTGGCTGCTGCTTGTTTGCCTGTACTGTTCCCTTGCCAGAAGTATCCTTCTCCCCTATTTTCCTCCTGAAAAACAAACTCATCTTTCAAGACTCAGTTCAAATACTATCTTCTCTTTGGTGCTTGTTCCCGTCTTTCTTGGCAAAATTAAAAGCATCTGTCCCATGATCTGTGCACACCCAAATTGCAGCCTTTGCCATTCTTGCATGGTCCTGATCTGTTTTCATATCTACTTCCCCCACTGCACTGACCTCTTAGAAACAAGAACAATATCCAACTTACCTTATATCCCTACTTCTTAACAGTGTTTGTTGAATAGTCAACATTTGACGAATGTCTGTGGAGGTAATACATACCTTAATAAATAAAGGAGCTTTCTTTGTGAAATTTCAGTATGTTGAGTCTTCCTATCTGAGAAACCCATATGTGTATACCTGCTGTTTGCATATTTCCTGTTAGAAATTTTCTCCGGGGTTCCTGGTTCAGGGAGAACATCTCTCTGTTTTGTGTCTTCTAGGATTAAGCAGTTGGTTTGGTTTAGAAAACAGAGTTTGCTGTTACCTGCTTTAAAAGCAACCTAACAAGTAACAAAAGTCCCCTGGGAGAAATCCGGTTGCTGTTGAGGTCTCAGCTCCACTCACAAATATTTCATTTGCTGGTCTACCTACCTGTGGAACTGTTAAGGATTCATTCATTCATCCACAGACTCATTCATTCATTCATTCACTATCCATTGTTCCCGTGCCAGGCACTGTGTTGGTGCTGTGGTTACAGAGATACAAGAGGTAGAGTGATGGTCCTGTTCCTTGTGGATGAGGAAGCACAGACAGACAAATAGTGTAGTGGGATCAGTGTTCTGGTTGGGGCTGTGTGGGCAAAGTCATGTGGCAGCAGAGGGAGTTAAGGAAGCATGCAGGGGCTCTTTATGCTGACTTCTGATACATGATAGAATTATTTGGTGGATAATGGAGGTAAGAAAGAGAAGAAAGAAAGAAGATGGGGGGAACAGCATCCACAAAGGCATGAAACAAGGTAGTGCGTGTGCTTGAGAAATGGCAAGGAGTTTGTAATTAACTGTCTTCAGAGCTTTGTTACTCAACGTTTGATAAGTGGACCAGCAGCATTGACTTTGCCTGGACACTTGCCAGAACAGCAGAATCTGGTGTTCTCCTCTGGCTCAACTAAATCAGAATCTACATGGTAATAAGATCCCCAGGTAGTTCCTGTGCACCTTGATGTTTCAGAAAAACTAGGCAAGAGGCATTTTTCAAACTCTAGCACACATCAAATCCCATGCAAGGTTTGTTAAAAAACAATAACAATAACAACCTCCACAACAAAAACAGATCACTGGGCTCCACGTCAGTTTCTGAATCAGTAGCTCTGGATGGGGCCTGAGAGTGCACATTTCTCTAAAGTTCACAAGTGATGCTGATGCTGCTGGTCCAGGCACCACACTTTGAGAACCACTGTGTATAGTAGAATGGGTAATTTCTGGAAAATGAACATGGGAAGGTAGCTGGATTCAAATCCTGAAGGACCTTGAGTGCAGAAGAGTTTGCACTTTGCCCTGGAGTGCTGAGGACCACTGTGGAGTTTTCACACAGGACAGTGACATGGTCACTCCTTTATGTTGGGAAGATCTCCCTGGCAGCATGTGGAGGATGGTTGGGATGACTGTCACTATATTCCAGGTGAAGCTGATGGATTTCCAACCAAGTCAGGGGCAATAGAGATGGCTTCAAGATAAATTAGGGGGCCAGAATCTACAGGATTCAGTGGCAGTAGAGATGGCTTCAAGATAAATTATGGGGTCAGAAGCTATAAGAGTCCGATTGGTCGAATATGAGGGTGGGAGGCACACCCCTGGTCTCTGGGGACCTGGGTGCTGGAGGACATCCTGTTGCTTTTTCCCTCTTGTGGCTGTCACCCTTTTAGGTCCAGAAAGCCATCCCACTTTATTTGCCTTATCTGCACAAGTCTGCCTCTGGCTCCATCTGACAGGTTTCAGCCTGCAGTGTTTGCAGAAAGGGATGCAGTAAACCATTCAGAAATAGGATTTATTAATGGGAGGCATGTAATTACTGCCAGACACAGCAATCTGAAGAGTTTATGGCTGAAATGTTTGGTGTCATTCATTAAAACAAAGTGGGCTCTTGGCATGGACGCTGTCACCCTGTGACCAGATCCATCTGTTTCTGTGAAAGCTCCTCCCCTCCCGGGTCTGCTAGTTGAGCCTGGCTGAAGGGACAGAGCCAGGCAAATCACCAAGGCAGGGTGTTCGGTACTGGCAGTGGGCCTTGCTGGAAGTCCTTTAAGGAACAGGTCCTGGTTTCAGGGCAGAGTTCCCAGAGGGGATCATTGCCTGTCTGCATTTGTCTCCTGAACCTCTGATCCCATAGTAACATGTTGGCAGACCTATTATTAACAATGATCTCTCACATTTATAACTCCTCCAAAGTCTTTCTCCCTGTTATTTTGCTTCTCACCAGCCTCTCACAGAACCTATGATGCAGATGGCAGAGGGTAGCATGGCCTCTTGACAAATGAAAAACTGAGGCCCAGAGAAACTGGGTGAGTCCCCGAAAGTCATACAGAAAAAGGAGCATGCTTGAACTGAGGTCCCGCAAAGTTGTGCTCGAAATCCCAGCTCAGTGATGAGAGTGCTGGTTTGTCTCGAGGACAGACCCAGCTGTCAGAGGCACTGCTGCTGCAGGACTTGAGTTCAAACAAAGGATTTCTTTTGACTAGCACTGTGAACTTGGGAGAGCTGCTCTGAGCATCAGTGTCCTCAAGTATAAAATGGGGGAGAGGGAAATATGTGACCTTCTTTACAGGGTGTTGTGAGGGTTAAATGCCCTTGCAGGGTTTGGTGCTGGTCGTCCACTTTCCCCTGACTTGTGGCCCTCTCTGGGCCTCACAGAAAACCCTGAACTATTCAGGATAGATATGTTGGTGCTCAGATTAGATAATGGAGGGATATGCTTTGGAAAATCCTTGTACGGCATTCAAATGTGAGGTAATAATAGGAAAATGGATCTGCTACCATCCTGCCAAGAAACCAGCAACTTTTGAGACAAAAAGCAGACCTGAAATCTAGAATCCTCATCATCATGATTGGTTTTGGACAGAGGAATTTTTCTGCCCTTTCAAACATTTATCTCAAAAGTTATTTTATTTTGAGGACTGAAGAGAATGCCTATGAAGCACAATGTGAAACCCATAGTAGGCTATGGACATCTGGCAGGTTGTATTAGGTTGGTGCAAAAGTAATTGCAGTTTTTGCCATTACTTTCAATGGAAAAATACCGCAATTACTTTTGCACTGACCTAATAAAACCTGCCAGATATCCTGCTTAGTACACTAATCAGGATATTATTCCATTCAATGGTAAGCTCTTCCCAGGGGACTGACATCTTATTTATCTTAGTATTCTCTAGTGTCTAGCACAGGGTCTGACATATGGTAGGTGCTTAACAATTATTTAAACTGAATCAAATTAGATTCTCTCATATTCTATGGACTCTTTGAAAACAGAACCTATGTTTTACCCATTTCTCTCTTTCCAGAACTAAGATTAGCATCTGGCCCAGAGTAGGTACTTAATAAATTCAGGTTGGGTTGAAATAAAGCACTGTGAAAAATAAGGTAGTTTCACTTAATGTCTGCCCTGAACCATGCGGGACCCAGGGCTCCAGGTAGGAAAGGAGTCTGGAATTTGTAGCCTGAGTAGGTACCAGTCAAATGACACGCTCACTTCAAAGGCACGTGGTGGGGAGCAAAGGGGATGTGGTTTCCCAAATGCCTTTTTGGCTGGGTGAAAGCCTCAGTTGGCGGCAAGAGCCAGGTCGGGGGAGGTTGGCAGCATAGAGAAGACGGCGACGGCAGCCAGGACTGCCAAGGCAGGAACGCGTCAGAGGAGAGGAAGCAACTCAGATGGAGACGAAAGGTGCTTAAAATCTTCCCCTCTCTGCATCTGCAGGAACAGACGTGGCAGCAGTGTACACGCTGGAAGGAAAACAGGCTTTGCAGTCAAATAAATCTGCAGATCCTCTCAGTGCAAGCCAGGGCTGGGGGGTCGTGAATGTCATGTTTTACTTTTCTCAATCTCCATTTCCTCATCTAAAAAAATGGGATCAGTGATTCTTACCTTACAGGGTTGTTGTGGATATCAAAAGAGTGTTTTGTAAGTAATAAAACAGCCATTTATTAGGCACCTGCTCTCTACTAGGTACTGAGCCTAGTAGCTGTATGGATTTAATTAGTAATCCCCTAATCATCCTGCAAGGTAGTGATGATCATCTCTAGTCTCCACTTCCGAGCCGAGGAAGCTGAAGTTCAGAGACGTTGAGCAATTTGCTCAAGTAATACAGCCAGAATTTCAACCAGGTTCTTTTAGTAAAGGTTACCATATGAATATGGACATGATTATTAAATTTTATAAATCTTTGTCAAGTCTCAAATTCTCCCAGAGCAGCAGGGTTCCTTCATTATCAGTGCTTTTTCTCTCCCAACTTCCCCCAACTTTTTGTTTTTTTAAACTAACCCTTTGGCTAACCTGGCAATCTATGAAAGAGGGATTCCACTAAGTGATTTAAACATGATTCCACTCTCTTTGTCCTGTTGCTCTTCGGCTTCAGTGGGACATGGATCAGGAAATTATTTCTATGTGTTTATATGAGGAAAGAGGAAAAGCTGCTGAGAGTTAAACTTTTAGACAATCCAACAGAATCTGAAATATCAAAAACTATCCTTCTAGAAGAAAACTATCAACTCTTTCAACAGTTTTTGAATCTTTCTTTGAAGCTAAAAGGTAAGGAAAGCAAATTAACTTTTATTGAAATCCATCATGTGCCTGTGTCTTGATGTACTATCTTCTCAGTTCCTCCCAGTAACCCCGTATGGTAGGTATCATTAGATCCATTCTTCCACATAAGGATGCTCAGAAAGGTAAACATTTGTCTGAGATCATACAATGATTTGGCAGCAAAGCCAAGATTCAAACCTCAGCCTGCTTGGTCCTAAAGGCCAGGCTTTTTTTTTTTTTCTTCTTCTTCTCTCTGCTTCTGAGTCTGCAGTCTCCTGAGGGGAGCAGTTGTTTCCTCTTTCTTTAAGGAGTCCAGTCCATCCTTTTGTCCTGGATAGCCCCAGAGAGATCCTGCATCTTCAGAAGAAAAAGGACTTTTCACTTTAAGATGGCTTGGGACCACCAAAGGTATTTAGCAGAAAATGCAAGCAAGCACCCTATTGGAAGGTGCTCTTAATGAAATGAACATCGGCTGGATGGTTCTATTTTTGGATGTGGGCTCAGACAGTAGGAGCAGCAGTATCTTTTCTTTTCTTTTTCTTTTTTCTTTTTTTTTTTTTTTTTTTGACAGGATGGGCTGGGGTTGGGGGAGGAGGGAGCAAGAATTAGAGAAGGGGAACTCCTTTCTGTTCATCTAACTCAAAGTGAGTATTATGGATTTAAATAACCCATATGCAGTTCCTATTACTTAGTGGTTTTACTCAGATCCAGGCTACTACAGCTGAAAGATGTTCTATCTGTCCTGTGTTTAATTTTTAATACAGTCTTGAATTGCTTTTGTAGAAAAATCCAAACAAGCTACCAAACACTTAGTTTGCATGCCATCCTCAAGAGTCTCCTTCTGGGGTAGTGGAAAGCTCACAGGCTTTGGGGATCATGAGGCATGAGTCTGACCTTCCGCCATGCCACTGATCTGTGTGGCTTTGGGGAAGCCATCTAACATCTCTGACCTTAGGCCTCTCATCTATAAAATGAGTACAATCTTGCCTGCTTTTTAAGGTTGTCATCATTGCAAAGTGCTTGATGCTTGGCAGACACTCATTAAACATTAGTTACTTTTTCTTCCTGTATCTCAAAGTGCAAATTCTTTATCTTTATTCTCTTCGGTCGAGAAGGGCATGAGTGATGACCTGTACTTTTAGGACAGCTTGGATCCACTCAGATTGTTGGCAGGGACTATTGGCTGTGGTTTAAGACTTAAGCCAATGCCCATTATGTCATTATGGAGCCTGCAAAAGTGATTACTAATGTTACTTTTCCAGTTCACTGCAGAGCAGAGGGGAGAGTTTTTCACACTGCTGGCGTTTTGTTGGAGCACGAAGATACGAATCACAGATGGCTTCCTCGGCAGATGTGGCCCTGTAGAACTGCAGTGCTGGTTTATAAGGGGTTTAATGAAAACCTGGCACCCTTCCAGACTTGAATCAATCCTCTGGGGTCTCAACTTATGCACGTACAGACCAATCTGCAAATGTGCACCATTATTGATGGTGTGGGGAATGCTGGGGTGAAAAGTTTTTACCTGAGAAACAAAGCCAAACCTATCTGGCCAAGTTCACAGGCTTGGGCCTGGGAGATGGAACAGTGCCGTGGAAGGGAAGTTGGTAGGAGGAGAGTGGCTGCAGCTGGAGGATGTCCAGATGGCCGCTGCCCAGCTGGGGGTGATCTGGGCTCAGGGTAGAACGATGGTTTTACCAGCTGTTTCGGGCTCACAGTATTTTCTTCCTTGCCATGGCTAACAAGAGTGAGCAGGACTCACAAGTGGGAGATGTGGAATTTCGAAATAGTTTCTATCTAGTTCATATTATGGACTGGAACTGAACTTGCATATTGTTGCCTCTGCTTGAAGTGTTCTTCAAATGGTCAACTTGCTATTTCTCATCTGTTTTATTTTGGCTTCAGTGTCATTCCTTGGCAAACACGTTCTTGATCACTTCCCTGAAATAATCTCCAAGTTCTTTGCCATATTCTATCTTAGTTGTGCATTTGTTCATAGTATATTACAATTTATTTGCCTATTTGCTTGCTGTTTTGGTCCTTTACTAGAATATAAGCTCTTTGAAGGTAGGAAGTCTGTTCATCTTGTTAACCAATGCAGCCAAGTGCCTAGTGGAGTACCTGGAACATAGTAGACATTCAATAAATATTGTTGGATGGATGAATACATATTGTGACAAGAATAAGGTAAATCAATCTTTGTAGCTTAAAGCCACCACTTACAAGCTGTATAACTGTCCAACTTACTTAATCTTTCTTAGTCTCAGATTCTTTATCTGTAAAAAAAAAAAAGATGACCGGGCACAGTGGCTCATGCCTATAATCCCAGCACTTTGGGAGGCTGAGGCGGGTGGATCACCTGAGGTCTGGAGTTCGAGACCAGCCTGACCAACATGGTGAAATCCCATCTCTACTAGCAATACAAATTAGCCAGGCATGTTGGCGGGCGCCTGTAATACCAGCTATTTGGGAGACTGAGGCAGGAGAATCACTTGAACCCTGTGGGGGGCGGAGGTGGCAGTCAGCCGAGATCATGCCACTACCCTCCAGCCTGGGCAACAAGAGCAAAACTCCATGTTAAAAAAAAAAAAAGATATAATAGAGGGTAGCTGTTTGTGTAGAATAGTGTCTAGAAATAAGAAATGGTCAATAAAGCCATTATTATGCAGTTATTGAAGAATTAAGTTAACCACCAAGAAATATTTATCAATATTTCTATTCTAATATCTATTGAGAATCTAGTATATGCTATGCCCCACACCAAGCCCTTTTGCATGCATTATCTTATGTTATTCCTCACAACCTTGTGAGATATTCTTCCCATTTTAGAACAAAGGAAATAGAGAGATTAAGTGGTTTGAACAAGCTTACATAGCTACTCAGTGGCAGAGGCAGTATTAACTCCATTTCTATTTTTAAAGCCATAATTTCCCCCCATAATTCCAGGCTGCTTCCTATTAACACTCACTCTGGATAAATAAACATAAGGAAGCCACGTTCTCTGTCCTCTGGGGGCTCTGGTTTAGGTGATAAGACATATGTAAGAGTAAAATGAACACTAATAAAAACCAGTTTTTTTGTGTGCTGCTTTGAAGTTTACAAAGCTTGTCCCAATATTTACAATACATTCAAGTTTTAAAAGATTATTATCCAGGATATATAAATAATTCATACAAGTCAGTAAGAAAAAGACAAACAATGGAAAATCTACAGATTATGAACAGGCAATTGGAATGGCCAATAATCATATATAAAGATGTTTAACATTATGAGCTGTTGGGGAAATTCAAATGAGAACAGTAAGACACTATTTCCCATTGTTGGATAGGCAGAAATAACAGTCTGAGATACCCAATGTTGAGGAGGATAAGGAGACATGAGAACTATCATACCATGTTGGTGGGACTATAAGTTGGTAAAACAGTTTGGGGAGCAATTGACAATACATAGTAGCAGTCAATATGAATACGCAACTAGGGCTTCTCTATGAGGTAATGGCTTAGAGAAACTTTTGCATATGTGCCAAAGGAGATGTGCAATAATGTTCAGTGTTAGCATTGTATATAATAGTGAAATATTGGAAACAATCTAAAAGTACATTAATAGAGAAATGGATAAATAAATTGTTTTTTAGAGAGAACATAAAATAACAAAAAATATATAAAATAGCAACTAAAAGAATAAATTAGAGCTACATTTAGCATTATGATAAATCACTAAAACACTATTGAATAAAAAAGACCAAGTTGCAGAAAGGCACAGAAAATATATCATTTACATGTATTTAAAAACATGCAGGCTGGCCAGGCCCAGTGGCTCAGGCCTGTAATCCCAGCAGTTTGGGAGCCCAAGGCAGGCGGATCACCTGAGGTCAGAAGTTCGAGACCAGCCTGACCAACATGGAGAAACCCAGTCTCTACTAAAACACAACAAAATTAGCCGGCCGTGGTGGTGCATGCCTGTAATCCCAGCTACTGAGAAGGCTGAGGCAGGAGACTCTCTTGAACCTGGGAGGTGGAGGTTGCGGTGAACCGAGATGGTGCCATTGCACTCCAGCCTGGGCAACGAGAGTGGAACTCTGTCTCAAAAAATAAATATATAAATAAATAAATAAATAAAAAATAAAAAATAAAACCGCAGGCTGGGAGCAGTGGCTCAATGTCTGTAATCCAGCACTTTGGGAAGCCGAGGTGGGCGGATAATGAGGTCAGGAGATTAATACCATCCTGGCTAACACGGGGAAACCCCGTCTCTACTAAAAATAAAAATAAATAAATAAATAAATAAATAAATAAAATAGTAAAAAAATTATCCGGCATAGTGGCACATTCTTGTAGTCCCAGCTACTCGGAGAATCGCTTGGACCCGGGAGGCGGAGGTTGCAGTGAGCCGAGATCGTGCCACTACACTCCAGCCTGGGCCGCAGAGCGAGACTCCGTCTCAAAAAAAAAAAAAAACCAAAACCATGCAAAACATGTTTTCACTTATAAGTGGGAGCTGAACAATGAGAGCACATGGACACAGGGAGGGGAATGACACACACTAGATAGAGCCTGTTGCGGGAGGGCAGGGAGGTGGGGGAGCATTAGGAAAATAGCTAAGGCATGAGGAGCTCAATACCTAGGTGATGAGTTGGAAGGTGCAGCAAACCACCATGGCGCATGTTTACCTATGTAATCTGCACATCCTGCACATGTACCCTGGAACTTAAAATAATATTTAAAAAACATGCAAAACAATGCCACAAGTTTAAAATTAATTCTTTATGTACCATAAAGATCTGGTAAGGAAGAATACATGCTTCTAGACGGTAATAATTACTTCTAGGGAAGAGGTAGGGAAAGCTTGTTGAAGGAACTTCCATGGATCTTGAACTAAATGTTTTAATTTAAAAAAAATCTGAAGTAAGCATGGCAAAAAATATTAACATTGTTAGATCCAGGTGGTGCATTCAGTGCGTTTGTTATACTTATCTTTGAACTCTTCTGTGTGCGGGGGAATATTTTCTGTATGTACGGGATACACACATACAAACACCTCACTAACCCAGAGCGTCTTCCCCAAACCTTATCTAATTTGGTCCTCATTAAGGTCTTGGGAGCAGCAATGAAGGAGAAGACGTTAAACTCTCGAGTTTCAGGCTGTGCCTCTCCTGACACCTGCTTTTGTTTTGCTGATTGGGAATGCTGGTCAGGTGGAGTAGAGATGAACTGATTTTCATTAGAAAGGGTCTGCAGCTATGGTGAGGATGGGGTGGGGTCAGGGAAAAGCGGGAGAGAATCAGGAGGGCAAAGGTGCCAAAGTTCTGAGAAAAGGCTGAGGAAACCAAGGTTCGGAGGAGGAGAGTAATAAATCAAATGTCCTATAGGGATAGAGCTGGAATCTGCTCCTGGTTACCTAACCCCATATTTAAGTCAAAGGCAAGTGTATGCTAGGGACAGGAACATGGGCACGGAATTTGGACTGATCTTGGACAGATCACAGCTTTGCTTTTTAGTATCTGTGTGGCCTCACACAGCCCACCTAACTCTCTGAGCTTGGGTCACTATTACCTCTCTTAGAGTGTCACTGGGAGAACGAATAACGTAATATGTACAAAGGCTACATAGTGGGACTGGCACTGTCGGCATTTTACTCCATAAAGAATAGTTATTACCACCAGCAGCAGCATCTTTCCAATTTGTTTCAGCCATTTCTCAACAACTTGTTCTTTTACCCTCTTTCCTTCATTCCCCAGCCGAAACTGGGACAGTTTCCTATGGGTGAGAATTTGGCTTATCTCTGTCCAAGAATTGGTCTCAGCATTCCAATAAAATCTACCAAACCCAGAGACAAGCCGAAAGATCACCTCCTTTTCTCTGGAGTCCTTCCTCCTATGAGTGCAGTCTGAGGTCTCATCAATTTTGGGATCAGCCAAATCATATATTACTATTCCTATCAACTAAAGCCCTTGAATCTTTTAATATGACTTAAAATTTGCCCACCCTATACAGTTGGATTTTCTAACTCAAATGAAGAATCTTGATTAGAAAAAGAGGAAAAGACCAAGGTATTTAAAAAGAACTTAGTACCATGGAGGAAGTAAAATTGCTCTTATTTGTGAGTATTTAAGACAAGCCTATTTTTGCTCCTTTTGGAGTTCTGTGACATTAAAACTTGAAGATCATAGGCTGCTCTGCCTAGGGAGTAGCCATTCTTTTATTCTTTTACTTTCTTAATAATCTTGCTTTCACTCAAAAAAAAAAAAAAAAAAAAAAAAAAAAACCAAAACTTGAAGACCATAGAGTTGAACTCAATATTCCTCCTTTTCCTCCTTTTCCTAGTAGTAACTACTTCAAAGAACAACTTCCTTCTTTCCTACTTTTAATTCTATATTTATTATCATGATCTTATGGGTTCTTCTTTCTTCCTTATTCTTTTTTTTTTTTTTTTTGAGAAGGAGTCTGGCTCTGTCGCCCGGGCTGGAGTACAGTGGCCAGATCTCAGCTCACTGCAAGCTCTGCCTTCTGGGTTTACGCCATTCTCCTGCCTCAGCCTCCCGAGTAGCTGGGAACACAGACGCCCGCCACCTCGCCTGGCTAGTTTTTTGTATTTTTTAGTAGAGACGGGGTTTCACCGTGTTAGCCAGGATGGTCTCGATCTCCTGACCTCGTGATCCCCCCGTCTCGGCCTCCCAAAGTGCTGGGATTACAGGCTTGAGCCACCGCGCCCGGCTCTTCCTTATTCTTAAGTGTACTATGAATTATTATCACCATTATCTTTTTGATTTCCCAATTGATTTGACCAGTGGGAATTCCTTCAAACCAATTCTTACGTTCTTTTGATATTTCGCCATCAATCTTTGAGTACCTCTTTGTTTTCTGACAAGATATTCTTGACTTACCTTATATTTTCTTTGCCCCAGAGCCAAAATCAGCTATTTCTCTAAGAAGCAGTGGTTCTTTTTAGTGGAGAATGGTATTTAGAAATCAAGATTTAGACATAATATGTGCTCTCTGCTACTGGGGTATCATTGCTTCTGGGCCCTTTCATTACAGAGCTAGAATAAATAAATGTATGTGTATGTATTTCTGTCTCTATCTTCATCTATTGGAATCTCTGATGGTTAGTTTTATATGTCAGCTTGGATGGATCACAGTGCCCAAATATTTGGTTAAACATTATTCTGGATGTTATTGTGAGGATGTTTTTGGATGAGATTAACATTGAAATCTGTAAACTTTAAGTGAAGCGGATTACCCTCCTTAATGTGAATGGGCCTCATCCAATCAGTTGAAGGCCTGAATAGAACAAAAGACTTATGTCCCCGAAGCAAGAGGGAACTCTTCAGCAGATGGCCTTCAATCTTAAACTGCAACATCGGCTCTTCTCTGGATCTCTATCCTGCTGGCCAACCCTGCAGATTTTGGACTTGGGAGCCTCCATAATCCTATACACCAATTCCTTGAATAAATCTCTCTCTGTATATTTGTGTGTGTGTGTGTGTGTGTGTGTGTGAGTATACAAATCCTAATGGTTCTGTTTCTAATTAAGAATCCTGATTAATACAGAGTCTGATAACTCCAATTACAATACAATACTGTGTTCTTGCTCACTTTCCTCATTGATATTTACATCTCCCTTTTTTTACAGTGAGAATCATAGTTTCCAATTAAAGTCTATATAGTTACTCATTTTTTTGTCCTAGTCCAAATATATATAACAAGACAACTGTCTTAGAATCTTCAAAACTGTCACTATCACGAAAGAAAACAAGTAAAAAGGCAGGAGAAATGTTCTGTGTTAGATAAAACTAAGGAGATCTGGCAGCCAAATGCAATGTGTGATACTTGTTTGGATTCTGAACATTACTGGGGAACTTTGAATATGGACTGCATATTAAATAATATTTTATGAAATTAAATTTCTTGGGTCTGATAATGATATCATGAGGAAGAATATCATGGTAAGAGATGACAGATTCATGTTGAATTATTTAACAATGCAGTGTCTTAATGTTGGCAAGTTATTCTTAAATGGTTCACAAAAACATATATATGTAAATAGATATAGATATAGATAGATTGATTAATGAGGGAGAGAAAGACTGTGTGTGATGGGGGAACACGTGAAGACATGGCAAAATACTAACAGTTAAGTATATCTAAGTTTAGGAAATATAGGAGTTACTTGGATTATCCTTTCAACTTTTCTGTTTGAAAGTTTTCAAAATAAAAAGATGGGGGAAATAGTAGCAAGTATTATATATCAAGTATTTATATACCCTCGAGCAGGTATTATATACCAAATGATAACTTTGTTTTAGGCATGTGTTAAATGCTTTATGAACATCATTAACTTGTTTCATCCCCGCTACAATCCTCTGAGGTAGGTAACATTATCACCCTACTTCACATTTGAGGAATCTGAGGCTCAGAGAAGTGCAGAAACTTCCTAAATTCACCCAGCTAGCAGGATAGGAAATTGAGGCCCACAGAGAGGAGTGACCTACCAAGGCCATCAACTAGATGTGACGACAGCAGGACCAGGACTACAACATCTGATTCTAACTCTGGGCCTCAATCCCTTGCATCGGAAAGGTTTTTACTCTTTGTTTTCTTGCCCACTTTGGCTCCATTTAGAGAACGGGTTCTGCTAGTTCTACTAGACTTATTCTGAAGAGAAAAGATTGTTGCCCTCTTCCCCATTAAAAAAGATAAGCGTCCAGCTTCCTGTCCTCTGGCTTTTACCCAGACCTTTTAGACTCATTATTCTCAGCAATGCATGCTCTCTCTAGTTATTGGGTCACAACTTTATCAGATTCCAGAGATGTGAAAACCCAAGCACGCGCAGAAGCTTCGGACTAAGGGCAAGCATTCGCATTCATTAACAGAGGGACAGTGATTCTTTGTCTGCCTCTAGCTATTTGCACGCTATTCACTTTAAACGCAAGCATAGAGTTGGCCCAGTACAGTCTTCCCTGCACACTGCGGGTTATGACCCATCAGTGGGTCTTGAAATCAGTTGAGAGGGTGGCTGTCAGCATTTAAAAAATGATTTATAATCAAACTGGATAGAGTAGAAAATAACCGCACACATGCTCATTATAAAGATAGGTATTGTTTTGTGAGTGCACGGACAGACGCACATAGATGTCTATTCTGGGTGATGGTATAAAATTTATTTCTTGTGAGTCACAGTTAAAATGATTCTAAAGCTGCTGATCTAAGACAGGGGGTGGCAAATGACTGTTTTTGTGAACAAAGTTGATTGAGACATAGCCATACCCACATGTGTATGTATTATCTTTGGCAGCTTCTATAGGACAATGGCAGAGCTGAGTAGTTGTGACACACTGTAGTGCCTGCAAAACCCAAAGTATTTGTTACTTGGTCCTTTACAGAAAAATTTGCTTGTCCCCTTATAGCCTAGGATATTAAAGCAAAAATTTCGACTTCAAAGTCAAATAAAGTCCCCATTGTATATAATCTCTGGAATTTCTATCTCTAGTATTTCTTCCCCAAAAACTAAGTTATGTATTCACATATAGACTTATGTAAATGAATATATAATTACAGAAATATAGATATAACAGCAATTATTGCTTAGGAAACTAGGAGTATTCCGATGCCATGTCCTTTTAGCACATAGCAAACAGGATGACCTTTCCATCCTAGGAAAATATTTTTATGTTTAACCTCATTGCACTCAACCAGACGTTTCCTTGCACAGATTTTCAAGTGAAATATTTCAATCCTGCATTCATCTTGGGGGCCACGTGTCTTATCCAAGTTAAATATTTCCAGAAAATAAATGTCTAGACACCGTCTCATATAAATTAAGCACCCGGTTTTTAAAAGATTCCTAGCAGACCTCCTTTCTGGTGTGTGGGTGAATATAATTTTACTCCTGTGAAAAATTCTGGGTAAAACCTGATGTGCCTAAGTCAGTGCACCTGCAGGTGACTAATGAGTGCTGCTCCTTCATTAGTGGACAATACATGTGTGTGCTTGTGTGTGTGCATGTATGTGTGTGCCTGTGTGTGTGTGTGTGTGTGTGTGTGTGTATTAGGGAGGGGGAGGCCAGATGGAAAGACAAGACTCAGGGAGTATATTTCATGGAAGAGTCCCCTCTTCTTTGAGATTATCATTTATAAGAATCTTGGATGAAAGAGTACATGTATGTTGACACCTACTTCAGGGAGGCTCCAGATTTGTTGAATCCTCTCTTCAGAGAATAACAAACATGTGAACGAAGTGCATGAAGATAAATTTCTGTTGTAGCTCTTTGACTTTTTATTTTATTTGTGTTTGATGTTTTTCAAACTGATGGGTTTTATTTAATTAATGTGAGCCATTTTTAGTGTTTTTGCTATTTATAATTTCTTTAATATATACTTCTGTATCACTGTGAAATAAATTACAGTATTTTTCATTAAAAGCGAACTCTTGTAATCCCAGCACTTTGAGAGGCCGAGGTGGGCGGATCACGAGGTCAAGAGATTGAGACCATCCTGGCTAACACGGTGAAACCCCGTCTCTACTAAAGACACAAAAAATTAGCAGGGCGTGGTGGCAGGTGCCTGTAGTCCCAACTACTTGGGAGGCTGAGGCAGGAGAATGGCGTGAACCGGGGAGGCGGAGCTTGCAGTGAGCAGAGATCTCGCCACTGCACTCCGGCCTGGGCGGCAGACCGAGACTCCGTCTCAAAAAAAAAAAAAGTGAACTTTTGGCCGGGCACGATGACGCGTGCCTGTTATCCCAGCTACACGGGAGGCTGAGGCAGGAGAATTGCTTGAACCCAGGAGGCAGAGGTTGCAATGAGCCGAGATCGCGCCACTGCACTCCAGCCCAGGTGACAGAGTGAGAGCCTGTCTCAAAAAAAAAAAAAAAAAAAAAAAAAAGTGAACTCTTTAAGGAAAACCAAATATGTAAGGGAATGAACAAACATTTTTAGCTATTTTTATTATATTTTATTACATATTTATATTTTACATACCTGCTATAAATATGGATATTCATATACAATTTATTTTTATAAATGTAAATATAAATTAATATTACAAATATTGAAATCATTTGTATATTATATAAATATATTAAATGTAAAACAATTATGACAATAAGTATATAAATAAAATAAATAAAAATATGTTATATTGTGTAAATTCTCACTATATTTTTTAGCTATGCTTATTAAGATAAAATAATTCCATATGAGGGAATTCATAGTAAAATGCATTGAACCAACTGAAATTCTCAGGAGAGGTAATTTAAGAAGTAGTATTTTCCTTTTCTAGATTTTTGAAAAAGTCATGCAATCACGCACAGTATTCTGTGTGTCATACTGTTTTTTTTTTTTTTTTTTTTTGAAAGGGAGTCTCGTTCTGTTGCCCAGGTTGGAATGCAGTGGCATGATCTCGGCTCACTGCAACCTCTGCCTCCTGGGTTCAAGCTATTCTCCTGCCTTAGCCTCCCAAGTAGCTGGGATTACAGGTGCGTGCCACCACATCCAGCTAATTTTTCATATTTTTAGTAGATATGGGGTTTCACCATGTTGGCCAGGCTGGTCTTGAACTCCTGACCACCTGCCTTGGCCTCCCAAAGTTGGGATTATAGGCATGAGCTACCACACCTGGCCTCTGGCCTTTCTTAGCAAGCTCCATTGCAGTGGAACTTTCTGGTCTCAACTGTTATGAATTTTGAATGTGGGAGACTGTGTTTTCCAAATATGTCCACAGTAATATCTCCTATCCCACATTTCCTTTCTACAAAAAAATAGCCTTGGCAATTTCATTTGTGGGAGTCTAGTTTCCTTCTCTTGGCAGTTTCATTTGTGGGGGTCTAGTTTCCTTCTCTTGGCAGTTTCATTTGTGGGGGTCTAGTTTCCTTCTCTTGGCAGTTTCATTTGTGGGGGTCTAGTTTCCTTCTCTTGAATCTAGTTTCCTTCTCTTGAATCTGTCCTTCTCTTGAATCTTTCCTTCTCTTGAATCTTGTGACCACGTAGAAGTAATTCTATGGGACTTTAGAGACCAGGTCATAAAGAGCAATACAGCTTCCATCTGCATCTGTTGGGATGGTAACTCTTGGGACCCAGCTGCCATTCTGTGAGGAAGCACAGGCAGCCACATGGAGTGGCTTTTTGTAGGTGTTCTAATTGACAGCCCTAGCTGAGATTCTCACTAACAGGTAGCATCAACTCCAGACGTGTGAGTAAAGCAGCCTTCATAGGATTCCTGCTCCTACCATCAAATTACCCCAGCCTGAGTCTCCAAGCTAAGGCCTGAGACACTGGAACAGAGACAAACTGTACCTGCTATGCCCTTTCCCAATTCCTGACCTAGGGTCTGTGAGCACAGTAAGATGGTTGCTGTTTTACACTATCACATTTTGGGTAGTTTATTTCACAGAAGTAGACAACTGAAACAGGTATTTAGTGTCTTTATTGTCAGCTGTGGGCACTGCTGGTATCTTCAGGCACAGAAGGATGGTACTCAAGTTCTAGTATCATTGAGTTAAACAAGTTAACCTAATGGAATCCCAGAGACATGTCCTTAACCACCAAGATAAAAACACAGGCTAGATCATTTAAACAGCCAAGCTGGGTGAAAAAGAGGCAGATGATTCCACTCCTGTGCGGGCCTCACTGATAGACAACCAGTGAGCCAGCCTCTAATGTGCCTGCACTGTCTACCCACTGGCCTTCATGAAGGCTTTGAGAATGTGACCCCTCTTCTATATGACCCCTTCACAGAGCTGAAGACAGGCATCATCTTCTTATGTCCAGTATTAGGTCATTTTTGCATTGCTATAAAGAAATACCTGAGCCTGGTGGGGCGCGGTGGCTCACGCCTGTAATCCCAGTACTTTGGGAGGCTGAGGCAGGTGGATCATGAGGTCAGGAGATCGAGACCATCCTGGCTAACATGGTGAAACCCCGTCTCTACTAAAAATACAAAAAATTAGCTGGGCGTGGTGGCACGCGCCTGTAGTCCCAGCTACTCGGGAGGCTGAGGCAGGAGAATCACTTGAACTCGGAAGGTGGAGGTTGCAGTGAGCGAAGATTGTGCCACTGCACTCTAGCCTGGGTGACAGAGTGAGACTCTGTCTCAAAAATAAATAAAGAAAAATACCTGAGCCTGAATAATTTATAAGAAAAGAGGTTTAATTAGTTCATGGCTCTGTATAGGCTATACAGGAAGCATGGTAGCATTTGCTTCTGGGGAGGCCTCAGGGAGCCTTTACTTATGGCGGAAGGCAAAGTGGCAGCAGGCATATCACATGGTCAGAGCAGGAGGAGAGAGCGACAGGGGAGGTGCCACACACTTCTAAATGATCAGATCTCACGTGAACTCCCTCATTATTGTGAAGACAGTATCAAGGAGGATAGTTCTCTACCACTCATAAGAAATCTACCTCTTACCAGGCCCCACCCCCAACATTGGGGATTACATTTCAATATGCGATTTGGGCAGGATCACACATCCAAACTACATCATGATCAAACCATGTTATTTTACTTGCCAGTCATTGAGAATAGTCTGCAAAGGCCCCAATCAAAGGATCTGTTCAAGCTTTTTCTGCCCACGCCTTAATGCCTGCACACAAGTGCAGCCTCCCCTATTAATCCCCTGTGCAGTTTATAGCACAGAGATTAATAACATAGCCATGGGAGATATTCTACCTGATTCAAATATTTACTCAGCAGCTTAATTGATCATGAGTACATTACTTAAAATATCTAAGCTTCAAGTTTCTTATGTATAAAATGGAGATGATGATAATAGTACCTATTTCATGGCAATATTGTGAGAATTTAGCAATGAATTAATTTGTAAAAACATTCAAAATAGGATCTGGCTCATAGGAAGCACTATAGTAAATAAATAACATAAGATATACATTTATATATAATATATAGGAAATATATAGAATAGGCATATATAGTTATAAATACCTATACAACTATACATGAGATATATATATAATATATGCTTATATATGGTAAATATAAAGTGTGTGTGTGTTTATATATTTTGTTTTTCTTAAAGCCCTTGCTACCCTCAATATTAATTGTATCATAGCCATGTGGTTATACATATTCTTTACCTACCCTGAAAATTCTTTGATATGAGTAAAGCAGGTCTTAATCATGGTTGTTTTAACTTGGAACCAGTGAAATACTCTGCCTCCTCTCTCACCTCTGTGACTGCAGAATCCAGCACAGGCTTGTCCACCGTAAGAACTCTATAAATATTGCTTGAACTAATGAATGGCTAAGGGATCCATCTGGGATGTGTCAGAGGATGGGCAGCCTAATGCTATGATGTTGAAAAATCAATCCCTTCTTCCATGAGCTCTCTGAACGTGCATCGTCTCAAGTGGCAGAAGGTCTCAGACAAGCCCCAGTGATCTGGCTGGTCAGCCTCCAGGAGGGAGCCAAAGTCAGAGAAATTTGAGGCAGTCATTAAACATGAAGGGAGGGCTAAAGCAACAAGAGCTTCTCCTGTGCTGTGACATCACCTTCTATCCATTTATATGGGTGAAAACGGTTTACCAGTGGTCCTGGGAATTTTTAAAAAAACATTTCAACTTGTCCATACATTTAAGAATATTAACGGCCCCAGGAAATGACTTGGGTGCTGAGGTCATTTCCTAGATGGGTTTGCAAATTTCATTTGTCGTCAATTGCAAGGCAAGTGCAAAGAAACTGGAAACTGGATGTGAATAGTTCTGGGAAGTAGGGGGACGTGGACACCATGCATACCACCCAGGGTCCAAGGAGGAGCTTTTGAAACATAACATCATAGGCGTGGGACCGGGTCAGGCTTCAGTGATAAGTCACTTGAATGTGGAATATGAAAAGAGAAAATCTCTCCCAAGTGAAGTGGAGACCAGCTGCTATGGCGTGTGGTCATGTAATAGATTCACATTCATTTAAGTATTTTTGAATACACACTCTCTGCCAGACCATTCTGAAGACACAGAGATCAATACAATCTTTATCCTCAAGAAACTCACTCTTGTGAGACACCAGCATACAAGCAAATAATCACCAAACATGTTCTAAGTGTGATGAGAGAGGGAAGCAGAGGTGCTGAGGAAGCACAAAGGAGAAACTGGATCAAATCTGCGAGCATGAACAGTGACTGCCAGTGTGGAAGAGGGGGCTTTGCTCATGATATCCTACACATTTGCCAGGGTGATTTTTTAAAACTGCAAATGTGGCCATGTTATTTCCTTCTTACAATGTTTTTTAAATAATAATTTCTATGTACTAAATGTTTGTATCTCCCCATGATGTATATTGAAGCCATAAACCCTAAAGATGTGATATTTGGAGGTGGAGCCCATGGTAGGCATGTAGGATGAGGCCAAGAGGGTGGATCCCCTGTAATGGGATTAGTGTCCTTATAAGAAAAGACACCACAGATCTTGCACTGTCTCTCTCTCTCACTCTCTCTGTCTTTGTCTCTGTCTCCTTACCATGTGAGGACACAGTGAGAGGGTGGCTGTATGTAAAGCAAGAAGAAGGCCTGCACCAGAACCCAACCATGTAGGCATTCCCTCTCAAACTTCCAGGCTCCAGAACTGTGTGAATTAAATTTCTGTGGTTTTAAGTCTATGGTATTTGTTATAGCAGCCCAAGCTGACCAAGACAATCATTTAAAGTAAGAATTGCTATCTCGAGTTTTCCCCTCCTTCCAGATTGAACCAATGTAAATCTTACATGTATTGATTGATGTATTATGTCTCCCTAAAATGTATAAAAGCAAGCTGTACCCCGACAACCTTGAGCACATGTTGTCAGGACCTGCTGAGGCTATGTCACGGGCTCGTCCTTAACAATGGCAAAATAAACTTACTAAATTGACTGAGACCTGTTTCAAATATTTGGAGTTCACAAGGTATATCAGTTTTCTTTACAAACCATTCAACGTTCTTCGCAGTGCACCTCTGGCCATTGCTCTCCTGCTTCCTTTTCTGCCACTTCGCCACGTGAACCTTGCCCCACAGGCATGTTCAACTGCTTGTACTTTCCTGAAGAAGGCTGCATGCTTCGGCATCTGCTGTTCTGTCTGCTCTCATGGTGGCTTTCTGCACCTTGTCAGCTAGATCTGTTGCTAGTCATCCTCCAAATCTCAGTGGACTGGAGTTTCCTCTGGGAAGCTTTCCCTGCTCTCCAGGATGGAATTCACAACTCTACCCTCTGGGCCTTTGCTTATGCCACTCTAGTACCCTGAAATGCTCTCCTTCTGGTTATCATCGACTTCTCTTTCAAAACCCATCTCCAGAATTATCCCAGGTAGGAAGTTTTTGCTGACTCGTCTGAGACAACCAGTCATGATTTCCTTGATGTTCCCACTCAATAGACTTCCCTTATTCCACTTGTGACATGGAGCTCTGAGCTCCTTGAAGGCAGATGCTGTGATTCTGTCTCCAAATCCTCAGCCCTTAGTACATGTTTGGGAAATGAATGGATGGATGCATTTATCACATCACATTGTAATTAGCCTGCCTGTGTAACCTTGTATACCACTGTGTAACGTGAGCCCCTGAGGGCAGGGATTTGTTCCTCGAATTTATTCTATCTTTTCTTTTTCTGTGTTTTCTCTCTCCAGCACTGCTATCCACCCAGACTAACTAAAAGGCAATGTTTGTTAGATGGGTGAGTCAAGGCTCAGGCAACTCATCCGGCTGCATTTGTGTTATTTTTAAACCTTACACTAAATGAAGTGACCCAATTAAGAGTCCATGCTGAATTCAAAAGAACACCTTACAAGAAGCCCTATGCTCTGACCTTCCTACCTTTATATCCAGAATCTTTACTGTGACCTTGGTCAGTCACTTACTCACTTTGAATCTGTTTTCTTGGAATGACTTGTCAGCTAGACTAATAATTTCTAACACAGGGGGTGGTTTTGAAGATGAAACAAGACAGTATACACAAAATGCTTGGTACTTGAAGGTGCTCAATGTTCATTTCCTTTTACTTGGTTAATGTCATAATATGGCTTCTATTCGATTAGTTCCTTAAAAGCAAAATTCTGTAGGTCTTTGAGAATTATAGACACAGTCTGGGTTATGTCCCCCAGTCAGCTGAATGTTAAATGGTGCCCTTGAAACCTGACACTAGACTTTGCCAGGAAGATATTAACCTATTCCCAACTCATGCTATTTTGGGATTTGATGGCTTTGGAAAGAAGATAACAGCTGACTTTTATGCAGATAGAGGATAGCTGTGTTCTGAAAGAAGGTGCCAAAACCTCAACTAATGCCACTTGGAAAGAACTCCACACACTCTGAAGTTGGGCATTCAAAGGCTATTATTTGTATGCCAGCATAAGAGTATATTCAGGAAGTTGCAAAAAAAAAAAAAAAAATCAAATCTAGTAGTAGTGGACTCCAAGAGAACTGGAAAATTCTTTAGCCCTGCTGCTTGTATGTGTTCAGCTGCCATGAAGATGGAAATAAGGGTATATTTGTTAGAGTAGTCTAGGTTATGTTGTAGTTACAAATAATTTCAAATTTCCAGCGACTTGAAACAGCAAACATTTTATTTTATTTATGCTTCATGTTGCTTATGTGCAAGCAGGGTTCTGCTCCATGTTGTTCTCACTCAGGAGTTGAGGCTGACAGAGGCTCCACCAGATGTAAAGCCCTATTCATTGTGGCTGGGCGTATAGGCCATGGTGAAGCACACACTGAGTCTTACAACTTCTGCGTGACATCTATCCTATTAACACAGGTTTCATTGTCCAAGCCGGTCCAGGGTGATGTCTTGATTCCTCATTTTGATGATGGGGTAAAGATGGTATAATCCACCAAAAAAGATACGCTCAGTTTGGGACATGTTATATTTGCTCTGCCTAAAGACAAACAGGAGCAGATATCAAATAGGCAGTTGAATATATGGATGTGGAGCTTAGGTGAAAGATATGAGCTTGAGATAAACATTTGGTGGCCATCAGCTCAGAAGTGGTAGACGGAGCTAAGGTAGAATGGAGAGAGGAAAAAATAAATAAGAAAAGTATGACAGTGTCATGTTTTGGTAAGGATGTCAATAATGCAATGATGATAAAGTACAAATTGATACAACTGTTTTGAAAAACAATTTTCAATTAACTATTAAAGATGTGCAAACCCTCTCACCCAGCAATACCAGTTCTGGATATATAGCCTAGAAAATTTCAGAGAAAATATAGAAAAGACATTTATAGGAGGAAAAAAAAAAAAGAAAAAAAAAATTGGAAACAACCCAAATATTCATCAACAATAGAAAAGCTAAAGAAATGTGAAGTATTCATACAGCAACAAAAAATTGTAAGGCAGAGTTGCAGAAAAACATGGATGAACCTTACGAACATAATGTTAAGTGGAAAAATAAAGTTGCAGAAGAGAATATCCAGGATGATTCTTTTTATATAAAGTTCAAAGCTTGCAAAACTAAACACGTGGTAAAACTTACAAGTGAGGAACTGATAAACACAAAAATCACGATAGTGGTTGTCTCTGTTGGGAAAGGGTTGGGGATAGGATCCCAATAGTACACAGGAGGTTTCAAAGACGAGTGTAATATTCTATTTCTTCAAAAGGGTGGTAGGAACAGGGGTGTAAATTGTACGTTTCCTTTATATCCTACGTGTATTTCATAAATGCCATTTTGCTTCTACTTAATACTTGTTACTACTTTATTTTTTAAAGTAGCAATCTAAAATGTAAAAACAAGCAGACAAAAAACAAAATAAACGAGGATTAAACCCTCAGGCATAATACATTTTAAATGGTAACCAGAGGACAAGGAACCTTTAAAGGGGACTCACCCAATGGGCAGAGAGACAGCCAGGAGGGAAGAATGTCTTGGAAATTAGAAGAAAGGTAATCATCATGGCTATCATTGATGAAGCATCTTCCGTGTGCTAGACACTTGGCTAAGCACATTATAAATATATTTCATTTAATCTTTCAACAATCCTATGACATAGATATTATTATGTTCTCTTAACATATGAGGAAAATGAGAAACAAGAAAGTAATGAGTCCAAGGTCTTATATCTGTTTAAGTGTCAAACTTGCTTTGGAACAAGGTCTCTGACTACAAGTCTATACTGTTTACCACAATGTTATGTCCGAGGGAATGAGGATTTTGAGGAGGAAGGGGTCAGAAACATCAAATGTTGCAGAGAAACCAAAATAAAATGGAGCAGAAATGCTTCCACTGGATTTGAAAGTGAGGAGATTATTGGTTTCTGTCCACAGGGTCAGCAGTGATCATGGAGTGGTGAAGTGAAGTTCAAATTGTATTAGATCAAAGCATGAATTGAAAGCGAGAAAGTAAAAATAAATCGTATCGAATATTCCTCAAAGGAAAAATTGCCCTAAGCAAAGGTCATCTTAAGTTGATGATACTAAAAATTTGGGTAAGAAGGAAACTTATAAGTGGTTTGCAGAATCAGGGACCTGATTTGAGTCAGGAAAGCGAGGGATGGGAATATGTGAGCAAGAGGGCCAGAGAGTAAAAGACCAGGGTAGATAGAGTGTTTTCACTTTCATCCCTGATGAGGTAACAAGACATGAACTTAACCTGCTCATAAACAATAAACAACAGGATAAATTAGGTGAAGGAACTGATTTCCAACATTGGACAATAGGTAGCGCAGGGCTATGATCCTTAAAAAGAAGTAAACAAATAAGGTGAGCCCTAAAGCAGCTCCAGCTTTCTGCCTGCAGGTAACTTCTAAACTGTGAACTTAGGGAGAACCTGAAAGGAGCCTGGAGACCCCACTTGAGGGCCATATAAGAGATGAGGAAATTGACGTATTCCGTTTCCATGGCAGAGCTATAGAAAGAATGGATCAAGGTAAAAAAAGGATCCCCAGAAATCTGCGTAGGGTCCTCTTAAATCTTTGCAGAGTAAAAACTCACATTTGTATAGAGTGAGGTGGCACAAAGTCAGACAAAGAATGACCAGGAGTTGTAATCAGAACAATTCCCAGAGGTCACAGAAGGCAGAGGAACATTCAAGCTTCCACCAGTCAAATTGCAAAAGCCTTGGTGATCATCTGGGACATTCAGTGAAAACTCCAGAGAAATCATACCATAGTCAAAGGCTGAACAACCTCTGCAATAAAGCCTGTTCTGGAACTGCACCAGAAAATCTTACAAACAGGTCTCTAAGGAATCAAACTGATCCACAAATAATTTAACTACTTGTCAAAATAAAGCACAACACTCTTTCAAGGAAAACAGAAAACTCCAGAACCTCATTGACATAATAGTCAAAATGTCTAGAATCTAGTAAAATATTTACAAGACATAACAAGAAAGAAGAAAATATGACTTTCGGCTGGCAGAAAAAAAAAAAATCAAACAAATGAACACTAATCCATTAGTAGAAACAGACCCAGAAATAACAGAGACAATTATGAGCTATTAGAGAAGGACGTTAAAATAGCTATTATAAGGGCCAGGCACGGTGGCTCATGCCTGTAATCCCAGCTCTTTGGGAGGCTGAGGCTGGCGGATCATCTGAGGTTAGCAAATCGCCTGAGGTCAGGAGTTCAAGACCAGCTTGGCCAACGTGGCAAAACCCCCATTTCTACTGGAAATACAAAAATTAGCCGGGTGTGGTGGTGGGCACCTGTGTTCCCACCTACTTGGGAGGCTGAGGCATGAGAAGCTCTTGAACCTGAAAGGCAGAGTTTCAGTGAGCCAAGATCGTGCCACTGCACTCCAGCCTGGGTGACAAAATGAGACCTGCTCTCGATCAAAAAAGCTATTGTATCTATGTACAGGTATTAAAAGGCAAACATGAAGTTAAGCAGAGAAAGAGAAGATATAAAATAAGACCCAAATGAAATTTCTAAAAGTTAGAAAAAAAATCCCAACATCTAAAATGTATATTTCAGTTAACAAGATTAATAGCAGATTAAATATTAGACAAAAAAGATGTGAACTTAGAAAGAAGCGAACTTGAAGACATAGCAATAGAATCTAAGTCGAAACAGAGAGAGAGAGAGAAAAATTCTCTGAGGAACAAAAACCTGAGTGTTAACAAATTGTGGAATAATATCAAGTAGGCTAATAAATATGTAATTGTAGTACTGGAAAATAAAAAGTAGGGGGAGGGACAAAAAACATGACGAATAATGGTCAGCATTTTCCAAATTTGATGAAAACTCTAAATGTTCGAGTTCAAGAACATCAAAGAACCCCAGCGCATGAGCACACACACACATGCTCACACACACAATCACACCAAGGTATATAATAATCAAATTGCTCAAAACCAGAGATAAAAAAAAATCTTAAAAGCACTGACATGAAAAGGATTCTATGTATGTAGGAACAAAGATAAGAATGGCAGCATACTTCTTTTCAACACCAAAATATAGTGCTATGTATTTTTAAGTGTTAAACAACATTTTTTAAGTGCTAAAAGAGAAAAAGTAAACCTAGAATTATATGTTGAAAGTGAAAATATATTTCTTTCTTTTTTTTTTTTTGAAAGAGCGTCTCACTCTGTCACCCAGGCTGGCGTGCTGTGGCGCAGTCTCGGCTCACTGTAACCTCTGTCTCCTGGGTTCAAGTGATTCTCCTGCTTCAGCCTCTCGAGTAGCTGGTATTATAGGCATATGCCACCATGCCCGGCTAATTTTTGTATTTTAGTAGGGACAGGATTTCACCAGGTTGGCCAGGCCGGTTTGGAACTCCTGACTTCAAGTGATCTGCTTGCCTCGGCCTCCCCAAAGTGCTGGGATTAAAGGCTTGACCCACCCTGCCCCTCCCTGAAAATATCTTTCAAAAATCAAGGTAAAATTTTAAAAGTTTTCAAAGACCAAAAGCTGAGAAAATTTATTAGCAGTAGACCTGCACTAAAAAAGTCCAAGGAAGTTCTTCAGGGGAAAAAGTATCAGGTTGGGGGTAACATAGATCTACACAATGAAATGAAGGATACCAGAAATAGTAAATATATAGATATATATTAAATACATTTTTTCTTATTTTAAAAATAGGGAAATTGAATGTGAAAAACAACATGCATGACAATAGTATCATAATGGGCTAAGGGTGGGGGATGAAACTAAAAGTTTAAATGGTCTTTACATTATATACTAGGTGGTATATTACTTGTATGTAGACTATACTATGTTCAAGAAGCATACTGGAAACCCTAGTTAAAATACTGAAAGTTAAAGAGGTTTAGCAAAGAAGCTAATATCGAATATAAAATAGAATAAAAATCCCCAAATTATTCAAGGAAACCAGGAAAATAGGGAAAAATAGACACAGAAACAGAGAAGAAAAGTAGAAAATAAATAGCAAGATGGTAGATTTAAACCCAATGATATCAATATATGTAAATAGTATAAATGCTACAGTTAAGAGGCAGGGATTGCCATACTGGATAAAAAAGCAAGACACAACTATATGCTGTTCACAGAAATCCGCTTAAATATCCAGACACAGATACTTAAAGAGTAGATGAAGATATACCATGCAAACACTAAGCATAAGTAAGCTGGAGTGGCTATTTAATGTAACATGAAGATGACTCCAAAACCAATACTATTCCTGGAGAAAAGAGGCATGTTATGGACTACATGTTTGTGTCTGCCCCAAATTCATATGTTGAAAACTAATCCCCATGTAATGGTATTTGGAGGTGAGGCCTTTAGGAAATAATTAGGTCATGACAGTGGGACCCTCATGATCAGTGCCCTTATAAGAAGAGCCTGGAGAGCTAGCTCCATCTCCTTTTACCATATTAGCATACAGTGGAAAGTCGGCAGCTTGTTACTTGAAAGAGAGCCTTCACAGAACCTGCTGTGCTGGCACTCTGACCTCAGATTTTTAGCCTTCAGAAGGGAGAGAATTAAGTTTCTTTTCTTTATAAGCCACTCAGTCTAGAGCCCTTTGTTGTAGCAGCTTGAACTGACTAAGACAGGGAATATATGAAAAATTTGCAGCTATGTAAAAGTGTAAGACAATGCTTTCCAACCAAGATTGGGAATGAACAGTGAATACCCAGTCTTACCACTTCTATTCAGCCTTGGATTGGAGTTCCTGTACAGTGCAATAACATAAGAAAAATAAAAGAAATAAGAGGCATACAGATTGTATAGTAAAAGGTAAAGTGTCTTTATTCAGACAGTATGTGATTGTCTATGTAGAAAATCATAAAGAATTTACAGAACTAAAAGGTAAATGTATCAAGAATAACAGATCAATATAAAAAAGTTATGTATTTCTATATGCTAGCAATGAGTTACTGGAAACAGATTATTAAAAAGGAAATCCATTCACAACTGCATTCAGAAAAGATGAAATACTTATGGAGAAATTTAGCAAAATATGCAGACCTGGACAATAAAAAAAATATAAGATATTACTGAGAAAAATTAAAGAAGACATAAATAAATAGGGACTTACATCAAGTTTATGGAATGGAAAATCCAATATTGTTAAGATATTTATTTTTCCCCAAATTGATCTATGGATTTAGCATGATCAATCACCCTAGCAGGCTTTTTATCAAGATTGACAAGCTGATTTTAAGGTACCTATAGAAATGCAAAGGACCTAGAATAGACTCATATTTTTTTAAAAAGGTGAGCAAAGCTGGAACATGTTACTTAATTACATATATATTTTTTCTAGATTCACGGGGTACATATGCAGGTTTGTACATGGGCATATTGTGTGATGCTGAGATTAGTAGTAAACATGGTACCTGATAGGTAGTTTTTCAACCCTTGCCCTCCTCCTTTTCTCCCTCTTTTTGGAATCCCCCATAGTTAGTGTTCACATATTTGTGTCCGTGTATACCCAATGTTTAGCTCCTACTTGTAAGTGAGAACATGTGGCATTTAGTTTTCTGTTTCTTCATTAATTTGCTTAGGATAATGACCTCCAGCTCCATTCACATTGCTGCAAAAGACATGATTTTATTCTTTTTTTATGGCTGCATAATATTTCATAGTGTATATGTACCACATTTAAAAAAATTCAAATCACTGTTGATGAATACCTGGGTTGATTTCATGTCTTTACTATTGTGAATAGCGTTGCCTGTAATAAACATATGAAAGGAGGCACCTTTTTGGTAGACAATTTATTTTCCTTTGTGTATATACCCAATAATGGGATTACTGGGTTGAATGGTAGTTCTATTTTTTTTTTCTTTTTCCCCGAGACTGAGTCTCACTCTGTCGTCCAGGCTTTAGTGCAGTGGTGTGATCTCAGCTCATTGCAAGCTCCGCCTCCACGGTTCATGCCTTTCTCCTGCCTCAGCCTTCCAAGTAGCTGGGACTACAGGCGCCCGCCACCACGCCCGGCTAATTTTTTGTATTTTTAATAGAGACAGGGTTTCACCGTGTTAGCCCGGATGGTCTCAATCTCCTGACCTCGTGATCCTCCCGCCTCGGCCTTCCAAAGTGCTAGGATTACAGGCGTAAACCACTGCGCCCAGCCGGTAGTATTTCTATTTTTAGTTCCTTGAGAAATCTCGAAACTGCCTTCCACAGCGGCTGAACTAATTTGCATTCCCACCAAGAGTGTATAAACTTTTCCTTTCCTCTTCAACCTCACCAACATATGTTACTTTTGGCTTTTTAATAATAGCCATTCTGTCTGGTGTGAGATGGTATCTCATTGTGTTTTTAATTTGCATCTTTCTGATGATTAGTTATGTTGAACATTTTTTCATGTGTTTTCTGGCCACTTGTATGTCTTCTTTTGAGAAGTGTCTATTCACTTTGCCCCCTTTTTAATGGTGTTATTTGTTTTTTTCTTGTTGATTTGTTTAAGTTCCCTATAGATTCCGGATAGTAGACCTTTGTCAGATGCATAGTTTGCGAATATTTTCTCCCATTCTGTAGGCTGTCTGTTTACTCTGTTGATAGTTTCTTTGGCCGTGCAGAAGCTCTCTCATTTAATTAGATCCCAGTTGTGAATTTTTGTTTTTGTTGCAATTGATTTTGAGGACTTAGTCATGAATTTCTTGGCATAGGCCAATCTCTAGAAGAGTATTTCCTATGTTTTCCTCTAGGATTTTTATAATTTGAAGTCTTACATTTAAGCCTTTAATCCAGCTTGATTTAATTTTTGTATATGGTAAGAGGTGGAGTTGGGGGGGTCCAGTTTAATTCTTCTGTATATTGTTAGCCATTTTTCCCAGCACTATTTATTTAATGGGATATCCTTTCCCTACTGTTTATTTTGGTTGACTTTGCTGAAGATCAGTTGATTGTAAGTGTGCAGCTTTATTTCAGGAGTCTATGCTGTTCCATTGGTCTATGTGTCTTTTTTTTTTTTTTTTTTTTTTTTTTTTTTTTTTTTTTTTTTTTTTACCAGTACCATGCTGTTTTGGTTACTGTAGTCTTGTAGTACAGTTTGAGTCAGATAATGTGATGCTTGTGGTTTTATTATTTTTGCTTAGGATTGATTTAGCTATTCAGGCTCTTTTTTGATTCCATATACATTTTAGAATAGTTTTCTTCTAGTTCTGTGAAAAATGATGAAAATTTGATAAAATAGCATAAATCTGTAGATTGCTTTGGGCAGTATAAACATCTTAATGATATTAATTCCTCCAATCCATGAGCATGGAATGCTTTTTTATTTGTTTGTGTCATCTATGATTTCTTTAAGCAGGGTTTTTTAGTTCCCCTTTTAGAGATCTTTCACCTCCTTGGTTAGATGTATTACTAAATATTTTATTTTACCTTTGTGTGACTATTGCTAATGGCATTGTGGTTTTGATTTGACTCTTAGCTTGAATGTTATTGGTGTATAGAAATGCTACCAATTTTTGCATATTAATTTTGTATCCCAAGTATTTGGTGAAGTTGTTTGTCAGGTGTAGGAGTCTTGGCAGAATCTTTAGGGTTTTCTAGGTATATAATCATATTGTTAATGAAAAGATAATTTGATATTCTCTTTTCCTATTTGGATGTCTTTTATTTCTTTCTCTTGCCTGATTCCTCTAGCTAGGACTTCCAGTACTATGTTGAATAGGAGTGCGGAGACTAGACATCCTTGTCTTGCTCCAGTTCTTAGGGGGAATGCGTCCAACTTTTGCCAATTTAGTATGATGTTGGCTGTGGGTTTGTCATAGATGGCTTTCATTATTTTGAGCTATGTTCCTTTGATGCCTAGTTTACTGAGGGTTTTTTTTTTTAATCATAAAGGGATGTTGTATTTTATCAAATGCTTTTCTTCTGTACCAGTGGAGATTATCATATATATGGCTTTTGTTATTAATTATTTCTAAGTGGTAAATGTGATTTTTAAGTGGTAAATCACATGTATGTTGAACGACCCTTGCATCCCAGAAATAAAGCCCACTTGATCATGGTGAATCAACATTTTTATGTGCTTCTGGATTTCATTTGCCAGTATTTTGTTGAGGATTTTTGCATCTATTTTCATGAGGGATATTGGCCTGTAGTTTTCTTTTGCTGTGTCTTTGCCAGGTTTTGGTATCAGTATGATACTGGTTTTGTAGAATGAATTAGGGAGGAGCCCTTCCTCCTTGATTTATTGGAATAGTTTCAGTAGAATTGATATGAGCTCTTCTTTATATGTCTGATAGAATTCAGCTGTGAATACATCTGGTCCAGGGTTTTTTTGGACAGTAGCAATTTTTTTTTTTTAAAATTATGGTGAAGACTCAATTTCATTACTCATTATTGGTATGCTCAGGATTGCTGTTTCTTCCTATTTTAAACTGGGGAGATCCTTTGTTTCCAGGAACTTATCCATTTTCTCTAGATTTTCTCCTTTGTATGCATCAAAATGTTCATACTAGTCTCTTTCAAAAACCCAACTTTTCATTTTATTGATTCTTTGTAAAGTATTTGGGGTCTCAATTTCATTTAGTTCTGCTCTGATTTTAGTTGTTTCTTCTGCTAGCTTTGGGATTAGTTTGCTCTTATTTTTCTAGTTCCTTTAGGTATGAAGTTAAGTTGTTAATTTGAAATCTTTCTATCTTCTTGATGTATATTTTTAGCAATATAAACTCTCCCTTAACATTGCTTTTTCTACATCCCAGCGGTTTTGATAAATGGTGTCTCTGTTTTTGTTTGCTTCAAATGAGTTTTTTATTTCTGCCTTAATTTTATTGTTTTACCCAAAAGCCATTCAGGAGAAGTTGTTCAGTTTCCATGTATTTTTGTGGGTTTGAGGGTTCCCCTTGGTATTGATTTCTATTTTTGCTCCACCATGGTCCAAGAAATACTTGGTATTTTAAAAAATTTATTGAAACTTGCTTTATGGCCAAACATGTGGCCAGTGTTGGAATGTGTTCTATGTGTAGATAAGAAGAATGTATATTCTGTGGTTGTTCGGTGGAATATTCTGTATTCTAGTAGGTCTAATTGGTCAAGCGTCAAATTTAAGTCTAGAATTTGTTTTTTAGTTTTCTGCCTTGATGATCCAATATTGTCAGTGGGGTGTTGAAGCTCCCTACTCTTATTATGTGACTGCCAAAGTCTTTTCTTAGGTCTAGAAGTAATTGTTTTATACATATGGGTGCTTTAATGTTGTGTGTTTATATATTAAGGATAGGTAAGTCTTCTTGTTGAATTAAACCGTTTGTTATTATTTAATAACAAAAAATAAAATTCTTTGTCTTTTTTATTGTTGTTCATTTAAAGTTCATTTAATCTGATACAAGAAGAGTGACCCCTGCTTTATTTTTGTTTTCCATTTGTATGATAGATCTTTCTCCATCCCTTTACTTTGAGCTCACAGGTGTTGTTATGTGTGAGATGGGTCTCTTAAAGACAGAAGAAGAATGGATCTTGTTTTTTTTTTTTTTTTTTTTAAAAGCTGATAGTCCACTCTGTGTCTTTTAAGTGGAATGTTTAGGCCATTTATGTTGAAGTTTAATATTGTTATGTGAGGTTTTGTGTTGTTTTTAGCTAGTTGCTTTGTAGTCTTGATTCTGTAGTTGCTTTATAGGATCTGTGGGTTGTACACTTGCATATGCTTTTATGGTAGAAAGTATTGTTCTTTTGTTTCCATGTTTAGAACTCCCTTAAGCATCTCTTGTAGGGCCAGTCTGATGGTGATGAATTCCCTTAGTGATTGCTTATCTGAGAAACACTGTTTTTCCTTAGTTTATGAAGCTTAGTTTGGTGAGATATGAAATTCTTGGCTGCCATCTCTTTTCTTTAAGAAAGCTAAAATGGGCCCTCAATTCCTTCTGGCTCGTAAGGTCTCCGGTGAGAAGTCTGCTGTTAGTTTGATGGGTTTCTTTTTATAGGTAATGTGACGCTTTTTTTCTAGCTGCCTTTAAGATTTCTTCTTTCATATTGTCCTTGGATAGTCTGATAACTGTGTACCCTCGGGATGGTCATACTGTATAGTATCTCATAGGAGTTCTTCAGATTTCTTGTATCTGCATGTCAACCTCTTTAGCAAGGTAGGAGAAATTTTCCTGAATTATGTCTTTGAATATGTCTTCCAAGTTACTTACTTTCTTTTATTCTCTCTCAAGCATGCCAATAAGTCACAGCTTTGGTCACTTCACATAATCCTGTATTTCTTGAGGGCTTTGTTCATTTTTAAAAATTATCATTATTATTATTATTATTTCTGATTGGGTTGATTTGAAGGACAGGCCTTTGAGCTCTGAAATTCTGCTTGCTTTAGTCTGTTATTAAGGCTTACAACTGTATTTAAAAATTTCTGTAGTAAATTTTTCAATTCCAGAAGTTCTGTTTGGTTCTTTCTTAATACAGCTATGTCATCTTTCAAATCTTGGATCTGTTTTTTGGCTTCTTTGTATTGGATTTCAACTTCCTTTTGGATCTTGTTTTCTTCATTATCCATATTCTGAATTCTATGTCTGTGATTTCAGACGTTTTATTCTGGTTAGGATCCATTGCTTGGGAGCTACTGAGATCTTTTGGAGGCAGTGAAATACTCTGCCTTTTTGTAATGTTGAAGTTCTTGTGCTAGTTTCTTCTCATTTGAGAAAGCTGACACTTTTTAAAAATTTGCTATTGTTTGGATGGGGCTTCTTTATTTTATTTTATTTTTTTATATTTTCACTCATGGGAGTATGGCTGTGGCGTATATTTGTAGGATTGACTGGCTTCATTTATGGGTGATTTCAAAGTACCAATGCTCTGCACAGGTTCCTTAGTTGCAAATAAGTTGCAGTGGCTTTCTCTAATGCATACCCTCCCCCAGGTATGCATTTGCCTTCAGTGGGGGTGGAGCCACTGGAGAAGCCCAAGAAGCAGTCTCCTTCAGCCTACACTCCCCAGGCCCTGACAAGAAAAGCCAATGCGAAGTCCACAGCAGTATACTGAGGAGGGGGCTGGGATATGAGATATGACCCCTCTCCACACCAAAGCTCCTGGGCTTTGGTGGTGCTGCCTTCAGTGGCTGATGCCATGCTTGCATTTTCTTTGACTTAAGGAGGGCTTTGGTAGGCTGCATTCCCCTGTCCTTAGGGGCAGACTGCATTGAGGGTTGGATCTCCAGGGGAGTGGGACCCCTCCTTCTTCTCAGAGCTGGTGGGGCCCCGTCCCTCAAAGGAGCTAGGGAGCAGGCTGAGGCCCCCAGCAGTTACGCCCACAGATGGGTTCCAGGTCATAAAGCTGTCCCTGGCTGCAAGTCTTACTGCCCAAGAGAAACTCAGCTTCAGCAACTCTCCTCTTGCTACAGTCCTGTGATGACAGAGGACTTAATTTCAGCATCACTGCTGGGTCACTCTCCACATTACCTGCTCAATTCTGGCTATGGGAGCCCTTCCACCATTCCAGAGCAAGTTCTCCAATCTCTGGCCTAAGACTAAAATGTCTGTTGTGGCTGCTGCTGCCAGGTGACCAAACAGTATCTCTAAATTCTCAAAACAGTGCCATATGCGGGCTTGTGACTGGAGAGAGTGGGGCCCTTCTCAGGTGGAAAGAGCATGGGCAAGAAACTGTGCGGAGTGTGGTCTGTTAAAGTCTCAGTCTCACAGCAGCTCCTAGCAGGATGTTGGGCATTGTCCTACGTATGCATAGGAGAACTTGGCTTCCCTGTCCCTCCTTGACTGGGTGGTGGTTGTAGCCATATCAGCCTAAACTCAAGCCAAGGGTGGTTCTCAAAGTAGTGCCATGAGCCTGGGACTGGAGAGGGTGGGGCACCACACAGAGAAGCAATGTGAACAAGAAGCTGCGGGGAGTGTGGTCCATTAACGTCTCATCCTCAACAGCAGGTCATAGCAGGGTGGCAGGGACCCTCCAAGGGCTGTGTGGAAGTGGCTATTCTCTTCTCTCTCTCGGAGAAACACAGTGGCCGCAGCCGTGTCTGGAGATCACTGGTATGTGAGGACTCTCACAACGGCACCTGGCTGAGGCTGCTCTAGGTTCAAATACCCGTGGAATTTTGTGTGGGTTCTCTTTCTGAAGCAATGTCCCTGTGCAATCTTTAGGCAGATCCATATGTCAGAAACAAAGCCCTCTTGGGTTTAGAGTCTCTCCCAGAGTTCTGGGGATTTCTCTCTCACTGTTTTCCTGTGTCCAGGAATACATATCTACATCGTAGAATAATTCAGTCTGGGTGGTTAGTGTATCCATCATCTCATGCATTTATCATTTCTTTGTGGTGAGAATATTCAAAAGCCTCTCTCTTCTAGCTATTTTATAATATACAATATTTTGCTGTTAACCATAGTTTACCCTACTGTGCCATGGAACACCAGAATTTATTTATCCTACCTAATTGTAACTTTATACCCACTTACCAACCTCTCCCTATCCTCCCCTCCCCTCACCATTCCCCATCCTCTGGTAACTACTGTTTTACTCTGCTCCTATGGTATAAACTTTTTTTTTTTTTTTTTTTTTTAACATTCCATACATGAGTGAGATTATGCAGTATTTGTCTTTCTGTGTCTAGATTATTTCACTTAACATGATGTCCTTGAGGTTCATAAGTGTTGTTGCAAATGACAGGATCTTATTCTTTTTTATGGCTGAATAGTATTCCATTGGGTATATATATTACATTTTCTTTGTCCATTCATTTATTGTTAGACCCTTAGGTTGATTCCATATCTCAGCTATTGTGAATAGTGATGCTTATAGACATGGTAGTGCAGGTATCTCTTTGACACACTGATTTGATTTCCTTTGGATATATACCCAGCAATGGGATTACTGGTTCATATGGTAGTTCTAGTTTTAATTTTTGAGGTAATCTCTACACTGTTACAGTAATGACTGTATTAGCCTGTATTAGCCTGTAACTCTATCTCTGTTTTCTGCAATGATTATATTAGCCTACACTCCCACCAACGGTATCCCTTTTCTCCACATCCTTGCCAACACTTGTTTTCTTTTGTCTTTTTGGTAATAGCCATTCTAATTTAGAGTGAGGTGGTATCTCATTGTGGTTTTGGTTTGCATTTTTCTCTCTGGGGAGGCAGGGCTACCACTAAGCTGGATGTTGGGCCAGGTAGGTGTGCATGGGTGTATGATGCTGGGTAGCCCAGTGGTGGTCTGTCAAGAAAGGCAAGGCTGCTGATGACCAGCTGTTGTGCCATTGTGATGTTGTGGGGCTGGGCAGCCCTGTGGCAGTCTGTCCCAGATCATGGCTGGACTGGCATTCTGGCTAGTCATAGGCACACATGGACTGGGTGGGCTGCCTCCCTGTGTGGTGTGGGTGTGGGCAGGCAAGGATGCTGCGTGGCTGTGTGTTGGCTTTTCCGCTGTGCAGGTCTGCCTTGTCCCTGGGAGTGGTGGTGTGCTGCATCGGTTTAGACACCAGGGTCTTGGTCATCATATCTGGCCTAGGCTCTGGGCAGCCAGCAGACAACCAGGTGAATGTGATGGAATGACAGTGGGGACTCAGGAATGGAGACAGTCAGTTGCTACTAACCCCCAGGGAAGGACTGATGATAGTAGTGGTTCCAGTTTCAAGATGGTGCCAAGCTGTTTGTGGCAGCATAGCTCACAGGGAGGGAGATGCTCAAGGAGGGCTCCTACTATGATGCAAGGCTGCTGTTTGAACTCCTGGCTACTCTCCAGATGGAATTCGGTGCCTGCAAGGACTGGAAGACTCTCCTGTAGTAAGGTTGGCTGGCGTTGGTAGTGACAATGAAGACTACTGGGGATCTCCAGCTTACCTTTTCCCTGTAAGAAGTCCCCTTAACTCTGAGTCTATCCCAGTGGAGGAAGCAGTGTGGGCAGAGGCAGAATGCCTTGCTCCCCTCTCCGCGGCGCTGTCCTGGGTTTCCTGTGCTCCACAGTGATATCACCTTTCCCCTGGTGCTCTCCAGCATGTTTTCTTAGTCACTCCGGTCATAATATAGTTGTTTATTTGTTGTTTTGGTCTCGCGAAGGGGATGAGCACCAGGTAACCCTAATTAGCTATCTTGCTAATATCTCCTGTTCTCCTTTCAGTCAATTGATTTTTTATAAAGGTGCTAAGGTAATTCAATGGGAGAAAAGATAGTCTTTTCAATAAACTGTGTTGAAAAAATTTTTCCTCATATATTACCTATTTGAGGAAAAATTTACCTTGCTCTTTTCATTATACCATACATAATAACTAACTGTAATAACTAACTGAAATGGGTACAAACCTAAATGTAAAACCTAAATCTACAAAACTTCTAGAAGAAAGGAGAACATTTTTACAATAGGATTGGCAATGACTTCTCAGGAAACAAAAAGCATGACACTTAAAAGGAGAAATTAGGCCAAGTGTGGTGACTCACGCCTATAATCCCAACACTTTGGGAGGCTGAGGGAGGAGAATCACTTGAGATGAGGAGTTCCAGACCAGCCTGGGCAACATAGGGAGACCCTGTCTCTACAAAAAAAATTAAAAAATCATTTGGGCATGGTGGCAAGTACCTATGAACCCACCTACCAAGGAAGCTGAGGCGGGAGTATCACTTGAGCTTGGGAGGTCAAGGCCACAGTGAGCCATGATTGCACGATTGCACTCCAGCCTGGGTGACAGAGCAAGACTCCATCTCAGAAAGAAAAAGAAAAAAAGGAGAAATTAATAGATTTAATTTCACTAAAACACTCGAAAACACTTAAGAGTATCTCCAAAACACTGTTAAGAAACGGAAAGGCAAGTCATAGACTGAGAAAATTATTACAAAACATATATTTAACAGAGGCCTTGTATCCAGAACAAAGAACTTGTGCAATTCAATAATATTATTACCAATTTAATAAAAAAAAGGTGAGAAAAAGATTAGAGAAGATTTTTCATAAAACAAGGTGTACAAATGAGTAATAAGCACAGGAAAGGGTGCTCTGCTTCAGAATCACTTTTCATCCTTCATGTGTTATTCCAAGATTTCTTTGCAAGTCCTCCCAAGTTTTCTAGTCTCTACCACAGTGTCTTGCAAAAACACATGAGTAAAGCAATACCATGTGATTGTTGAGCTATAGTCATGGATCTTACCTATTCAGTCAGTAAAATTTCTTTTTCCTATGTAGTTATTAAGACGGACAAACTCATTAGTAATTAGGACAACATAAAACAACAATTAGATACCACAACACACCAATTAGAATGATTATAATTCAAAAGATTGATGATGCCTAATGTTGGTAAGGAAGTGGGGCACTGGAACTGTTGTCTATTACTCACTGGAATGTAAAATGGAATGCCCACGTTGAAAAACAATTTGACGGTTTCTTGTAATGTTAAACATATGCTTGCCAACTTGGCAGTTCCACTCCTGAGTATTTACCTTAAAAAAATGAAATCAGGAGGCTGAGGCGGGTGGATCACCTGAGGTCAAGAATTCGAGACCAGCCTGACCAACATGGTGAAACCCCGTCTCTACTAAATACAAAAAAATTAGCTGGGTGTGGTGGCACATGCCTGTAATCCCAGCTACTTGGGAGGCTGAGGCAGGAGAGTCGCTTGAACCCAGGAGGCAGAGATTGCAGTGAGCTGAGCTGAGATTGCACCATTGCACTCCAGCCTGGGTAACAAGAGTGAAACTCCATCTCGATAAAAAAAAAAAAGAGAGAAAAGAAATCATAGCTCAAAGACTTCTATACAAATGTTCATAACATCTTTATTCATAATACCCCAAACCTAGAAACAATCCAAATATCCATCAACAGATGAATGCATAAACAAATTTTAGTAAATCATACAATGAAATACTAGTTAGCCATAAAAAGTAAGGAAATATTGAGGTATTTAACTCAACATGGAAGAATCTAAAAATCATGGTAAGCAAAAGATAATGTACACAAACGACACATACCGTATTATTCCATTGATAGGGACAGAAGGAACATCGGCGGTCACATGGCATGTGGGAGTGGGGCACGTGGAGGGAACAGGGTAGGCAAGTTCTTCATCTTGAGGGCTTGGATTACAAAGGAAGCTTGGAAAGGGCACAGGTCAACTGTTTGGGATTATGGAAATATTTTATGCCTTGATTGTGGTGATGGTTATGTGAGTTTATACATCTGTCAAAATTTATCAAATTGTGTTATTCAAATGGGTGTGTTTCATTTTATATACATAATATCTTGATGAAGTTGATTTTTTTTTTTAAAGCCAGAGTCTAGACTCCAGGGACTTGCATGATGGATAGGTGACAAGGCAGATACTGAGAATTAAGTTCTCCTCCTTCACTTCAGCCCAGGTTCCTCTTCTTTCAGGATCCATATTTTCCCAGGTGATGGCAAGAGTACCCTAAAATTCCATGTGCCCTCCTGCCAGTACAGGGCTCATTGTAGGTACTCAAGATGTATTAACAAATCCAGAGTGATGCTGAGAGGTTAGCCATTAGCTCCAATTTTGCTTTTTGGCAATTGTCTCTTGGTTTATTAAATAGCTTTAATTCTTAAAACTTCAAAAATTTCCCCTCTAACAGAACAATTTTACTTAGGATCCATCATGAATATCAATCAATTTTTAGAAACACATTATGACTGGAGAAGAAAACTATCTCAAATCAAAACATTGTGCATTCCTGAGTCTCTGTGTACATAATTATATCCTAAAATAATAAATAATAATCCACTTCTCAGGTCAAGTAATTTAACTTCATGGCTTAAAACCCTTCTGTGGTTTCCTATTGTTTTTGAGATGAAGTCCAAACTCCATGGCCTGGCTCCTTAGATCCTTCATGATCCAACCTTTGCCATTCTGTTCCATCTCATCACTTGCCACTTCTCTCATCAGGCTTTAAGCTTGTGGTTTTCTATGCACAGCACTCTGTCAGCTCTATTCCTACTCCCTAGAATATCCCTTTCTCATTTGTTAATGTGGCAAAGGCATACTTGACTTTTAAGACTTAAGTCATATGACAGCTGCTTCCAGACCTTTCTGACTTCACCCTCCTACATTCCCTGCTCCCTGGGTCTGGGATATGTAAGTCTTGTTCGGTGTTTCCACATACTCTATGTCAGGGGTATTCAATCTTTTTGTTCCCTGGGCCGCACTGGAAGAAGAATTATCTTGGGCCACAAATAAAATACACTAACACTAACAATAGCTGATAAGCTAAAAACAATTGCAAAAAGAAATCTCATGATGTTTTAAGAAAGCTTACCAATTTGTGCTGGGCTGCATTCAAAGCCTTCCTGGGCCACATGTGGACCATGGACTGCAAGTTGGACAAGTTTGCTCTTTGTAGACCTTGATTGCTGCATTTCTTTAACCATGTGAAATGATTTCCTTCTTATCTTTCTTATTCATCTTGTGTACATGGATTATTCATCTCTGTATTTGCAAAAAGATAGTCAGAATGATGTATTATCCAACTCCTGGACTCTTCGAGTCCAGGAGTTGAAGGATGCAGTGAGCTATGAATGCGCCATTGCACTCCAGCTTGGGTGACAGAGTAGGAACCTGTCTCTGGAAAAAAAAAAAAAAAAAAAAAAAAAGACAGTGACAAAACCAGAATTTTAACTCAAAGCTATGCAGCCCTAAAATGTATCAGTCCATGCCCTGCCCCTTTTGCCTCTGCTGCAAGAATCAATAGCAAGGGTTGGTTTGGCCCATTGCTCACCAGTTGATAGCATGTACATGTGTTTCACTGGTTAAGTTTTGAAGTGAATTGTTTCTCCCAACAGTCTTTTTAAGTGACCAAGCTAAATTTGAGGTCAAGTGTCTTTGGTGTCATGAGACGCTCCAGTCCAGTTGGTCTCTGTAAGAGCCCCTCCTAGAACCTCCTCCTGGACTGGTCTACTATAGGAGCCGTCAAGTGCATTGGTTGGCACCTTAGTGGATACCATTAAATACTTGTTGAATGAGTAGACCCAAGAATTACATAATTTATAGCTTACAAAAGGAAACCTCTCCCCAAACTCTTCTTCAGTAGAGTGAAATACTCATCTATACCCTCATCTCATCTCCAATATTTCATGTAGAGTCTTGAGCAGAGAGCCATGAACAGAGAAGGAATTTAATTGATGTTGACATCTTTGTTGAAACATACATTTATGATAAGTTGTCTTTAATAATTCTTTTTATTTTCAAGTTAAAAGACTTTAGTTTTAGCTTTGGTTCTGCTATCCTTGTGAACTTTAATAAGCACTTTCACCTCTCTTAGCTTCACTTTCCACATCTAAATAAAGGAAATGATAAAACTTACCACAGAGGACTATTTTGAGAATGAAATGATATATCATCTAGATCAAGAATTGTGGCATTTGAAATGGTCAGGGAGATCTTTCCTAAAAGGTGATATTCACAATTATTCAGAGATGGTCGAATCTGGAGATCCTGGGGATGCTGGCTCAGAAAGGCTGCCTGAGGTATCTAGTCAGTTTTGGGGCCGATGGCTGAAAGATAATCTTGAAAAATCAGAATGGGTTGTGGTACAGCAGGGAGAGGCCATAATCTTTTCTTGCCCTCTTTCTTACCTCTGGAGACTTCTATCCACATCTGGCTCAAGTCATCAGGCAAAATTAATGTGTTGGTTTCACCCTGCTGATATCTGTTTCTGGCAGTGCAAGCCCTTGGCAGCTTGGATGCAAATGAGCACAAGTGTCAGCCCTTTCCCCAGGGAGACCCAAACAATATGCCTGAATTGGGAAGGAGATTTGGGCATGAGTGAGATACCATTTCATGATGCTGTCTGAAAATATGTTGAGTCCTCTAAATGACAAAATTTGAGCAAGGGCTACTTCTGCATTTTATGGCAAGTGTCAAACCTCTTGCCTTGCAAATAGTAACAAAACAAATCAGAGACAACTGCTTTGGTTCCTTTCTTATTTAAAGTGGAAAGAGTTGGATAAGAGAGTATCAGTGATGGTTGGATGCTGTGGCTCATGCCTGTAATTCCAGCATTTTTGGAAGCTGAGGTGGGCAGATCACCTGAGGTCAGTAGTTTGAGACCAGCCTAGCCAACATGGTAAAACCCTTCTCTAAAATACAAAAATTAGCCAGGCCTGGTGGATCATGCCTGTAATCTCAGCTACTCGGGAGGCTGAGGCATGAGAATCACTTGAACCTGGGAGGCAGAGGTTGCAGTGAGCTGAGATCACGTCGCCGCATTCCAGCCTGGATGACAGAGTGAAACTCTGTCTCAAAAACAAACAAACAAAAAAACTATCAATGAAAATAATTATCCTGTTACAAATGTACACACCTCTTTTCTCTGAAAGTAGCTATTCATTTTCTCATTTGATCCTCACAGCAAGTCCTTGGGGGTAGATAGGGCAGGTATTAACCCTATGTCATAGCTAAGAAAAGAAATACTCAAGTTCATGAGAGTTAAATTCCTATCCAAGGTCACCGGCTAAGAAGTAGGAGATGTGGGTCTTGACCTTAGTCTCCTGATTCCAAATCCTCATTGAGTGACGCAAGCTGTTTTCTCCTCCACGTCTTTGCTCATGTTGTCCCTTCTGCCTGAAACAACTTAAAGCAAAGAAAGAACTTTCTAACAGCCACAATATCCAAAGAAGGAATGAGGTAATGAGCTCCTCATTGCTGCAGAAGGGTAAGCAGAGGGGAAACCAATTGGCAGGGATATTGTAGATGAGATCCAACTATTGAATTGTAGATTGGACTTGACAGTCCGAAAGTCCCTTCCAAACCTGTGATTCAGTATCATTAGCCTAAAAGTACTAAAGCTAGCATATAATCCCTGGACATGGAAGCCAGGCTGAGAGAGCAGAAGTGTGGAATATGGATTCTGAACCAGAGGGAACCCTTCAATTCATGTAATCTCAGAACATCATAGCCAGAGGGGGCCTTGGCCCAGGTTCCTGGGCCAACTGTCAAACTCCCCTCCCAACAATCACCATTGTGCTAATTAGGACAGCCCCAGCAATCTGAAAAAGAAGAATTTTAAGGGCTGTTCTGGCTCTGAAAATCTGGAAAAAGGTGCCTCTTGATGGCTCCTGGAGTAGACCAGTCTGGGAGGCAGTTCTAGGAGGGGCTCTTATAGAGACCAACTGGACTGGAGCTTCTCATGACACCAAAGACACTTGACCTCAAATTTAGCTTGGTCACTTAAAAAGACTGTTGGGAGAAACAATTCACTTCAAAACTTAACCAGTGAAACACATGTACATGTTATCAACTGGTGAGCAATGGGCCAAACCAACCCTTGCTACTGATTCTTGGAGCAGAGGCAAAAGGGGCAGGGCATGGACTGATACACTTTAGAGTTGCATAGCTTCGAGTGAAAATTCTGGTTCTGTCACTGTCTTTTTTTTTTTTTTTTCTTCAGAAACAGGTTCCTACTCTGTCACCCAAGCTGGAGTGCAATGATGCATTCGTAGCTCACTGCATCCTTCAACTCCTGGACTCAAGTGATCTTCCTGCATCAGCCTCCCAAGTAGCTGGGATTACAGGCATCTGCCACCACACCTGGCTAATTTTTTAATTGTTATTTTTTTGTAGAGATGGGGCCTTGGTGTTTCTCAGGCTGGTCTCAAATTTCTGGTTTCAACCAATCCTCCTGCCTGGGCCTCCCAAAATGCTGGGATTACAGGTGTGAGCCACTGTGTTCAGCCTCTGTCACTGTCTTGTAAAGTGACTCTGCAAATTAGTCGCCTGTCTTTCCCTGCTTTCTTATCTATAATTTGGGAAATATGTAGGCACCCCTCTCAGAGAAATGAGTAAAATAACATATATATATATATATATGCATTCACATGGTACAAAATAGGTGTTTAATAAATCCCAATTTGTTGACCAGGCGCCGTGGCTCACGTCTGTAATCCCACCACTGTGGGAGTCCAAACTGGGTAAATCACTTGAGGTCAGGAGTTTGAGACCAGCCTGGCCAACATGACAAAACCCCGTCTCTACTTAAAATACAAAAATTAGCTGGGTGTGGTAGTGCATGCCTGTAATCCCAGCTACTCAGGTGGCTGAGGTATGAGAATCTTTGAACCTGCGGGGTGGAGGTTGCAGTGAGCCGAGATCGCACCACTGTGCTCCAGCCTGGGTGACAGTGAGACTCTGTCTCAAAAAAAAAAAAAAAAAAAAAAAATAAAATAAAATAAAATAAATCCCAATTGGTTGCTCCCATCCCAAATAGTAACAGCGTGTCCAATAACTGAAATATAAATGTTGTATAACATGTAAAGATACATGAAAACACTGGGAAAAAAAGATTTAAGAAATTGCCTACTGTTTTCTTAGACTTAGAGTGAGAACCAAGGGCTAACATTTATTATCCATCATTCAGCGCAATTTGAAACAAAACAATGGGAGCCTGTGGGCCCTTAATTTGGCTGAAGAGGTTATCGTGCCCAAGTCTAACCCAGTGTTCTTCACAGCTTTGCCCAACACTGGATTTTCCCCTGCACTCTCCACCCCACGCCCCCTGTCAACATGACTGATGAATTCAATATCCCCCTCTTTCCAGCTGACGAGTCATAGAGCTGACTCCAATCAGCAGGATCCCCTGGTCGCCTGACTCAGGCCTCCCCAATCAGAGGTAGAGTCTGCGGTGGACAGACAGACAGGTCTGGAGAGGCTGGTAAGTAAGAACTCCCCGAGTGCCTCCGCCAAGAACCAATTTGATGAGGCTGCCATTCACTCTGTCAGGCTGCGTGTGGGATTCATCAGGACCCAGCCTCGCTCTCTTTCACCCCCATCAATGTGCCCTAAAGGATTTTTCTTTAAACCTGATTGCTTGGAAGGCATCGTAAGTCCACTGCCTTGTGATTCATCAATCCATGACAGCTCGTTATTCCAGAAGCGTTTAGGCCCCGAACCAGGAGAGAGGGAAAGGTTTCTTGGTGCCATCACGGGACAAAGATTCACTGGCTTATTGATTCATGCCACAAATATTTCCTCAGCCTGCTCTTTAACTGTGGAGATGAACTAGGGGGTGGATATTTGCTGGTGGGCCTCACTATAAAGAAATCCCACTCAACAAAGTGGAGTCCAGAAATTCTGACTTAAGGACTATTAATATTGAACTTCTGAGAAAAGCGTTTTACGTACATCACCTGACGGACTCTATGATGTCTCTGTATGTGATACAGTAATCGTTATTTCACGCATGAGAAAACAGAGGCTCACGGGGCTCAGTGGCTTATTCAAGTTCCATAGCTAGAAGGTAGCAGAAATGGGATTCAACCTGTCTGACTCCAAATCCCATGCACTTAACCATTTTTTACTGCATTACTTGTTCCCACATTTTTTTTAGTTGTTGATAGGTTAAAAGGAAAACAAAGCTGTTTATGGAAGCATTTGAAAAATATAATACTCTCAGTTGTAAGAGAATACTGTGGTGTCGAGTTATCTGGAATTGCACCGGGTGTAACGTTCAATGGGCAATGGAGCATTTGGTAGCCTGACCTCTCTTCCAAGTTCAGGAGGCCTCTCAAGTTTCAGTCATCAAGGCTCCCTTGGAGCACTGGGATTCTGAACTATTTGCTTATGTACTTCTCCTGGGCTGAAGCTCCTGAGTGTGGCTGAACCTGGTGGCACTCTTCTGCCACATAGAGGTGAGGTCAGCCTGGACACTGCCCTGGGGTGTTAATCTAAATAACCACTGGATCAGGCTGCGTTTAAGCTGGCAAAAATGTTTATTTCTTATATCTATTTGAAGTAAGCTTCCTTTCCAAGAGCTCCCCACTAAAAGAGAAGGGATAGAGGGTTTGTCTGTGTTCAGAGAACTCTCTCTTGTATTCATTAGTTATCAGTAATAGAGGCTGAGTTTTTCAGATCCAAAAGACATGGAGATAGGATATTAAGAGAGAATATGGAGTAGCAGAAAATGTTTTGAGCTGGGAGTCTTACTCTAGGTCAGGGTCCCTTGTATTCATTACTCCACTCACTGTCATTTTGGGCAAGTTGCTTAACTTCTCTGTTTTCATTTCTACATCTATAAAATGGAGATGATAATACTTTTTATCTTACAGAGTTATTGTGCAAGTCTTATATAATAATAATTTTATTCATTCATTCATTCACTCAGTAACTGCTAGAAACTTGATATAATGATGAATAAGACAGTCATAGTCTATGCTCATGAAGCTTACAGTCTAGTGGGAGAGATAGACATAAATCAATCTTGATAGAGAGGTAGTTGTTCAAACAAAAGTTATGAAAAGTATTATAAGAAAGGAATATAGGGTGCTGTGAGGGCCTACTACTGAAAGTGTCATTGAAAATGAAACTAGAGGGATGAGTCATAGGTAGTGGAATTAAAGGGGAGAGGAAAGGCATTTTGCTTAAGTAAAGCAGCATGCATGAAGTTGCAATGCAGTCTTGCACAAACCAAGAATGGAGAGAAAGTCAACATGTAAAGTGACCATATGGTCCTGTTTTCTGTGGATAGTCCCTTTGTAAACCCAGTGTATTTGTTAATAGAGCTTTTGTGCATTCCCTAAAGCATCTCTATTGGATGGAGAAATAATACAGTCATCTCATTAACGTGGCTGGTGTGTACGGAGCAAAGTGGGATGTTAGGCTAAACAGGTTCACTTAGATAGACCCAAGCTTTGTAGATCATATTAAGGAGTTTGGTCTTTACTTCAACAGCAGTAGGCACCAATTGGAGGGTAAAAAATAGATCAGAATACTAGTTAACATTTATTTAGTATTGCTACATGCCCGTATTATGCAATATGCTTTAGAAGAGAGAAGTGCCATTGCAATCTCCATTTTATATACGAGGAAACTGAGCCTTATACCGATCAAGGGACTCGCCCAGGGCCACTTGATGGTTAGGGGCAGAGTGCTGATTTAAAGCCAGATGTCATTCCTGAGTCTAGGTATTTAATCTCTCTGACACTGACTCCCAATGTGGAAGCCTTTAGCTGTAAATGCATTCTTTTCAAAAGCTACTTCTTTTCTGAGCACTTAGCCAACTTTTGTATAGGTGCGTTGAAGTGATTTGAAGCCTTCATTGCAACGTCTCCCTACTCTATGAAACAGTAGAACTGAGTGCTAGGAGGGACATCAAAATAGCAGCAATGAAACTCACTGTGGTATCAGTATTTAGGATTCAGGCCCTGGTTCTGCCAGCTGTGACCTCTCTAACAGGACAAACCTGGTCTTTTACCAGGAAGAACACACCAAATGTGAAAGGGCCCTGAAACCTGGAAAATGCAATAGTGATAACAACAGCCAAACACAAGAAAAACCTTTGTTAGGAGCTTTCTTCTTACCAAAGGACTGTGTTAAGTGATTTATAGAATTTTTTTTTTCCATTTACCCTTCAAAATTGCCCCACAAAATAGGCACGATTGTCATCACCATTTAACACGTGTAATCTGAGGCCCAGAGAATTAAGTAACTTTTTTTTTTTTTTGTAGAGATGGGGGTCTTGCTATGTTGTTCAGTCTGGTCTTGAACTCCTGGCCTCAAGTAGTCCTCCCACCTCAGTCCCCCAAAACATTGCAATTACAAGCATGAGCCACTGCACCTGAAAAGAATTAAGTGACTTGTTGAAGGTCACAGGGTTGGTACTAAGAGACACCAAGCTAGGGTTCTTTGCCATTATATAAGTTATGAAACAATTTTATGAAAAGTACTATAAGAAAAGAATATAGGGTGATGTGAGGGCCTATGCCTGAAAGTGTCATTGAAAGTGAAATGGGATGAGTCATAGGTGGTGGCATTAAAGGGGAGGGGAAGGGCATTTTGCTTAAGTAAAGCAGCATGCATGCAGTTGCAAAGGAGTTTCGCACAAACCAAGAATGGAGAGAAGGTCTATGTGTAAGGTGGTCATATGAACAGGATATATCCTGTTTTCTGGGGATAGTCCCATTTAAACCCAGAGTACTCATTAATAGGGTTTTTTTTGCACTCCCTAAAGCATCTCTACTGGATGGAAAAATAATACAGTTATCTCATTAATGTGGCTGGTGTGTAGTGAGCAAAGTAGAATGTTAGGTTACAAGCTTTGTCCAAAGAGGACAACATACCATGGCTCTGAACCATTTATCCCGAGAGCTTAAGAGCCCCAAGGATGAGGATGTTCAAGAAGAGAAGAAGTGGAAGGCAGAGAGGCACTGGCTTATGGGAGTCTGTCCAGGAAGAGAAAGTGACCTCAGATTAAGGTTCACTCACAGGGTATTGAGGGAGTCCTGAGATGGCCAGGAAGGGCCAGAGAGGAGTCAGTGATGAGAAGTAAATTTTTTAGGACACAAATGATGAGTTTTGTTTAGAAGACAGATCTCTTTTTTACTGTGAATAGCATAGTAAATGAGAATATGACTGCCGTTTTGGTGAGTTCTCAAGTGGATTATGTTGAGGATGGTACAACATTGCCTTGTGTTTTCTCTCATCAATCAATCAACAAATGCTGCACAAACCAAGACTCAACTAATGTGATAAGTGCCATATTTTGAGAATTTATTGCCTCTCAACTATCATTCCATATTTTTTATATGTATTACTCCAATAAACCTTTAAATCAGGCCCTGTTTTACAAATGAGGAAACAGCACAGGAAGTGAAATTCTAAGCCAAAGTTCCCATAGCTGGTAAATGAGTTTGAACAAAGTTGTTCTGCTTCAGAGTTTGCTTTCTCAATCACTGGACAAGGTCACCTTCACCGACATATACCAAGTAGAGTGGTCTCAACTCATATTTATAAAATGCCTGCTCTGTCCTGGGCCCTAGGAGTTGCTTTTATATAACTTCATTTAATTTGGCTTTGCCATATAACCCTGGACATGGCACTTAACACTTCCGGTCTGTTTCCTCATCTGTAAAATGAGGACAGTAATAGTACTTACCGCAGAGGGCTGATAAGAGAATTAAGTGAGATAAGCAATGCAAAGCACTTAGTAGAGAGTCTAGCAAGCAGAAAGCACTGGAAAAGTGTTTGCCAAATCAATATTCTGGACAACTGCCTTGTTCTGTAGTTACTTTATCTATTATTCTAATTTTAGCCTGGAGCTGAGAGCCATAAAGAAGGCAGAAGACACTATTTGCTTGCCTCTGGATGATGCAGAAGAGCGACTCTTAGCGCCATAGCGACTATTGCTTCTTCTTCCTGATCCTCTGCCTCCTTCTCTTCCTTCTTCTTCATATACAATAAACTGCACATGTTGAAAGCATACAATATGATACATGTATATATACACCTATGAAACTATCAAACATAACTAAAGTAGTGAGCATATCCATCACTCCCATATGCTTCCCTGTACCCCTTGATGATCCTCTCTTGTCCTTCTCTACTTGCTTCCTCCAACCTCATTCCCATCCCCATCCACATCCCTATTTTCATCTCCATTCCCATCCCCATCCACACTTCCTTCCCATCCACATCCCCACTTGCATCTCTACTTGCATCCCAATTGCCATTCCCATCCCCACTCCCATTCCTGTCTCCACCCCCATCCCCTTCCCCAGCGCATCCTCATTTTCATCCCCATCCCTGTCCCCAAATCCATATCCATCCTCATCCCCATCCCCATCCCCATCTCCATCTTCAGGCAACCATGGATCTGCCTTCTGTTACTGTACATTATTTTGTATTTCTAGCATTTTACATAAACAAAATCAAACAGTAAGTATTCTTTTAAAATTCTGCTCTTTTTAATCAGCATAATTATTTCGAGGTTTATCCTGTTATTCTATGTATGAATAGTTCATTCTTTTTATTGCAATACTATTTCATTGTATGGATATACCATATTCATGGATCCATTTACCTGCTGATGAACATTTTGGTTGTTTCTAAATTTTAGACATTACAAATAAAGCTGTTAGGAACAATAGTGTTTGTATGGACATATGCTTTCAGTTCTCTTCGTTAAATTCCTAGGAGTAGAATGGCTGGGCCACATGACAGAGGTGTGTTTAACTTTACAAAGATGTCAAAGTGTTTTCCAAACTGATAATAACATTTTAAACTTCTCCCAACAATGTGTGAGAGCTCTACTTGCTCTGTATTTTCTCCAGCACTTGGTGTGTTAGTCTTTAAACATTTAGATATTCTAGTAGGTGATTAGCATATCTTACTGTGCTTTCGTTTGCATTTTCCGAATGACTAATGATGTCAAGCATCTTTGCATGTGCTCATTTGCCATTTGTATATCTTGTTTTTGGTAGAGTGTTCAAATATAATTTTATTTTAAAAATTGAATGATTTTATTTTTATTTTTTTATTTTTTATTTTTGAGACAAGGTCTTTCTCTGTCACCCAGGCTAGAGTGCAATGGTGTGGTCATGGCTCACTGCAGCCTCAACCTGGGATCAAGCCATCCTCCCACTTTCACCTCCCAAGTACCTGGGACTACAGGCACATGCCGCCACGCTGGCTAATTTTTGTATTTTTTGTAGAGGCAAGGTTTTGCCATGTTGCCCAGGCTGGTTCGAATCTTGGGCTCACCCACTTTGGCCTTCCAAAGTGCTGAGATTACAGGTGTGAGCCACCGCACCTGGCCTGGTTTGATTTTTTTCATTACGAGTTTTGCGAATTCCTTATAAATTATGAAAATATTTTCTCCTAGTCTGTGGTTTATTTTTCCATTCTCTAAATGGTCTTCTCACATAGCTTAGTGATGATTCATTCATTTTTTTTTTGTTAGTTTTTTCTTCCCTCTCTGTTTTGTTTTGGATAATCTGCATATTCACTGTCTTTTTCGGGGTTAGATTTGCCATTAAACCATACAGTTCGTTTTTCAGCTCAGATGTTGTAGTTCAATTTGTGTCTTTTTACATCTTTCATGTCTCTGCTTAACATGTTTGACCTTTCCTCTGGCTTCTTGAGCATACAGAATACCCTTTCAATAGCTGTTTTAATGCCCTCGTCTGTTTATTCTATCATCTGAGTTACTGTCATTGGATTGATTTTTTTCCTCATAATAGATTGAGGTCCCTTCCTCCTGTCTCAGGTAGTTTTCTTTACATGCACATGCTGCTTGTAAAGAAAAATTAAATTGTAGAGAATTCATCACAAAAAAGCTGTTACTTGTTTATGTTCTCCCATGTTGGCAACATTGTATATAGGCTGTTCTCATGGCCTAAGATGCAGTATCAGCTGAATACTTAAGGGGGACTGTCAGCACATCTCAGGAGTTCCCTCTCTCATTGGCCTCTCCTTCTAGAATACTACCCCTTGAACCCTAGTCACCTTGGTCTCCCTAGACCACATCAGCTTTGTCTTCTCAAATCAGGGTGTCCACTAGCCTCCATCTGGATGTCGCATCCTATGACCACATCAGCTTTGTCTCCTCAAATCAGGGTGTCCACTAGCCTCCATCTGGGTGTCGCATCCTATGCTGTGGCCTAGAAATTAACTCGAGGCTGTAAGCTGGGGCAATCATAAGACGTACCTTCTTTTCCTGTTAGTATAGTTTGGATATTTACCCCACCCAAATCTCATATTGAAATGTAATCCCCAATGTCGGAGGTGAGGCCTGGTGGGAGTGATTGGATCTTGGGGGTAGATTTTTCATGGATGGTTTAGCATCATCCCCCTGATGCTGTCCTCACGATAGTGAGTGAGTTCTCATGAGGTCTGATCACTTAGAAGTGTGTGGCACCTTCCCTTCCACTCTCTGTCTTGCCCCTCCTCCTGCCAGGTAGTGTGCCTGCTCCCCCTTTGGTTTCCACTGTGACTGGAAGCTTCCCAAAGCCTCCTGAGAAGCAGATGCTGCTGTGCTGCCTGTACAGACTGAAGAATCATGAACCAATTAAACATATTTTGATATAAATTACCTAGTCTCAGGTATTTCTTTATACCAGTGCAAGAACAGACTAATATAGCTGTCTTGCAGGAATCATTGTCCTACATTGCCTAAGTGTCCAATGTCTTGAGAACTATTGTTGTTGTTGTTTGATTTTTCAATTGTTTCAGGTAGGAGAATAAAGCTGGTTCCTCTCACTCCATTTTGGCCAGAAGTAGGTATCTCCATAGTTTTTTTTAGGACTCTTTTAGTCCTTTGTCAAACCTATTATTTTTACAGATTAGGAAACTGAGGAACTATGCATCTATCATCTACAGTAGATAATTTGGGATTTAAGGGGCAAAACATGCACTATTTGGTGTTGAGGTTGGGGGATAAATGTCACTAAGGCTGAAGGGGTGGAGAGAAGACAGAGAGTAAAGAATGTTGAATACCATGTAAGTAGAAGGGATTTTATTTTGTGGTTGGTGAAGGAGGAACTGAGGAAGCATTTTAAGTCTAGAAACAGCAGAGTAAGGCTTAATAGCCTAATTAATATTAACACATCCTTTTTAAAATGCAGTTGAACTGTAGTTACCTCTGATACTAGAAAGGAGTTGATAGAGAGTGAGGAGTTGTGTTTGCTGAGCTCTGGACCATATTCTGATCCTATCTGTGTGACTCTGAACACATCAGTTTATCACTCTTAGGCCTCAGTTTCCATGTCTGTGAAAAAATAATTAATAAAACTGAGGGTCAATGAGGTTGTTTTGAAAGTGGTAACAGAGCAAGTAAGGAGCAGCACTGAGGCTCCAACTCAGCTCTCAGATAGTTTTCCATGCCTATGACCCTTGAAAGCAGGATTTCATCCAAGAGAGGTAGTAATGACTGGTTGAGGCAAATAGCCACAGGGCCATAAAGATATATACAGTGGTGGTGAAGAAGTCTCCTCTGCCCACCAGCACTCCTTGACCCAGCTGTTATATCCCAACCTGACATGATTTTCTGACAATGAATGTTGAAAGCTGTTCAATGTCAGACACAAAGAGTTACACTTTGCCAGCTGTCTGCAAATGAAGAATCAGAGCTCGACTGTGGTGTGCAAAGGTTTATGGTCATATGTTTTAACATAATGTTTTGGGAAAAATTAAATTGTCAAGAACTTCAATACACACACACCAAAGCTTTTATTTGTTGATGTTCTCCTATGTTGGCAAGATTTTGTATAGGGCATTCTCATGGCCTAAGATGCATATCCACTATCCACAGTATTCCTTATATGTCTGATTGGAAAACACACACTCTTCCTTCAATTCTCAGATCAGATACTATTAAACATTTCCTGACTTCCTCAGGCAGATTGTATATATTTTTTTCTATTCTTGATTCCTCTGCATTTTGCAAATATTGTTCTTTTCATAATTGACTTTTTTTTTTTTTTTTTTTTTTTTTTAAATCATGCTATTTGTCTGTGTCACCCATCAGACTGTGAACTCTATAATGGTAGCTATTCCTCATTTGTTAACTGTAGTATCCCTAGAACCTAGGACAATTCCTCGAACTGTTAATGCTCAATACATATTTTTAGATAAACGACTGGATGAATGGGCATTAGGAATAGAAGGTGAAGTGATATACGTAAAGAGCTCTGCACATGGGAGTTCCCCTTTTCTCATTTGCCTCCCTTGTGCCAGCCTGAGCTTTCATGGGGTATGTATGATGTCTTGTTTATTTCTACATATTTACCCTGATAGGTTGTTGCAGAACATAGCAAGGGCTCATCAGATGCTGAATGAACAAACACACCAGCCTGGAGCCGTAGTTGCTTTATCTGTTGCATGAAATGGTTGAATTAGATTTCATAGTCACTCAACCAGTATCTCCTGAACCTCTACTATGTGTCAAACACTGAGCCAGGCCGGGCACTGTGGCTCACACCTCTAATCCCAGCACTTTGGGAGACTGAGGTGGGCGGATCACCTGAGGTCAGGAGTTCGAGACCAGCCTGGCCAACATGGTGAAACCCTATCTCTATTAAAAATAAAAAATTAGCCTGGCATGGTGGGTAACACCTGTACTCCCAGCTACTCATAAGGCTGAGGCAGGAGAATCACTTGAACCCAGAAGGCAGAGATTGCAGTAAGCTGAGATCGCGCCATGCACTCCAACCTGGGCAAAAAAGAGTGAAACTCTGTCTCAAAACAAAACAATGAACACTGAGCCTGCTTCAATCATGGACGGTGGCATCAAGACTACAGACTAGTTAAATTGAGACAGGGACTATAATGCAAGGTAAAAAATGAGGGGTTGCATGTTGAGATGCAGCTGAGACTGACAAGGAGTGAATGAGACTTAAACCCAGGCCTTTCCTGTAGGATGGGCAGGTTCTTGGTAGATGGTGCAGCTACAATTATGGAGAAACAAAAAAAAAAAAAAAAAAAAAAAAAAAAAGAGTTCGACTATCAACTCCTCTACACCCCTCAGCCAGAGGTAACCTTTTTTTCATTCAAAATGCTATAGGCCTCTCTCTGAATTCCTTTTAGAATACCAATTCCTTTCTTGGAGGTTATGATGTTTTATGTGTCAACTTGACCAGGCCAGATATTTGGACAGACATTATTCTGGGTGTGTCTGTGAGGGTGTTTCTGGATGAAATCAACATTAGAATTGGTGGCCTGAGTAAAGTAGATGGCCCTCCCTAATGCGGACAGAACGCATCCAATCAGTTGAAGACCTGAACAGAACAGAAAGGCTGAGGGCAGGAGTGCCTCGTGCCTGGCACTTGAGCTGAGACACTGATCTTTTCCTGCCTTTGGCCTCCAGCTGAAAAGCTGGCTCTTCTCAGAGTTGTGAGTTGGCTTTCAGACTGGAACTTATGCCATTCACTCTCCTAGTTCTCAGGCCCTCGACTCAGACTAGAACCACACTATTGGCTTTTCTGGGAATCCAGCTCGCTGACTTCAGATCTTGGGGCTTCTTGACTTTCAAATCATGTGAGCCAATTTCTTATAAGTCTCTTTACACACTCATACACACGGTCTATCTGTCTGTCTATCTATCTGTTATCTATCTATCCATCTATCTATCTCCTATTAGTTTTGTTTCTCTGGAGAAACCAGACTAATATGGATGGTTAAAACAAACAACAACAACAACAAAAAAGACAAAAAAAAAAAAAAAAAAAAAAACTTACCCTTTCTTGAGCTAAAACATGACAGGTACTGGGCTAGGTGATTTATAGCCATAACCTTATTTAGTTCACATAATACTCCTCTGAGGGTGGATGTAATTTCTAGCTTATAGATGAAAACCTTGAGGCTCAGAGGAGAGACACACCATTCCCAAGGTCACACAACAAGCAAATGACTAGTCAGGTTAAAACCCTGTTTCCTCTAGTTCAATACTCCATGCTATTTCTCCTCTACTCAACCATATCCTTCTGTGCATGTTTTGTTTCTTGATTAGGCAGTAAGTTATCTATGGGCAAAAATTAAGTATAATAATTATCATTTTTTCTATCTGTTCGCTTTTAATTCTTGTGCCTACCATGGTATTTGGCACATGAAGGTGAGGAGGGGGCGGTGGCCTCAGGAATTCTTGTATGATCTACTTGGGTCATGAGACTTCTCTGCAGGGAAAGACTTCAGAAACCACCTAACGCTTTCCACCCCTCCCTTTGTTCTTGTTTCTAGACTGATTCCTGTCTTCTCCATGCTGTTAGTAATTACTATATGGCATGTATTCCCCAAGGGATTGCAGGGCATCCTGAAGTTTGCACCAAAAGTTTGGGGCACATACCTGCTCAGGATACACTTCCACAAGCCCCTTTTGGCACCTTGATTTTCCTGCCACCTGGGCCTGGAGCCAGATCTGCAGTTGTGCTGGAGCAGGGAAGAGAGAGTGTGAGCTAAAGAGCACACAGAGACCCTGACAGGCTCCTGGGGCCCCCAGTGGTTGAATTCTGGCTATAAATAGAAGGAATATGAAGCAGAATGTCTTTTTAATATGCACATGGAATTCATTTATTTAATGAAGAATTTTCCTGGAACAGAGAGCTTGCCGTCAGAGCTGAGCTATTTTTGAGTAGGATGTGAAGGAAAAACTCCAGAGAATTATTTGCTGTTTGGATTTATGCTTTTAAAATAGGTTGTAATAAAAAAAGCAAAACTATAGGAAGAGAATTAAGATCAGTGTTTGCCAAGGGTTGGAGGTAGGTGCACGGGATTGACTGGAAAGAGGTGTGAAGTGACTTGCTGGGGTGCTGGCAGCATTCTGTATCTACTGTGGTAGTGGTTACATGGCTGCATATGTTTGTTAAAACTTGTAGAACAGTTCACCTAAAATGTATGAATTTTACTGTATGTAAACTATGCCTGACTTACAAACAATGTGTCACCGTGTTCTTTCCAAGGGAGAAGAAGGAGGAGGGAATGAATGCTTTCAAACATCTCCTTTGGGTGGGGTTCTTTGTAGCTTCTTTACATTATTTATTCTATTTAATACCTGCCAAGCACTATGAGATAGAGATTATTATCCACATTTTACAGATGAAACACCTGAGGTTTTGAGAGCTTAAATTAATTTCCCAAGGTCACACATCAGCTTCTAGTGAGAAGTAAGTTTCCAGATTCCACAATGACCTCCCTCCACTTACCTGATGTTCATGTAGATGGAGCTTAGAATTAAAGCTTTGAAAATAGAACTGAGTTTTGCTCCTTGAAAAAAATGCTTCAGACAGCTCCATGCTTTCTCTCCAAAATGTTCCCCCATTCTATGTTCTTTGGCTGTTTCTGGCTGCATCTGGGAAAAGGTCTTACTAAGGTGCTAATGGTCTCTAACAGCTTTGTTTAGTGCCCTCGGATCTCCCTTTTTATCAAGCAGGCTTGGCTTTGGGCATACTTTGAAATCTTAAAGGGATGGGATGTGTTCTGTAGGACCTGGTAGCATTCCTGGATCCCGTTCCCTTGGCTGGCTTCATTAATCAGTCGTGATGCTCTCTGAACCCTGATTTGCCCTTGTGATGCTCCATAGCATGGTCCTCGGGGCAGTAATTACTAAGAGATTTGAGTTGGCATTCAAGATATCAAAGCCTATTTTGCATACTACCTGTGTTGCTAGGCCTAACCTAGGTACATTTATAAATTGAGGGTGAAATCTTATCTTTTCCACTCCTAAGACCTGGAACCCTGATAAGAGTTAACGTCTGGATCTAGAGGCAAAAGTCGAAAGAAAGAACAGGGATTTGAAAATTACAACTGGGTTTAGAGATCAGCTCTGTACCACTTTCCTCCATCTCACCCCAACACTCATTTTCTTCATCTGTATTATTAGATAATAATAATAGCTATCTAAAGGTGTTGAGGTGAAGCTCAAATTGAATGAGATAGCACCCAGGAAACAGAAGCTCATTATGTGCTAAGAACTTTCATATGCATCATCTTGTTCAACCTTACAACAAAGTTATGCATAGGAAATTTAAATCTACATTATATAGATATGCTTAATTTGTTCATGTCACACAGTAAAGGGTAAAGTTGAGAATTGAACTCAGGCCTGACTCCAAAGCTCGTATTGTTAATGACAAGCTACACTGCCTCTTGTTCCAGGCATGGAACAAACAGTATTTGGGATGGTCCCTCTTTTATTCCAGGTCTGAGAGGATGCGCAAGGACTCAGATCAGGGACTACCACCACATTAGGCTGGTGCAGGCACTGAAGAGGTGGAAGCAGTCCAGTGTGGCAAGACAATCTGGGAATGGTGGCAGGTACAGGTACCAGCACATGCCTGTGTTAAGGATCTTATATCTGGAAATGGTTCTTTCAGGGTCCTGCTGGTCTGTTTGGTGCCTTTGTATAAATTAGAAAAAAATGCTCCCTTGGGACAGATGAATCATATAAGGTTACTCCCTCTGGAAGAACACAGCTCAAAAGAATCAAGGCTGAGTGTTTGGATTAAAAAATTCTTGTGAGCAGAAGAATTGGTACAGTGTGGACTGGATTTCAGCAGGCATTCAGCCCCTCAGCTACTGTGTCTGTGCTGAACATAACTTATACAGCAGTACAAAGTGGTCCTGGGTCTTGATGGGAGGGAAAGGTGTAATCTTAAGGAATCTAGGAACAGAAAAAAGATAAATGTCCAGGGAGCAATTTTGTTGGGGAGTTAACGCCATTGGCCTGAACCAGAATTGGATCCAGCTCTAAACAATTCCAAAGCCAGTGGGACTGATCGTGAGCATCACTTGGGGAGTTGGGGGAGTGGGTCTTGGTAAAAATGCAGACTACCTGCTCCTTCTCCTGAACAATTTAACTCAATAAGTCTGGGGTGGGCAATTCTAATGATCAGAAAAGTTTAAGAAATGCTGCTCTATTTCATGCTTATCATACTGTGTTGTAACTGTCTCTATTAGCAACCCTGGTTGCCATCTGGTTGGCTGGACTTTGAGTGTTTCAAGGGCAAGGCCATCTCTGATTCAATTCCACATCCATAGCACGTAAAGCAACGTCTGGCAGAGCAAATAACCGATCCATCAATTGAATGACATCACGGCCAATTTTCGAATTCTGGCTTACTTGTCATGTTATCACATCTGCCAAGGCAACTAAAACTATGTGTATTCCTTCCTGCCTCCTCACGTCGTCCTATTTCCCTAACCACCATCTATTACTCAACCTAACCTGAAAAAGGACAGTCCTGACACTATGGAAGATGCTTTCAGACTTAAATCTAGAACGTGGCATGTTTCCTGATATCCACACCTATGTTTGGGTCTGGGCTCCATGATGGTGCATATTTGGGCCTCATTTCTCCCTCTATAAAATGAACAGTTTTACAGCATGATTTCTGAGGTGTCTTCCAACTTTGACATACTAGAGTCCTCTGACAGGAATCGAGAGTTTCCAGTAAATTCTGTGAGATGTGAAGACCTCCTTCGAGGCCTCCATATTGGCATCCTTCAGCTCGTTGGTTGGAGCCCAGGCGACGGACAGCTGCAGTCTGGGATTTTCCTGAGGTCGACTTCACTGGTGGGTAGGCTTCGATTACTGGGCATGTTCCAGCAGGCTCAGGGCACCCCTGTGGGCAGGTCAGTAAATACTGGCTGCCTGACGATGTCTTGGATGGGAAGCCAGTTGGATGAGGGATGTGTGTGAAGCCCTGGGAAACACAGCAGTTCAAAGGCTGTGCTGAGTAGGTTTCCAAATGGACTCACCCTCCCAGACTTTGAATTTGAGCTCCATCGGAAAAACACAAGTGTTTGGTTCCAAGGGAATGGCTTCTAGTAATAATAATAATAATAAAAAGGGTTTTGATGGCTTCTTGGAAATCAGTTTCTATAAAATGGTGTTTTGAGAATTTGAGTGCAAGTCAAGCAGAAACATGGATTGAAATTCTTCCCTTTCATACCCATTCTTTTAAAATATTTTATTTTTAAATATGAAAATAATGTGTGCATATGATTAAAGAATGCAAACACTACAGAAAAGTACAAAATAAAAAGTGTCTTTCTTCCTCCCTCCCTTCTCATCCTGTCTCATGTGGTAATAATTTATTGTTTTGTGTGTGTGATTACTATGTGAGTTATTTTTTAAAAAAAATTTTATTGTGGTAAAATATACATAACATAAAATTTACCATTTGACCACTTTTAAGTGTCCAGTTCAGTGGCATTAAGTATATTCACATTATTGTACCTATCACCACATTCATCTCCACACCTTTTTTCATTTTCCCAAACTAAAACTTTGTATCCATGGAACAAAAACTTCCCATTCTCCCCTGGTACTGGCCCCTGGTAGTCACCACTCTACTTTCTGTCTCTATAAGTTTGACTGTTTTAGGATGTCAGATAAATGGAATCATATAATATTTGTCTTTTTGTGACTGACTTATTTCACTTACCATAAACAATTTTTTTGGTCTATTTTTTGTTTAGGTACGAACCTATATTTTCTTTATTTTTGACCATTTTTAAAATTTAGGTACTAACCTATTTTTACCATAGCTCTAATTACATGCTTATATCGTGTCACTTAACCTCTCAAACTTAAATAGCATTTGTTAATTCCTTGCAATGAAAGATTTAGCATAATTACCTCACATCCAAAATTCCTTCACACTCTTCATCTCTCATGCTATTATTTCTAGATCTTCAAGTAGGTGTTCCTTTCTTCTGAACTCCAGACTCATGCCCAACTGCCTGTTTGCTATCTCCACCTGGCAGTCTAATCAACATCTCAAACTTAAAGTGTCCCCAGCTAACTAAATTCATGGTGTTTCGCCTCATCCCACTTGCCCTCTCCAATCTGTCTCCGCTTTCGTCTTCCCACTCAGTGAATGCCACTTCATCTGTGTAGCTGCTCAGCTCTCAAATCTTGTAATCATCTTCCAGTCCTTTTTGTCCCCTTCACATCTCACATCCAAAGTGATGAAAACTCCTGCTGACTTTGCCTCAAAATATATCCAGACTCTGACCATTTCATACTGACTTGCCCTAGGATAAATCATCATCACCTCTCACTTGGATTATTGAAATAGTCCAACTTGTCTTCTGCATCCTCCTTTTCCCTCCTGTAGTCGAATTACAAAATAGTAACCCAAGTGCTTCTTCAAAAATGAAAGTCAGATCATGTCACTTCTCTGCTCAGAATCAGCCAATGACTTTTTATCTCATTCAAATAAAAGTCGAAGTCTTTATAATGGCCCAGGGGGCTCCACACCAGTGATTTTCAAACTTTAATGGGCATAGTATTCAACTAGGGATCTTGTTAAAGTGCAGATTCTGATCCCAGGGGATCTGATGTTGTTGGTTGGACTACCACACTTGTATTGCAAGACTACACAGTCTCCTGCTCAGACCTGCAAAATCCTCCTACAAAATCCAGCGCTGGGTCTGCCCCGTGTAGCTCTCGTCCTCCCTCTTCTTGCTCCAGCCTCATGGTTCCTTTGTTGCATGCTCCCACCTCAGTCTTTGCACTTGCTGTTCTCTCTGCCCAGAACATTCTTCCCCCACAGATATGAGATCTAAGGCTCACTCACTCCCCTTCTTCAGTTCCTTGTCCAAGTATCCATGTCTCCCATGGCCTTCTCTCATCTCCCTGTTTAAAATGGCAACCTTTCTCTTTATGGCTCTCCCTAGTCCTTATCCCTGCTTATTATTATTATATTTTTATAGCAAGAGTGTGCAAACTGTGACTCATGGGCTGTGGGTCAACTCGAGCCCACTGCTTGTTTTTGTAAGTAAAGTTTTATTAAAACAAAGTCACACACTTTTAAAATACATTGTTTATGACTGCTTTCCTGCTACAGTGGCAAAGTTAAGTGTGTAACAGAGAGGACTTATGGCCTGGAAAATTTAAAATATTTACTATTTATCTGCTTTTTACAGAAAAAGCTTGCTGACCCCTGCTTTGTAGCATTGATCACTATCTGACTTACTATAAACAGTAAGTCAGTCATTTATTTGTTTATTGTAAGCTTCACCTCACTAAATTGTAAACTCCATGATTAAAGGGGCTTTGTCTGTTTACTGTTATATTCCTAATACCTACAAAGGTGCCTAGCATAGTCATTCAGTAAATATTTGTTAAATAAATAAATTATTACTTTTACAAGTTAAAAAAAAATATATATATTTTTGTCAGCAGTTTAGATAGCATCAACTGACTTCCCACCAAGTGAGAGGACACTCTTGGGCTGCACTTTCTTCTCCTCTCCTTCCACCTTTCCTGACTCCTGATGGCCAGCATCATTTTTATATTTTTAGTGTTGATACCAATTATATCCTGTACTATCATTATTATTACACGTTAATTGTTTTGCCTATAGATTGATTCTAAATATTCCAAAGAAGCCATATCAAATATTGTAATTGGGCAAGCAATATTTACTACAGAATCTAGGTATGTGATTGAACCCATGGAGAAGAAATGATAACTCTAAGCCATAGGCATAAAGGGCAACATGTCTGTTATCAGGGGTAAATGGATTCTCTTTTCTAACTCTCTGTCAATTGCTTAAAATCATACATATTTGGGGCATGACTTTTGTATACGCTTTCTAACCTTTCCCAAAGTTCCTAATTAATCTTTTTTTAATTCACAGAAGATATAAATGTCTTCATCAAATATTTAAGATCCTGTGCTTCTCAAACTTATAATGTTTGAAATGGAATTTACTTTCTCCTTTAAGATTTTCACAAAACCTTTAGCTTTTTTTTTCTAATTTTGGTGGAATGCTTGTTAGATCTGTTACATAGCTGTCAACTCTGTCTTTACATTTACTTCTGGATTACTTCCATTGTATCTTGTATCATGTATGTTTCCCTTTCTTAGCTTCCACTTTCATTTTGCTAGATTATATCCTTAAGTAACTGTTTTTCAAAGTGGAGTTTGGGAGGTAATTCTAGTTGCTCTAACACATTACCACAAATTTAGTGACTTAAAACAACACAGATTTATTATCTATAGTTCTGTAGGTTACATGGCTGACATGCATCCCACTTGGCTAAAATCAAGGTATCCACAGTGCTGAGCTCTTTTCTGAAAGCTCTTGGAGTAAGTCTGTTTCCTTGCCTTTTTCAGCTTCTAGAGGTCACTGACATCCCTTGGCTTGTGGCCCCCTCCTCCATCTTCAACACCAGTAACGTTATATGTCCCTGACCATGATTCTGTAGTAACCTTTCCCTCTAACCACAGTGTTAAAGGTTTATTGGTTTTTAAAGAAGACATTGATTCTTTTAATTGACTAATCAAAATGGTATATATTTGTGGTGTATAAAATGATGTATTGAAATATGTGTATACTGTGGAATGGCTAAATCAAGCCAATTAACAAAGGTATTAAAGTATCCTGCTTTTAATGACTCATATCAAGGTCTTTAATTTGATTGCATCTGCAAAGTTTCTTCTGTAATGAAAGGTAACATGTTCACACTTCTCTGGAAATACAATGTGGATACCTTTATCTGTGGTGGAGGGCTAACAGGAGACTTGTTTTTTCTACCACCTAACATTTCAGAATCCTCCCAAATACTGAAATTTCTTTAATTAAGCTTCACACTGTTCATAGAATTCTAGGTTCAAAAACATGTTTCCTCAGAACTTTGGAGACACTTGTCCTCTGTCATTTGGGGTCTAGAATTGTTGAAACAAGATCTGAGCACAGTCTGATTTTTGTCCTTTGTAAGTACATTTACGCTCACATCCTAACACAGCTTTTAAGTCTGTCTTCTTGACATTTTATCAGACTATGACTGGGAGTGGGTTTTTGTTTTGTTTGTTTTTCACATCCATCACATGTCTTATTGGAATAGCTCTTTCAACCTGAAGAATTGCATCTCTATTTAAGATAAGAAATACTTTCTTCCTGTTTTTTCTTTGATAACATTGGAACCCTCACAGCCTTCACTAATTTCTCCACCTAGTTTTTTTTTTTTTTTTTTTTTTTTTTTTTTTCAGTCAGTGAAAATTTATTGAGCTCCTATTACAGTCAACCATTATGTTAAATGCTGGAGAAGCAGCAATGAACAGGACAGCCCTAGTTTCTCCTCTCGTAGAACTTATAAATTTAGCTATAGCTACAGACACTAAAACAAAAGTGAAATATTTATTAGCTATGTTCCCTAAATTCTAAAACCAAAGTTATTATTTTATTTTATTTATTTATTTTTTTTAATGTATTTATTATTATTATACTTTAAGTTGTAGGGTACATGTGCATAACGTGCAGGTTTGTTACATATGTATACTTGTGCCATGTTGGTGTGCTGCACCCATCACCTCGTCATTTACATCAGGTATAAATCCCAGTGCAATCCCTCCCCCCTCCCCCCTCCCCATGATAGGCCCCGGTGTGTGATGTTCCCCTTCCTGAGTCCAAGTGATCTCATTGTTCAGTTCCCACCTATGAGTGAGAACATGCGGTGTTTGGTTTTCTGTTCTTGTGATAGTTTGCTAAGAATGATGGTTTCCAGCTGCATCCATGTCCCTACAAAGGACACAAACTCATCCTTTTTTATGGCTGCATAGTATTCCATGGTGTATATGTGCCACATTTTCTTAATCCAATCTGTCACTGATGGACATTTGGGTTGATTCCAAGTCTTTGCTATTGTGAATAGTGCCGCAATAAACATACGTGTGCGTGTGTCTTTATAGCAGCATAATTTATAATCCTTTGGGTATATACCCAGTAATGGGATGGCTGGGTCATATGGTACATCTAGTTCTAGATCCTTGAGGAATCGCCATACTGTTTTCCATAATGGTTGAACTAGTTTACAATCCCACCAACAGTGTAAAAGTGTTCCTATTTCTCCACATCCTCTCCAGCACCTGTTGTTTCCTGACTTTTGAATGATTGCCATTCTAACTGGTGTGAGATTTCTCCACCTAGTTTTTTCATGTCTGAAACTCTTATGAAAGGAATGCTGATGCTTCTGGGTTTATTCTCCATTTAGTTTAAGTTTTAATTTTCTTATATTTTCCTTCTCCTCACCTTTTGCTACATGTTCCAAGAGATATTTTTTACTTCATTTTTCAAATTACTAATTTGGTCTTTAACCACAACCAGTCTACTACTTAGCACCTCCACTAAATTTCAAAAATGTTGACAAACATAGTTTGCATTTCCAAGAACCCTTGACTCCCTCTTTCTCATAGCAACAACAACTTCAAATTTCTCACAGATTACATATAAAATTTATTTTGAAAATTCTCTTCTATTTCTTGCTTATTTCTATTCCTCCAGATTCTGTTGTTTGCATTTTCTTAATGTTTGTCTTTCTCTTTCTCATCAGTTTTCCTCAAAGGTGGACCCAGTTGACTTCCTTTTATTTGTGAATCTCTTGCTTGATAGCATACATAGCTGGCATAGGTTTCCTTTGTAATCCTGCAGGTTGTTTACCCAAAATGCCTTTTCTCTAGATTGGTGAGCTGATGGTGAACTCTGTGCAGATGAGCGTGTCTTGCTGAGTGGCAGGCTTGTCTTTATTGTGCATGGTCGGGAGCAGGCCAGTTTGCTTGCGCCCTCCACAGTCTCCACGGTGAGCTGATCCTCGGGTTAGAGCACTGCAGCATGTTTCCTTTCTTAATAGAAGCATCCTTCCTCTTTCTTTTCAGGTCAAGGCAAGGTTGGGGATTTATGCTGAACTGTTCTCTGCCTCCATCCAGAGCCCCTGTCTAGACTATGGGCCATCTCCAGCCTAGGCATGACTCCCTCACCATGGCCCATTCCATAGCCTTCTTGGCTGCCCTGTTTTTTCTTCAATAAGTTCAGCACCCTCATGACCTTCCCTAGCTGAGGTCTTTCCAGGGCTCCATCAGGTGACACAGTGCACACACTCACCACAATCCTCTGCTTGTGTCTTGCACTGAGTTCTTATGCTCCAGTTTAAGCCTCAATGATCCCGTTTGCTTTCCACCCTCCGTGGAAACCTGAGTAAATCTCTGTTGTATGGGTATCACACTTTTTTTTTTAAAATTAGAATTAATAATGATTTATGTATTCTATTTTGTACAACTTTGTTTAATGGGCTCTTATCTGAGTGGGTTACCTTCTCTGCTATATTGAACCATAAACCTGAAATTCTAAAAGTCTAAATACAATTCAAATTTGAAGGAAATAACATGTATTGCCATTAAGGAGTTTTTTCTCCCCTCCTCTCCACCCAGATTGGTCAAGACCCCTCGTTGGGGTTCCCATGGGAGCATCTTGTGCTTCTGTTTACCATGCTACATCACATTACTATTTGACTCTCTCTGTAGTGGCTGCACCTCCAGGTTATAAGGCCTTTGAGTGCAGGTTGCATGTTCATCTTTAGATCTCTGGAGCTGCACACATAGTAGATGTGCAGTGAATATTTCCAGATTGAATGCATGTGCACCTACTCGATGAACATGAGGAATCAAAGGTGGCATCATATAGCTTTAGCTTTCAAGGAATTCAAGGCATATGGAGGAAAACAGATATGACAACTAATAATCTTCAGACAGTGTAAACAGGGTGGGTACAAAGTGTATGGGCCCACAAGCAAGAGAACAGAAAACTGTGCCTAGGGTGGGTATAGAGGTCAGGAAAGGCCCAAAGTTATGTTATGTTAGTTTTGAGGGTCACATAGGAGCTGTCAGGAGTATTGGGAGTATTAGAGCCTTCGAGAAACAAAAGAGAAATTCAAAGTTAATTATGGCTGGGATGTAAAGTATAATGGTGGCAGTGGCAGGGGAGGGATCCTATGAAATAAGAGGGGGCTAGAGCACACCAAGAGCATCGGCAGCCCAGGAAACACTTGCATTTTATCCTGAGTTGAGACACCAGAAAGTTTTATTCAGAGAGTGGCATGATCATATTGACATAAAGATTTCGACTGCAGTATAGAGGATGGACTGGCAGAGTCCTAAAGATTTGGGACTTGAATGCAGTAGTACAGGGCAGATGTGATAAGGGATTGACTAGGGAAGTATGGGCTGGGATACAGAGACAGATACAGATTTAAGTGATGGCAAGAGGGTAGAATGGGCAGGGTTTGATGGCTGCTTGGTGTCAGGGGTTGCTGGAGAGGAAGGGGGCAAGCATTTTGAGGGCCCTTCCAGTGCTGGGGTTCCAGGGTCCAGTGACTATAGAAAGAACATGAGCTATGTTGGTTTTTAGTCAATGTAGAGTGAATGGCAGAAAGGCTGTGGTTGGAGTAATTTATGAGATTCCACTGGGCTGTTCCCATCTTTTCTGAAGCTGCAGATTCTAGCTGAAATGGGAAAAAGGTGCATCTTCAGTTCTGTTTTGACAGCCTGTCTACTCACTTCCTTCCCAGGAGGATGTCCTGGTAAGATGCATAATATCAGCTTCTTGTCAATTTGGTTTAATTTTTAAAAATTGGATTAGCATCCAGCTGAAATGGATGTCAACTGCTTGGAATGCATCTTTGGATCTGAGTGATTTTGATATGAACCAAATGTGATCGCCTAAGAAAGGTTTTATCTATTCAGAACCATCTTGATGTTTCAGCCACATCTCAAGTTTAACTCTTACGAACCCAGTAAAGAAAGAAGTACATTTCACTTGTTTTGCCTTTGTGGATTTATACTTTATCATGGTGATTATTTACTGTCCCTAACAATGACAACAAAACACAAAAATGTTCATGAAAAGAAAGGGAATAGGTCTTACCATATATTGAGTGCCTTCTATATGTTAGGCATGTCCACTAATGTTATTGCATAGATTCTCATGAGTTAGGAGGTTGGACTCAATGCCAAAAGTGGGTCTCAGACACCCAGTCAGATTGAGGACTAGCTAAAACAGGGCCAGGGTGGAAGCAGCTTTGCAATCAGACATGCCCACCATTGTGCCATGTCAATTTATCATTGCCGTGGCAACACCTGGGAGTTACTGCCCCTCTCCATGGCATGACCCAATGACCCCAAAACTACTACCCCTTCCCTGGAAGCTTCTGCATAAACTTCCCCTTAATTTGCATGCAATTAAAAGTGGGTATAAATATGACTGCAAAACTGCCCTGAGCTGCTAACCTGTGTCTGTGGGGTAGCCCTGCTCTGCAGGGGCAGTCATGAAGCTGTGACACCACCAGAGATGTAACAGTGCCTCTTCAATAAAACTATTTTCTTCTACCTCTGGCTTGCCCTTGAATTCTTTTCTGGGCAAAGCCAAGAACCCTTGTGGGCTAAGCTCCACTTGGGGGCTCACCTATCCTGCATCACTCACAAACACATTAAAGAGAAGTATTATATCCATTTGATGGATTTGGAAATTAGATCTCATAGGGGTCTCTAAGTTAGTAAACGGAAGAGGGGAATTCAAACTCAGAACCAAGTGATGTATGGAGCACCTATTATAGCCTGACATTACACTCACACTTCTTTATTTAATCCTCAAAGCAATGTAAAATATAAAGGCTTAGAGAAGCTAAATAAAAAGAGGCTTAGCAAGATTAAATAACTTCCCCAAGGTCACTCACCAGAGACCTATGTTTTCTTTTTCCCTCTTTATTTGCAGACCAAAGATAATTATTCTATACATAAGGGTGTGTTAACAAATACATGGGCAATATTATGTCATTGCTAGGAAAACTCTTTATGATGCTATTCAGATAAAGAGAAAGAAACCTTTTTCAGAAGCAAAAACCTCTGTTTGCTAGAGAGCCATTCACAGAGCCTTTAGAGAGGGGGCCAGAGATGGGGAGTAGGTTGCTCCAGGCCCTGTATTAGACTACTAATTACATGCCACATGTAATTCTAACACTCCAAACAAACCTTTGGGGTGGATATAATTATTCCTGCTTCCCAGATAGGAAAACTGAAGTTCAGAAAGGTTATGTAAAGGTTAGGTAATTTGCCCAAGGTCCTACCCAGGTCTCTCTGACCCAAAGCCACAGGTTTTCAGGATAGTGCTAACCCACTTTGAGGGCAGTTATTTAGAGAAATGTGAAAAGGAAGAAGATGATCAGAATGCAAGCTCTGCCATTGGCATTTCATTTTGCCCCTGATGTTTCCCTGGGTAGGTGGTGAATAAACGCCCTTTGATGAAATTTGCAGATGATTCTAAATCAGGCCCTGGGTAAACATGAGCAGCACAGAAAAGCAATACAAATGATCCCAAATGAAGGAGGTTAGAAGTGCAGGCAGGAAATAACATGATGAGACTGATTACCACACGGGAAATTCTGAATTAAAACATCTGGGTAGGCCAATGTGAAACAGGCCACTAACATTAGCACCTTTCAGTAGCTCCAGCTCTGCAGTTGGAAGGGCCTGAGTCAGTCCTCTCAAATCCTGTCACTGCTTTGTTAGCTGAGTTTATGTAACATTCTAGATCCTTTGTTGTCATGTCAATCATGTTCATGGGATGTTCACGAGGATTAGATAGTATCTTAATAAACTGCTTTCTTTGCTCATTCATAAGAATCACCTTCTCATCTATTCAAATTTTAGCATGAGATTATAGCAATTTAGTCACATCCTCAGGTTCCACTTCTAATTCTAGTTCTTTTTCTGTTTCCACCATATCTGCTATTACTTCCTCTACTGAAGTTTTGAATTCCTCAAATTCATCCATGAGGGTTGGAGTCAATTTCTTCCAAATTCCCATTAAGTATTGACCTCTTCCCATGAATCAAAAATGTTCTTTATGGCATCTAGAATGGTGAATCTTTTCCAGAAGGTTGTCAATTTACTTTGTCCAGATCCATCAGAGGAATCACCACCAAGGGCAGCTATAGCCTTATTAAATGTATTTCTTAAATAATAAGTCTTGAAAGTCAAAATTACTCCTTGATCCTTGGGCTACAGGATGGATGTTGTGTTAGCAGGCATGAAAACAACGTTAATCTTGTTGCACAGCTGTACTGGAGCCCTTGGGTGACTAGGTGCATTGTCAATGAGCAGCAATATTTTGAAAGGAATCTTTTTATCTGAGCAGTAGGTCTCAATGGTGAGCTTAAACTATTCAGTAAACTCTTCTGTAAATGAATTTTGCTGTCATCCAGCCTTTGTTGTTGCATTATTAGAACACAGATAGAGTAGATTTATCATAGTTCTGAAGAGTCCTAGGATCTCCTTAATGATAAACAAGCATTTACCATTAGGAAACCGTAATGCCCAACATAAGTCACCAGCTACATAGCCTCTGACAAGAGAGTCAGCCTGTCCTTTGAAACTTTAGAGCCAGGCGTTGACTTCTCCTCTCTAGCTATGAAAGTCCTAGAGGGCTTCTTCTTCCAATGGAAGGTTGTTTACATTTACTTGTACATTGAAAATCTGATGTTCAGTGTAGCCACCTTCATCAATGATCTTAACTAGATCTTCTGAATTACTTTCTGCAGCTTCTACTTCAGCATTTGCTGCTTCACCTGGAGACAGTTTCTTTCCTTAAACTTCATGAACCAACCTCTACTGGCTTCCAACTTTTCTTTTGCAGCTTCTTCACCTCTCTTAGCCTTCATAGAATTGAAGAGAATGAAGGCTTTGCTCTGGATTAGGCTTGGGCTTAAAAGAATGTTAAGACTGGTTTGATTACCCAAACCATTGGAACTTTCTCATGTGAGCAATAGGCTGTTTCTCTCTTTTTTTTAATCACCTGTATGTTCACTGGAATAGCATTTTTAGTTTCCTTTAAGAATTTTTCTTTTGCATTCATAACTTGGCTAATTCTTTGGCACAAGAGACCTAGATTTTGGTCCCATGTTGGTTTTTGACATTCCTAAGCTTAATCATTTCTAGTCTTTGATTTAAAGTTAGAGGTGTGATGTGTGACTCTTCCTTTTATTTGAACACTTAAGAGGCCATTGTAGAGTTATTAATTGGCCTATTTGTAATATTGTTGCATCTCAAGGAATAGCGAGGCCTGAGGAGAGGGAAAGAGATGGGAGAATGGCCAGGGGGTGGAGCAGTCAGAACATGCACATTTATCAATTAAGTTCACCATCTTCGATGGATGTGGTTCGTGGCGCCCCCAAATAACCACAACAGTAACATCTGATCACAGAGCATTGATCACAGATCACCATAAAATATATAATAATAATATAAATGTTTGAAATATTGTGAGGATTACCAAAATGTGATATGGAGATATAAAGTGAGTATATGCTGTTGGAAAATCGTGCTGATAGATTTGCTTAAGGCAGTGTTGCCACAAACTTTCAATTTGTAAAGAATGCAACATCTGCAAAGTGCACTAAAGTAAAAGTGCAATAAAATGAGGTATGTCTATAAATCATAATACATGATTCTCCCCTAAATATCTGAATGTCTGAATTCACTGAATTCTTATAGCAGTACTCTGAGATAGGTACTCTTAAGTTTTAACAAGTACTTGGAGAATGGAATGTTACTAATCTATCAGTCAATCAAATCAAAAGTGAAATGTCCAGCAAAAGTAATTTGTAAATATTCAAGCACCATAAAAATATAAGTTAACATTTTAGTTCTTCTATTTCTCTACTTTGATGTAGGGGGCACACTGCTCAGGCTTATAAAAAAGGGAGGAGAATAATTTATAGAGAATTCAGAAACACTGTTCTTCACTTACGTGATTTCATTTAATCTTTCCTACAGCTATTTGAGGAAGATATAACTAGCCCATTTTATAAATTTGGAAACCGAAGCTCAGATAAATTAAGTAATTTAGTAACTTGCTCAATAGCCACCCGACTATGAAGTGGCAAAGTTATGATCCCAAGTTGGCTATCTCTAAAGCCCTGGTGCTTCCGGAAATGCTAGGGAAGAAGAGGAGGCAGGGAAATGGAGAGCAGAAAAATAGGAGGATTCCGATGGGTTTGCAGGGCTCCACAAGCAGGACTGGATTACAACAGGGATTAAAAATATCAAGGCCGGGAGAGGTGGCTTATGCCTATAATCCCAGCTCTTTGGGAGGCCAAGGCAGGCAGATCAGTTGAGGCCAGGAGTTCCAGATCGGCCTGGCCAACATGGTGAAACCCCATCTCTCCTAAAAATACAAAAATTAGCTGGGCATGGTGGTGGGCACCTGTGATCCCAGCTACTTGAGAGTCTGAGGCAGGAGAATCGCTTGAACCCAGGAGGCAAAGGTTGTAGTGAGCTGAGATTGTGCCACTGCACTCCAGCCTGAGCGACAGAGCAAGACTCCATATCTCTCTCTCTCTCTCTCTCTCTCTCTCTATATATATATATATATATAAAAAGAAGAACTGGAGCATTGCATCTACTCAGCTTTCAGCATGATCTCAAATGTTTTTCTTATTCTGAGAGTCAGAAGCAGATGTCCCTGAAGTACCTCTGTTTTCAGGGAAAGGCTGATGAGCACTCTGAAGGGAAGAGCAAGAGTTGAGATGTGTGCCTATGGGGTCTATGAACTGTGAACACAATGATTACTGTGCTTGGGTTATACTCTTTTTTTTCCCCCCCAAGTGTCAGCAAGAAAGCATGTGCAAGTGGCATGAATACTGGACCAGAACTTAGGTGATAGCACCTGGGAACCTTGCTAACTTGCTTTCTGCCCTTTGGCCCTCCCCAATATCCCCCTCTGGAGGATCTCCTTCTTAACTGAGTAAGAGTGGACTGGACCAGCTGACATGCAAAGGCCCTTCCTGAATTATATCCTATGGTCTTAATTTATTGTTTATATTCTAACTTCCTACATCTTAAAGAGGGTGATTCAGGTCTAACTTTGAAAGAAGATGGGGCATTCTCGTCTGGTATTTCTGAAGCATACCTTTACTAATGTCACATCTATGCTTAGGTCTCTTGTATGGTATTTTTGCAAATTTCTTACACTATGTGTTTCAGGCCCTGTACTCAGTACTTTAAATGCTTATATTATTTAATTAGATAGTATGGGTGGTAGTGAGGGAAATGGGGGAGAAATGCCTGAAAGGTAGATTCCCTGTTTGCAATCCCAGGTTCACTTAGTACTAACTGTGAAACCTTGAACGAGTTACTAACCTCTCTAGGCTTCAGTTTATCCTCTGTAAAAGAGAGTAATAATAGTACCTACCTGACTGAGTTGTTGAGAGGAGTAAATGAGTCTGTTTTTGGAAAGCCCTTAGAAGGGTGTCCAGCCCATAGTAAACACTCAATGATATGTTATTTTTAAAATAAATTCTTACCAATACTCTCATTTACACATGAGAAAATGGACCTTCAGAAAGTTTAAGGAACTTACTTGAGGTCCTAGAATAAGCAGATGCTAGGAATAGTGATGGCAGTTTTAGGATATTTTGATTGTATTTCAACCATGGACTTGGAATTGCTTATATAGTAACTAACACTCTCTTACCTATGGTGCTCTACAGCCAGAGATTTCTAAACCACAAAGCAGGCCAAGCCATTCCCAGATTAAACCCTGCGCTGGCTCTTCCTTGTGAAGAGGAAATAAATCTGAGCTCCTTAATATTACACAGAGACTACTTCTTATTTATATATTTATTTATTTATTATTTTTAATTCCAATAGGTTTTTGGGAAACAGGTGGTGTTCGTTTAAATGAATAAATTCTTTGGTGGTGATTTCTGTGACTTCGGTGCACCCATTGCCCAAGCAGTGTACCCTGCATTTGATGTGTCAGACTTCTTTCTACCTCCCCAACCTCACTGCGGCACCCCAACCCACCCAGAGATCTTTGCTTTAGACCTTCACTTAGGACTTTCCCTGTGCTTAGAATGGTGTTTCTCCTTCTGTACTGACCTTCTTGGCCTTCAGTTTTCACTTAGATATTAGCGCTTCTAAGAAGCAATAGCCCAAGAATCCCTTCCAATGTCCACTTGGAACCTTCTCTCTCATCACTTCCCCCGGTCTGCTTATTTGTCCTTATAACTTCTTTGCTGAATCCTATTTAGACTGGTGTGCCATTTCATTGTGGGATGGATCAGTCTCCAATTTGGAACTTTTGGAAGGTGCCACTCTCTTCTCTCTAGGCCATTCCTGCTTACCCAAAGAAGATGAGTGAATAGTCAGCACTCAGTTTATAACATGAGCATGATGAATGGATACAATTCCAGCCAAAAATGGTGGGAAGAAAAATCCTTTTCAGTTCTCTTAGCATGGTGGCCCTATTATGGTTACAATATGATTTCCTTGAAGTCTTGTAAAATTTTGACAGGATCCCCTGAGCTGTTCTTTGGGGAATTTTCTCTAGGACTTTTTTCACAAGACTGGACCTCAAGGCTCTTAATTATGCCACAGGACAGCAGGGAAGCAGTTGAGGAGGAGAAATTAATGAAAAGGATTCTTATCATAAGCTCCTTCTCTAATTTGGGGAAACAGAAACCTCTGCATGTTTTCTCAATAAGCACTCTATCAGAAGCCTTCTTATCCTGACAGGCTTCATTCTTTCATAAACACAGCAAGAATAACCTCTGGACACTGGCCTGCCATAGTCAAGTATGAAAATGTGAATTCCATGGGTCACTGTTTTTGCAGCCGCCAGATGTGGATGAAAGAGGAAGGGTGTTTTATTGTGTTTTCTCAAGAAACAGAGAAAGGTCTGTCCTGAGATGGGCCTACTTTTCTCCCACACAAGTGGCCACCATGTGGCCAGAGGACAGCTAGCTAATTTGCAAGATTAAGCTTTTCCAAATATTTGGAATTGGTCCATTCTGTCTTCAGCTAATAAAATAGATCTTTGCTCCAAAATGGATTTAGGAAGCAGACAGAAGAGCTCCTAAGGGCTTGTTGGCAAGTTACCTGTTAACAGGGTCTGTCAAATGGATACACAATGGGTAGGCTCCATATGGACTGTCTCCAACTTGACCTCTCTAGGATGCCTGCCTTCATGCAGCGGTTCTGCCAATGGCAGATGGTATCCAGTGCCAACTGATGCTGAAATGCCCAGGATATAAGCTTCTGTTCTCTGTCATTCACTCACACCTGAGTAGTGAATACACTGAAACAAGCATACATTAGAAAAACATATGCACAAGTGAGGAATCCATATTAATTGCAAATATCTGATTTAAGGATTCATTCATTAGTTTAATATTGGGTGTCTACTATGTGCCAGAGATTTTGCCAGGTATTAGGGAAATAGATGAAATAAGACATGGCTCCTGCCATAAAGGAGCTTATGGTTTATTTGGGGAGGCAGAGTTATAAACATCTATAATATAAAGTGCTATAAGCTGCAAAAGAGCTCTGGAGAAGGAGCCCCAGGGTCTGTCTGGGAGAGGCAGGGGAAGTTTATAGTGGAAGTAGCCCTTGCATTGGGTCTTAGAGAATAAGTAGGCGGTTTCCAGTGGGAGAAGTATGTTCAGGACAGAAGCATAGACCCTTTAGAGAGCATTCTGTGTTTGGAGAATGGCAAGTTGTTCACGTGGCTGGATTGTGAAGTGGGAGGGAAGGTAGAGGTGGCTTGGGGGAAGACCAGGGCCAAGTCATCTGGGCATTAGTCATGCTAATTAATTTATATTTGACTCTGTAGGCAATGGGGGGACATGGTGGAGAACTGAATCATATTAGTGGAAGAGCAACATGGTCATGCTACGGTGTAGAAAGTGGTTTAGAGGTGAGTGGGGCAATAAATATTTAGTCCAGAGAGTGAAGCGCAGCTGCCAACAACTAACTATAATACAGGGTAATGAGTTTTAATACAGCAAGCTGGGGCTCTTCCTTCCTCACTCCTCAAATCTTTCTCTCCACTCTTCAGAATGCTCTGTGCCCCAGGGGGATGACCTGTATGGACTGTTCCAATGGGCTTCCTATCTAGTTGGGTTCTGCTCATAGAAGCACAGGAGGGAGATGGAAAGGAGAGAGGAGAGTGAAGTCAAGGTATTTATTCCCTTGGGTGCTTCCCTGAGGAGTCACCTTGGGCTGATTTTGTTCCTTGATGGAAGCCATAGCTTCTCTTAAGGGGGCCCTCTCCACAAAACTCTTTCCTTTTGCGTTCCAGTAACCCCTCCTGTCCTTAGTCCTTCAGGTGTAGGGTTGCTAAAAGCCTTGCTAGCATTTGAGTATGATGCTATTCCTTGTGGTTTCTCTACATTCTACACACATCTTCCTAAATCATCCTTTATTAAATCCTGTTTGTATTGTCCAAATTTGAGTAGGTTGTCATTTCATGGTGGGGCCCTGACTACTCTGTACAAGGTGGCATAGGAGTAGAGGGCATAGAAAAGTTAGTTCTGCCTGGGACAGGGAAGAAGGGATCAAGAAGAAGAGGCAGCACTGGAGCCCTGTACTGAAAGATGAGATGGAGTTTCCTAGGCATCCTGGACTGAAGGAACAGAGTCAATAAGTGAATGGCTGAGTGAAGAAACAGGCATTTGTAGGGAGCAGTGACTGAGAGGAGAGGAGAGGCTGATAAGGGAGGTGAGGTACTACAGGAGGTGAAGGGGCAAAGATGAAGTTGGGTCAGAGTGGAAGAGCTTTGAATGCCAACTGAGGAGTTTGTGCTTTCTTCCAGAGGAAAAGGGGCAAGAATGGTGACCACACTGGGAAATGAGTCATATGAGGATAGGGGATATGTGCGTGTTTATCTTGGAGAAAAGACTTGGGAGTATGATTGTCATCTTCAAATATGTGGAGGATCTGGATAACGATATGGCACTATGCATCATGAGTTCATAGTTTTTGGCCTGGGAATTCTGTGTCTAGGAATTTAGCTGAAGGAAATAATCCAAAATGCAGACAAAACCTTCTGGCCAAAAACATCCATTGCTGCATTATTTATAATAAGCAAGAACTGGAAACAACCTAAATACCCAGTGACAGAAGAGTTGTTAAATGAGTATGGCAGGTCTTTACAATAGAATATTGTGTGGTTGTTAACAGGGTGTACAAAAAGTTTAAAGGTGCAGGAACATGCTTTTAATATGTTAATTTAAAAAATTGGATATAAAATGTCTATGTAATTCAGTAATATATAAAAACAATATGAACTAAATAAAGACGTCAAAATATTATTCATAGCTATTGCTATTGATGACTTCGTGGGTGACCGATATTCTCAGGCTGTTCCAAAGATCATTTGTAAACAGGAGTTGGGAACTGGTAGTATCATTAAGATAAGTACACAACGTCTCAAGTGAAAATCGTTGAATGGGACCCCTACCATTTAAATATATATTTTATGCTGTTTGTTTATCACCATCATCACCACCACCATTGAATTTATTGAACGGGTACCATCTCTTAGGCATGTGCTACTTTTTTTCCCTACATATTTTATCTCTTCACCCTTTTAACTTTGTAAAAGTTTTATTTTTACTTGCATTTATGAGACAAGAAAACAAGAGTTCAGAGAGGTCAAGCAACTTGTCCAAGATTATTCTACAAGTAAATTTCATAGTTGAGATTTGAACCCAGGACATGTGATTCCAAACTGTGAGGCTGTACTGTTGCTGTATTACTTTTGCATACTCACATCGTTGTCTCCAGTCATATGTCACTGATTAGAAGTTTTTCCAATAATGAACTCCAGTGGTCAAAATGGTACATCTTCTTGGTAATACATTATAGATGCTGACTGCATTTTAAGTAGGTGACCCAAGTGGGACGAAGTCCTATGAACGGGAGAAAGATTCATAGTAAATGCAGTAATAACTTGTTTAAGAAAAGTGATAAATAATATTGATGAGCTCTTATCATGTGTCAAGCAATATTCTAAGTTTTTTACATTAACTTTTATAGCACTCTATAAGCTTAATACTATTACAGTCTTCATTTTACATACAAGGACACTGTGTTTAAATAATTTGTCCAAGGTGACACAGCTAGACGACATATACAGCTCACTATGCTTCCTACAGTGCAATACTGCCTCTGGATACGTGCGTAATGAAGTGAAAAAGGAATTTTTAATCTTAATGGCTAGTGCCAGAATTCTTTTTTTTTTTTTTTTTTTTGAGGCAGAGTCTCACTCTGTCTCCCAGGCTGGAGTGCAGTGGTGTGATCTCAGCTTACTGCAGCCTCCATCTCCCGAGTTCAAGCGATTCTCCTGCCTCAGCCTCCTGAGTAGTGGGGATTACAGGCGTGTGCCACCAAGCCCAGCCTTATCTTTCTTTATTAAAATACCTCAATAGGCCGGAAGTGGTGGCTCACGCCTGTAATCCCAGCACTTTGGGAGGCTGAAGCGGGCCTGAGGTCCGGAGTTTGAGACCAGACTGACCAACATGGAGAAACCCCTTCCCTACTAAAAATACAAAATTAGCCGGGCATGGTGGCGCATGCGTGTAATCCCAGCTACTCGGGTGGCTGAGGCAGAAGAATCGCGTGAACCCCGGGAGGCTGAGGTTGCGGTGAGCTGAGATTGTGCCATTGCACTCCAGCCTGGGCAACAAGAGCGAAACTTCGTCTCAAACAAACAAAACAAAACAAAACAAAACAAAACAAAACCCTCGATAAACTACTTTGGAATAAAAGTTTTAGCAACAGCTTCAGCAACAAAAGAACAGTCAAGCTTCTCTGCCTGAGAAAGTGAGAGGAGTTTGTTTTTCGCTCTAGAAAAGGAGACGGGAGGGAGACGTGTAGTACATCCTGCAGCGTGTAGATCCTGCCGGAAGGCCAGCCGGCAGCAGCAGGGGCAGAGATGAAATGCAGGGAGGCCAAGGGCATAGAGAGAGCAGGTTACACCTTCACTTCAATTTGAAGTTAGTTGTGTCTTAAATGTAAAGTCTGAAGTTAGTTGTGCCTTAAATCTCTCCCTCCAGAATGTCAGTGAGTACTACTATGCTCACAAACAATGTATGATTATGTTGTTGTTGTTACTGGAAATTGAAGAAGGGCCTGAATTTTATATCTGCCTCAACACTGTGTGAAACAAGGTCGACAAATTTAAACTGGGATCCTAGAACCATATACGTCCTATCAAGAAATGCCCCTGGAATTTGCAGAAACGTGTGTGTGTGTGTGTGTGTGTGTAGGGGTGTGTTTAGACTTTCAGTGTCTGGAACGGGGGACTCCAGGAAGTATTTTTTAGATGTCTCCAGGAACAGAGGCCCCAGCCAACACCTGAGTTACCTGCTTCATCTGGTTTAAATTTCCTGACCCTCCTGTAATCTCTTGCTCTGGTCCTTTTTTTTTCAAAAGAAAGAAACTGTGTTCAGAGAAGGTACAGAACTTCTTCAGGGCTGCAAGGAAAAGGAAGTGCTGGGACGCAAAGCCAGGCTGGTCCAATGGATTACAAAGCCCATGGCTTCCCAGGACCTTGACTGCCTCCTCTGTCTTGGTTTTGCTTTTCTGTTGAACCTCTCAAGGAGACCACTGCAACTTCAGTGGTGGAGATTCTGAATCTCTGGGTATTGGGATGGTCCAGGTCTTAGTCCATAGGCCAGGCCTTAACACTAAGTCAGCAACCGGGGTGGACCTCCTCATTTGGTTATACAGAAGAACAGATGACACTAGGCCCCTGTGAGGGTGAGCCAATGGGCTAATTTGGGAGAGCAACAGGTTATTGGTAAAGATTTTAAAAGTAATGGTTTCCCAGTCTTACAAATGTGCAAGACACATTTTCCCAGTTTTAGACCTGCAAATTCTTATTAAGATGTGCTCAGCCTTATCACTGAATTTTCATAATTCTCAAATATTTTTAAAATTGAAAATGAATACACATTGAACATTTGAGAACTACGAAAAAGAGTAAAGGAGACAAAATCTTAGGAATTTTAGCATGACATTATCAGTAAAAAGTACCTTTGACAATTTGGTTCATAAAAGCCATCACTTATTGTTGTAATTTGCATTGCTTTGAATACTCAGGGAGACTCCCACACCTTTCCATACATCAACTGACAATTTGTTTCTTCTTTCATAAATTGCTTTTTTATTCCTTTGGCCCCTCTTTTTCTGGATAAAATTTTTGTTTATATTGAAAATAGAGTTCTCTTACAAGCCCTGAAAAGAGGCGGTTGTCCAAACATCCTAGCACTTCACCTATATAATAACTGTCTTTCTTTGGCTTCCCCATGTATAAAGATGAGGGGGAAGTGAGTTAGCATAATCATGATAGAGAGCGGTATTTCCCCAATTGTGCTTTCTGGAACAATAATACAAGGGGGAAGTTAGTGGGTGTAATGGGGGAAAGGGCTCAAATGAGTTGGAAAATCCTTTATTAAATAAAAATAAATGGTTTCCCAAATGTAGTAAAACTATAGAATATGCTGTAGGCTTTTGGTGTTCATAGGGACCAAGACTTCTCTAGAAAGGGGTAGAAGATAACATTTCCCACTCAGCACCTCAGGCACTTCAGACATCCCTGGTGTGGAGGAAAGAATGTAGGAGAGGGTGGTGGCCAAAGGCCTGTTTTTCTCCAGGTTTGACACTGATATGTTTTATGACTGTAGGCAAATTCCAACATCCAATCACTGGTAAAATAAACAAGGATATGTTTGAGATGAGGCTTGAAGTATGCATAGGATTTTGATATGAGAAAAGAGGTTTCAGGTGGAGGCAATTGAATGGGCAAAGTCCAAGATGCTTTTCTACCCAGAGAGATACCAAACCAAATACTGTAATTCTGGCCCCCTGTTTTGTAACAACCCCACCCTTTGAGTAGAAAACAGATGTGTTTTCTTCTGAGACACAGTTTCACCAAGTGCCAAGATTTTAAAATTCTATTTCAATGCTCAGAAACCCGCCTACCTTTTCCGAAGTGTTCCTGCCCACCTAGATAAACCACATCATACAAATTCATATTTGAAATAAGAAACCTCAGTGCTTCAGTCACTTTGACAGCCAGTCTTTGGGCTTATGGAGAAATTACAGATGAATGTCTTTAAAATTCAGTGAAAGACTTTTATGATCCGTTACTTGAATAGCAGGTCTAGAATTTTCATACATGGTTTATTTATACTAATTGTATAAAATAGCCATGCAAACTCATTAGAAAAGTATCTGTTTTATTAAGGTGGGGAGGGGGGAAGCATGAACCAGAAGATTATTTGGATTGCTAATTGTGAAATAAGTTACTCGTTTTTAGAAAAATCTTGAATTTGCAGTCATTGTATTACATGTATAATGTAATACATTTCAATTCACTCAAATTTCTCAAACATCTCTTTTGCATCTGGCACAGCGCTGGAGCATTCTTGCTATCCAGGAGCTCACAGACTAGAACACAGCTAAAAATAATCCTGCAGTGCCCCCAAAACTATGTTAGTGTTCTCAACAAAAAAATCCTACAGATCCCAGAGAAAAGAGTGACTGTCTTGCTTGGGGAGATACATAAATTCCACAGAGATAACATTTAAGCTACCTCGTAAAGCTGAATAGGATTTTCTCCTTAAAAGGAAGGACATAAAGTCATTCCTTACTCCAAGAAGCCTTCCCTCATCTTCATAACCAAGTCAATTTCTTCTACCATTACTCTCATAAACAATGTTCCTCCCCAGTGAAGCAGGTACTGTCTCCTAAGTTCCCATTTCTTTGTACCATTTCCTAGTTCATATCTGTTTACTTCATCTAGTTAACGTTAGACTTTACGTCCAATGGAGGTAGGGGCCATATCCTTCTTTTTTCCCTATTCAGAACTCAGGTCAGAGAAGGAGCTCAGCAAATGTTGAAATGGATAAACAGCATGAACAAAGACAAAGCACCAGGAGGTAAGGGCACTTTAGGGGAACAAAGAGCAAGTTATTCAACACATCGGGAGTAGGATGCAGAATGGACCTGGAATTGGCAAAAATTTGAGCAAAAATGTGCTAGCTCTTAGCTACGAATTTTGAACTAAAGTAACCAGAGGGAAGTGAAAATTAGCCAAGCAGCATTTCTAAAAGGCCAGGTTGACTCTCTCCAACATCCTGAGTCCATCTGTGGTTTCCTACGTCCTGTCTTGTGGTTGAAGTCCTTGTCTACTCTAAGGCTGCAGGTGGACAGACCTTTGAGCATTTTTGGTTTTTCAAATAACTCCTTTTAGTTCAAAGACATTTTATTCTGTCTACTCATTCAAAGTAAAGAGGAGCTTTGGGGACAACAAAATCCTTCTCAACCTTCCAAGTGAGGTTCATGTTCTGCCTCATGGAGTTCTTGAGCCTCAGAGCTAGAAAAGACATTAGGAAGCTGAAGAAATTGAGGCTCAGACTGAGGAAAGGACTTGCTGAGAGCCACACAGCTAGGAAGGAGCCAAGCTAGGTTTAGACTCCAGGTGTGTCTGACTCCACACCATCTCATCATCCACTACTTTTCTGAAACTTCTTGTCTTTCATTCAGCAAACTTCTGCATTTCCAGGCTTCCTGCCCCGGAAAAGTTTCCTGTTTCACCTCCAAAGCCATTAGCAGGCCTTAGGCCCCTGCCAAACATCTGGCACTTGACAAGGATGTTCCCTGCTTCCCCATCTCTGCAGGGTGCTGAAGGGGTGGCTCATGAGTTATGCCTTGATTCCATACAGCCAAGCAGAGTGCAAATAAGCAAGAGGGGAGAGCACATGTGCGAATAGAGTGGATGGCACATCCTCCTCTTTGTGTGGCTGTCTGCAAGACAGCCTTCAGTAGCTTCTCTCTGTAGCTGCCTCAGACTTTGCCTTAGCAGGGATTCCTTGAGACTAGGCCACTATCTGTGCCTTAAATATGGACCCCTCCTAAATTATCTCTTTCTTCTCCTATAATACAAAACTGTGTGTACTTCCCATAATGTGCCATGTTCTGTCATACTGCCAGGTTTTCCATTTCGTCATCTCTCTTGTTAGGAATTCTCTCTCCTGAGTTTTTGGGCCTTTAAGGCAGTTCAGTTTAAGAGTTACTTCCTTTGTGAAGCAGCCTTAATTCCTCCAAACTTGAGGGCTTCTTTACCCATTTTTATTCTGCACTTTCAACTCCTTGTAAGTCCATCATTGCATTTATCTTATTGGATTATACTATCGATCTCCCCCATCAAATATATAACAGCTATCATTAATAACTATAATTTATTAAGCACTGACAATGTGCTGGGAAATGCATGAAGAATTTGTCTCATGTTATCATAGTTAATCTTTGCCATGACCTGGTAAATTTGATGCCTTAATTTGAATTTCCCTCAAATTGAAGGTTGATTAAGGTAGCTGTTATATTTTTATATCCCCGGTTCAGGGGATCTCAAGAAGCAGGAGTGAGGGACAGGGAGAGGGAGACAGGGGAGGAGGAACAGTCAAAATAAGTCTGTTTTGTTTTGTTTTTGAAGTCACTGCTGTAGGCAATGGGTGTTAAATTCTGTCTCCTAGGAGAGTGGGAGGCTGGTGCATTCACTCATCAGCCACCATGCCCTGTTGATCAGGAGCTGTCCTGAGGGCTGGGAGTTGTTAATGCCCCTGCACTTCTGGGCTGAACTTACCTACACAGGTCAAGCAGATTATGGCAACCCTGGAGAATGTCCTGGGACAGAATACTGAAAGATGGGAGCTACTTGCTTGATGTGGGAAGCTGATAGTACAAGGTGATTCTGAGCATGGAGATATCTATCACAGCTGCAGCTGGAACAGGGTGTAGGTCAACAGGATGTGATGAAGGTGCTATAGCAGACAGCCTCTGCCATAACAGATAGCCCCATTTTACATGTGAGGGAACCACCGTCTCTAACTCTGAAGCTTGGGCTTTTTAGTAGTATAGTAGAGTCTAAGTGCCCAGAGGTTGAGAATCGGTATCTTTTGTCTCTGCAGCTTTAATGACTAGCAAAGCCCTGGCACATTCTGTGTCCTTAGAAGATGATAGCTGAATAAATGAATGAGTTGCCAGAGTGGTAATTTGAGGCCCTGTAGGATTGATTCTTACCGTAAACACTCATCTGACTTACGTTAAGCAACCCAAGAAGCTTGTAGCCAATCAGGAAAGGCAGATAGCAAATAAGTATGTTTTAAAAATCTGATGAGTGTTTTAAAAGTAGAACTCTGTGTTATGGGAGCATGCAGTGAGAGGGCTTATCTAGTTTGTAGCTCAGGAAGGCCTTTTTGAGGAAATGAAGTTTAAGCCAATACTTGAAGAATAAATAAGTAATGGAGGATGGGTGGGAGGAGGAAAAGCACACTGAGAACGCCTGGCAGTGTGGAGAAGTTGTGGAGCTGAGAGGAGGTCAATAGAGCTGTTGTGTGGTGGGGAGGGCCTGGTTGTGATAATTAAGGCTGGAGAAGTAGATGGGGCTAGATGATGGAGGACTTCTTTGTAAGCCAAGTTAGAAAAGAGCATTCTGGCTATGGTAAGAAAAAGGTATTGGAGAGAAGTGAGTGTGGAAGTGGGAAGACCAGTTAGGAGATGGTAGCTGATGTCCAGAGGAAAAATGATGGCAGCTTAGTTTCGTATCTAGGGGTGGCGAGGATTGGAGAAGTTGGTGAATTCTGGAGATATGTATGGAGCTGAGTGATTAGGAATTGTGATCCACTGGAGGGAGGGGAAGAGACAGTCATGTCAAGGGTGAGTTCTAGGGTTCTGGCTGGAGCAAACAGATAAGTGGTAAATGGTGGTGTCATTCCCTGCGATCGGGAGTATAAGAGGACTAGGTTGTCAGTGGAAGTTGGTAGGATCCATTGCAATCATGATGAACTTGAGAGGCCTATGGATCAATAACTAATACACGGACCTGAGGGTTAAGGGTCACGACTAGAGTTAGTCAAGCAGGCACACAGCAACCAAAATTTAAGGAGGCACTCACTTTCAGGGTACTGTAAGCACAGGGTTAGCACGTGAGAATAAGTGTCTCCCTAAATATTGTACCTTAGGAACCTTGCTTACCTGATTGCAGTCCCAGCTCCATAGGAGGTAAAGGAGAGAGGTTCTGGTTGGAATTTTAGGTTGGGACGATAGCAGCATCGGTGATGGAGTGGACATTTGCCATTGTTTCGCTTCCCAGCATTGATTTCTACTTCCTAACAGCACTCAATTTCATTGGGGAAATTTCATTAGCTTAATCCATTGTGTGTCTTGGTGGGACATTGTGTGGGAAATAGGTGCCTTGCCTCCCACAATAGAAAGCTAAGAGGGCCCCTGGAAGGACACACTGAATATCAGAGCTTGAATCTAAAGTCCATTGTTGTACTCAGTGTAAATTTTGATATAATGGTTCTAGCTCAACAGTTAAGCAAGAGAGTCAAAGAAGAAAATGAACAACTATAGGCCATTTCAGTTTGCTGGCCATCATTCTGTCTTCTGGTCTCCCTATTGCCAATTTTTAATGCAATGTTTCAATGTATTTTTCAACAGAAGAAAATATCACCCTTTTCTAAAAGTGTGATGTGTGAGGATTTGAGGTCTGTACCCACTACAGCAATTTTTCTTACTATCAGTGAAGCCCCTGAAGCTATTTTTGGGCTGGGGTTATGGTAGGCTGGCGGTATACAGAGCAGTTGCGGGAGGAGGACATGTTGAGTCTTGGAATAAGGCAGACACCATAGAAGGAAGACCAGAGACTATGAAAGAAATTGCATCTTTGGTGACATTGTTGGAAACTTCTGGATCAAGTCTACTGAAAAGAATTGTGTTAGTAAGTTATAGACTATGCTGCTATAACAGACTCCTCAATAAAGGGACTTAAATAGCATAGAAGTTCAGGTCTCTCTTAACATAACAGTACAGAGGTCTGCCATCTGCCACACATGGCTTGGCGTCTCTAGGTTCATAGTGATTGCCCCAGCTGACCCATTTCTCAGCCAATGGGAAGAGCAAAAGAAGAATTGTAAAGCTATCAGCTTCTCTGTTAAAGACAGTGGCTTGAGAATTGCACTTATCTCTAATTTACATTCCACAGCATGGTCACCCCTAGATGCAGGGCAGGCTGGGAAAGGTAGACTCTGGAGGGTGTATGAAAGAGATGAGTAGAACCTTTGGGTCTTTGGAGACATGATGGTCTATTACTAAACGAAAGAAAAGGAGACAAGCTTTTGAGGGTAGTGATCAGCTTTTGTCAAACCAATACATTATTTTTTTTTCTTCCCTCAATCCAATTGGAGTTTGGGTTTCAGTTCTTAGCATGAAAATTCCCCCAATATGAGAGAGGATTTGTCACTGAGCCTTTGCTCTTCCCATCATACTGCCTCTCTATCATCTCTAAGGGACAGTCCAATGCTGTGCTTATTTGAATGCAATCAAATTTAATTTGTTAAGGAAAAAAGAGGGAGGGAAATAGCCTGAGATTATACTACATGCCAGCTACTGTTCTACAATGTTTACATATGTGATATCCTTTAATTGTCAACATAACTCTTTGCTTTCTTTATCTCTGGGTTGCAGGTGAGAAAAATGAGGTGGAGAAGGGTTTATACAGGTGGTACAATAGTTAATAGAATTGTGATTCAATCCCTGTCTGTCTGATTTTATAGCCCCTGCTTTGTGTACTCCATTCACACTGTGTCTTTGTGGTATTGAGATGCATGATGGCATAAGAATTAATGGGGACATGGAAGGAAAGATTGGCAGTAGGGAGATAATGGTAAGAGCACAGGGAGCAGTAGGGCTAGGTGTCACACATGTGTGTATGTGTATGTATCTGTGTGCTCATCCACAGAGGTGAGGAGGCAATCAGGAGCCAGATATGTGCTGATAGGACTAGTGAGAGATCAGCCCATAGTCATCACTATTCCAAGGCCCCTTCTTTGTCAATGGCACTCTCAACTCCTCCTTGACAGGAATTTACTTGTTGACTGGGTGTTTATTTGAATGAGATGGACTGCAGACCTGAAGCCTTCTTTGCTCTGACAAACTTGGGGAGGCTGGTTGCACAACACAAAGGTCTGGGATTTAGTGCAGAAAGTCATTTGAGGCCCATCCTGGCTGAAAGCACCATTGGGAAGCTGTTACATAAGCAGAGGAAGCAGTAGCTGGAAGTGCAGGGCATTGAGCAGGGGCAGAATAAGGGTGGGGAGGCAGTTTGTTAGTGAGATGAATTTCCAGGAAGGAAAGCCTGCTCTCCACCACCCAGGCTGCATTAGGGCTGCTGCAGGATGTCTCATTCCTGAGAAAACCCTCTCACAAGAATTCTATTGTCTGATCTTCAGGAACGCAAGGAAACTTGTTCCTTAGTGAGCACAATGAGGACGCCAACAGCCAAGGGAGGAAGCGAGGAGTCCTTGAATTTTCTAAGAACCTACTGCAGACTGCCTTTTGGCAAGTGTTCAGGGAGTGGTGCTCTAGGAAGAGCCCCTGGTGGAGCAACCTGGCCTGGGAACAGTGGTGAAGCAGAGGGGTCAACCTCATGACCTCACTCAACCCTGTCTCCTTCCATCCGAGGCTTATAACTGGGAGTCTCCAGTCTTCCTTGTGCCACAGCCCAGCGTGCCTTATTTCGAGCCAGGCAAAATGGCTCACCATCCCTGAAGAAACAGCCCACTTTCACCGTCCCAGGTTCCCTGTCACACCCTTTCTTTCTCTACGTATCTGCTCACCCTTCAAAGGCCTGATCAAATGTCACTTCTTTGGGGAAGCCTGCCATCATGGATGCCTACTTTCTACTGAGCTCATATTACTTTTACCTGCATACCTTCACACCTAGCTTATCATCATAGGTTTTGCAGGTGCCCAGTAAATATATGTCGGTAATACGAATAGTCCTGATGTACTTTAATGTTATTTTGGATAAAAGTCATACTTTAAATAAACAAATAGGATTGCACTGTATAGGTTTCTGGATGAAATTCTCAAGAACTTTCTTGAACTTTGTGTTTTTTTTTTAGTTCATGGTGTATGGTTAACCTGCATTCAAATGACATGGTAAATGAATTACATGTCACTCACTCGTTTCTGACTGTGTGCTCCTCAAGACGGCCACTCTCTTGATTTCCATCTCTAAATAAGGGTTAGGAAACAGGGGACGCTAAAGTTTCTTCTAGCTGAAAACTGTTAGGTCCCAGGTCTGAAATATTTAAAATGTGACCTCCCAGAAACATTTGTGTTTTAAAGGGTTCACTTAATTAGAGGCAAGAAGCCTTAGAGGTGGAACTTTAATGGAGGATGTCATAGCAAGCAGAGCTCCAAAGGCAAAGATTCAAACAACTTTCTCCAGAATGAGGAGGTAAAGATCCTCTATTCAGCTTCCTTCCAGTATCCTTATTTGACTTGGTGTGAATGTACGTATCCTTTTAAAAATATAACAAAGGAAAAGACATGGAGACTATTTTTTTTTTTTTTTGAGACGGAGTCTCGCTCTGCCGCCCAGGCTGGAGTGCAGTGGCCGGATCTCAGCTCACTGCAAGCTCCACCTCCCGGGTTCATGCCATTCTCCTGCCTCAGCCTCCCGAGTAGCTGGGACTACAGGTGCCCACCACCTCGCCCGGCTAGTTTTCTGTATTTTTTAGTAGAGATGGGGTTTCACTGTGTCAGCCAGGATGGTCTTGATCTCCTGACCTCGTGATCCGCCCGTCTCGGCCTCCCAAAGTGCTGGGATTACAGGCTTGAGCCACCGCGCCCGGCCTACATGGAGACTACTTAAATGCACGTTACTAAGTGAAAGAAGCCAGCCTGAAAAGATTATACCTGGTAGAATTCCAACTATATGATTTTCTAGTAAAGGCAAAACTATAGGGATGATAAAGAGATCAGTGATTGCCAGGGATTCAAGGAGAGGGAGGGATGATTAGGCAGAGCACAGGATTTTAAGGAGAGTGAAACTACTCTGTAGAGTATCATAATGGTGGGTACATATCATTATACATTTGTCCAGGTCCATAGAATGCACGACACTAAGAGTGAACCCTAATGTAAACTACAGATTTTAGTTAACAGCAATGTGCCAATATTGGCTCTTCAATTATAACAAACCCACTACAATAATGCAAGATGCTAATAATAGGGCAAATTATGTGTGAAAGGAAAGAGGTCTACAGTAATTCTTTGTAGTTTTTGCTATATTTTTCAGTAAACCTGAAACTCCTCAAAAAATAAAGTTTATTAATAAAAAATGAACCACACATCTTCTTAATCATAGCTAACATTTATATAGCACTTACCACATACCATTCACTGTTCTAAGCATTTTGCACATATTAATTCATTGGAAAAATTCTCACATCAAACTTGTGAACTATGTATTATTGTTAATCTCATTTTATAGAGGAGAAAATGGAAGCGCAGTGAGGTTAAGTGAGTGTGCACCATGCTACACTACTCTTTTTTATTCTGTACTATACCATATGCCATATGTGTACTTTATATGCCCAGTTGTCACCTCTTCCAGGAAGCCTTTCAGACCTGCCATAGGCAGGGGTAGGTCACACCTCTCTATGCTTTTATAACATCCTGGCCCAACTCTGCAGACATATTCCATTTACCATCTATTTGTTGAATGTGTATTAATGGATTTCTAAAGAAGTGTTCGGCACGTGTTTTGTTGAATCCCAGAGAAGCTAAGAACTTCCACTGAACTCACAACTCATAACTGTTCACAGAAAGGCAGGAGGTGAATGAGTTTGCTGTGGCATGCTCTGTGCACATTTATGCAATCTCCTGGTCACTTCTGCTTCCTTCTCTGATATCCTCAGCTCTCCCCTTTGATCACCTCATCTGCCTCATTGCTTGATCCAAATGTCAAAGCCACTGCTGAAGTTTGCTGTGTCTACTTCTTTTTTCTCATTTTTGGAAATGAAAATAATGTTGGTTAAGTTCCCATCCTTTCATGCTGTTCTCCCTCTTTGTGTGTCCTCAAAGCCCCATTTTTGGGATGGAGTTCAATACCAGCCAAGGAATGAGAACTCAATTAGAAAAATGAAGGGTTCACTTACAGTACCCCAATCTCCTGGAGACGATTTTTCTGGCCAGAGAAGAAAAAGGAGTGGGGCGATTCAATTTCCCCTCACCATTTCCTAAGCATTACACCATTGGTCCCAATCAGTAGGCCACCTTCACATTCCTAATTCACCCTGATTCTTCTATTCACAATAATTGGACTGTGGAGATATGGGTAAGTGTGGGCTGAATTCTTCAACTTGACAAATGGATTCCTGGGAAGAAGCTGTGGTTTGACTGGGATTCTGGAAGGTTGGTTAGAGCTAGGGTCTCACTGAGGATTATAGGTTGCAAAGCATGGAGCCTAAGGACGTCTGAAAACTGTGCAGTGTAGATAGTTGGAAGTGAGTGGAACAGCCAGCCCTCTCTGCATAACCTGGCTCTGGTGCAGTCACATCTCATACCACTCACTCCACATCCTCTGGGACCCAATTACCTTGAGCTCCCTTTATGCCCCTTGCTCCCTGCTCTCCCTTCCCTTGGCTAACTCAGCTTCTGTCCAGTCTCAGCTGAAAGGCCAATGTCTCCAAAGATCCTCTTCAAAGATTCTCCAAGATTCCTCTTACAGGGTAGAGTGCTAGCTATATTTCCTCATACGGTCCTGCCTTCCCCTAGCAATGCACTTGTTACACTTAGTAGTCGTAAGTATAAACCATGGTTTGATTTCCTTATTAGTTTATAACCTGCATAAAGGAGAGAGAATGTCTCTGTCTGGCTTGTCATTTTATCTTTCACTATAATGCCTGAAGTAGGAGAAGTGCTCATTAGTGAGTGTAGACAAAGATGACCACTCCACACAAAGTCACAGGCCAGAAGCCACTGTCGGTAGGGCAGCAGCAATAGCCTATGCATTTGTTAGTTTCTCTGCCCCCAAAATGTGTGTTTAACAAATGAAAGAGTATTGATTTCACTATGCTTGGAGTTTGAACCACAATATTCCCCCAAATTAAGTAAGCCTCTAATGAAGTAAAACACTTTCTCCCCAAGAATCAGAATGGCCTCTGCTGATAAATTTTGGCAAGTGCTGGATCACAGATAAAAAATTAGAGTTTTTCACCCTTCAAAGTACTTCCTTGAGGATGCACTGAATCACAGTGAATGGCCAATTGAACCACTAGCAGGCTCATTAGAAAGTGGGTTGTCAGAGACTCATATTACGTAGGATTAATATTAGGCATCTCTGTCTCAGCCCAGTGAAAGGCCTCAAGTGTCCTTGGAATTTCAGCGACCTTTCACCATCAATGATGACATTGTTCTCCAGGCTCGATGGCTTAATTCATAGGAAATGCAACACACTCCTCATCATGATTGCCCACCACATCTGGAATGGGGTCTGGGGGCCTGGGAATACTGAGCTTCAGACACCAAAATGTTACATTTCCCTTGCATAAACTTTCCAGGCTTTGGGAGTTCCTGAGTGTTCTTTTCTGAATATCTCGACAATCTTCCCAGGGGTCTTAACTGAGAATTAGGAGGCAATTGCACAAGTTCTAGGAGCCTAGCAGGTCTTAAACCTGTCATCAGTGGGCTCCTCTGATCCAATAAGGCATAGCTGCAGATGACAAAATCACCTAGAAGTTAGGCAATATTAGTAGGACCCAAGCCCATACATACCATTTTCAGTTGGGGAAATCACAATGTCACTAATGGGTTGTTGGCATGTTTGTTTCTAAATCTTCTTTGTGCCCTTAAGAGTTTGCTATTGGTTAGCTTTCATTTTACAGATGAGGGGGCTAGGGTTCAGGATACATAGCAATTAAATGGATTGCTGGGATTCAAATGTAGGTCTGCCTGATTTCAGACAACAGAGTGAGTGGTGATGGTACCTATTGAATGCCTAGTTGTATTACACAATGTACTAGGGGTTTTACATTCTTTTTCTTGTGTATTTCTCATTGCAACCTTGTGACGTAGAAACTGAAGCTAAGACAATTTTGTTAATTTTGTTATGATGCAATGCAGCATTATTAAGCAAAATTGGCAGCCAAAGCAGGGAAAATGAGTGACTGGGTGGTGCAGAATGAGTGATCTGTAGGCTGGTGAGAGGATGGACTATGTTGGAGAGGGAGTGAGGGCAGTCTGTAAAAGCAAGGATGGGTCTTATTTAAGGTGAGTCTTCTGCCTGGAGAATGACTGGCACTCAGAATATGTCTTCTGAATAGATGTGTGAATGCTAGCAGGAGGCTGGTGGACAGGGAAGGTCCTGGAGGATCCAGTGGGATCTAACAGGGAGTCTTCATTTGGCCACACATTACTCAGTCTTCTAAACCTTCTCCTAGGCCTATCTGTGCTCTTCGTTGTAAAATCTAGTTTTAGCAAGAATGCTACTAAGTCAGTTTTGCAAGAACTCCCTGCCCTCAATACCTGATCTCTCTTGATATCTGGTAGGTTCCTCATCCTGCACCACCAAGTGATGACTGACTACTCTAGTCTATCTTCAGCAAGAATCCTGTTAGGTCAGTTTTGTCAGAAATCCCCCTTACCCTTGATGTTTCTGCTTAGCAATTTTCCATCCACTGACTGCCACCCTGATGTTTGGCTATAAATTCCCACTTGTCCGTGCTATATTTGGAGTTGAGCCCAATCTCTCTACCCCACTGCAAAATCCCATTGCAGTGGTCCCTCTATGCCTATGGTAATGGTCCTGGATAAAGCCTGCCTTACCAATCTTTAACAAGTATTGCTGAATAACTTCTTTAATAGGCCTTAAAGCATCAGTTTTGACAGTGAGCTACCAGGAGTTGAGATCCTAGAGTGGAATGGTGGACTTTAAGGGTCTTAGAAGAGGAGTCATTTGCAATGATGACAAGAGCCAATGTGGGGTCGTGAGCCGGGCAACCGCAAAGACATGTGGCAATGGCCCCTGGCACTGAGGAACAAGAGGCTGAAGAGGGCATAGCCTAGGGTGACTCCTTCCACTCAGTTCCTGAGTATTTCACACTCTTCTGGGTGGTTGGTGCACACAGGGGTAGGATGGATGTAAATCCTCACTTTGAAGAGCCAAGTGTCAGGTTTCTCCAAAGCTCAGTTTCCAAAAGGGAGAGAAGGCTGTAAACATCTTTATATCAAGGTCCACTTTGCTCCTGTGATGTTAGGGCTGCCTGTGGTGTGTAACCAGGAAGCTCAGATGTGGGCAGTGGTGCCTCCTACTGTGGCTTTCTCTGGATTCAGTGGAAGGTAAAGACAGAGTTAGTTTGTAAGTACATTTTCTTTTTCATCCAGGCTCTGCCTTTACCCAATCAGCCCCTGCTTCCTGCAGCACAGATCTGGGCTGTAATAGAGCTGGCCTTATTTTATTTTTTATTAAGTTCATGAACTTTAGAGGAAGGAACTTGAAAAAAATGGTCTCATTACCTCAGGAATGAAGGCTCAAACTTCTTTTAATGCCAGACGTTGGCGTGGCCTTGCTTGTTATAGCCACAAATAATCCTGGTGGAAAATTGCAACAGAGTGGCCAGGCACAAACAGGATGGCTTCTTGGGGTGAAGCAGGTGGGGTGGAGGAAGTGGAGGTCAGTGAAGGGTCAACTTAAAATGGAAAAGATCCTGAAGTTGAGGCTTGTAGACTTCAACTATGGCTAGCCATTCATATAGATTGGCAATGGGAGGGCCAAATCTACCATTGACCCTTCCAGATGCTAGGATATTGGGAAGAGCTTGGGCCTGGATTCAGATGCACTTGATTCTTATTCCCGTGCGGCTACTTACTATAAGCTACGTGACAGTTTACAATTTTCTTGAACCTCTTGTGCTTTAGTTTTCCATGTCTGTAAAATGCAGAAACTATCTACCTTGCAGGATTGTTAAGGGGATTAGAGGAGAACATGGGAAAGTTGTCAGGCTCTGGGTCTATAAAGGAAAATGTGGTACAAGCAACATTCTTTAGGAAAATATCTCCTTGCATAACCCAGGGCAGCAGTTCCCACGGTTTAATTGTTAACTGACCAGGAGGCTGACCACAGTGCTGGAATCTCCCTCCTCTGCAAAGGGTTGTTGGAGGAGTGCTGAGCCTCAGGGCCCAAAGGTCATTGTTTGCCAAAATTCTCTGATGATGAGAATCTCCTGAGGGTGTTTGTTAAATATTACTAGTTTCTGGCTTTGTCCCAGACCCATTGAATACGAAGCTCTAGGAGGGCCAGGAACCTGTGTTTTTAATAAGAGGCCCTGACAATTCCTATCATCAGGGAATTTGGGGAAACACAGTTATTGCTTCCTGCACTTCTGAATGATTGGTGATAGGAAGCTAGTTTTTGTCTCTGTATGAGTAAAATACATATTTTCTACACAGATGACCTCCAAGGTTCGTATTTATTAAATTTCTTAAACCTTGTATTTGACTGAATTTAGGGGAAGAATGTGTCATGTTTTTAGGGGAAAGCTCCCTGCCTTTGCTGTTGCTGTTCTTCCTGCTCGAAATTCTCCCCCTGTCTTGTCTACCTGGCAAATCTTGCTCCTTCTCCAACACCCGGATCAAGACATTTCCTCTGCAAACCTTTTGTGACTCTTGCAGGCTGGATCAGGTGCTTCTTCCTCTGTGTTCCCTTTGTGACTTTGTGATATGAGAAGTGATTATAAGAGGAACCATTTCATATTATGTGTTTGTTTTTGCACATCTTCCCACACTAGCTTATATGTATAGGAGTCAAAAAGAATCACGGTACCTGTATTTGAATCTTATGAGTCAGGTCAGGCAAAACACTTGAATAGGGAGTTGAAAGAGTAAGAGTTGTCCAGATTAAAAAAAAAAAAAAGGTGATTTCCAGTGAGTAGCAGGTGCAAAAGTGTGGATGTTAAAGAAAAACACAGCTTTTTTTTTTCCCCATCTTGAAACATTTTTAATGAGAAAATAATTTTTTTTTGAGATGGAATCTTGCTCTATCACCCAGGCTAGAGTGCAGTGGCGTAATTATAGCTCACTGCAGCCTCAACCTCCAGGGGTCAAGCAATCCTCCCACCTCAGTCTCTGAAGTAGCTTGGACCACAGGTGTGTGCCACCACGCCTGGCTAATTTTTTTATTTTTTGTAGAGATGGAGTTTCGCCATGTTGCCCAGGCTGGTCTCAACTCCTGGACTCAAGCAGTCCTTTTGACTCTGCCCCTCAAAATGCTGGGTTTACAGGCATGAGTCACTGCACCTGACTTGAGAAAATCATTTTTGCAATGATACTTTTGAGGTCTTGAACATTTTTTAGTAAGGCCATGATTGGTAGTTTTTCATTAGGATTTAGTTACAAAGGCCAGAAAAGGGACTATTCTAATTCTGAAAATAATGTTTTTAATTGTTAAAATTAAAAAGAGCACAAATTAGTCCTTTGTGTGTGAAAGTGTGCGAAAGGCTTTGGCTTCAGACATACCTGATCACCTCTGCCTTTTCTATCTCTCACTGGGTGGCCTTGAGCAAGTTACTTAGATTCTTTATGCTTCAGTTTTCCATGTGTAAAATAGAAAATGAACACCCTTCTCCTTTCATTCTATCCTTTCAAAGTTGAAAGAGGAAATTAAAAAATCAAAATAATAAAGATTTTAAAATAACCCTGATAGGCTGGAGCACTGGACTAACACTACTTAGATAAAATTTTAAAAAGATAAATATTGGCCGGGCGTGATGGCTCATGCCTATAATCCCAGCACTTTGGGAGGCCGAGGCGGGTGGACCATGAGGTCAGGAGATTGAGACCATCCTGGCCAACATGGTGAAACCCCGTCTCTACTAAAAATACAAAAATTAGCTGGGTGTGGTGGCACATGCCTGTAATCCCAGCTACTTGGGAGGCTGAGGCAGGAGAATGGCTTGAACCCAGGAGGTGGAGAGTACAGTGAACCGAGATCGCACCACTGCACTCTAACCTGGGTGACAGAATGAGACTCTGTATCCAAATAAAATAAAATAAAATAAAATAAAATAAAATAAAATAAATATTAAGTCCAGAATTCACATACATAATAGAAATACTGGCTTGAAATGAATTAATTTGGTAGCAGCTCATGTCAGAAGCACTCTCCAAAATTATTAGAAATTAAGTTCAATCACTCCAATGGGTTAATGGGACACTAAAAATGTACTTTTTCCTCTGGCATTATAACTAGGTTGGTAAAAAGCCTGATGTATGATGTGATGTGTTATCAGGAAAAACAGGATTGGGAACCCTCATGCGCTGCTCGGGGGAGTAGTGCAGTCATTCTGGAGAACAGTCTGGTACTACTAAACAGGTGAAGTTTGTGTATGCCCATCACTCATCAGTCTCACCCTTGGTTTGTGGCAAGTTTTATAAATTAGTTCATCCAACTTCCTTCTCCCTCACCACAGAACATGGTTTCCCGCACACTAGGGGACACAAAGGTAAAAATCAATATTTTCCGGATGTCTTTATTGCTCAGGGTCCATTTATTGGATTTTACCCTTTTATCCCCTAGTGTGCAGTAAACCGTGTTCTAAGGTTGCACAAATACATGCATGTGATGGTTGGAAAGTGCAAGGAATTATCATGAGGCAGAGACCTTGCCTTTGTTGCTTCTGTTACTTTTGCTAGTGTGCATAATCACAAAGACTTTAATTTGCTGCAATTTATTTTTTGGAAGACGTAGCCAAGGTCCTAGTGTCTGTTTCTAACATGGTGGCATTGGGAAGCTGGACACTGGGTATCCCTTTTACTAGTTGTGATGGCAGTAGAGGTGGTGTTGGTTTCCAAGCCCCACAGCCCTCCAATGGTGGCAAAGGCCATTGCTTCTTGGTGTACCAGTTCAGTTGTGTTTTTCTGGGGGTTGTTTTTGGAAGCTCAGTCAAGATATTACTTTGTTTTGGCCATTTAAAAATGCAGAATTCTTTTACACAACATGGTAACTATAGTCAATAATAATGTATTGTATACAGACGTACCTCATTTTATTACACTTTGCTTTAGTGTACTTTGCAGATTTTGTATTTTGTACAAATTACAGATTTGTGGCAACCAAGTCTAATGGTTCCATTTCTCCAATAGCATATGCTCACTTCATGTCTGTGTCGCATTTTGGTAATTCTCAAAATATTTCAAACTTGTTTGTTATTATTATATCTCTTAGTGTAATCTGTGCTCCGTAATGTTTGCTGTTACTGTTGTGGTTATCTTGGGGCACCATGAATCTCATCCATATAAAATAGTGAATTGAATCAATAAATTGGTGCATTCTGACTGCTCCCCTGACCAGGTGTTTTCCCATCTCTTTCCCTCTCCCCAGGCCACACTGTTCTTTGAGATGCAACAACATTGAAATTAGGCCAATTAATAATTCTACAATGGCCTCTAAGTGTTCAAATGAAAGAACGAGTCACACATCTCTCACGTTAAATCAAAGGCTAGAAATGATTAAGCTTATTAAGGAAGAAATGTCAAAAACTAAGATGGGCCAAACCTAGGCCTCTCATGCCAAGCAGTTAACTAAGTTTTGAATGCAAAGGAAAAGTTCTTGAAGGAAATTAAAAGTGCTACCCCAGTGAACACATAAATGATAAGAAAAAGAAACAATCATATTGCTCATACGGAGAAGGTTTTAGTCTTCTCGATAAATGATCAAACCAGCCTCAACATTCCTTTCAGCCCAAGCCTAATCCAGAGCAAAGCCCTAATTCTTTTCAATTCTACGAAGGCTGAGAGAGGTGATGAAGCTTCAGAAGAAAAGTTTGGAAGGTAGCAGAGGTTGGTTCATGAGGTTTAAAGAAGGGAGCTATCTCCATACGTAAAAGTGCAGTGCAAGGTGAAGCAGCACTGCTGATGTAGAAGCTGCAGGAAGTTATACAGAAGACCTAGTTAGGATCATTGATGAAGTGTCTACACTAAATGCCATATTTCCAATGTAGAAGAAACAACATTCTATTGGAAGAAGAAGCCATCTGGAATATTCACAGCTGGAGAGGAGAAGTCACTGTCTAGCTTTAGAGTTTTAAAGGACAGGGTGATTCTCTTATTAGGGGATAATACAGCTAGTGACTTTAAGTTGAAGCCACCCATTTACCATTCTGAGAATCTTAAGGCCCCTCAGAATTATGTTAAATATACTCTGTTTGTATTCTATAAATGCAACAGAAAAACTTAGAAGATAGCCCATCTGTTTACAGCATGGTTTACTGAATGTTATAAACTCACTATTGAGATCTGCTACTCAGATGAAAAGATTCCTTTCAAAATATTCCTGCTTACTGACAATGCACCGAGTCACACAGGAGCTCTGAAGAAGATATACAAGGAGATGTATGTTGTCGTCATGCCTGCTAACACAGTATCCATTCTGTAGTCCATGGATGAAGGAGTAATTTCGATTTTCAAGTCTTATTATTTAAGAAATACGTTTCATAAGGCTTTAGCTGCCATAAATAGTGATTCTTCTCATGTAGCTGGGCAATGTAAATTGAAAACTTTTTGGGGAGGATTTACCATTTTAGATACCCTTAAGAATATTCATGAGTCATGGAAGGAGATCAAAATATCAACATTAGAAGGAGTTTTGAAGAAATTGACTCCAATCCTCATGGATGACTTTGAGGGGTTCAAGGCTTCAGTGGAGGAAGGAACTGCCTGTGATGGAAGAATCAAGAGAACTAGAATTATAAGTGGAGCTGGAAGATGAGGCTAACTTGCTGAAATCTCATGATAAACTTGAATGGATGAGGAATTGCTTCTTAGGGACAAGCAAAGAAATACAATCTACTCATGATGAAGTTGCTATAAACATTGTTGAAAGGACAACAAAGGATTTAGAATGTTACATAAACTTAGTTGATAAAGTAGCATCTGGATTTGAAAGGACTGACTACAGTTTTGAAAGAAGTTTTACTGTGGTTAAAATGCTATCAAACCGCATTACGTGCTATATAGAAACCTTTTATTAAAGGAAGAATCAATTGATGCAGCAAACTTCATTGTTGTCTTATTTTAAGAAATTACCACAGACATAAAAAGGAATGAAGTCATGTCATTTGCAGTAACATGAATGCAGCTGGAGGCCATTAGCCTAAGGAAATTAACACAGGAACAGAAACCAAATACGGCATGTTCTCACTTATAAGTGGGAGCTAAACAATGAGTTCTCATAGACATAAAGATGGAAACAATAGACACTGGAGATTTCTAGAGAGGAAGAGTGGCTAGGGGACTAAGGTTTGAAAAACTATTGGGTACTATACTTAGTATCTGGGTGACGGGATCGATCATACCGCAAACCTTAACATCATGAAATACACTCAGGTAACAAACTTGCACATATACCCCTTGAATCTACAATAAAAGTTGAAACCATTTTAAAAGAATCTTAAAAAAATGCACAGTCCAATAGGAATACTATGTGAGCTGTATATTTTATTTAAACTTTTCTAGCAGCCACAGTTTAAAAAGCAAAAAAGAAACCGTTAAAATGAATTACAGTAATATATTTTAGTTTTCCCAACATATCCAAAATGTTATCATTTCAATGTGTATCAATATAAACAATTGTTAATGAAAAACAAGGAATTACCACAGCCACCCCAACCTTTAGCAATGGCCACCCTAATTAGTCAGCAGTCATCAATGTCAAGGGAAGACCCTCCACCAGCAAAACTATTACCACTTGTTGAAGGCTCGGATCATTGTCAGCATTTGTTCACAATAAAGCATTTTTAAATTAAGAGATATACATTGTTTTCTAACACATAATGCTATTCCACTCTTAATAGACGACAGTATAGTATAAACATAAACATAACTTTTATGTGCACTAGGAAACCAAAAAATTTGTGACTCATTTTATTGTGATTGTATTTATTTATTTTTGCAATGATCTGGTACCAAAGCTAGTATCTCTGAAGTATACCTGTGTTTCAAAAAAAAAAAAAAAAAAAAAAGACAGTAAATTTCTTTTTTTTCCTTTTTTTGAGATGGAGTCTCACTCTGTTGCCCAGGCTGGAGTGCTTTGGGGTGATCTCTGCTCATTGCAACCTCCGCCTCCCACGTTCAAGTGATTCTCCTGCCTCAGCCTCCCAAATAGCTGGGACTACGGGCCTGGGCCACCATGCCCCGTTAATTTTTGTATTTTTAGTAGAGATGGGTTTTTGCCATGTTGGCCAGGCTGGTCTCAAACTTCTGACCTCAAGTGATCCACCCACTTCAGCATCCCAAAGTGCTGGAATTAACAGGTGTGAACCACTGCACCCTGCCAAAGACAGTAAATTTATAATGTGTCATTAAATCTAACGAACATATCTATTATCTCATTTACCAATAATAAGAAAAACAAAGATATGTTTATTATCTTGATTTAATCATTCCACATTGTATACATATATCAAAACATCACATTGCACACCAAAAATGTATATAAAGATTTGTCAATCAAAAATAACAGTAATTAAAAAATAATGAATTTTCTTCATTAGATATCTTTTTGGTTATACTAGGTTGAGGAGATTCTGACAACTTCAAATGATTAAGGAGAACCTCTTTTAAAGGGGATATGAATGAGGATGTCTACTACAATGTTACATGCAGTAACTGGGAGTTAGAGGCCACTGTTTACCAGCATTGAGGGGATGGATTTATAAAATGAGATGGGTGGACGCTCAAGAACACTATGCAACAATTAGAAGCAAGGAGCCACATTTCCACATAGTGACATGGACAGATCTTAATAGTACTTAGTTTAAAAAAAAAAAGATGATGTCTATAGCATAATGCCATTTATTCAAATTGAGAAACACATGTGTAAAAGACAATGATATGATTGAAAATGACATACCTTCTTATTTGATCTTTCCTGCAACAGAATGAGTGACTAATTGGGGAAGAGAAACAAAAGCAATGAATGCAGAAACAAGGAATGAATGAAGAAGAAGCCCTTTTACATACTCTTGAGGAACTCAGGAAAATGATTTATAAAAATCTTTGCACCTAGGATGGGGGAGGGAAAGAGAACCAATGTAATATATCACAAGATAAAATACTTCTAAGTATCTCTAACACCACATCCATAATGCAGTATAAACTTTTTCTGTACAATAAAAAAGGAAGGACTTTGACAAAAAATAATGCCCATGAGGAAGGAGAGTAGGATGATGACAGGTCCATGAAATATGTTACGAAACAAAGTTTTAAGACCTTGAGGATCTTCAGCCTGGAGACGAACAGAGAGGAGGCCAGGTGACCAACTCTCCTGGTTTTCCTGGAACTTTCTCAGTCTTAGCATTGAAGTCCTTTCTCCCAGGAAATCCTTTAGTCCAGGGCAAACCAGGATGGTTGGTCAACCTAGGGAGGCATAATTGCTATCTTCAACTATGTAAAGAACTTTCATAGAGAAAGAGGAATTAAACGGGCTCTATGCAACTTTAGAGGGCAGATTTTAGACCACTGAAAAGAACTATATTAGAGAAAAAATAATTTGGCTCAATACATGGAGGGTTTTTTATTTTATTTTATTTTTTATATATAATAGACGTAGTTTGTTATTTTTAATTTTACTTTAAGTTCTGGGATACATGTGCAGAACATGCAGATTTGTTATAGAGGTATACATGTGTCATGGTGGTTTGCTGCACCTATTAACTTGTCATGTAGGTTTTAAGCCCCACATGCGTTAGCTATTTGTCCTAATGCTCTTCCACCCCTTGCTCCCCACCCCCAACAGGCCCCAGTGTGTGTTGTTCTCCTCCCTATGTCCATGTGTTCTCATTATTCAACTCCCACTTACAAGTGAGAACTACATGGAGCATTTTCTAATGGCAAATTGTGAATCAGTGAGCAGGCTATCTTTGTCTACAGCAGTTAGTAATGTTAAATATCGCAAATATTGGAGTTTACCAATTATACAACAAAATAATGTAATGTATGTGATCTGGTTTAATAGATCTGTTAAAGAAAGACACATCCACATACTCTCCCACTTACCATCTTTACAATGGTAGTAGATAAAAACAGGTCACGACAGTACCTGTCATACTACTGACCACTGCTATTCAGTGAGTACCTGCAAGGTACATAATCTCATTAGATCTTCACCATACTGCATTTAATTTATGACAAAACAAAATAACTTTCCCAAGGTCAGGCAATTAAGGATTTGAACATAGTGCTGTCTGACTCCAAAAAAAGTCAATGTTCTTAACTGCTGTCTTTTAAGACAATTTAAAACTTTCAACACCAAGATGGTAAAATTGAGTGCTACATTGTATGTTACAGATTAACAATGCTCAGAAACTCAGAGGTAAAGAATTTCAGTGAAATTCAATGTGCTTTCAGGGACAAATTGTGACTTGATGATGAAAATACTTGATTCTCCTAAGAAGTCTAGCAGACACAATCCTGAAAGTCTGTCTCTGGATGGAAAACTCAATGACAATTGATAAGGAAAGAGCTTTGAAGAGCTTCACTATGTGCGTTAGCCCATGAGAGACTCTCCTATTGTTGAGCCTTGAAAAGCAAAGCAGTTTATTTATTTATTATTATTATACTTTAAGTTCTAGGGTACATGTGTACAACGTGCAGGTTTGTTGCATAGGTATACATGTGCCATGTTGGTTTGCTGCACCCATCAACTCGTCATTTACATTACGTATTTATCCTAATGCTATCCCTCCCCCAACCCCCCACCCCTGACCAGCCTGGTGTGTGATGTTCCCCACCCTGTGTCCATGTGTTCTCATTGTTCAACTCCCACCTATGAGTGAGAACATGTGGTGTTTGGTTTTCTGTCCTTGTGATAGTTTGCTTAGAATGATGGTTTCCAGCTTCATCCATGTCCCTGCAAAGGACATGAACTCATCCTTTTTTATGGCTGCATAGTATTCCATGGTGTATATGTGCCACATTTTCTTAATCCAGTGTATCATTGATGCACATTGGGTGGGTTCCAAGTCTTTGCTATTGTTGATAGTGCTGCAGTAAACATATGTGTGCATATGTCTTTATCATAGAATGATTTATAATCCTTTGGGTATATGCCCAGTAATGGGATGGCTGGGTCAAATGGTATTTCTACTTTTAGATCCTTGAGGAATCGTCACACTGTCTTCCACAATGGCTGAACTAATTTACACTCCCACCTACAGCGTAAAAGCGTTCCTATTTCTCCACATCCTCTCCATCATCTGTTGTTTCCTGACTTTTTAATGATCGCCATTCTAACTGGTGTAGGAGGGTATCTCATTGTGGTTTTGATTTGCATTTCTCTGATGCCCAGTGATGATGAGCGTTTTTTCATGTGTGTGTTGGCTGCATAAATGTCTTCTTTTGAGAAGTGTCTGTTCATATCCTTTGTCTACTTTTTGATGGGTCATTTGTTTTTTTCTTGTAAATTTGTTTAAGTTCTTTGTAGATTCTGGATATTAATCCTTTTTCAGATGGGTAGATTGCAAATATTTTCTCCCCTTCTATAGGTTGCCTGCTCACTCTGATGATGGTTTCTTTTGCTGTGCAGAAGTTCTGTAGTTTAATTAGATTCCATTTGTCTCTTTTGGTTTTTGTTGTCATTGCTTTTTGTGTTTTAGTCATGAAGTCCTTGCCCATGCTTATGCCCTGAATGGTATTGCCTAGGTTTTCTTCTAGGGTTTTTATGGTGTTAGGTCTTACATTTAAGTCTTTAATCCATCTTGAGTTAATTTTTGTATACAGTGTAAGGAAGGGATCCAGTTTCAGCTTTCTACATATGGCTAGCCAGTTTTCCCAGCACCATTGATTAAATAGGGAATCCTTTCTTCCTTGCTTGTTTCTGTCAGGTTTGTCAAAGATCAGATGGTTGTAGGTGTGTGGTGTTATTTCTGTGGCCTCTGTTCTGTTCCATTGGTCTATATATCTGTTTTGGTACCAGTACCATGCTGTTTTGATTACTGTAGCCTTGTGGTATAGTTTGAAGTCAGGTAGTGTGATGCCTCCAGCTTTACTCTTTTTGCTTAAGATTGTCTTGGCTATGCAGGCTCCTTTTTGGTTCCATCTGAATTTTAAAGTAGTTTTTTCCAATTCTGTGAAGAAAGTCAGTGGTAACTTGATGGGGATAGCATTGAATCTATAAATTACTATGGGGAGTATGGCCATTTTCACAATATTGATTCCTCCTATCTATGAGCATGGAATGTTATTCCATTTGTTTGTGTCCTCTTTTATTTCATTGAGCAATGGTTTGTAGTTCTCCTTGAAGAAGTTCTTCACATCCCTTGTAAGTTGGATTCCTAGGTATTTTATTCTCTTTGTAGTAATTGTGAATGGAAGTCCACTCATGATTTGGCTCTCTATTTTTGGTTTATGGGAATGCTTGTGATTTTTCCACATTGATTCTGTATCCTGAGACTTTGCTGAAGTTGCTTATCAGCTTAAGGAGATTTTAGGCTGAGATGATGGGTTTTCTACATATACAATCATGTAATCTGCAAACAGACAATTTGACTTCCTTTTTTCCTAACTTAGTACTTTTGATTTCTTTCTCTTGCCTGATTGCCTTAGCCAGAACTTCCAACATTATGTTGAATAGGAGTGGTGAGCGAGGGCATCCCTGTCTTATGCCAGTTTTCAAAGGGAATGCTTCCAGTTTTTGCCCATTCAGTATGATATTGGCTGTGGGTTTGTCATAAATAGCTCTTATTATTTTGAGATATGTTCCATCAATATCTAGTTTATTGAGAGTATTAAGCAAAAAGGGTTGTTGAATTTTGTCGAAGGCCTTTTCTGCATCTATTGAGATAATCATGTGGTTTTTATCGTTGGTTCTGTTTATATGTTGGATTATGTTTATTGATTTCTGTATGTTGAACCAGCCTTCCATCCCAGGGATGAAGCCAACTTGATTGTGGTGGATAAGCGTTTTGATGTGCTACTGGATTTGGTTTGCCAGTATTTTACTGAGGATTTTTTGCATCTATGTTCATCAGGGATATTGGCCTAAAATTCTCTTTTTTTGTTGTTGTTGTGTCTCTACCAGGTTTTGGTATCAGGATGACACCAGCCTCATAAAATGAGTTAGGGAGGATTCCCTCTTTTTCTATCAATTGAAATAGTTTCAGAAGGACTGCTACCAGCTCCTCTTTGTATCTCTGGTAGAATTCGACTGTGAATCTGTCTGGTCCTGGACTTTTTTTGGTTGGTAGGCTATTAATTATTGCCTCAATTATAGAACCTGTTATTGGGCTATTCAGAGATTCAACTTCTTCCTGGTTTAGTCTTGGGAGGGTGTATGTGTCCAGGAATTTATCCATTTCTTCTAGATTTTCTAGTTTATTTGTGTGGAGATGTTTATAGCATTCTCTGATGGTAGTTTGTGTTTCTGTGGGATCAGTGGTGATATACCCTTAATCATTTTTTATTGTGTTTATTTGATTCTTCTCTCTTTCCTTCTTTTTTAGTCTTGCTAGCGGTCTATCTATTTTGTTGATCTTTTCAAGAAACCAGTTCCTGGATTCATGGATTTTTTGAAGGGTTTTTTTAGTCTCTATCTCCTTCAGTTCTGCTCTGATCTTAGTTATTTCTTGCCTTCTGCTAGCTTTTGAATTTGTTTGCTCTTGCTTCTCAGTTATTTTCATTGTGATGTTAGAGTGTCAATTTTAGATCTTTCCTGCTTTCTCTTGTGGGCATTTAATGCTATAAATTTCCCTCTACACACTGCTCTAAATGTGTCCCAGAGATTCTGGTATGTTATGTCTTCGTTCTCATTGGTTTCAAAGAACATCTTTATTTCTGCCTTCATTTCATTATTTACCCAGTGGTCGTTCAGGAGCAGGTTGTTCAGTTTCCATGTAGTTGTGTGGTTTTGAGTGAGTTTCTTAATCCTGAGTTCTAATTTGATTGCACTGTGGTCTGAGAGACAGTTTGTTGTGATTTCTGTTCTTTTACATTTGCTGAGGAGTGTTTTACTACCAATTATGTGGTCAATTTTAGAATAAGTGTGATGTGGTGCTGAGAAGAATGTATATTCTGTTGATTTGGGGCAGAGAGTTCTGTGGATGTCCATTAGGTCTGTTTGGTCCAGAGCTAAGTTTAAGTCCTGGATATCCTTATTAACTTTCTATCTCATTGATCTGTCTAATATTGAGAGTGGGGTGTTAAAGTCTCCCATTATTATTGTGTGGGAGTCTAAGTCTTGTTCTTAGTTCTCTAAGGACTTGCTTTATGAATCTGGGTGCTCCTGTATGGGGTGCATATATATTTAGGATAGTTAGGTCTTCTTGAATTGATCCCTTTACCATTATGTAGTGGCCTTCTGTGTCTCTTTTGATCTTTGTTGGCTTAAAGTCTGTTTTATCAGAGACTAGGATTGCAACCCCTGGAAAAGCAGATGCAGTTTCTGTCTCTAAAGACAGAGTGGATAACTAGAGTAGTCACAACTGCGAATAATAATAATAATAATAATAATAATAAATCATAATAAAGGCTATCTTTCTTTGTACATATACTATGTGTTAAGCATGGTGCAAAGTGCTTTACATGCATTCAGAGTCAATCACAAGGATGCAATCTCGCCATAAATGTTTGATGAGCAGGTAATCTCATGTAGTTTTCTGCTGCATAGCCATACCTGGAGACCCTATACAACTCTAAATAGCAGGTCCTGTTATTATGCAGTCACTGAGGATCAGAAAAGAATTTTACTGCTATTGTCATCTTCTGTTTTTCCCTACTACCATTGTAAAATTGGTAAGTAGGAGAGTATGTGGATATACTTTCCTCTAACAGATTTATTAAACTAGGTCACATACATTATTTTCTTGTATAATTGGTAAACCCTAATTTTTGCAACATAGTAATATTACTAATCATCTCATTTCTTCTTTTTAGGTTTTTAACTCATTTCTCTTCCCAGTGGAAATATTTTACATTTTTGCTCTGAATTTATTTTCATTAGTTTTATTCATTTTTTGGATGGAGATATTTTAAACTTGATTTTGCCATCTATCATGGTTTCCAAAATCATGGCTGATGACAAAGATTACCTGGGGTTCTTATTTACAATGATTTGTAGGCATGCCTCTGGAGATTCTATCTCGGAATCTGTTTAAAGATCCATCTCATTGTATTGTGTTATAATTAGTTATTTACTATGCAGTGACTTTCTTAAGGTACACAATGCTCAACAGTAATTTGTTGAATGAATAAATGTATCATATAGTCTTACCATATAAATCTTCACCAAGCAATCTGTACAGTTGTTAAAGAGAAAAGGAAAAGAAGTGATGACGATGCTTTTGTTCCAGAATAATTTTGATTTACTCTTTAACATGATTTTCATTCATTGACAAATTGACAAATTTAATCAACTCCAAATGTGTCTAAATGGCATTATCTTCTTGCTAATTTTTTCTGTCTTTTTCACGTGAACATTTTGCGAGATTTGTTAAATGCTTGAGCAGGAGAGAGAGTTTGGCAGCATTCGTGATTTGAATCATTTATACCCCAAGATACCTTTATTTTTAAAATGCTCCTAAATTTTGCTAGTAATTAGTGAATCTGCCCATAGTCTTTTAAATTCATCCTTAGTTGTCTTTTAAAAGACAAACACTTTTTCCAATCTCCTGTCTTGTGGCATTTCTCTAGCCCTCCAATATTTTAAAAAATTCCTGAAAATGTTTCTAATATCTCAACTCAGGGACAAATTTCACTGGAACTGGATTAGTTGAATAACTTTAATCTTCTAGTTAAGCATTCATCCATTCATTCAGTTTATTGCCTTTGTTGAGTATCTACAATATGTCAGATTTTGTGCAAAATACTTGGGAAATGGCAGTGAATAATGATGTGGTCCTCACGGTTTAGGCAGGGATAACAAAACTAAACAGTTGATTATATTATGATGAAGGTAAGCTGAGGCTGCTTACAAGAGAACAGTGAAGGACACTGGGCCTTCTACATTAGCTTGGCATCAGAGAAACCTCAGGAGAGCTGATTCTTGGGCTGTGGCTTAATGGATTCTCAGGCAGAGACATGGGAAAGGACATTTTAGGCAGAAGCAGAGCATTTGCCAAGCATGGAGGCAGGGTAGGAGTAAGAGGAGACTGAGGAAGAGAACTGGCAGGAATTAGCACCCTTTCTCTCCAAGACCCAATGCAAGATCTCTTAGGAAGCATAGACATTAAAGAATCCCCTCCTTGTCCTCTACTTGAACTCCTTTGGTGGTGGGCAATTCTCAGCTCACAAGGTAACCACTCAATAACAATATATTGGCATAAGATGAGGAATTGCATGGAAACAATATTGCCCCAACCAATGATCTGAAAGACTCAAACAGATTCCAGTGGCGCTGATGGGGAAGAATAAGAGATTTTATAAAGTGGATTCTGAAGAAGCCCATATTCATTTACGTCTTATTGCAAGCACATGCCTTGCATAATCATTTTGGCTAGTGCCATGTGCTCCTTATCCCACTCACAAAGCTGCCTGCAAAGCTAGGATTTATATTTATACATGGTTGCACTGTCTGCAATCAAGAAGCTTTGCCTTTGACTTTGCAGCAGTTTTCATTTAAATAAGAATAAAATTAAAATCAAATGTTGCATTTTGAGCTGGTCTGCTTTCTTTGTCATTTACTAATCAGCGCTTCTCATTATTTAACCTCAGAAATCAGAGCCGCTGAAACCGATGCATGGAACTGTGTACCTGCCATCCATTTGTTTATTAACTTTACTTATTCTCTAGTTTCCCTATGAAACTATCCCACATGTTGGTTTCATATAGTCCAGCTAAATTAGTGTTTCTCAAGGTGTGAACTCCAACACATACGCATCAGAATCACTGGAAACTTTACTCAAAATGGTGATTCCCCAGACCTCAGACAGGCTTTCAGCATCAGAATTTCTGGATTTATAAATGCCCAAGTATCAGCATATTAGTCTCTGGTTGATTTTTATTAATATTCACCTATTATGTGCATCTACTTTGAGTACTGTGAGTACCAGTGCTTGGGGTTCAAAGTTGAATAAGACACAGTTAGTTCTGGCTCCCAAGCCACAGTCTGGTTGGTGACAAATGAACACACTCAGTTTATCCAAACTGATAAGTGTAGGGGTGAAGCACATGCATTAGATTAATAAGCACTATGTCAAGGCATGATGGTGGGTGATGGAACAGGAACTTTGCCGCTATTGATTAAAAACATCAAAGTTCATAAATTATTTTAAATAAAATATACATTAAGTCAGATTCAAGGTTTCTTATGTTATTTTAACATATCTTTATTATGAAAAGTTTCAGACATACACAAAAGCAGTATGACTATAACAACAACAGTGGTAATAATAACTACAGTATGATAATAGTAGAGTGTTGTGTAATAGTGTAATGAACTCCATACACGTGATACATACATCAGAACTTTGCTTCACTCCCTTGCTTCATCAACCTCTGCATCCCCAATTCTGCCCAATTATTTGCCTTTTTGAATCCCATATCTCATGTCCTTTCATCATGCAGAGTCCAGGATATATCACTTAGGAATATGGACATTGTCTTAGCTAACCACAGGATTATGATCACATCTAAAGAAATTCACTATAATGCCTGGTGCAATATTCAAATTCCTCCAATTGTCTCAAGAATGTGATGTTACTGTTGACTTATTCAAATCAGGATCTAAACAAGATCCACATATATTGCATTTAGTTGTGTTTCTTAAGTCTCTTGGAATCTAAAACAGCCTGTCCTTCTTGCCCTCTTTCCCTGACCCCTCCATTTTTATTCTATTTTTTATTGACAAAGCCATGTCTTATAGAAAGACCCACATTCTGAATTTGTCTGTTTGCCTTTTTGGGGTTTCATTTAACTGATTTCTCTATCTCTCTTATTTATAGCAAACTTTAGAAGTTCATTCTAAAGTCTTGATTTGATTTAAGTCCAAGGTCTATTTCCAAGATGATTTCATTGTCAGGGCCGTGTACTTCCTTGTTACCTCATATTAGACAGCACATAATGTCTGGTTGTCCCATTTTTCAGGATGCTAATTTAATCAAGGGCTCAGATGGTGACAGTGTGGTATCTCTATTCTAAAATATCCCTTTAACCTTTCATCAAATGGTTTCCTCTATGGGTAATCTTTGCTTGAGTCAATTATTTCATTAGGGATTGAAAAGTGACAATCTCTCTAATTCTAATTCCTTTTACATTTATTAGCTATAATTCTTCTGTAAAGAGCCATTATGCTCACAAGCTATGAATATCTGATTACCCTCAAACATATTTTATAAAGGAAAAATAGGATATATTTTTCCCCTTTAATCGGCAATTAAATGCCGATTTTCACAGAGTTCGTGCTTAGTTAAAACTAATGATGGTTGAGTGTGGTGGCTCATGCCTGTAATCCCAGCATGTTGGGAGGCCAAGACAACAGTATCGGTTGAGCCCAGGAGTTAGAGACCAGCCTGGGCAACACGATGAAACCCCGTCTCTACAAATAATATGAAAATTGGCTGGGTGTGGGGGCACATGCCTGTAGTCTCAGCTACTGGGGAGGGTGAGGCAGGAGGATCACTTGAGCCTGGGAGGATCACACTACTGCACTCCAGCCTGGGTAACGGAGCAAGGCCCTGCCTTAAAAACAACAACCAAAAAAGAACAACAACAAAAGAACTAAAACTAATGATAAACACTGAGAACATGGAGGTTATTTTATTTTCCTATTATCATTATGAGTGCCTGGGTCTTATACGCAGTGTTTCAGTACATTGCAGTCATCATTATTTTGGCCCTGAGTTCTTTTATTACATCCTCGGTAGTCTTTGATAACTTCCCTACCTTCTGGTAAAAGAAGTTCCTGGAACTTTCTCTCTCTAGACCTTAATCATCATTCAGTCGTAGAGAAGTTTCTGTTTCTTTTGGACAGGAATAGCATTTGTAAGTCACAATTTGGGTGCTAGTTATGCTCACTGCCATGGGGTTGTAATTGCTTTTAGGCCCTTTTAGTGGGCAGAACTAGAAAATACCTATTTTTAAAGATTCACGAGTTTAATAATTTTCAACTCAAATATAGCAATATATGGTTTAACTTAAGTGTATTGAATTTACATTTGGATCTCTTTTCTCCCATACTAAAAATCTTGGTTCTTGATAAAATTCACATAAGTACTTACATGTTATGTCCATAGTATATTCTTCTTCTCTTTTTCACTCTCACTTGCATTCCAATATAGTTTCTTAACTGGGAGTCAAAGGGGGAAAGTTCCAGCTGGCATAATGCTCGCTAATATTTGTCAGGTGCATGTTAAGCGATGGGAAAATTTTAACTGGCCCATGTTTAAGTTGTTAAGTCATTTAATCCTCACACCAATCCCTGGAGATGGGTACTGTAATTATTCCCATGTTAGAATTGGGGAAACCAATGAACCAAGAGGTTTAATAAGTTGCTCAAGTTTACACAAAGGGTAAGTGGTAGAGCTGGACTTTGGATAGACTAATCAGGCTGTAGAGCTTCTACTCTCAACCATGAAGAAATAGTGCCTATATGAAGCCATCTGCTCTAGGTCATAGAAAAAGAGGTTGGGAAATCTAATATCCCAGGTTCTTCAGTCTGCACCTACCACTTCTTTCTCCTTCAGTACTGACTAAATCTAATTCATTTTGTTCTCTATGCTTTGCTATTGAAGATTGTAGAAATTTAATAAATACTTTCAGTTTTACTTGTAATCATTTATTCAGTAAACCAGTAACTCTGAAGACAATCTGATTTAGATGTAGGCTAAACTGGAAAGAAGGTTTATTTTTGTTGTATTTTTAGGAAACAAGTGTACTAAATATAAACTTTGTTTTTTAAGAACAAGCCCATGTTCCAGCACAAAACTATTCCACTACTGTACCAATCTCCTTTGATTTCATTGACTCTTAGAATTGAGTCTGGGTGGTGTAGGGGAAGTGCATGGAAGTCTTGGGCCTTCATCATTTTAGTTTTCACATATGAGAAGCTGGGGGAAGCCCATCAGAGGCTCTGACCACAGGAGTGCATTGGGGTTGGAAGATTCTGGGTCCAAGTTGTGGAGCAAGGGTATTTACTTAAAACTTGAGGCAGCATAGCTTAAGTGATACTGAGACTGTCCAGGGTAGCCAAGAAATATATTAGTCAAAAAGAAGAATGACGCATTAAGGCAACCTATTAAGGTAAAGAATCCAAAGAGAAAGTAATACATCAGTGGAAGTTTAGTAGCAGGATAGAATCAGGGACAAGTGTTGGACAAGAACAATTCTGAACTATGGTGGTGAATGAAAGAGAGAAGTGTGCTGGAGTCTCATTTACATGATGCTTAGTGTGGATTTCCCAGTGGCTATGGCAGTTTAAAGCCTTGCTGCACTATCTCTGTTTCATCTCAGGCCAACTGGATCAGAATCTCCATTTTAGCAAGATTGTGGGAGATTGAGGAACACATTAGAGTTTGAGGAGCACAGATCTAAGGGACTTTTCCAATGGCAACTGTGTGATTCAGGGAGGTCCATTTCCCACCGTGGACCTTCAATTCCTCATTTGTAAGATGCAAGAGACACACTTAAGCCTCCAAAGTACTTCTTAACATTGGAATCTCTCTTGGATTGTGCTACGGATGCTGTCTCCTCCCTAGCACCAGGATACAGCACAGTATGAAGGAGCTGGAGCATTTGCGTCCAGCCATGTTTGCAGAGCTCCCTGAGCCATCTTAGGTCACGAAGCCCAGGCCTGCCTTGCCCAGATGGCCCACAAGCTGGGAGACACATGGAGGCACCTCTCCATTGAGAGAGATGAAATGCTCCCAGATCAGCTATCTAGGGGCTAAGTGACACAACCCAGATGTGTGGAGAGTTAATTCCCTACTGGGTGAATTTCACCAATGGGAAAAAACAGACCAGGATGAGCAAGGCAGATGCATTTCTCTCCTTTAACCCTTCTGCAGAGTGCTCTGAGTTGTGGTGTCTGCTTGAAAACATTTTGGAAAGTCATAGCTGCTGAAGAACTGAACAAACTTTTGTAGAATGAGCATCTCTTTGCAGCTTATCATGAAGAGCTGCATCACAACCATGCACACCTCATGTTCATCCAAACATTTCCCCCTTACTTCTGCTTTCTTTCTCACACTGTCCTTGCCTGGCTTGCACCTACAAAATGAATTACCAGCACTTTGATCCCTAACTCAGACCACTTTCTGGAGGGCAAAGTCTAAATTAAATATCAAATACACTATGCTGTTTAATTGGGGGAAGTGCTGTCATCCTATTTTGTAGAATATAGACAAATGTTGAGTGTGAGTTGTTCAAGGCCATGTGATCAGCAAGTGCCAGAACAGGATATTTATCCTAAGTCTATTGGCTCCGAATCCATGTACTTCTTTAGTCAGGTGTAAATCTGAGATTTGTGGAGCATCAGTTAACGTGACAGTTTTCCCACTCAATCCTTACAACCACCCCAGAGGATAAGGATTATTGCCCTCAACTTACAGATGAAGAAACCAAGGCTCAGAAGGTTATCAGATTTGCCCAAGATCACACAGAAATTAAGTGGTAAGACTCAGCCCCATTCAGAGGTCTGCATCATTACACAGCAGTTAACAAATCATTTATGATACCCGTGAGCCTGTGCAAGGGTTCTGTCCCCATATTACTGTTGCTTGCTCACAACCAAACCTGATTAAATGTTATGAAAATCACTACGACAGAAAGCATTATAATACACAAATCTTAGAAAAAAAGGCTCAAAATAATTTTTAAATGAGCTTTTCTTGTGATTATTACTCTCATTTTGCCAAAATGTTTCCTATGGAGTTCTTCATGGTAGCAGCCTGTAGCAGTCTTGAGTTGTCCCCACTCTCACTTCTACCCCACATAAAAAGATAAAAACTGAAATTGCCAAAATACAATAGACCAGCTCCATGGAATATATTTTGATATCATGACTTCAAATAAATACCAGTCTATCTGCACAGTCTTCCCTATCCACTCCTGTCCCTGATCCCCTTTTGGTGGATGGTACACAATTATTCCAACAACCACTGGCTTTTCTTCTTTGTCTCTTCTTTAGCCACATCATTTGTGGAGAAAAATTATAGGAGGAAAAAAATCTCCACCTCATCTGGAGTGCTTGAAAATCTGTAGGTTTTGAAGTCTTGCCTGGGCTGGAAGAAAAATAAGAGGAAAATGACCTTGAAAGTGGATTCAGAATACTTCATGAGGGCCACGCCATCTACCACACCTGTGGAATAATTCCTTGCAGCCAACAGCTACAAAATGAAACTGAAGCCATAGCAGATTTCAGGAGGCCATGCTGATGGTCCCCTCACACCAACCACAAAAGTCCCCTTCTTATGCAGGTTGATGGAGAAGGCATGTCAGCCTTTCTACTTGAGCTTTCCTCCATCTTTGTTCTCAGCCTCATTGCCTGGACCAGTCCCCTATTTATTTTCCCTGCTTCCAGTATGGCCCTTCAAAATCTGATCATGTCATGAAATCCATTACCGTTCCTTCAGGATAAAATCCAAATGCTTGAGTATCTCATAAAAGGCTAGCACTGACTCCTGCCTCACTTTGCAGCCTCCCTCGGTTTGCTTTATATTTTAGAAACATCAGGTATGTACAGGTTAGGAGAAGTTAAGCTGCAATAACAAACAAGTTCAGTGGATTATGTCTTGCTTATGCTGCATGTTTACTGAGTGTTGGCTGGGGCCCCTGCTCCGTGTGTCTTTCATTCATGTGCCCAAGGTAGTAGGATCTCTACCTCCTACTCTTTTGTATACCGATTGCATATTAAAATATTTTGAATATATTGGGTTAATATATTTTCTATATTATTAAAATTAATTTCACCTATTTCTCTTCACCTTTTATTTTAATATGGCTACAGGAAGATTTCAAATTAAATGTATGGATTACATTATATTTCCAATGGACAGTGCTAGCATCTCTAGTCACATACTGGGTGGGTACTGACTCTAAAAGTTTTCCTTGCAGAAATGACAGCTGTCACTTGTATTCACATTTCGTCAGCCAAAGCCAGTCCCAGGCCCCACCTAACTTTAAAACAGCTGGACAGTGCTGTCTTAACATGTGTTTGAAAGGAGAGGAGATGAGGGGTAATCATGACCATCCTTAATGATTACCCATTAACTCTTAGTGTATTTCTGAACAGGGCATGGGTGACTTTGACAGGCTATTGCTTTTGGTTAAAAGATCCTCCCTTCCCACATACATTTGGCCAACTCCTATCCCTCTTTCAGAAGGTGGCTCAAATGTAACTTTTACTGGAAAGTCCTTCAGGATCCCATCTACCCACCCACCCCAGCAACATACATACATTGTGAAGGGTTGGTCACACTATTCTCCTGGTTGAATAGGACCTTGAATACCTCATTCAGTTCCTGAGGCTTTAAACTGCCACACCCACCAGGGAAATCTACACTAAGCATCGTGTAGATTAGACTTTAGCACACTTCCTTCTTTCATCCACTACCTTAGTTCAGAATTGTCCTCCTTGTCCAGCATGTGTTCCTTAGTGACATGTTTCTACATCTGTTGCTATAACAAGCTCCCTGCTTCACCCATTGCTGTATCCCCAGCACCTCTCTCACTGCCTGGCAAGGGAAAGCACTCAGATGACACTGAATGACCAAGTGGAGTGATGGGTTGTACAGCACTGTTACTCCTTTTCCATCTCTGTGTCCCACGTGAACCTTATGGCACTCATGAGAGGGAGGTTGTACCAGGTTTATCCTTTCTGGTTTCCAGATGAGAAAACAGGATCAGAGTGGTGCAGATATTGGTCTACATCACAGAGAAAATAAGTGTTAAAGCAGGAACAGAACACAGGCTGCCTGACTTCTGGTCCAGTGTTTTTGCTCAAATTGCCTCTTATTTCTCAGGTTATTCTTGAAATGGCAGATGGGGATTCTGTTTAATGAAACAATAGTGACAATTCTTTCTTTCTTGGGGAGGAGGTGGAGACAGTCTCACTCTGTCACGCAGGCTGGAGTGCAGTGGCGCAATCATGGCTCACTGCAGCCTCAACCTCCTGGTCTCAAGTGATTCTTCCACCTTAGCCTCCTTGACTAGCTGAGACTACAGGTGCACACCACCATACCTGGCTAATTTTTAAAGTTTTTTGTAGAGACAGGGTCTCACTATATTGTGCATTCTTGTTTTGAACTCCTGGTCCCAAGTGATCTTCCTGCCTCGGCTTTCCAAAGTGCTGAGATTACAGGCATCATCCACCATAGGGCCTAGCCTGAAAATTCTATGTTCTTAACATTTTCCTTCTCAGTATTTCTCCATCCATCCATCCATCTATTCACCCATTTATTTCACAAATATTTATTGAACACTGCCTATGAGCCTCCGTGGACTGTCTTCTGGAACAAAGGCTCTTGAGTCAGAATGGATCAAGAAGCTCTCCCAGTTACTAGCTGTAAGGTCATGGTGAATTTAACTATTCTTTGTCTTAGTTATTCAGTAAAATGGGAATTCTAATGATTCTTTGTTCATAGGGCTGTGTTGAGGGTTTTCTATGTACTACTGCTGCTCTAACAAATAACACAGACTTACTACCTTAAAACTAACACCCATGTGTTATCTCACAGCTCGGTGACTTAACCGTGTCTCTGCCCTGGGCTTTACAAGGCTAAAATTGAGGTGTCAGTAGTCCTGTGCTGTGTTTTGGAGGCTCTGGGGATGAATCTACCTCCAGGCTCATTTAAGTTGTTGACAGAATTTAGTACCTTGTGGGTATAGGGCTAAAGCTGCTGTTTCCTTTCTGACTGTTGGCCGGGAGTTGTTCTCAGCCTCTAGGGGCCACTTGCATTCCTTGGCTTGTGGCCTTTTCCTCCATCTTTAAAGCCAGCAACATATCAAGTCCTTCCCACACTTAGACTTGCTCTGACTTCCCCCTCTGCTTCATCTCTCCTACCTCCAGTTGGAGAAAGTTCTCCACTTTTGAGGTCTTATGTGATTAGATTAAGCCCATCCAGATAACTTCCACTTCAAAATATTTAACTTAATCACATCTGTAGCGTCTCTTTTTTGCCATGTAAAGTAATATTTACAGGTTCTAGGGATCAAGGTATGAACATCTTTGGGGGCCATTATTCTGCCTGCCATAAAGATTAAATGAAATAATGCATGTAATACACTTGGTAACGTGCCTGGGCATATTGTAATTACTCAATAAGTGTTAGGTATTATGATTGCTATTGTTGTATTGTTATTAATTTTATCTTCAGTATGACAGGGCAGGGAGTGTTACCCTACATTATGAATAAGGAAATAGAAAAGCAGAGATGTGACTTAACTAGTTTGCTCTGATGGTACGGTGCATCACTGAGTGTTCATCTTTGCATTCCCAGTGCCTAGCATGGCATCTGGTAAACTATAAGAATCACTACTCTTTGAGTACTTGCTGTGTTTCAGGTGCTTTGCAAAAGTGTTTTTTCACCAGAATAACAACCCTGGAAGGCAGGCATTCTTAACCCATTTTATAGTGGGGAAATGGAGGGTGAGATGTGTTAAGTAAGATCTCAAGGCCTGGGGCTCACAGGTAGTGAAATTGAGACTTGAACCCTAGTCAGTTTAATTGTACACCCTGCCTCTTTCTGCCTCTGCATACTGACCCTCTGGTTTGCCTTACTCCAACAAGAGATATTCCTTGATCAACCCCATCCCTTCAGCATTGCTATTTTTACTTTTTGATACAGATATGAGGTTCAAAGAGGGTAGATGACTCATTCAAGGTCATAGAGGTACTAGATAGCAGAGATGGGATTTGAACTCAGGTTTAGTCTAATTCTTGCTCCTACCACTGTGCTGCTCAGGATATTTGCTGAGCTGAGGCTCAGCACCTAAGTGTTAAATGAATTAACAGCCCATTCCAGCCCTATTCCTGTCTTCGTATTTCACAGGAAAACAGCCAACAGGTGCTGTTGCTCTAGAGGACTTCATGACTTGGGAGAGTAGCTGGTTTTTTGAGGGCTGAAAGTGATGGACTTTCTCCTCTGGGAATGAGAATTCTGCGAGGGGCCCACACTGCCGGTGGTCTCAGCCTGCTTTTTCTTAGGACTTGACGGGGATCATTGTGGAGTTGCCCGTCATGGGTGCTGGCAAGACAATTACTACATTATTTTTCACTGTTTGGGATTATTTTTAAAAGGCTAGCTACAGACCAGAGGAAAAGGAGTATGGGAGGTGGTGAAGCCCTGGTGTTATCCACAGTTGCCATCTTTTCTGTCTTATTTCTGTTCATGGAAATTCAGTCAGACTAAGGCCTCTGGTGCTTGCACGCAGGACAGTGGTTTCAGGGGACTTTAGCCATCAAGAGGGCAAGAACAACTTTGTGTCAGTAACTGCTGATTGACTAAAAACATATTGGAGGGTTTGTTCGGGCAGCATAAAAACATGAAGTCATAAATATTTCTGACAATGATAATTGACACTTATCTTGGGCAACCCCGTTTGCCCCTCTGATCCTCGTTTTCTCATCCTTAAATATGGATAATAACATCAAATGACTAGGGCTATTTGGGCATTAAGTGAAAAAATGTAAGAACAGGGCATAAATCTGGGACTAGCAGGGAGTAGAGGCTCAAAGTGGCGCTGTGATCCTTGCACAGGTACATCACCTGCTGCTGTGAGAGAACATGTGATGTGGGCAGGCTCACCCAGCAAATGAGAGGCAAAACAGGTGCTGGCTGCCTTAATTCCAGAGGTTCTAATGCAGTCTCCTGCTGACTGAATCCTCTTCTCTGAGCCCGTTCATTCACTATCTCTGCCAGCTCTTTCCAAGTGTGAACCCAGTGGAGACCTTTTCAAACTGTAGCCATGGAGCAGTTTGCATGAGGCAGACCCATCTCCTGGCAGCTGTCTCCATAGACACAACAGGTTTCAGTCTGCATCCCTTGCCTAGGTAAGTACAACCCTTTCCTAACTGCTTTCCCCATTTCGTTTTGGTCATACACTACTGCTGGAGCAATGTTGCTAAAAATACTTACTTTAAAACCCTTCACCATCACTCAAGACCTCATCCACTCCAGGCTCACACTGGGGAGTAGGGTTTTCATTTCTCTCGACCGATCCGTACCTCACAGTACTGGCTGAGGGATGTGGTCTTCCCAAAGGATCTTGGAAGGTAAACAGTCCATTCACCCCTCTGGATGATTGAGGTTCCCTTTTGGAATCAAGCGGAGCCATCCGAAGGTCAGTGAACTGTGTTGCCACAGCCCTGTGCAGAATCAAGCTGCGTTATGCCTTCATGGCGTCTGTCCCACACTGGGACACCATTGTGAATATTGTTGACTGTATCACACAGTGCCTCCTGTGTGAAGCCCATGGAAGAAATTCTTTTAGAATTATGCTGGGGAAATAATTATGGATTGGCTCTCCTTTGTGCTTTGGCTGCCAGGAAACTGGAAGTCACACTTGAAACTGTACCATAGCAGCGAGTGAGACTTTATGGTCTGGGCTTTTGGGCTCTGTGTTCTTTCCCCATGTTAATCCATGATTTTTGTGTATATTTTCTCTCATTCTTACTCTTTATGCTAATGAACCTAGTCATAGGATATAATTGAAATAAGAAATAAAGTGTCTGGTATTGTAGAAGTTAATTTGTGAAGTAATAATAAGTAACACTTATTGAGTAATTGCTCTGTGTGAGGCATTGTTCTAAGTCTCTTATATGCATTTTTGCATTTAATTTTCACACAAACCTTAAGTGGTAGGTGATATTATTGTCCCATTTTTACAGATGAGGAAACTGAGGCATGAAACAATAAGTGATTTGCCCAATGTTATGCAGCAAGTAATTGGCAAAGTCAGACTTTGATGATGGGATAGTTTGACTCCAGAACCTAAGACCAGAACCATTAGGCATTAAGCTTCCCAAGAAACAAGAGAAATGGGCATAGCCTAATTAAACCTTAGGTATCTCGTCTTTGCTTATAAGAGAAATGAGATGTGGTGTGGGTAAGAGTTTGCTAAGGTTGATGTACACATAGGAGCAACTAGAAAAGTGAATAGATCTGAGTGAGGCATCAGGCTCTGGAAGACCCCACTATGTTTCAGTGTGTTCTGGAATGGGGACATCTGTGAGCAGAGCCAGGGATTATTTCAGGTCAGGTAACTCCATCATATATACCCTACCTGCCTCTATCACTTAAGTTTCAGTCAGGCCAATTATTTTCAATTCCACAACCCTGCCAGCCAGCACACCCTCTTGCCCTGGGTGTGAATACGCTGCTCCTCTTTCACTTCCAGGTTTAGCCTTGTAAACCAGTCCATTTTTCAGGAAACAGCTCAGAAATCCCAGGGGTGCTTTCTTGGGTTAGACGTCCTGTCACAGTCCCCAAACTTGCAAGTTGCTGTGTTTTTCTTTTCAACAGTGCTGAATGCACTATTAAAAAGGCCTGTTTATTGCTCTATTTTCTCTTGTAGAATCTGAGATTCTTGAGGGCATGCAGTATGTTTTATTCTGCATTGCATGTTGGAGTCATTACATTTGCTTGTGTGCGTAGACTCTGCATGAAGATTTGTCAAACAGAAAATCGTATCTGCTTTGTACTTCTATTTGCACGACTATTCAAATTATCATACAGTGTTATTTTACCATGTGTGGTCTCACACAGGCCTCATTGTGGAATAAAATAGTGTATAAACAAGCAAGCAAGCAAATAAATACATGTAACTCAAATTTGCCTAGTGCTTTTTAGTTGAAATCATTTAATATCATTTATCTCATTGGTTACAACACTCTCATTTTGCATGTGAGGAGAGACTGCTCAGGATTGCTCAGCTCATAAGGTAATTTAGGGCAGGCTCAAATCCAGAACAGGGGCTTTGGATAACACAGGTCCTGGGCATAAAGGCTGACCTGACCACTTGAGGGCCTCTTTGAAATTTAATTTTCTCATTTCTAAAATGAGAATAATAATAGAACCTAGGGTAGCAGTGCAGATCCAGAGAGTTATGCTAAGCATGAAAGCTGCATAAATGCTTGGTGAATACATTAACATACAATTTAACTCTGTAGAAAACTTTGCAACAAATGCCAGGTTGTAAGAAAGCACTGGAATTCCTTGTGTGTTCCTGACCACACTCATTCTTCCTCCTAACTTTTTGCTCATTCACTTCCCTCTAGATTTTGCAGTTACTGAAGAGCCTTAGTTTTTGCCACGTGTACATGATTTCATAATTCTTGGCCTTGCTTTGGATTCCCACTCTCCCTGAGCTCGCTCTCCAAGACTTGTTCTTTCGCTGAGTTGGAAAACTTCCTTCTCCTCTTGCACAACTTCTCTGATTCCACAGCTGTGACACTCCACCTGGCAGGGAGCTCTGCTGTGGACACAGAGCTCACTTGGGGGCCTCAGCCAGGAACACAGAGGCCTCACTGCCTTGACCCAGCAGAGAACACCTTCCTCTGATTCTAGGAAATGCACGAGAGGACCTGCATTGTTTCAAAGCCAACATTTTTCAGGCATTGGACAATTTGATGGTGGAGTTCATTTCCCCCTTCCATCTGGCCTGGTTCATTTTGATCTGTCAAGTATCCTTGGGGCCAGACAGATTGCCAGATTGGGTAATTTTCTCAGAAAAGAGCTATAAAGATGAGGGTTTCAGAAGTGCTTTCAGTATGAATCACGAGTTGCAGGCACCAGGGCCAATATGGAGCATATGTCCATCAAGGAGGATGGGGCAAAGCAAAGTGGGAACTACATGTGACATCCTTGGGGCGGCCACAGTTCAAAAGAGAGTCCTGCACCTGTGAACTTTTAGTACTTTTAAAAGGTATTTCCATAACCCTTTAGATTGAATTCACATTGTTGTTCGTTCAAAAATAATTATCGAGCCTTGAAACAGATAGTTATGGCCCTGGCAGTCTAGTTGGAAACATTGGCCTATAAAGTGACTAGTACAATATAGTGTGATGAGGGCTGTAGTGAGGGAAGCACAGAGAGCTACATGATGCTGCGTAAAAGGCCCTCCATCTAGACTTGGTGGGGGTCGTGAAGATGGAGGTGACAGGTGGCAGGGAAAACTTGTCAGAGGAGTTTATCACTTAGCTAAGATCTAAAGAATGAGAGGAAATTAGCTAGTTGAAGAATAATCCAGGAAAGAGTAATCCAGGGACAAGAAATAATATGTGTAAAACCCTGGAGGTGAGGGAGCATAACGTGTTTGAGAAACAAACACAGTTTCTGAGTGGGACTGGGGTGTAGGCAGAGATGAGGTGAAGACAAAAGAGAGATGTGGGCACTCACTCCCAATTTTTTCCCTCTTTTCCCTTTACTACAATATTTGCCTGAGCAAAATGTGCTCAGGAATAAATGTGTTAAATGAGAAATTCCTTACACTCATAGATTCAGAAATTCTTAAAGTTCTAACAGGACTTTAAAAGCTACCCATTCAGAAAGGAGGCTATCTTAAAGGTGGCCTTTAATAAATAAATAAAGAAGCAACTCAGAACTTTCCTGGGTATGGCAGGATTTTGCAGGATTTGGATCCCAGTATTTGGGCTTATTACTAAGCCATTGTATGAGGCCCTAGCAGAGCCAGCGCATGAACTACTAGGAGGGGTTTGCACATAATAAACCATACCTGCTGTTGTTATATTAACAATCAGGGTTAGCTGAACTGCAAGTTCAAAAGATTTACCAACAGGCTATCTGGCTACATAATTTCAATAACCCCAACTACTCAAGCCATTTGGGACTCCATCAAAGGGTACCTACTAAGTGTAACATGGTTCTTATCTTCCTGGGAACTTTAATAGCTGTGTTATTCCTGCTAATCTTTGGTCTTTGTCTGTTTAGCTTCCTCGTAAAGTTTGTGTCTTCTAGGTTGCAACAATTCCATGTCAAAATGATGGTCGTGCAAGGATTCCAATTAACTGCTGCCTTGGATTCAGACTCTTTTGATGACCCATGCTGGGAACACTGAGACCAGGCAGACAGAGATTTCCATGCCCTCACTAGGCAGGGCCATCACTCCTAATCAGCAGGAAGTAGATATAGAAGACTAACATTCTCCCTCATTGACCCTTAAGAATAAAGGGATGGAAATCTCTGCAGGGGGGAAAATGAGACAGGAATAATACAGGGTGGTTGCAGGAGAATAGAAAATTCCAGGCAGCAGTTTCACATGACTAGCAAAAGGAAACTGTTAAAATAGCTGCAGAAGCTATAGGCTGATAAGACTGAAAAACCAGGGTGTGGACCAAGCTGGCTAAGACCAACTGGACACAACATGGCACTGGGATTGAACTAGTTTTCACCCAAGACCTCATTATATGCTCATTAACACATTAAATCACACACTCACCAGCACCATGTCAGCACAGGAACACCTATAGTTGGTATAAAAATGGATATCATCGCAGTTCCGAGATCTCTCCACCTTTTTTCCAGGAATCTTCCTGGCTAAAGAAACCCATAAAAGTGGAAAACTCAAACTCCGCAGTGCGAATCTCTCTTGAGTACCCCTGCACTACCCTCTCTTGAGTGTGTACTGATAAGACTTCGAATGACATTTTAAGAAATTTAAATTTCAACCTGAAGTCAATAAGGAAGAATGGGGTCCGTTAGAAAGAACTGGTTGGTAAAATGAGAAAAAATGGATTGAAGGAGGTGAGTCCAGAGGCAGGATACTATTTGAAATGCAATTTCAATAGTCCAAGGTGGAGAAAATGACTGTATGAAAGAGAGCATTGACAATGGGGATGGACAGAGAGGAAAGTTCTGAAGAGAGGGACTGCTAAAGTGAGATCTTAATAAACCCCAGCAGACTGACCTGTTGCTTTTTTGTTAATTAGGGCAGTGGTCCTATCCCTGGCTAAGCATTAGAATTTCCAGGAGAAGCAGGCCTAGACTGCACCTCGGACCAACTGAATCAAAATCATTAAGGGCAGGGTCCTGATTCTCAGGTGATTCGCTCTGTTTAGCTCTGGTTGAGAACAGATCATCCTAGGGAGAGTTTTTCAGGCCTTTGCTCTCTGGGCTGGGAGAGATTTGGCATTTATTTACATCAGGAAAGCTAGAAATGGAAAAGCACACTATTGCATGGATGAAAGAGTGCAGTATTTAATATATATCTAGACAGCGCTATCTAGACTTAGAACTGTTATGTAATTTATCATCCAAGCAGAGAAACTATTAACTGCACAGGACACTGGACTGTGAGTGCAAACTGAGATTGTCATGGGTGAACCAAAATAAATGGCAACCTTACGTTTTGTCACCAATTCTACTGCTCCCATTCTTTCTAGAGCCTTCCCCCAATGAGGCTTTCACCCCATTATTGATAAGAACTTTTATTGCCCAGGTCACCAATTACTACATGGTTGAACCTAACAGTCAATTGTCCACTTTTTATGTGGTGCAACAGCTGATTTCGTTGATTCTTTATTCACTTAGCTATGTACCACACTCCTCTGGTTTTCCTCTCAGCTTGCTGGCTAGTTTTTGTTTGTGCTGGCTCCTTATAACTCCCTGACCTTTCAATATCAAAGTGCACCTGGGTTCAGTCCCAGGCCCCATCTTCTTTGTCTCTCTCCACTCTTTGACAATGTCATCCAGTTTCATTGATTGGAATGTTATTGTTATGCTGACAAGTTCCAAATTTATGTTTCTAGCCCCGGACCTCTTCTGTGAATTCTAGACTCTTCTTCCAAATGCCAGTTTGACATCTCACCTGAGTGATAAAAGAACCTGACTTCAGCTTTCCGGCAGCTGAACTCCAGCATCCTCCTGCCCCTGCACAAGATCTGTTTTTCTCAGTCTTCCTCATTTTAATAAACAATAACCCCTTTCATCGAGTTGCTCAGACCAGAAGACGTATTGCCTTTCCCATGTCCTCTCTTTTTCCTAATCACCATACTCAATCTGTCAGCAAGTGCCTTCATAACACACCCAGCATTTGCCCACCTCTTCTCCCACAACTGCCTTCATTCTGTGCTAAGCCGCCATTGTTTAGTACCTAAATGATTTCACCAATGGGTCTCTGTACTTCTGTTCTGGTTTCCCTGCTGACTCTTCTCAACTCCACAACCAAATTAATGCTTTTAAAATACATGCCGGTTGATCTCACTTTGCTGTTCAAAATCTCCAATGGCCTCCCATCCCATACAGAGAAGAGGTCAATCTTTACAATGACCTTCAATGCTCTGTACTCTCACCTCCCATCTCCAGCCTCATCTGCTCCCATCATCTCCTTCACTTACACTGCTCTACCCACACTTGCATCAGACTTGATCCTAAAATTCACCACTCTGGGTGACTTAGACACTTTGGACTGCTATCAAATTTCTCAGGAGTTCGGGAGGTTGGAAGTCCGGGATCAAGGTGGCAGTTTGATCAGGTTCTGGTAGGTACCTTCTTCTGGGGTGCAGACAGCCAACTTCTTATATACTCCTATGGAGTGAGAGGGCTCTCTGGGGATCCCTTTTATAAGGACATTAATCCCATTTTTGAGGGCTCCCCCCATGATCTAATCACCATCCAAAGGCCCCACCTCCTGGTACCATCACCTTGGAGGTTGGGTTTCAACATGTGAATTTGGGGAGGACACATTCAGGCCATTGACTGTAGCAGATGATCATTTTCTCTAACTTGGACTCTTAACATTACTGCCAACTCTGGGCCTTCAATGTTTCTTCTGCTTTAATGCCTTACACCAGGTATCCCTCTAGTCACTCTGTTACTTCCTTTGAGTCTTTGCTCCAAAGGCAACTTCCGTAAGAGGTCTTGGAGGAACACTCCTTAAAGTATCACCTTCCTTCTCCCCCAGCACAAAATGTATACTCTATCTCCTTTTATGCTATTTCCCCATAGTATTTTTCATGACTTGATGTTCTTCAGGTTATCCTGACTTATTTATTATTTGTCTTTCACCCATTTAAATATAAGTAAACATAGGAGCAAAGATTTATTTTCTGCATCCCTGGTGCTTAGAAGAGTGTCTAAAATATGATAGGTGCTCAATAATTATTTTATGAATAAGTAAATTGAATTAGAGGAGTTGGAGTGAAGGCTGAAGTCTGGTTTTCAAGAGGATGGCATCATAATGATTTTGTAGGGGCCCATTGTAGGAAGCTAAGGGCAGCAGAAGTGGATCTCCTGCATGGATGAATCAGGGGTCATTCAATTAAATAAACATTTATTGAGGACTTATTCTACATTAGGAGAATTTCAGAGTTGCTTCTGACCTGGAGAAGCTCACATGCTACCGAAAGACAGGAATATAAACCATGATGTTAAGCAGAATCACGTGTGTACAAAAAGGAAGGATAAACATGGGGAGTAGAAGCAGAAAGGGAGGAGAGATTTGCTCAGAGGAGGAAGGGAGACTTACTAGGGAAACTTCCACAGAGAAGGTGGCATGGCATTGTGTTTGTATCAGATGAAGAGAACTTCAATGGAGGGAGGGTGGAGTACAGGGCACAGCATGGAAATAGAAACGAATAGGATGTGTTTGGTCAGTGGGGAAGAGACCATCACGAGTGCATCATGAAGTAAGTGGGCAGAGTTAGTGAGATACAGACAGGCAGGCAAAAGCTAGACCACTTGGGTGAGGGGAGCGGTGCCGTGTTGGAGAATTTGGCTATTATTCAGTAGAGAGCTGATTACATTTTGGAGACCTTAAGTGATGTGATGTAACTGACTTTGTAACATAATAACTCAGTTTGAAGCAATGGAAGAAACCAGAAATTTCAAAATCAGTTAGAAGGCCATTTCTCAGATGAAAGGTTATGAATTTAAGGTAAGTAATGGACATCTGATTGCCCGCTGTCTTCATTCTTCACCTACCTAAATCTTTACCACCCTTTAGATTGAACACTTCTTTCAGGAGGCCTTTCTGAGTTCCCCAAGATCCCTTTTTGTGCCTTTAATCTGTTCATTTGTTCATTCATTTAGTCTACAAATATTGAGTAAGCATCTCTTTCCTACAACTGTGACAAGTATATTAACACAATAATAACAGAATAGATATGAATTATAATATGGGCTAGAAAGGAAAAGAATAGAGGGGGATATAAGGAAATAAATAACAGGAAACTTAATTCAATTTAAGGTCAGGAAACTCCTCTCTAAGGAAGCCACATTCAGATTCTTTGACTGAAAAGTAGGAGCCGACCAAGTGAAGATAGGAGAGGAAGACTAATCAGGCAGAAGAGATACATGTGCAAAGGCACCACAATGGTGGGAAGAGTGTCTGTTTCCCTTTCTAGAATATAAGTACTATATCTTTAGCATTCAGCAGAGTAGCTGGGGCTTAATAAGCGCTTAGAAAATATTAGTTTGGTGAATGAATCTAGCCACGAGTCAAGTCTAAATATGATTGGCTATTTAGCAGACACCTCGGATCCTGTCTCTCTAAATCCAATATGATTTCATTCCAGTGTGGCTTGTATTTACTTCAATTATTGATTCGGGCAATAACAGTGATCACCCCTATTCTTGGATACAACCTGGAAATAAACAGAAGAAACCTGGTGTGTGTGTGTGTGTGTGTGTGTGTGTGTGTGACCGAATTGGAGAGTTACTTGGTTGATTATAACACTAGCTCTCATATATGATTTTTTATTGCAAAACTTTTTTGTGGGGGAATCAGCTTAGGAGGGTTTCAGAGCTGAAAAAGACTCTGGAAATCAGGTTTCCTAACCCTTTGTTATAAATTGAGACCTAAAAAGGCTTACTGTCTTGTTTGTGGTTGGACATATGGTCATGCAAAAATAGTAAGGCAGGGATATTGGAGGTAAGAGGAAGTTTTCAAACCCTGAACGATAGTTCCTCAATGCTCAAAAGGCTGAGAAAGAATTCGAATTGGTAGTGGGGCTGGAAGTGGGCGGGGAGCAGGATTGTTGTTGGTAAATGTTAAAAAAAAAAAAAGTTCTGGATTTGCTCCTAAAAAGAAGGAACTGAAAAGGAACTGTTTTTTTTTTTTTTCTTCCAGATATGGCCTTTAAGACTGTGAAATAACAGAAAACCCAAATGAATCTAGTTTACTTCAGAGAGCTGTAAAGATTTTACAGAGGAATTTTCATTAGTCTTTGCTTTTTCTCCAGGACCCAAGTGACCACCTGGTAATTACTTCACCAGCAGAACGACTCATACAGCCAGCAGTCCACTTTGTTCTTCTACAGATCCTGCCTGCAGTGTTGGATCTAACAACTTCTTCCCTGACCCAAGATTATGAAGAATTTCTCCTGTGTTTTCTTCTAAAAATTTTACATTTAGATATATAATCCATTTTGAGCTAATTCTTTTAAATAGTTCAAAGTATAGGTTGAAGTTCTTTTTTTTTTTTTTTTGCAGATGCATATCTAATTTTTCCAGCACCATTTGTTGAAAAGACTAATGTTCTTGCCTGAATAGCCTTTGCATTGTTGTTGAAAATTATGTTTACACATATACACATTCCATTGATCTATTTGCCTATTCATGAAAATACTATAAATAGGGATTTATAGGGAGTCTTGAAATTTTGATTAATATAGATTTATAGGGAGTCTTGAAATCGGATAGCAGAAGTTATTTAACCTTACTCTTGTTTTTAGAAGTTGTTTTGGATAATCTAGATCTTTTGCATTTCTATATAAATTTTATAATCAGTTTGGCAATTTATTTAAAATATTCTTCTGGGATTTTGATGGACACTACACTGAACCGGTGGATGGCTTTGGGGAGAACTGACATCTTAGCAATACTGAGTCATCTAACATATGATCTTGGAAATTGCTCCATTTATTTAGGTCTTCTTTCACATCTTGAAGTAGTGTTTTGCAGCTTTCAGTGTGTAGGTATTTAATAGATTTAAAAACATGATCCCTAAATATTCAATTTTTTGACGCTATTGGAATTTTAAAAAATTAATTTCTTTTCTGTAGAAGGAAAATAATAAAAGATTAAATAAGACAAAAAGAATCAAAGTAAAAGAGAAATCATTGACAAATATAATAAAAATAAAATAAAATAAAATACAAAATTAATTTCTTATTTTTTTGCTAGTATATGGATATGTAATTGATCTTTGGATTATTGATTTTGTATCCTTCAGGCTTGCTAAACTCATTTAGTTCTAATACCTTCTTTTGGGCAGAATCAGTTGGATTTTCTACATAGATGATCATGTCATCTGTGAATAAAGTCAGTTTAACATCTTCCTTCCCAATCTTGATGTCTTTTATTTATTTCTTTTTATTGTCTGAAAACTCTTAAGAGAGTTTTCAGAATTATAAAGAAATCTTAAAATTCAATAGTAAAAAGGCAAAAGATGGTCAGAATCTAAACACAGTTCTCCAACATGGCTAATGGAAGTAAACCAGGGCAATCATGGGATTCAGCTGTTTTGTTTCTCACATCTTAATGATTACTCTCTGTTTTTGCCTGATGTTCACTGCTTTGAAGACCATTATTTCATGTACGTAGTCTGGTTTCTGATTATATACGGCAGGAGGGTAAATCCAGTCTCTTTTACTCCATCTTGACCAGAAGCAGAAGTTTTCCCAATTTGCATTTAGGATAAAGGTAAAAGATGAGATTTTAAAAATATTCTTCATATCTTTAGGCAAATTTATATTCACTGCGTGCAGAGCTTCTTGAGCCCATGTGTTTAATTTCTCATGGGAGCAGATCAAGCATGGAGAGATGCTCTTCCTAAGGGAGCCACAGGGGCCAAAAGATCTAAATTATTTTCAAGGTCATAGTGATAGTAACAAAGCAGTTCCTGACATATGTGTAGCCCTTCATGGTATAGAGAATGCTTTTGCATTCATGAGCTCAGTTGAGCCACACAGCTTCATCAGACAATAATGGCTATGAGGCGGTGGGTGAGTATTGACAAAGACTTGGATGCTCAGAGAAATGAAATGAATTTTCTAAGAATATGCAGCTAAGGAGGGGAGCTAGGGGAGCTGCTACTTGAGTCCTGGGTTGTCTTACTTCTTATCCAACTCTTCTGTTTTTGAAGACATTTTTTTTTTTTTTGAAAAACCACATTTTGTTTATTCAACAGTTGCTGGACATTCAGAAAAACACTGTTTTAGCTATTTTGAAATTTCCACTTTATGCGTATTATAAACACTACTGCCATGAACATTCATATATAGGTTTTTGTGTGGACATCTGTTTCCAGTTCTCTTGGGTGCACGCTTGAGTGGAATTGTTGGGTCATATGGTAACTCTGTTGAAATTTTTGAGGAACTGCCAAACTTCCAAAGTGACTCCACCATTTTATAATCCTAGGAGCAATGTGTGATGGTTCCAATTTCTTTCCATCTTCACCACTTGTACTGTGTCTGTGAGTCAGCCTAGTAAGTATGAAGTATCTTTTGTGTGTTCATTAGCCATGTTGGAGAACTGTGTTCAGATTCTGACCATCTTTTGCCTTTTTATTATTGAATTTTAAGATTTCTGTATAATTCTGGATATAGGTCCCTTATCAGATACAAATGCTTCTCAATTTAGGATGGGTTATGTCCTGGTAAACCCGTCGTAAGTTAAAAAATCTCAAGTTGGAGCTGGGCGCGGTGGCTCACGCCTGTAATGCCGGCACCTTGGGAGGCCACGGTGGGTGGACCACGAAGTCAAGAGATTGAGACCATCCTGGTCAACATGGCAAAACCCCATTTCCACCAAAAATACAAAAACTAGCTGGGTGTGGTGGCATGTGCCTGTAGTCCTAGCTATTCGGGAGGCTGAGGCAGGAGAATCATTTGAACCCAGGAGGTGGAGGTTGCAGTGAGCTGAGATTGTGCCACTGCATTCCAGCCTAGTAACAGAGTGAGGCTCCATCTCAAAAAAAAAGAAAAAAAAAAAAGGAAAAAAAAAAATCTCAAGTTGAACCATCATAAGTTGGAGGCCATTTGTATATGATTTGCAAATATTTTCTCCCATTTGGGGGCTGACTTTTCACTTTCTTGATGGTGTCCTTTGAACAGAGCACACAAGTCTTTAATTTTGATGATGACCAGTTTATCTGTATATTTTACTTGTTGTTGTTTGTGCTTTTGGTGTCATATCTAAAAAACCACTGCACAATCCAGGGTTCTTAAGATTTACTCCTGTGTCTTCTTCTAAAGGTTTGATAGTTTTGTCTCCACTCTTCAGTTTTCAAATATTCTCTTTAGAAATGCCCAAAGGCCTTTCTGCCAAACAGAAGAGTCAAGAATCCATGGTGTCCCTCACTTGCAAATGAAGTAATATGAACAACTTCCCACCTAAGAGTCCCTGTCTTTACTACTTTTATCTACTTTCCAATCATGTGGTCAGAAAGGACCTTAGTTCTTAGTGTGGAACAAATAGAATCCATTACATGTAGTAGTCTAGGAATATTTGCAGAGCTTGTGCCATGTGCTGGGCAACAAACTAGGTGCTGGGGGTACAAGTGAGACCACTCAGGTCTGCAAAGAGCTCACAGGCAGTTGGTAACGATCAGAAACAAGAAACTACAGGGTTACCAGAAGTGTGATAAAAAGTGGCCCCTCATAATGCAGTGAGGTTGGGTTGGAGGGCATTCTCCAAAGTGAGTCCTAAAGGAAAAAGCACATGCAAAGGCCTGAAGCTGACAAGTACATGGTATGTATTGAGAACTGCAAAGAGCTTGTTATGACAGGGTGATCAGGAGCAAGACAAGTTCAAGAGAAACAGGTGTTCTAGAGAGAAGTTAGCCAGAAAGGTAAAGCAGCTACCATGATCATTGTGCTGTGCTAGAGGTTGTGGATACACAGTGAACACCTGGCCTTTTGGTGCTGGCTCCAGTTAGCACAATTTCATTTCATGCAACTATAAGACCAAGTGGTTAACCTTGGCCTTTGAGTATTTTTAATTGACAAATAATAATTGTAGGCCAGGTGTGGTGGCTCACACGTGTAATCCCAGCACTTTGGGAGGCCGAGGTGCGTGAATCACGAGGTCAATAGTTTGAGACCAACCTGGCCAACATGGTGAAACTCCGTCTCCACTAAAAATACAAAAAATTAGCTGGGCATAGTGGCGGGTGCCTGTCCCAGCCACTCAGGAGGCTGAGGAAGGAGAATGGCTTGAACCCAGGAGGTGGAGGTTGCAGTGAGCTGAGATCACACCACTGCGCTCCAGCCCAGGCAACATAGTGAGACTCCGTCTCAAAAAAAAAAAAAAAAAAAAAAAAAAAAAACAGACAAATAATAATTGTATATATTTATGGGACACAATATGATGTTTCATTAAATGTATACACTGTGGTATAATCCAATCAGGTGAATTAATAGATCCATCACCTAAAATATTTATTTCTTTGTGGCAAGAACATTAAAAAACTCTCTTTCTTGGCTGGGCACTGTGGCTCACACCTGTAATTGTAACACTTTGGGAGGGTAAGCTGGGAGGATTGCTTGAAGCCAGGAATTGAAAACCAGCCTGGGCAACATAGTAAGATCCTGCCTCTACAAAAAATAAAAAAAATATTGTGAAGACAAGTTTTTAGAGAAGTTTTAGGTTCATAGCAAAATTGAGAGGAGGGTGCAAAGATTTCCCATATAGTCCCTGCACCAACACATGCATAGCCTCCCCTATTATCAATATCTCTCATTTTAGTGGTACATTTGTTACAATTAACTTATATGAGGAAAGCTACAAAATCCACAGTTCATTAGATTTATACTTAAGTATTTCATTTTTAGGAGTGCTAATGAAAGTGGTATTGTGTTTTTAATTTCAAATTCCACTTGTTCATTGCTGGTCTATAGGAAAGCAATTGGCTTTTGCATACTAACCTTGTATCCTGCAAACTTGCTGTAAATTTTTATTAGTTCCAGTTTATTTTGCCAGTTTTTTCAGGTTTTTTATATAGACAATTACGTTATCTGCCAACAAAACCAGTTTTATTTCTTCCTTCTAATCTTCCTTTGATTTCCTTTTCTTGTCTTATTGCATTAGCTAGGGCTTCCATTATGATGTTAAAAGGAGTGGTGAGAGGGGACATTCTTGCCTTGTTTCTGATCTTGGTGGAAAATCTTCTACATTCTTACTATTAAGTATGACATTAGCTACAGTTTATTTTAATAGATATTATTTTTCAAGTTGAGGAGGTCCTTCTCCATTCCTAGCTTACTGAGAGTTTTTGTCATGAATGGGCACTGGGTTTTATCAAACGCTTTTTCTGCATTTATTGATTTGGTCATGTGATTTTTCTATTGGGCCTGTTGATGTGATGATTAACGTTAATTACTATTATTATTATTTTTTGAGACAGGGTCTCACTTTATCACCCAATATGGAGTGCAGTGGCTCAATCATAGTTCACTGCAGGCTTGACCTCCTATGTTCATGTGACCCTCCTGCCTCCGTCCCCTGAGTAGCTAGGACACTACAGGCACATACCACCACACCTAGCTAATTAAAAAGATTTTTTGTAAACACTGGGTCTCACTTTGTTGTGCAGGTTGATCTGGTCTCAGGTAATCCTCCTGCCTCAGCTTCCCAATGTGTTGGGATTACAGGCATGAGTCACCACGCCTGGCCAACATTCATTGAATTTTGAATGTTGAATCAGCCTTGCATTCCTGGGGAAGAAACATCTCGCTTGGTTACAGTGTGTAATTCTTTTTATACATTGTTGTATTCCATTTGCTAATATTTTGTTGAGGACTTATGCATCTATGCTCATGAAAGATATTGGTCTGCAGTGTTCTTGTAATAGGTTGTTTTCCTGTGGTGTTTCCCAGTCTGGATTTCACTGATTATACCTCTGTGGTACAGTTTAACGTGTTCTTCTGTCTTCTGTAGTTCCTAAAAATTAGTTTGGTATTTCACTCTTTTTTTGAAAAATAAAAACTTATGGAGAATTTCAAACATGCTAAAGTAGCTAAAATTGCATAATGAATTCCCACATATTCATCATGTGGCTTTAATAGTTATCAACTCCTGGGCACTCTTTCTCCATGTATACCCCCGTCTACTTACTGCACTTCATACTAATACATCTCAGCTGTAACATAATTACACCGGTAAATAGTTCAATATGTACACTAAAAGATAAGGGGTATTTATAAATGCATACTTATAATACCTTTTTATGTCTAACATTAGCAATGGTTCTTTAATGTCATCAAGGATCCGGGACATCTAGAAATTTATAGTGGTCTCCGAATGTCATAATTTTTTAAACAGTTAATTTGAATCAGGATCCGGTAAGTTCACCACATCGTAATTTTAATGTATATGTTTCTTCTCCATCTTGTTTTCTTCCTTTTGTAATTTATTTGTTGGGAAAAAAAACCCCAAAAAACCAGGTTTTTTCCCTGTAGTGTTTCCCATTCTGGGTTTTGCTGATTGTACCTCTGCGGTACAGTTTCACATGTTCTTTTTTTTCTGTAGTTCCTGAAAATTAGTAGTTGTAACTAGAGGTTTGATTAGATTCAGGTTTAATTTTTTTATTTTAACAAGACAACCTTATAGGTGGCGTTGTGTTCCTCCTCAATAGGCACATAATCTCTACATGTTTTTTTTGTGATGTTAGCAGTCATTGATACTTAAAGCCATAATTCATTGCGGGCTGCAAAATGGTAATATTCTAATTCTATCACTTGTCTGGAATTATTTTCCTTTATATTATCATACATTCTACAAAGTGACTTTAAATATATTAGCTTATCTGCTTGTAAATAACCCTTAAGGTAGGACACCTGTGTATTAGGTTGCCACAAAATGGCCCTCCAGAGAATCATGTTTCTCTGTGACCATGTTCCTTTCTGCGGTTTGATTTTGCCTTCCTCCCATCAAAGGGTTGGTGTGGAGTCTCTGTTCCTTGCCCTTGATTCTGGGCTGTCCGTGTAACTTGTTTTGACCAATAGAATATGGAAGAATTGATACTGTGTGAGGCTGTGCCATAAGAGACTATACATTTTCTGGTTTCCCTCTCTTGGAACATCATTGTCATGTAAAAAGGCTCAGTCTCACTACTTGGATATGAAAGATACTATACAACAATAGATTCTCAGAGTCTTAGCTGTGTGCCTTGAGCCTAGATCCCAAATGACCCACCAGTTAAATGCTGCTCCATGAATGGGCCCAGGCAAAATCACCAGAACCGCCCAACCAACACAGAACTGTAAGAAACAAACTCCTGATGTTTCAAGTCACTAAGATTTGGGGTGATTTGCTGTGCAGCAAAGGCTAATGAAATGGAAGGAAGCTATCTACATTTTACGGATGAGAAAATTAAGGCCCCAGATAGGGGATACATCCAACTTACAGGGCTGTAGAACAAGATTAGAGTTTAGGAATTTTAACTCCTAATTCAGTGTTCTTTCCATTTATATTTTCCTTTCTCTTTCCCAAATTTACTGGCCATCTTAATCTAAACTCTATTATCTCATGGCAACCTCTGAGGCTTCCCAGCACATCAAGAAACCCTATGAACTGAGCTGAACTTAATAACTAGCTATTAGCTGGGGATCTAAAAACTTCCTTAAGGAAAATAGAAACCGAACATCTTTAGTAAAGTTTCAACCTGGGCTCTACTTTTAATTCCTATCATCATTCAATCTTTGGAAACAAAAACTTGAAAATTCCCAAATTGGCGGTGAGTATGCAGAAAGGCTTGCAATGTGCATAGCGTTAAGGGCTTAAAAAAAATACCCAAGCATAACAACAAATCTCTGTGTAAGTCAAGTAAGTGTTGACTGATTCTATCAATTTGTAAGTCCAAACAACTTCCAGATGGTTCAAATAATAATAAAAGTATCTTATATTTGATTAGTGCCTTTCAGTTTACAAAGCAGTTTCACATCTGTGTCTTTGTTCCAACCTCACAATGGAGCCTGTCAGAAAGGTAGGCTGGGGTCATCACTTCCATTTTTCTAGATGAGGAAACTGAGTCCTAGAAGTCACTGGCACAAAGCCAGTGACTAAGCAACTAGAAGAGGCAAGATTAAATCAAATCTTCTGATTTTGTGGTCAACAATTTTTCCACTACCTTGCCTTTATTCTTGCCTGTAAAGTTTCCTGAGAAAATCCTCTATCCATTTCCATTTTAATAACATGAAAGACGCAAGCAAAAATGATAAGAACACAAAATGGAGGAGCTCACAGTCTGGCAGAGCGATAGATAGGGAGACACATCCTTAGGACAACAACAACAATAATAGTATTAATAGTCAATATTAATTGAGTACTATATGTCTAATCCTGTTCTGAAAGTCTTACCTATCTGATTGAATTATCAAGACAATTGTATAAGGCCTGTACTGCTAGTATCCTCATTCTATAGATGAGACAACTGAAGCATAAATACATTTTAAGTAAAGAACTTCTTAAACACGACTTGTACGTGGTAGAGCTGAGATAGTAAGTTTCGTAGTAAAGGCTTGTAGAGGGTGAACAGGAACACAAAGAAAAGGATTCCTAGTTTCTCAGGAAAAGTCTGGAAAGGCTTCACTGAAGACAGTTTACATGGATTAGGACATGAAGCATCTTGGGTTTGTCAGGAGCCATGGGCAGTGTGATGGGCAGGTGGCATGTTAGAGAATGGCACGATCATGGAATCAGGAACAGTTCAATATGCTGAAGCTTACTAGCAAAGTGCTACTACACAGAGAGATACGTAAACAGACAACCATAAGGACAATTGCAACTCATATGCTTGTATAATAACGGGTGGTTTTGGTATTTTTCAATCCTTTTCACCTCAGAACAGCAGAACTCTCAGACCAGGAAAGCAAGGCTAATGTGTTTCTCTTGTTCAGTTTCGGCTAGGTTCATTAGCTTGCTTCTGTATCCTTGGGCCGACTTTCATTTGGGATGTTTACTCTACAGTTTCACGCTAGTTCATGCTTGGCGGACCTCTTCTAAGTATCAGTGCTAATTATCATTATTATCAAGAATTTTAATTAGTATAATTGCCACCAACATACATTTTGATTAATGCTAATTAACAGTAATTTCTAAGTTTCATTATTATAACTGAGATTTAATAAATTAATTAATATACCAATTAATAACATAGTTATATGGGACTTAATTTGCAAAGTGGTTTCAAATATAAAATCCCACTTGATCCACCCCGAAACTCCAGATAGTCGGCAGGGTGTGGGTTATTAACCCCATTTTATAGACAAGGAGGCTTAGGTAAGATAAATACCAAAACTCATTCAGTTTCCTGCCTCCCGGTCTAGTTCTATTTCTTCCTCAATCTCTCCATCTACAATTACTTTGAGTTTCACCCCAAGGTGAAGAGTTTCTGCCGTCGTGGCATGTATCATTCATTGTCCTACCTACAGGAAGATAGCAAGAGATTTAAAAGGAGTGCAGGCTACAGATCCAACTTGGGTATCAATTCTGCTGTGCTGTATATGAGCTGGGCAACTTTGAGAAAAATCACTTAATCTCTCTGAGCCACAGTTGTCCCTTCTGTAAAAAGATGATCATGTTGTCTACCTTGCACAGCTGTAGGATATGCAGAGGTAATATATTTAAAGCAGTAGTCAATAAATGGCAGCCATTATTATTGTCTCTTTTGGGTCCTAACTGCTGGTGCCCATGAAGAGCATCTCTCCTATAACTAACTGCTCTCAATTTAATGCTCACAAATGCAATAGGAGAGGCTTTGTGATATTAAGTAAGAGAACAGGCCATCTTCTGGGCTAATAGCCACTTTGAAGCCTGACTCCCAATTTTCTCAAATACCTACCCGCTTTGTGCCAAATTTTTTGTATCTGACAGACTGTAGGTCTCTCTCTCAGGCATTCCTGGCCTGGAAAAAAAAGCTAAGACCATGAAGATCCTTATAACTGAGTGGGCTTTGGTGTGTAATTGGTCCTATAAAAGGAAACAAAACCACCATGTATTGACATCTATGTGAATGATTCAAGCATTTTGCATATCTTGTTTAATTTAAAAAAAATGCAAAGAAAAAAATTATCGTTTTTCCAATTTTCACATGGAGAAACAGGCTGAGAGTAAGTGATATCCCCCCCACCACAAAAAGTCCCATGAGTGACATCACTAAAGTTTGAACACAAACTTTTCTCTGGCTCACAAAGCTGGTGCTCTTCTTCACATACCACCTGATAAAACTTTCTGCCCAACCCGCTTTCTGCAGGTCCTGGGCTTTCTCTGCTAGAAGAGGCTGAATCCCTGGAGTACCTAGAGTGGAGAACTGGTGAATGACATCTTATCTCCCTGCTCTAGCCTGTCCTATGTAACTTGGTCCCAGCCACCTCTCCTGTGGACTTTTCCTTCTTCTGAGCTTTTCCAGATGCTGGGCTGAGCGCAGATTCTGGTTTGATGGCATCTAGTCTGTAGGAAAACAGTTTGGTTTTGACCAGCACCGATAGACTCTTCTTCTCTTTTGAACTAGTTTTCTAGACACTAATGGCAGTGGAATTTGACCTTCTGGTCTTCCTTTTATGTTTGCTAAAATAAATGAAGCCAATAATCTCAACAGATAACCCAGTATTCCCATCACATGGCTCAGGACTACCCCCATTTGAGGTCTGTGATCCTGAGCATCTTTCACCAAAAAAAGTACCACTACTAATAATTAAGGTGATGGTTTACTGAAATCCTGCTAAATACTTAGCCAGGTGCTGGTTGTTTCACATGACTTGTTTCCAATGTTTTCATCATTCTGCAAGGTAGTAATTAGTATTGCAATTTAACATTTAAATGGGGGCCCAGAGAAGTTAAGTAACTTCTCAATGTAACACAGCACAACACATCATTAGCTTCCTTTCACACCTTTTCTTTATTTCTTCCTGATTCTTTTCTCCAAATGTATCTCTGAGGAGCTCTCCTTAGCCCGGTCCTCCTCTCTCGATGATTTCCCCTGTATTATACTTTCTTCTGGCTTCTGCTCTTATATCTATGTGGATGATTTCTAAAATGGCAGTTCCAACAGTGGCCCCTCCACGTTGTCCAAGAAAGGCTTTTAGAAGTCCTATTAATGTCTTAACATATCTTAACCTATCACTTGTCTTTACCCTTAAACCTACCCTTTCTCTGTCTTTGAGAACACGTCCACTCTCTGGGCACTCAGGTTCATAATCTTGGTATTCTTATGGGCAGATTCTCCTTTTCACTCCCCTAATCTGACACTCAGTCCCTAAATCTGGCCCTTCTCCATTCTCTTGATGGTGAGTCCTATTCAGGATCTTATTATCTCCCACCTGGCTGATTGCAATAGCTTTCTTCAAATCTCTCTGCTGTCATTCTCCTTTTCCTCCTCCTTCTTAGACCCTGTGGCAAGATTGTATCTTGGAAATACCTCCTTGCCTCAGGAGCCACTGATAGACCAGCAGCCTCCATGATCCAGCCTAAGCTAGTTCCCCGTGATTCCCCTGCATGTCCCATTTGTGCCAGCAAACCAAGCAATTCACTTTCTCAGAGTGTGCACTCAATTCTATTCCCTGAGCACACGTGCGCATGCTCACGCACACATACACACACACACACACACACACGCATACACACAGTGCAGTTTTGCTTATGATGTCATGGAGTGTTCACAAAGGAGGTGACATAGGAGCCAATCCTCGAGAAAGGAGCAGTTAGCCAGCTGTCAAAGAAGGGGCAGGGTATTAAAAGCAGAGAAAAGCACTTGCCAAGACAATGGTGAAGTAAAAAAAGCATGGTTCATTCAGCAAACTACCAGGATTTCAAAAATGTCCATGTGGCAGAGCAAAGTTTGGGAGTCAAATAGACCTGGGTTTGGGGCTTAGCTCTGTCACCTTTGTGGTCAGCTGTGTGATTCTGAACAGGTTTCTTAACTTTCTGAATCTCAATAAAATAAAGGTAAAAACATCTCATAGGAGGCGTTGTGAAAAACTTTTATATAGGAGGTATGTAGAGGGTCTTCCCTAAAATTTGGCTATGTTAGTATCATGGTTATGATGATAGAGGAGGATGGATCCTGGTGGTATGATGGGTGAAAGTGGCAATGTCATATTAGAAGGATGCAGAAGCTAAATTATACAGAGTACTGGTAAGTAATTGGGACTTTATTATCTAGCAAATAGTAGCCACGGAGAGTTTATAAGCATGGCTGACATGGTTATATCAGTGTTTTCAGATAACCATCCTGAAAACAGTACGGAGGTGAAGGACTAGTTAAGAGGCTGTTTAAACTCTCCTGGGGCAGAGATATGAAGGCCTGGGCTAAGGCTATGACATATTGATGGAGAAGAGGACACAGGCTGGAGATGTTCCAAGGAAGTCCATCACCCGGCCTACTGCCTGATTGCTTGTGTGGTTTAGAAAGACGATGCCACAGTTCCTAGTTCGGGCAAATTTGCTGCTGATGGGCTATAAACAAAATGTTGGCTGACAGAGACTTTTCATGTGTCTTGCAGCTATTTCCTAAGGATGGAGATTATTCCACAGAGCCTTAATTTCTTTAAAGAGTGCTGTCTGAGACATTGCAGTAGGGTAGAACTTGGCCAAATGAAAGAAAAACTTTATTTTCTTTGTTAATCAGTACTTCACAGCATGAGAAAGTTCAGCATAAACCAATTATAATTCAGTATCACTGAACTGGGTGAAATGAAAAAATAAGCAGAGACCAGGTGGTGTCAGCACAAAATGAATTCAGAAGAACAATGTTTATGTCTGTTTTAAAAAACCAAGAAGAGCCCAACACTGGAACACTGGAATCCAGGATAAATTAACTCTGTTCTTGTTTCCTCAGTTAAATTCTGTCAATCTGAGTTCTAAAAAAATAGCCTAAAGTATTTGTCTGCCTGCCTTACTGGCTCTTCCAAACATATTATTTCAAAGGACAGATTTCATTTAAATATAGAAAGTCTCAAAATCATGGCACGCTAGAATTATGTGAGAGAAAATAATAGCTCACCTTTGTTTTGCATGGAGGTTTTCTTAAAGCACTTTTACTTGTCTTAATCTCATTATCAGAAAAGTAGACAAGGTAGAAATTATTTTTCTCAATTTGCAGACAGTAAAAGTGATGCACACACTTTGGGAGGCTGAGGCAGTTGGATCACTTGAGTTCAGGAGTTCGAGACCAGCCTGGACAACATGGTGAAACTCCCTCTGTACTAAAAATACAAAAATTAGCTGGGTATGGTGGCATGCTCAGGAGGCTGAGACAGGAGAATTGTTTGAACCTGGGAGGTGGAGGTTGCAGTGCACCAAGATTGCACCACTGCACTCCAGCCTAGGTGACAGAGCAAGATTCCATCTCAAAAACGAAACAAACAAACAAAAACAAAACAAAACAAAAAAACACCAATGCACAGAGAGATTAGGGGTCTTGTCCAAGGCCACACAGCTTACCAGTGGCAGGGGTAGATCCCAGGACTTCCAGGTTGTAGCGACTATTGCTTTGCTTCCCACGGAGGCTGAGGCCTAAGGCAGCAGTCACAGGAAGTAGAGAATAGCTAAGTATGGGAATTGAGCACAAGGCTTTGGAATCAGTGTCCAGGATTTACATCTGCATTTACAACTTACTACTGTGGGACCTTGAGCAAATTAATTGGCTTTTATGAGTCTCAGTTTCCATATTTATGAACTGGAGATGAGCACTACCTTTCGTGCTTGTTGAGAAAATCAAATGAGGCAATGATAGAGCTAACACACTTTCTCTGTTCAGGGTCTGGGGCATTTTTAATCTCCCACAAATGGTGACTACTGTTATTAATTAAGTGGATACCCTCTGGAGTGGCTTTTGACTCACAAAGAATTTTGGAGACTGACCCTCAGTATGCAGGGATGGGGTGAGCCCTCCAGTAGCTTGTGTTCCTACTCATAACTGATGGATTGATGGGTAAACACGTGACCCACTCTGAGCTAATCAGAGGTTTTCCCTTGGATTTCAAGCCCAAAAGTGAGAATGGGTCTCTCTGTAGCTGTGAAGTATGAGGTTCCAGAACTGAGGGCAACCAAGCTCCCACCACATGAAGCAAGAAAGAGTCCATGGGCAGAGAGTTAGACAAGAAGGGCAGAGGGTCTTAGCAGGCCTCGTTCCTGAGGGCCAGGGGATTTCTGTCTTTCTTATGCCTGAGTGCTCAACATTTCCTTCATTATGTTGGTCACTTCTGACATATCTACTATAAGCTCTCCCTTTGACCTAATCCAGTTGAAGTTGAGCTCTTGTTATTTACAGATAAGAGTCTGGATTAATGTAATTATTGTTCGCCAGTCTTGATTATTTACTTCTGGTGGGACTAGAAAGCCCTTGGAAATAGAGGCACAAGATGATTCCAGAAACCAGGCAGAAAGAATGGAGTTTGCAGGCTGGCACACTGCTTACCAGATGTGTGACGTCAGACAGATTCCTTCACCTTCTGGTACCTCAGTTTCTTCCTCTGTAGAATGGAGTTCTGCCTGAAAATATCTGGCACCCAGATATTTTCAACAAATACTAGCCCCTTTTCCCTCTCCTTTTCACTTCTCTTCCCTTCCATGACAACGCAGTCATCTGCTGTGTTAATAGTCACATCAGAACAAATCTTCCACTCTGACCTCCATGAGGGTTTGTCATCAGAATAGCGTTCCTCAGTAGTATTATTTTTCATCACCAATTCCACTCCCCTTAGCATCCCCACTTTGTCTTTGTCTTTCCTTTACCCCCTAGTCCCCATAACACATACAAGTGCTTTCAGTTTCTCAAACATGTCATGTTCTCTCTCATCTCTGGATCTTTGCATGTTTAATTTCTTCTCTGTGCACTAGTCAATCCTTTATCCATCAAATTCTTTTGCATCCCTCAGCTGTCCGCTCAAATATTCTTCTTCTAGAAAGTGTTCTCTGACCACGTTCCACACTCAGGCTAGGTAAGCTGCCCTTTCTCTCTTCTTCCATTGCACAGTGTTTTACCCTATCATGCCACTGAACCATACTCTATGATTACTTACCTACTTTACTTCTCTCTTTCTCTCCTATTTTTTGCCTAGTTATTACTTCTTCAGGAAACTTTCTTTGACTTCAGTGACAATACCAGCATCCCTCTCCAACACCCATTTTACCCACTAATAGTTAAAACTCCTTACTGTGTGAGGGTCTTTCACGAAGATCTGTCTCTGGTTTTTGCTCAGCCCTTTGGCATCAGCACCTTGCGCATAGTTGGTCCTTGAACATATTCATTGGCTGACTAACGAACCTATAGAGCAAAGGAATTTCTGAATTCTCTAGAACTAGCATAGGGCCTAGGACACAGAAGGTACTTGCCACTGCCCCACACTGCCTGCCAAAACGTGGGCTTAAACAAAAACAAAAACAAAAATCAATAGGCTTTTGTGGAACACAAGACAAAATAGTGGCAAAAATTATGGTAATTATTATTATTTTTTTTGATGGAGATTTGATGGAGCCTCAAACCTCCATTCTTTCCCCATCAGCCAGGTTGGAGTGCAGTGGCATGATCTTGGCTCACTGCAACCTCCGCCTCCCAAATTATGGTAATTCTAACCGACCATTGGATTGACAATTTTGAGCTGATGGGGAAAGAATGGAAGTTTGAGGATCATAGAGTCTGGGTGGGAATTCTGGCTTGGCCACTTACTCTTGGTATGATAGGAAAGCAATGTAACATTTCTGAGATTCAGTTTCGTCTCTGTACAATGATATAGAGAAACGGTAGTGAGGTTATGACGTGCTATATGTAACATATTGCCTGTAGAACAAGCACTCGACTATGGCTGCTGTAACCTGGATAGCTTTTACCCATACATAGCCACTTGGGCCTTGACATCTGGATGATCTTCTTCATTTTTCACTCTGTTTGGAACTGTTGTAGCCTCCTAATAGGCAGGCGATTTTTCCAGCGACTCCAACCATGGATTTGTCATGAAGACTGTTTAGTGAACTGGAAACACTTTGGCTATATGCACCAATGATCAACGTGTCTCTGTGGAAAGAAGCTAAGACTTAAATTCTTTATCCTCTGGGTGTTCAGAATGAAGATGTATCCAAATTATTAAAGACTCCAGAAACCCAGGGACTGTAAAAATGAGTTGTAAAAGAAAGAATGGTTCATCATGGATTTTACTACTCCAGGATCCATGGAGGAAATGTAGTTGGTCCAGGCCACCAAATGTGTGAGGGATTTTATCATCGGGCAAGTTGCACATTGTCTCTCTCTGGACAGAGCCAGGTTCTTAGGATTCAGAAGCAGTGCCAAGGCTTGTGTCCCACAGATTAGCCCATGGGAGACTAGTAGGGTCACTAAGCTTTGATAGATGGAGACAGCATACATTGTACAGCTGTGCATTTCCCTGTGCTGTTTTTTTCTGCCCAGAACACTGTTCCCAACTTCTCCCCACACGCAAGGCTCTTGCACTTTTTATGGAAGGCAGCAGACCAATAGTCAACAAAGAGCATGGGCTTAGGAATCAAACTGTCTTGGGTTTGAATCCTGACCTTGCCATCTCCTAGTTGTGTGGAAAGTGACTCCTCTCTACACCTATTTCTTTGTCTTATAAACAACAACAACAAAAAAACAATGGGTAGTGGTATTCTACTCATCTGAGAAGGTGTTGTGAAGTTAAATGTGACAACGCATACAAAGTGTTTAGCACATTGTAATGCTAATAAATGATACTAATGTTTACTCATTCTTGATTCTCAGCTCAGCTCTCTCTTCTTTGTAACTGGTGGCCTCAAACACTCCTCTTTAATGTTCTCACTGCTTTTGGTCCAATCCTCCATCATAGCACTTTCCACTTTCTATTGTAACAGCCAGATTTTACAATTCAAGCCTTATTCATCAGCTTAGAATATGTTTTCATATCAACCACCTCAATCTGTGACTTCAGCTAATCTCCACCCACTCTCCTCTTCCTATGAATTATTTCCCAATTTATAAAATGAGGCTATTGGGCAACTCTTTATGGTCTCTTGCAACTTCAAGCTTTCTAAAAACTTGAACCAAATTATGACGGGATGCCAATTACCCCACTTCTCAAATCACAAAAAAACCTTTCCTTCTGGAACATTTATTATTTATACACCAATAAGCCTAGATCAGCCATTTTTCAAAAGAGTAGCACAAAGTGAATTCTCCATCGGGGAAACAAACGACGAATTGAAAGAGATTTCACGCCTGAATGCTCTCATTCTGCTCACGCCTGGACATCATGGCTGCTACCTTTCTGTACATTATCAAGGGAACTGGGGTTTGTCACTTGCACCAGACTCTGGCCTCTCCCAGAGAACCTCCAGAGAAGGCCTTAGCGGTTACCGTAGAAACGTCTTCCTTCCTGGATGCAGACCCACGAAGGCTCAGGCAGCCACGACCCAAGAGGGGCCTTGTTTAAACAGGAAAGAGCAGACAGTTTAATGGGTAGCTTTGCAGCTCAGATTCCTACACAGCTTACAGTAGTTGGAGTAATAAATTCATAATGAATGTTTCTTTATTTTACAGCTAACTTTTAATGTTTGTTTTCTTCTTCTTTCTTTTGTTGTTTTTTCTGAACACTATCTATCTGATGGTAGGCAGTGATGGTTTTTATATTTTTCATTTTTAATTGATAGAAAAATAATATAGAGAAAGATTGTGCTTTATGGACATTTATCTCATTAATTCTTCATGATATTTCTATGACATTTGTAATTATTGTTAATACTTGATAAAATTGGGAAAATTAAGAGTCAAATAGCTTAATTTCCCAACCCAGGGACACATGGCTATTTGTATAAAGTGGAACTTTCAAATGAATAACCACAAAAATCCATTTAGGCTTCATTAATAAGTTAGGAATTAAAAGTGGAATTTTCCATAAGTAAAGACCATTTGTAATTTGATCCATAAAAAGTGTAACGTCTAGCTTTCAGGTACATTACTTAGTTACTACTTCAAGGAAATAGTCAAAGAAGCCAATTATTAAATTTTCTTTTGGAGAATTTTATCCTCAGTTGCCTTTGGAAACTTGAGACCTCACAATTTGTCAGGCAGTATACAGTACATTGTTGAAACCAAGGTAAGATCTAGAATAGTCACTGATCACCTGTCACGTATCAGGTACTTTACCCATGCTACCTTCTTTAACTGCTAATAACCCTATGGAGTAGATGCTACTATCTCCATTTTACTGATACTGTAAATAGAGCTTCAGAAAGGTAAAAGATAAGTTATTCAATGTCAGGGCTATTTTTTTTTTTTTTTTATTTTCAAGCTCAGTGCTTTGCTGGCATGTCATATTTTGTCTTCCCAAAGGAAATTCTTATGAGAAAAATGAAGAGCTATTGTCTCAAGATAGATGGCATTTCTTTAAATGTAGGAAGCCTTAGCTTCTTACAGCTCACACCCAGTTCCTTAGTAGATGACCTGCCTTTGAGATTTAAAGGTGGGTATACTGACTGCCTTTAAATGCCTCTGGTATAGTGCAGTATCCAGTGGGCACTGTGGATGGGGACTGAACTCACTCTCACATTCATGGAGTAGGAAAATATCAGTTATTACCCTGGAAAGTTCCCAGGAAAGAGCAGGCAGCTGCGGGGAGTTACAAACTGTGAGAACTACCTGGAGCCAGGAGGGCAGGTCATTTTAAAAGCCAATGGAGAGTTTTATCAGGCCATGGAGAGTTTTAATTGGTGGAGACGCTCTTATACTCAGGACAGTTAACTGTCCTCTACTGTGCTCAGTAAACCAAAAACAAGAAAATTACTGTGCGTGTGTGTGTGTGCCTGTGTGTGTGTGTTTGTATAGAAGAGAAGAGTACAGATTTGGGGGCAGGTTTTATTGAAAAGGACCTGTGGATTTATCCACATGTCCAGAACCCATACTAAATGTGAATCAGCATTTGCCAAATAAATGATGAGTGAATGGGTGAATTATAGTAAATAAAGATAGGAAAGGAAGTGGCAGATCACAAGGTTTAGGAGCACCATAAACCTTCCTCTCTGCACTCAGTTGCCCTGAAGCAAGGCATATTGGAAACTCCAAGCTCCCCGTTATGTCCCAAGACTTTGTGCCTTCACACAATCCTGGTCTTCTTTCCAGGATGTCCTCATCAATTCCCCACCCCAGACCTTATTCACATGGTAGACGCCTTCCTTTTCCTTCTAGAATCTTTCTCTTCTAGGAGGTCTCCTTTTCCTTCCCCATTTTCCTCCTTTGTTTTACATACCTCCCTGAGAGCAAAGCAAGATGTGTTGTCTATTTGATATTTGTGTACCTTAATTTGCACTACAATATGGACGCCTGAAAGGGAGAGAGCTTTTATGTCTTTAACACTTAGTATATTTTCTTGCACACAGGAAGTGCTCAACGAGTATTTATAAATGAACGAAAGAATCAATGAATGGATACACTAGGCAAATCCTCTTACTTCAATCAGTAGCCTAATCTGAAAATAGAAAAGGTACTGTGCCTGCACAGAGAATATTGACATGGGGTTCAGGGGACAGGGTTGAAATCTCACATTGCCAACCAACTTACTGGCTGATTTTGGGAAAGTTACTTACCATCTCTGAGCCTCACATTACCTGTGGGTAATAGGAAAGAGTCGGATTACATGATGATTAGTGCCCTACAACCTCCAGCATTCTAGAACTTACAGTTTTAGCAAGAGTCTAGGTAGATTAAAAGCCATTTCCATGTCCTAGTTGTTACTATGAAAGCCACACCACTGAACTTGTGTTTTGCAGTGCATTGGTCTCACAAAAATTTTTAGGTCTTCTGCAAAAGGGAACTATAGTCAGTACGTGGAAATGGTGGAGAGAACAAAATTAAGGATGTGCTCTGCTGCAGGTGTTCTTGGTTCACTTAATATGCAGATGGACATTGGGTCACTTTAAAACGGACATGTTATATTTGGTATTGCACTAGTGAATACTCTGTGGAATGAGTAATATATAGAAGTTTTGGAAAAGTCCTGTGCTAATGTGTAAGAAGATCTCACCACTGCCAAGATTCTAGAAACTCCAGATTTTGACTCAGACTGAGTTAGAATAAGGAAGCTGTTAGTAGTGAACAAAGTTATGGTTTTTGTGTGGTATCAGAGTGGGCAGGAAGGCAGAGTTAGGGTTCTGGGATGGTTGAACTCTGTATCTGACTGATTCATTCTTCTCTCTAATTCTTGAATTAACAGGGGGTTCTAGATTTGATATTATGACCCTAGAAAACCTTCACATGCAGGTAGAGTGAAAGAACCATGGAATATGGCGACTAAGCAGAAAAGGACTAATCATTATTGAACATCCACTGAATACTACATCTCATTTAATTCTCACGGCAAATCCAAGAGATAGGTGTTACTGTGCCATTTTACAGCTGTGGTGATTGAAGCAAAAATAATTCAAAAATATGCCCAAGGTCATACATACAATAGATGGCAGACCTACAGTTTGAACTTTGGTCTTTTGGGTTCCAAGGCCTGAACTCTTCCATTACAACATGACTACCTGGCTAGAAGGGCACTTTTTAAAAAATGTGTTTGTTTTGGCCATGATTTTGTTGACCATTGCTCATTTACCCTCCTCTGTTGCCCATGAGCCTCATACTTCTCCTGTGTAAAATGAGAATGGTAATTTCTCTATTTCATGGAAGTTGTAGTGAGGATAGAATGGGCACATTTTCTTCCTTCCCCATATTTTCCTTCCTTATTCAATTCTTTAAACTGAGGCACATCAAAAAAAGAAAAGTTGAGCATTTCATTTGTTTTTATGCAATAGGGTCAATCCTAAGCAAGTTGATGTTTAATGTAACTTACAGTTCCCATAATTTCCCATGAATATTTGGAAAATATGCTGACATTGCTTATTTTAATAAAGTACGTAAGTCAAGTAGATGGTCATCAAATGTAAAGATCACTCTCCTCTCTCTGAGTGGGTTATAGGCACAAGTAACAAACTTTGTCTTTTTATTTATGTTATAAATAAAATTTATGAGGGAAAAAAAGAGCTCAGAGAGACTAATACTATATACATTCATTTTTTGGCTGTCCTTCTCAGTGACGCTTGTGAATGAGAGAAACTCTTGTCTGTCGTCCTCAGGATGCAATAAGCCTTGTGATTAGTTCAGGTGAAATAACTCTTGTATTTCCTGCGTGAAACTCAGTAATCCAATTGACTTAACGCTTCTTTGTTTTGCTTTTTGTGGGGCAAACTTGGTGGCCGGGTTTCACCTGACTTTGGAGTTACGCTGTTGTTGGGGTTTTAGATCATTGCCTTTTAGTGGATGTTAATAAGCTGACCAAAAGAGAATGGAAGTGGAAATCCTTCATGCGCAGTTGGGACAGTAATGTGGGTTGTTATTAGTGTCTACCGTTATTGAGGGTAGAAGATGAGGTAGGTTGACTACTGTGGCCTGACTCAAATCTCATTTCAAATCTCCGCTCAATCTTTGTGCAGTTACATGGGAGTCACCTTCTTTATGAAGGAATCCCTGGCTAGCTCTTCCCATATGTGTCCTAGCATCAGGAGGATTTTGTATCCTGATTTTGGAATTTCAAATAACATAACTTTCTCTACAATCACAGCATCTCTTTCTCATTGACACACACATCTACCATGGTACTTACTCCCTCATGGGCAAGGGCCATACCTGATTTTACTCTGTGTTCCCAGGGTGTGGCGCAGGGCCTAGCATGCTGTAATGTTGGAAATAGTAGCAACCAACATTTCCTGAATGCTTAATAATCCCAGGCACTCTTTTAAGTGTTTAATATGGATTAATTCACTTAATCTTCACAACAACTCTCTGGGGAACAAACTAATGTCATTTCCATTTTATAGGTGAAGAAACCAAGGCAACACATGATTAAGTGACACATTTGAGAGAGCCCAGGGAGTGGAGGTCAGAGTTCAGACTTGGGCAGAGAGGATCCAGAGCCACCTTCCTGGTTATCGCATGGTACTGTCACAGGTTGGGTTCTCTGAAGAAGAGATGGAGATACAGTTTGTGATGGGATGTGTTTACTAGAGATTGACAACATCTGTGAGGAAGCAAGATCAGGCAGAGGGAGTGCTGCCGTAGATATTGTTAATGAGACTTGATCTGACTTAGGCTTAGATAGCTGGAGCTTTACACCCTTGCTTTGCTTAGTCTTCATACATGGGCTGCTCTAAGGAAGGGTGTGACCATGGGCAAAACTGCTCCTTCTAGCTAACACACAGACCCAGATGTTGCTGGCATCTGGAAGCTGTGTGTTCATCACACCTTTCATAACTGGTCAAGTCCTTCCTAGAAAGGAATATGGACAGCTCATACCATTGTCAACCATATATCATAGTCTCTCAGAGGAAATATAATAACCATTTGTTAAATTAACAGAGTGTTTATTAGTTATAATAACTATAATAATGACTGTCACTTCTTGGGCAGTTACTACGTACCATATAAATACGGCTACAATTTATTGAGCCATTAATCATCATTAGAATACACTGAGGTTAACACTTGTTACATAACCTCATTTTACTACTAATAAAATAGAGATCTAGTGAAGTTAACATGTCCAAGATTCTATAATGAATAAGTGGGAGAGCTGTGATCCTCTCCAAGTCCATTTGACACTGGAGTCCACACTCCTAACCTCTAGGTATGTATTGCCTCAAATTGATTGTTGTGAGCTTCTCTGGAGCAGAGAGCATCAATTTTGTCATGACCAGCCCTAGTAATGCCTGACACATAGTGTGGACTGAGAATATTTTTGTTGAATGAATGATTAGTTGGTCTTCCATTAAAAATAATTTCATAATTTAGCAACTTTTTTTGAAAACAATTGAGCATTTAATCAGGCATATAAAACCATTAAAGTTAAAAATCTTTGTTTATTTAACAAGCCTAGTCAAAGCTAAGAATCGTTAGTGAAAAGAACAGGAAGAACGCACGCAAGCACACACACACAGACACAAAGTGTGCAGAGGTGGCTAGCTGGCATATTGAGCAAATCAATCAAGGTAAATGAGAGGCTACATGCTCTTATAGAAAGAGCATTGGCCTAGAATTAGAGACGTCTTAATTGCAGGCATTTCACTCAAGTGAGTTTGTCATTGACAAGTCACTTCACTATTCTTATTTCTGAAATGAGGAAATTAAGTGTGGGAGATGATCCTCAAGTTTCCTTTATTACTGACATGCTATAATTCTTAGAACTTATTTGGAAGTGACATCAGGCATTTTGTGAAGGAACAGAGAGTGGAACCAGAACTGGTGGGTATAGATAGAGGAAGAGAATTTCAGCTCCATATGATCAAGTATATTCTAAAGAACAGCATTGTGAGGAAGTGATTCCTCCTTAATTATAAGTGTTTAAGCAGAAGCTGACCTCTGCTTAACACCATGCTGAGGAGCTCTGGGTGGGCTTTCTGTGTTGGGTCAAAGGCTGGATGAGATTCTCATAAAGGTCAATGAAATCTAGGAGCCTGTGGCTGTAAAAAGCAACAAATAATCTCAGATATGATCAAAGTGTCAAAGAAAGCAGAGTGACAGATTATAGCCTGGGACATAGTAGCTGCTCAATAAATATCTTGAAAGAATGAATATTTAAAGTCATTTAATAATAAATCAGCACTTAAGAGTAGGGTTGAATGTAATTGATATATACAACCTCAGACAGCTTGAAGTTAAAATGATAATATCAATGTGAAGGTGTTTTGCAAATTGGAAATGTCATAGCTTAGGTTCCCCCCCCCAAAAAAAAACTGTGCCTGAGACAAAGACTAAGGTGCAGATAATATTGCTGCATTCCCAGTAATTAAAAAATAGTTAATAAAAATTGCTGAGTACATATAATATGTCCTAAATAGATAATATCCATAGCAGCTATTCCTTTTTTTTTTTTAATTTATTTATTATTATTATACTTTAAGTTGTAGGGTACATGTGCATAACGTGCAGGTTTGTTACATATGTATACTTGTGGCATGTTGCTGTGCTGCACCCATCAACTCGTCATTTACATCAGGTATAACTCCCAATGCAATCCCTCCCCCCTCCCCCCTCCCCATGAAAGGCCCCGGTGTGTGATGTTCCCCTTCCTGAGTCTGAGTGATCTCATTGTTCAGTTCCCACCTATGAGTGAGAACATGCGGTGTTTGGTTTTCTGTTCTTGTGATAGTTTGCTAAGAATGATGGATTCCAGCTGCATCCAAGTCCCTACAAAGGACTCAAACTCATCCTTTTTTATGGCTGCATAGTATTCCATGGTGTATATGTGCCACATTTTCTTAATCCAATCTGTCACTGATGGACATTTGGGTTGATTCCAAGTCTTTGCTATTGTGAATAGTGCTGCAATAAACATATGTGTGCATGTGTCTTTATAGCAGCATAATTTATAATCCTTTGGGTATATACCCAGTAATGGGATGGCTGGGTCATATGGTACATCTAGTTCTAGATCCTTGAGGAATCGCCATACTGTTTTCCATAATGGTTGAACTAGTTTACAATCCCACCAACAGTGTAAAAGTGTTCCTATTTCTCCACATCCTCTCCAGCACCTGTTGTTTCCTGACTTTTTAATGATCGCCATTCTAACTGGTGTGAGATGGTATCTCATTGTGGTTTTGATTTGCATTTCTCTGATGGCCAGTGATGATGAGCATTTTTTCATGTGTCTGTTGGCTGTATGAATGTCTTCTTTTGAGAAATGTCTGTTCATATCCTTTGCCCACTTTTCGATGGGGTTGTTTGTTTTTTTCTTGTAAATTTGTTTGAGTTCTTTGTAGGTTCTGGATATTAGCCCTTTGTCAGATGAGTAGATTGCAAAAATTTTCTCCCATTCTGTAGGTTGCCTGTTCACTCTGATGGTAGTGTCTTTTGCTGTGCAGAAGCTCTTTAGTTTAATGAGATCCCATTTGTCAATTTTGGCTTTTGCTGCCGTTGCTTTTGGTGTTTTAGACATGAAGTCTTTGCCAATGCCTATGTCCTGAATGGTACTACCTAGAGGTTTTCCTCTAGGATTTTTATGGTATTAGGTCTAACATTTAAGTCTCTAATCCATCTTGAATTAATTTTCGTATAATGAGTAAGGAAAGGATCCAGTTTCAGCTTTCTACTTATGGCTAGCCAATTTTCCCAGCACCATTTATTAAATAGGGAATCCTTTCCCCATTTCTTGTTTCTCTCAGGTTTGTCAAAGATCAAATGGCTGTAGATGTGTGGTATTATTTCTGAGGACTCTGTTCTGTTCCATTGGTCTATATCTCTGTTTCGGTACCAGTACCATGCTGTTTTGGTTACTGTAGCCTTGTAGTATAGTTTGAAGTCAGGTAGCGTGATGCCTCCAGCTTTGTTCTTTTGACTTAGGATTGTCTTGGAGATGCGGGCTCTTTTTTGGTTCCATATGAACTTTAAAGCAGTTTTTTCCAATTCAGTGAAGAAACTCATTGGTAGCTTGATGGGGATGGCATTGAATCTATAAATTACCTTGGGCAGTATGGCCATTTTCACGATATTAATTCTTCCTATCCATGAGCATGGTATGTTCTTCCATTTGTTTGTGTCCTCTTTGATTTCACTGAGCAGTGGTTTGTAGTTCTCCTTGAAGAGGTCCTTTACATCCCTTGTAAGTTGGATTCCTAGGTATTTTATTCTCTTTGAAGCAATTGTGAATGGAAGTTCATTCCTGATTTGGCTCTCTGTTTGTCTGTTACTGGTGTATAAGAATGCTTGTGATTTTTGCACATTAATTTTGTATCCTGAGACTTTGCTGAAGTTGCTTATCAGCTTAAGGAGATTTTGGGCTGAGACAATGGGGTTTTCTAAATATACAATCATGTCATCTGCAAACAGGGACAATTTGACTTCTTCTTTTCCTAACTGAATACCCTTGATTTCTTTCTCTTGCCTGATTGCCCTAGCCAGAACTTCCAACACTATGTTGAATAGGAGTGGTGAGAGAGGGCATCCCTGTCTTGTGCCAGTTTTCAAAGGGAATTTTTCCAGTTTTTGCCCATTCAGTATGATATTGGCTGTGGGTTTGTCATAAATAGCTCTTATTATTTTGAGGTACGTTCCATCAATACCGAATTTATTGAGCGTTTTTAGCATGAAGGGCTGTTGAAATTTATCAAAAGCCTTTTCTGCATCAATTGAGATAATCATGTGGTTCTTGTCTTTGGTTCTGTTTATATGCTGGATTATGTTTATTGATTTGCGAATGTTGAACCAGCCTTGCATCCCAGGGATGAAGCCCACTTGATCATGGTGGATAAGCTTTTTGATGTGTTGCTGAATCCGGTTTGCCAGTATTTTATTGAGGATTTTTGCATCGATGTTCATCAGGGATATTGGTCTAAAATTCTCTTTTTTTGTTGTGTCTCTGCCAGGCTTTGGTATCAGGATGATGTTGGCCTCATAAAATGAGTTAGGGAGGATTCCCTCTTTTTCTATTGATTGGAATAGTTTCAGAAGGAATGGTACCAACTCCTCCTTGTACCTCTGGTAGAATTCAGCTGTGAATCCATCTGGTCCTGGACTTTTTTTCGTTGGTAGGCTATTAATTGTTGCCTCAATTTCAGAGCCTGCTATTGGTCTATTCAGGGATTCAAATTCTTCCTGCTTTAGTCTTGGAAGAGTGTAAGTGTCCAGGAAATTATCCATTTCTTCTAGATTTTCCAGTTTATTTGCGTAGAGGTGTTTATAGTATTCTCTGATGGTAGTTTGTATTTCTGTGGGGTCGGTGGTGATATCCCCTTTATCATTTTTAATTGCGTCGATTTGATTCTTCTCTCTTTTCTTCTTTATTAGTCTGGCTAGTGGTCTGTCAATTTTGTTGATCTTTTCAAAAAACCAACTCCTGGATTCATTGATTTTTTGGAGGGTTTTTTGTGTCTCTATCTCCTTCAGTTCTGCTCTGATCTTAGTTATTTCTTGCCTTCTGCTAGCTTTCGAATGTGTTTGCTCTTGCTTCTCTAGTTCTTTTAATTGCGATGTTAGAGTGTCAATTTTAGATCTTTCCTGCTTTCTCTTGTGGGCATTTAGTGCTATAAATTTCCCTCTACACACTGCTTTAAATGTGTCCCAGAGATTCTGGTATGTTGTATCTTTGTTCTCATTGGTTTCAAAGAACATCTTTATTTCTGCCTTCATTTCGTTAAGTACCCAGTAGTCATTCAGGAGCAGGTTGTTCAGTTTCCATGTAGTTGAGTGGTTTTGATTGAGTTTCTTAGTCCTGAGTTCTAGTTTGATTGCACTGTGGTCTGAGAGACAGTTTGTTATAATTTCTGTTCTTGTACATTTGCTGAGGAGTGCTTTACTTCCAATTACGTGGTCAATTTTGGAGTAAGTATGATGTGGTGGTGCTGAGAAGAATGTATATTCTGTTGATTTGGGGTGGAGAGTTCTATAGATGTCTATTAGGTCTGCTTGCTGCAGAGATGAGTTCAATTCCTGGATATCCTTGTTAACTTTCTGTCTCGTTGATCTGTCTAATGTTGACAGTGGAGTGTTGAAGTCTCCCATTATTATTGTATGGGAGTCTAAGTCTCTTTGTAAGTCTCTAAGGACTTGCTTTATGAATCTGGGTGCTCCTGTATTGGGTGCATATATATTTAGGATAGTTAGCTCTTCCTGTTGAATTGATCCCTTTACCATTATGTAATGGCCTTCTTTGTCTCTTTTGATCTTTGATGGTTTAAAGTCTGTTTTATCAGAGACTAGTATTGCAACCCCCACTTTTTTTTGTTCTCCATTTGCTTGGTAAATCTTCCTCCATCCCTTTATTTTGAGCCTATGTATGTCTCTGCGTGTGAGATGGGTCTCCTGAATACAGCAGACTGATGGGTCTTGACTCTTTATCCAGTTTGCCAGTCTGTGTCTTTTAATTGGAGCATTTAGTCCATTTACATTTAAGGTTAAGATTGTTATGTGTGAACTTGATCCTGCCATTATGATATTAACTGGTTATTTTGCTCGTTAGTTGATGCAGTTTCTTCCTAGCCTCGATGGTCTTTACATTTTGGCATGTTTTTGCAATGGCTGGTACCAGTTGTTCCTTTCCATGTTGAGTGCTTCCTTCAGGGTCTCTTGTAAGGCAGGCCTAGTGGTGACAAAATCTCTAAGCATTTGCTTATCTGTAAAGGATTTTATTTCTCCTTCACTTATGAAACTTAGTTTGGCTGGATATGAAATTCTGGGTTTAAAATTCTTTTCTTTAAGAATGTTGAATATTGGCCCCCACTCTCTTCTGGCTTGTAGAGTTTCTGCTGAGAGATCTGCTGTTAGTCTGATGGGCTTCCCTTTGTGGGTAACCCGACCTTTCTCTCTGGCTGCCCTTAAGATTTTTTCCTTCATTTCAACTTTGGTGAATCTGGCAATTATGTGTCTTGGAGTTGCTCTTCTCGAGGAGTATCTTTGTGGCGTTCTCTGTATTTCCTGGATTTGAATGTTGGCCTGCCCTACTAGGTTGGGGAAGTTCTTCTGGATGATATCCTGAAGAGTGTTTTCCAACTTGGTTCCATTTTCCCCCTCACTTTCAGGCACCCCAATCAGACGTAGATTTGGTCTTTTTACATAATCCCATACTTCTTGCAGGCTTTGTTCATTTCTTTTTCTTCTTTTTTCTTTTGGTTTCTCTTCTCGCTTCATTTCATTCATTTGATCCTCAATCGCTGATACTCTTTCTTCCAGTTGATCGAGTCGGTTACTGAAGCTTGTGCATTTGTCACGTATTTCTCGTGTCATGGTTTTCATCTCTTTCATTTCGTTTAGGACCTTCTCTGCATTAATTACTCTAGCCATCAATTCTTCCACTTTTTTTTCAAGATTTTTAGTTTCTTTGCGCTGGGTACGTAATTCCTCCTTTAGCTCTGAGAAATTTGATGGACTGAAGCCTTCTTCTCTCATCTCGTCAAAGTCATTCTCCGTCCAGCTTTGATCCGTTGCTGGCGATGAGCTGCGCTCCTCAGTTGAAAATGCAGAAATCACCGGTCTTCTGTGTCGCTCGCGCTGGGAGTTGGAGACTGGAGCTGCTCCTATTCGGCCATCTTGCTCCGCTCCCCCCCATAGCAGCTATTCCTACTGAAGAGTGAGGATTTTCCTGAGGATAAAAGAGATCTAGGCAGAGGAAGAGGTATTTCAAAAGGACTGAATGTAACGGAGTAATTGGCATTCTCTAGGAAAGAAAGATATTTTTATTTCGAGCCTGTTCATGGGGAAATTGAGTAAGCCTAGAAAACTAGGCAAGTGAAGATTGTAAAGGTTTTGTGAGCCGTATCTGAGATTGGACAAATTTAAATATATTGAACTAATGCAAAAATATCCTTAAAACTGTGTGTAGAAAATAACAAAATTGAAGAGTAAAAAGAGTTAAATTCCAATGATAAAAGTGCCCATGAAGAGCAGAAACTCAGGCATGAATAATATTTAAGCATGACAGACTTTTTTTTCACAAAATGTGGAGAAAGCTAATCTAAAAAGAATTGTGCCTTTTCTTTCATTTTCTTCATCTTTTTTTTTTTTTTTTGAGACAGAGTTTGCTCTTGTTGCCCAGGCTGCAGTACAATGGTGTGATCTCTTGGCTCACCACAACCTCTGCCTCCCAGGTTCAAGCGATTCTCCTGCCTCAGCCTCCTGTGTAGCTGGAATTACAGGCATGCGCCACCTCGCCCAGCTAATTTTGTATTTTTAGTAGAGACAGGGTTTCTTCATGCTGGTTAGGCTGGTCTTGAACTCCCAACCTCAGGTGATACGCCCACCTCAACCTCCCAAAGTGCTGAGATTACAGGTGTGAGCCATCGCGTCAGGCCTCATTTTCTTCTTTTTTCTTTCCTTTTTTTCTTTTCTTTTGCTCTTTCTTCCCTCTCTTCCTCTCTCTCACTCTTTCAACAATATCAAACATGTTGGAAATAAGCCACAAATTATAAATTTTAATCTGACCTTCTACTGTTGGAGATTTCCTATCAGTAAATGCATTTGTAATTTATACAAAATAAATGTATGTAAATTTGAAGTTCAGATGCAGTTTTATATTTATGTAGTGCACACTAAAAGCATCTTAGAAGGAAATAAAAGGATCTTAGGTGATGTTTAGGAGTCATTATGTTTGAATATAAAGAACAGCTATCAATAGCACTTTACTGATTACAGAAATCCCAATCTGATGCTGAAATATTGAGTTCCTTAGAGTGTCTTGAAGGTGCCATGCTGCTTCATGCCTCTGTGCTTTTGCATATATTCCTTCCCCAGACTGAATACCCAACAGCCAGCCTTAGCTGAGCACCAGCTTCACCCATTCAGCTAATATGTGCATATTTTGTCTCTTTTATATCCCCACAGCACTCTGTACTTACCTTAGCATTGCCCTGAGCCCAGTGCTTCTCAATCTTTAATGTGTGCAGGAATACCCCAGGACCTTGTGAAAATGCAGATTATAATTCAGTAGGTCTGGGATAGGATCAATATTCTGTATTTTTAACATTCTTTTAGCAGACGATAATGATGTTGGTCCCTGAAACATACTTGGAGTGACAAGGTCAAGGCTCACACTGTAGAAATAATTAGATTACTTGTCTGTTTTGACTGTTAAGACAAAGAATTTTTTTTTATTCCTATTGCGTAATATAAGTCTGGCACAGAATAAGATACTCAGTAAACTTCTGGTGAATGAATACATAAGTATCACCTCAAAAGTTCACTATAATAACCTAAATTACTAGTATTACTATTAGCCTTTTTCTTTTTCTAAGGAGAAAAAATGACTCAGAGAAGTTAAATAACTAGTTAGAAAGTGATGGAATGAGAACTCTAATGCAGTTCTACTAACTCCAAGTCTTGTGTGCTATTCACTCCACTATTTGCCTTCCAAAATTCAAACACAATGCAGGTTAGATCTAAGGAGTGGAGAGGCTTACAAAACTAACGAAATACAACTATTCATAATGTCTTGTTTAAGAGATTGGAAGTTTAAAATTTTAGCCTCAGACAATATAGAGTTGCAGGAAATCCTTGGTCTTGAGAGATTTGGACCACACTTCCAACTCTGACGTTCTATACCATTCTCACAGCTGAACAAATACGACATATATAATTGTTGAGCCCACCACTGATTTTACGAATTAATTCTTGGGATTTATGGTGTTTTGTTCTCTCTTTTCAAAGCACCTTACAATCGTTAATTATTTAAGCCGCCTTACATCCCTCAGAGGAAGGACAAGGATATTATTCTGCCCTGATCCTGGCGGGAGGTGGAGGTCGAGAGAGGTGGAATACCAGTGGTCGCCAGAGTCAAGGGGAAGAGAGATCAGGTTGCACCTGAGTGAACTCAGAAAGTTTTATTATTGAGGAAATTCTGCAGGCGAGATGGGACAGGGCTTCTTTCATGGATGTTTGGGTTAGTAGATGACAGTGCAAAGGCCATTCTTGATACCTAACCATAAGAATGATAGCTATCATTTTTTGAATACTTACTATTAATATACGGCAGATGGTCTACCATGCCATTAAACATTTTTAGTTTAATTTCAAATGAGAAATGTGAGTTGGCCGATGATAAAAATAATAGCTGCCATTTATTGAGAAGTTTGTTTGAGACAGAATCTCACTTTGCTACTCAGGCTGGAGTGCAGAGGTGTGATGTGAACATAACTCACTGTAGCCTTGACTTTCCAGGCTCAAGCGATCCTCCCACCTCAGCTTCCCAAGGCTGAAGTCCCTCCTGGGACTACAGGCACATGCCACCATGCACAGCTAATTTTTTTTTGTATTTTTTAAGACAGGGTTTCACCATGTTTGCCAGGCTGGTCTTGAACTCTTGGGCTCAAATAATACACCCAGCTCAGCCTCCCAAAGTGCTGAAATTACAGGTGTGAGCTACCATGTTTAGCCCATTTATTGAGAACTTAACATGTCTTGCCTTTTAGGATCCTTGGAGCAACCTCATAAGGCTCCTACATTACAGTAGAGAACTGAATAACTCAAGTCACATACTTGATACATAATAAGACTGAGGTTTGAATCTTGGATTTATCTGCTTTCAAAGCCTGAGTTCTCTCCATTTAGTTTTACTGCAAATCATTGACTATTTCTGAACCTCAGTTTCTTCATTTGTAAAATGGGGATAATAATATCTAAATTATAGGACATAATGAGGATTCGCCTTGATAATATCCTTGGCACTCAATAAGGATGTGGTAGAAAGATCATGAGCTTTAACACAGTAAAGACTGGGGTTTGAGTTTAGTCTTAATACTTAATAACCATAGTATCTTATGCTTGTTACTTAGCTTTCTGAATTTCAATTTTCTTATCTGTAAAATAGTGATAATACTAACTACCTTACAGGGTTTGGTGAAGATTAAATAAAAGGATCCATACAAAGTGCCTACTTCAGTGTTTGGCATTTAGCAGTACTCAATGTAAGCTGTGATTTTTTGTTTTGTTTTTTCTCCTTCCTTCCCCTTCTGGGCCGTCTTCTCCGATATTCTTACTTTTGGATTCTCTGTCAATAAATAACACCACCATCTTCTCAAATGCTATGTAAAATCTTGAAATTCCTTTAAAACAATTTCCTATCCTTGTCATTCTCATTTAACCAACTGCCAGTCATATTTGGTGAACTATGTCAGACATAGAACTGTTTCGTCAGTATCTACCAGCATTCTGATTTTAAGGCCCTCCTACTTTATGAGGCACAATTATAGGAACCAACATTACTTATTTCCTTTGACTTGCCTGAAGCAGAAATGCTGGTAAATTCATATGCCAGTGTCTCAGTATTCTACTGAGGAGATGTCCTCACTACCTCTATGCCTATGCAAATAAAGGAGAAAGAGAAAGAAAAATCCACTTGAGATGTTGTATTCTAAGTGTGTGAGTATCTCTGATGTTTGGTGCCTGTGACTTTTCAGGAATTGGAGTTAACATCCCTGGAGACTATTTTTTTGCCATCAAACAAACATTTGGTAATAAATTGAATCAGATTTCTCTACCTCCACCCTCCCCACACTGCCTCACCTTGCCTCAATGTCTGGGTAAACTCTTAAGTTTCTCAGAAAAGCTCTGAAATCCAGGCGCAATGAATCACCCTCACATGATAGAAAACAGTAAATAATAACCACTATTAGAGTGAGCAATGGACTCTTCTTCTCATTCTCTTTTTCACTATTGACAACATGGCTTTGTGACCTTGAGGAGATTATAGAGGGGAAATTTTGCCCAACTGTTGCTATGACACATGCCCAGAAACTTCTAAAGCACGTTTGGTGCTTGCCCAGGGCCTATTGGCTCAATCACCAACCTTCAGATTCCATTCTCTGGGCTGTGAAAATCTAGGACCTCTTACACTACAAAGCCTCTTCACTGACTGAGCTGCACCAGGTGCTTCGTTGACTCATACATCTTATGGCTGCATTTGAGACTCTGGGCTGGGGACTGATTAGAGCTTTGTGTCCAAAATGCTGAAGGTTTCCAGATGAATTGGCTTCTCTAAGAGTTCTGATTAAATGGTATATAAAATAATGGAGAACTCGTTTGCTTATTTTAACTCTGGGAAAAAAAAGTTGGAGAAACTAGACTCTTCACTTCTATGCAAGATATTTTCCAGTTCTAAGATATTTCTATTCCTGCTTCTTTACCATGCAACAGCAATAGTAACACAGGGAGGGACATTAATGGGTAATACCTGTATGGAGATAAAGATGTGCCAGAAATTATTCTAAGCATTTTAAATGTATTAGTTCATATAATCCTCACAATAGTCGTATGGGACATGCATAATATTATTATTCCATCATTATTATTCTGATTTTGAGATTAGACATTGAGAGATTAAGCAATTTACCTGTGTTCTAATCCAGGTACTCTGGCTCCAGAGTTAGTGTGCTAAACAATAGTAAGTATGAAATAGTAAGGATTACCTTGCATAGATATTTAGAGTTTACAACAAGTGTTCACATATATTATCTCATTTTATTACCACAAGAATCTACTAAAGTAGACAAAGAATATCTATTACTCCTTCATCACTGGGAGGCTGTAATATTATAATAGCTAAGAACATGAACTTTGAATTTAGAAAAATATAGGCTTGAATTTTTGCTCTGAATTTCTGAGTCTCTATTTCTTCACCAGTAAAATGGGGTTACAATGCCATTTTATAAAATTTTTGTGAGGAGTAAATGAAATAATGTAAACAAAGCACTTCATGCTACACAGAATAAATGTTAACAGCTAGCCTTTCTCCCTTCTTTCCTTCTTTCTTTCTTTTCTTTCTTTCATACTTCCTTACCTCTCTGAGTAAATACTGGGCTTTGTATCTGTACTAAATTATATATACACAAAATTATACATATATTTTTATATATGATATATGGATACTCATATATTAAACCTATTTTATATAAAATATAAAACATAATATAATTTACTCTCTTAACCCTCTTTCAGGCATTGGTGAGAATAAAGTTAGAGATTGATTTGAAAGAATAAGTAGTATAGTTCAAAGTACATTTATTGTGTACCTCTTATGAGCAGTTGTTGTACTAGGAAGGGAATGTGGGTATAAAAATAATTAGATGTGATTCCTACCCTCAAGTAGCACATACTCCTTGATGAATGGAAGCAAGAAAACTTATTGAGGGCTCACTCTCTGTCAAGTACTGTATATTACATGTAAAATCTCATTATGATCTCATTTGGCTGCTGAGGAAACTGAGGCTTGGAGAAAGAGGTAGAGTGATTTTTTCTAGATCATCATTATCTGATAATATTTTCTGGATAATGTAAATATTCCATTTGTGCTGTCCAATACGGACACTACACTGTTTATTACTTGAAATGTGGCCAGTGCAAGTCAGAAACTGAATATTTAATTTTATGTAATCTTAATTCATTTACATATAAATAGCCGCCTGTAGCTGGTTGTTGCCATATTGGAGAGTGCAGCTGTAGAAGATGAAATAGCTGGAAGTAGTAGACTCTGTGGCATCTGAGCCCTGCTCTTCTTGACTGCAAAGCTAGGATTTTTTTTCCATTATGTGAGTAAGCATGGCTCAAGGCTTCCAAATTTTTTCATAGAGTGTTAGCAGAAAGCCCTTTGCCAGCAAAAGACAGGCAGTCCTGATGGCAGGGTAGTGTGGAGAACATCCACCCACACATGGCACACACATTTCCTCCTTGCTCAGAACGAGGACTGGGACTACGAGCACTCATCCTTTTATACTACAGCCCTAAAAACTAGGAAGCTTTTGCATGCATGGATTTCCCTTTGTTGCAAGAGCAATCTTTGAAAATTTTCTAGTGTTACTGACACAATAAGAAGACCAACTAAGGTCCTAAGTAGGGAGGACTTCTGAAATCCCTTAGTGGGAAAATAGGAAAAAGGCTGCTTGTTGTTAGGGTGAGGCATTTTAATACTATAGACCAAAGGCTTTTAGATTTTCTTGTTGCCATCTTCAGGATTTCATAAGCCATATCATCAACAACACGTTTGCTGCCAACCTGAATATAAAGATGTGATGACTCAATTCTTCCTGTGACCTAGGCTGACAAAAAAACTTCAGAATTCTAAATAAATACAGTTGGCCCTTGAACAACATGGGTTTGAACTGCACGGGGCCACTTATACAAGACTTTTTTTCAACCAAACATGGGTGGAAAGTATTCATGGCATGTATACATGGGTGCCACAGGGCCACCTACTGGACTTGAGTATGTGCAGATTTGGGTATATGTGGGAAGTTCTACTACCACAGGTCCTTGTTACAACAGGGATGACTCTAGTAGCATTTGTTTTTTTGGTCTTTACTATTGCTGTCATTATTATTATTAATAAGGCATTTAGTTTGTATAGGAAACACCGGGCAGGGCAGGTGTTAGATACATTACCATACATGCAGAGAATTTGTGTGTGTAAGGCAGTAAATAGTCTTATAATTTCTGGAAAAATGATTTATTCACTAATGTATTCATTCAGCCAATACTAGTAATTAACAACATTCAGAAACAATCAAATAAAATACCGACAGATAGGTGCCAGAAAGAAAATGCTCAGGAAGCTACAGTAGTAGAGAAAGAACTACTTTGAACAAGATAGTTAGGAACTTTCTGAAGAGGTGACCTAAAACTCACACATGAATGTTGAAGGGCAAGCCGTGAAAGTGACTGGGAAGAGCATTCTGAGTAGAGGAAGTTTATAAAAGGTTCTGACGCACACTAGATCTTGAAACATTCAAGGGTAATTATCAAATTTCTGATGCTTATCAGATGTTTAAGAGAGGATGTCAAGTAGGCAATTGGATATGCAGATACAGAGCTCAGGGGAGAGGACTTGTTGGATAAATAAATTTGGGAGTCATCAATCATAGATGGTATTAAAATAATGGGGCTGGATGAGATCACTATGTATTATAAGCTATGTAGGTAGAAAAGAAACAAAGGACTAAGACTGAACCTGAGGAACTACAACGTTTAGAGATTAAGCAAAAAAGTAAGGCAATACACAGAAAAATTAAAAGCAGAAGCTCAGAAAATAAGAGGAAAATCAGGATTGGTGTTATGGAAGCCCTACAGAAAATAGTCTTTTGAGGAAGAGGTGGCCAAAGAGGTCAAACCCTACTGGGCGTAACATGCAGCAGAGGGCCCACTGGATTTGGCAGGAGAGAAGACCACTGACAAACTTGTTAAGGGAAGTTCCATCAAGGTAGTAGAGATGGAGGCCGATTAGAGTGTATTGAAGAGTGAAAAGGGAAATATCCTCTTGTATATTTCACTTTTTTCTTTGTGAACTTTTGCTGTAAAGAAAATAGAACATGACAGTAGCTGGAAGGGGATGTGGAATCAAAAGTTTTTAAGGTGAACAATATTTGAGAAGATATTGATGGAAAGGGTTCAACAGAGTGGAAGAGATGAGCAATGCAGAATAGAAAGAGGGTAATCAAAGAACTAGCATAATGAGAAATGAGAATGAAACTGAGTATAGCTGAGCAGCTGGTCCTTGGAAGGAAGAGAGATTGTAACTGTAGGGAGGGAGGAGAAGAAACATCCAGAGGTAGAAATTGTTATAGATTAACAGTGGGGAAATGAGGAGCTATCCTTAGGTGGCTTCATTTTCTCACTGAAGTCAGGCATGGCATCAGATGAATGTTAGGACTGTGGAAGGAGGCAGAGTGCTTGAGAAGAGCAAAAATATAAAATGGGTGTCTTGAAAATGTAGAAAGTAAACCACCTAAGTAATTGGTCGTAATGTTCATCAGTGTTGAGTACCCAATTGGGACTCAAGATTTGTGATTACAGTGTTAAAGTGAAGTAGATTCTTAACTGTGTAATTTTCCTCCAGGAGTGGGCACAGAGGAGACAGTTAGATTCAACCAGAGTTGGAACTTTGTCATGTGAAAGAGGGGCAAAAGGGTTGAGACTTTTGTAAAGGAATTCTTAAAATGATAGGCCCAGGAAAACTTGATGAGGTAGGTCAATGGCTTAGAAATCAAGAATTATTGCGTGAAGTTGCTAGAGAAAGTAAGCAGGAAGGGCTGGAGGTGAGGAACACAAAGCGAGATGCTTGAGAATGAAATTTAGGAGGTGGTGCATTTACTGGGGATGCCAAGGCTCAGACTGTGACCACGGGAATGAGAAAGAAGGTTATTGGAGGAGAAGTGGTCAAGCAACTAACAAACTGAGGTGTTCACTGGGCCAGCAAGATGACTGATGCAGAAATAATAATGCCAGATTTTAGAGTAGAAAGTTTGAATTATTTAGGATTTGGTAGGAAATTCATGCTTTTTCTTTGCTCTATAAGATGCAGCAGTGTGGTAGAGTCAGGGCTCCAAGTTTTGAATTCTATCTATCACTTAAAGTGTGGAACTCTGGGCAATTTTCTCCTTTCTTTTATCCTCAACTCTCTCTCTTTCTTCCTTCCCTTACTGTCTTTCTTTTTGAGACTCTCCTAGATTTCAAGCATCATGCAAGGTGATAGGGATATAATAGTGAGAAAGGAGACATAGCATCTGCTTCATAAGGCTTATACTGGAGATAGAGGCAATCCAATAATTAGACAAATGTATACTTATGAAATGTGACAAGTGCTGTAAAATAAAGTATTAGTGGCTATTAGATTTTGTAACAAATAATCTGCCTTCATTAAGGGGCAGAGAGTCAGGGAAGCTTTCCCTGAGGAAAGGATGAGATGAGATCTTGAAGGATGAATAGGAGTTAACTTGGACTGTGGTGTAGGGGCTAGGAGAGATGGGGATTAGGTTACAGGCAGAAGGACCTGCATATGCAAAATTGCTGGGGTTAGAGGGATCTGGTCCTTTGGAAAAACTGACAGATAAGATTAGTGTGTCCGGAACTTAGAGAGCAAAGGCATGAGATGGGGTTGAAAAGCTGGGCGGAGGCCAGGTTTTGCAACATGATTTAGGTTACATAAGGATTTTTGGTGTTTAACTCAAAAGTGACGTGAAGAATTTGAAAAGGTTTGTGTAAAGAGGTTGCAGAGTGCTAGTTGTATTTTTTAAGAGATCATTTGCTACTGTGTAAAGAAAATTGAAGGATGATAGAGGTGAACTTGGAAATTATCTGTAGTCAATGGTAGTAAGTCCGGGTGAGAGACTAATTAGCCTCAGGGTAAAAAATGCTGGATGGAAAGAAGTGAATGGACTTGAGGAATCATTAGAAAAATAGGACTACAAGATGGTACGAATGAGCAGATTGCATGGAAAGGAAGGAATCAAGAATTATGTTAATTTTAGGTTTATAGCATCTCACCAAGCTTTGTCTTCAACTCTATAATAGAAATTATGTAGGTGAAAAGTGCATTATAGCATGCTATATTTATGATCTGTGAGAATATTTAGGAGTGAACGATATACTAATAAGCTAATCATCAGATGGCCTATTTCTCAAAGTAGATGGTAAGATCCTTGAGGACAGAGACTAACTATACATTATTTTATGTCTCTAGTTCATATAATATTGTATCCATCACAGGGTAATTAGTTTTGCCCTCTGTGTTGGTCCTTGATATTTTTGCCCTGAGATTCAGCCTTATACTTCCCTACTTGCTTTTATATTGTAGTGGGCTGGTTCCTGAAGTCCCTTACCTTAGGCTCCTACATCAGCCAGCTAGCTTCTGTCTGGATTTGCCTATTGCAATGTACTGGTGAGAGATTGCAATAGGAAGAAGGGAGAAGCCACGGTTCCTTCTTCTCTCTGTGTCTCGCGTAGTATCTGAGGCCTTTGACTCATGGTGATTCTAGGTTCAGCCAGGTGACCTGGATGCTTAGGTACTTGTCTTTGTTTTTAAGCCTAGGGGTGGTAGTAACTCCCTGCTGTAGCTAATCTCTGGGGTGCCTCATGGTCTCTTGTGCAGCCTCTCACTCTTTCATCACCTGCGTAACCAATTTCTCATGTGAAAATTTTCTATTTTAGACATTTGGAATAGTTTTTGTTACATCCTGTGAGTAGATCTTGACTTATACACACGTAGGCCAACTTTGATTAATTGTCAAATAGTATTCTTTTCCACAATGCAGTATTTATGTACAAATAACCTTTGGAACTTTAAAACAATAAAAAACAAGATACTGTCAACATAAACAAATATCTAAATTATAAACAAACTTAGAAGGGTATTCCTTGTAATTTAGCAATAACAACATTAACTATAAGTTTTTTCAACTTATTTTTTCAGCTGACTGAGCTTCAGAGCTGGGACAAATGTTTCACTTAGTGTTCTTTAAATAGTATTTAGCTAGTTCTAATTTGAAGAAAAAACATTCATCAGTAGAGACAGAGAGAGAAATAAAAAAATAAAATAAACAAGTCACATACTCTGGAAAAACTTGTCATTATGTCATAGTACTACATGCTATCTTGGCAAATTTATGGATAGTTTTAATTTTTTGTTTCACTTGGTAATGGTTTTATAGAAAACAGTGATATCATGGGCAAGGATTCTCTTATGTTGCTTGAAAATTTACTTGGAGTCTTCTCTGTGTTCCTTACAATAGAATGTTTTTTCAAGATAGCATTATTAACTGATTTACTGATACACTTACTGGCTTATTAAAAATTTTGGAATGACTACTGCATTTTCTTTAAAAAACGAAGTATTTCCATACAGAAAAATTCTTTGATGGACCTTCCTTGAACGTTATTGAGGTTATCAATCTATTTTTGAAATAATTTATTCAGGTAAAATTCACATAACAAAATTACCCATTTTGCAGTGAACAACTCAGGGCAGTTAGTACGTCCATAATATTGTGTAATTATCACCTCTGTATGGTTTCAAAACATTTCCATCATTACCAAGTAGAACTCTTTAGCTGTTAGTTTCTTCCCATTCTCTCTCCCTCCAGGCCCTGACAACCACCAATCTTTATTCTTTATGGATTTACCTATTCTGGATATCTCATAAAAATAAAATCACATGAGATGAGACCTTCTGTATCTGGTTTATTTCATGGCTGAATAATAATCCACTTGCATGTACAGTAGTCCTTTGGTATCCATGGGAGATTGGTTCCAGGATTGGTTCCAGGTGGTATTCGCATGTAACTTATGCACATCCTCTCGTATACTTTAAATTATCTGTAGATTACTTATAATATTTACTGCAATGAAAATACTGTATAAATAATTGTTACACTATATCTTTTAGGAAATAATGACAAGAAAAAAGTATGTACATGTTCAGTACAGGCACAATGTTTTTGAATATTTTTGATTCATAGTTGCTTGAATCCATGGATGCAAAACCCAGGATATGGAGGGCTAACTGAATATAATACAAATCTGTTTATCCTTTCACCTGTTGATGGACATTTGAAACGTTTCTATCTCTTGGCTATTGTGAATAGTGCTGCTATGAACAATTATGTGCACATGTACTTGTTTGTATACCTGTTTTATTTCTTGTGAGTATAGCCCTAAGAGTGGAATTGTGAGGTCATATGACAATTTTGTGTTTAACTTCTTGAAGAATTGCCAATTTATTTTCCACGGTGGCTGAACTTTTTTACATTCCTAACAGCAATGTACAAGGGTTCCAATTTATCTGTGTCCTGGCCAACATTTGTTCTTTTCTGCTTTAAATATTATTATAGTCGTCCTAGTGGGTGTGAGGTACTACTTCATTGTAGTTTTGATTAGCTTTTCCCAAATGACTAACAATGTTGAGCATTTTTTCATGTACTTGTTGGCCATTTGTATATCTTCACTGTTAAGATGTCTGTTTAAGTCCTTTGCCCCACTTTTAAATTGGGTTGCTTGTCTTTTTGTCGTAGAGATGTGGGAGTTTGTTAGGTATTCTGATATCATTTGCAAATATTTTCTCTTATTCTGTAGGTTTTCTTTTCACTTTCTTTTTAATGTCCCTTGAAACACAAAAGTTTAAAAATTCTTTTTCTTTTTTCTTTTTTTTTTTTTAAATTTATTTATTATTATTATACTTTAAGTTGTAGGGTACATGTGCATAACGTGCAGGTTTGTTACATATGTATACTTGTGCCTTGTTGGTGTGCTGCATCCATCAACTCGTCATTTACATCAGGTATAACTCCCAATGCAATCCCTCCCCCCTCCCCCCTCCCCCCCTCCCCATGATAGGCCCCGGTGTGTGATGTTCCCCTTCCTGAGTCCAAGTGATCTCATTGTTCAGTTCCCACCTATGAGTGAGAACATGCGGTGTTTGGTTTTCTGTTCTTGTGATAGTTTGCTAAGAATGATGGTTTCCAGCTGCATCCATGTCCCTACAAAGGACACAAACTCATCCTTTTTTATGGCTGCATAGTATTCCATGGTGTATATGTGCCACATTTTCTTAATCCAATCTGTCACTGATGGACATTTGGGTTGATTCCAAGTCTTTGCTATTGTGAATAGTGCCGCAATAAACATATGTGTGCATGTGTCTTTATAGCAGCATAATTTATAATCCTTTGGGTATATACCCAGTAATGGGATGGCTGGGTCATATGGTACATCTAGTTCTAGATCCTTGAGGAATCGCCATACTGTTTTCCATAATGGTTGAACTAGTTTACAATCCCACCAACAGTGTAAAAGTGTTCCTATTTCTCCACATCCTCTCCAGCACCTGTTGTTTCCTGACTTTTTAATGATCGCCATTCTAACTGGTGTGAGATGGTATCTCATTGTGGTTTTGATTTGCATTTCTCTGATGGCCAGTGATGATGAGCATTTTTTCATGTGTCTGTTGGCTGTATGAATGTCTTCTTTTGAGAAATGTCTGTTCATATCCTTTGCCCACTTTTTGATGGGGTTGTTTGTTTTTTTAAAAGTTTTAAATTTTGATGAAGTCTAATCTATTGGCCTTTTCTTTTGCTGCTAATGCTTTTGATGTCACATCCAAGAATCCACTGTCAAATTCCCTTGGCAATGATGAAGATTGGTCTGTTTTTATTTCATTAATTTTTTAAAAAATAAATTTTGTTATATACATTTAAGGCATATAACATGATTGTGTTATGGAATACATAGAGATAGTAATAAGGTTACTATACAGAAGGATATTGACATATCCATCATCTCACAGTTACTCGCTTTTTTTGAATGTGGCAGGAGCAGTTAAAATTTACTCATTTGGCATGAATTGCAAATACAGTACAAGTTTATTATTTATAGTCCTCATGTTATACATGATGTTTCTAGACCTGCTTATTCTACATATCTGCTACTTTGTATCCTCTGACCTACATCTCCACATTTCCTTCCCATTTCTCCTCTCCCCTGCTGTTGGTAACCAGTATTTTGATCTCTGTATCTGGATATTTAATTTTTTTTTTTTAGATTCCATATATAAGTGAAATCATGCAATATTTTTCTCTTTGTGTCTAGTTTATTTTACTAGTATAATGTCCTCCAAGCTCATCCATGTTGTAGAACATGGCAAGAGCTTATTATTTTTTAGGGCTTAATAATATTCATATATGCATATACGTGCCACTATTTCTTTACCATTCATTCATCAATAGAAACTTAGGTTGTTTACATGTCTTGGCTATTGTGCATAATGCTGCAATGAACACAGAAGGGAGATATCTTTATAAGATAGTGATTTTATTTTCTTTGGGTATTTGCCCAGAAAAAGGTTTGCTGGGCCATATGGTAGTTCTATTTTTAATTTATTTAGAAATCACCATACTGTTTTTCATAATAATCGTACCAGTCTTCATTTTTGCCGACAGTGCACAAGAGCCCCCCTTTTCCACACCTTCACCAACATTTATCTTTTGACTTTTTAGTAGCCATGCAAACAAATATGAGGTAGTATCTCATGATGGTTTTGATTTGCGTTTCCCTGATTAATGATGTTGAGCACCTATTCGTATCCCTTTTAGCAATTTTTTTTAATCTTCTTTTGAGAAATGTCTATTCAAGTCTTCTGCCCATTTTAAAATCAGCTTATTTGTTTTACTGCTATTGGGTTGCATGAACTCTTTATAAATTTTGGACATTAACCCTTTATTACATATACAGTTTGCATATATTTTTCCCTATCTGTAGGCTGCTGTTTCCTTTTGTTGATTGTTTCCTTTGCTGTGCAGAAGGTTTTTGGAATAATGTAGTGCCATTTATTTATTTTTGAATTTGTTACCTGAGCTTTTAATGTAACATCTAAGAAATTATTGCCAAGACTTATATCCAGGAGCTTTTCCCCCATATTCTCTTCTAGGAGTTTCTATAATTTCTAACCTTACATTTAGGCTTTTTATCCATTTTGAGTTGTTTTTTTGTGCATGGTATAAAATAAGCACCCAATTTCATTCTTTTGCATTTGGAAATAGTTTTCTCAGAACCATTATTTGAAGAGACCACTATTTCCCCATTGTGTAGTCTTGGTGTCTTTGTCAGAAATTAGTTGATTGTAGCCATGTTACCTACAGAGGGCTTCAAATGGGTGCTGTTGTGGATTTCTGTCATAACTTAAAGGGAAACTTTCGAAATGTCCAAAGCCCTTGATGTCCTGCAAATGAAAGAGGAGGATGTTCTCGAGTTTTTTGCTGCAGGAGCCCATTTAGGTGGCAACAACGTTGACTTCAAAGTGTAACAGTACATCTATGAGAGGAAAAGTGATGGCATCTACATCATAAATATGAGGAGGACCTGGGAGAAGCTTCTGCTGGCAGCTTCTGTCTTTGTTGCCACTGAAAACTCTGCTGATGTTAGTGTCATATCCTCCAAGAATACTAGCCAATGGGCCTTGCTACAGTTTGCTATTGTCATTGAAGTTACTCCTACAACTTGCTGCTTCACTCCTGAAAACATCACTAACCAGATCCAGATGGTCTTTTTGAAGCCATGGGTTCTGATGGTTACTGAGCCCAGGGTTGACCAACACCCTCTCATAGAGGCATCTTATGATAACCTGCCTACCATTGCTTTGTGTAACACAGATTCTCCTCTGTATTATGTGGACATTGCCATCCCATGCAACAACAAAGGAACTCACTTAATGGGTTTGATGTGATGGATGCTGGCCTAGGAAATGGTTTGCATGTGTGGCACCATTTCCTGTGAACACCTATGAGGAGTTATGGCTGATCTCTACTTCTACAGAGATCCTGAAGACCTTAAAAAGTAAGAGCAGGATGCTGCTAAAAAAGCTGTAACTAAGTAGAAATTTCAGATTGAATAGACTGCTTCAGCTCCTGAGTTTACTGCTACTCAGCCTGAGGTTGCAGACAGGTCTGAAGGCGTGCAGTGCAGGTGCCCTCTGTGCCTATTTCGTAGTTCCCTACTGAAGACTGGAGTGCTCAGCCTGCCATGGAAGACTGGCCTGCAGCTCCCACTTCTCAGGCCACTGAATGGGTAGGCGTGACCACTGAGTGGTTTTAAGATGTTTTTCCAGACTGCTAAGCAACACAAAAATAAGGTTGATGGAAAATAATCATCAGTTTCTTATAAAAATTTAGTTGACTGTATACGTTTGGATTTATTTCTGGGTTCTCTATTTTGTTCAACTGGTTTATGTGTCTGTTTTTATGCTAGCACCATACTGTTTTGATTATTATACCTTTGTGATTTAATTTAAAATCAGGAAATATGATGCTCCCAGTTTTGTTTTTCTTACTTAGAATTATTTTGACTATTTGGAGTTTTTTATGTTTCTCTACAAATTTTGGAATTGTTTTTCGCTACTACTGTAAAGAATACCATTGGGATTTTTCCAATTTCATTGAATTATTTATTTGTGTTTTTGTATATTTTACTTAGTTTCCTTAAGACCATTATTTTGAATTCCTTTTCATGTAAATCATAAATTTTCATTTCTTGGGGTCAGTTACTGAAGAATTATTGTGTTCTTTTGGTGTTTTCATGTTTTCTTGCTTTTTTGCTTCTTGTTTTTCTGCACTGATGTCCCACATCTGATGGTGCAATCACCTCCTCCAAACCTTAAAGAGTAGCTTTTGTAGGGGAAGACTTTCACCTTCAAATGGGCCTGAGGTTGCTGGATGGGCAGGATGCACTGGCTCTGGTTCCTTGTAAGTACATGATGTAGTCTCTATCCAGCTCTTTTGTGACCAATGTCAACAATGACTACAAGTGCCTTAGTGTTCTAGGCTGCAGGAATTTGTGGCAGTGACAGTGGCTGTGTAGGTTATAAAGGCCAGGGTTTTAGTAATTCTTTTGTTCTTGTCTTTCTCTCAGTGGAAAGTTTTAGCTGAGAGGATATCTGTTGATGTTGGGTCTGACACAGCCCTCAGGCAGCTGCAACAACACTGGGATCCAGAGTACTAGTGCTTGGAGCAGCTGTGGGGTCAGGTTCCTGGGCTCAGTGAAACTGCTGTAGCAACTGGAACTTGAGACAGAGGTTCACTTTTCAAGATCCAAGTGGATGCAGTTCTCCTGCTAAAACAGGATCTGTTGCTCTGAGGCACACCCAAGTAGCTCAGGCCCAGGGGCTTGGGATGTGGTTGTAATCTGTCCCTGGTGAGCAGGGAATAGCACTGGCATGGCTCGGGGCAAAAATGGGTGCTTCAGTGGCTTGGGCTCCAAGGAGTAGAATGCAGCTTCAATTCAGGACCCCAAATCAACAGGGCACAGTGATTCTGGAATGAAGAGGATGGAGTATCTTTGTGGTAGCTTGGACCTAGTGGGTAGGGCAGAGCAGCAGTTTGTCTTAGGGGTGACTTGTTACCAGGTAGGCATATTGCAGTGGCAGCAAAGCTTCAGGGACGGAGGACTGCAATAGCTACTCACCCCTAATGTAGGATGCACTCTGGCAGTGACTCTGGTTTTAAGGTGGTACAGTGCAGTAGCAACATGGGTCACAGGAGCTGGGGACACAGTAATGGCTTTTTCTCTGAGGGTAGCTCAGTGTGGACTCTGAGGAGCTTCCTCAGCTAGTTTCAAAGCCTGGGAGTACTGCAGGAGTCTCTAGTAGTGAAGACTCAGGTATTCATGATGGTGATGGCAGGTGCTGGGATCTTCTCATTTACTTTTTCTCTGCAAGAGGGAGTCCCTCCTGGTTCTGAGCTGATTCCAGCTGGGTGATGGGGATACTGGAGGCAAGATGTTTCCTTGCTTTCTTTATGTGCCATCCTGGGTTTCTATGCTCCACAGGATTTCTGCCACTTCTTTGCTGTTCTCTGGAGCTCTCTTTTAGTTATTTTGGTCAAAATATAGTTGCTTATTCCTTGTGGGTTTTTTTCCTTTGTCAGGAGGGAAGAGTGCTACGAGCTTCTAGTTGACCGTCTTGCTGACGCCACTCTCCAATCTACTTTTCATGTTTGTAAATTTTTGAATATTTTTTTTTATATCATGTACAACTCGATCTGTATAAAACCATATACATACATATATGCACATATTTATATGTATATATCTTTCCAAAATATCTTTTAATTTATTGAATCATTGGATTTTTTTAACAATGTCATGAAGTAGACAAAGCAATGGTGATTATTCTCATTTTAAAGATTAAAAAACCTAAACTTTAAGGAGGAAAACTGCCTGCCAATGACTTATGAATGGTAAATAGCAGATAAAAGATATAAGTTCAGCCATTTGATGCCAATCATGTGTCTCTCATTTTACCATCTTGTTTCACTAGATTGTTCCAATATATTTGCTGAATAATGTGAAGAGCAGGAAAGAAAACCAACATTTGTTGTGTCTCTAGTATGCACGAGACTTAATTAAGGTGCTCTTACATGCACCATTGCACAACTCTTACACTATCCTAGAGGTGGATGTTGATATTCTGATTTTAAGATGAGGAAAATGAGGCCCAGAGAGTTTGCAATTCACTGTGTATTATGGAATTGCCAGCATCAGAGTTTTTGTTCAATCCCTAATTGGCATGATTCCTTGTGATAATATAGCACTTAAAAGAGAGCCTAGTGGCATGGGATTGTTTCAAAGACAGGTAATAATAGAATATAATCCCAAAATGGGATGTGATATTATAATTTTCTTCTTTGTGTTCAATCTCTTATGTTTAATAAAATCTGAGCATTTGTTTCTTACTCTTACACCTCATCTGCTTAAGTGATGTCTTGCTTTTTAAAATTACCCCTTCAACCAGTATCCTTTTCCTGACAATATTAAATATTCCCCACACCAGAGATGTGGAACCATTTCTAAAAGCTTCAGCCTCCAGTTCCAGCTGGCCAGGCCCTATGGTATAGCTTTCGCAATCACCATGGATCCTCATCTGGTACTTAACAAATCTTGCCCCTCCCATCCATACTCTTGGCACAAGGACAGGAAATTAAGAATTAAGAGAAATTCGCCTCTGACCTTTAATTTGCTTTTTAATAAAAGCATTCAGAGTCACTTGCATGCTTTATGCTAGACCCAAGGAGAGCCAATTTTCATGGCCCTTTAAAAGTAAACCCATTCATCTTCATGCCCTGGCATTTTTTCAGTGTGTCAATCCTCAAAGTCAATTGTTAGCCCAGAGCAGTGATCCGCGATAAAATCTCACTCAGTGCCCAGCACATAATAGGTGCATGAGCATTGACTGTGCTCAATGAATATTAGTTGTTCTTGAAAAGTGAATGACAGTGCCCTACATAGCAAAATAAATTAATGATAGGATTGTCCCAATTTTATATATTGCTCCTATCATTTTTTTTAAACTATTGGCACATTTGATGTAATGTTTTTACTAGACATGTCTCTTTTGTCCGTTTGAGAAAGAAACACATACAAACTGGCTTAAGAAAACAAAGGAGGGAATTTATTAGCTCACTTAATAGCCATGGCTGGATTCAGATAGCTTCAGGAACCTGCCTTTCTCTGTTGTAGTGGATTTTCTCTGACTAGTTTCATTCTTAAGCAAATTCTCATGGCAGCAAGGTGACCACTGAAATTCAGCCATATTATCTTACCAGTGTGACAATTTCAGCTGCAAGACAGATCTGCTGTTCCAGTTGTGTAGCTCTAATCCTGGGACTACTTGTCATGTGCTCATGCCTGGACCAATCAGGTGGGCATAAAGCTTTTGTACTCTTATTGGTTAGATATGGGTCTCACACTCACCCCTGAAGCCCGAGGGGAGGATCAATCCCCTTGAATTACATAGAGCAACACTGGGGAAGGAGATTCCCAAAAGAAAATTTGGCTGACATATTTGGATGAGGAAAAAGGGGATGAATAGGTAAAACAACAAATGTCCACCACATGTATGATATAGTACATGATGATTTAGAAATTATAAATTTGAAACATACATCTATAAGTTTGATTTTTTTGGAGTTAGACAAAAGCATTATCATTTTTAAGTGTTCTGCAGTTGGAACAGAAGATGAATATCAAATTAGAATATACATTCAAAGAGCTTCTTTCAAAGCCTCCTTTACATATATCTGAGCAAAAGCTGTAGTTATCTATATTGATATATTTACTTAGTCCAATGCATTGCTTACTTTCAGCATTCTCTACTATTCATAGACTATTTACTGTGTACCAGACATTGTATCTTACTTTGGCAATAAAAATGTTAAATAAGAAAACATTCCTGTCCTCATGGAGGTTATAGCATAATAGAGCTTAGAAGATACATCTAATTAACTCCTAACCGGGACTTACTAGAGTTATTCAACTGATGAAACCAAATTGTTACATTTTCAAAGAATGGATATGTAGATATATTCACTTTATATAAGAATTAGGTTAATTGAATATGTTGAACACTGATAATTTGCTTGGATCTGTGTTAGACACATTGTACTGATAGCCACCTTCATCCTTAAATTCATTCTGCAGTTCCCCTTAACACATGGAGTCAGGTAACTGGCCCACTGTCTCACAGCAGGATAGGGGTCTAGGTGCTTGCCTAGGACTGGCTTTTAAGCTTTTCAAGGATATCTTGCCTATATTGGGTGATCTGTGACTTTTCTTATGGCATAAGCATCAGCCACATCCAAAAATATATGTACATACATAGTTCGTTTATAAAGGTCATTGGGAAAAAAATTCTCAAGATCATCTGGGAAAGCTGTGAGGACAATGTCATTAAGTCTGGCTCCTTTGTTCTTTACAGATTCCATATCCATTCCCCAGGCCCTGCAACCTTGTTTCTTCATTCCTAAGGCATTGTAAATATAGCAAACTCTGCATGTATGTGTGTGTGTGTGTGCATGCACATGCATGTGTGTGTGTGGTGGGGGCTGATGGAAGGAGGCTGACCTCAGAGCCCTTGAGCAGGCTGTAATTAAGGGATTTGTGGCCTACAAGGAAAGTCCATGTGAGGAGAGAGCCGTGTTTCCTAGCGGAAAAAGCACTGGACTAGAATTCTTATGACCTGCCTTTGAATCCTGGCCCTACCACTTAGGAACTGTAGCCACTTAACACCTCAGTTGGCATTTCAATTACTAAAAGTCAGAATTCACTTCCTTATACTTCACGCCACCCAGGTATCTTATGAGAATCAAATAAAACAGCACCTGTGAAAATTGCTTTGGGCATTGAGGAGAGTTGTTCCTTTGTAAGGCTTTATTGTGTAAACCACTGCTCTTTCTATCTGCCTCTGCTTGCTGTCTCTCACACAACTAGTGGTTTCTAGCATTCCGGAGGTGGTATAGTTCATGCTTAGTGTAAACATGTCTCTGTTTCGTTTTCCATTTTTTAATTTATTCTCATCCATCAACCATTTCCTCCAGGGTCCCTCATGTTCTAGAAGCATGATTTGGGGAAAAGAGTATGAATTTTGGATTTACAGAGTGTGTGAATCCTGACTGTATCTGCACAGCTTTGAAAAAGTCAGCTAACTTCTCTACACGTTCAGTTTCCCTATCTGTAAAACAGAAATAATTTCCATGATTTATCAGGACTTGGCTGAGTGCTGGAGGGAACACATGGCTCAATAAATCAGCCATTATTTTCTTCAAGACATTTTCTCTGCCATCTAAGAGCTCACAGTTTAGAAATGGAGATAAGACTTTTAAAAAAGATTATTCTAAATCAGGGGAGAGATTAACTGGCTGGGAGGGACCAACATTTCAGTGACTGAGCAAGGCATGACTTAACCAAAGGTACCTAGCTGGTGAGCAGCAGAATGGAGTCTTAACTGCAAATTTCCTAGGGAGTTTCCAACGAGGTAAAAATCTTTAAGTTGTGAAACTATTGTTTGGGCCTTGATTTGTAAGAAGATATTTAAGAACGTTTCCTGAAGTTAGTAAATTTTCCAAATAAGAGAGGACATGGGAAATCCCACACTAGTCTAAGGAGCATAGTTTTTCTTAAATAAAATAATTAAATGTTTTGCATGGAATTAAATGTTTCTGAGACAGAGAATTCTGGCACCGAAAAGTTGTTTGATTTTACAACAAATGGTTACTGTCAGAAAATCACTCACTGGTTGGCCAGTCTAGGACGCTTTGGTGGTCTTGTCCTGGTTTACAGGAATGTAGGCTATCAGCCAGTCAGCATGATGCAATTGTGTGTTGTTTCAGGTAGCAAATGGTATGTCCATTATGCAACAATCCCACTATAGTCAGCTTCTCTTGACTCTTGCTTTCTGCTTCCCTACCTTTCCCCACCAAATGCCTACAGCATAATTATATCTACCTGTGTTTGGTTCTTATGCATGATGATGTCCTTGAGAGATCACCTTGGATATCACCATGAAGCAGGGTGAAATAGGGTTTTCAAAGCCCTTCGTTAATAAGCCAAATAACAGCTTCCAAAGATAGCAGGCCCTAATTCCCAGAATCTGTAACTGTTACCTTATTTGGAAAACGGCCATTGCCAATTTGATTAAACAAAGGATCTAGAGATGGGGATATCATGGGTTTTCTGGGTGGGCCCTAAATACAATCACGGAGGTCTTCTTAGAGAGCAGCAGAAGGAGATTTAATGTAGAACAAGAGGAGAAGGCAATGTGACCACAGACACTAGAAGCAGACTGGGATAATGCAGACACAGGCCAGGAATGCCAGTAGCCACCAGAGGCTGAAAGAGGTAAGGAAGGATTCTCCTCATGAGCACCTGGAGACGGCACAGCCCTGCCAACACCTTGATTTCAAACTCTGGCCTCCCAAACACGGAGAAAAAATTCTGTTATTTTAAACCACTAAGTTTGTGATAATTTGTTACAGGAACTATAGGAAATGAATACACCCTCTATCTCCTTTCTGTAACCATTCCTCCATTCTCAATACTATTGAGAATGTTTAAATGTGATTTTTAACAAAAGATTTTATAAAACAAGCCCATCTGCATTTTAGGACATCATGAGAGGCACCATGTTATAGTAAGTAGAGCTGGAAGGGCTCTCAGAGACCATGCAAACTTCTGATTGTAAACTGAGAAGCCAATAGAGAGGGTCTTGTGCTCACGATCACTCAGTAAGCTAGTGGTATCATCAAGGCCTACGCCAAGAGTCAAGCCTCCTAACTTTGGTCAAGTGCTTTTCCACCACAGGTAAAGGGACATAGCTACCCCTTTATAATTGCTGAGGATTTCTAGCTCAGCAAGTAGGAGGGAGAGAACTTATTTAAGCTTGTTCAAAGAACGTGACCTTTTTAGTGAACTGTAGACTGCTCCTTTCACTCTGGTTAACAAAACTCAAGAAATATTTTGGAGAACAGAAGACAACAACAGCTTTTTCTTCAAGAAACAGATATGATTAAATATATCTCATTTGGCAATATATCCCTGATACACAGTGTGGTTAGGTATGTGGACTGTGAGATCATAGGGCCTGGCTAGAATTCTGCCTCTGCTACTTCCTAGTGCTGTGAACTTGGGAAAGTTACTTTCCAGGAGCCTCAGATTTTTTAGCTGCTAAATAGAGGTAGTAATAGTACTTGCCTCTGACTATTGTGGGGACTAAATAAGATGCTATATGTAAAGGTGTTTTGCCTGGTGCCTGGCAATTAACCAAGGCTCCATATTTTAAATCTCTTATTATTCAAGAAAGTAAGTTGTAGCAAAGTATGTGGGATTTTGGCTTTTTAATATTTCTTGTTTGGACATTTTACCGTATAATCAGGAAAAACAGTAAAGATGAAAAGCAGGTCTGACTCACAGCAAGCAGAACCTGCCCTGAGGCTTTCTGGTCTCCAGTGCAGCAGCTGCTGACAGGATTGTCAGGCTCCCAGAGCTGATGGGAATCCTCGGACCTCTCTTCTGGGAAATGTGTGGCTATAAATGTTCATTAACTGAATAAATAAACAAGATCAAAGACAGCTTGATCCTGGGGGGAGTGAGGTGAGCCCATTCCTATAACCTAAGCTCCAAGTTGTATGACGACCTGATATTGTCTAGGGGGCTCGGAGCTGGTGGTAAAGGAAACTGCGCTCTCATCCCCGCTGAGCCACTCAGAGTTTGTGTCTGGGACATACACGCTCTTACGCTTATTTTCTTCTCTCTCAAACACGCGGCCCCCTCATAAGGCTCAAACAGGGTAAGAGATACAAAAGCTCTTAGTAAGCAGATAGCAAATCAGAAAGGGACACTATTTTATAGCCTATCAATTACCAAGCTCAACAGAGTGTACTGCTGAAGCATATTCCAATTCTGTTAATTCTGTTCAGTTTTCACAATATTAATTCATGTTCTCATTCCTTCCCTCTTGTCTGTTTGCGTCATAGTTGGTCTTCCCAATTCTTGTGGTTTTTCTCTGTGTATTCTAACTGAATAATCTTCCTTAAACACACCTCCTGCCATATTTCACCACTAAATATATGAAATGGCTGGGCATACAAGAAGGAAAGCATTTATCAAGGTACAGCCATGTGTTTTAACTAAGAAGCCCCAAAGGGAGCTACGAACTTTGTTTTCCTGTCCCTGTTGCTGAGATGCCAATTCCCTGGTCCCTACGGGGAAGCTTTGAGTGACCCATTCTGCTGGAAAAAAAAAAAAAAAAAAAAAGACTTTAGTTCCTGTTCCTTTGCCTTTGGTCCTGTTCCTGGCTTCTAACCCCGGTTTAGACCTGAAAACTGGCTACTGTAATTTGACCAGCTGCTGATCTTTTTCTTGAATATATTTCATATTTACCCGCTGGCTATCTCAGGTAAGTTTCCTTCTAGTCGATGGGCTGACATTCTCTGGACCTGTCCAGACTTTCCTATGAGAGGGAACAATTTGTTCTTTAATTCTACACATGCATTAAGTACCTAAAGTATAGGAACTATTCCAGCTGAATATGGCTCCTGCCTTCATGAAGCTTATAGCTAAGCAAAGAACATAGGAATTGAAAAAGTTATTGTAAGTATGGTGAGTATTACTAAATAGGAAAAAAAAAAAGATGCTGTCGAGACAGATAACGGTGGAACCTCTAACTTAGGTAGGGTGTCAGGGAAGGCCACCTTGAGAAAGTGGCATTTATCTGAGATTTAAAGATAAATTGGAGTCAAAGAGCAGTAGGGATCAGCATATGGGAAGATCTGTGGCCTAGACTATACCTAGAAATGACCCCCTTTCTTCTTGCAGTCACTCAGAACAGAAGGTCTCAGGGCATCCCCCAGAAAGTCTATTGATATTAAGTTGCAGATAAATTTGGACTGGTTGGGGGCAGCACAATGCAGTGGCATGAACACAGAACAATCAATCATATAGTTCTACTTCTGTCACTGTGGGCTGTGGGATATTTGGCAAGTCGCTTATGAAATAAATTGCTGATGCATAATTTCCACATCTGTAAAACACAAATGATAATGCTTTAGGGTCATTGTGAATGACTTATGAAATAATGAACATGAAAGCACTTTGCAAGCTGCCTACCATATGAATTAAAGGGAGGAGGTTGGTTGTAGGGTGTCTGATCCAGCACATTGAGATGGAACAAGGAGCAGAAAATGCAGATCCTATTGAGAGCGAATTCTTTCAATGTTTTACGCCATCTTAGAACTTTAGGAGTTTCATGTATGTTATGAATACATATGCTTCATATATGTTATTTAGAGCAGTAAGAGCTATTTTTTATTTTATCTACACAGCCATGTTGTCCCAAGGGAGACAGCCCTCTTTCTAAGTGATATCACTGAAATTCCAGTTGCCTGGCTTAATGGAACCTGGTATCTCTGTAAATCCCTGGAACTGGAATGGTTGTATCCTGCCCTGGTGTTATATGACATGATGGGTGGATTGTTTGTGTCACTGTTTTGCCAGCAATAGTCAACAACTTTCTATAGACTCAATGGCCAATTATAGGCTGGCAGAGAACAGCTGGCTTGGTCTTTACATAAATTGTTTTGCATTTTGAGGAACAAAACTATGCAATTGGCACTAGTATGGAGCCAAGAGCACCAAGCGTCACATGGGCTCTGGAATGACTGTAGGCTTCTGGGAGGTGTCAAGCATTAGCATCATAGACATTAGCCATATTTTTAGTGTAATGACATGGCAGAGAGATTCATGGCCTAATCTCTGGATGCCCACCAGTTACTTTCTTTAGATCATTTATAAATGAAACACAGAAAGAGTGACACTCACAGTGCTCCTTTGACAGTTAATCATGGGTCACTCCTAGCGTGAGGTACAAGTGCTCTTTTAGTTGCTAGTGAGCAAAGGTGGCACAGGGAGCCCAGTCACTGAATGGACCTCAGGCAATAGAGAATGTCTGGGGATGACTGTTTTCTCTGCAATCTGATTGCTTAATAGTGCATACATACAGGTATGTTATGAGGGTTGAATTTTTCCTACAGGTAATGCACCAGCATGGTGCCCACAGACGATAAATGCTCTGCATATGACTATCACCAATTGGGCATGGGAAATATGGTCTAAACTCACCAAAGAAAAAAAGGCTTTAGAACAGCATATTCCTTTTCTTTGCGTTTCACACAGTATTTCCTCATAGCCCCTTTGGATTGAGACACCAGAACTGCTTTCCTAGTTATGAAAGCCAAATCCTAAGAGAGGAAAGGGCATTAGGGACAAGCCATCCTTGGAATTTGAAATGGCAAATAACCAAATGCCCAGCTTGTGCATGTGTGTATGTGTGCATTGTGTGATTTGTGTGTGTAGTATGTGTGTGGTATGTTTTATATGTGTGTAGTATGGTGTATGTGTGTGTGGTGCAATGTGTAGGTAATGTGTGTAGTATGATGTGTTTTGTGTATGTGCTGTGTGTGTATGTATACTAAGCATTTGAAATAGGACTTTTCCACTGATAATCTCTAAAGGCCATTCTGGCTATGAATTCTGTTAGCATGGTACTAGTACTACAAGAGCTTTGAGAAGGGAGAGGCTGACAAGGAGGAGGCAGAATCTGTGGTCTTCCAACAGGTTCAGGACCAACTCCCATCTAGTGTCTGCTATATTATATAATTTAACCTCACAATTATCCTATGAGATACAGGTTAGTACTCCTGTTTCATAATGGGAACACTGAGGGCAGGAGGTGAAACAGTTGTCCAAGGTCATATAACTAGTAGGAGATAGGGCCAGGTGTTGACCTGGTAATGCAAAGTCAACCAATCTGAGGGAATAACTAGTCCAGGCAACAGGGTGATTAGAGCTTAGGGGGCTATAGCCACAGGATGTGAACAGTGAAATTTAAAAACTAGTGTTAGACCCTGGAGACTCTACTGGAGGTCTTAAGGGAGCAATTTTCTTCCAAGACCTCTTATTTTGGTGTTCTGAGAAAACTAAGAGGGAATAAAAGGGAAATCAGCCCCCAGAAACAGACCATTCCCGATACTCTGTATTCAACAGCAAGAGGCTGGGCCAAGTCAAGAACATTTGTGATTAAATTCCCTTGGGGTCACTTTCCAAGGACAAGTTTTAGATTCTATGTTGGACAAGAGTGGGGACTTTTTTTTTTCTTTATTGTTGCGCCTAGACTTTGATTGCTATCTGCAAGGGAAACAGACAGTGGAAACTATTTCATGGGGACTGATGAGAAAAACACATTTTTACGTGCCCTGAATAGCAATGTATGGTGTTTGAAGTCATTATCATAATAATGGGTAAGGTGGAAGGAAGGAAAGACACCACAACTGACTGGAAAAAAAAAAAGAGCAAGAGAAAAAGAAAGAGAAGAGAGACAAGAGAGGAGAGAGGGAGAGAGAGAGAGAGAGAGAAAGAGAAAAATAATTATAAAAGTCAGACTGGGTGTTGATTGCTGGTAAGAAATTTCCACTGAACATTAAGCTCTTCCTGATCTTTCTTCCTGCCTCCTGGCTGGGCTGTATGATGGAAGAAAATATATGTGATTAGGTGTCTCCTGGATGCAGCATAATCAGGGCCTGCCAGGGCTCTCTGACGTACGGAGTGCCTCATCAGTTCCTTTATTTCTTTATTCTTCATTGACTAATTCATTTTATTATTTCTTCATTCATGCACACATTCTTTGGACACTTCCTAAGTGTCAGGCTAGGAACTTAGTATCAAGACAGCAAAGATGAATCGATCAGACAAAGCTCCCCAGTCTAACGAAGAAGAGTAAATGTAGATAATTATAGCATGTGTGATAATGCTAGAGCAAATGTAGAGAGAAATGGTAGGAAGGAAGTAGAGAACAGAGTCTCTAATTTTCACTTTGTCATACCTATTTTGTGCTAGGAATATAAAACAAACAGAATGTTCCCTGCCCTTTCCAGACCTCACAGTCTAATGGAAAAATGGCCATTCTGGAAGGAATTTTTTATTTTTATTTTTTTGAGACAGGGTCTCACTCTGTCACCCAGGCTGGAGAGTAGTGGTATGATCTCATCCTACTGCAGCCTTGACTTCCCAGGCTCAAGTGATCCTCCCACCGTGGCCTCCTGAGTAGCTGGGACCACAGGCATGGGCCATGGGCTCAAGCAGTCCTCCTACCTCGGCCTCCTAGAGTGCTGGGATTATAGGTGTGAGTCACCACATCCGACTCTAGAAGGAATTTGAATCAACAACCCTAAACCCATGGAAAATAAAATATTAACTACTGGCAGGCTTAATGAGTGAGAGATATAAGAAGACCAAATTTTCTAGCCCTCAGGGTTTAAGGAGAGTTCGATAAAAAGCTGAGGAACTTACAGTGGTTGAACTTGATGTCCCTTGATTCAATGCCTCTTCATCCACTGGGTAGATGGTATTACTCTTTATGGATGTGGAGAACATTGGAGGGAAAAATTTGTGGGAAAAAATGTTAATCTCCATTTTGGACACACCTGGCTTGAGATAGATATAGCACATTCAAGTGAAGATGTGCAGATGACAGTTGTATATATGAGACAGTAAGTCAGAAGAAAATGCAGTTTGGAAATATAAATTTGGGAGTTTTTATTCCCAACTTTGGGAGATCATTGAAAACAAGAACTCTGATGAAATAATCTCAACAGCGGTCATGTGGGTTGTCAATGAGGTTTGTAGATAACTCTCTAGAACTTGAGGAGAGTAGAATTACAAGAACTCTGACTGAAGTGGTTATTTAAAGAATCCAGCAATTTATTTGGTGCAACTATATACGTCAATTCTCTACTCAAGAGGGACCATTTTGTCATCCAATTCAATTCCTACTCAGTGCAATAATATACCACAGAGCATCTCAATCTCAGATTGAACACCAGCCATTGGAGGTCTTGTAACCATTGCTGGACAACATAGTGTAGTGCAGAGGAAGCACCCTAAATTTAAGCCCTGGACGTGCCTTTTAAACCATGCTACTGTCTAGTCCTCATTGCTCTCTTTTACCTATTAGAGAGCTCACTAGTTCAACGTAGAGCTATTTAAATATCAGGTCTGATGTAGTAATCCAGTGATCTATCAACAAAAGAACAAAACTAATCTGGGATTGTTTGATTTTCCTGAACTCACGTTAACTCCTCCGGTGATCACATTTCCTTTTTTCTTTTGATGATTACAAAACACCTAGACTTCTTCTATCAAGCTGTTCATTTTTGTGCGAGTTCTTAGTAATAACAGTATCCTTTGTAAAAATGCTAGGCTTTTTCACATTTAAGGACCATTAATAGTTAGTGATATAGTTTGGCTGTGTCCCCACTCAAATCTCATCTTGAATTGTAGTTCCCATAATCCTCACATGTCATGGGAGGGACCTGGTGGGAGGTAATTGAATCACGGGGGCAGTTACCCCCATGCTGCTGTCCTCATGATAGTGAACGAGTTCTCATGATATCTGATGGTTTTATAAGGGACGTCCCCTCTTTTGCTCGGCGCGTCTCCTTCCTGCCACCATGTGAAGAAGGATGTGTTTTCTTCCCCTTCTGCCAGATTGTAAGTTTCCTGAGGCCTTCCCAGCCTTGCTGAACTGAGAGTCAATTAAATCTCTTTCCTTTATAAATTACCCAGTCTCAGGTATGTCTTTATCAGCAGCGTGAGAATGGACTAATACAGTAAATATATTAATGTTGACTATCAATATTGCATGGAAGCAAGTTGTCAGTCAAAACCTTCATTTCCTAGGATGGGGGAGGCCCAGACCACAGAAATTAAGGACATGCTCAGGATTTACCAAGAGTTTGTAGCAGAGGTGAGACTGCCATCTTGTACCCTCTCTCCTATCTTGAGTGGGCTTTGTCCACTTGTTGGCCAAACATTTCCCTATTTCTAAGGAAAGAGTTGGGCAGATGTATGAATTTGAACTTTTTACAAGTCAGTCTGCTATTGCAACATAACTCTATTGCAACTTAACTCTGATGAGTTAAGTGCAAATGAATCAGAACCAGATGGACAAATTTTTTTGAAAACAATGTGTTTAAAAGTGGAGGAGAATGAAGAAAATTGTTGGCGAAACTCTCGAAGATCTGTGGCTACATCTTATGTGAAACACTTTGCCCTGCTTTCAGCTACTTCCATCACGGGAGAAAATGACATATCAAAGCTCCAGGGGAAGTAGGGTGGTGAGAGTAGAGATGGTACCCACCATCCTATAACTAGTGTGAGTTTTTTATTCCTGTTTTCTCTGAGGTCATTTTTGGCAGGCAAATGAAGTTTGGATGAATAAAACCATCATAAGGAATCAATTTTGTAGAAAAATCCAGGAATAAACTTTTAACACGCATTTCTCTTGGACTATGATGAGATTCAAATTTTCAGATTCAACTAAGGTCTCTTGAGTCCTTATTAAATGCAAAGTTTTGTGCTAAGCACTTGCATGGCTCTTCCCTCTCTTTGTCAATCCAATGAAGTTGCAAGGTGACAGGATTATGAATATTTCACAGATGAGTGATCTCAGGCTCCAAGAAATAAAGGGACTTGTTCAAGGTCACACAACTAGAAAGCAATAGAACTAGCTATGCTATCCAACATGGTAGCCACTAGTCACATTGGAGCTAAACAAATTTAGATTAGTTAACTCTAAACCAAATTAAAAGCTCAGTTGCTTAGTTGTACTAGTTACATTTCAAGAGTTCTACTGTCACACATGGCTATCACTGTTCTATTGAAAAGTGCAGCTAGAGAACATGTCCATTATCATAGAAAGTTCTACTATCCAGTGCTGCTATAGAGTCTGGGTTTCAACTATTATCTTTATGACAAATTCTGTGCTGCTTCCATTATATCAACCTGAGTTGTCCCACATAATGCAAGCCTCTAAAAAGGAAGACAATTTCTCCTGAATACAACTAGAAGCTTTCTCCTCACCCTGGTTAGAGTATACCTGGAAACTCAGGCTGATTCTTTATGAAGTCTGCTTTGTCCTTTATGAGGCCACTGTGGAACAGCTATGGACCAGGACTCACATGGAAAGGGAGGAGAGGGAATGGGTTGGCTATACTGATCCCCCACTGGGCTCACCTACATTTCAGGGGTACCCTGGGACTCAGGCAGAGGCTTTCACCTGGGACAATATTAACACTCAGAAAAATTAGGAAGGAGGGCAGAAGGAATCAGCATGGTGGAGTGGAAAGATGGCGCATATTTAGTCAATAAGATTTGGGTCTGAATTCATAGCCATGTGGCCTGGGGCAACTTGTGAAAAGGGGATGGTGCTGTCTCCTTTACAGGTATGTGAGGATTTAGGTGTTATCACAGCTATCAGACCCTCAGCAAAAAGCTAGGTCCCTCCACTTTGGCCAGTTGTGCCCTGCTCTCACCACCCTTTTCCTTGCCATCAGCCCTCATAGTGTCAAAGAAAACACTCTTTGATTTCAACCCTTCCCTCCCATTTTCAAAACTAGCTGTCAGGAAAACTGCTGCTATTATCCTTTGAAATATGTATGAATTATAGTAACCGTCTCAGATGTGTCTTTCTCTCTTTTTTTGGTTTTTAACTATTCTTTAATCTTGGAAAAGTGAGATTATTTATTTATTTTAGACGAGATCTTGCTTTGTCGCCAGGCTGGAATGCAGTGGCACGATCTCGGCTCCCCGCAATCTCCACCTCCCGGGTTAAAGTGATTTCCCTGCCTCAGCCTTCCGAGTAGCTGGGACTACAGGCGCATACCACCATGCCCAGCTAATTTTTTTGTGTTTTAGTAGAGACAGGGTTTCACCATGTTGGCCAGTATGGTCTCGATCTCCTGACCTCACGATTTACTTGCCTCTGCCTCCCAAAGTGTTGGGATTACAGACATAAACCACCGCACAAGGTCGAGCATCTTTATTTTAAACCTCACATAAAGATAGGTTTGGCGTTGGATAATCGGAGAATGACAATCAGATTTACTTAGGCAAAATTAATAAATTTTAATCTGGGAACATTTCCTCAGCTTTTATTTGTTAATTTGTTTATATATCAGTATTGAATTCCACCCTACAAAGTATTCATAGCAGCTTACTCAGTATGGCTCTACTAAAATAGTAAAGCAGAAAATTAAAATAGTTAATATTCAGAATCTAGAATAATATAAATCAGAATAGAAGGTTAAGATCACAGAGAACAATACAACCTCATAATGGAGATGATAAGGGAAGATACAACATGGAAATAATGAAATTACACTATTCATATCATTAACCAATAGTCAAAAATGTCATATTTATCCTTATATTTGACTAAGAGTTCATGGAGTTATACACAGAACCTGCCACATGATAGAAGTGTTGCAAATATTTCTTGAATGATGTGAGAAAAATGAACCTCCAAGAGGTGCAATGATTTGTGAAGGTCACCCAACTAGTTAGCAACAGAGGCCAGGTTCAGGTTCTAGGGCTCCTGACCCTGATTCATTGCCCTTTTGAGTGAGCACAACTCATATTTACTCAACGGTAGAAACGTACAGTATACGAGGCTTTTTATTTCTGGGATACTTCTATTGAGCTCCCTGACACTCTTGAGAAGTGGGCATTTTTTCCTAGTGTTACAGATGAGAAGTGACTCACACAAGGTGGCACAACTTATAAGGAACATCGTAAGCATTTGAATTCTGGTAGTTTCACTTTTATGTTCAGTGTTCATTCCACCACAACCTCTTTTTCACTGTTCTCAAAGTTGCAAAACTAAAAATAAAAACAGAAATACAGTATTTCCAAATTAGGGCATTAACATCTACGGGTGATCTGTGAGGTGATATTTTCAACTTCTTATGACAGGGAAAGAAACCCAAGGAAGTCTGTTGGTCAGTAACTCTTGCAGACTCTTGGAACAAATGCCATGATATTTGCTTTAATTAAAGGGCATTGAAGTTCTGAATGTCCACTCAGGACTGATTTCAGCCTATGCCTGTGTGTGTTGGTGTGCAGAGCATGTGCAAAGGAGTCAAGAAATGCCCTTGGCCATGTCGCCAGGGCTGCTCAGTCTCCATCAATGCAGCTGTCTCCAACTGGTTATTTCTTTTCTTAAGGACACTGCTGGGGAGGGATGTGCTGATGTGTGTGTGTGTGTGTGTGTATATGTGTGTGTGTGTGTGTGTGTGTGTATACTAGGGTGATTTTTTTTTTTCCTCCAATGGCTGTCATGTGTTTTATGATCTTCACAGATGTAAGCTTCACCGTGAAGAGAAGGGAGGGGAGAAAGGCTATTATTTGGGAGAGGGGGAGAATAGGTGAAACGGATGGGAGGCAGGAAGCAGAATTGTGTAGATTTAATTGGCCTCATTTTATAGCAGTTAGCTGTTTTCACGGGATAGCAATGAATAGGCCCATAATGGTGAACTGTTTTTCACTATTATTAGTCCAGGAGATGAAAGTTTCATTGTTATTCTTCCTTGGAGCTCAGGAGGCCACTTCAAATATTAACTTCTTTTAGCCTAAGGGACTTAGAATTTCAGTGGAACCATTTGAACTTGGCTCAGTTTATAATAATGATCCCGTATGTTTGTAAAGCATTCAGCTTACAAAGCATTGCTCCATCTTATCCCAACTGCTGTTTCAGCTTCAAAATAATCCTACAAAGTATCCAGTGAAAATTATTATTCTCATTTTCTTAACAAGAAAACTGAGGCCCAGGGAAGTTAAATGGGTTTCTAGAAACACAGGCAATACCAGACTTAGAAAGGAAGAGAAGGACACCACTATTTGCTGATTGTCAACTCTATGCCACCTGCGGTGTTGAAAGAGGACTCTAAATCCCAGAGAGAGGTTATATTTGGCCTGAAGTCGTTCCATGCAGGACTCGCCAATGACTGGGGGGCCAGAATCGGAAACTGAGCCTGCTTGCCACTAAACTAGTACTGCCTTCCATGAACTCTCTGTGAATCACAGCCATGGTGCAAGCTTTGAAGGGAAAAAGACCTCGACATTGATTACCCCAAACCACTGACAAATCAAACATTATGGAAATCAGGACCCACCACTGAATAATAACTCACATGTGTAAGGCACTTGCAAAGGCGCTTTGCAGTTAATGCTTCTTTAACCCTCACAACAAACTTATGAGCTAGATAGTATTATTATTCCATTTCACAAATGAGGAAGGGGAGGCTCAGCAAGGGGAGTAACTTATCTAAGGCCACACAGTTAGTGAGCGGCAGAGCTGGAGTTCTAACACAGCCCTGTCTGACTCTTACAGAGGGCCCCTGTTTAATTCATGTTTCCCACAGGCTAATTCCTGTTTCAGTTAGGTCATTTCTGTGGTTCCATGTCTTAAATTTAACCTACCCCCATCCTACCCTCATAACCTACAACACAAAGTTCAAACTGCTCAGTCCAAAGTTCAAAATCCTCCAGTTTTTCAAAATTGTCTTCCTTTACCTTTCAGGACATACCTTATACTCCAGCTATGTGCCAGTGGATGCTTTTTCTCTGACCCCCTGAGCTCTGCTGCCATTGATCTTTGATTTCCTAGTTATTTGTGTCTAAAACAGCATTTTCTTCCTGCTTCCTCTTTGAGAACACTGTTCCTCTTTCAAGGATCACCTTCAGTGCCATCAGTTCCAAATACCCTTTCAGGACCCTCGTATTAGGTGTGCTGGATCCCTGTATGCTCTCTTACGGCCCGGGTTGTAATGCTTATCTTGTCTCCGTCATCCTCCCCTGATCCCGCCTTGAATGACCAGGCAGGATCTCATTGCTTCATCCTCAGACTGACCATGGTGACTGACACACACTGAGCATTGTCTTTAGATACGCAAACACTGACAAGTACCCTAATACGTAAGTGGCTTCCCATCATTCCTGCCCTTGGTGTGATGAAACTATTCAGGGCTTTGAAATCAGATAGATCTGAGTTCAAATTCCAGCATACCTACTTCTGCACTACATAACTTTGGGCAATTACTTATTCGGGCCTCCTGATCCTCAGTTCTGTCCTCGGTTAAAATCGTGACAGCGCCACCTTTCCTGCAGAGGCAGTAACTGTGAGATGGAATAAGATAGAGAACAAGCATTCAGGACAGTGCTTGGCACAAAGAGAGCACTTAGTGAATGTTCATTGTTAGTCAGAGCTATTATTATTGTCGTAGTTTATAATATCTCCCAGCAATGGGATCGGATTTCCTTTGGATTTAGGTGTGCATGCAATTGTGTTGCTTTAGAGTTTAACTCCTTACCTTGACCAACAATTTACTCTTCTGTTTCACTTCTGCCATTTCCCATGTTTGTATCACTATTGCTGGTATTATGTATTTAGAGTTGTGTCTTCGTAAACTGTTTCTTAAAATATTCCTATGCTTTAAGAGGCAGCATATTGGGGAAAGAACACTAGGCAGAAGAGAGTAGGGGAGACAGGGAACGGGGTGGAATCTGTTCCTTAAGAAATCCACTCAACCTCTCTGGGACTTGTTTGTGTTATCTGCAGATTGAGGAATATTTGGCAAGATAGGGTGTAAAATCCCTCAGAGCTTCAATGCGCTGCATTTTAAAACCTGTTACTTTCCTATCTTCAGCCACCAAAATGCTTTTAGACATAGATGACTATGTATGCAAGTGCATCCCTCCCACCCTCCTTCCCAAACAAACACACACACGCCCCAAATGCTCTGAGAGAACCCACAGTTCTGCTGTTTGAACATGTATGTTTTCTTTAACCAAGTGGTTGTTTGCAAACGTTTTCTGATTGTAACAGCAGTGAGGCCACCTCTCTTAGAGAAGACTGCGTTCTTTCTCTTTGAAAGATGCTGTTTACTGAAATAAATTCCACCTCCTTCTTTGTTTGGCTTTTCCTTTGTAAACAATCAAAACCAACTGGCAAAGTCGGGGAGCTTGTTTTAGTCCAATGTGGCATCTGGCTTGATTTCTTTTTTTTTTTTTTTTTTCCCTTCTAATCTGAAGTATAGACACTATTGTGAGCCCCAGATTCCTTTGCAAGAGGCAATTAGTTCCGTAAGCATTTACCAGTGGTGCACAATGCACCAAGCGCTGTGGGGAAAAAGAAAGATCCTTTTGTTGTTGAGCTCAGAACAAGGAGGGTCAGGGCTGGGAGGAGCATTAGAAACCATCTAGTCCAGGGTCCCGTATGTGTTTTCACAGAATGCTTGTCCCATGAGTAGTGCCTCAGAAAATGCCCAGGTGGCTGATGACGTTGGAAGAAAATAAAAAGGTATACATAGCCTCTAGTCAGGATTCACAATGCGCCTGCATATATAAAAGGTTCAGAAATTTGCAGTTTAAAAAATTATCTTTAATTTTGCTTAATTCTGAGTCTCCCAAATATATATGATGAGGTGACTTGTGTGCATGTGCGTGCACATGTGTAAGCATGTGTGTGTAGGCAACGCTAATTAACCACAGAGTGAATTTGTACCCAGGCATTTTGGATACAAAAACCCCACCCACTCCCTGCTTCACCAGCTGTACCTGCTAAAAGGTTGGCCATCGATGTGGAACCCACCAGCTGCATCTGGTTCACTCACTTGTGGGGTTTGGCATTTGTAGTCTTAGAACCAGGATGTTTTACATTTTTGAACTATTTACCAACATTGAGAAGTTGGGAGTTTTCTTATAAAAAGCCAAGATTCTTGCAAAATTGGGAGATCTGGCAATACTGGGCCACAGTTTATCATGGTGACAGCAGGAACACAGCTGTTCCCCTTGGACAGCACACTGGCTCTCCAGCTCACCACGTTCCTGCCCAGGTTGACTGCACTAGCTGGTGTCATAGGCTTGGTCCTTGTCGGCATTTGAGCTGACAGTCCCTGGTTCAAAGCACATCCTAACGAGGCCATATTTTTTCTCCTTGTATTCTCTTGCTTTTCATTCTCAAGAGGTGATTGGTGTCTTTGATGAGGGCATCTTTTGGCAGATGAAACCCAATGGCTTCCTGACATAATGAACCACTGGCTATTACAATAAAAGAGAAAATATATTAAGAGTGTATTTTGTGTCGACCTGTGTTTTTAGCAAGGATTCCCTTATTTAATTTTTGTAACAAACATAGTGTGGGTATTATGATACTACTTTTTGAGATAAATTAAAGCCCAGAGTGATAAGTATAACCTGCCCCAAATTATATAGTTTATAAGTAACAAAGCTAGGGTTTGAATATAGAAAATATGCTCTTAACGACTATATTACATTTCATAAAGTATTGTTTTATATAAGCAACATCATTTTATTTTTTGAAACATTTTATTTTGAACTAATTTTAGACTTATAGGCAAGTGGAAAAAATAATACGAAGAACTCTGTTACATACCTGTTCCATCTAATGTTAATATCTTAAATAACCATAGTACAATTATCAAGTGATGAAAATTAACATTTGGTACAATATTATTAAGTCAACTATAGGTCTTTTTCTAATTTCACCCATTTTAGCACGAATGTTTTTCTCTGTGTGTTCCAGGATCTTATCTAAGATCTCAGATTGTATCTATCTAGCTGTTATTTCTCCTTTGTCTCCTTCAGTTTGCAGTAGCTCTGCTTTCCCTGGCTTTCATGAGCTTCAGTTTTAATAGATACTGATTAGGTATTCTATAGAATGTCTCTCAATTTGGGTATGTCTAGTATTTTCTCATGTTACGAATGAGGTTTTACATGATTTTAGCAATACTAAAAAAAATGTCGTGTCCCTCTTATATCTAAGAATTCATGCCATTGATTTGTGTTATTGCTGGTAATGTATTTTTTTCTTGAAATACAGAATAATCCCTGCATTAAAAAAAATTTTTTTTTGCTGGTAACATATTTTAATCACTGGGTTAAGTTGGTGTCTGCTGGGTTTCTCTACTATAAAGTTACTATTTTTTCTTTGCAGTTGATACATTTCTTGGAAAAGATAATTGGAAATATGCATATCTTCTTTTGCCTACTAATTTTAGCATCTTTTCGTTGACTTTATCTGCAACATTGTGCTTTTATTGCTTTTAGAAAAAGAATTACAAAATGAATAGAATCTATTAGATTATAGTAAGAATCAAGATTTTAATGCAAAATATTTGAAAGCTACTTCTTTACTTAATAATAAATATTGCCTTTGATTTCATAATGGAGTTAACATCATCATTTCACACGAATAAATTTTGAGACTATGAGCAAACACTTATAGTTCAGAACCTATTTTCTTATTTTTAATAGGGACAACAATAGTAATTGAAAATATTGCTGCAGAAATAGAAAGTCATTAAGAGTAGATGCTCTAGTCAGACTACCTGGGCTGGGAAGCGTGAAAATGTCATTCACTAACTATGGGTCTTTTAGTAGGTTATGCAACTAGTTTTGCTTCAGTTTCTCATGGAACCAATGTGAAGCTTAAATAAGATGATAGATGTCAAATACTTACTTAGCACAGTGCCTGGCATATAGTAAGTGATTGATATATATTTGTTAAATTTGAACTTAAGCACAGTGCCTGGCATATAGTAAGTGATTGATATGTATTTGTTAAATTTGAACTTAAGCACAGTGCCTGGCATATAGTAAGTGATTGACATATATTTGTTAAATTTGAATTTAATGTATTCAACCACTAACCTTAGATGTAACACGTAAGAAATGTAAAGGGTCTGAAATTTTTCCCTACTTGCAAAGTAATACAGGTTACTCTGCCAGTTTCATGGATGCTGACAGAAGTCACAAGATTCTGGGACCAGAGACAAAGGACTTTATTACCCATCATACAGCAAATAGCATGAGCTTCTCGTTCTCATTGGCAACCCTTGTCTTCCAAATACCTTGAGGGCCATATAGAGTGGCCCACATAGAGGGGTTTCTTCACTAATGAGGAATCCTGAGCTTGGGAAATCTTTCTCTTTTACATTGGAAAGCAAAAATCCTGCTGTCTACTCCAGAGAAAGACACTATCTCTGTCTTCTGAGGTTGTCTACTATATAAGTATCCTTGAAAACACAGCCCGGAACAAAAGATATCAGTGCCTTTGCTCAGAAGATATGTGGAAATGGGAGAGAACCATCGAGAACTGTCTCCTAACAGCACTGAGCAATGTTTGATGCTTTCTTTGTGAAACAGCAAATTGATCTGTAGGAATTTTTACCGGCTTTCCAGAAAAGGACAGAAATTAGTCTATTTAGTTAATTCTACAATGACTTCAGGTTTCTTGAGACTCTTCATTTCATTTGCTACTGTATTTCAGTTTCTGTAGAGCTTTCCAGTGTATAAATACTACATTAATGCTTTTTTTTTCCTTCTAATAAGGCAATATAAGATTCCAACCACTGATTCTGGTCTGATTCTTAATTGTGTCTCAGAGCAACTAGCTCCTGAATCAATGTTCTATCTTGTCCAAATGGAGAAAACTATCTTCTCTATATATTTTGGATGGGTTTTAGTAAGGGTAGGGTATGCCTATGGACATACAACATAACTCCAACTCTGCCCAGCTCCCGCTCTGACTCTTTTCTGCTTTCTACAGTGGAGGTTTTTAAAGTGTCACATCTGTTTCTAATCCCTTCCTTCAGTCGTTTTCTGTATGATCAACTCAACAACCTGACTTGTAAAGGGGTCTAGACTGTCTTGTAAGACACCCAACATATGTTTTAAAAAATGCCCATTTAATATGTCATTTGAAAAACAAACACACAAACACACCATAAAAGTTTTTTTCAGTGTTTGCATTCAACACAGAAAGAATTAACTACCTTTTTATGGACATGGAATTTACTGTCTAAATCACAAGAAAGATGTTTAAAGCAATATATTTTGCTTTTTAAAAAGAAAATATTTTTAAACTATGAACATTTCACACATAGAAAAGAGCATAGAAAATAATCTAGCAGACATCTATTATATATGACAAAAATTAGACATTAACATCTGGACATATTTGTTTCAGCTCTCTCTTATAAAAGAGGAAAAAGGAAAGAAACAGTTAAGCACAATATTCTCCTCCTTTTTCAAAGGTGTAACTCCTGTTATGTATGCTTTAAAAATTATTATAAATAATATAACATTGGAAATATTCTTTTGCTAGATACCTTTTGCATTCATCATTATATTTTGGTAATTTATCTCTGTTGATATATTTCGATCTCTCTTATTAATTTTAAAGAACTTAGGCCGGGTGCGGTGGCTCACGCCTGTAATCCTAGCTCTTTGGGAAGCCAAGGCAGGCAGATTGCTTGAAGTCAAGAGTTCGAGACCAGCCTGGTCAACATGGTTAAACCTGATCTCTACTAAAAATACAAAAATTAGCTGAGTGTGATGGCTGATACCTGTAATTTCTGCCTCCAGTGTTCAAGCAATTCTCAAGCCTCTGCCTCCCACTGAGGTTGCAGTGAACTGAGATCACGCCACTGCACTCCAGCCTGGGCAACAGAGTGAGACTCTGACAAAAACAACAACAACAACAAAACCAAAACCAAAAACCCCCTCTTTTTTTTTAATACTTTAAGTTCTGGGGTACATGTGCAGAACGTGCAATTTTGTTACATGGGTGCCATGGTGATTTGCTGCACCCATCAACTTGTCACCTATATTAGGTATTTCTCCTAATGGGATTCCTCCCCTAGCCCCCCACCTCCCGACAGACCCTGGTGTGTAATGTTTCCCTCCCTATGTCCATGTGTTCTCATTGTTCAACTCCCACTTATGAGTAAGAACATGTGGTGTGTGGTTTTCTGGTCTTGTGATAGTTTGCTGAGAATGATGAAAAACCTCAAATTTTAAAGAATGCAATAGGTTAGGGACTGAATGAACTCTCATCAGATTCTGGGTTCAAAATCTGAGTCTACTGTTAAGTAAGTGTGATGTGCTCAACATCAATTTGGATAGAATCTTTGGGTCTTGATTTCCTTATACATAAAATGTCAACAACAATATCAACATTATTGAGTAGCTGTGAAGATTAAAGGAGGAGCGCATCTAGAGTGCACAGGATAGTGTATTCATTTTAGGGCTGCCATAACCACCCCCACAAACCCATCCCAGGCTGGATGGCTTAAACAGAAGTTTATTTTCTCACTGTTACAGAGGCCAGAAGTCCAAGATCGAGGTTTTAGCAGGTCTGGTTTCTTCTGAGGCCATTTTCCTTAGCTTGACGACGCCTGCCTTCCTGCTGGGGCCTTACATGCTCTTTTCTCTATGTGTGTGCATCCCCTGGTGTCTCTTTATTTGCCTAAATTTCCTTTCCTTATAAGGACAGCAGTCAGATTGAATTAGAGTCTACCCTAATGGTCTCATGTTAACTTAATCGCTTCTTTAAAGTCTCTATCTCCAAATACAATCATATTTGGAACTGGAGGGTTAGGGCTTCAACGTATGAATTTTGGGGAGACACAGTTCAACCCATAACACATAGGTATTATTCTTGGTTTATGTTATTTGTATGCTCCTTAGTTTACGTATGCATCCAGCCCCCCAACCATCACCACTGAGAAATAGTTGGTTGCCTACTCTTTAACAATTCTAAAAAGTTCATTTTTGTATAAGTATCTTTGGACATATGCAAGATAGTTTTCTTTTTCTTTTTTTTTAGGATAGAAATCTAGAAGTAGAATTGCTGAGTTGTAGAATATGTGAATCTCTACAACTTTCAACTTTACCATGTATTGTCAAATTGCTCTCCAAAGCGATGGTACCAATTCATGATCCTACCAATAAGGTATGATATGTTTTTCCCCAATATCCTTGTCAACATTAGGTGTTACCAGATTTATTAATGTTGGCCAATCCGCCCCCCCCCGCCCTTTTTTTTTTTGAGGCAGGATGTCCCTCAATCACCCAGGCTGGAGTGTAGTAATGCAGTCTTGGCTCACTGCAACCTTTGCCTCCTAGGCTTAAGCGATCCTCCGGCTTTAGCCCTCCAAGTAGCTGGACCTAAAGGCAGGAGCCTACATGCTGGGCTAATTTTTTAATTTTTTGTAGAGATGGGGTTTCACTATGTTGCCCAGACTAACCCCTGAGCTCAAGCAATCTGCCTATCTTGGCCTCCCAAAGTGCTGGGATTACAGGGATGGGCCATCGTGCTCAGCCATGTTGGCCAATCTTAATGCTACATCATGAATTTGGGGGCTATCTCATTGTTTTAATTTGCATTTTTCTAATTTTTAATTAATTAATTAATTTTTGCCAATATGAATCTGGTAAATAATATTTGAGTATCTTCTCATAAACTTTTCATTTAGCCTCTTCACTCCCCATTAACCAACAATTCACACCTTTTGCCTATTTTTCTGTTTGTCTTTATTCTATAAACTCATAAGAGATCTTTATATGTTCTGACTAGTAATGCTTAGTAAAATATGTGGGTTGTGATTATATTTTTTTTAAGTCTACAGCTTACATTTTTATTTAATGATATCTTTTGTCATACAGAAGATTTGATTTAAATGTATTATAATTTAATAAAACTGTATTATAAAGATTTGTCCACTAAATTTTGATGACCACCTATCATATGTTAAAAACTGGGTTAGGTGCTGGGACTTTTAGAAAGTTGTAATTCTTGTTCTGACAGCTGATTGTCTGAAGGGATGATAGTCACATATATTAGGGATGCTAATGTAATGCAAAAATTATTGAAACTGAACTCTTGATTCCCTCTTCTAATGCTCTCCATCTTGGTAAATGGCATTGCCAGTTGCACCATTGCTTAGGCAAAATACTTAAAGTGATCTTTCACTCTATTTCACACTTTGTATTCATCCATGAACAAATCCCATTATGCTGTATCTTCAAAATATATTCTGAATCTGACTACTTCCCACCACTCCACTGCTACCACTGTCAAGCCACCATCATTTCTCTCCTCAACTATTGAAGCCATTTGTAACTGGTCTTTCTGTTTCCATACTTGCCACCTTAAATTCTTAGCAGACCAGCAGAGGGATTCTGTAAAAGAGAAGTCAGATGATTAATTCTCTGCTCAAGCTCCTCCAGTGGCTTCCATAAACATGTAGAATAAACTCAAAGTCCTTCCTGTGCCCATCTTAGTCTGTACATTGGTCTCTGCCTTTGTGTCCTCCCTTTCTTTGCTTGCTCATTCCATTCCAGACACACTCAGTTACTTGCTACTACTTGAATATATCAAGCATATTCCCTTATAGACTTGGCATTTGGGGTTCTCTTTGCTTGGAATAATCACTTCTCCGGTCTTAACTCCAGAAGTTCACTCAGATCTTCTCCAAGTGTCATCTAATCAGGAGGCCTTCCTTAGCCACTCGATAGAGAGTGTCCTTGCCCTTGCTTTTATCCTGTTTGTTTGTTTTCTCTGTCATTGGAATGTAAATGTCTTAAGGGCAGGTCTTTATTTTGTTGATGTGGTGTTTACAAGTTCCCGGTTTTCCTGGTTTAATCACTATGCTACTTTTCTAGGCAACAGTTTCGTATCTCCACTTCTCAAATTCTTCTCTCTTCTCCCTCCCCACCATTTCCTTCATGAACTTGCTTCCCATTTCATGGAGAAAGTAAAACTTTACACATTTTCAACATAGTATCTACTAACTTATCATGCTCTGCTTCTGTTCCTTTAATATAGATGGACATCCACAATTTTATCAAAGGCCCACCTCTCTCTTTGTGCACAGATCCATCTCCTTACACCTTTTCAAGGACTTGCCTGTAGCAATTGCATTATCTCCTGAATTATTAATATATTCCCCGTTTCGCTCTACTGTATTTCCTCCATCAGGATGTAAGTGCGATGTTACATATTTCACGTTTAAAAAGAATCATTTTACCCCACATCCCCCTGTAGCTACTCCTCCATTTCTCTGCTCCCTACATAGCAAAACTATATACTTGTTCTTTACTTTCTCTTTTTGGAAAAGCAATTTGAAAGTGAAACCAAGATATTCAGTTTTAGTGGATCTTGAGTGAGGTCAGGATATTGCATTATATGTTTTTAAGACTCCCTTGGTGAGTGTGCTCAGGATTGAAAACTATTAATTTAAGATTTTGTGTTAGGAACTATTACTAACTGAAGATGACCATAAATGAAAATGAAATTCTCCAATTTTACTGGAAGCCAGTATTATAACCATTTGATTTATAAGACATAGGTAATTTACCAGGAACACAGTCATGATGGAAAAACTGGTGTTCCTTTGTATTAGTTCCTTGTTTATCTTACTGTTATGGAAATCTGGGACTAGTAACAGGAAATCTTAACATTGTCTCTATAGGCGAATGCTTGCATTTTCCAGCCTTATTGATGTAGGAAGCAGGCAATAGATGAGGTGAGAGGAAGAGGTGGGAAGGGTGTAGGGAAATTGTGATTTCTCTATTCAAGATGACTGTGTTTTCCAGATATAGATGCATAAGGTCTATATATATCCTTGTATGCCCTCCTTAGTACTTAACACCTTGCCTTTTTTGTGGCAGTTGTTAGCAAATAATGTATTGAATAAATAAAAATAGAAAGTTGTCATCTCCTTTTTTGCAATTCCAGAAGCTCTCAGGAAGTTCCTAATGACTAACCAAAGATGCCTGTAAAGAATAAATCTGATGCTTTAGCTCTTTAGTAAATTCATTCACTCATTCAAAAAATAGTTATTTTTATATGCTAGGCCCTGGGATTTAGCAGATTTGTGGATGCAGATTTGTTACTACTCATACAAGTTTTAATCTAGCGTGATTTTAAGCCATGCAAACAATCCTATGCCACCAGTTTCTGACTATGTGGTTTTGTACAGATCATTTCCCTGCTCTGTACTTCAGCATCTCCACCTATGAGATGGGAAGATAGAGTATATTTTAATGGATTGCTATGAGGATTAAATGAGAAAATCATATAAGAATATTATTTGCCCACTATAAAACCTAGCATAAGTTTTACTTATTTCAACAGTTTATACTACACAGTTTTTAATAGTAAATTGGAAACAGAACAAATGTAAAAGGTAAAGCTGAATTGTTTTGCTGTTGCTAGTTGTTACTTTTTTATTTTCAGAGAGGCCTTTTCGGGTTTAAAGCTGACTGCTATGAATGAAAAGCCTGCTTCCTGCTTCAACATTCAAGTGCAAGGGTGATAACCTGCTACAGATCAAGATGACCTTGCTGGGCTTGTGATGCTATGGCATAGCGTGCTGGTTGTGGGACTCTCACAACCTCGAGCACTCTGCTGGATGTGAATGGTTCTCATACAAAACAAGCTGGCAATCCAACAGTGTCTTTAATCACTGGCTTTCTTTAGGCGAGGCCTCTTCTTTGGTGTCTAGCTCTCAGTGGCAAGCCACTTGATAAAATTTCCCCAGAAAATCAGAGCCATTATGAAGTGCTACCAAAAGAGACCATGCTTTTACACAACCACTCTTGTGTTGCCTTCAAAGAGGCTGATAACTTCATGAATCAAAAACCTGAGCAATCACCCAGGACTATGGTTCCCAAAGGCCAGTACTCAGCTCAGGTTTCATCATGATGGCATTTTCATTGATTTCATCAGCTGAATATATTTTAAAGAATTGTCCTTTATTCTGTTCTTTCATAAAATGACAAATCAACATTGAAAAATAGCATGGTTGTCTTTTCTTGCACACATGCAATCTCTGAGATCACAGATTCTAGGAACTAGTTTTACAGATGGGGAAAATGAAACTCAGAGAGGTGATATGAATTTGCCAAAATGACATAGTCCATTATTTAAAGTACAGGAGTAAATCCTAGATCTACTGATTAATAGTTTAGTGCCAAGTAAGGAAACAGAACCACATATAATGAGAAAAGTAGTTTTCACACGTTAGAAAAATCTCCAGCTTCCAGAGATACTTTGCTATTGCAGAGCCAGTGTGCGCCATCATTGGCTTGTATTTTGGCAGAGGGAAAGTTTATACCATCACGGCCCATGCATTTTCCATTTACTCACTTCTTTAAAAAAAAAAAAAAAAAATTGCCAGGAAAGACCTCATAGCATATTGGGCAGGCAGTCATGAATAAGGTTGGTACTTGAGATATGTTAGGACTTGGGCCTAAATTCTGGCTTTGTTATTGGCATTGTCACTTAATGTCTTGAACCAGTCTCATTATCTGTAGTCTCTTTTTATCGGCTAAGCTTCATATAAAGACAAAAAGGAATATATAGATAAAATTGCTTTATAAGTTGCATAATGTCCTACAGGTTGAAAAAGTCATTATTGATGGCAAAAGTTAAAAGTTGTAACCTTTTATCTGTTAATAGGCCTAACTCTTAAGGGTAGTAGAGAATAGAGATTTTTGAAGTTGTGTGTGAATGTATGTTGGCAGCAGAAAAAAAAGAGACTGCACTTGCCTGAGCCTCAGAGCAAGTGTCTCGTTATTTATTTATTTATTTATTTATTTGACAGAGTCTTGCTCTGTCACCTAGGCTGGAGTGCAGTAGCGCGATCTCAGCTCACTGCAGCCTCTGCCTCCCGGGTTCAAGCGATTCTACTGCCTCAGCCTCTCTAGTAGCTGGGATTACAAGCACCTGCCACCATGCTTGGCTAGTTTTTGTATTTTCAGTAGAGAGGGGGTTTCACCATGTTGGCCAGGCTGGTCTTGAACTCCTGGCCTCAAGTGATCCACCTGCCTTGGCCTCCCAAAGTGCTGAGACGACAGGCGTGAGTCACCGTGCTCAGCTTGTGCCTCTTTAAATTTTGCATTCTAGGCAACTCTCTTCCCTCTCTCTTGTCCCAACCCTGAGTGTTATCTTGGTAAGGTGACTCTCTTTACCTGAGGGTGAATCTCAGAAAGGGATTTAGTTAAGAACTGTCGGTTGCCATTTCTAGCAGTTGAGGGAATGGGTGCGTTAGTCCTGGAAAAAGGAATCTGGACAGCATGGTACAGCATCCACTAAACCTCTGTGGAAAAGTTTGGCAGTCTCTAACAGAGCTAAAATACACTTAACTTACAATCCTATAAGTCTGTTCTTAGGTATATTTCCAAGAGAAATGGAACCAAATTGTTCATAAAAATATCTACACAAGAATATCCAGAGCAGCCCCAAACTGGAAACAACCCTTTTGCCTAGCAAAAGGTAAATGGAGAAACAAATATATTCAAACATCTTAATGCTGCTCAATAATACACGAGTTTCACAGGTAGAGCTCTCAAACACTATGCTAAGCCCCAAAAAACTGGGTAAAAAATAGTACATTCTGTATGATTCAATATGAGGTCCTAAATAAGCAAAACTCATTTATGACTGAAAACAAATTTTGGAATGACTGTCTCTGACATGGAAGATTGTCTGGTCAAGGGCATGAGAAAGCTTTCTGGGCATAGGAATGCTCTATATTTCATTAGAAGTGTTGATTACACAGATGTACACATTTGCCAAAAGTCATCATATTCTTAATATTATACATTTTACTAAATGTAAATCTAACTTAAAAAAAAAACATTTTTGTCTAATTGGGAAGATGCAAATTTTTAAAGCTTAGATTTGGCTAAGAGGTGACTATTCAGATTTAAAGGATTTTATAGCATTTCTCACACATATTAGAACGTATTAATGATATTGCCTGACCAGGTAAATAGAGAAAGTTACTTTCTTTCCATTCATTAACCTGTTCTCAGATTAGTAAGTATTCAAGATTGTCTCTGTATGGCACCTGATCTCCTAAAGTACAATTGTTACAAATTTGGAAACTAAACTTTGAGCAATTATAGATGGTCATAGAAATTCAAAGTCTGCTCAAAGAGTAATTACGCCTTTGATATCAAAAAAGGACTTCTTGGTGTGATGAAGCGCCATAGAACATGGACAATGCATATAAAGGGAGTCAGAACAGGCTAGATGATAGATTTTTTTTTTTCTTTGCTCTAAGTTTTCTTTTCTTTTCTTTTCTTTTTTCTTTTCTCTTCTTTTCTTTTCTGAGACAGGGTCTCACTCTGTTGCCCAGGCTGGAGTGCAATGGAACCATCACAGCTCACTGCAGCCCCACCTCCTGGGCTCAACCAGTTCTCCTACCTCAGCCTCCCAAGTAGCTGGGACTACAGGTGTATGCTACCTCACCCAGCTATTTTTGTGTGTATGTGTGTGTATTTTTTGTAGAGATGGAATTTTGCCATGTTGCTTAGGCTTGCTAATTTCTTAAACTAATTCAACTGTCTATATCATTTGTAGGATGGTTATATATAACTTTTTTAAATTAGGCACATAGAAAACAATAAGTACCTCTATTCCATAGTGTGGTTTGGTCACTCTGAAAAAGTCTATTTTAAGAAATATTACCAGGAATGTCACTGATGAGCAAACTATCTTCGATTATTCTAAAAAAGGTAGCAGACAAAATCACACAAAAAGCTTCTCTTACAGAATGTTATTTAATAAGGCTTATTTCTGTCTGAATTCATTTGTTTGTATTGCCTTGAGTTTTAAAGAATTTTAATTTAATAAAGTAAAAACAAACCAAAATGACATTATATAAAATTTCCCAAATTTCACTAAATTCTCATCCCACAAATCATCCCGTTTTATTTCCTGTTGTTAGTGCCACTGAGAATTCTTCTCAAAGTAACCATGACTATTTGTATTTTCTATGGCGAAATTGGGCAACAGGAGGGAGAAGGCGATGGTTTGTCTAAAAGCTTTCTACAAAAAAGTGCTCCAGCTTTCACAAGCATTGGAGTTCTCATTGGGGAGTGATCAGCTTCACTTGAAAAAGTAACTCCTTTGTAATTTTTTGGTTAATTTTGTCAGAAAAGTTTATTTTCTTTCCATTCATTAATTTATTCTAACTTTTATGCTTAAAATATTTATTGAGCACCTACTATGGGCCTCTATAATACATGGTATGCATTTTACACCATATTGTATATGATATTGTATTTGCTGATATGGTATAAAGAAAAATAAGTCATCATTGACTGAATTCAAGACACTTGCATTCTATAAGAAGAATAAATTTGAACACAGCAAATCAACCCAGTATAATTTACTTTAATACACTACTGTTAAGGTTACTTTGAAAAATGATGTTAAAGCAGAAAGAACAAAATCTGAATTTTGGTGAGAGTTGGGAAATGGCCTAATTTAAAGATTCGTACCTATATCATTCATGCTTTCATTTCAACCCCCCAGTTAATTAGCAACATGGATTATGCGTTAGCTTTTACCCTTCTCCTTCAACCTCCATCTTCTTATCTTGTAGCTCTCTTGGGTATTTTTGAAACACAGAAAATGCACTTAACCAAAAGATTTTGCTACTGAGTTTAATTAACTTGAAACACTTTTGTTTTTAAGTTTGTCCCAAGTCTTCTTTATGCATGTCATGAAATCTCAGATTTAGCTGGAGTCCTCCACCTGATATTTGGAGATGACACTGAGGGGCATATTTCCATCCGTTTTTATCTATACACAGATTCTCCTGACTGAGATCAAGCCCATCGTTTCTGGTGCTTTATCTTCTGTTTTTAAGGAATCTAGTTTCTCTATCAGTAGCCGCTGGTCTGCTTTTCAGTGCCTGAGTGTGACTGAAATTCTCAGATTTCATACTGTGAGACTTTCCCTTACTTAACCAGGAGAGAAAAGTTTATTTCTTTAAGCTCTCAGTTTTCATTGTTCTTTCTTTCTCTGGGATTTCTCCCAGTTTCTTCCTTTACTGCCAGACATAGGGTTATTACTAGCCTCCAATGGAGGCATTTCTCACCCCAATCTGCTGATTTATTGTCCCTTCCATTTTTTCCATAGCACATTCGATAAAATTAATAATTGCCGTCAATCAGGCTCAGGCTATGTGCCAGGAATTGGACAGTTGTTTTTACGGACAATATATTTAATCCTAACCATGATCCTGCAAAGTAGGCATATTATTACCCATGTCTAATGGTAAAAAACCTGAGACTCAGAGAGGTTGGGTAACTTGTTACAAAGTGAGTAAACAGAGAACCAAGACTGGAACCCAGATCTCTTGACTCCAAATGTTAGATTTTTCCCAGTTTACCATTTTGCTCTGTCTTGAGGCATAGTGCCAGGAACTCGTTAGGTATTTAATAGGTGTTTGCCAAATTTAAATGTATAACTACGTATGTGGAACCTCCTATATACCTTTTTCCTATAGTGAAATTCTAAAAGTATCTGTAATTGGTAGCTGGTAATGGTCTTGCTCACTAGCCATAAACAGCTAGAAAAAATGAGTAATATACATGGTACATCTGTTTTCACACATTGGATGATACAGGATCACGCTCTATGAGAGAAGGTAAACACATGAGGTGAGCCCTATGATCAACTCAATTTTCAGTTTGGGGGCACTTTCTGGAATGTGGCACAGGGAGGGGGAACCCAAGCAAAGCTTGAAAGTTTCACTGAGTTGAGAAAACAGAGAGAGGAGTTAAGCCCAGAAAGAGATCCAGAAATATGCATAGGAGTTCCTGTGAGCATTTGGCTGAATATTATCTGGTGCATGTATAGAATGGGACTCTCCCAGGTCAAGTGAAGAACAAGTATCTGGCAAAGAATTCCTAATGAGGGAGTGTAAGCCAAATAATTCCTAGAGCCAACAAAGGGCTGGGAGTTCTGACCAACCAGAACACAGAAATCTTGTTAAACCTCTAGGGCATTCTGTAGAGATTCAGGAAGATTCATGCCATGGTAGCAGAGTAAAGGATAGTCTAAATCTAGAGTTATCCTAACAAGGTTTAAAAACAGTATGTGAAAGCAAAAGCTGATTCACAAGCAACTTAAATATTGAAAAAAGCTGTCACATTTTTTAAAGGAAGACAACAAAATCTAGATATTTAATAACATAAAACTTACAGTGTCCAGCATCCAGTAAAAAATACTAGCTATGCAAAGAAACAGAAAAATGTCACCCATATCTGGAATAATAATCAGTCAGTAGAAATGAATCCAAAAGTTATAGAGATGATGTAATTAGATGACAAGAACTCTAAAATTGCTATTATAAATATATCCAAGTATCTAAAGAAAAATATAAACACGAGTCAAGAAATAACCAAATGGAAATTCTAGAGATGAAAAATGTAGTATCTGAAATACAATATTCATCTAATGGACTTAACAACAGAACGAAAGATTAGCAAACATGCAACTAACCAACTGAAGATACGTAGATAAAAGAGGCATAATACAAAAAATAAACAGCACCTCAAATACCTTGAGAAAATATGAAATAGTATAATATCTACATAATTAGAGACCCAGAGGGGGGAGGGGGGAGGGATTGCATTGGGAGTTATACCTGATGTAAATGACGAGTTGATGGGTGCAGTACACCAACATGGCACAAGTATACATATGTAACAAACCTGCACGTTATGCACATGTACCCTACAACTTAAAGTATAATAATAATAAATAAATTTAAAAAAAAATTAGAGACCCAGAAAAAGGAGGGAAGAAAAATTATTTAAGAAATAATTGCCGTTTTTTCCCAAAGGATCTCAACAGGATAAACACAAAGAAAATATCAAGGTGCATCATAGACAAATTATTGAAAATCAGCGATAAGGAGAAAACCTTAAAAGCAGCAAGATAAAAAGATACATTATGTGTAAAATTTAAAAAGAAAACAATGATTGCTGAATTCTTATCATACCAATGCACAGAAGACAACAGAACAACATCTTTAATGTGTGAAAAGTAAAAAAAAATATATATATATATATAGATATCTGTATGTCAAACTTCAGTTTTACATTCAGGAAAAATATTCTTTGAAAATAGAAGACAATGAGATTTCTGATTTGTGGTCATCACTCCCATTCTCATAATAAGAAAAAAGCTGAAAAACTGGAAATCCACAACTCTTCTTAAAATTGAGGTAACAGGGCAAGCCATTACTCTGAATATTAGAGAGACAGGAGGAGGAGGATACAAAGAATTCAGCTTAAAGAAAGAAGAAGCCTTGGAGGAGAAGCCTGGTGCTGGAGCCTGTACCACTTTCCACAACATCAACTCTGCTACTGTATAATAACAGGGCATTATGGCCAAAAGAACTGTAAGCCTCAGACCCTATTTAAGGAAGAGTCTCCAGGGAAATCTAAAAATAACGGGGAAGACTAAAACAAGGACACCCAGAGAAAATGTTAGCCTCTGATATCTACAGCTATAGTAACTGGCAAATACAATGTAACTCCTAGCCAGATCAACATTAAACCTCACACATAAGGTCTATTTACTTCACTTCCTTCTAATCGATACATCCTCTTAGGCTGTCAACAAAAAACTAGAAGACGTGAAAATGCAAAAACTCTGTCTGAAGAGAGAAAGCACGCATTAGACTTAGACTGGTAGAAATTTTGAATGATCAAACCAGGTATTTAAAATAACTATGATTAAAATGCTAACAGAATGGAAAAAGTAAACAATACACACAAATGGAAGGCAAAACAAAGACATTTTCAAATAAGCAAAAGGTGATAGAATGTGTCATCCACAGACCTGCACTATAAAAAACAGCAGAGGAAGTTCTTCCGTATGAAAGTAAATGATCCAGATGGAAACTGAGATTTACAAAATGAAACATCACTGGAAATAGTAAATATATAGGTAAGTATAAAACATTTTTTTCTCATTTAAAAAGAGTATCTTTAAGGGAAAATTAATTATTTAAATAAAATAATAACTTCATTGTACAGTTAACAACATATGCAGAGGTGAAATGTATGATGAGTATCACAAAGTAAGGGGGGCAGAAATGATAATTTACTCTTTTAAGTTTCTTATATGATATATTATTTGATATTTGATGAATATTATTTGATGGTAGTCTGTGTTAAGTTAAAGAGGATACTGTAAATCCTAACGAAACCACAAAATAAATAAAACTAAATGTTATGGTTAATAAACCACTAGAAAAGATAAAATGTAACACAGATCCTGTATAATTCATCCAAACAAAATCAGAAAAAGTAGAAAACAGAAATAAAAAACCAGGTGGGATCAACAGAAAACTAACAAGATAGTAGATGGAAACCAAACATATTGGTAAAATGGTAAAAATATATGCATATTCTAAAAGAAAATAACCTAACTGAAATTGCCAACATTTTATAAAACCATATATTCACTGAACATCAAAAATGGAGAGCTCTTATCCAAGTCTAAATAGATTTAAATTGAGGATGCTGTCCATCATAGTCTTCTCATTTTCCAGGATTAGTTCTGGATGGTACTGCTGCCTCCAAGCAGCACCAAGATTTAGGAGGACTAACAGTGATCGGACATAACAATAGGGGAGCTTTGGGTCTCTTTACTGGAGTACTGGCCAAGGGCAAAGGAATGTAGATATATATTAACTATGGAATAAATGATCCTTTATAGAAACAAAATCCAATCCAGCTATATCCATGTTCTTTCTTGCATTTTATGTATATATGTGTCTGTGTGTATATATATATATATATATATAATATATATAGACAATTTTTTTATTTTTCCCTTACTCTTAATATTTTATATGAGCAGTGTTGGTGATAGTTGCCTTTTTAATTTAGTTTTTTAGGTCATAGAATATCCAGGTAGAATTGTGAATCATGGATATGGTGGCTGACAGGGCTTTATGCTTCTCAGTTTTTGAAAATGATAACAGAATTTTTGTACGAGGAAGAGGTACATCACATTGTTCAGGGCCATGATTCTGTTATCAATGGAAATTAAATATGGCTAAAAGGGTGAGAAAGAATCTGAGTAACTAAAGGGCTGGACTGCGCCAACTGCTGACTGCTGTTAGCTCCTTTCCAAGTTTTCCGTGCTCTGTTCTGTATCATAGGGACTAGACTTCTGCAAACTACACTTCCCAAACTCCCTTGATGGTGGGTTTCCCTTTCTATTTCACCGATGGGAGGTAATAGCAGCAGATTGCAAAGCAGAGCTAGAACTGGGGCAGGGAGACAGATAGAGAGGAAGGTCATTGCTCTTCTCTTTATGCTTTTGCTGTTGCCACTGGCAGATCTGAGTGGCTATGTACTCTAGCCACCTTCAGTAGATCTAGCCGCGTTAGATCTGGTGGGTGATTGCTAGTGATGGCCAGAGGTCATGGGCTTCAGTGATATCAGTAAGTTGGGCAGTTGTGATTATAGCAGCATAAGCAGTAGTTGCTGTCTGAACCCGCAGCAGCAGAGTTGGCAGTTAGTGTTCCTAGGCTCTGCTAACACCACCTCCATCCTTCTGTGCCTCCAACCCTACGGGTGGTAGCAGCTTCCTGAAGTTACTAATCTCTGGGATTATTTACAACCCCGTTTTGGCTTCCTTTGCTTTCAAATGCTTTTGGAACCAAGTGCCTGCATCAAATCCTCCCTCCCAACCCTTGTTTGAAGTAACTAGTGTAGTTTTCAGTTTCCTGATCAGACTCTCACTGATTTAGGGGACAGGAGAGATTAAGCAATTATAAGCTCCTTCTAAAGGGTTTCCTAACATCTCCACTGCAGGATAGGCCAACTCGTGAGGTACTTACCACACCCCTGTCTCTTTGGGCATGCCTAGTCCAGCTACCCCCAACTCTCAGGTCTTTGAGTACGTTCAAACAGACAACACGTGCCTAGGATTCAAACTGAAGCTGGGACATGTTCAGTAGGTATTAAGGTGGTTTATATTAACCTTAAATGTACCTTTTAGTTGTAATATTTTTGAATAGTGGTTTCCATCCTGTGGATCATTGTGGGATGTTAGAGATTTTTTTTGGAAGGGATTCATAAATCCATGTGGGCACGAGAATTTGTATACTGGAAAAATATAGTTTCTTGAAATATTATCTTTTTTAAAACAAGTGTAGGCAGATAGTTTCAGGATTAGTAAAATATAAATTTATGAAATACAAATTTATATAAATGAATACACAGCTGTTTTTGGTAACTGCAATTTAAAAATTCAACATAGTCTAATAATATTATTTTTACTTCTTGTGATAGGGGTAGATAAAAAAATTATTTTATTTTTAAAAAGAAGCACTTTTACCTGAAAGGGTTGTAAACCATTATACTAGAGCTCTGACTTTCAAATATGGCATAGTTTCAAATTCAAATGACTGAATTTAAAAGTTCTAAAGACTGCAGTGTTTGGAGGATAATTTTCTGGAACCAATTTTTGATTAACAAGAGTTTACTTTTTTAAACTATGATATTCCTAAGTAAATCAGATTTAATATGCTTAGGTCATTTTAGGAATTCCATCACAAATGGGCTTTTATTGGCAAGATAATTAATTTATGGACATGCATAGTTTTTGTTTTCTCCTTAACAGAAAATTTTAATTATATCTTAAGAATCCAGGGAGCAAACTTTGAGAATAGCAGTAAAATACAACTTTAAGGTGACCTTAAGTTATAGTCCCTGGTTTTCTTCCAACTGTCAACACAAGTGCTGCCATTTTAGGATGTTAGATTAACTAACATCATTACTTCTGTCATAAAAATTACTAGTGACAATGCATTGTGGTTGAAAGAAGGGAACCTAACATTTACTGGTGGCCTACTAGCAGGATGTCAAACCAGGTTATGAATATGAAACTTACCGGAAGCGCCAACATTGCAATAATTTGGCCAGGAACATATAGTTAATAGCTAGCCAAGGCAGAATTTACATAGATGTTTGTTTGGTTAAGAGCTAGATTTGACACCAAATGCCTGAGTGTGACCCCAATTCCTCCAATAATTATCTCTATGACCTTGGTCTAGTCACTACCTCTAGCTGCAGCTTCCTTATCTGTAAAATGGGAACAGTTACACTGCCTCTATCATAGGATGGTTTCAGAATTCAATGTGATGGCCAGGCGCCTTGGCTCATGCCTGTAATCCCAGCACTTTGGGAGGCCAAGGTGGGAGGATCACGAGGTCAGCAGATTGAGACCATCCTGGCTAACACGGTGAAACCCCGTCTCTACTGAAAATACAAAAAAATTAGCCGGGCGTAGTGGCGGGTGCCTGCAGTCCCAGCTACTCGGCAGGCTGAGGCAGGAGAATGGCGTGAACCTGGGAGATGGGGCTTGCAGTGAGCGGAGATGGCGCCACTGCACTCCAGCCTGGGCGACAGAGCGAGACTCCGTCTCAAAAAAAAAAAAAAAAAAAAAAAAAAAAAAAAACCCACACAGAATTCAATGTGACAATGCATATTATGCACAAAGCATATTGACTGACACATAGTAATTACTCTAAATGTTAGCTCTTACTATTTTTATAGTGCTCCCATTTTCCTTGAAATGAGAGTCAGTAAAATTGATGTTTAGACCTAAGTCTATCACTATCACTAACAACTAAAGTTGTATGAGTTTCAAAAAGTCACTTCAACCTCTAAACTTCAGGTTTTTTAATCTGTAAAATGGAGATAATTAATAATTATTTTCCAGCCTCTTTTGGAGGCTATTATACAAGAACGAAATGAGATTAAGGAGGCAAAAAAAAAAAAAAAAAAGATTTGTGCACCATCATGAGTTTATAAATATATAACTACACATTATACTAAATATAGAGTTGTTTTTGAGAGCTTCACCTTGGCTTAGAGTTCATCCGTTTTAAGAATAAGGTGTTGCCTCATTTAAAGTTTTGATTTATTTACATGTTTTCATATGTAATTTTAAATGTCTTCAGGAAAGGGTGTGCATGCTCTGTTTGAAACCCATTGCCGGTTTCACTATTTCTTCCTCTTCCCAGAGAGAGGCTCAATTTAGCAGCAGAGCAAACTGGACAGTTTCTCACCATTTGTTTCACCAGAGAAAGGAAGGGACAGCAACTTGGAGTCTGGAGCTGACGCAGAGGATGTTTCTTGATATCTTCAAGTTGAACCTGTCTCACTTGACAGATTTATGCTGCTACAGCGGTTCTTCTAGTAAGAAGTCCCTTGTCATCAGACACTGCATTTCACTTGGTGATTTTCCAGACCCCTCAAATCCTCTATGGAAAGAGGTAGATCATGGATATAAATATAAAAAGATTAAAATAGCAACTTGCCTTTCAATTGAGTACAACTGTTTATTCACCATAGTCAAAATGAATTAAATTTTTGGAAGTTATCCCATTAGATTATCTTTAAATGATTAGTATAAAGCCAGAAGATGTATTTCACTTCCAAAGGCATAACCTGTTAATCTCAATTTTCTACAATTTCTCTTTAATCTCTCCTTTTCTCTCAACCTCTTGTGTTCATTCCCCATCCTTGCTTTTTTAGGCTACTGCCATTCTTCTAAATACCCTTTCTCTAGTCTTCTAGCACCTTTACATTCCAATGTCCACCTTGTTGCCTTGTTGCCAGAGGTACCTTTATTAGATACACATCCGAGCTTGTTATTCTCTTTCAATATCTCCCTATTACCAACAACCCCAAAGTGCACACATTTTGCATAACAGTAATCACAAGAAATACTAGCTTCCTACATCCCTTCATTGCCTAACCTGGCGTTTAAAGCGTCCTCAGTCTGTTTTCCATCTGCTCTTATATTTTTATTTTCTTCTGCCCTTTTCCACTTTACAAATTCCCAGTCATCCAGGACATCTTTATGTTCCCCAAGGATGAGTTAAATGTTCGTATTTCCATGCCTTTTTTCAATTTTTTCTCTCTCTTCCTTGACTAGAAAATTTGTATTCATCTTTTTAGAATCAGTCACCTTGTGCTGCATCCTTTGTGAAGACTTATTTGCCAGTCCCTGACAACCAACCTTTCCCACCTGTAGGTTCAGTTCTCCTACCTCTGCACTTTCATGGCATCTGGTACCTACACATGTCTAAGAGTACACTTGGATATTAGCCTGGAGCATTTGTGCACATGGCTGTCTCTCTCAGTGGACTGTGAGGTCCTTGAGGGTAGAGACTGCCTATCCTATTTTATTTTTTGAGTCATTAGTGACAAATATAGTGCCTGGCACAGGGTGCTAGTAGACTGTAATGTCTCAACAGTTAAACTACAGATTCAAAAAGACATGAGTGGAAGTCCAATGTTGGTACTTACTAGCTAAGTAATATTGGGAAAGTCACCTGACTCCTCTTTTAACTTTTTAACTTTTTTCATCTGTAAAATGCAGACAATAACAAAATGCTTATCTTATAAAGATGTTACAAAAATTAAATAAGTTAGTATGTGTAGAACTTTCAAAGCAATGTCTGGCATAGCAACTCTGTACTTTGTATTGGCTTTTGTTTATTATTATTAATATTATTGTGACCTCTTACAATTGTTGGGAAGATTACATAAGATTGCTCATACATGGGAAATGTTTAGCATGGCAACTGGCCTGGAGTATATGTTCAATATAGATTAGATGTTTTAATCGTTATTACTTTTATTATTAAGAATTGTTGAAGAGATGATCTTCCTGTTTTCTTGTCTGTTGCCCTTTAGATACCATCTCTGGAAGTTCCACTAACTTCAAAACTCAGTACATCCAAAATTTGTCTCACCATATTCTCCTAAAACCTGCTCATGTAAAAATGCTTGGCAGAGCAGCTACATAAATATTTTCTTCCTCCCATCCTGTCCCCTTCCCTCTCTTCTTCCTCCTTCTTCATCCCTTTCTGTTTTTCTCCCTAATTATCCTATCACCTTTCTCTTGGTGTTCTAAAATTACGTTAATCTCTTGCCTCTCCTTCCCTTCAACACAATATTTCACTGATTCCCATGACATTTCTGAAAGATATCTGGGTTGCATATATTTCTGTGTCATTCCCTTGGCCCTTTCTTTGCAGAGTTTCACCTGCCACCTGGATCAATTCCTATTTTTCTGCATCCACTTCAGGGCAGGGACCCAGTATCATGAAGCTGCAAGGTAAATAGTCAATAAAGGTTCAAATCTTAACTGCCTACGTATGCTCACAGGAATATAACTGAATGAGGCCCACCAGCAACCAGGAAGTGAGCTGAGCTTAACATATGGGAGAGATCCTGTCTCATCTGCAGAGAAGAGCTGCTATATGGGAAAGTATCTGCTCATTGCTGCCATGTGAAAATGCTGGTATTGCTGGACTTTCTGATATTTTAGGAGAAACTGCTAATCTGTACATGAAGTCTGATATATAAATGATGATACTATATTTATATATCTATTGGTAAATAAATAATGTCAACTAGTTCCAGAAAAAAAAAAAAGACAAATAACAACAACAACAACAAAACGCACTGTGGGGGCTGAACAAGCCTGTTGATTAGATTTGGCACATTGAAAGAGACGTTAAGGTTCCTAAGTGCCTGAAAAACTTTTGTGAAGTTGTTTATGAGAACAACTTCGGCAAAGTTTCAGGATACAAAATCAATTTACAAAAATCAGTAGCATTTCTTGGCCGGGTGCGGTGGCTCAAGCCTGTAATCCCAGCACTTTGGGAGGCCGAGACGGGTGGATCACGAGGTCAGGAGATCAAGACCATCCTGGCTAACACGGTGAAACCCCGTCTCTACTAAAAAATACAAAAAACTAGCCGGGCGAGGTGGCGGGCGCCTGTAGTCCCAGCTATTCCGGAGGCTGAGGCAGGAGAATGGCGTGAACCCGGGAGGCAGAGCTTGCAGTGAGCTGAGATCCGGCCACTGTACTCCAGCCTGGGCGACAGAGCGAGACTCCGTCTCAAAAAAAAAAAAAACCAAAAACAAAAACAAAAATAAAAACAAAAATCAGTAGCATTTCTATACACCAACAACGTCCAAGATGAGACCCAAATCAAGAATGGGGTCCCATTCACAACAGTCACACACAAAAAATACCTAGGAATACAGCTAGCCAAGAAGGTGAAAGATCTCTACAACAAGCTTATAAAACACTGCCCAAAGAAATCAGAGATGACACAAACAAATGGAAAAATATTCCATGCTCATAGATAGTAAGACTCAATATTGTTAAAATGTCCATATTGCCCAAAGCAATTTATAGATTCAATGCTATTCCTAGCAAACTACCAGTGACATTTTTCACAGAATTAGAAAAAAAAAAACTATTCAAAAATTGTATGGAACCAAAAAAAAAAAAAAAAAAAAAAAAAAAAAAAAGCCTGAATTGTGAAAAATACATTAAGCAAAAAGGGCAAAACTGAAGGCATCACATTACCTGATTTTAAACCATATTACAAAGTTACAATAACCAAAACATCATAGTACTGGTACAAAAACAGACACATGGACCACTGCAACAGAACAGAGAGCCTAGAAATAAAGCCACATGCCTACAATCATCTGATCTTTGACAACATTTACAAAAACAAGCAATGGGAAAAGACGTCCTGTTCAACAAATGGTGCTGCGATAACTGCCTAGCCATATGCAGAAGATTGAAACTGGACTCCTTCTTTTTACCATGTACAAAAACCAACTCAAGATGGATTACAGACTTAAATGTAAAACCTAAAACTATAAAAAACCTAGAAGAAATCCTAAGAAAAACTATTATGGACATAGGTCCTGGCAAAAATTTCATGCCAAAGATGCCAAAAGCAATTGCAACAAAAAGAAAAATTGACAAATGGGATCTAATTAAATTAATGAGCTTCTGTACAGCAAAAGAAACAATCAAGAGAGTAAAGAGACAACCTACAGAATGGGAGAAAATATTTTCAAACTATGCATCTGACAAAGTTCTAATATCTAGAATCTATAAGGAACTTAAGCAAAATAACAAGCAAAAAACAACCCCATTAAAAATTGGGCAAAGGACATGAATAGACACTTTTCAAAACAAGACATACACACAGCCAATAAGCATGAAAAAATGCTCAACATCACTAATTATTAAAGAAATCCAAATCAAAACCAAAATGAAATACCATCACACACCAACCAGCATGGCTAATATTAAAAGGTTAAAAAATAACAGATGCTGATGAGGCTGTGGAGAAAATAAAACACTTATACACTCTTGGTGGGAATGTAAGTTAGCGCAGCCATTTTAGAAAACAGTTTGGCAATTTCTCAAATAACTTAAAATAGAACTACCATTTGACCCAGCAGTCCCATTATTGGGTATATACCCAAAGCAATGTAAATCTTCTACCATAAAGTCACATGCATGCATATGTTCATCACAGCACTATTCACAATAGCAAAAACATGGAATCAAATGCTCTTCAACAGTAGACTGGATAAAGGAAATGTGGTACATATACACTACGGAATACTACACAATTATAAAAAGAACAAGATCATGTCCTTTGCAGGGACATGGATGGAGCTGGAGGTCATTATCCTAAGCAAACTAATGCAGGAACAGAAAACTAAATACCATGTGTTGTTACTTACAAGTGAGAGCTAAACATTGAGTATACATGAACACAGAGAAGGAAACAACAGACTTTGGGACCTGCTTGAAGGTAGAGGGTGGGAGCTGGGTGAGGATTGAAAAACTACCTATTGGGTACTATGTTTAAAACCTGGTGACGAAATAATCTGTATAACAAACCCCCATGACATGCAATTTACTTATATAATAAACCTGCACATGTTCCCTTGAGTCTAAAATAAAAGTTAAAAAAAAAAAAATCGAGATTTGAGAAAAGAAAATGTTTATGAGAACAAACGTATCCAGGTCTTTTTACCCTCCTATCTACTTCCCAGGCCTTTATTCAATTTCTTTCTGCCTCCTGGATTTTTCTCTTATTCAATCTCATCTTCAAAGCCCTTCTTTCATACCCTTTATCCAATTGAGAGCTTCCTCTATGGTGAGAAGGTGAATTGATAATAAGGAAATATAAGGAGATAACTGGTGAAGTAACGGACAAAACCTGGTAGAAAATAGAAACAACAGTTCCTCAATTATTTTGAAAAATCTAGTATTGTCTTTGATACTATTGCACTCGGAGGAGAGTTGTAAGCTAACTTTTATGTTAATTGAATTATAAAGCATTTTACATGTCATTAATGTCTAACTAGATTGTGGGTTTCTCAATGGCAAGGAACGGGCATTAAATATGAATTATATTCAGGGCTCCTATAGATCATCAGATAACTGGGTATATAAACATCAACAAATAATTACCTACAAGTCAGTTAGGGCTGACCACTGGTTAGTTTTAGTTAGGAGGGGAATCATATTAATACACAATTAACATAATATTATTAGCTTTAGTTTATTAGCTTAGTTAGGAGGGGAATCATATTAATGTGCAATTGATAAAACAATCTTTCAACATAGGGCTAAGGCTTTTGCTTTGCCTGTAGATCTACTGACTGGAATGGCCAGTTGACCTTTTCTCTCTTTTTATTTCTCTTTTTCTTTTTTAAATTTTATTTTATCATGGTAAGAACCCTTAACATGAGATTTACCCGTTTGACAAAATTCTAAATGTACAATACAGTATAGCTGTAAGTTGCTGTATGGAGATAATGTTTTACAACAGGTCTCTAAACTTCTTCATCTTGCATAATTGAGACTTCATGCTCTCCCAATTTCCTGCTTCCCTCAACCCCTGGCAACCACCATTCTACTCTCTGATTCTATGAGTCTATTTTAGATACTTCATATAAGTGGAGTTACGCAGCCTTTGTCCTGCTGTGATGGGCTTATTTCACTTAGCTTAATATCCTCAAGTTTCATCCACGCTGTTGCATGTTGCAGGGTTTCCTTTTCTGAAGGCTGAATATCAGTTGACTCTCTTGAGTGATTGTTCCCATAACCTCTACAATTTTAAGTTTCTTTAAAATGAAGCAAGCTATAAAGGCACTTGGAGGAAATTTGAATGTTTAGGCCTCTTAGATTTTTATTATTTTCCTCCAATCTTTTACCATGGTCTGTTTCATGACTAATTTGACAAGTGTCTTTTACCAAGTTGACTTTAATTAATGGTCTTGATACAGTTGTATTAAACATTTGTATTGAGATAGTTGTATGAACTTTATCATATAAATACAAATCTCTTTATAAAAACTCACATTTTATCGTTTCTCAGCCTTTTGGCTATGATCAAGTGTAAAAACTCACATTTTATTAGCTTACATGATATTTCATTCAATCTTATTACATTAAAAAATACAACAAAGGACTCTGAGGACAAATACAACTGACTTTTGCTCAGCGTATCACTGGACTGCTGGGAGATAAGATTCTGGCATGCTAGAGACTAGCCCAGCAGCACTGGACACCCTCTATTGCATAGGCATAACTTTAAATTTTTTACAAAATGAATGGAAACTATTGGATATTCTATCAGATCGGTTAGGCAAAGGTTCAGGTAAGAGAGTATTTACACTACTACTGATTGGATTCAAGTAGCATTTATTGGGTTCTTTACAATAATAATATTTTCTCACCCATGTATATGTTCAGTGCAATTTCCAAGGTGCATTTTCTTATATTATCATACTTTAATGGAATCCCTATGAATAAAACTTTTTTTTCCCTTTTGACAGATGATGAATATAATTTTCAGAAAGGTTAAAGTGACATCCCCTAAGATCTTGAAAATAACAGAGTGGAGTCTGGAAACCTGTTCTGATCTGACCCCAAGTCCAGGGCCCTTTCTGCTCCCCCAGTGCTTCCTCTCTATACCAGGCAGTTGGCTAATGAGCCTTAAAGACTCGTTCAGTTCTAGCATGCTCTGATTACATGATATATTAGCAATATCCTGTATACATCAGCCATTGTATTGCTAGGAGCTAGCTATGCCTTCATATCTCTGTGGCCACTGGCAAGACATGGAAAAGAGGAGATTAAGTGGAGGGACCAATTAGTTTCAGATGGGTTGGGTAAATGTTTCTCAACATCTTTGGGTTTGTCCCTCTCTCCTTTGATGAATGGCTCTCGCCTCTTTTTGACAGGTTGATCTTGAGTGCTGGGCATTTTTCTCTTACCACATTTGCTGCCAGTTTTCCATCCATCCCCTGGGGCTGAGATGAGGTGAGAGGTAAGTTGTTTGTAAGTATGACTTGACTGAGCAGTGCAACCAGGCTGAACGTTCAGAAAGCCCTTCTGTACTTGGAGCCTGCTTTCATGTCTTGAAAATCCTGATTTATTTCAGGACAGGGAAAATCTGAGCTGGCGTGCAGAGTGGAAATTAAAATCTTAAAACTATGTATGAAAATTGAATATTCCAAATGGCCTGGTTTAAACATCACTCTGCATCGTTGATCAAATGTAAAAGTTCTTGAAATGAAACGGGGATTTATGACTAGGTATAGGACTGGAGAAAGGCTTGACGAATATTTATGGGTAACTTCAAGGAATTCCACTCACTGCACTTTAGTCTGATTTTTGTACCCTCAAGTCTCTGCTTTGGAGATTTCAAGCCTGCAAATGCTTATAAATTTAAAAATATTTTGGTTTGGCTGTATTCTTTTAACTTCTGAATTTTGTCAAGGAGTGGAAGAGAGAGACGATATATATTTATTTCTACACATTTATCACACTGCATATGAGTATATGCATATATTTTTCTTTAGATTTATGTCTGTGACTTTGAGAAGAGAAACCTTGCTTTAATTATCTCTGCACACCCTGACCTAATATAATGCCTGGAAAATAAAAGACCCCTATACGTGCTCTACTGACTCATATTTGTTTGGTTATATTTGTTGAACACTTCCTTGTGTTAGGCCCTGTGCAAGTTGCTGAGGGATGTACAGAGACAAATGGAGAGAGCAGCAATTTAAAAATGACGTTAACTTTAAAACTTAAAGGAATACAATTTTAGAATGTAAAGCATAAACCAGCCAGCCTTACAAATCAGTTCCTTTTTTGTAAGCTTCAGTCAACAGCCCTGCAGGTGAACAAATGTTGATCATTTCATGCACATATCTTAGGTTTGTAAGGAAGAGGCAGGGATGTCTATTTGAATTTTATTCTCCCTTTGGCTGGAGACGAATGAGATTTACATGTATAGCCTTTGTTGTTGGACAAGTTGGTGACAATGGTGTAAGCGTCATCAACGAAATCCAAGACATGGTTTTAGGTACTTCCACATAAATTATCTCAAAAGTTCTGTAAGATTGAGAATTTTACTTATTTATTTATTTATTTTTAGATGGAATCCTTCTCTGTTGGCGAGGCTGGAGTGCAGTGGCACAATCTCGGCTCACTGCAACCTCTACCTCCTGGGTTCAAGCAATTCTCCGCTTCAGCCCCCCGAGTAGCTGGGATGACAGGCACCTGCCACCACGCCTCGCTAAGTTTTGTATTTTTAGTAGAGACCAGGTTTTACCATCTTGGCCAGGCTGGTCTTGAACTCCTGACCTCGTGATCTACTCCCCTTGCCCTCCCAAAGTGCTGGGATTACAGGTGTGAGCCACTGCACTCAGCTGGGAATTTTACTTATATATATTTTAAATGCTGTTCCTCTTCCTGAGAGACTTACCTTCTACCTTCCATCTGTTAAACACTCTCTGTCTTTCAGCTGACAGCTCCAGGGGTGCCCCTTGTATGATGCCTCTTCTTCCAACTGCATGCTGGTTCATAGTCTCCTTCCTTTCTACTCATGTAATGCTTTGCATATTCCGCAAACATGGCACATATGCATCTGTATGGCAAATAGTCTTTTCTGAAGGTTGGACTGTGAGCTCCTCAAGGCAGCTTGCTCGTTCACAGTAAATAACATTCTTCCACGCAAGTGCTCAAACTGGGGCTCTGGGAGCTTGTCCTGCCACCTTCTCCACCTTGCTACGCCTCATGCAATGAGTCATCAGGTTCTTTGCGTTTTACCCCTAAATACAACTTGAAGCCTCCAACTCTTTCCACTGTGGCCATTTAATTCACGTCAGCCTTGTGTCTCTTCAGAGAGCTCCTGGCTGGCCCCACTATTTTCACTCTCCTAAAACTCTCTCCTTTTTCCCTGCTTAAAACTTTTCTGCAAATCCCAATTACAGCTAAAATAAAATCCATAGATCTTAACATCCCCTACAGATCCCTGCATGGTCTGGCTCCTTCCTGCCTATCCAGCTCTATCTTGGACCTTGGCTCCCTGATCTCCAAACATGTTGGTGTCTTCTTTGTCAAGTGCATTTGTACATCATGTTTCCTCTGCCTGGAATGTTCTCTGTCCCACTCTTCACATAGCTAGCTCCTGCTATCTGCAGATCTTAGCTCAAATGCCACAGTCACAAGTGGGCTTTATTGGACCCCTGAGATTTTCTTCAGAGGAGTTTATTTTTTTCTTTATAGGATCTATCGGAATTTTTATTTATTTATTTATTTGTTTTTGCTTAAAGTCTGTCTTTTCCCCTGGAATGTAAGACCCATTGGGAGAGAGATGCATCAGTCTTTGTTTTTTATTTTTCACTGTTTTTTATATATATATATAAACAGTTATATATATATATACACACATATATGTGTGTGTGTGTATATATGTATATATCCAGTAATAAGTTAGAGCCTAAGAGTACAGGAGACATTTTCTAAGTATAGAAATAGTAGTCATGTTTGAATAATTTTATTTTTATCCATTCCTTTATTTAATTTTTTTATAAATACTTAGAAAATGTCTATACTTTGAATGGACCCCTTATTTGTATTTAGTGTGTTTCTCACTAGTAAAGGTAATTAAAATATATATTTAGTTTTTTCTCCTATAGATAGGTCATATATCATATATATGATACATATTATATGTATAATATGATATCATATATATGATATATGATATACAATTATATATCATTATATATTATATATGATACATATTATATGTATAATATAATATGATATCATATATATGATATATAATTGTATATCATAATCATATGTATATGATATATCATATATATGATGATATATCTCTTATATATATATATATTTTTTTTTTGGACAGAGTTTTACTCTGTGGCCCAGGCTGGAATGCAATGATGTGATCTCAGGTCACTGGAACCTCCACTTTCTGGGTTCAAGCGATTCTCCTGCCTCAGCTTCCTGAATATCTGTGACTACAGGCCCCCCCACCATACCCATCTAATTTTTGTATTTTTAGTAGAAACGGGGTTTCACCATATTGACTGCCTAGCACTCCCAAAGTGCTAGGATTACAGGCGTGAGCCACCATCCCTGGCCTATATTTTTATAGGTTGTGAATATCCTTTGATTCTCACTTTTCCCTCACCTAACAGTAACTGGAAGGTGCTAATTGGGCCATCTATGAGCACCTAAAACGCTCCATCTGAAAATACCCCACTTCCTGCCCATGCACGCACTTGTAAGTCGTCCATCCCTGCATTCTCTGGCCTCCCACCCTCTAGGGGAGGTCTGCTTCCTTCACTTTGGTGAGGGCTGCTGAGCAAGCCATTGTAGCCCCATTTTACATACAAGGAAACTAAGGCAAGCATACAGTGAAACGACTTGACTGAGCTAGAACAGAGTCTCAGGGCTACCTGTCAAAGAAGATAGATGGACTAGCCAAGGAGAGTTGGGGAGGAATTCAAACCACATGCCTGGCCTAGGTTGACAGTGAGGCTTAATGCAGGTAACCACACTTCACATCCTGTGCCGGGTTTGAAGTGCTCTGGTGATCTGCAAAGGGAGCCTCAACACAGCCAACTCACTGCCAAAAAAGAAATTCTCACTCAGAATATTTGCCAAACAACATTTTTATTTGAAAGAAACCAAGCCAAATAAAAACACATAGTATTTTCTTCTCATGCCTTTCCTTGCCTGGGATATTTATTTATTTACTTTTCTTTCATTCTCCTGACCACCTCTGACATTGTTTTTATTTTGAGGAGATTTAAAAATAACTTCCCTGTACTTATTCATCTTGCTGTCCTGAGATAGAGGGAATTTTCACATTTTCCAGCCAGTTTTAATGTAGCAGAAACAATCAGAGGTGCTGCTGTGACTTTTGGTGTATTAGAAAAGGCGAGGGCTGGGGCAGGTGGGCTTGGCCAAGAAAATACAGCTGGGGAACAGGAAACTGCAGAGAGATTTCCCAGACTTGCCCTGCGCTGGAGCGTGGCTGTGCTCTCCTGTGAAGCTTCACCAGGCAGGCCTCTAGGCTGAATTCCCTCCTGGGCTTGAGAGGGCCCTCCCATGTTGGTTATTCTTGCTCCCTAGTGCAAGACTTCATTTGCTCACACTGACACTGCTTCCCATGTATAGGTCAGTGCTAGCGCTGTGACTCATTTCTTGCTGAGATCAGTTTAGACAAAACACCATCAAATCTGAAGAATTGTGTCCTCCCTGCACCCCCCATTCTGCCCCCACCATTATTTGCTCACCTTTGGAGGTAATCCAGGATAGGAGTCCCTCTGAAGCAAACAGAACATCCATCAAAGACCCTAAAGAACATAAGGTAATAGGCCAGGTGCGGTGGGTCATGCCTGTAATCCCAGCACTTTGGGAGGCCGAGGCGGGTGGATCACGAGCTCAGGAGTTTGAGGCCAGCCTGGCTAACATGGTGAAACCCTGTCTCCACTAAAAATACAAAAATTAACTGGACATGGAGGTGCGCGCCTGTAATCCCAGTTACTTGGGAGGCTGAGGCAGGAGAATCGCTGGAACCCAGGAAGTGGAGGTTGCAGTAAGCCGAGACTGCGCCATTGCACTCCAGTCTGGGTGACAGGGAGAGACTCCATCTCAAAAACAAAAAAACAAAACAAAAACAAAACGGGAAAGAAAAAAAAAAGAACATAAAGTAATTTATTCTAGATTGTTTTCTGTTTATTTCATTGTTCCAAGCATGATTACTTCCATTCCATCTGCAACTTGAATTCCAGATCATCTTCCCCATCATCCTCCCTGAAGGGCATTTCTGAGAATGTCATTCAAATTACCTCCATGGTTTTTCTGTGGGCCTTTGCTTATTGCTGTTTCCTTGCCCTTGGAATGGCCTTCCCCGGGGTTTTTGTGTTACTACCCATTCCTCTAGGCTCAATTCTAACTCCACCTCGTCCACCCTAAAGCTTTCTTGGAGGAAATTAAGTGTAAAAGCCCATGTTCTAGAACTGGGATTACCTGGAGATTGTCATTATTATTATAATTATTATATACATGTTCATGGTGATGATGTTGGTAGAGGTGAATTCTAAGTTATTCACTTGCTAGCTGTACAACTTAGAGGTATTTGCTTAATCATTGTCTCAGTTGCCATATCTGTAAAGTGGGAATAATATTTATGTCTATTTCATAGAACTTTGGAGAATACTTACTGAGTTAAACGATGTGAAGTAGTTAGATTAGTTAAGTGCTCAATATCATCTTCTCCATAAAATCGAGCTGATTTGAACTTCCATGATAATTCTTACAGCCTTCATGCATTTCTTAAATAAATACTTTTCAAGGTTACATGTGCTAGGCAACTCTTCGAGGAAGATAATCACAGCATAGGATGCCATGTTTATAGTATTGTATGTTTGACTCCTGTCCTTGTTCTCAGGCTGCAAAGCCTGTCTATGAAGGTAAGCACTTCCATTCATTCTGAAGTCCTCACATAGTAGTTATTCAGTGAATGTACCTTGGGTTGAGTTAAATTTTTCTATGGATTAAAGATGTTTCATAGAGATGGGCCCTGAAGGAGCCATATTTTACCATCTGATCATCCCTGATCTCACAGGAGATATGTATGTGTTTAATGGCATTACTTACTTTGAATAGAGATATACATCCCTTAAAGATAGCACTTGATATCACATGAAACTTAAAGTTTATGTAAAAGACTAGCACATCAATAACACAACTACTAACACCACTATCACCATCGCTATTGCTATCACCATCACCACCATCATTATCACCATCACAACCATCACCAAGATATACATCATCATCACCATCATTACACCACCATGATCACCATCACCACCATCATTATCACTACCACCATGACCACCCCAACACCATCACCTCCACCACTATCATCACCATAAACATGTATATAATAATAGGGACAAAAGTTAATAGACATTGTTAATTTTCAAGGTTACCCAATAACTTGGTTAGATAGGAATTTCTTTTATTCACATTTGATGAGGGAAGTAAGTTTCAAATGCCATCACCTTTTAAATTCGTATATTTTTTTCTGTTTTAGAAATGGTACTATCAATGATTTTGCAGGGTGTATCCTGTTTGTTCCTCCAGATCCACTTTTCACCTTTCTGCTTACCTGCTTTGTGCTTTAACAAACTGACTTCAACAGAGAGCATCATCTGGGCTCCTTTACTCTGTAGTGTTCAACTGAGTTCAGCCAGTGGAAGATGCTAATAGAAGACTGGAAGGATAGAGGAGAGAAAGATTGGAATATTTATTCCCATCTCATACTACAGTTTTTGTAGTGGTTGTTCTTCCTACTGGACAGCTTCCATCTATAACGACAGTTCTCTCCTGGTTCCAGGAACTGCTTTCTCCACTTCTTCTCCTGACCTAGGAGTAGCCACAGCTCCCAGCTGTTGTTAGACCCCAGGTATTTTTTGTCATCTCTTGTTACTTCCCTTAACCCTGCCACAGCTCTGAAAGCAGTCCAGTAATTAAATACTTTTGAATTGTTTCTTTGAGTATGCCACCTGTTTGTTTCGTGCCTGGACCCTGATACAGTATAATACAGTATAATAGATAATGTTCAACACAATATGCAATGTAAAATACCATATTTTACCATTTGATCATCCATTATTATCTAATTGAATTAGATAATACAATTCCTAAAAACAAAAAGGAAGAAAGGAAATAAAGAATAAAAAAAGAAACAAAGAAGGAAAACCAGATTTCTACCACCAAAATGAAATTATTATAATTATAGTGTATTTACTTTTAGCTTTTTAAATGCAATTTTTATGTAGTTGTTACTGTGGTATATATATATTTATGCTTATTAAGTAGTTATTTTTAACATTGCCTGATCTCTATCAACATCATTTTTAATGATTGTATAATGGACTATTTGGGGGTGCTTTAATTTATTTTTCAAGCTACGAATGATGCTGTTTCTATGTTTTGGTTATATCTATGACAGATTTCCTAAAGTATGATTTTTAGATCAAAAGAAATGAATACTTTTTGACTCTCAATCGTATTCTCAAATTTCAAATCAAAGGATTCTATTTTAGAAGGTAGTATCAGTCTAATTTTTTAAAGCAAACCTATTATCCCTAAATGTCTGTTTTTAAAAATTAAAAATAGTTAACAAAACTGTTTTCTATTAAAAAGGAGAGATTTAAAACATTAATAGTTGTTTTCATAATTGTTTTGTTTCATATGGCTTTTGCTACTTATTTTTTTTCTACATTCAGTGTAAGCTTCCTTTTACAATTAGGTTAACATTATTTTTTGCTCTTTTGGTGACTTTCTTAAAGTTTTCATAGTCTAAATGCATATTTAACTAATAATCAAAGGTATAAGCAAACAAAAGTTTTGATATTTTGTGCACCATGGATTGTTTTTGCATTAATTTGGATTCTTTAAAAATATTGCATTACAGTCTTATTTATTTGCTGACAACTCTTAAAATTTTGCTCTGGAGGCAAGTGCCTTGCTCGCCTCACCCTCATCTTGGCTGTAAGGTGGGTGTCTCACTCATGTTAGCACCTTTAGTCCTTAGCAGAGGTTCAGCCTTCGCAAGGTATGTGATGCATCCTGACTGCTTATTGGGGCAATTTATTATGCTATGTCTTACATATAAAGTGTTTGGGAAGAGGGACTCTTGAGCTGATTGACATGAATCATTTCCCTGTCCATAGAAACAGACTTTCCCATGCCCTCTGCTGCCCACTGTCTGGGTAAATGAAGCATTTCTGAGGTGACGGCTTTTGTAAATGTTCCTTAGAGCCCTCCATTTGATTATCCATTTCATTATGATTGCCTTCCCTTACACAAATACTATCTAAATATTATGACAAGGAATAAAAACAAAACAAGATGAAAAAGGAAAACCAACCATCCATTCTTCTTCAGGATTAAGCATTGGGCAAAAGTATAAAACAATTACTATTTTACCTAATTGACTGCAGCTGTGCAAACAGACCAGACTCCTAGGAGACTGATGTTCCCCCACCTCTTCCCAACCCTCACGCCATGAACATTTTGATAACTGGGTTTGTTTCACTTTTGCTCAAGGTAAGGTATGGATAGCAAGAATAAAACCAGGTTTACTGGATGAAAAGGGAAGGGATGTATCCTTTTGTAAGAGTCAAATGGAGCTTGTGTCCACGGGATTTGATTCTTTTGTGGTTCCAATTTCCAAAACTCCCTTGTCAAGAAGAAAAGGTCATCTGGTCTCAGAATAGACTAGAGAAGGTCAGAGCAATAGTCTGTCTTTCTAGGCTTTGTCTTACATAGAGAGGAGGGAATTTTACGATACCTGGCCAATTTGTGCCAGTCTCTTTAAATTTGCTGCGATTGTATTATATCCTTGGAAGTATGTGTGCTTATCCTCATTTTACAGATTAAGAGATAGGAGCTTACAATAGTGAATGCTTGAAAGTTAACTTCTCTAACTAGTTCTGGGGAATTTGGGATCTGGACTTCCATGGTCAGACATGGTCTTTTATGACATTATGTTCCATAACCAGTATTATCTGCAGGGCTCCTTGAATTCTGGCTTCTACCTTTTCCCCTTCACTTCTGTCGCCTACGTACTTTCAAAATCTCCAGCATCCTCCTCTGTTCTCCTGCTCTCAACTACCTCATTCTTGAATCCTTGTTATCTGCTTCCCTTGAAATCTGAGGTTTTTTTTTTTTTCTTAAAACTTTGGAGGTTTAAGGCTGAAAGGGGCCACCAGAAAGAAGAACTTTCATAAAGGCAGAAGATAATAAATGTCATTGGTTTTTGTAAAATCTTTAGCACTCCACATGAACACTTGGAAGACTTTAAGAAGGTGCCAAATAAATGCATGTTAGATAAACATATTTTAAAAAGACACACAAGGACCTTGCTTTTTAAAAATAATGAATAAATTATTATATTGATGTCATAAATTTTTACTATAATTCTTATTAGTGATTTCTCAGATTGTATGTGATATACTTAAGATTTTCCAGTTGTACTTTAGTAACAGAATCTTGGATCTCCAACTGCCACAATGTTTATTTTTAAAATGCAAGAAAAGCAGATATGATAAATAAAGAAAACTTTTAAAAGGATTGATTCAGAGTAAGTCACAAAGGCTGAAGTGTGAAAATGTATCTGTGTCAGACACTGAGTATTGTGTAAGTCCAGGGCATAAAGAGCAGAAGTCAAAGCAGCTGAATTTGGAATCACAAGTCTTGGTTCTACATGAAACTCTGATCAGCCCTTTGACCTTAGACAAATCCCTCGCTCTCTCTTAGCCTATAGACATCTCTGTCTTTTGAACTCTAAAGTCATTGGTTCTCTGAAAGTGAGTGCTCATAATTATAGAGTTTATATTCTCAGAGAGGCATTTGTCAGTTTTGGAGGGTAATAATGTACAATAATCTCCCGTAAACTGATTCTCTTCATATACATTACAGAGCTGCATGGAGGTGATAGCTTTTGCCATGTCTTCATCCAGGAGACGCCTTGAACAGCGCCTTGCATCCTCAGTCCTGGGGACATGTTTGTGTGGAAACGTGACTTGCAGATAATTGAACTGAACTCAAAGGAATGTTTCAGGTTTGCTCTTGGCAAAGTACTCCTTTCCTTGCTCCCTAATGAAGAACTGGAAGGCCAAGAGAGGCCTCACATAGCTCTTCTTGGCTGTTGCCTCCCTCTTTAAACAATGCTGGATGCATTCTCTAGAAAGAAAAGGAAACATATGGATTGAATTTCCCTCAAATGCACTGTGGCCTAGGAGTGGATTGGAGGCTGGCGTGTAGGGGGCAGAGAGGAAGGTTTTGGTGTAGCACACCAGGGAACTTAGTAAAACCCGGGTACCCTGAGAAGTGGTGGGGTGAACATCAGGGGTCAATAACTAGTTGTGACTAGGTGTGCTCCATACTGGCCACAGTAAGACAGACCTTTATAGAGGACCCTTGGAAATGAAGGAGTGAGTAGAATGATGTCGTATTGGGAAACAGGGAAAAGATGTGGTCACTGAGTCAGGCAGAGGCTTCCAAAATTTTTGAAGAGTCCTCAAAAGTCCAAATGTCAAGGGATTTTTTTTCTGAGGAAAGCAGATCTGGCTCTATTTTGTGCCTTGTGCAATGGGATTGAGAGTTTGGGATTTAATTTAGTTTAATCAGAACAGCATAAAACAGTGAGTACAAGTCCTACTTCTCTTGCCAAACTACTAAAGACTCACTACATGGAGAGTCATGATGGGGCTCTCTCCTTGGCATTGGAGAAACAATTGCATATGGCAACTTGGAGGGCAAGAAAGGGAAGATGGAGACTGTTTGAGAGTAGAAGTGCACCATTGTGCTTTTGTGCATGTTGTGCTTCCACTTACAAAGTCCTCTCATCCTTCTTTCTCTTTGTCACCAAATCCATCAGCCCCTTCAGTGCCTGAGCTTCCTGCCATGATACCCAGGCTTGCAAGATCATGATCCCTCAGGAGTGACAAGCTGTACAAAGCTCTCTTGCTACATGTACATGAGGACTCGAAATAATCTTTAATTTCACATATGTATAGCTTCTTCTAGACACAGGTGAGCATGTGGTACTGCTGTTTCTTAATTCTGATCCTAGATGCCTGTTTCTGTCCTACTGGTCCAGAGTGAAATCCTAAAAACTGAGCACTTGGCTATTGGCCTGACTCATTCCTAGTACTAATATGTCCTTTCCCTTGGGGAAACTGATGCCTGACTTCCATCATCCCCTTTAGAATGACTCATTTTAGTTTACTTGAGAACCAAGAACAGCAAATGCCCTGAAGCCTGAATCACATGACTTGCCTCTTACCTTTGAATCAGATTCTCCCCGGTTTTAAACTTAAGATTACACTGAATCTTGCCCATCTCTGTTTGACTTGATTTTGAATTGCCGGGTCCACTGGGCGAGGGGCTGATTTTGTTGGTCACAGTCTTCTTTCCCAGTTTCTAAATTTGTTTTGGTTTGCCTTTATCCCTTTTAGTGATGGGAGGCCCCAACATGCCATGTCATAAATGAAAACATCATTTAAGACTTACTCTAATGTTACTTCTTTTGTGGAGTCAGCCCTTCCTTATTTAAGAAAAAATAGTGGCTTCCTTGCACTTGCTTCTCACATTCATTTCGCATTTATTATGTTGTATAATAATTGTGACCTCTTCGGAGGGCAGAAACTAGGCATGCTTTATAATTGAACTGTTATAGTGATATAGTCCTATTTTCATTCCTTGATATCTCCTAGAGTGTATGGCAAGACAGGGGTGCTCAATAAAAGTTTCTTGAGCAGATGAAATATTTATTTCAGTGCCCTACTCTTAGAGATGAGAAGGTGACACTCAAAGATCCTCAGTGAAATCCTTTAGGGCAAAACCATGTTTAATTTATCCTTGTACTTCCAATGCCCATCACAGCACCTGGCATGTATTGGACAATCAATATACATATTGTATTGAACCATAAAGGAATTCTGAAGACCACGAATCTACTTAGTGTCAGGGCTGGGGCTATAAACACATACTGGCATTTAAACCCTCAGGCTATAGTAAGACTAAATTGTAACCAAGATGTTCAAGGTATTAAAAAAAGAGGTGACATGACAACATCTCTTAAATTTTGGTCTTGGCAGATAGTTCTTATTTATTCTTCCTTTTTACCGGATATCCCTTTTTATTGTCCTGTTCAAATCACACAACACTTAAAATATGTGGTTGGCTTAACACTGAGCAAGCCGTTTCCTTTCTTTTTGATAAATATTCCAGATTGTGAAAAAAATTGCTCTAAGTAGCAATTCTACAATGAGATTTATTCAGGACAGGACATATATAAAAAGTTTTTTCATGTGTCCCGGATAATTTGGGAACCTATGTTTTCTGAAAATACTGGATGTACACAGATGCTAAGAAATGTCTCAAGTGAGCGGAGTAAAATATAATGGTTATAGATGCTAGAACTGCAAGGGGCATCAGAAAGGAAAAATGAATTATTTTGTTATGTTACCTCCTGCACACCAGAGGGCTCTGCACACATTATGGTTGCCTGTTTTTCTACATGGAGACTAAAGGTTTATTTAAGAGACTGGTAATCTTTCTGTAAAGGGCTGGGCAGTAGATATTTTAGTCTTTGCTGATCTCTGTTTCAACTACGTGACTCTTCTGCTGTTACATGAAAGCAACCATGGACTAGATGCATATGAATACGTGGCTGTGTTCCAATGAAACTTCAGTTATGAGCCCTGACCTTTGAATATCACATGATTTTCATGTACCATAAAATGGCATTGTTATTTTAATTTTTAAAAACTACTTAAAAATGTAAAACTTCTTCTTAGCTCACAGGCTATTCAAAAACAGGCAGGCCATATTCAGTTTGTGAGCTATAGTTTACCAACTCCAGGTCCAGTTAAATAATAGTAATAATAATAACTTCCATTTGATGAATCCCTGTTTTGCGGGAAGCACTGTGCACATTTTACCATTCACTTTTCAAGTGAGGTGGTAAACAAACACTCAGAGGGGTTAATTTGGTCAATGTCACAAAGCAAGTAAGTAGAAGAGCTGAGGACCAAACGCAGATTGGTCAGTCATGGAATCCATGCTTTTCACCATTATGCCATGCTGCCTCTTAATTTAAAATATGCAGTTTTACAAAGCTTACTGATAAAATTGTGGTTCATGTTTGCAGGCTTTTGTTAAGAGAGCACTTTAGAAGGAATTAAGATGAGATTCAAGTGTTGGTACCAGCAATGCCAATAACTCCCCATGTGACTTTGGGAAAGCTTTTGAGTTTTCTGAGTTCTCTCAACCATAAGACAAAGGGATTGGAAGAGGGTATAGTGGTTTTCAAGGGCAGTGACAATTTTGTCCCTCAGGGACACTTAGTAATATCTAAAAACATTCTTGCCTTCATTTGCCACTGATAACTTGCAGGAGTATGCTGTTGCCTTCTAGTGGGTAGAGCCCATGGATGGTGCCAAACATCCTACAATGCACAAAACAAGTCTTCCCCCTCCACCCCACCCACACACACAACAAAGAATTCTCCAATCCAAAATGTCAATAATGCTTAGATTGAGAAGCCATGGACTAAGGTTTGAGGAGCTGATGTACCAATTATCTCCTCAATTTCTAAGAACTTGATTTTTTATTCATTTCATGAATTCATTTGGATTCATTTAATTAAAATCCAACTCATTTCTCCTCTGTGAATCATAGAATCCTTTTTTATAAAACAAGAGGATTAAACAATATAATCCCAGAGATTCTTTCCAGCTTTAAAAAGTTCAAGCCTATGATTAATAGGATAATATTAAAAATAAATGTTGTGCTATTAATTCCAAGATAACACGAGTCATTTTTATATTTTTGTCTCATTAACTAGTGCTGCCCAACTCCCTCATCCTCATAGGGCAAAGTTTGTAAATTCGAAGTTCATGGCCTGAACTCAGCCTGCAGATGTGTTTTGTTTGGCCAATACAGTGTATTAGAACTTTGAGAGTTAGTGGCCAACATTTAAAAGACTGGATATTTCCAATCAACATTCAGATTTCCAGATTTTTTTTTTTTTAAATCATAAGATCTAGCAACTCTGGACTTGATTCTTGCGTGGCAATGGCTAGCTGAGGCTGAGTAAAGCTGTTTCTTTAGAAGGGGCCTAGCTCTCCTTTAAGCAGACTTCATAGCTCGCAAATTTTGAACTATACCTGGCCATGTTCATTTATTTACATGACTTCTGTCCCTACCTGCCTGGTTCCTCAAGGTAGCTGAATTTGCTACTCCTGTCCTAGAATTCTCCATGTGCTCATGGAATGCCCAGAAATGCACATGGTGGGCATTTAGAATTGTGGAATTTTAGAATAAATGAAATACATGTTAAGCTCTGCAATTGAGTCCAAGTAAACAAGAGGATAGGAACAGGATGAGGAGAAAAGTCTTTGCAGCAGCTTGTAAAAACATCTTAAGAGTTTTAAGGGACGGTATGAGGCAATGGTGTTCTGTGTCTGCCAACTAGCTAATGTGATCCCTGGCTATCTTATTAAGAGTGCAACATTCCGATGGGACATGGGGTGGTCCTGCTCTTCTCTCTGATGCTCAGATGTATTTGACTCATCATGATTATTTCTTAGCACTACACTTGAAGTGATTTTAACAAGGAGTTGAGCAATGAATTGGTGAGATGGCTTGGAATCTCTTCACTGGAGTGAGATTTGAAGAAGCTGGGGCCACTGATTCTAGAGAAGAGAGGGCTCCTGAGGCACAGGGTGAAACTTTTCAAATGTTAGCATAGGTGTTCTGAGGAGGAGGCACAGATAAGCACCATGACCTTCAACACACGCTCCCACCCCTCTCTTTGAGCTTCAGCTTTCTCACTTTTATAGTAAGGGGATTTGATTTTTAATCCCCTGAACAAAAATTAATCTCGAATAAAGCTATATAACTATGGTTGGGGGGTTTAGGAGGCCTAGAGCCTTGACTACTTAGCTCTTCTTTTCAGCCCTTCAAGTTTCACAACTGAGAGAGCTCTCCAGAGTCATGGAGTTTGAAAAACCCTGATCTAGATTTGATCTAGATTTCTAAAACTGCTACTAATTCCAAAGCCTTTATATTTCACTCAGCCCGTGTTTTCTGGCTGCGAAACAGCAAGGAAAGCTTTTGGAATAAGCTTAGGGATGAGATGTATTATCAAAGGCAGGGATGGGGAATAGAGAGTCCCAGGGGAAGAAACAGTAAGAGTCATGGAGAACTACACAGACTGGCTGAAACCTAATTTGCCTAAAGTGAGTCAGTCCCCACTCCATGACAACTGTCTACTAACAAACGATGATGGCAGCTTTGTCTTTGTTTCTTTAGACACTTTTGAAGTCTGGCTCTTGTTGACCGTGTGGTTTTCTTTTTAACACCAAGTCCACCTCCCCACCCTCTTGCATTTTGTGGTTGCCATGGAGTTTGAGGATTACCCCAGTGCAGGAGGTGGGCCCCGTTGGGTTAAGCAGTCATGGTGATCCATCTTTCTTCACAGTGATTGGTTCAGGAACCCAGGCCCCAGTCAATCAAAGTGTTTAAAATCCCTGTAATGAGGATTGTTAAGGAATGAATGTATCACCCAGCTTGGGCAATGAAAGCTGCAAGGGAATGTTGGCTGAGGCACCCTTTAGGAAAAGTTTCTTCATTTATAAGAAAGAAGCAAATGAAGAGACAGTTTATGCCTTCCTCTGGATATTGGAATGTGGTCACGTGTGCACGAACGGCCTAGAGTTGCTGCAGCCATTTTAGTGGCAGCCTGAGTAGAAAGTTGGCCTGTGGAGAAAGACTGAGTCAAAAGAATTTCAGGACAGTGGAGCCATCAAATCTGAATCCTGCTGATCTTCTGGACTCACAGGCATGTAAGTCAATAACTTCCCTCCTTTCCTCATTATTTTAGCCAGTTTAATTTAGGTTTTTCTGCTTCTTTAAGCTTAATGAATCTCAACTGATACACCAGCTCTTTCAAGCCAGAAAGGTTTCCTTTCAGTGACAGTCCATTGGGAGTAGTGAGGCATGTTGAAGAATGGATCAGACACATCTTATGTCCCACCTCAGAGTCTCTTGGCCTTACCTGCCTTTTGAATCCCAGATTGCCTATTCTACCCCAGCTGCTGCAGCTGTCTGATTCTGTGATAACTCACAGTGTTAAACTTCCTAAGGCCAACCAACATGACTCCTGAAATCAATAGTGGTTCATAACACTTTTGGACTCATACAAAGACCAAGCTGCCGGCACGAGATCTGGCTTCCTGAGCAGCTGCTATAGGAGCTAGGTGATGCAGCTTAGGATCGTGGGGGAGTTAAATCTCTGGAAGGTAAACTTGGAGTAATGGAACTTAGGAGATGTGAAGGAGCTGGCAGACACATTTCTATTCCTCCATGCAATAGACTGAACCAAGGAGTATGTTCCTTCTGGAACAGCCCACTAGGAAAAATATCTCATATAGGTGGACTGATGCCCCTGCTGAAGTGCAACACCTTGCATTTATAGTTCTGCTTCTTACTTCTCTGCCTCACTTCCTTTTTTGCTCAGTTTTGCAGCCATGGAAACATACCTCCTAAATAAAGCATTAGCACTTAATACTTACCCCAGGCTCTGTTTCTAGGAAAGCCATTAAGCTAGAAAGGAAAAGATCAAAGAAGAAATAAATGGTGAAGAGTTTAGACTATTGGCTGGGTGTGGTTTTGGTATTTAGAAAATCAATCTTAGATTAACAATCTGGGTGGAATGCATACCATATAGTATATACTGGTTAAGAGCTCAGAATGTATAAGTCCCAACTCTGCCCTTTACTAATTGTGTGATCTTGTTCAAGTTACTTAAGAATCTAACTTGTCTAATAGGGTAATTGTGAAGATTAAAGAAGATAATGCATATAAAAACATTTATTGCAAGGTTTCTCAACCTTAGCTCTACTGACATTTTGGGCCAGATAACTTATTTTTGTGGGGGACTGTCCTGGGCATTGTATCATGTATGTTAATATCTCTGGCCTCTGCCTACTAGATACAAGCAACCTGACCCAGTTGTGGCCATAAAAAAATGTTTCTATAAGTAGCCAAATATCCCATGGAGGCATAATTTCCCCCATTTGATAAAAACTGGCTTATCCTTAGCTGACAGCCAGCACCAAATGCTGTACATGTAAGTGAGGTCACCCTAGACCTTCTAGCTCAGCCAGCAATCCTGCTGAATGTACCCGTATGAATGAGCCCCTCCAAAACCACCAGAAGAACCACCTAGCCAAAACATAAAATTGTGAGAAATTGTGAATTACTGCTATTTTAAGCCACTAACTCTTGGTTGATTTGTTATACAGCAATAGAAAACTAAAGTGAATTGGTAACTAGAAGTATAATGCTGCCATAACAAGAACCTCAGCTATGACATTGGCTTTGGAACTAGATGGTGGATAGGGACTGGCAAGAGAAGAGAGAAGAGAGGTTAGTGGAGCAGAAAGGAAACTGCGATTGAAGATAAAGAAGAGGTGGGGGACAACCTTGGTATAGACTGGCAGAATTATAGTAATTTGGAAGATTAAAAAAAATGTACTGATTGAACTTGTTGGATCTGTCTAAAGAAAGATTCAAGTAGAAGGATAAAAAAACTAAATCTTTAACTTTAACTCCATGTAATACAGTATGAAAAGAGAGATTAGCTAATCAGAGAACTGTAGCATTTGCAAGCAGAATTAAGAGAAAATATAAGAGAACAAGTACTTGCTGGGTTGGACAATAAAACTGTTTTATATTTTATGTCTCTCCAGCTGGCAAAAGATTATCAAAGTAAAAAATGGCTTCAGGGCAAAGATCAGATCAAACCAAAGGTGTAGCTATAGTATGTTTTGTTAAGATCTCGTAAGATTTAAGATGCCTAATCCTTTTAGCTGGGAAAAGAAGCTTCTAATCATCTCAATAGCATTGTCCCAAAGAAGCCTAACATTTCTAAAGTGGATAGAAGTCGGTCTAAAAAAAGAATTGTGGATTTGGCTTTTTGGGCACATGGAATGAGTGCTGTTAAGATGAAAGGGGAGAACCACAAAGATTTTAAGAGAATGATGTTGCAATAGCATTGGTAACCTGAATTTTGGTACCTTGAACTGCAAGGGATGAATACAGCTCACATGAAAAGAGGCTTGTGAGAAGCAGAGCACACAGGCTTCTTGAGAAATCTACTCAGATACAAGCAAGAGCCATTTTCTTTGGAAAAAGAAGGGCCTTTTAGAAAGCCAGACAAAGAGCTCAGAAAGCAAGGTGAAGATCTGAGGAGAAGAATGAGCCCACTCCAGGGGTAAAGAACCTGTTCCCAATCAAGGAACATTTTCTGCTCTCAATGCAGGAAGCCTGACAAATGTGACATCTGGATTTCAAGATTGCTATGAGTTAGTGACTTCTATGTGTCTCCCATTATCCCATTATGAATGGCATTGTCTTCTGTAGATCATTTTTCCCTAACTCAATGTTATATGTTGGGTGTGCCTGGGAAACAGACAAGATACCTTGTCTTTTTAATTTACGGGGCTCTGGAGTTGCTGCTGTTCAAGGTTTGCTGTGCCTGAAACCCACACTTAAGAAACTTCATTTACATACAGACCTGAAGGATATCATAAAATTCCGGACTTTGAAGTTGGTGCTATAATCTGTGTGATAACAAACCTCCAAAATGGCCCCCTATGGTGTTTTATGGTTTCCTCCCATACTGAATAGGGCCGGCCTTGGTAGTTAACAAGGTGTTACAGAAAAAACTAGGTCTATCTTTCAAAGCAAGGCCACAAATGACATTTAGATTTTTTCTTTGCTCTCTGTCATATCACTCACTCTGGCAAAGCCAACTTCCATATTGTGAGAATATTCAGTCAGCCTTACAGTGAGGTCAATGTAGAGAGGAATGGAAGTGTCTTGTCCACAACCACGTGAGTGAGCTTTCTGGATAGTGGATCCTCAGTCCTATTCAAGCCTTCACATGACTATAGCTCTGGCTGACATTTTGACTGAAACTTTGTGGGGCACCCTAAGAGAGAGGCACCCCGCTCCTGAATTTTTGACTAACAGAACTGTGAGAGATGATACATGGTTATTGTTGTTAAATTTTAACAACAGCAGCTAAATTTTGGAATTATTTGTTATGCAGCAATAGGTAACTGAAACAATTGGGATGAGACTCTTGGAGGTCTTAGTTTGGAAGTGAGAGTATTTTACACCTGGGAGGAATATGAATAATTTGTGGCAAGAGGGCAGAATCTATAGATTGTTTAATGGCCAAAAATTCCTCTCCTCTCAGTATGCAGGGATGCCCCATTTTCAATGTAACATTGCTGGCCCTCCCATCCAGAGATGGACCTTTCTTTTAAAAAAGTATATTATTAAGGCTGGGTGTGGTGACTCACACCTGTAATCCCAGCACTTTGGGAGGCCTAGGCAGTGAATCACTTGAGGTCAGAAGTTCAAGACCAGCCTGGCCAACATGGTGAAACCTCGTCTCCACTAAAAATATAAAAATTGGTCAGGTGTGGTGGCAGGCACCTGTAATCCCTGCTATTCAGGTGGCTAAGGTGGGAGAATCTCTTGAACCCAGGAGGCAGAGGTTGCAGTGAGCCGAGATCATGCCACTATACTCCAATCTAGGCAACAGGGCTAGACTCTGTCTCAAAACAAACAAACAAACAAACAAAACACACACACACACACACAAAACGTTATCGAATCTGGACATCCTAGTGACTTACTTTTATAAATAGATTTGGCAGAAGTAAATTTATGTGACTTCTGAAACTAAGCCTCGCAAGGCCTTGCTGCTTCTTCCTTTGTCATCTTGGATTACTGCCCTGGCATATAGGAGACTTGACTGAGGAAAGTCAGTCAAGTCTCCTAGAAGATGAGAGGCCACATAGAAAAGAACTCAGACACCCCAACTGATAGCCAATAGCTGCTGCCAGGCTTGTGAATGATGCCAGCTTCTAGCCCAGATAGATCTTTAGGATCTATCTGCCTTGGCACATTTGCTAGAGGAAGCTTCAAGTCAACCTACACAATTGGTTGCTGTTATGGGGTTGTAAGTTAAGCAGCAAAAGACAATTAAAACAAACTTTGTTGTAAAAATGTATATAAAGTATAGCCTTGAACTCATTGTGTCTCAATAATATCTAAAGCTTTATTTCAAGAAATTATTGTTGGTGACATCTTGGAATATCATAGAATAATGGCACTTACATTCTGTGTAGACACAACTTAAAACAGAATTACTGGCCCTTTTGTTTGTGGAATCAGCTGCATGCCCTGTGTACTTGCTCCATACTGTCTATCCGACACAAAAAACACATATCTGTCTTAGTCAGTTGTCTGTTGTTTTAACAGGACACCTGAGATTTGGTAATTTATAAAGGAAAGAAGCTTATGCCACTCATAGTTCTGGAGGCTGGGACGTCCCAGATCCAGGGGCAGGCATCTGGTCAGGTTCTGATGTTAACCTGTGAGAGATGAAAACTCACTCCCACAAGAAAGGCACTAATCCCTCTTAATGAACTAATCACCTTCTAAAGATATTACCTCTCAACACTGCAACATCGGAGACCAAGCTTCAACATGAATTTTGGTGGGGACAAATCATATCCAAACAATATTTAGTAATGCATTTTATGGGACAATTTACTTAAAATTGAATTTTTTTAGAATTCTTGACTAATCCAACACATTTGTATTTGCTCTCCTCTTATGTATATAACTTTATACTTGGTTTAAAGCAGATCATCACAGAGGCATGGCTATTGTTTAATTTGATTCTCACAACAATCCTATGATGTAGGAAGGATAGATATTTTAAATCTTCATTTTATAGATGAGGGAAACTCAGTAATACTAGATCCTTCAACCCATGATGTACATTTAAGGAAAAGGGATTTACTTGCATTCATTCTTTGCATGTTGTTCCCTTCCTGCTACAATGGTGTCTAGGTCATTACTAAGGTCCTCCACATGTAACATTCAGTGATTTGAATGAATTCACTGTACACTATGCTATAATTCATCTGGTGGGAAACTGAATGCCAAAAGACTGTTAGCTTTAGTAAGTGGTTACTGAGTTGCTTGGTTGTCTGGGCAGTTTAGTGGTGGGAGATTCTGTTTCAACATCTGTCTGGGGAGGCAAACAAACAAAGCTTTAAACCCTGTTGACACGTGTGTCCTGGGTGACTCAAGATTCTGACAGGAAGATAGTCTCTGGAGTCCAGTTACCTTATGACTGGAGCAATGTTCCACTGGATGTGGAATTCCTTGGAGAGGAACAATGTGGTTAGCTAAATTATGGGCAACTGTCTTTAGGATGCAAATCAGAAAGGCAGTGAGCTCAAGGTAGACACTTAGGGGAATGGGTGGTTTTAAGAGACTCTGAGTCAGGTCTGAGGGAATGAGTGGAGGATATGTACCATGGGAAATCATACTATATGCTCTGCAAAGTGAAAAGCAATAAATAGATGACTTTTATCTTTTCCCCTTTACCACATCCTCAAATTCACACCACACATCTACAGATATAATCCATTTAGTGTCTGTGTTACCCAAGGTAAATCACTTATTCTTTCTGAGTCTAAATTACCTCATCTGTACAATGGTAATGATAATATTATTTATCTTACATGGTTTGTGAAGAATAAAACATTTGCAAAATGTCCAGCATATAAATAACACGGACTAAGCATTTCCGTTAAAAATGAAGTTACTTGCAAAAATCTAACAGCCTCAAAATATAGAACTAGAACTATGCTCCAGTGGATGAACTAACATATACTGAGTGCCAATTATGTGTGATGTACTTTGCTAGGCCTTTTCATACACACTTTTTACGTGTAACCCCCATGAAACCCTTGGGACAAAAGTATTTCACAAATCAAGTTTCAGAGAAGGCAAATAACATGAATAAGGCCTTGATGATGTACCATTTTAGCATTTGATTTACACAGAAAAATCTTAAGGACCTCAAGGAAAAAAAAGAATTTTTTTTTTTTGAGATGGAGTCTCGCTCTGTCACCCAGGCTGGAGTGCAGTGGCGTGATCTCGGTTGACTCCAACCTCCACCTCCTGTGTTCAAGTGATTCTCCTGCCTCAGCCTCCTGAGTAGCTGGGATTACAGGCATGCACCACCATGCCGGGCTAATAATTTTTTAGGCATAACACAGCACACACACAACTGATCAATTCTACCCCGTTAAAATTAGAGATTTCTATTTACTAAAGATATCACAAACAGGGCTAAAATTAAAATCCAAAACTGGAAGATATTTGTAATACATACAAGACAAAGGATTAGTATCCATAATACACACACACACACACACACACACACATTCTCCTAAAAATTCTTAAGAAAAGATAAACAACTTGAAGGGCAAATAAGCACAAAATACAAACAGGACTTTTACGTAAGAAAAAACGTATGTGTTTCATAAAGTTATGGAGATGTTCAGGCTGACTGGCAATTGAGGAGATGCACATTGAATACCTTTTCATGACCACTAGATTGACAATAAAAAGTTTGACAATGTCACTATTTCCGAGGATATGAAGAAGGAAATTATCGAACTCCATGGGAGAGAATGTGAGTGAGTATACTAACCTTAGAAAGTAGTTTTGCATTGCTTAGAACAGGAGAGTGGCGCTACCTTATGATTCAGCAAAGCCAATTCTAGATATGTTGCACTGATAAATTTCTGTCCAGCTGCACACAAAAACAGGGTCAATATGTTTATAACAGCATTATTCAGAATAGCAAAAACGACAACAGCAACAAATCCAAATGTCTACCTATCGTAGACAGATCAATAAAGTATGGCATAGCAACACATTGTACACCAATGAAAATGAATAAGCCACAGCTATAATAGCAACACAGATAAATCTACAAAAATATTAAGCCAAAAAAGCAAGTCATTGAGGAATACATTCTGTATGGTTCACTACATAAAGGCCAAGACCAGGAAAAAATAAATGGACAAAACAACAGAAAAGAAAGTGATTCACATTAACTTTAGCTTAAAAAATTCCTCTAGTGTGGAGGGGGAGATGATATCAGGGATGGCCATACATGAGGTTTTTAAAGTTCATGCCCTCTTTCATATATGTGATGTGTTTCAAATGAAAAAAAAGATTAAACAAAACAAATGCCACCTCATTTCACCTCCCAAATCTGTAGTGTTGAGTAACAAAAGACACAGAATGAAATTTATAATACCATGTGATTTATATAAGTTAAAGGCATATATACACCCAAGTCAACACTACATATTTTACAAGTAAGCATGATTATTAAGGATATATTTCAAGCTCACTAACATGAAGGCCTGTGGCAAGAAGGGAACTAGGAATCAGACAGGGGGAAAAGACAGAATGGGGCAAGAGAAGTACCATGCATGAATTGTTTTTCAGTTATGTAGGGTTATTTATTGCAACTCTGTTCCCAAAAGGATTTCAGGAGGCAGAAAATATGGCAAAAAGACTATTGTACTTCTCCGATCCGTGTTCCGCATCTTTGAGCCATTTAATTTTCTAGATTTCATGGAGGTCAACAGGAACGTTCTATATTGTAGAGGAATTCAAATGACTTTGACAAGGAGCAGTTTATTTTCTGAAAGCTAAGCTGGGTCTTAGGGAATGGCAGGCCCTGGAATTAGAGAGAGAAGCTGAGGACAGAACGTGTGTTGGGCATGACTAGGACATTTCCACGCTTCATTCCAATCCCACAAGCTCTGCCTGTTTGTCCTCAACCTGTCAGGACTGAAGGGAAGTAGAAAGCAGGTGCCCCCTTTCCCAGTCTAATATTACACAATTGATCATGCAGAATGGAGTCCCTTGCCAAGCTAGATGGAACGCAGGCTTTTTGGTTGCCCTGGTTAAGCCACAGCTGATTGCTCACTGCAGATCCTGCACTTGATCCCAAGGGTTTGTTTCTTCAGCTACTCTGAGCCTTCAAGCAAAGAAGAAATGGAGTAGGATGGTCCAGATTTCAGGACCACCGCCTGGCCCGTGTACCTGCTACACAGACAGTTTGCAAGAAGAGATAACTAAAAGAGTGAGGATTCCCAGAAGAGGAGTGAAATCAATGGCATGGAAAACATGAGCAGATGGATGGGTTTACCTTAATCAAGGAAAGGAGAAACCTCTTTCTTCTTATTTCCAAGATAGGAGTAACAGATGTAAGACATGAAGATAACGTCATATACATATATACATATATATATATAAAACTTACATCATATATATGAAGATAACTTCATATATATAACTTATATCATATAAATATGAAGATAACTTTATAGATAGGGGAAGGAGGGAGATCATGCATGAATGCTTCAATTTTCTTGCAAAAGTAGACAGTTATAGTTAGGTACAAAACTTTGTGCTAAGTGCTAAAAAGGCTAAGTCACAGAGCCTTGACCCCAAAAGTTTGCATTCTACTTCAAGTGCTCAACTTACATGCATATTTAGGGCAAGCTATGCATGTTTAAGGATCACTAAGAAAAGAGGTGCTCAGAGGAAGGACAGAAACAATCAGTATGGCTTGGCATAGTCAGCGATGGTGTTAGACACACCCTTGGTGTTCCATTTGCCCTTGATCCACCTCTAACTTCAACTACAGTTGTGGTAGGCAGTCCAGAATCACTTCTCTCTGCTGGAGTCCCTGTCTTTCAGCTTCTTCTCTCGGGGTCTTCTAGACCCTGGGAGCATCTTCAGCCTGCTGGAGGGCACAGCCTGGGGGAGATGTCACACCTATGTTCTCTAGCTTGTAGAGAATAAAGTCTATACACTTCACTTCCAACGGGTGAGTCGTTGTAAATCTTTGCCTGCAGACTCTCTCTGACAGCAAGACCCCACTCTGTCTGTATGCTGGGAACGAAGGAAGTGCCAGGAAATTAAAGTCCCACCCCCAACCCATGGCATAAACCTCAAGTGATGACTTACGAAAGTGGTGGATAAAGTCCCTCCAGCCGATCTCTCTGCAGGGATAAATCTGAGGCACATTTCTACACTGGCAGCTCCCCAGCAGGATCCAGCTCCAGCTGCCTATAGTGGTAACTTGTCTGCTCTCACACCCTTGATTGGCTTCCTTCCTTCACACTATCAAGTTCCCACTCTCCTACAGGTGCTTCCTTGCATCACCTCTTAAATGACTTCCACTTGAATCCTTGTCTCAGGCTGTGCTTCTAGGACAACCTACATAAACTAAGACAGTACTGTGGGAGCAACCCTCATCCAGGAACAAGGGAAGGGGAACAAGGAGTGAAGAAGCCTATGGATAAATGCTCCAGTTTCCTATCCAGCTGACGGATAATTGTGGAAGGCGTGCCTTACCTTTCTCAGGAGGTCCTGGCAATGGCGACCTTGGCAATGTACCTTACATTGGTTTTTCCTTTCCCATTTCACTCATCACACACTCTCACTTCTGCTTCTTGGGATTGCTCTCAAGTAAATGACCAGCATCGGGTCTCTGACTCAGGCTTTTGTTTTCTAAGTAACTCAAAGTAAGGCAGAAAGCTTTGTGGGAAAGAAGGTGTGAAAGGAACTGGAATGTTAACTATGAACAAGAGTTAAGGGAAAGGTCAGAGAGGATGCCAGGCAGGAAAAGAAAATGACCAAAGGCACGGAGGTAGAACCGGCTAGAGCATTTTCAACAGGCCAGCTCCCCAGAAGGTTCTTGGTGGTAAGCTGTGAGGAGAATACCAGAAAGGTAATTGTCTTCTTTTCTTAGCCTCTTGAGAAGAAACTGCCTCATCTGAATAAGCTGGCACTGATGATACGTACAGTGCTGCCGCATGTGCTTATACCCTGCGTCTGAAAGTCCTCCAGATGCCCTGTTTCCTGTCTGTCTTCAAAGTTGTCTGGACCATTTTTATTGTAGCTTCATATTTTTTCTCTGTTCTTTGCCACTCAGTCACCTGGTGTAGACTCACTCTCCCTCCTGTGAGAAGGACAAGGCCAATAGGATGCTGGCTCTTGGCAGTCAGGTAACCATACGAGCTAAGGAACATGGGTATAGATAGCATCACCACCAGGCTGCACTTGCCAGCAGGCTGAAGATGTTTTCAGAGACGAGGCTCTGGCTAGTTGGGAAAGGGTTCCCTGGCATTGGCCCATAGACTGTGCTCTCCCTGCTCCTGGCTTCCCCTTTCAGAGGAAAGGAGCTAACTGGGAGGTAAGGATGATATCAGGCCTCGGTCTGCTGAGGATCAGAGAGTTAATGGGTTAGCTAGGAGGAAATGCAAGCTAGCCAACAGAGCCTCCTGGGATGCTGGACAGGTGGCCACAGGAGGTCATTATGAATCTGTGCAGGATGCTGGAATTGGTGTGGTCATTGTTAACACAGAGTAAGATCTTTAACAAGCTACAGGTGGCAGGGCGCGGTGACTCATGCCTGTAATCCCAGCACTTTGGGAGGCTGAGGTGGGCGGATCACCTGAGGTCAGTAGTTCAAGACCAGCCTGGCCAACATGGCGAAACCATGTCTCTACTAAAAATACAAAACTTATCCAGTCATGGTGGTGGTCACCTGTAATCCCAGCAACTCAGGAGGCTGAGGCAGGAGAATCACTTGAACTCAGGAGGCAGAGGTTGCAGTGAGACGAGACTGCATCATTGCACTCCAGCCTGGGTAACAGAGCGAGACTCTGTCTCAAAAAAACAAACAAACAAACAAAAAAACAAAACCAAGCCATAGGTCTCCAGTTAGAGAGCACCTCTGCACAGTGTTCCTTCTTTCCCCTCACAGGCTGCTGGCACACAGAGGAAGGTAAGTGATATTCCTAGTAATGTAATGACTGCACTTGGGCTCCTGCTTCAAAGCTTGTCTCGGAAATTGCAAGTTATACCATCCTGCTTTTCCTCATCACCTGGTCCTGCTCAGACAATCTGCCTGCTCAGTGAAGCATGAGCTCCGGAAGGTTTGCTTTGCTTCAGCTCATCTGGGGAATCACTGGGGGTTTTCCCTGAACATTTGTTCATTGTTAGGGCTTCCTCCCATCAGCCTTCCTAGATGGCTGGATCTTGTCCATGTACTGCGAGATATTCCAGAATGACTTGCTGGGAAGGAGAAACGGCTGCATCTCACAGGAGGGAATGTCCAGTGATGTGGTGGTGCGGGCCTGTGTTATAGCACCCATGAGAGGCTGCCAGAAAGACAGGTAAGGGCATCAGATCCCATTTGGGTCAGGAGATGGAGCGAGCTCTGGGGCTGACCCTCTCTGTGCCCTTCCTTATCTCCTCTCTGGGCCTCAACTTTCCATCTACAAAATGCAGATGATCTCAAAGAGCTTTTCTAGGAATGCACAGTCATGTTTTATAGGGGGACTCATTCCAGAATTGCTCCAACTCGTGTTGATTTTGCAATCTCTATGCTCACTAAATACATTCTTCATTCAGGTATCAAATGTCTCTGACCTGGAAGAAGACAACAGCTTTTTGATTAGTCTCCTTGTCTTCCATATGCCTCCAATTTTTCTCTTCCCTTCTGTTAGAATGACATTTATGAATCAGAAATATGATTATGGTTTCCCAATAATTACAAAAAAATTAAATGGGGTGACACATGTGAGGTCTTTTAATATCTGAGCTCACTGCCATCTTCCAGCCTCTGTTCCCAGCTCTTTCCCCCAGGGCTATACGTTTCAGCTAGTCTCGAAACCTCACTTTTCCCTGAAGGTATCATTCTGCCTCTCTTATTTCCATTTGGAATAGCAGAATTGATATAAAAGAGTTTTTAGAGCCAGGAAAACCTGGCATGAGACTTAGCTCTGCCATTTACTACCTTTGTGAATCTGGACATGCTGTTTCTTCTCTGAGCTCCAGCTTGATTGTTTCTAGAATATGATTGAAGTGAGAGTTAATGATAAAGGCCTATGTTTTAGTTCATGAAAGGCAGTCAATAAGTTTCTAGAATTATTATTATAATTATTATCTTTTTTTGATAATTCCCTATTTCTCCTTTAAGACCCAGCTCCAATGTTAGCTCTTTGGTGAGGCTTCTCCAAGTACCAGACAAAGGACCTTGCTTTTTCTTAGCGCTCTGTTCAAAGTTGTTAGAATACTCACCATCTTGTATTTTTATTGTCTATTTATGTGCTTGTCTTGCCTGCCTGACTTCGAACTCCTTGAGGAGAAGAATTGTATTTCATTTGTCCCTTCATCTCTTGTGCCCAGCACAAGGCCTGTCAGGTGCTCGGTGAATGCTGAATGAACAAATGACTGTTTTCATTCTTGGTTAGAAAGAACTTTCATTAAAACCCAGAGGAAGGAAATGTGGAGGTTTGTTTAGTCTGCGTTGCCTGATTAACTAGGCACACCCATGCTCTCTTGATTCCCCTACTGGTCTGTTCTTTGGCAAATATCAGGAGGTCGTGTGGCATCCTGTCTCCCTTATCTAGGTGGGTGTGATACAGCCAGGGAAGCCTCCACACCCTGTATGCAAATAGACCGGCCAGCTCCAGCCATAGGGAGGGCTTGGAAAACAAATTCAGTACTTGTCTCTGGGAGGTCTGCGGGGGTAAATTTAACAATCAAGGCTCATCAAAAATGCCTGGAAAAACTTGCCCACACATACTATTGTGCTGCCAGCTATAAAGGGATATACAGAAAGTCCAAAGATTCTGGAAATAAAGGTTTCCTTAGAGCTACAACTGATGGGTTCGTATGTAAAGAGAAAAAAGAAAATGGGTCTGAGATAGGAAAATGAACAAAGATTTTAGAGCTGTAGAGATTAGCGCTTGAACAGCAACCAGTTGGGTAAAAGGTCACCTTTCTGAGATTAATTATGTATTTCTTCACTGGCAAAATAGGGATAGAAATTTCTATCTTGCAGGTTGATAGAATGGTAAAATTAACAAGACAAGAGCAGTCTGTCATTTCTGAAACACTCTCAATGCTTTATGTTTTCTTAGTACTTGAAAAATGACAATGTACATTCACAATAACTCCGGGGGAGCAGGTAGAGTAATTATCGTTCATGTTGGGTACTTTCCTTTCCCCTCTGGATCTACTCTTACTCTTCTCTACCCTGCTCCATGCCCCAGGGGACTGATCTCTAGGATAGAGTGGGCTCCAAAGTCTTTGGCTCCTTATTTGTTTGGTTAATGTTAATGGGGAACACAAGCAGATAATTAGAGAAAAAAAAGAAAGTGAGGTCCGGGGATTCATTTCTTTGAAATTCATAATGTTAGACTCTGGGTTGGCTGCACACCTCTTCCAAAGGCTTCTTCTAGGAGGCCTTATTCTTCAGGTTCCAGCTACAGCTCCTTCCAGGTACAACTCTCAAACCTTGGGGCCTAGGAGTGGGAATGGCTCCCTGCTGTTGCTAGCTGCCCCCTACTCCACATAGTTCACCATGTTGTGTTGGTTTTCTCCCAACCCTGTCCACACCTTTGCAGTAGTCCATTCATTAACCTGTCTTCACTCATCCCATTTGTGTACACCATCAGTTTCTTCCTAGGACACTGACTATTGCAACCTCCAGCTAATGGGTCTGAGAAATCAAAGCATGAATAAGTTAAATATCTAGGACAATGTCACATGATTAGGAATTGGCAGAATTTGTCTTGAAATCCAGGTCTTCTGACATCGGCTTCCATGTTAGTTTTAAGACTCAGTGATAATGACACAGTCGAGGCCTCTGTTTTGGTCTAAGATTTAAATGATACAGTTCAAATCCTGGCTCCAGCCAGACCTAGCTAGTTGACCATAGACATGTACCTTTACTTCCATTATCCTCTATTTTCAATTTTTTTCTGAAAAACAGGAAAAATACCACTTATTCTGTTCATCTCTGGGAACTGTGGTTAAAACAAGGTCGTATTTGTCTCAAATATACAGATGACTTCCCGAAACTTAGAAAATGGTTATTGGTTTAAGTAGTCCAGGTAATTTTTAAATTTAATATCAATTTTAATAATAATAAAAGGTATTAACTGCCTAAAATATCAAGGACTGTACTATGTCAATAATATGATAATAATAACAACCCTATGATGATGATAATGGTAGCAAGTATAATAATAATAATAATACTAGAATATAATGTTTGTTGAGTTTTGTATTAGTCTTCTTAGGTTTCCATAACAAAATATTATAGACTGGATGGCTTAAATGACAGAAGTTAATTTTTCCAGAGTTATGGAGACTGGAAGTCCGAGGTCAAGGTGCCAGCAGGATTGGTTTCTGATGAGGGCTCTCGCCTTGGATTGTGGATGGATGCCTTCTCACTGTGTCCTCGCATGACCTCTTATTAGCATGCCCTCTCGGGGTACGAAAGGTACAGAAGCGACAGAGAAAGAGAGCACACAGAAAGAGCTTCTGCTTATAAGGACACTGATCCCATCAGGTCAACGTCTCATCCCTATTATCTCATTTAACTTTAATTAGTTCCTTTAGGACCCTACTTCCAAATACAAATACACTGGCTTCAACATAGGAGTTTATGTGGTGGGGCAGCAGCTAACATTCAGCCCATAACAAGTATTATCTGTGTATCCGAGTCTGTGCTAAGCACTTCATTTTCATTTGTTGTTGTTGTTATTATTATTATTATTATTATTATTTGAGACAGGGTCTTGCTGTCACCCAGGCTGGAGAGTAGTGGCTCATCATGGATCACTGCAGCCTTAAATTCCTGGGTTCAAGCAAGCCTCCCATCTTATCCTCCTGAGTAGCTAGGACCACAGGTGTGTGCCACCAAGCCTGGCTAATGAAAAAAAAATTTTTTTTGTAGAGCCACAGTTGCCCATGTTGGTCTCAAACTCCTGGGCTCATGTGATCCTCCTGCCTCAGCCTTTCAAAGTACTGGGATTATAGGCAGGAGCCACTGTGCCTGACCTTGTGCTAAACACTTTAAATGTGTCATTTCACTTAGTCTTCATAACAAGTATATGAGGGAAGAATACTACAAAAGCAGTCATAGATAATGTGTAAATGACCAGAAGTGGTATTGTTCCAATAAAACTTTATTTACGAAGCAGCTGGCAAATCCGATTTGGGCTACAGGCTATAGTTTGCCAACTCGTGTACTGTATGACAAAGACGATGTTAGGTCCTGGAGACAAAATGATGATCTCAAGAAGCTCACACACAGGTGGAAAATAAATGAACAAATATGATGAAATTATATCAGTGCTCTCATGGAGGTCTCTACCGAGTTCACTGGGGGTAAAGGAGAAGGAACAGGCAATATTTCAGGTGTGAGAAGGGTAAGAGTTTCATGTAGAGGCAGTTTGGGGAGTTGGCATACTCTGGAGTTTGGATTTTTCCTTTGAGCTATAGAGAACCATATTAATGGGTGGACATAAAGCACATGGGCTTTAGACTAATTGCTGATTTGCCCATTTAGTAGTTTTGTGGCATTAGAAAAATAACATGATTTTTCTAAGACTTGTTTTTTCTCCTGAAAATGTGAATATTAATATTTCCCCCATAGAGTTGTCGTGTGGCTCAAATGAAACAATGAATGCCAAGAATTTAGCATGACACCTGACATATAGTATGTCATATAGTTCTTAATAAATAATAAATATACATATTTTTGTTTTAGAAAGATTACTCTGACATGGTAAATGTATTAAAAGAACTAATGTTAAAGGCAGGAAAATAAAATAGGAAATGATGACAGAAATCCATAGGAGAAAGAGTGAAAGCATGAATTTAAGGAGAGGCAGAAAAGATGGGGAGAGAGATGTGGACAGGGCTTGAGAGCTAATTCAATGTCAGAGTGAGAGCTAGGTCTAAATTAGCTCTAGTGTGTTAGGTATCTAGTGATGCCATTCACCAAGTTAAGGAACACAGGAAGAAAGCCAGATTTGGGGTAAAGGTATTAAATTCCTTTTTTGGACACATTGATTGGGTGGAAATGTCCAGTAGTTAGTTGATTGCATGCTTAACATTGGAGTTTCATAATTGAGAATTATCATCAGTGAAAGAATTGTCATCATAAAACCGCTGGAAGAGGTGAAATCACCAAGGAAGTATTAATAGCTCAAAAAAAAAAAAAAAATCAGACAAATTAGCCTTGAAAAACTCAGCATTTCAGGGAGCAGAGATAAAGAATCTAGTATGTGTTTTTTAAAAAGTTCAAGAAGGAAATGTCAGAATAAGTCAAGGAGCTCAGAAAGCACCCACACCTCAAAAGTCAATGAAAGAGAGTTAAGAAGAAGACAAATCCTAAATATTGGTGAGATGTGACAAAGTGGTCAGCTGAGTTAGCAAATAATCCATAAATTTAACTGAGATAGATTTGGTAGAACAGTAGAAGGTATGAGATTTTCATGGATTAGAGACTGAGTGGGAATTGGGGGAGTAAAGGCAGTGATTACAGATTATTCCTTGGGGAGAATTTGATTGTGAAGAGAAAGGGAAATGAGCATAGGTGCTAGCAAAGACATAAGGGTGGACTTCCTCTCTTTCCTTCAACCTTTTAGAAATTAAATGTCCAGGAAGGAGGACTCTCTAGAGGAATCAGGTGAAAACTGACTGGGAGAAGAGATGGAAAGATTTGCCTTGAATAGAAGGGTGTCTATTAGTTTGGCACAGAATCCAAGGAGATATTGCCTGATGCTGAAAGTTGGACTTCTATTGATCCTGTCACCCAAATAGTCAACACAGTACTCGATAGTTTTTCAGCTCTTGCCCCCCTTTTGTAGTTCCTAGTATCTATTTGTTCCCATCTTTGTGTCTGTGTGTTTAAATACTCAGTGTTTAGCTTCCATTTATAAGTGAGAACATATGGTGTTTGGTTTTCTGTTTCTGTGTTAATTCACTTAGGATAATGGCCTCCAGCTGCATTCATGTTGCCGCAAAAGTGAGGATTTCATTTTCTTTTATGGCTGCATAGTACTCCATTGTGTATTTGTACCACGTTTTCTTTATCCAGTCCACCACTGATGGCCACCGAGGTTGATTCCATGTCTTTGCTATTGTGAATAGTGCTATGATGAACAAACATACAAGTGCAGATGTCTTTTTGATTGAATGATTTATTTTCCTTTGAGAATATACCAAATAATGGGATTGCTGGGCTGAATGGTAGTTCTATTTTTAGTTCTTTGAGAAATCTCCAAACTGTTTTCCAAAGGGGCTGAACAAATTTGCATTCCCACTAATGGTGTATAAACATTCCTTTTGTGCCACAACCTTGCCAACATCTGTTTTTTGTTTTTTTTTTTGACTTTTTAATAACAGCCATTTTGACTGGTGTGAGATGGTATCTCATTGTGGTTATGATTTGCATGATGATCTCTGATGATCAGTGATGTTGAGCAGTTTGGTTTTACATAATTTTTGACCACTTGTAGGTTTTCTTTTGAGAAGTGTCTGTTCATGTTCTTTGCTCACTTTTTAATGGGGACGTTTTTCTCTTGTTAATTTGTTTAACTTCTTTATAGATTCTGGATATTAGTCCTTTGTCAGATGCATAGCATGTGAATATTTTCTTCCATTCTGTAGGTTGTTTATTCTGTTGATAGTTTCTTTTGCTGTGCAGAGGCTCTTAAATTAGACCCCATTTGTCGATTTTTGTTTTTGTTGCATTTGCTTTGAGAAGTTAGTCATAAATTCTTTGTGTAGGCCAATGTCCACAAGAGTATTTCCTAGGTTTTCTTCTAAGATTTTTATAGTTTGAAGTCACACATTTAAGTCTTTAATTCATCTTGAGTTAATTTTTGTATATGGAAAGAGGTAAGTGTCCAATTTCATTCTTCTGCATATGGTTAGTCAATTTTTCCAGAACCATTCATTGAATAAGGAGTCCTTTCTCTGTTGTTTATTTTTGCTGACTTTGTTAAAGATCAGTTGATTGTAGGTGTGTGGCTTTATTTCTGGGCTCTCTATTCTACTCCATTGGTCTATGTGTCTATTTTTATACCAGCACCATACTGTCTGTGTTACTGTAGCCTTCAAGTGTAGTTTGAAGTTGGCTAATGGGATGGCTCCAGCTTTGTTTTTTCACCTAGGATTGTTTGGGCTATTTGAGCTGTTTTTTGGTTCTATATAAATTTTAGAATAGTTTTTTCTAATTGTGTGAAAAATGATGTTGATAATTTGATAGGAATAGCATTGAGTCTGTAGTTTGCTTTGGGCAGTATGGACATTTTAACTATATTGATTCTGCAAGGAGAGTTTTCAGTTGCTTATCTGATAGCCTCAATTTTCTCTCTGAAGAGTCTACCAGGTTATCTAAGAGAAGGGGGAGCAGTAATTAGGAAGGTGGTTTGACCAGAGTACGATTTGAAATATTTGCTCTGGTGGTAAGGCCCAACTCAATGTAAAGACCATAACTTTAGAGTGGCACACATTTATTTATTTAATTTTGTCATTCATTCTAACCATGCTCAGCAACTAGGGGGAGAAGAGAAGATGGTAGATGATCACATTGACACAGAACTGAGAATTTGAGTGACAATATGGTAGAAGAACAAAAGATTGGGAGAATAGGGGCGTTAGCAATAAAATACCTAAAGTGATGGACTATGTAGTTCCAACGGATAGAGAAGAAAGTATAGGCAGGAGGAAACTGATAGTGAAAAAATAAACTAAGGGTCAAAGAACTAGAGGGTCCTGATGAGATTGAAATATCATGTGTGGGCCAGGAGCAGTGGCTCCCGCCTGTAATCCCAGCACTTCAGGAGGCTGAGGCGGGCAGAGGTCAGGAGTTTGAGAACAGCCTGGCCAACATGGTGAAACTCCATCAGTACTAAAAATACAAAGGTTAGCTGGGTGTGGTGGCAGGTGCCTGTAATCCCAGCTACTCGGGGGGCTGAGGGAGGAGAATCACTTGAACTCAGGAGGCAGAGGTTGCAGTGAGCCGAGATAGCACCATTGCACTCCAGCTTGGGTGACAAGAGGAAAACTCTGTGTATGTGTTGTAGGCATAAGGAAGGGAAAATTGGACTGATAGAAAGTTAGAGGCAAATATTTGTATATTAGAGTTTAGGATGTCAGGGGTAGAATGTTTCCTTTTGATGATCAACTCTAAGATGTAGCCATAACACATGTTATTAAATTGGGGCTATAGAAGATGGTCAAGGATATTTTCAGTGATAGTAATAACATACAGTTTTCATCTGTGTGATATTTTACAGATTGCAAAACACTTTCATATCCATGATCTCAGTTGACCTCATCCTATGATATGGATAGAGCAGGAATTATCTTAATTATCATCTTAATGTTACACTTCAAACAATTGAAGCTTGAAGATATTAAGTGTCTTATCAGGCTGGTTACATAATGGAAATTTCAACTGGGATGAAATACTAGCATCTGGATTAAAGGTGAAAAGACTCCATTTATTTCCACCAATTCAGACAATGCAGTGTTATACATACAACTGAATGAATATTCTGGATGGCATTGATTTGGCCAAACAAAAACAAACCAGTACAGCAATAACTGCTCCTTTGGAAAAGTTGGTGGATTCAAAATCATGAGGTTCCCTCAGCCCCCATCCTCAGCCAAACAAAACATTCTTTACCTGCTCAGTCACACCTGGTAATTTCACAACCATTAGGTGATCATGTTCCCTGGCTCTCATCAGCAGCAAGGCTCCTGGAAGTCCTGCTTCTCATTACTACTGTGGACTAGAGCCTCCCCAGAGCTCCCTGGGGCCCTTGGCCTGGGTGAAGATGGATGAAGATCAGATCCAGCAGCTGTGGGTAGAGGAGGGTCCAGGAAGCAGGCACAAAGCGAGGTAATTCATCCACATGGCAAAACAGAGCACGATCTGGGGAAGCTGGAGGCCTCCCAAACAGGGTAAGAGAGAGCGATGCCCTTCCATTTTCAGCTCAGATTTCTCTTTTGCCTCCATGTGGGCCTATTCTAGTCCCAACCTAGGTGTCAGATTCCCTCTCAGTCGCTAGTTGTTCACTGGTTCCTCAACCAGAACCCACATCTTGGCCTATGAAAGTTATTAACTCCTTCCCTTCTACCCCTTTTCTGTTTCTGCTCACCAGGAAACAGTGGTTCAGCCAATCACTGTGGTGTTTGGAAGGACCAAACTGGATTTGACTATTTTGGCCACTCTTTTTCTCTGTGAGCTTGTATATGCGACTCTTGATCTCTATAGCTAATTTTCTCATCAGCGAAATTGTTGGTTGAACTACCCATAAAAATAAAAAACTGGTAAATAGGACTCTTTATAAACACCAATTCAGAAATGCTGTTAGTGGCTTCTTGGGTCTCTGTGTTGAGAAGGATCCTGAGGTATGTCGAGGTTCAGGAGAGCTAGCACAATGGGACCCCATTGCCTGTAGAACAGTTGCTCTCAAACTGTAGTGTGCAACTCATTATCTGGAGAGCTCATTAAAACACAGATTGCTGGGTCCCACACCCAGAGTTTCTGATTCAGTAGGTCTGGGTTGTGGTCTGAGAATTCGTATTTCTAACAAGTCCTCCGGTAAGGCTGATGCTGCTGGTCCAGGGACCATACTTTAGAAACACCACCGTGGTATTTAATTTCTTATGACTCAATTTGGTTTTCTTGAAACAATGTCAGCCTTATCACCAGCTAGCTGACACAAATAGACATAGGGATGCAAACTTCTTTAAGGGAGGTTAGAGATTTATTAAATAAAACAAGTTGCACATCTGGCCTTAAAAAATAGAGTAGAATACCTCTAAGCATAAAATTCTATGATTTTATAGTTCATATTTAACTAGTATGGTAAGACAGAAAAACTATGGGCTTTGGAGTCAGATTTAGCTGAGTTTAATCCTGGCTCTACAGTTTAACTATTTGACCTTGGACCAGTTATCAAACTCCTCACCTATAATTTACACAGTAAATTCACAACCTTTTTGTTTTCTTTCGTTTTTCTATGCTCAGTGTCTAATTTATAGCAGGCAATCAAAAATATTCTTTGAATGAATACGCAATAATCTGTAATAGACAAATCTACAGACCTGCAGACATTATTTTCTCTTTTTGTCCTCTCAGGGTGTAGGGATTAATGAATAAATTCTAAAGGAGTTTTCAAGAACAGAAAACCAAACACCAGATGTTCTCACTCATAAGTGGGAGTTGAACAATGAGAACACGTGGACACAGGGAGGGGAACATCACACCCCAGGGCCTGTTGTGGGGTGGGATGCTAGGGGAGGGATAGCATTAGGAGAAATACCTAATGTAGATGACAGGTTGATGGGTGCAGCAAACCACCATGGCACGTGTATACCTAGGTACCAAACCTGCACATTCTGCACATGTATCCCAGAACTTAAAGTATATATGAAAAAGAAAATGTCATCTGTAAATATGCAGGAAGTCTGAACTCTATATTATGACTCAACTGTGGTAACAAAATGTAGCTTCTTCCTTCCTAAATCATTCTATGAGGCCAGCATCATCCTGATACCAAAACCCGGCAGAGACACAACAAAAACAGAAAACTTTAGGCCAATATCCTTGATGAACTTCGATGCAAAAATCTTCAGCAAAATACTTGCAGACTGAATCCAGCAGCATATTAAAAAGGTTATTCACCATGATCAAGTAGGCTTTATCCCTGGGATGCAAGGTTGGTTCAACATATGCAAATCAATAAATGTGATTCATCACATGAACAGAACTAAAGACAAAAATCACATGATTATTACAATAGACATAGAAAAGGCTTTTGATAAAATTCAACACCCCTTCATGTTAAAAACTCAATAAATCACTACTGAAGGAACATATCTCAAAATAATAAGAGCCATCTATGACAAACTCATAGCCAACATATACTGAATGAGGAAAAGCTGGAAGCACTCCCCTTGAAAACTGGCACAAGCCAAGGGTGCCCTCTCTCACCATTTCTATTCAACATAGTATTGGAAGTCCTGGCCAGAACAATTGGGCAAAAGAAAGAAAGAAAGGGCATCGAAATAGGAAAAGAGGAAGCCAAACTGTCCCTATTTGCAGATGACATGATCCCATATCTAGAAAAGCCCATAGTCTATGCCCAAAATCTCCTTCAGCTGATAAAAAACTTCAGCAAAGTCTCAGGATGCAAAATCAACACACAAAAATCACTAATACTCCCATACACCAATAACAGTCAAACCAAGAGCCAAATCAAGAATGGAATTCCATTTCCAATTGCCACAAAAAAAAAAAAATACCTAGGAATACAGCTAACAGGGAGGTGAAAAATCTTTATAAGGAGAGCTACAAAACACTGCTTGAAGACATCAGAGATTACACAAACAAATGGAATAACATCCCAGAATCAATATTGTTAAAAATGGCCATACCCAAAGTAATTTACAGATTCAATACTAGTTCTATCAAACTACCAATGATATTCTTCGCCGAACTAGAAAAATCTCTTTTAAAAATTACATGGAACCAAAAAAAAAAAAAAAAATAGAAAGAAAAAAAAGAGAGAAAATTGCCAACAGCCGAGGCAATCCTAAGCAAAAAGAAAGCTGGAGGCATCATGCTACCCAACTTCAAAATATACTACAGGGCAACAGTAATCAAAACAGCATGGTACTGGTACAAAAACACATAAACCAATGGAACAGAATACAGAGCCCAGGAAAAAGGCTGCACATCTACAACTATCTGATCTTCAACAAAGTCAAAAAACACAAGCAATGGGAAAAAATACTCCCTTTTCAAAAAATGGTGCTGCGATAACTGGCTAGCCATATGCAGATGACTGAAACTGGACCCCATCCTTACACCATATACAAAAATTAACCCAAGATGGATTAAAGACTTAAATGTAAAATCCAAAACTATAAAAATCCTGAAAGACAACCCAGGCATTATCATTCTGGACATAGGAATGGACAAAGATTTCATGACAAAGACACTGAAAGCAATCACAACAAAAGCAAAAATGATAAATGGGATCTAATTAAACTAAAGAGCTTCCACACAGCAAAAGAACTTATCAATTGAATAAAAAGACAACCTACAGAAGGGGAGAAAATTTTTGCAAACTATGGGTCTGACAAAGGTCTAGTGTCTGGCATATATAAGGAACTGAAACAAATTAACAAGAGAAAAATGGACGACTGTATTAAGAAGTGGGCAAAGGACATGAACAGACACTTTTCAAAAGGAGACACACATGTGGCCAACAAGCATATAAAAAATGCTCAACATCACTCATCATTAGAGAAATGCAAATCAAAACCGCAATGAGATACCATCTCACACCAGTCAGAATGGCTATTACTAAAAAGCCAAAAATAACAGGTGCTGGCAAGATTGTGGAGAAAAAGGAGCACGTATATATTGTTGGTGGGAGTGTAAATTAGTTCAACAATGATAAAAAGCAGTGTGATGATTCACTGAAGACCTAAAAACAAACAGCAATCCCATTACTGGGTATATACCCAAAGGAATATAAATCATTCTATCATAAACACACAGGGCATAAGTATGTTCATTGCAGCACTATTCACAATAGAAATGACATGGAATCAACCTAAATGCTCATCACTGGTAGAATAGATAAAGAAAATGTGGTACACGTATACCATGGCATATTATGCAGCCATAAAAAAGAATGAGGTCATGTCCTTCGTAGGGACATGAATGGAGTTGGAGGCCATTATCCTTAACAAACTAATGCAAGAACAGAAAACCAAATACCACATGTTCTCACCTATAAATGGGAGCTAAATGATGAGAACACATAGACACACAAAGAGGAACAACACACACTGGGGGCCCACCTGAGGGTAAATAGTGGGAGGAAGAAGGGGATCAGAGAAAATAACTAATGGGTGCTAGGCTTAATACCTTGGTGATGAGATAATCAGTACAACAAACCCCCATGACACGAGTTTACTTATATAACAAACCTGCGCAAACCTGCACCTGAACTTAAAATAAACATTAAATAAGTAAAAAGGGAAAAAAGAAGAAAGTGTAGCTTCTTTATTTTTCATAATGACTCTAATCTTGCTCATAAAACTCACTCTTCTGCTTCACAGTCAGGAGTGGGAGGAGGAACATGTAAATGGTGAAAGTTATCCTTGCTTTAGTTCTTTTAAGGCATTTGGTCTTCTTTTTTTTTTTTCAAAAATGTTTAGTTTTCCATAACTTACTCTCCCCTTCTCCTCTTTTGTGGCTCCATGTAAAGATGTGACCATGTGATCCCAGGATAACCCAGGAAAGGACCACTCACTGGTCTGTGTGGTTTTGTGGTTGGTCTTGTATAGCCTCTGGGATGTTGATCATTGAGGTCCAATTTGTTCATTCTGGCTTTTTGGAGCATCACTCAGACACCACTGCAGGAACGCACTATCTTTGCCATTTGGTTGCTATGTCCAAGCTCACTGTGGCCTCTTTGTCCTTCCTTCTCTTGGGTTCCTGCAGCTCTCTTAGCCCTATCAGGACTATGGTGTCACCTCATCTATGTAAGGAGAATTTCTGGACTCATGACTGTGATGTAGGCAGGGTATTTGTTCATATCTAAAGTACAACTATACTCAAAAAAATTCAATGTAGCTTATTTGGAAGAACTCAGGAGTAAGTTCCAGAAGACCTGTTATATTGCCAAGTTGATCATTCTATAGAAGCCCTATTCATGTCCTTTCATTACCTCCTACATGCTGTGGGATGTCGAAATCATTGCTTAGTTTCTTGCACATTCATTTCTTCATTTCTACCAAGAGGATTATATAGCAATGTTAAAGAACTGATGTGTTTATAAAAAGAAATGTTATTTGTAACAATTCTCGATGAAAAGCAGAGCTCTCTCTCATTCCTGGGCAGATGTTTTCTGAGAAGTTACTATGTGTACTAAGTTCTGGGGTAATAAGATACCCTCCTATATCCTCATGATATTCACAACCTTGTGGGGTGCCTGACTCACCGAGTGATCATGACAGAGAAGCACAGGGATTGTGGACATCACACTGAAACACAAGAGCCTGTGTCACCTCAGATGTGTTGCTTCAGTTCTCAGAGCCTCTGTGTCCTCATATGTCATGGAAGTAATACAAACATCTTAATAACTGTGTGTGTATGTGTGTGTGTGTGTGTGTGTGTGCGCGCAAGAACATTAAATAAAAAGGAAATAAAGGCATTTTGTTACCAATAAAGAAGGAATCATAAGAGTTAAAATCAGAATATTAATTATAATAAGTATATTCTTCCTTTCATGGAACCACAGCCATCTTAGAGTTGGAAAAAAGAGATAATCATCTTTAATCAAAACTCAAAGAAAATAAAGGGAAATGTACTCAAATTTAAAAAGACAAATACTTAAAACATATTTTTTGTTCTAATTTTGAAAGACAAAGCTCTGTAAGTTTAAGGATTAGAAGTGGGGATCTGGAGTTGTGTGGAGGGCTCTGGAGCCTCTTAAAATAGGGAACTTAATATGAAGAGTAGGGAATATAGAATGATCAGCTTGGCAATATAACAGATGCCTCATTTCATGCAGAGCCTAAAAAAAAAGCCTCCCCATATGCTGCAAATGCCATATTTTTAATTTGCCAAGGAACTCTATCCTGTTTTATGTGAGCCATATAATTAATATGTAATAGCATATTTGGTTGAGTAGACATAGTATTTAATCTTTGAATACACATAGGGTATTGTCACTGTGGAACCAGGAGCAAAACTGAAGAAACGACTGAACACATCTGAACCTTTAGGCTGAAGGGTTTTTTAAGGTGGAGAAAGTGGCTACTTAGGAAAGAAGATCCATTACTGAATGTTTACATATTATGGCTGTAGGATCATAGACATTTCCAGCTGAGAAGGACCTTAGAAATTAGCAAGTCCAGTCCCTTTTTACACAGATAGGCAAGCACCCAGTTGCAGATAAGGGATTGTGGTTCAATGACAACAACATCAACAACACAAACAGCAACAGCAACTACCAAGATTCCCTGAGTATTCCTTCTGTGCTAGTATTGGTAGTGCTTAGCATGGATCCTAGAAGCTCCCATCGTGCATGAGGTTCCTGGACTCACACTTCCCCAGCTTTAGGAATTGAGTACAACTGAATCCCAGCCCTCTTATGGCAACTAAGCCAGGCCAAGGTGTTCGGTCACTGAAGCTGCTGGAATTTTCACTATCTTGGTTCATGTGAGTCATGCCCTCCTGCATGAGGCCCAGCACCCACTCTGTCAAATAGAACTCCCCACAAGGGCACTCATCTCTGTTTTTCATTTTATTTTATTTTATTTATTTTATTTTATTTTATTTTATTTTATTTTATTTATTTGAGACAGAATCTCACTGTACCACCCAGGCTAGAGTGCAGTGGCGTGATCTTGGCCCACTGCAACCTCCGTCACTGGGGCTCAAGTGATTATCCTGTCTCCGCCTCCTAAGTAGCTAGGATTACAGGTGCCCGCCACCACATCCAGCTAATTTTTGTATTTTTAGTAGAGATGGAGTTTTGCCATGTTGTCCAGGCTGTTCTTGAACTCCTGGCCTCAAGTGATCCTCCCACCTCGGCCTCCTAAATTCCCATCCCTGTTTTTAACTTTTAACACCCAAAATATAACTTACTTTGGTGGTTGTCTCCTGCCTTTAACTGTGTCACCGTCACCATAAGGCTAGGCAAAGCTCTCATCTTCAACCCATCTCTCTACTTCTCTGAAACCTTTTAAATTCATCCTTTCTATCCTGCAGACTTGCCACTCCAGAATCAGCGAAGTCCTCTCTACTTCCAGTCTATCCTCAGAATGTTTTACTCACCCCTTCCCTTAACTGAGACCTGGCTTTTTCCTGCTGGATGTTACTTCCCAGGCAGCCATCACAAGCAGGATCTTTTTATTCTCTCCCATTTTCTTCCATGAACCCCAGGACTAGAGTGGGTTTGTTGAGTCCCTTAGGTCCCATTTCTGCTTCCAGATTTCTATGTCTTCATCATCTTGTAAAAATTCTGTTCCCATTAAGCCTGTGCCTGTTGGTATACCATCCTCCCCTCGTCACTAGTATCTTCGACTCTTGCAGTTTCTCCTACACACTTGTTGAACATGACAGACTAAATGAGTCCTCCTAGCCATCCCAATGCCTTCCCTCATCCCAGGTGATCTTCCCATCTCCATGGGGATGGAGTCAATACCCTGCCCTCTCACTTGCTATGCTCCTTTCTCCTTTACTTCGTTTCAGATATCCCCCCTGTCACTCCAGTTCTTTACTTTGCCACCATTCAAAATATCCTCAAATTTGAAATAACTAGTTCAAGCGTCGTGCTTTCTATCCATCCCTTTGTGCCTTTCCAGTTTGTTTGTTAATTTGCTATTAGTCCAAATATTTTTTAATCTCTTTGGAACCTGCTGTGAATTGATTCTTCATTTCTACAATCTGTCAGCCCTCTTAATTTTTTTAACTTCACCCCTTATGATTTAGACTCCGTAAGTCCATTATCTCTGTAACTCTCCTGTCAACACCCGTCTCCCTTTCTTTTGTATCACAGCCACTTGGCAAAATTTGAACCCTAGATTAATTCCTCTATCTGCTTTCTCTTCATCTGCATCAGAGCAGCTGACTACTGCTAGAGAAAGTCAATTGATGGGGAAAACCTGTATATCTCTCAGAACATTGTAGGGAAATCATAGAAAACTCAAACTCAACTCAAAGTGACTTTTGATTTGGGTTAAACAAAAAAAGGAATCACTAATGAATGTAACCAAAAAGTCCAGAAGCAGGGCTGGCATTAAGAAATCTTTAATCTAAGATTCCTTTAATCTAAAGGCCAAAATGATGTCACTAATGTAACAGTGTTATCTTCATTTGTTTCAGCTTTTGATTTTTTTCTTTTTTTCATTCTCTCTTGCCTCTGCTTTCCTGGGTGACACCACCATCCTCAGCTTTACACAGTGCCTCTGACATCTCTGAGTACCCCACTGTAATGACTGCTGACTGCAGTTCCCAGTGCCATATTGTCACACCATATTGTGCAGAGAATGGAACACCTTTCAGGGAAGCTTCATTGTCTCCAAAGCACATGTGAATGTCTCCTTGCATCTCATTGGCTCTGATTGGCTTACACCTTCATTCCTGACCAATCACTGTGGTCTGGGGTTAGGCTATGCTGGTTGGCCTAAAGTAATCAGGGCCTAAACCAGGAGCTGAATATGTAAAAGGGAAAGATGTCTCAAAGAGAAGTTGGAGGATCTGTTCTATCTTCTGTTGAAGGCCAATTCTTTCACTTCTGTTTTGAATTCCACCCCCTTCCTGCTGCTTCTTCACCTGCCTGCCACACCGCTAGTATCCATTCCAAAACAGAGCCCAACCACTGTGAAATTTACTTCCAGAATTTCCCTGAATCCATGCATCTGCTCATCATCTCTGCTGCTATTACTCTTGTTCCAATTCTTCTGTATCCACTCCGGCCTTCTTCAGTTTCATCCCCACAATGTAGCCAGTGTTATCATCAAACATGTAGATATGTACATATTAATTCCATATTTGAAAGCTCACCAGTGAATTTTCATTGTTTCTATGACAAAGACAGAAGTCTTTGCCGAGCTTATAAGGACCCTACCTGATCTAGAATCTCCCTATGTCCGTAGCCTGATTTTACACTACTTGTGTTTGTCCCCAGTAATACTCTCCTCTTCCTTTGCTGAATTAGCTGCCTGTCAATATGCAAACTTTAGTCAAAGCTTATTCCTCAGGTAACTTTCCAGACATTCCTAGTCTCGAGAAGGTTTATCAGCTACAGATGCTCTCAAAACAGTGGGTCTTTCTTTCAGAGTGTTCAAACAGCTTGTAATTATTTGGTTGTTGGCATGATTGGTGATCAAGTCTCTTCCTCACTAATCTCTAAACTACATGACAGCAAATTTAGATCCTTCTGAAACTGGTTTCTTTTCTCATTATTTAATTCCCAGCAATTAGCAGGCAGCTTACATATATTAAATTTATTCATGTGACTGAATACAAGGGATAAATCCATACGAAGTGGTTAACATAGTCCCTGGCAAATGGTAAGCATTCTGATGTGGTAGATATTATGACCATATTCTTCCTATTGTTGTTGTTATAATTTCCTAATATTACAGATGTATTTTTCATGTTACATGCTTCACCTTCACTCCGCGGAAAAAAAAAATTACTAAAATTTTCTACAAACATTGAGCACAAAAGCAACTGGTGATGTACAACTCTGCATTTGCTAATCACAGATCAATGGTTGCATGTTAGGTAGCTTGAGATAACAAAATTTCTGAAGAAGGGATGTGTTTCCCTCCTCCATACAAACAAGGAGAAAACCAACTAAATGGCTTAATGTTGCTCCATATAGCGTATACATCTTAATTCATTGTCAGAAACATTTTATAATTTTCTCATGTCTTTATTTTAAAATAGGAAAAAACTGGCTGGACATGGTGGCTCATGCCCGTAATTCCACCACTTTGAAAGGCTGAGGCAAGCTGATTGCTTGAGACCAGGAGTTCGAGACCAGCTTGGCCAACATGGCAAAATCGGGTCTCTACTGAAAATACAAAAATTAGCTGGGCCTGGTGGTGGGCGCCTGTAATCCCAGCTACTCAGCAGGCTGAGGCAGGAGAATCTCTTGAACCCAGGAGGCCAGGAGGCGGTGAGCCGAGATTGCACCACTGAACTCCAGTGTGGGTGACAGAATGAGACTCTGTTTCTAAACAGATAAATAGGAAAGTACTGAAAACCATCTCGTCCTAGATATCATTAGTCACCAAGCCTCTTTCTAAATAATCACACACCGATTCTCTCTATAAAATGTTGCTTGTGTTAATTATGCCTTAAAATCATTACAGCATAGTATAAATTTAATTAGGTTTGGAAAAAAGGAAAAAGATTCTAAAGAAATAAGCCAAAATATATATTTTGTCTTTGGATAGATAGATTTTACATAATTTATGTTTTCTCTTTATACTTTTCTAAAATTCTAAATTTCTAAATATTATCCTGTACTTGTATTATAATCAGAAAATGTAGACATAATATTTTAACTCTACATATCATACTTTGTATATACGATCTGATCACAATTATGTAAGAAATATACGTGGCAGAAGTAGACTGTAGAGAAATATAGCAAACTCTTAACAGAAGTTATCCCTGGGTATTACAACTATGTGATATTTTCTCTATTTTTAAAATGCAATCATTTTTATAATGGAAAATGATTTTTGCTTTAAAGTGAAATAAATATATGTATAGGATATGGCCCTTACCTTTGAAGAACTTGCAAAAATTCTTAGCACAGAATCGATGATTGCAAGTATAGTGGATTATAGAAGTCAGGCTGGAAAACATTTTACTAGAAGCCAAAATACTTTGGAAAAATCAAGTTTTTCACTTTCAGTGAAAAGTTATAGTGAGATAAATTGTCACTTGTCTTGCATGGATAACTTTAGAGTGGAAAGTAGTGCTAAAGCCAGGAAGCTGACTGATTTCTTTCCACCATACAACATAAAGTCTAAGGAGCTGAGCAATGAAAAAACTATTTGCTAAAATTACTTGGATTAGGAAAATAAAATTAATTATTATGTTTTAAAATACAGAAGCCTCAAGTACTTTTTAAAATAATTTTCACATAGTAGGCCCTCAATAAAATTTGAAATTCACAAATTATTTTCCTGGACATTTTATATTGGTAAGGATACACATTGCCACATAACAGGCAAAAGTAGAATTCTTGGCAATTATATAAATGTTTTTTCCTTACTGATCTAGGCCATATGAATCCTGTCTTGACTTCAATGTTGACTTATAACCCATTTCTTCAAGGAAGCCTCCATGACTGCACTAATGTGTAGGCTTTGTCCCCTCCTCTGACATCTATTAGCATTTTGTCTCTAAAGCTCGTTTGAAAATTTATTATCTCTTTTATTAACCTGTACATTTCCTTAAACAATCCTTTATAATAGTTAAACCTACTGCTATACAAAATCCTAATCCCCTTGTAAAATGACCTTGGGTTTGGATTGCTGCTCCTCTCACTTTTGTCCTTCTTAAGTAATTATTATTCCTGACCTCCCCAAGTATTCATATTTCTGCTAAATTCCTCTATTTATTTTCTCAGCTCTTTTGTTGATGTTTCTCAGTACCATTTTTCTGGCCACTGCCTTGTCTGTTCTTCAAAACAATACTGGTTGCCTTCTCTGACTACTATCCTGAGATTTCTTGGACTCTTGACCTCTCTTCAGCTCTATCCCCACTGAGTCCACTTTGATGCTTGGGTGGGACTGAAGCAATAGGCCTTGGCTGTCCAAGGACACTGTCTGCCCCTTGGGATATGAGATAGCATTTTTTATGCTTAAAAAAAAAGCTTCTTGTGCCCAAGTTTTCTCATCTGAACAGGAAAACAAAATCTTCCACAAACAGTTATTGTAAGGATTAAGTAAAATAATGTGTGTTAGCATCCATTAGTTACCTACTATATGGTAGTCCCTATTTTGGATACTTATTCTTTTTCTCCTTTTCTTTGGGATTATGAATTTTTATTTTCCAAATTTTAAAACACAGATCCTGCAATTTGTTACCAGGTATTTTTTGAAATAAGGATTATGTGATAAATAATTTTGGGAAACGTGAGTTGAATTGGACTTAAAAGATTTCTCCTCAAGATCTAGAATTTGTCATGATTCTGTAGTGGAGTATAATAGGCAAATTCTTCCAAACACATTTGACAATGGATGTTAGCTTCTCACAGAATGTTTATAAAAAACTTGGATTAGAGGATCATGTTGCCAGTCTGACTCCTCTTTATGCAAACCTCAGAATAAAGCTTCTGTTTTATTGACTGATATGCTAAGATAAATTATTTTTTTAAAAAACTCTTTTACAATTATGTACTCATATAAATCAAGCTTTCTCAATACTGTGCAACCAAAACAAAACAGGAAATGAAATTGGATGCTGAGTATGAAATAAGATGGCAACTTGGGAATCATAAACTTTAATTTCAACCTTCATGGGTTTAGTAAAACATCTTTATTCATCTCAGTTAATGATTCCATAAAACCTTAATGTTATAAAAATTGAACTTCTTGTTAAATTTTAAAAATTGGAATTAAAATTTCACCTCCAGTATGGAGTAGTGAGCTACTGCAAATAACCGAACTTGGAAAAAGATACAAAACACTAACTAACCTGAAAACTCTGGAGACTGAGCAAAAGCAGAAGGTTGTGGAGGAAAGTTGAAATATGAGATTAACTGTTGTTTATTCCTTATTTGGAGCAGGTTGTTCTCCTGCCTCAGCCTCCCAAGTAGCTGGGACTACAGGCACGTACCACCATGCCCAGCTAAGTTTTTTGGTATTTTTAGCAGAGACGGGGTTTCACCGTGTTTGCCAGGATGGTCTCGATCACCTGATCTTGTGATCTGCCCACCTTGGCCTCCCAAAGTGCTGGGATTACAGGCATGAGCCATCGTGCTGGGCTGTATCTTTTAAGTGGAGCATTTAGCCTATTTACATTCCATGCTAGTATTGAGATGTGCGGTACTGTTCTATTGATTATGCTAGTTGTTGCCTGAACTATGCTAGTTCTTTGTGTGTGTATGTGTGCATGCATGCATGTGTGTGTGTGTGTGTTATAGTTTTATAGGCCCTGTGAGATGTATGCTTTCAGGAGGCTCTATTTTGGTATATTTTGAGGTTTTGTTTCAAAATTTAGAAACAGATTTCTTTTAGCATTACTTGTAGTGCTTGCTTGGTAGTGGCAAATTCTCTCAGCATTTGCTTTTCTGAAAAAGACTTCATCTTTCCTTCATTTATGAAGCTTAGTTTCACTGGATACAAAATAATTGGCTGATAATTGTTTTGTTTAAGAGGCTAAAAATAGGACTCCAATCCCTTCTATCTTGTAGGGTTTCTGTTGGGACATTTGCTCTTACTCTGATAGGTTTTCCTTTATAGGTTACCTGATGCTTTTGTTTCCCAGCTCTTAAGATTATTTCCTTCATCTTGACTTTAAATAACCTGATGAGTATGTGCCTAGGCGATGATTTCTTTGTGATGAATTTCCCAGGTGTTCTTTGAGATTCTTGTATTTGGATGTCTAGATCTCTAGCAACAGCAAGGAATTTTCCTCAATTATTCCCTCAAATAAGTTTTCCAAACTTTAGATTTCTCTTCTTCCTCAGGAACACCAATTCTTATGCTTGGTCATTTACCATAATCTCTAATTTACTGGAGCCTTGTTCATTTTTTGAAAATTCTTTTTTCTTTGTCTTTAGCAGATTTAGTTAATTCAAAAGCCTTGTCTTTGAGCTCTGACATTCTTTCTTCTACTTGTTGAATTCTATTGCTGAAACTTTCCAGTGTATTTTGCATTTATCTAAGTGCATTTATCATTTCCAGAAGTTGTGATTGTCTTTTTGTTGTGATATCTATTTCTCTGGAGACATTTTCATCCATATCATGTATTTTTTTATTTCTTTAAGTAGGTTTTCACCTTTCTCTGGTACCTCTTTGAGTAGCTTAATAATCAACCCTGTGAATCTTTATCTGGCAATTCAGAGATTTCTTCTTGGTTGGGACCCATTGATGAAGAACTAGTGTTATCTTTTGAGGGTTTTATAGAACCTTGTTTTCTCATATTACCAGAATTATTTTTCTGTTTTTTTCTCATTTGGGTAGATGGTTTTAGTGGAAAGATCTAAAACTCAAGGACTACCATTGAGATTCTTTTGTCCTATGGGGTGATCCCTTGATGTGGTGCTCTCCTCCTTCCCCTCATCATCAGGTTTCCTGAGAGCCAGAGTATAGCAATTGTTAGTATCTTTCTGGGTCTAGCTACCCACTGGGGCTCCTGGGCTCCTGGCTGATGCTGCAGAATGTCTGCAAAGAGTCCTCTTATGTGATCTGTCTTCAGGTCTCCCAGCCGTGAATACCCCCGCCTGCTCTAGTTCAGGTGGCAGGGGAGTGAAGTGGACTCTGTGGGAGTCCTTGTTGTAGTTTTGTTTAGTGCACTGGTTTTCTTGAATGCTGGTTAAGCTAGCAGTGAAGTTGTCACACAGATAGACTCAGGACCTCTGATTAGCCACGGTGTTGCAGGAAGTAGAATTAACTGTTGTTTATTCCTTATTTGGAGCAGGGTTGTTCTGTTATGAGTTGCTGTGATGGTTTGAGTTAGTTGGCCTCCAGTCAGGAGGTGGTACTTTCAAGAGAGCACCAACTATGGTAATAGAAGGGGGATATAAGCTTGTCCTACATTGGCCAAGATAAGTACTGGCATTTCTCAGGCAATGGGCAGGGCCATAGTATTCCCAAGTGTTCATGTATTTTGCTTTGCCTACCAGGGCAGGTAGAGAAAAACCATCGGTTGGGGACAGGGTTAAACAGGTCTGAACTCAGACTCTCCTTGAGCAGGGCTTGATGTAGCCACTGTGGGGGATGGGTGTTGGCTCTCAGGCCAATGGAGTTACGTTCCCAGGGGGATTATGGCTGCCTTTGCTATGTCATACAGGTCACCAGGGAAGTGGACAAAAGCCGAGAGTGACAGGCCTCACCTAGTTCCCATGCAGCCAGCAAGGCCAGTCTCACTCTCACTGTGCCCCACCAACAGCAACAAGTTTATATCCAGGCAGCCTGTGAGCGGGGCTGATATTTTGCCCAAGGCGACAAGCCTCCCTTCTGAGAAAGCAAGCAGGACTCTCAGTCCTCTCCTTTTCCCACCTGCCCACACCATCAGCTGTGGCTTCTGTGCTTGTATCTGCACTTCCTGTTTGCCCCCCTCAAACCCAGATTCTAGTCAGGGAATTTTATGCTCAAAGTTATTACAAAATTTAATTGTAATAAACTAGAAGCTTTCTTCACCTTGTGGCCCCTGCCCAATTTCACTGGCTGCTTTTCTCAAGGACCCCTTTGAGGTAATAAAGCCAGGGATGGCTTTCCTGGGCTCGAGCTGGTGACCAGGAGTGCCTACAGGACTCTTCCTGCTGCTTCTTCTGCTTTTATATTTCACTCAGCTCCCTAAATCCATTTCAGCTCTAGGTAAGGTTAAATTCTTCTCCTATGATCTCGATTTCCATTTTCCTCAATAGGGATAAGAATTCAAAGTGGACTTTTCCCCCCTCACACTTTGGGAACTCACAGTTTTTCAGCTGTCTCGGGGAGTTCATAGTGGCAAACTGCTTCTTTCAAAGGGTCTGTGAATTCTTTTGGTTTTCCTGGTATGTCCCTGCGGTGGTTCTTGGAGTAGAACTTCACAGTGTGAGTCTCTACACACTGTTCTGTCCACCCAAGTGGGAGCTGCACGTTAGTCCCGTCACCTGTCCACCATTTTCCCCAGCCACCTGTGTTATACTCATTTAACCAGTGAGAAACAGAGGCTCTGAGGTCACTGAGCTTGCTCAAGATCACACAAGGGCGGACCGCTGAGCCTACCTCTCAACCTCAACAGACGTGGCATTCCATCCTTTCTCAATCACTTCAACTTACCTCTCTTCTATCTTGGAATTTCTCCTATGACCAAAAATGAACAAAAGTTATACATCACTAAGGAGGAAAAGAAATGTCTTGGGAGACTACCACGCAAGCCAATTTGAGGAAGACTTGGGAAGGGCAGCTTTCTTGGTGGAGGGGATTCTTTCTGTTGTTACTTCACCAGGACAGAAGTCACTCAGCCTCTCTGTGATCAGTGACCTTTGATGTTACTATTGGGATAGTTGTGGGTCACCACAAGCCACACCCATATAAGATGGCAATGTTAATCAATAAATGTGTGTGTTCTGACTGCTCCACCAACCACCTGTTCCCCTGTCTCTTTTCCTCTCCTAAGGTCTCCCTATTCTCTAAGAAGAAACGATGTTGAAATTGGACCATTTAATATCCTCATAATGGTCTCTAAGTGTTCAAGTGAAAAAAAGAAACTAATGTTTCTCACTTTAAATCAAAAGCTACAAATAATTAAGTTTAGTGAGAAAGCCATCTTAAAGGCCAAGGTAAACCAAATACTAGGCACCTTCTGCCAAATGTTTAGCCAAGTCGTGAATGCGAAGAAAAAGTTCTTGATGGAAATGAAAAGTTCTCCTCCAGTGAATACACAAATGATTTAGTGAAATGACCTTATTGCTGATATGGAGAAAGTTTGAGTGACCTAGATAGAAGATCTAACCATCCACAACATTCCTTTAAGTCTAAGCCTAATCCAGAGCAAGGCCCCAACTTTCTTTAATTTTGTAAATGCTGAGAGAGGTAAGGAAGCTGCAAAGAAAAGTTGGAAGCTAGAAGAGGTTGGATCATGAGGTTTAAGAACAAAGTCATGTTCACATATAAAAGGGCAAGGTGAAGCATCAGGTGCTGATTTAGAAGCTGCAGCAAGTTATCCAGAAGATATAGCTAAGATTGTTGATGAAGGTGGCTACACTAAACAATTGATTTTCAATGTAGATTAAAACAGCGTTATCAGATGAAGATAACATCTTCCACAGCTAGAGAGAAAAAGTCAATGCCTGGCTTCAGAGTTTCAAAGGACAGGCTGACTCTCTTGTTAAAGGCTACTGCACATGACAACTTTAAATTAAAGTCATTGCTCATTTGCCCTTTTGAAAATCCTATGGCCCTTCATAATTATGCTAACTTTACTTTCTCTGTGCTCTAGAAATGTAACAAAAAAGTGTGGATAATAGCACATCTATTTACAGTATGGTTTACTGAATATTTTAATCCCATTATTGAGACCTACTGCTCAGAAAAAAAAATTACTTTAAAAATATTACTGTTCATTGACACCCATAGTCACCCAAGAACTCCAATGAATATATAAAAGGAGATAAGTGTTGTTTCCATGCCTGCTAACACAAAATCCATTCTGCAGTCCATGGATTAAGGAGTAATTTTGACTTTCAAGTCTTATTATTAGAGAAATAAATTTTAAAGGGCTATAGCTGCTGTAGATAGTGATTCCTCTGATAGATCTGGGAAATGTCAATTGAAAACTTTCTGGGAAGGGTTCATCATCTAGTTGCCATTAAGAACATGGGAAGAGGTTAAGATGTCACCATTAACAGGAGTTTGGAAGGAGTTGATTCAAGTCATAATGGTTGACTTTGAAGGGTTCAAGACTTCAGTGGAGGAAGTAAATGAAAATACGCTAGGAATCACAAGAGAATAGGAATTAGAAGTAAAGCCAGAAGATGAGACTGAATTTCTGTAATCTCATCATAAAATTTGAACAGATGAGGAGTTGCTTCTTATGGATGAGCAAATAATGTAGTTTCTTGAGATGGAATCTACTCCTCGTGAAGATACCATGAACATTGTTTAAAAGACAACAAATAGAATATTACATACACTTAATTAATAAAGCAGCAGCAGGGTTTGAGAGGATTGATTCTGATTTTGAAGAGCATTTATCTCTCACTCTAAATAAGAAAGCTCAAAATAGATTAAAATTCTAAGTATGAGACTTGAAACTGTAACATTACTAGAAGAAACAGGGAAAACGATCCAGGATATTAGTCTGAGAAGCAGTTTTACGAATAAGAACTCAAACACGCAGGCAACAAAAACAAAAGTAAATGGGATTACTTCAAACCAAAAAGCTTCTGCACAACAAAGAGAACAATTGACACAGTGAAAAGGCAATGTACAGAATGACAGAAAATATGTATAAACTATTCCTGTGACAAGGCTTAACATCCAGAATATACAAGAAACTCAAACATCTCAACAGCAAAGCAATCAAACAATTCAATTAAAAAAATAGCAAATGATCTGAATAAACATTTCTAACAAGAAGATATACAAATAGCCAATAAATAAAGAATAAATCCTCGACATCACTAATCACAAAATCAAAGCCACAATAAGGTATAGTCTCACCTCAATTAAAGTGGCTATTATCAAAAAGACAAATAAATCACAAATGCTGTTGAAGTTGTAAGGAAAAGGGCACTCTTACATGCTTTTGCTGGGAATGTGGAAGAGTACAGCCACTATGGAAAAGAGCATAAAGGTTCCTCAAAAAACTACAAATAGAACTACCATATGATCTAGCAATCCCACTAGGTAGATATCTAAAAAAAAGGAAACCAGTATGTCACAGAGATTTCTATACGCCTATGTTTATTGCAGCACTATTCACAATAGCCAAGATATGGAATCAACCCAAGTGTCCAACAGCAGGTGAATGGATAAGGAAAATGTGGCATATATACAGCATGGAATACTATTCAACCATAAAAAAGAATGAAATCCTGTCATTTGTGGCAACATAGATGAGCCTGAAGGACATTATATGAAGTGAAATAAGCCAGAAGGAGAAAGTTGAACATTGCATGTTCTCTTTCACGTGAGGAAGATAAAAGTCCCATAGAAATAAAAAGAATAGAGGTTACTAGAGGCTGGGAAGGGTAGGGAAAAGGGGGGAAAGAGAGGTTTGTTAACAGAAACCAATTACAGCTATATAGGAGGAATACGTTCTATTGTTTTATAGCATTGTAGGATTACTATAGTTAATGACACATTAAATCTTCAAATAGCAAGAAGAGAGGATAATGAATGTTCCCAGTAAAAAGAAATGATAAATGTTTGAGATGATCGGTATGATAATTACCCTGATCTGACCACTATATATTGTATGTATCAAAATATCACTATGCACCCCATAAATATGTACAAATATTATGTGTCAATTAAAAAAAAACATTTTAAAATTTGCTATCAAACAGTATTGCATGCTACAGAAAAATCTTTCATGAAAGGAAGTAAAGCAATGCAGCAAACTTCATTGTTGTCCAATTTTAAGAAATTGCCACAGTGACCCCAACCTTCAGCAACCACACCCTGATCAGCCAACAGCCATCAACATGGGCAAAACTTTCCATGAGCAAAAAGATTAGGATTTGCTGAAGGCTCAAATGATCATTAACAATTTTTAGCAGCACAATTTAAAAAATTATCATATGTACTTTTTTTGACATAGTGTTATTGCACGCCAAATAGACTCCTGTGTAGTGTAAACATAACTTTTATATGCATTGGTAAACCAAAACCTTTGCGTGACTTGCTTTATTGTGATATCTGCTTTGTTGTGGTGGTCTGGAACTGAATCCACAACATCCCTGTGGTATGCCTGTAATGAAAAAGATACAATCTCCAGAGGTCAGAGCCAAGGACAATGGAGATAAAAGTAGAAGGATGACACTCCCTGAGTGTTGAGTCGGGCTTTACTTAGGCACATTCTCTACTCTTAAGTAGGGGACCTTCAAGATTTCTGCCTGTTAGGATTTCCGATTTACTGTGGAACAGTTTCTGCTGTGTGTCTGCTGTAGTTTCTCTCTCTGAATGAAGTTATTTATTGTGGCTTTTCTGTTCTCTTGTATATTGGGTGTGTAGGGCACAGATGATTTGTCTTTTTAGTACAAAGGTCTCCACATCAAGAGAAGCCACATCTGGACCTGATAAAAAGACAACTTTGCACAAATGCTCTGATGCTCTGATTGCTGCACGTAGCCCAGTATTCGAGCTGAATTGTCCCCCCTCCAAAAATCATATATTGAAGTCCTAACCCCCAGTGTCTCAGAATGCAACTGCATTTGGAGATAGGGGCTTTAAATAAAGAGGAAATTAGGTAAAATAGTATCATATAGGTTGTCCCTAATTCATCATGACTGTTGTCCTTATAAGAAGAGAAGATTAGGGCACAGATAGGCACAGAGGGAGGACCACGTGAAGACAAGGGAGAAAACACAGCTATTTACAATCCAAGGAGAGGGCCCTTGGAAGAATATCCTGCCAATATCTCCATCTTGGACTTCCAGAACTGTGAAAAATATACTTCTGTTGTTTAGGTCACCCAGTCTGTGGTATTTGTTATGGCAGCCCTAGCAAACGAACACATCCAGATAACTTGAACTTTGTGTTGGATGTAGTGGTTGGACAGACTTTTGGGGTGACTCCTTGAAGACGGGTGTGTGTATAATGTGTGCACAGAGGCAAGCGAGTAAAAATGTTGACATTATAAAGGCTGGTCGTGTTAGTCATTAGAGCTATTTATTGATATCTCTGGTTCTTCTCTGTAGCGGTCACCTTCTTCTGGGTTATACTGCTACAACAAAAGACTCCAACCCCTCAGTGGTTTATAAGAACAAACGTTCATTTCTCATGTAATTGACATGTTGACTGCAGGTAGACATGACTTCACTTTATGTATCACCTTCATTCTAGAACAGAGGCTGCCTGAACAACCCTTATTTGGGACATATCATTTTTGTATTAGGGAAAAGAACAATGACAGAACCATATGATGGCTTTACATTTTCTGCTCAAATGTAACAAATATCACTTCTGATTACATTTAATTGGCCAAAGCAAGCCATATGGCCAAGCATAATATTGATGAAATGGGAACATGTACTTGTCCCACAGTCACGTAACAATGTATGGTAAAGGTACACAGTCCTATTTCAGGAGAGTAGCATGTAATTGGTACCAGTAATACAATCCAAGGACATCACTTAATTGCTCATTTAACCTTTTTAAAGTTAAGTGATTAGGCAAATTAAGTATAAGTGAACACAATGTGTGTCACTTTCAAGAAGAAACCTTTAAAGACTATTGCATGATTCACCCCTTTCTTTTCTTCCTGCTATGGTAGACAGTTGGGGGATGTTCAGTTCACATGTATCCCTGATGGAGAAGGGGGAGAAGAACCCTTGGCCAACTCATAATAGACATGTAGTATGAACAAGAAATTCATCTTTGCTTTCTGAAGCCACTGAGATTTTAGAGTTGTTTGTTACCACAGCATAACATAACACATTCTTTCTGGCATAGATGCTCAAAGTGATTTGAAAACCACTCATTGCCTTAAAGAAACTACCACATAGAACACAGTCATAACTCATTTGTTTGCATAGTTCTATGCACAATAAGTGCTCAGCAATATAAGCCAACTTATCTCTCATATGCTTTCTATAACTACAGTTGCTTTTCTTTATGAAAATGATTCTAACTATTGTGATAATTAATTACTTCTTTCTTTGTGCTGCTCCTTATGGTAGAAGATACTGACGAAGTTGTTTGCCTGTCATGCCTTCTGGAGGAATTGCTCCCTTTCTCTCCATCTGAGTGGCTGTGGTAAAAATCGCCATGGGATATAATGTTACTGAAATGGCAAGGGCACACTAAGTTGGGCGAATAAGCTTTTTTCTGGGAAATTCCATCTAGAATGAAGAGAGTTGAACAGGGCTCTTGGTGTGTGCCTGGATTGTAACATTAAAGTTGAGACCTGCTGCCAGCCAGATTTTGCTGTGTGGTAGTCTGTGGAGCAGAAGAAGCCAGGCTTCAGCTGCAGGGAGAACAGCATAGACATGCACAGCAGAGATGGAGAGGAAAGTCAGGAGTATTTGAGTTCTTCGGTCCAGTTTGACCTTGGCCACATCTGAAGTAGCTAAAGATATATATCAGGTATCCACAAAATATGGACTGCAGACCAAATTTGGCCATTTTAATAAAGTTTTATTAGAGCACGGTCATACCCATTTGTTTGCATAGTGTCTATGGCTGCTTTTGCACCATAATGGCAGAGCTGAGGAGCTGTGATAGAGCCTTATCATCCACAGAAGCCTAAAATCTGTACTATCTGTGTTTTTTTTTTTAAGTTTGCTGACCCTTGATATATGCTACCTCATCCTTTAAAAACTGTACATTTTCATATTTTTTATATAAAAATACAAATTCATAAGTAAATGCCTCATATATACATTATACATTTTATGTAAATTCATAGATGTAATTTTCACTGGTAGTGGTGCAGAATCAAAAATGATTGTACAGCACTGATATAGGCAATAATGAGTCTCTGGAAGTATTTGATCAAGACAACAGCATCAACAGATCAGCAGGACGATTCTAGGGTCAATTTGAATGGGAGAGAATAGGAGAATAGGATCAATTTGAATAGGAGAGGAAGTTAAATATGATATGAGAGTTTTGCAATTTAGACTAAAAAAAATACTTTAAAGCTGGTTGGGAAAAGTAGCAGTTGGGATGAATGGAGAGGAGAGGACTCATGCAAATGACTCAGATGTGGCGTTTCAGCAGTCATTTACCAACAGATGACAAACTCCAGGTTTGAGGGAACAGATTGTTTGGCTATGAGAAACCATCAATAATGATTTGCGTGATCATCTCATCTTGGCCCAGTCCCCATTCCAACCAAGTTATTAATACACACATTATTCTTCTTGAAGAAATAGAGAAACACATTCCATATTGCCAAAGAAAGAGATTCTCTATGATTTACGCTGAAGTGCTCCTAGAACTTTTTTTTCAATCATTCATCTTCAAGAAATACTAAAGACAAATATATCATGAATCCAGAGGTGCTTCTAGTCGGCATCTGGAGACGATCTTGAGAATACAAATCTGTTATCATTTTTCACCACAGGCCTCAACTGTCAGAACATGTAATAAACATAACCAGCCAGAGGACTGAGGGGAGGCAGAAGGCACAAAGTTAACCACTGCAGCAGGAAGTAGCAGAAATGAGGGTATGCTCACCCTGTACCTACTTTTCATAAACCATCACTCTCTTTTTTCTAACAAATGTTTGAATACTGAACACACTGCAAGTGCTGATACTCTCCAAGGGTGTAATGTTTCTTTAAATTGTCATATGGAGAGGCAGCTTAGTGTAATAGAAGGGACATAGGCTATAAAGTCAATCAAATCCTTGTCCTGCTCCTTAATACCTGTGTGACCTAAAAATTCCTTAACTTTGCTGACTACTATTTTTATGTCTATAAAATGGACTTGTCTATAAAGCCGTAATGTAAGTGAAACTACTAGCAGAGCCTAGAAAAAAAGTTGCTGTAATTATCATTACAAAACCATTCTTTTTTTTTTTTTTTTTTTTTTGAGACGGAGTCTTGGTCTGTTGCCCAGGCTGGAGTGCAGTGGCGCGATCTCGGCTCACTGCAAGCTCCGCCTCCCGGGTTCACGCCATTCTCCTGCCTCAAACCATTCTTGCATTACCACTATACATTCACCAGATGATTAAATGAAATAGACATAAAATACATGCCATTGGTAAGAGTATGGAGCAAGTAAAGTTCTCATACATTGCTGGTTAGAACGTGAAATTGGTACAACTCACTTTGGCAGTACCGACTGAGCTGAACACATCCTAGTACTTAGCAATTCCACTCCTAGATATGCACCCAAAATAACTGCTTATGTAAGTTCACCAAAAACATGAAATAGAATGTTCAAAGCACCACTATTCATAATAGTATATAACTAGAAACTGCCCTAATACCCATCAAGAATATAAGGCAGATATCAGCAAACATTTTCTGTAAAGAGCCAGATGGTAAATTTTCAGTCCAAGAGGCAAAACTGAATTATAAGTGCATCATTAATATTTCTGGCACCCCGAGCAACCGTGCAAAGCAATAGTACTACATATGGTCTCTGTTGTAACTACTTCACTGTACCATTGTAACATGAAAGCAACCACAGATAATATGAAAATGAGTAAGCATGATATGTTCCATAAAGTTATTTATAGACACTGAAATTTAAATTTCATATAATTATCATGTGCCATGAAATGTTACTCTTTTGATTTTTTAAAGCATTTAAAAATATAGAAAACATTCTTAGCTTTTAGGCTGTACCGAAATAAGAGGTGGGCCAAATTTGGCCCATGAATTGTAGTTTGCTAACCCTTTGTACAGTGGATAAATAAATTGTACCTTCACACAGTGGAATACTATACAACATTGAGAATGAAAAAATACAAGTGTACACAACACTGTGGATAAATTTCATGGATATAACATTAAGTGAAAGGAGCTATTTGTATAAATGGGATCATATACTTTTTGTGTGATTCAATTTATATAAACTTCAAAAACAGTGACACTAATCTGTGGTTTTATAAGTCAGCATAGTGGTTCCCGAGTGAGGGGTAATAACAAAAAGTGGGAACGAAAGAGATTCTGGAGTGAATGGTAATGTCTATTTCTTCATTTGGCTTTTTCATTTATAAAAGTTCAACAAGGCAAATGCTAGTTATATGTATGCTTTTCTGTATGTATATTATTTTTAAGAAACACTGAAAAAATTCCAACCAATTCCATTCTTCAGTGCAGGCTTTCTCTACTTCACACATAACTAACAAATTTCTTAGTGCTCCTCCCCAATTTTGTTACCTTATTTTCTATTGCTAGAGAATCGAAAACACCAATTTGTCCTTGGTGTTTTAGTGGAAAGAATAGCTGATGCACAGCGTAGAGTTCCGTACTTAGAAATGAAGATCTGCCGGCGCGGTGGCTCACGCCTGTAATCCCAGCACTTTGGGAGGTAGAGAAGGGCAGATCACAAGGTCAGGAGATTGAGACCATCCTGGCTAACACGGTGAAACCCTGTCTCTACTAAAAATACAAAAAATTAGCCAGTTGTGGTGGTGGGGGCCTGTAGTCCCAGCTACTCGGGAGACTGAGGCAGGAGAATGGCGTAAGTAAACCCAGGCGGCGGAGATTGCAGTGAGCCGAGATCGCACCACTGCACTCCAGCCTGGGCAACAGAGCGAGACTCCGTCTCAAAAAAAAAAAAAAAAAAAAAGAAAGAAAGAAAGAAAAAAGAAATGAAGAACTGAGTTGAACTCCACTGTGTATCAATTGTGTGACTAGGGGGAAGCACGAAGCACTTAGTCTTTCTGAGTTTTTGTCATCTGGAAAATGGGGAAATAATTCCTTGTTTATAGGTTTGATGTAAAGATTACCCTTGCTAATGAGGAATTGTTCTGTTAAGCTGTATATTTCTATACAAATTATCATTGTTTGTGACATTTCTTGCTTAACTACCCACAATGATCAAGTTGAACCGCATTCATCTTCTTTCTTCCCTATCTTCTATTCCTCTGTTTGGAGAAGCAGTATAGCATAGTGGTTAGGAACATAGACTCTCAGTTCAAACCTTGACTTTCCACTGGTACTGCAGTTTCTCTGAGCCTCACTTTCCTCCATGGTAACACACCTATTTCATATTGTTCCTTTAGAGGTTCTGGTAGCCAGCCTGCAAGATGGTCTCATAGATCCCGCCCTCCTGGTATTCTCACCCTGGTGTAGTGCTTGCTCTCCCATACTGTACCAGGGTTTGTCTCTGACAATAGGATATGCTGTAAATGAGAGAATTCCACTTCTGAGATGAAGGAAGTTAGGAAATATTGTGGCTTCTGCCTTGACTGCTGTCTCTGTTTTGGGTTACTCACTTTGTGGGAAGCCAGCTGCTATGTCAAGCAGCCCTATGGAAAGGCCCACATGGTGAGAAACTGAGGCCTGCCAATAACCACATGTGATCTGGGTTTTTTTCCTCCATTCCGAGGTAAGCTTTGAAATGACTGTAGCCCTGACTACAACCTCATGAAAACCCCAATCCAGCAAGCTACTCTCAGATTTCTGACCCTCAGAAACTGTTAAATGAACTAACAGCAGTGAATAGAACCTGATGCATACCAGGCATGCAATAAAATATGAGGTGTTATTATCTGCCCCATAAAAGCTGGCACTTCCACGTGTGTAAAGCCTATTGTTGATACTGCTATATTGTGCAATGCAACAGCCAGTGTCAATGGACAGAGCATAGGCAGTTTCTCTCCCTTTTCCTGGTCTCCATTAGATAAAACATTATTAAGTGTCTTCTGTCTGAGGAACATTGACCCTAGTGTGTGGCTGGGAGTCTTTATGGAAATGATCCCCATTCTAGAATATTTTCTTCAAAGAAACTGCCTCCAAACCTCATATTTTTGCCTTCTGACTTTTCCTTGTACATCCTGTTCTTCGATTCCCTTTCTTGTTTTCTCAATCATGCTAATGATTCAGATTCTCCTACTTTTGGGATGTGGTCTTTTGTTCCCTTTGTCATGGGCTCCATAGCTCCCGGGTCAGCCACGGAGTCAACTGGTCCTTCTGACAGCAGAGGTTGAGATGGAGTTGGGGCTTTGGTGAGGGTACTATGAAAGGTAACAGAAAAAGAAGCAGGATGGGGGAGGGAACACCTTCAGACTATGATGTAGATCCAATACCTGGGAAAGACAGAGGAAAGAGGCAAGGTTAGGTTGAAGTAGCCTCAGATTATGATGCAGGTCTGATAAAGGCACTGATGCAACAGCCAGTCACAGAGCAAAGGTAACCTGAAAGAAGAGTCCTAATTCATGCTGAAATGGCCACTTGGCACTTTTACCATGCTCAGTCATTAGCAAGGGGCTCTCTGGGACTTCTGAGACCTCAGCAAGAAAGCCAAGATGAGTCCTAAAGGTGCTAGTATCTGGAAGAGTCAGCTCACCGTACTCTTTGCACCTTTGGCAAGTTCTTTCTTGAAGGATGGTCCAAGCAGTGCCCCTCCATGGCTTCTACGGCCATATTCTTCCCCATTGCCAAGCCTGGCCTCCTAGAAGCCCCGCTTGTGTCAAACACTGGAGTTTCCCGCATGCTTGGAAACAGGACTATGACATCCCCTGGGCTCCTGCAGGCAGAGAGAAATAAAATGAATGGAGTGTCTATATGAAGAAAGAAGATACTCATAGAAGTAAGAAGATAATTAATTATCTCTATGGCAACTTTAGGGGGCACAGAATGTTTGGTAATAATCATCATGTTTCTACTGTGCATATATTATGCACTCTGTACTGTGCAAGGTATTTGCTATAAGAAACCCAGAACTGTCCAATTATAAACTTGCAAGGGACTCTAGTGCCCAGTTAAGTCTCCCTCCCACAGAGCAGGAATCCCTTCCAAAATGCCCCACAGGTTCAGTGTCCTCTTACATACATCCAGTGATGGCAAACTTTTCACATTAGCCATCTTCTTGGTTGTTGGACAGCTTTAGTTGGTAAAATCTTCCCCCTCAAGTGGAATTCAAAATGCCCCACCTCCATTAATTTCTGAAGTCAGTTTAGTAAGACTTATTGATCTCTTATTTATTAATCTTTTAAATAGTTGAAGATAGTTGTCACTGTTCCTGAAATGCCTTTGGGGAGGGGAAGCAATAGAGCCTCTGATTCCTTAACTATAAAACAATAGGGAGTTATTCCTACTGATCACTAGGGTCTCTTTAAGGGCCAAAAGTCTGTGAAGTAATGAAAACTTCATGAAACAATTTTCAAATAAAAGAGAACTCCATATAAATTAAAAAACAATGCACTCATTCTGAAGTGTTTGTTGTACATTTCCTCTGGAGCACATTGGGACTCAGGAATAGTGGGACCATCTGCTAAGCTATTGCCCATTTATGTTGAAATAAAACAGGCTCTTTCTAATTAGAAGCATGCTCCTCAAGATGAAACAATACAATCACTCCAACATTTCCCCACCATTAGCAATTCCTGATGTTGACGCGACATGTGAATACAACCCCCCACTTCCCATCAGGAAAAAAATAAAATAGGCATGATAGTTCACAGCACAAGAAAGAATTATTTATACGTACAGTGAACCAGCATACACGGATGCACTATGTGCCGGCCTCCAGAATAGGTATTTGCTCATATATGATGTTATTTTATTTAATCCTCACAAGAACATTATGAGGTAGATTTTATTAACTCTACATTTCAAACGAGGAAATCTGTGCCTCGGAAAAATTGAGGAATTTGTTCAAGGTTACCTAGCTGACAAATGGATAAACTAGGACCTCCTGACTTGAAGTCCAGTGCTCTGTCCGTCTACCAACTACAAGAAAACATCTTAATAAAACCCCCATTCCTGGGTGTGTACAGTATGTAGATACCTTAGTTTGGGTCACCCCAGAAGTAGACCCCTAAAGCAAGGATTTAGGTAAAAGTAGTTTATTTAAGAGGATAAGGAAACACCAAAATAGAAATGGCAAAGTGGGTCAGAGAAGGGAAATAGCCAACAAATTGGTCATTTTCAAACCTACTACCACTGTTGACAACTGACGCTAAACCCTGCTGGAAAAATTCTGAAACCCAGTGCACAGAATTAACTTACCTGAGGGGAAATGGGCTGGGGTATTTATAAACCAACTCCTTTAGTCATTGGTTGAGGTCTTTCTTCAGCAGATGTTAACTTTCTGGCACTAACCTGCTGCAGATGCAGACAAAGCATGCCTCAGTTGCCTGAGAAAGACCTCAGGCAGAGAAATCCACAAGCTTGCAATTGGAGGTCAGGTTAGTGTGCACTAAAATAAAGGCAAGCGGTTATAGGCAGAGTCCAGATAGCACTTTGTATAGCAACTAAGTGTCAGATACCATGCAATCTGTCAGCAAACATATCTTGACTACCTACTGTGTGGGATGACACAATTCTGACATAACACACACACATGCTTGCATGAGGCTTATTATCCAGGGAGTAGCACAGAATTAAGTCATTCTAAATAAATATGAAATAATTAAAATGTGCTAAGTGTTGGAAAATCTCTGAAAGGGATCTCCCACTTTTTAGCCAGAGGAATGGACACAGGGACCTTCCATGAGCTGGAGAGTTTGGGAAGAAATCCCTGTTGTTTGTTTTTCTTTTTTTCTTTCATTTTTTTCCCTGGCATTTCCCCAGCAGCACCAGCCCCATTTAGGAAGCTGCATGGCAGCTGGGGGATTGTGGTGTGGGCATCTAAGTTCCAAGGAGATAGCCTGTTTCTCTGGCCTAATTAACTGGGAAAAAGACCCCTCCAGCCTGAAGAATGTAGGGGAAATCCCTGTTTCTCCATCCTCTTTCTTTTCTTTTCTTTTTCTTTTTTCTTTCTTTCTTTCTTTCTTTTTTTTTTTTTTTTTTTTTTTTTTGAGACAGAGTCTCACTCTGTCACCCAGGCTGGAGTGCTGTGGCATGATCTCTGCTCACAGCAACCTCTGCTTCACAGGTTCAAGTGATTCTCCTGCCTCAGACGTCCGAGTAGCTGGGCTTGCAGGTGCCCACCACCATGCCCGGCTAATTTTTGTATTTCTATAGAGATAGGGTTTCACCATGTTGGCCAGGCTGGTCTTGAACTCCTGATCTCAGGCGATCCGCCCACCTCAGGCTTCCCAAAGTGCTGGGGTTAAAGGCATGAGCCACCGTGCCTGGCCCATCCTCTTTCTTTTCTCAGAGTACTTTGCCCCAATGGTAGACACATTTTGTGGAATTTCTTTCTTTTCTTTTCTTTTCTTTTTTCTTTTTTTGAGACAGGATCTCACTCTACTGCCCAGGCTGAAGTACAGTGGCACAAGCCCAGCTCACTGCAACCTCTGCCTCCCAGGGTCAAGCAATCCTCCCACTTCAGCCTCCTGAGTACCTGGGACTACAGGCAGCACTACCATGCCCAACTAATTTTTGTATTTTTCGTAGAGACAGGGTTTTGCCATGTTGCACTGGCTAGTCTTGAACTCCTAAGCTCAGGTAATCCACTTCCCTCAGCCTCCTAAAGTGCTGGGATTACAGGTGTGAGCCACCATACCTGGCCCATTATTGCATAATTTCTTATTAACATAAGGGGATAAAATACTGAAAGGAATCCTGAATTTCTAGCCAGAGAACTCAGAAAAGGAGTTATCTAGTTCCCATGAGAACCAAAAAGTATGAGGGAATCTTGGAGGAAGAGTTCTTGGAAGGGAACCCTAAGTCAGTGTATGAACTAACACAGTCCCTAACTTACCCTTGAAATGGATGTGTATGGAACACACCTAAATAAAGTAAAATAAAGTCTGAAAACTGAACTTATGTTGGAACTAATCCACAGCCAGTGGGATAAAATGTGTGATCTGAACCTAACTGATTTAATTGTAAGGCAACAACAATAAATCAACATTTGTTAGAAAACACAGGGTCTTACAGCAAAATATTCAAAATGTTCAGGATGTAATCCAAAATTACTTTATATACAAAGCACCAGGAAAAGATGCCTTCCCCTTAGGGAAAAATAAAATCAATAGATATCAACCCTGAGATAACCCAGATGTTGGAATTATCACACCTAGACTTTAAGGCAGTTATTACAACCATTCTCTAGAAGATAAAGATGAATACTGTTGAAATAAATGAAAAGATGGAAACTTTCAGCAGAGAAAGAAAATTATAAAAAAAGATTCCAATTGAAATGTTAGAACTGAAAGATTTAAGAACTGAAGTAAATAACTCACTGTATGGTCTCCCTAGCAAAGTGCAATGAACAGAGGAAAGAGTCACTGAATTTGAAGGCAGGTCAATAGAAATTATTCAATCATAACTACAGGGAGGAAAGAAGATTGAAAAAACATGAAAAGAGCCTCAGTAATCTGTGGAACGTAAAGGATACGTGTAATCTAGATGAAGCAAAATAATAAAATGAACACCTAAGAACTAATTACCAAATGTAAAAAGTAAGATATTATTAATACTCTAGCTACCTCTGTATTCTTAACTTCTCCTTATTATTATGCCTCCTTTTCACAGGCAACCTCCCTTTCGATTTCTGTATTTATCATTTTTTTCCCATAGTTTTATCACTTATGTGTTTGTTCTTCAAACTACATATTTCAAAATTAGTTTTGTTGTAATACTGAATATAATAATTGGAAACTCACTTTACAACTAAGATTCATCTGGCCGGGTGCAGTGGCTCACACTTGTAATCCCAGCACTTTGGGAGGCTGAGGCGGGCAGATTACCTGCGGTCAGGAATTTGAGACCAACCTGGCCAACGTGGACAAACCCTGTCTCTACTAAAAGACAAAATTAGCCGGACATGGTGGTGCATGCCTGTAATCCCTGATACTCGGGAGGCAGAGGCAGGAGAATCGCTTGAACCCGGGAGATGGAGGTTGCAGTGAGCCGAGATCACACCATTGCACTCCAGCCTGGGCAACGAGAGTGAAACTCTGTCTCAAAAAAAAAAAAAAATTCATCTATGCAGTAATCTATAGCTATAGTTAATTAATTTTTATTGTTCTATATTATTTAAATGTGTAACTATGCCATGATTCAAATATGATTTTCCTATATATTAATAATGTGTTATTAATATCATGTCAGTCTTGATAACTAATAGAGAATATACTCCTACTTTGTTGTTTTTCTTTGTCCTTCAACTTTTAAGTTTAGGGGTATGTGTCCAATTTGTGCATGTTCGTTACATAGGTAAATGTGTGTCATGGTGGTTTTCTGCACAGATCATCCCATCACTTAGGTATTAAGCCCAGTATCCATTAGCTATTCTTCCTATGTTCTCCCTCCCCAACCCCTGACAGCCCCCAATGTGTGTTGTTTCCCCCCGTGTGTCCATGTATTCTCATGATCTAGCTCCCACTTATGAGAACATGCATTGTTTGGTTTTATGTTCCTGCATTAGTTTGCTGAGGATAATGGATTCCAAATTCATACATGTCCTTGCAAAATACATGATCTTGTTTATTTTTATGCCTGCATAGTATTCCATTATCTTCACACTTTGAAAGCATCTTAGTTATTATTTGACCATTGTTCTTTCATATACGTTTAAGAATTATGGAGTTGGCTTTTTCAGAACACCATAATGGAATTTTACCTATTTATTTATTTTGCTATTACAAGCAATGTTGCTGTAAAATTCTTTTGCATGTCTCTTGATACACATTTGTATTATTTCTCTAGAGAAAAATCTTCAGGAATGGAACTTGTGGGTCATAGGTTATGTAAATATTTAATTTTATAAAAGAATGCCAACTAATTATTATACTTATTTACATTCCCTTCACATCCTCAACAACAGATGTCAGACTTAATAATTTTCTTGTTAATATGATGAATAAAAATCATATCCCAATTTTCATTTCCCAGACTACTACGTTGAACATCTTTTCCAATATTTTATTGCCATACCTGTGTAATTTTTTGTGAAATGCCAATTCATATTTTTTCTACTTTTCTTGAGTAACTTGACTTCTTATTAATTTATAATAATTACTTTTACATACTGTACACAATCCTTTGTCACTTAAAAGTGTTACAAATACCTTCATCTAGTTTTTGGCTTAGTTTTTCACTGTCTTTATGGTTTCTTTATGAATAAAAGTCTTCAAATTCAATATAGTTGAAGGTATGACTTTTTAAGTTTTATATTAGCATTTTTGCATGTCTTAATAAGTCATTTGTATCCCATTCTCATGTAGTTTCCTATAAAATCTATACATTTTAAAGTTTATCTGATATATATATCAGTTTTATACATATATATAATATATATTTGTTTATTGGATATCCAATTGACCTAGAACTATTTAATAAATAAATCCTCTTTTCTCAAATAATCTGTGGTGCTTCTCTGTGAGATAACAATTTTTCCTATATGTGGAGGTCTTTTTTAGAATTCTCTATTGTAATCCTATGGTTAGTTCATCTGTGACTGCATCAATACCAGACTGTCTTAATTAATAAACATTATAATGAGTTTTAATAATAGAGGATATTCTCCCACTTTGAAAGCATCTTAGTTGTTACTTGACCTTTGGTCTTCCATATTTAGTTTAGAATTAGGGTGTCAGTTTCCTCAGAACATTATAATGGAACTTTAATTGGAAATGTATTAAATTTATAGATCAATATGGAGAGAATTAACATATTTATAATAGTCTCTCTTTCTATGAATATGGTATATCTCTTCACTAATTTAAGTCTTCATGTAAATTATATTTTATAGATATTTGGTCTTACCTTATTGTTTCATATGAGTGCTTCATGTATTCTGGAGGTTTATAAGAATTAACTTTTATATGTTGATCTTATAAGCAGCCCCCTTTTTAAAAATTATTTATTTATTTATTTTTATTTTTTGCTATGGAGTCTTGCTCTGTCACCAAACAAGGCTAGAGTGCAGTGCTGTGATCTTGGCTCATCACAACCTCCTTGAGATTCTCCTGCCTTACCCTCCTGAGTAGTTGGGATTACAGACACCCACCACCGCTCCTGGCTAATTTTTGTATTTTTAGTAGAGACAGGGGTTTCACCATGTTGGCCAGGCTGGTCTCAAACTCCTGACCTCAGGTGATCTGCCTGCCTTGGCCTCCCAGAGTTCTGGGATTACAGGCATGAGCCACCATGGTCCAGCTACATTTTAAAAACATCTTATTATTTCTAAAAAATGACCGATAGATTATTTTAGGCTTCCTATCAATACTTACACAGTTTTTGAATATTTTTCAAGTTTTTTTTTTATTTTTCCCCAGGCCTAATTAATTTTGTTTTTTTCCCCTTGTTCGATGTCTCTAAAGGAATCAGGTTCTGTTTCTTACAGAACTGTGGGACTATCTATCACCTAAAACAAAAAGAAAAAAAAAAAGTTGCGGGACGTGCACTTTTTTTTTTTTTCCATCAAGGAGAATGAGAAGATCACATCCACTTAAAACATTTTAAAGGGATGATGGGAAATAAAGTTGTGTTTAATTGTTTTCTACAAGTCATGCTTGTTCAATATATTCGTTGTTCTCATATTGTCCCTAATCAAGATTTATTAGGTATCATTATTTCCATTTTACAGATAAAGACATTGAGAGTAAGAAATGAAATATATGTTGCCCAAGGTCACAGCCCTCTAAAGTATTGGAGCTGCAATTTGAACCCAAGTCTGTCTGTCTGAATTGTTGCGGTATGCCAGGCTCCCTCAACAGGACAGGAAAAGGCAAAGAATGTCCCTGAATTTGTAACTTAAGCAATAGAGTGCCCTAGAACATTGTTATAGAATGGAGAAGGCCACAGAAAGCTTGTGGAGGGATTGAGAAAAAGGGTTTGCTTCTTGACACATTTTTCTTTCAAGTTAATACCCATTTCTCCCTCTTGGTCTAGTTCACAGATGATTAAGTTCTCTTTGTTACTATACGGAGATAAATTATTGTATTGGAAATGTTCTTAGCAACTTGAGAGAAGAACACTCTCTTCTTTTTGCTATCTTGTAACCTAACCCTGTGGTCAGCTGTTTGCCTGTGTCCTTTGAGCCAGCCAAGAATAGCCACTGTCGGTCCTTAGCTCCACAAAAGCCACCCTAGTCCAGGGTCTACAACTGGATGACATATTTTATTTATGGAAGTAACCCAAATCATTACTCTTATGATATCTAAGTCATTGAAGATCCTGTTTTGAGTGATGTATAGTTTTCCATTGAATAGGACTATTCAAGGGAGAGCAAGAAGTGCCCCAAAGGGCCCCCTGAACTCCAGACACAGCCCTATTCACCACTGTAATGTAGTAGTAGCACCCCAATTTATGTCTGGTAATTGGGATCAAATACTTCTGCTGGAACAGTGACACTCTTCTCTGTCTGTTGGTTCAGCAGCACAAGAAGTCTTAACATATGGGGGAGAGGAAGTCTTAGCTTTTCATTCAACATAAATAGAACTTTTTCTCTTGTGGAAGTATTTCTTCCTTGGAGCAGTAGGAACCCAAGCTTTCTAAGCCCAGGGTGGTGATTTGGCAAGCAAATTTTTTTTCTATAGGATGTTCTCTCCTACCTGGTGCCAAAAATGAGCCTCTATTAGGCCATTCTATCATTCTGTCAAGCCAGCTATATCTGAGCAATGGTGCACATGGTAAGACTAGTGAATTCTATGAATGGGAACCCACTATCTTGCTTTCTTTGCTATAAAATATTTTCATTAGTTGAAAGCAAAATTATATAGGACATTATAACAATACACAAGGCATTCTGTAAGACCACAAAAAGTAGAGCTGTTATAAGTATGCAGGCAGGGAAGGAAAATCTTTACCTAAAATATATGTTTATCCCAACAGAACAAATAGTGCCCCCATCATGATGAGATGGGTTCAAGTTAATCAACCTGCTACTAGATGACCAGCTGATCCCCCAGAAATAATGCCACATTAGGAGTTCAGCAATGATTTCTTCTGTTATCAGGTTGGGCACTCGCCGGTGACAGGTTCAATTTTAGTGAAAACATTTTGTATCCATTGATGATTTATGCTTGAAGAATATTGCCCTCCAGATGACAAAATAAAACTGACACTATGAAATTAAAATCCTAGCAACTTAAAATGAATCCATAAGGATGAGTTTGGTTTCCAGGGCTTATTGTATAAACACATTTTTGTAGCATCAATGATATGATATGTGCCATGTGCAGAGCAGAGAATAAAACAGAAAAACTGTACAATTTATAACTTTTATGAGCTTAAAAATCAAAGCAAATAGTTTCTAAAAATATGATTGTTGCTGCAAATTAAACAAATGCAAAATGTTATAAGAAATAAATTAATTATACTTGATGGAGTAAGAAAAGACTTTAGCCAAAGAGCTGAATAATGAAGAATAACAGAGCAGTCTAAAAGAAGAAAGAAAAGGTATGGTGTCTCAGGAAAAGGGAAGAGTTTTTGCAATGTCACTGAGACATAAGCATGAGATACCTCTATTGAATAACTCTAAAAATCACAGTTTGATTATACCATTGGGTTATATGGTTCTGCAGGAAGGGCTTGGGGAAACATGGCTAAAATGTTAGCAAGGCCGTGATCATGGAATGTCTAGAACATGGAGGACATTGCTAGCTGGTAATAGTTGTGCCTTTACTTGGGCAGCAAGAAACAATTGGAGGATTTTAAGCAGTTCAGCAACATTGTCAATATTTTGTGTTAGAAAGTTCATTCTGTATAGGGAAAATTGATATAGGGCTAATAAGTGCTTATTAAAAAGGGAAGGAAGCAATGATGGTGAGCTGAGTAGGTTTTCACAAATTTGTTGCAAAGGGGAGGTATAGAAGCAAGAAATGTTTAGAAGGTGATATCCCTATGGCTTGGAAATTGATTTGGTTGAAGAATGGGGGGAAAACAGCAGACTCAAACGTCTCCAGAGTTCAGCGTTTAAATAGCTGGTTTGGTGATGATACCATTAACAGAGATAGGAAATAAAATAAAAGGAATAGGTTTCCTGAAGGAAATTAATTTAATTTAATTTAAATAAACAAAATTGATCCAATTTCTAAATGTATGGGAAATAATGTACAAGGTGGGTTGGTGGCAGTATGAGTCTGGAACATAGGTTTAAATTCAGAATTGAAACCTAGATCATAAAGTTAGGAGCACATTGATGGCAGGTGAAGTGATGGATAAAGATTAAATTTTCTAGTAACAGTGGTTAAGTGGGAAATCCTGTGCTCCCCTCTATACACCAATCTCCACAGGACTGTGAATTTATATGCTAATCCTCAGTTACCGAGAACAATGATTGGTATATAGAAAATACTCAAAAATGTTTCTTAAATGAGGAGAGAGAAGCAATAAACTGGACCAAGAAAAATATAAATATAAGAAACATCAATACTGCAGAGGAGAGCAAGGGAAGCAGTGAGAAACTCTGAGAAAGACTGGCCAGAGAGAGAAAAAATTAGTAGAGAATAGTTCTGAAAAGTCCAAGTATGACAATGGAAAAGAGGGAATGGCCAAGAGGATCAAATGTTGCCAAGATGTCAAATAAGCTAAAGACAGAAATGGAATTGACGATTTGGAGAGAGGAAGAAGAGGCAGGGTGAATGGAAAAGTCAATGAGGAAAAAGGAAATAGAGCCAGAGACTGTAAGCAACTCTTTAAAAAAATTGGATGAGAAAGAAAAGAAATTTGATAAAAGATAAATGGAGATTCAGAAACATGTTTAATTTTTCATTTTTTGTTGTTGGTGATAGTATTTTTTAAAAAAACATTTTTCCTTTTGGCTGAAAGAGATTCAATTAGGTTTATATGCTGCAGAAGAAAAGGAAAGGTTAGAGCTCAAAGAGGGAATGATTGATGAAGCAAAATTTCAGAGAGGACTTAACCAGACACTGGAGGAAATAGTGGTAACTTTATCATCTTAGCGGCAGCTGGAAGTCCCTCACAGTCACCTTCATTTTGGGTTTCGGAAAGACCTGGCTCAAGACTCATCCTGTCTCTGCAGACTTTTCCATGGGTTCCTCTGCCCGGTTTCCATCAGCTGTCACAGCTCAGGATGTATCTTGGCTGCAGTGGGGAGGAAAGGAAATCAAGGAAGAACTGGAGAGAAGGATCCAGCATCTGCTTGCAGCTGGAAGCTGACTCCTACACTCAGCATCTTCCCCACACCCGGCCTTCTGCTGCTTGGGCTTTGCACTTTCCTGTGGAGTCCTCTTTATTTTTTCCCCTGAATCAGAGTGGGTTGGGAAATATAAACACAAGAGTCATGACAAACTTGTCCATGTGGGAAAGAAAAGATGTCACTGCAGTTTTAGCGGAGCATCTGAGTAGCAGTTACAGCAGAGAAAAAGCAGGAGGACATCTTTATGGCTAAAACTTTACTTCTTTTCCTTCCTTTCTTCTTCATTAAATAAACTCTTCTTTGGTCTATGGCAGAAATTCAGAGATGAAAAATTCAGAGATTCTCTGTCCTCAAGGAATTGTCAGTAATTTGAGTAGAGATGTAAAAAATGTGATGTACCAAGGACTGAGTCCCCTCCCCACTGAGTGGGAGCAAATTTGCAGGTGGGTTATGTCCGATCCCCAGGCCTGAGAACTGAGGATCCTAAGACAAAGAGAGACAAAAATCTGCCTGAAGGAAGGAAGTTTGAGCATGCACGGAGTGGGGTGCTGATTATTCCTCTACAGCAGCTGGAAGAAAGAGAATAGAAAAAAGAAACAAGCAGAAGTAGAGGAGAAACACCATTCACTGCTTCATTAAACATTTAGAGGGCACCTACTGTGGGCCAGGCACTGGGTGAGAGGACCTGCAGCAATCTCGGTGGTGATAGCTCCCTTGGGCAAACTCAGAAAATTATAGTCTCTGGCCCACTGATCCCCAGTCAGGGCTTTCCAGACTTGTAGAGGTACAAGAAGATAGCAATGATAAATTCATGGGGTTTTAAAACATATTTAAAACCTGAACTTAAGATATTTCAACAAGACCAAGTATGGAATCCAAGAGTGGGAGGGGCAGTTGCCAACTCGCAAGGCATTATAAGCTATAACTCACATTCTGCCTCTGGTCATACTGGAATATTTTTCAGTTCTTCAGGAAGTCACACCCTGGGTGTGTGACACATACTGTTCCTTCTGCCTTCTCTCCTTCCTCTACTAGTTAATTTTAATGGGTCCTTTGAGACTGGGCTCAGATGCCATGTTATCAGGCCCAGAATGGGTTAGATTTCTCTTCTAGATTTCCATACCGCGTTGTGCTTTCCCTATGTGAGCTTTGATGACGCATTCCACATTGGAATTCTGCTTCCTTTGGTGTCCCCCACAAGACTGTGAAACTCTCCAGCATTGGAAATATCTGCGATTCCTCCCGGAAGCTTCAACAGCCAGTGTGATGTTCCAGCTAACACAATATCCAACCTATGGAAGGTGCTTCATAAATGTTTGTTTAGTGGAATTACGGTCGGAGAAAGAGCAAGAGTGCTTCATCATGATTAAAAACTTTACTTCGGCCTTTTTCTTGTATTTTTTTTCTTTTAGCTGCTGTGGAAGAATCATCGGCATTACTGTATGGATGTTCAAACTTCCTTTCCCAGAAAAGAATTCTCCTTAAATTTGTCTCGGGACGCTCAGTTTTCAGTGTCAGGGACCACGTAACCCACCCTGAAAGATCTCTTCTACTCCGAGGGGACGTGGCCTGACACTGCATGGGGCAACGCAAAAAGCACCGTCCAGGGAGCCCCAGAAGGTGCTTTCAGGGTCTGATTCTGCCACTAATTCCTTCTGTGGCTTCCACATGTTATTTTTCCTCTCTAAATTTCACTTCCTCCTTCTTAAAGTAAGGAGTGAGAAGGGTTGGGGACCAGATGGGAAGCAGCATAGTGTGTGGAAACAGACAGGAACAATATGGAATCGGATCTCTCAGGGATCAGCTCCCAGCTATGCCACATGCACTCTTAGTCATGGAACTTCCCTGAGCCTCAGTGCTTTCTGTGAGGAAAGGGAATGACAATATCTGGCTCCTGTAACCATGGTGAGAATCATAGGCAGGTATCATGTGCCTGTCATTGGTACATACTGAATAAGTCATATTCTTCCTCCCTTAAGGCATCTTTAGTCCTCATATTTTCATATTCAAGATTCATTAACTTCATGCAGTCAGGCTTAGTCAATACTCTCTTGGACTTTCCCCACATACTTACTCAAATACTTCATTCTTTTTCCTTTTTTTTCCATTAAATTATTTTTTAAAATATTTATTCCACTTATCCATTCAGTATTTTAAATAATTCACTTGGAAAAAAAAATCCTACCTCTACTCGATGTTGACTGAGTGACCCTAGACTAGTGGTTTTCAGTTTTGTTTTTGGTCTCAAGAACCCATTACAGTCTTGAAAATTATTGAACAATTCAAAGTGCTTTTGTTTATGTACATTCTATCTAGTGTTATCAGAATTAAAAGCACTTTTGTTTATGTAGGTAATATCTATTTATATTAGAAATTAAAACTGAAACATTATTTTTAAATATTTATTTTAATATAATAATACATCATTACACACTTACAAAATAACATTTTTATGATAAATAACTATATTTTCTTTAAAAACAGTGAAGAGTGTAGCAGCGTTTTATATTTTTGCAAATTTCTCTAATGTCTGACTTAATAGAAGACAGCTAGATTCTCATATCTACTTTTGCAGTCAGAATCTCTGCAATATATTGTCTGAAGTTTATGAAAAAATCCAGCCTCACACAAATATATAGTTGGGTATAAAATTAGTATTTTTAAAACCTTTTTAGATAAGTATGGGTATTCTTTGATACTACACCAAAACTTGGCAAGTGGTAATTCCTTAAAGATTACTTGCAATGTGAAATATAAAGCCACATCAATGAGCTTGTTGTATTCTACTACCTTGAAATTCACTGGTGTATCTTTTAATTTGAATGGACTATTTTTGCCTACACCTAGTTTTGAAACATTCTGCACTGGCTATATGGAAAATATCAGTTCACTGAGTTATGCATATCTTCAAAATGTTGACTTATTTCTTTACACAATATCAAAAAATCACATTTCTTAGTATCACCAGAAGTCTACGTCATCAGAAAAGTCTGTAAGTATTAGTTTGATGTCAAGCTGCTGAAGGCAGATACAAGTTTTCCAAAATTTTAGTTTTTGCTTGAAAATGTGAATTTAATCATTGGCAGAGAATGCCATGAGTTGTTTTCCTTCAAGGGACAGGCTCTTTTCATTCATTTTTGAGAAAACTTATGACATATACCATATGAATAACCATAGTTTGTCAGTTGCTCTTTCAAGTAATAAAATTATTTTTAATGCTCCATTAAGGACATTTTTAAGTGAAATTGACATTTGTTTTTATTTCTGTTTTTTAACTGTGAGTGCATGTGTTAAATAATACAATAACTACTAATAAAGTTTATTGTCACTGCCTTGATTCCTGCTAAGGTACCTATAGTTTTACCCAAAGGATTCATGAACCACATTCTGGGAAAGATTGCTAATACTTTTTTAAAGGCAAAGTAGCCTCAACTGTAGACCAGACTAGACATCAAGTCCAATTTGAGAGCAGTTCTCACTTTTCTTTGACAATGACTGTGGCTACTTTTCCAGATGACATCTGCCTAGTATGTAATTGGTGACTACATCCAAGTAAACATGTGGAAAATGAGGGCAAGAGGGTGTGTGGGCTCAGAGGGAATTGCTTGTTTGGTGGATGATGGAAGAGTGCAGTTCTGGAAAGAGATCAGTTCTATGAGTGTGTATTTCTGGTCTTCAAAAGATTACCACATACATGCTGTCATACAATTTATAATGTGCCAGAGGGAGATAACTTGATGTGGAGAAAGAACATGGGCTTTGCAATCAGCCAGGCTTGAGTTCCAGTACCAGCGCAGTTGCTACTGTCTATGCAACCTCTGCCTAGTTACTTTACCTTGCGAAGCCTTAACTGCCTTAATTACCTTGCTACAGTGCTTAGAATATCAGGATGCTGGCTGTTTAAAGGATGGAATATTGGATAGGTCCTGTTATGGCCACATGGAACCCCTCTCTCTTTTCAAGAATAGAGGACTTAACTTCCCTAGCTGCAGGAAGGGATGCTGAAGACAGCCTTCAGTTTCAGTCCTCCTTAGCCAAGGTCACACCTCCTCTTGAGAGTCAGCCTGCCTCCTATGACTGATCTATGTCCTAGTCACTATATTCTAAATTGGTATAATTCTGAAAGACCACACCAAAGCCAGAACTCCCCATGGGGTAAGCTGAGGCCTTTGTTGGAACTAGATATCACAGCTTAGCTTCTCACTGTGTGCACCCTGCATTTTTTTCTTCCCTTTCCACAGCTCTCATCCCAATTAAGTATGCAAGAGCTCCCCAGTAAAGTCCTATATGTTAATCTTCAATTCAGAGTCTGGTTTCTTTTGAGCTCAACCTGAAGCAGATGTTTTATTAATATTATAATTTTTATTTATAGACCTCCACTCCCTCCCATGATGGGTGGACCCTCATAGCTGGAGAGCCCTTTGTATACTGAGTAGCCTGAGGGTTGTAAGAGGAGCACTTGATCCCTGGAGCCAGGATAGTGCTCCAGCTAACTCTATATTAGTCTCCATAATTAGGTAGGAGTCAACATACTTTGTGGGAGGAAGAAATCAAGTTGTGATGAGAGAAGAGGTAGGGATGCTGGGAGAAGAGGATTAGAAGAACCTTCTCTGGAAGAAGAGTAAGAAATAGGAGACTGGGGTTCAGACATGTCTGATGAGGGTATTTATATAGTAAGGATTCTGGAACCACCCTGCTTGGGTATAAGTCTGCCACGTACTTGCTTTATAACTGAGCAAGTTACTCTATACTTTTATACCTCATTTTCCTCATCTGTAAAATGAGAATAGTAAAAATTTCTACTTTCAAAGATTGTTTTAAAAATTAAATAAGCTAATTAGAAATTAGAATATGAAAAATATATATTTTCTCATATATTTGTTTCCTGTCCCATAGGAACTGGGAGAAGTACACAAAATTATAGTAATGAATTTGTATGATATCGATGTACATAACTTTAGTAACTGCACAGAAAATAGAGCTCCTTAAGGTCATATGAGAGACAGAGAAAAGTCGTTGCAGAAGTGGCATTTGAGAAATTGTGGAATAAGTAGGAGTTTGCCGGGAAGGAAAAACAGAGAGGATGACACTTGAGAAGGGTCAGAGGTGCAAGAATTTTGGAGACCACAAAGATTTCTAATGTTACTGGTTTGCTCTGACTGGAAGGTACAACAAACACCATAGCCATTCTCTCTCTGATTAATATGATGGCTCATTCCATATAGAACTATAGTTTCTTATTCTTTTATTTTTATAAATGTCTTCTAATTCAGAGGAACTTACATATGTTCTCTCTGGAATGGTTGGAGGACATTTGTATGGCAGTATATAGTGTCACAACCACAGATATTCCTTTCTGTTGACCTTAACTTCCAAACACTGTGATTTACTTTTAACTTATAGTTATTTCCTGGTCAACCTACAGCTTGAGGACAAGCTCAGAATAAACCACGTTTGTTTGAGAGTTTCAACACTTATCAACTGGGGGAAGCATATTCCATACCTTCTTACCTGTCTCTCAGGCACAGTGTAATAAAATGAGAAGAACATTGGCTTTGAGGTCAAATATGCCTGTGTTGATCTTAGTTTTGTCCCTACTAGTTGAGTAAACTTGCCCAAGTTACTCAGCTTTGCTTATGTTATGTGTCCAATGGAGATAATTGTTATCTCGTAAAGTGGTTGAGAGTATCAATAAATTATTAAATGTCAAATTATTGGTACAATGCCTAGCATGTATTAGGTACCTAGTAAGTATTAGTTCTCCTTTTGTCTCTTCGCAAATATGAAAACTGTTGGCCTTCAGATGTGCAGCAGTGCACATGAAGTCAGTGTGGGGATTGGCGTTAGCCTCTTTCACCTCCAAATTAAAATCAAACTGTGCAGATTCTTAAATGCACCCAATTTAGACTACCTATAGATTAGAGAGCCACAGCACACTTCAAGTGATAAACAGTAGGATTTTTTTAGTCAATTTGATGAATTGCTTTTAACAATTTTACAGGGGTATCTGTTATGAAATACTAACCCTAATCTTATTCATATCTTTAATATTATCCATTCACCTTGCTGCTTCCAGTGATTTAAAGATATTTTATTTTTTATTGACACATTTTTGTAAGCTATTGCAAATTCCTTATGGAAAGAGTAAGATATACAACACACAAAACAATGGAATGAAGTACGATAAATAAAATAGCCAAACAATGAATTTATCGAGGGCAACTTTCTGCCTCAGTGTGTGATTTGCATCTTAATTAGGCTGAAAGCCTTGGGAAGCATACCATTTTATTGAACAAACACTGTTTGGCCTTTCTAATATTTTATTTTTACCCACAAAGAAAATATCCAAAGAATGAAACTTTCTGATATGGAACAAATTCTTATTTTTTTTTTGGCACATACTTGGTACGGGCTTGTCAAAGACAAAGGAATAAAGGCTCGCTGAGAGCCATGGGAGCGTGTGGTGTTTTCGATGCACCTGGCATTCCTGGCTCTTCTCCTACTGGGGCATAGGGCTGTGTGAAGGGCTGGACATTTTCAATCACACACTCTTGCCTTGTCTATAGCATTAACCCTGTGAGCCTTCTCCACCCTTTTGATGACACTTGGCAACTATCTCCTTCCCCAACCCTGGGCTGATAGAACAAACTGGTAGAATCAGTTGACACAATCTCTATTAGAAGCAACTGGGCTCGTCTTATCCACAGCCAGTAACGCACAACACACAAGATGGCTGAGGTCCAAAGTTCCTGCACATTAACAGATGGAGGGGAATTATCAGTGGAGAAATACAACCAAGCACCATGTGGATGGGTGACAAGAAGTCTTCTGGCCAGAGGAACAGATTACATACCAGCACTGTCTTGGCTCACTGCCCTGAAGAAATACATAGCAATCCACACTCAGGGAAAATTCCATGAAATAGCAGAGCAGGAACATCCTGAAGCCAATGGCAACACATTCCAAGAAAAACATCCAATGAACCAAACCCAAAACAACACAGACCTCAGAAACGTAAATAAGAATTAACTGAAAAAGGAAACCTTTGGAGTCTTGGGAAGCAACACAACAGATTAAGTGACCACAAAACACTAAAACACCAACTAGTTATTTACCCACTGCTTTGTGGTAAATATAAGGCCCATAGTCTCCAGGAGGTTATTTCTGGGCGCCAAGGACTTAGCACATAGGCCGGCAAAGAGCATGGGCTTTATTTTCCTACCCAGGGCAAGTGGCATTTGTAATGGGTCTGAGAACCAGAAGGAAGATTTTTTTGAACTTCTTAGTCTTATGGCTATTTATAAGGATGAGAGAAGATCAGAGGGTGGGAAAAGCACTGGGCTTCAAGTTAGAAGACTAGGGTTTGCATTCTTACTCTGCCACTGACTAGCTCTGCTGTCTTGGCAAGCTACTTAACCAAACTGAGCTTTGATTTCCTCATTTGGAGAAATGAGTGGATAATAAAAATTATTATTCATTTCTCATGGGGTTGATCTGAATATTAAATGAGAAAATGGAAGTAAAGAGTGCTTCCTAAGAGGCAGAGTACAATGCAGTAGCCAGCCATTATTATGGTTGTTTCTATTGCTGTTACTACTTCATTTCCCCGGGATCATAGGAGAATTCATGTTTGCTAACTTGAGGTGAATTTCCTGATAGCTGAGGTTTGCCCTCACCCCCAAGCATCTATCTCAATGAATTATCTACTTCCTTGAGAAGGCTATTGTACATAGTTTAAACTTTTCTTGATGACTTAGAACAAAGATATGAACATCTATTATTGTCCTCAGTAGCTTACAGTTAGATTTTCTCTCTTTCTTCTGTGAAGTCAAGCTCAGCCACAACCCACAACCCCTGACTTGTCTATATTTGTTTATTTATTTATTTTTGAGATGGAGTCTCACTCTGTTGCCCAGGATGGAGTGCAGTGGTGCGATCTCAGCTCACTGCAACCTCCGTCTCCTGGGTTCAAGTGATTCTCCTGCCTCAGCCTGCCAAGTAGCTGAGATTACAGATGCCTGCCACCATGCCTGGCTGATTTTTCTATTTTTAGTTGAGACCGAAATTCACCGTGTTGGTCAGGCTGGTCTCAAACTTCTGACCTCAAGTGATCCGCCCAACTCAGCCTTCCAAAATGCTGGGATTGCAGGTATGAGCCACCGCACCCAGCCAAAACTAATCTCTTCCTGACCTGTCTTAATAGCTTCTCCTACCTCCATTTTGCTTGCCTATTTCGAATTTGGTCAACCTGAGACGATCAAGCTTGGTAGAAATGAGTGCTAACTATGAAACAGAGAGTCTCTATTTAGAATCTTGGTGATGAAATATGAGGCATTCATACAGGGACTTTGAGATCACCACAGTAGAGTGTAGCGATGTATTTTGGCTTGAGATTAGAGAGTGGAAGGTGTCAGAGAAGCTAACCTCAGGGTGAGCACATAGTGTCTGAATTAGGAATGTTTTGGATATGTTTGGCTCACTCACATATCTCTCTCATTTTGATGTATGTAGGTGCAAGTGTGATAATTATCAATTTATAGTTGGTGGGAAACAAAGCCTGAGTCAGCCTCATTAGGGGCAAGGAAGTATTTTAAAGACCTGCGGGAACGACTCATATGTGTCAATCCACACATAACAGTTTAGATTGTTTTGACTAAATTAAACTTACTATCTAGATCTAGAGTCATTCAGTTCAGCAAAATGACTTCAGGGATTAGCTTCTTAGCTGAATCAGCTCGTCGTTTTACTGATTTCACCTAAACAAACTGTTGTTTAAGTATCCCAGCTTTTCACCATGGTGGAATTATGATAAAGTCACAGGACAGAGTGCTAGAAGAGCCCTTCCAGGTCATGTATCTCAGTGGTTCCCAAGTATTACTCTGAAGACCCATGTTGGTCCACAACAAGTTTTCACAGGTCTGTGGAAAAATGAGAAAAAAATAAGGACAATAAGACGATTCAGCATTTTTTCCATGAGGTTAATATAATCATTTTAAAGTCGTGTCTTATATTTCATAATTTTTCTTTTTTGGAGTTCCTTGTCCTTTAATTTGAAATGATTATAATGGTAAGTGACGGTTATTTTTCAAAAATCTATTTCTCAGATCAAAAAATTGACCATGTTATGTTAGGCTCCTGGTTGATACTATTTTTGTTGTTGTTGTTGTTTGTTTATTTGTTTGTTTGCTCTATAAACTTCAAAAATTTGAGAACTTCAGATCTAGACAAGCTCCTTCTTTTTCAAATGGAGAAACAGACTCCCCCAAATTGTCAAAGTTCACACAACTGGGAAGTTGGAAAGTTAGGACCAAAGCTTGGCCTCCCTGTTCTCTTTGCCCCATAGCTATCTCCTTCAACAGGTAGAATGTTATAATTATTACCAATTCTGTTGAATGAGAAGAATGAAGTTCTGAAAGAAGAAGTGGTTGGAGAAAAGGAAACTTCTTTCTCAAGTACACACCAACATGCTAGAAACTGATACTTCATGCGTGTTATTTTCTTTATCTCTTACAACAACCCTAAAAAGAGATACAATTGAATACACATTATAAATAAATAAAACTAAGTTCAGAGATGTGATATACCTTAACGACTCAGAATCCATCAAACTGTTATACCACCAATTTACATGTTATTCAACAAATATCTATTGAGTGTCTTTCTTGTGCCGGGTAAGTCTAATGCTAATGTAACTGAAAGATTTTAGCAAATTATAAAGTGATAAGCAAATATTAAATGATTTTTTTTAAAACTATCCATCTCAAAAATCCTGTGAGGCTGGTTATTATTATTTTCATTTTATAGATGAGAGACTGAAATTAGTAGAGTTCAAATGTGTTACCCAAAATCATATTTTGGCATGTTGCTGAGACTAGCTTTCTGATTCCTAATCCTGTTCCCCTTTCTCTATACTCTGCTAGGGATATCTTTTTCCAGAGAAGAGGCGTGGTGCACCAGAAAAACCTTAGTATGCAAAGAATCATGGGCCAATAGGCCACAATTATTTCTTTGAAAAGGTAGGAGTGAAAGAAGAGTTGATGGAGACACCAGGCATGAAAGGGTCATAAGTTCTGGGCTTTCCAATAATAAGCCATTCTCCTCCAGATGATTTTAATAATCTCTAGCACATGTGTTCTAACCCCTTGATGCTGTACAATATGTGTAACCAAATAAAAGATCTCTCCAGATTTAGAGATTTACTGTTTGTGATGGGAAAAGGCCAACCAGATGACATCATTTATATTCCAAATATGAGCTGCTGCCAAGGCTGGTGATGTTAAGCTGGAGAAATTGATCCTCAACATTATTCTTTGAAGGGAAAAATAAAAATGGTCTGGGCCTAGATGGTGTCTTTTAAAAAATAATTTATGTAAATATGAAGATGAGTTTAATAAACTTCTATTTTATCCAGGGTTGCTTATGTCCAATGTCTGGGTTGTTTAGATACAACCTCACTTCCAAATAATTAAACAAACTGGGTTAGGGCATACGAGTTAGCATTTTGTTGTTGTTGAGTGGTAATTGGTGGGGGATTGACCTGAGGCTCATCTGCCCTCAATCAGCAAAGCATATAAGTTTCCAGGGCTGTGGTCACTCATTCAAAAGCAAAGGTGCCCAATTTGTAATTGTGGAGAATAGTAGACTCCACATCCATCCCTCAACTTCTTCCTTTATATCCTGGAGGACATGATGCCTGAAGAAAACCATGGTTGTGTTAGGAAGGAGACACAGGAAAGATTGATACCATTCCTAGTTCTAAAGATAGATCTCAATTAATCTAAGACAATAAACAAGTGACATTTCCCCCATGGTCGGTGATTTAGTAGTGACCTGTAACAAAGATAAAGGAAAAGACTCTATTCCATTCGTTAGGAAAATACTTTTCCTTCTCTTTCTCGGTGATGACAACAAAGAAGCATCTAGCCCCAGTTGCTGCTGGCATCCATGTTACAGTCTCAAGGGGGGCCAGCTTTAGGATGAGGCTGAATGCAGAGATGGAAAAAGCCAAAATGCTTGATTATACTCTTGAGCCACTGATTGTGCTATGCCTTCTGAGTTCCTAGAGTTCCTCTTGTGTAGTTATTGCATTTCCTTATTCTTTAAGCCAGTGTGGGTTTCTATTGCTTGCAGCTGAAAGCATCCTAACTGACAGGGAGCAATGACAAAATTTGCTTCCTGAGGTTCCATCAATTTATTGAACCATATACTCATGCTGTTTTCAAAGATAGTCTTAAATTTGTTTTGATGGTTTTTTGTATCCAGCTGTCACCACCCTCACAGTGATTTTCTAAAACAAAAACTACTGATAACACTCCCTGGCTTCTTGATATAGCCCCTGCTACCCTTCCAACCCCATCTCTCCTCAAGCCCACCAGTCCTCTCCCAAAGTCCTATTATTCTAAAGTGCCGTACTTTCACCTCTGACCTTGTTCCTGCTCTTTCCACTGCCTGTAAGAATCTCCTTCACTACCTTCTTCCCCACACTCACCTTCCATCAAATCTTGGCTTAGGCATGACTTCCCTTGGGAAACCGTCCCTTCCTTAGTCCTCCTAATACTCTCCCAAGACCCCGTTCATCCCCCATCAGAGCATTTTTCACACTACATGGAAATGACAGTCATTTCTGTTGGACTGTGGATCCAATGAAGACAGGAAACACCTGCTTTGTTTATAGTTTTGTCTCTAGGACTTAACATATAGTTGGTATTACATAAAATATTCATTGAAAAATTACGAACTAATTACTTAAAGCTATTCAAATATTCCCTCATTGCCTAGTGCCCAACTTGCCTTAGTGTGGTTTTTAATGATCTTGCCCTGACTTCCTGTCCAGATACCTGTCCTACTACTCACCCCTAAATTTCTTATTTAAAGTGCACTGATTCATGCATCCTCTGCTGTTCCATGTCCCAGTGCCCATGACAGGCATCTTGCTATGTCCTGAAACTGGACACTGTTGTGTAGTTCTTCTTTAGGTGGAAATGTTGCTGTGAATTAGTGAAATGAATAAAAATTGAATTCCACACAGTATTTTCTCAGGTGTATGACACTGGGTGGTGTAATTAAACTCTCATCTAAAATATGAGAGGGAAACTGTACCCAATCAGGTTGCTGTGAGGATAAATGAAGAAATGAATGAGAAGTCACCTGGTACAATACTCCTTACGCCAAGTTGTTGGAAAAACCCTCTCTGCTGAATCATTGTTGAACTCTGCCCTCTAGTTTTAGAATGAACCACTAATTTAAAACCACTAATGTATTGCTTTGAAAAAGTAAAATCAAAGAATAAAAATTGAGCATGAGTCTGGATTTGAAAAGAAAGTATCTGAGAAATAATAAAGTGGTCTTGCTGAGTCTCTATTCTCTGCTTTAAAGTCGGGAGAGTTTCGGGTTAGTGAGAATGCTGTTTGGGGTTAGTGGGAGTACTGTTTGGGAATTTATTTGGTTTGGCTAAAATGGTTACTTCACTATGGCTGAACCTGCAATTTCCAGGAAGTAACTGAGTTCTTGCAGCTTCAATAACAATTGTGGAGCCCACAGGGCAATCCTTCAAAGCCTGATGAGAGCACCATGGCAAGTGTTTAGTGGTGCCTTTAAGATGCTGCTGGGCAACAGCTGAAGTGCTAGGTGGAAGCCCATTAAAGGCTTTCCTGACTGCTGGGGGGTGGGAAGAAAACATGCTACATTTGCAGAATGAGATGGATTTGGTGTTCTCACGACTCTTTCCCATATTCCTGGATCTTATTCCTTGACCACCCTCCTGATTTCTGATGTCAGCTTCTGCTCTATGCCTCTGTGGTCTGGGGCATCCTACCACCCTGGATAGCAACCAGCCTTTTCTAGAGACATCTTGGAGGGGTAGAGGAGGGGAAGAAGATAGCTTTAAGAAAGAGGTGAAGAGATTAGTGCTGCCTCTAAACGGGACTTTTTCCTTCAATTAAATGTCTTCATTTGGGGGTTTTAGTTTAGTTTAGTTTTTTCTTTTTAGACCCCATCCAATGACCTATCATAAATGTCTTCGTTGAATAACAGTATGCTTTGAAACTGGAGAACTGGGTTTGAATCTAGGGTTCATCTGCATACTAACTATAACATTTTAAATCTCAGCTTTCTCATCTATAAAATGGGATAAATTTGTCCTGCAGTTTTTTTGTTTTTTTGTGGTTTTTTTTGGTAATGAAATGAGATCCTACATGCCAAACACCTAGCTGAGTGCAGACTGCTTCACAGTGTTCAACAAAAGTGACTCTCTTGCTAATATTTTATCATATTGGAAAGTATATGTTTCTTGTAAACTGACTTTGATCACCTCAGTCAGAGTGTAATGGGAAGACAAGTTCTCTTTGGATCGGACTTACAACATGCAAGGGAAAAGACACATAATCCAGGAAGTATCAGAATCATAAGCATTTCACATTTTGACCTTTCTGAAAGCTTTATTAGTGTGTCCAACACAATAATTTAGAATGTCAAGATCTAGATCAACATTCCTTCTTGTGGATGGAATGGAGCTAAGGGTGAAGGTGAGAGGTGGGAATGAGCTCTTCATGGGTGAAGGGTAAGAGTAAGCTTAGAAACAATGATTAAATGGGTAGAGAGAACGACAAGCAAATGTAGAAGTAGGGCTCATGATGATGTCCTGAGACTCAGTTTCCTTATTTGTAAAACAAAGAGGTGAGATGAGATTGGGGTTTCCTACCTGTGTTTTGACCTTTCTGGAAACGTTATGAGTGTGTCCAACACAATAATTTAGACTCTCAAGATCTAGATCAACATTCCTTGTTGTGGATGGAATGGAGCTAAGGGTGAAGGTGAGAGGTGGGAATGAACTCTTCATGGTTGAAGGCTAAGAGTGAGCTTAGAAACAATGATTAAATGGGTAGAGAGAATGAAAAGTAAATGTAGAAGTGGAGCTCAAGATGATGTCCTGTGACTCAGTTTCCTTATTTGGGAAACAAAGAGGTGAGATGAGATTGGGGTTTTCTAACTGTGTACTGCCAAATTGCTTACGTTTTGTTCATGGGATTCAAGGAGAGAGAATACAAAAGGAAAGACAGAGAGGGGAGAAATTGAATACAATCACTCTTGCTAAGAAGCAGGAAGGGGCAGGATAAAGGGAGCGATATTTTGTGCCTTTAGTCCACAGACTCATGCTAATGGTTAAGGTCTTCTCAGCTCTTTTCTTTCTCCTCTTTTCCTTCTCATTCTTCTTCCCTCTCTCCTTCTTCTTTGTGTAAATTAAGAAGCAACAAATAATGAAGTTTGCAAGCAGAATGAGCTCAGCTCAATAAACATTGGTGGAGCAGCTACGAGCAGTTATTGTACTAAGTGCTGAGGATACAAAGATGGAATATGTTTTATGACTCCAATGAACCCTACAGTCTAGTTGGAGAGACAGATGCGATATATGGTAATTTCAATATAATGTGATGAGTTCTGTGACAGGGGAAGCCTGGGGCTGTGGAAGCTTTGGGGAAGCAACCTGGCCGCAGATGTCAGGGAAGATGTCTCCATAGAGGTGATCCCTATGCCAAGATTTGAAGCATGAATAGGAGTTAGCCCTTCAAGGAGAGGTAAAGGACAATGTACCTGCTCAGAGCAATGACCCTAGCCATCCTGGTTTATTCCTCCGAATCACTCCAAGGACAGAAACATGGAAATCATTCCAAATCATTGGCTTGAGATGGTTTATTTTGGACGTGCTCAGCACTGAGTACATATTTTTCTAGGCTTTGTGAGGAGATGGATTTCCATGTGTGCTGTGCTTCAGGGTGTCTCCTCAGGGTGTTTATTTACTGTGCTTTATTCCATAACCTAGCAGGGTGTCACAGCTGGGGGCAGCTGGTGATAAATAAACAGCTTCCATTACCCAATCCCATCACCATCCTCCATCCTGCTTCAAAAACAGGGTCTCGGCCCATGGATTCCTCTACCCTCAAATCCATTGCAAAGTGTCAAAGCCCTGCAGAGTTGTATGAGTGTTTCCTTATAAAAATGAATTAAGAGGTAAAGCAAAGGACACTGTAGAGCACTATGGAATTCAGACTCTAAGAGAAGATAGCCTTTCTTAGGAAACCTTGATTATTACATAGGTTCCTTGATAGAAAAAGACACAAACTAACAAACAGATCAAACTTCTCATCTTGTGGTCTTCCGTGAAGGTGATTTGGAAGTTATTCAATTAAACATGGTTTTGTTGAGACTTTCCTATGTGTTCCTTGCTTTCACACATTTTATCTCATGTGGTGATTTTATGTTAGGTTTGTGAAACCAATAATGAATGAGGATGAGACTCAAATATGTCAGGAATGTTGGACTTATCAGAGTGGGAATTTAAAACAATTATGACTAACATGCCAGGGGCTCTAGTAGATACAGCAGAGAGTATGCAAGAACAGATGGGAAATGTAGGCAGAGAGACTGAATTTCTAAGAAAGAATGAAAAGTAAATGACAGTGATATAGCAGAGTATGTACCTATTTCCTAGGTAGTAGAAATTCTGATACAGACTCACCATTTAACACGGCTTCATCATTTCAAAAACTACATCACAGAGAAGGAGGAGGCTATTCACTAGTTCATAGTCCAGCCACTTTCACCCCTTAACACCTCAAAATCACAGTTTTTCAGTTGTACACAAATACCAACTAAGATCTACTAGTTCTTCTCCATCTCAGAGTAGGGGTCTAATGGAATACAGGAAAGGGACAGATCTCATATTTATTAGTGGAGAGAGGAAAGACTTACATTCCTAGGTTAGCCGACTCCAAGAAGGCTCTAAGAAGAGGGCTGAAATATGCATTTGAAAGTGAACACAGTATTTATCCACTGAGATAGTTAAGATTTATAAGTGGTCAAAGTATTTGTCCAAGGGAGAAAACTGAATATCTACCATTTTCTTATGGCTCTGTCTTCCTAACTCTACTGACCTGCAGTAGTGTCATGCTATAGAGGTACTTATATAATCTTTATTATCAAACATTTTTATGTACCGATTTATACATAGGTGACACAACATAGCATTTATTAAATGTTACTTCCCTACCCTGTCCCAGCTCTTGTCTCCTTTTCTGGCAATAGAAATAGACTGCATGAAGAACCTATAAACATAGGTGAAGGGTGAGATTAATGCATAATTTAGGTATGTTTTCTTCATTTGAATCAAAGAGATTAGATTATCTGCTTTGCAATTGTAAAGCCCTTGAGGTCATAAAACATCATATGAGTCATAGTCATAAAAACTCATCTAGCATTGACAAGCATGACAAGAATCCTCATAAATTTATCCAACAAGGGTTGTATGCAGCAACCATTCTTTTCTACTGTGCTTCTCTTCTTGCTGCAGCTGTATGGTTTCATGACCACCACCTTACATGTTTGGCTTTGCCTTTTCCATTGAAAAAGGCCAGCCACTATGATCTCATTTTCTTGTTTATAAAGTGGGAATAAAATTCCTATCTCTGAGGAGAGGAGGTCATGTGGGTATTAATCAGATAATACTGTATGTACTTCCTGATATTGAGCAAGTTTTCAACATGGTAATTCTTGCCTTCTATGTCTCCCTTATTCTGAAGTTTAATACTCAATACTTTCTACTTCAGGAATAATCTGAAGTGCCCTAGTTAAGTGAGTATAGTGACTAAGCTTCAAGTTAGTCTACCTGATAATTCTGCAATGGCAGTATGCCTCCTCTTTAAAGACTAGGGTTTGTTGTTGTTGTTTTAACTTTAATCTTAAGGAAAAAAATCCTCACCTTATACTCAAATATGAGCCTTTGGATCCCTCTGGACCAAATTTCCTAACTGGACCTGGTTGATGACCTCCTCCTCCCTGCTGTTCAGAATGAGCCCTGAGGCTTCTATGGCCTGTCCTGCTCCTCCATAGCTTCCTGGCAGACAATGGAAAGGTAGTCTAGCCTCACTTACCAATGGCCATTAGCAATAGTCTTAAGTAACATAGCTGGCTGATAGCTCTCCTTGAGGTCTAAAGAAGATTGGTTCTGGCCCTTATTTCTCTGCTTTTCCCAATATGTCTGTGATTTTTGGAGGCTTAGGTACTCATGGCCACCTCTGACTTCACCTTCTCTCTTGTGGATCACTCACTTTCATCTACTGTCTCTGTTCTGCATCATGTCAATCCTCTGCCTTGATTTCTCTACAAAAGCAGTTCAAAAAATCTGTATTTCTGGTACATTTACTAAAGATTGAGAGAGTGGTCAGAGAAGGAATTTACATTGCAGCAATGCAAATAATTTTAAATTTAGCATAAGGTTTGTGGTAGATCAGATCATTGTTTAGCAATTATCCACTCTTACTACCAGCCCTCCTCCATCAGAGGAGTTTACTTGCTCACTCCATTGATGGTGGGTTTGGTCATGTGAGTTGCTTCGACCAAAGATTATTATCGGAGGGAACATAGGAAGAGGCTTGAAATGTGCTTTCGAGGAGGGCTCCTATTCTTGTAATTGTGTTGTTTCCAAGAGAAAAATGTGCACTATGTAGCCCATTCATCCCAGAAGGATGAGAGCCTTGTGTCATAGACCTGGAACAGACACATGGCCTGGAGCCATACCCAGCCTAGGCCAGCCAACTTTCAGCTGACCCACAGATGCGTGAGCAAGAAATAGTTGCTTATTGTTGTTTTGAGTTTTGAGGTCATTAGTTATGCAGCAATATCTCACTGATACAAAGCTTCATTGTTCCTCAATGTCTTTTGGCAACCTTGGCAGTGAGGAGCTTTCACTTTTCTCTTCATGTTGTACAGTGGCCTATTCTCATGCCATTTCACTAATTGTTCTTCATTTCTCCTTCTCCCCAAACCTCTCTTTCCAATATCCCCAACTCCTATTAATGTTTGATGTTTTATACATTATTTATCTCTTTTGGTGACCTTAGCTCATGCCGATGCATATCTCAAAGTGATGATTTCATTTCAATCTGCTTTAAAGAATTTTAATAAACAAAGATTCTTTCTAGGGGGAAAGAATGTCTTTCTGTGCTACCTGTTAAGACAATAGCACTTTTCATTCTCATCTATTATCTGCTCCCACCTCTGCCCCTCATCACAATCTGACTTGGCTATTCCTTGGAGAATTAAACAATTTTATCAGGCAGAAGGCCAAGTCTGGGTGGTCTGCACTTGCGCAGGCTATGTTTTTGCTTGGAATTCCTACAGATCTGGGCTTTTTAACTAGTCTGATAGCTGCGTCATTAAAAAGGATTTAAAACTCCCTTATTCTTCCCCCACCTTTGACCTTGTTTCCCTGTCCATCCCAGCATCAACCTAGCGCCAGGTCCTCTGGCTCTGTCTTCTGCTCTTCCCGTCTCCGTCACTGACTTTGAACCTGGCATGTGTTCATCTTCTGACCTTTCCTATTCCAGGCCCTTCTGTGCAACTGCCAGTCCACCTTCCCCTCAAGTTCAATGACAAAAGACCCCCATGCCTCAGAATAGCGCCCTGGTTTCCCTGATTGGAGGCTCCGAGACATGGATAACAAGAGTTTCTCTATCCACTCAGGGCTTCATGGAGGGATAGGGCAAATGCCACCTTCAATCGAGCCAAACTTGCCATTGCCATTCCTGATTCTTGCCAGCCCTGTGTCCAGAATATCTTCCTGATGTTTCCCTCTACATTTTGGGTCAATTTTTCTGTCTGTTGTTTCTGGAGCTGCAACCTTTTCAGACCTAGGCTCCTGAGCCACTTATGTCCTGTTGCTGTTGATTCTCAGGGTTCCTAGAATATGCTATACCTGCTAGCCCTGTCTGGCTATGTGATTTGTATATTAGTCCCCTCTATTGAGCTGCCCCTCCACTGCTTTTTGCCCCATGTTCTTAAGCATGCTGTTTCCCACACTCAGTGCCTCTCTGCTGTTGGCACATCAGGTGGCAGGGCCATGGGAGCTTCACCCTATCTTCTCTTAGGGGCTCTTGTTGACACTCGGTACCCAAGTGCCTCCTGGATCAGGACCAGGGTCTTTATATGTCCACAGCACTGAAAGCATCATGATTTCTCTCCCACATATGTAATTCAAAAATAAAATCAAATTACTTATTAGCCATTCCTCCTTTGCCAATGTCCTAAGCATGGGTTTAGTTCACCGCTGTTAGAGAATCCAGGACTGATGCACTTCTCTCGGTCTTGCTCATACCCCTCCTCCTTGCTGCCTGTGCTACCTGTGAGGCCTGTTATATACCTGCCTACTTTGCACTTCCTCTTACCATGCCCCTCTGGAAAGATGAGTGTTCTGCTATGTTGCTTAGAAAGGACATTCTCTTTTGTCTTCTCTGTTGGAGGGAGGAATTAACCTGGTTAGTATTATCAGTGGCTATTTAAATTGTGCTTTCTTGAATCTGGCTATCTTAATTTTCTTTTCTCCCCCATCCATAACCAAATCCACCTGACACCTATTTTTTGCAAAAGCTTTGGTGTTTATTGGGGAGATGGGACTGCCAATGGAGAAGAGGCTTCCTGGGGTCCTTTGGCAGCCAAGGAGCAGCATGAGAGCAACTGAGTTGGTAAATCATGGAGGAGAAGGTGCCACTACAAGGCCTGTGTCTGCTGGAGAAAATAGCAGTAAACACAGCCTTTTGTCTATATGAAGGACTCTACAGTTTATAAGGCATTCACAGAATTTTCTCAATCCATCCTCACCACAGTCAATTTTATATTACCCTAATATTATCCTCATTTTATAGATGAGGAATTAGAGCCCAGAGAGCTTAACTCACTCCCAAAGTTACCCAGATGGTATAAAAAAACTTAACCAACTGGAGGATTTTGTCAAAGTCTGGCCCATATTTGAGATTAATTTTGGCCCATTTCAATGCATAAAACTGAAAGAAATGAGTTTTTTTTTTTTAATTTATTTATTTTAAGTTATTTGCACATGTTTATATTTATACCCCATCTTATTTCAGACAAGATTTAAGCAAACACACATATACACTTACACATATCCCAACTGAATATGTGGGAACTGCATTTTTGAAAGATTTTTTTAACCCAAAACCTCAAATGATTTGTTTAGCTTTTGGTCAACAAACAAGAGCACTTGTATTTCTATCACTAAGTTTTTGCTTTTGCAGGGGGGTGAGTAATGTCTAGCAAAGCCTCCTCTGTTGAAACCCAAATACACTCAAGTCGAGCACTTAAACCCAGGCAGAGGAAGCCAAGACCCAGGAAGCCTGCCAGATGTTTATACTGCCTTTTCATGGAAAGCTAAGCTTTTTATTTTTGTTTGCTTATTTGTCGAGCTGTGGAAGGGAAGTTTGAACAAGACCCATTCCAGGGCAATGAAGGGCAGAATGTTAAGAGGTACGGATGAAATACATGGCTGATCTCTATGTGGGTAATGGTCTGGCTACTTGATAGCCAGAGAAATCTGGGGTCCTTGGAAGGCAGAGGGCACAGGACACTGGTTCTGGCTGTCACTTGGATAGCTGTGTAGTTGGTGGGCAAGTGACTTGCCTTGGGAAAAATGACTTTGCCTCTAAGAACACAGGCCCTGGAATTAGGCATTTCTGGGCTTGAATCGTAGTTCTACCCCAGGTAAACCATATCCTATCTTTGAAGCCTCAGTTTCCTCATCTATAAATGGGAATAATTTCTTATTGGGTTTTTGTTAGAAATTAATGATATAACCTCATTAAAGCCTTTAACAGAGTGCCTGGCACTGTCCTGAAGCTCACAGTTTCTTCACCTCCGGCTGAGCCATTAGGCCCCTTCTGGCTCAAATACTCTTGGGATCTACAGTGGTGCCAGGATTGCTCTGGGCTGCCTGCTTTCACTGCCAGCTACCCTTTTCTTGGCCTCTAGATCTTCTCAAGGCTTGCCTTGTCTTTTCATGTTGCTGGGACAACTCAGGCACCAACTTGAGGGAAGCCTCCCTTCATGTGAATAAACACGTTGACGGTATGTATGTATCTTGGACCAGGGGCTGTGGCCTGTGTAACCAAAGAAGAATTTCCACTGAGTTACAAAATTAGCCACTGGCATTTAGACACTGGAGGCTGGAACATGCAAGGGCATATGTTTTGGGGGCTTTTTCTGTCTTTTCTTGGTACTTGCTCACATTGGACCCCCTCACCTACAATGTCCTCTCCCCTCTTGACTCTGTATCTCAGACCTACTGAGAGACAGTATGGAGCAGAAGAGGAAGTGGGTGCTTCATAGTCACGCACACCAGGGTTCCGTCCTGCTCCTGCTACTGCCTCGAAATGTGAACTTGGGCATGAATTTAAATAATTTAGTCAGTATGGCATGATGGTTAAGAGCATGGAAAATGGATCCTGAGTGTCTGGCTTCAAATCCTAACTTTACTGCATATTAACTCTGTGACCTTGAACATGTTATGACCTTGCTCTGCCTCAGTTTCCTCATACTTAGGATGGGCAACTCTCATTGTTTGCTACAAGGATTACATAAGAAAGAGAGAGGTAGACAGATGAATAGATAGATAGATAATAAATGGATAGATGATAGACAGGTAGACAGATAGATAAATAATAAATAATAAATGGATAGATAGATGATAGGTAGATAGATGATTGATAGATAGATGATAGATAGATAGATAGATAGATAGGTAATCACTTAGAACAATGTTTCGTGCTTAGTTAATACTAAGAAAGACTTTGCTATATTATAATCTGTTGTTAAATTATTTATCTGTAAAATGAGTGACGATAATCCTACTTCTTAGAGTTGTTTTGAGGTAAAGTGGTTGCTTTTCTTTACTCATATCCTCAGCTAAGCTCAGTTTCTATTTTCATTGTTTTCTTTTTTCTTTTAACTGTAGGTTTATTTTCTTTTCCAAAAGTTCTGTCTCAGGACATAAATACAAATCAGAAAAAAGCACAATTAAGACCTCAGAATATGGAGGACCATATGTAAGAGTGATATCATTTTTAGTTGGTTGAAAACAAAGCTGTAAGAATTGCTTTCACTAAGAAGTGCTCTTTTCAAGGTTAATAAATCAACTAAGATTTAAAGTCATATATACAGTACCGCCCTCTCAGACATTCTAGTAAATGCACAGGTGTGAACAACAACATAGGCAATACTTCTGTTCAATGTATTTTTTTTTGGTACAATGTTTGTTGATGAGAAATTTGTTAGACAAGTCTGGTTTCATTTGTTGTTAAATCATGACCTTTTAGCTAACTATGGTTGTCTTCTGATCCTTCTAGTATACATTGCCTTCCTCTTTCCATCTTTGTATCCCCACCATGTGACACCTATTAAAAATTAAATAAATGTTGATTACAAGGATGATTAGAATAGCAGTCAAGTGCTTTCTTTCAATTTATATACCCTTACCTTACCAAAGTTATTCCTGGATTCTCCCAGGGTAGCTTTATCTCAGCTTTTTCTATGTACTTGTGTTTTTGAGAGATGGTGATAAAAGCTACAAGGGAAGCACTGTTTGCTCTTGATTAATAATCAAGACTGCTAACTGTCCCCAAAATTCCATTCTTCCCTGCCGGATGTTTGCAATACCTCTTTATGGGAAACTAAGGTTTTAATTTTTGTTTCCAAAAATACATCAAGATGAGATCTCCAGTTTCCCTTACATGAGGTGTGACCACATAACTCAGTTCTCTGCAAGCCAGTGTGAAGCATGAGTAATGATCCCATTTCCAGGTTCAGCCCCCATCACCCTCCCCAAATGCGTCTCCATGCTCATTCTCTCTCCTAGTCCACTGAGATGTTGGCACCTTGGGTAACCTTGGAAGCAACAGAGTAAATATATCAAGTTACCATCCGTATGGGGAAGAGTGACTCTGACAACACCCACCTAGAAGTATTACGTGTGCAAGAAGTACATTTTAATTGTATTAATCCACTGAAGTTTTCTTTCTCTTTCTTGCCATAGCTTAGCCTAATGCAGTGTAGGACACATAAACAAATAGAATCTTTTGTCTAGTAAAATACAGCTACTAACTCAGCTGAACTCCCAAAGTGAGGGGTAGAGGAAACTAAAATTCCTTTTGTGCTAAATACTAGACATAATACTTGGCAAGTACTGGGTGCACTGCAGAATTCCTCCCATGTAATTTGTCTTGGAAGCCCACTGTGTTAGGTATTATGATCCCTGTTTAACAGATGAGGGATATGAAACAGAGAAAGGAGATATAATTTGCTTAGCAAGTAACTGAGAGAACTGAGATTCAAAGGCAAACCAGATAAAGTCCAAAGTTCTTTCTCCTGCTGGTGCTGCACCTGAGAGATGTCCAGTCAACTGCTCTATTCCCAAGATGTTTACTGCGGACAAAGAAAGCATCCTATAAGTTGAGATGTAAGTCAGTCTTGTTTTTAGACACTTTGAATGAACAGTTTTTGTTTGTGCTTTTTAACCACATACACTTGAACTGTCTCCTGAGAAGTCTGCACTCCTTCAGACTGGGGAATTGTCCATCTCGCATGCTAAGTATTCACATGGGAGAGTGTATAGACAGCATGATGTGTGGCCTGGTGCCAGGTCAGGGCAGCTGACCATAGCTTTCCTGGCCCTTTTTAGGGTTCATGGCCTTTTTGGCCTCTGTCATACCCATACGCAAAGTGGGTGCCTGGTCTACATTCCTTAGTCTTTCTGCATAAACAGAACACCCTAGCCCATTTATGCAACTTTCAAGAGAGCTTTATAAACACAGAGATGCCTTTAAGCCTCCTTTCTGTCACTTGCTCTAATAAAGTGCTGGGGTATAGAAACCAGCCTTCCTCTATCTGGGTCATCCTGAGAACATCTCTGGGCTTTAGTTTCCCCTTCTCCAAAAGAAGAAGGGGCCTAGAGCTGGGACTTTTTAATTTTCTACCACCAAAGATACCATTTTTGTAAAACTTTAATCTCAAGGAGTCCTAAGTTTTATGAAACCAAAGAACCATATCTTATCTTCAGTGCTTAGTACCATACCTGGCACAAAACTGTTTTTTGCTAAATATTTGCTGAAGATACACAATCTACAAAACTCCATAAACTTGATAGTCACTAGGGGTCTTCACTAAATATTTCAAATGCTCTCCCCTTCCAAGAACCGGATGGGATCACACTGCCAGGCCCCCTAGGGCTAGGCTGGGTCACTGGACTTAATCTGGCCAGAGATCTGCGAGAGAAACATTTAATCACCAGTGCAAGGTTCTCAAGAGTTCTCGTTTTCCTCCTCAGGAAGAATGCGATGTTCTAGATAGAAACTGTTTTATTGGCCTGGGTCTTGGAGTGAGGAAATACTGCAGAGCAGATCCTCCAGCTGATTCAGCAGACGCACAGTGGAAGCGGACGGAAACCTCTGCTGTTTTAAGGCACTGAGATTTTGGAGTTGTTTGCTGTCATAGAGTATTCTATCCTCTCCTAACTGATTCAATAAGTTTATCACCATTAATTGCTTTTTCTCAGTTTTAATAACCACAGAAATACACAGCTGTCATTCAGAGCCTCTAACAAGAAAGTGGTTTGACTCATTAAATCGATAGCACTCCTGCCAAAACCAAAGCAATGTGATCATTTCAGTAGCAATTGTTGCAATAGAACCGTTGTATTATTTGTAAGATAAATGTAATTTCTGCTAGGCTTTTTCAGCCTCTGGATATAACTTAGATGCTCATGACTACTTCAGCTCTTGTTTTTACTGAGTGTGCTTAGTTCAGTTATCACTGGCTTATGTATCCCAGGGGCCCTTCCAGTTGGGCATGCTGGGAAAAAAAAATCATGCTCTTTGGAAGTATGTTTTTGGAGTTTCTTGAACTTCTCTGAACCTCAGTGTCCTTACTTATAAAACAGTAATTACAAATAGTACCTCACAGAGTGGTCAACATCATCATCAAATGAAATATTATAATTGCTGCTCTTCAAGCAGTGTATGGCACAGATACAGCTGGCTCTCTGAACGGGTCAGGCGCCTTTCAGCTCTAAGGAACGTGGCCATGAGTTTAGGTTTGCCTTAAATGCTCCCAGTTTCTGCTACTTGTTCTTATATAATAATTATTATTTTAAAAATAATGATGCTTTTAATTTAATCAGGAGAAATTTTGTTCAGTCTTTCTATGTCTTTTGTGGCGCTGACATTTTTAAAGTGGACAGGTCAGTTATTTTGTGGAATGTTCCTTAATTTGGTTTTATCTGCTTCCTCATGATTAGATTTAGATTATGCTATCTTTTGGCAAAAATGTCACGGGAAGATGTGTGTTCTTCTCAGCGCTATATGTCAAGAGGCACAAGATGTGAAATTGTCCCCTCACTGGTGATGTTAATTTTGATCTCTTGGTTAGGTGATATCTTCCAGAGTTCTCTGCTATAAAGTTTATATTTTCCCCTTTGTAATTAATAAGTGACTTTTCAAGAGATAACTTAAAATGATGCAAATATCTTGTTAACGTCTGAAACTTTCATCCAGGAGTTTTAATATCCATTAATAATTTTTGTCTAAACCTATTATTGCCATGGCTGCTGTCTCAGTTTATTTGTGTTGCTATAACAAAACACACAAAATACATGTAATTGATCAAATAACATACACTTATTTCTCACAGTTCTGAAGGCCTTGGAATTCTGTGATAAAGGCACCAGCAGATTCAGTGTCTGGTGAGGGCCTGGTGCCTTGGTGCTAAGTCCTAAAGAGAGGATGAACATTGTGTTCTCACGTGGCAGAATGCAGAAGGGTAAAGGGCCTAGTTAGTTGCTATCAGCCCTTTAAGGCACTTAACCTAATCCATGAGAGCAGAGCCCTTCTGGCCTAATCACCTCCTATAGGTCCAACCTCTTAATACTATCACATTGGTATTAAGTTTCAGCATATGAATTTTGGAGGACACATTGAGAGTATAGCAATTACCAAATGGTGATCTTCTAAATACAATAGATATATATTTTTTACTTTTATTAGTTGGCTTTCTACTGTAAGGAAAAGCTTTCCCTTCCCCACCATTTGCTTACTCAGATCCACAGGGACTCACATATGTAGTCTTTTAGTCAATGGATTTTGATATTGATTTTATTGATTTTCTTTAATGCTTACATTGTACCACTGGCCATCTCTAGTCATTTTCTAAGTCTGTTTCCAAAACCATGTCTTTCAGAAGCCTGATTTAGTCCACTTCAGCCAGTCAGTAGCTCTCATTTCTTTGCTCTTCCCAATTTATGTACTTTGCACTCCTTATACAAGTTTCTTATTGGGTTGTACTTGTTATTTCTTTTCTCATATTAGATTGTGAGCTCTTGAGTATGAAGAAACTGTCTGATTTATCTCTATAACCTTAATGCGTAGCACAGAGACTGGTGCACGGAGGAAACTCAGTTTTTCCTTATTAAAAAGCATGAATGAATGGAAGAAAGAAAAACAGTGCTTAAGTTTCTACCTACCAGTTCCAATCCCTTTTTGGGGTACTAGCTTTAACTAGCAAAAAGAAATTATCTCTAACATTCATAGCGGGCTGCTGTGAGTCTTGCAATAGTGAGGCTGAATCAAGGTGGATTAAATTGTCAACATGTTTGAATTTAACACAAATGTTTTCCCCCCCAATTTCAGAAGCTACTTGCCAACTCTGATCTCATATCCTTAGTGATTCTTTACAATTAGCTTGATATGGTGTTGTTTTCTCTCTTGGTTCCTCACTCATTAGGAACTGCTCTCCCAAGAGATGAAAAAAGGGATGTAACAACCTTTCTATCACAGGTGGTGAACCTAGAGGAGAGGATCTGCATCCCTGATCAGTGGGTCCAGGTTTGGTTTCCTTTCTGTGCAGCTCAGATGAGTGACTTTGGGTGAGTCGCCTAACCTGATTCGGCCTTTGTTTCCTTCACTCTGAAATAAGGATCACAGCACCTGTGACCCCAACCGAGGTACCTGAGTGAAAGCAAAATCACTTTGGAACTGAGGAACTCTCTGGAACTTCTGCACCTTTGCACATGGTAATCCGTTTGCCTGAGATGCCCTTCCTTGCCTCTGTTGTCTCTTTCTTGGCAAATCCTTTCTGATATCTCAGGGTTCTGCCTATGTGTCATCTCCCTGAGTGACATATTGTACTCCAGGTCTCTGTTTTGTCTGTGCACACATAAAAGGTCCCCTGGGTTATATACTTTGTGTTGACAGCCTAAGCCCTGAAGTGCACCCGGATATTTCTCCTCAAGGTCATGACAGCGTTATGTATTTATTTCTTTGTATAATAATGATCCCCCGTTAAACTTTTATCTTTCTGACCATAAAATTATCTTTTGACTCCCTCAAGTTCCCCCTCGAAGGACAAGGTGTACCCCAAATTCTCATCCTTGGGAATATCCTGTATGTGAGGCACTCATGCCTGCTCATCCTAACCCAATCTATTTCCCCTAGATTTGGGAAGAAGAAAACTGTTTTAGGTGGCAAGATGGACTGCAGAGACCAGAAAATATGTATTAAAAGAGTAGATAATATTTTAATCAGGAATTTTTAAAAGGATCCAGATAGGTCACATTGAAACTTTTCTTTGGTGGCTCATTCCCAATAAAGAAGTAGTCAGACTCCACCTGATTTATCAGTTTTCACAACCAACTCTACTTTCTTTCTCTCATCCCCGTCTTTCCTTCAAGTGCAATCTAGGGTGCAGCTACTTTAATCTACTATTCTTCAAACATGACTTTTTCCTTGTTTCTATGTCTTGTCTCAAGATATTTCTTCTGCCGGCATATCCTGTCCTATCTCTCAATGTTACCTGGAAAATTCTTGCCCTGCTCAAAAATCATCTTTTCTGTGAATCATCCCAAATCATCCCCAAGGCAGTAGGTCACTCACTTCTTTGAACATTCCTCGATAATAACACAGATCAAGGGTCTGTTCCACCTTCTGATCTGGAGCTGTGAATATTGCCTGCTGCAAAATGAATCCTCTATCCTGAAAAGGTGAAAGTGAAATAATGTAGAAGGGAGCTAATAGCCTTTGTTTATATATACATTCCAGGCATAGGGTTAGAAGCTTTGAACGTATTGTGTCTTAATTTTTACAACAACAATTTTTAGTAAATTTTCTTATTTTCAAAGGACACACTGGGGATCAGAGAGTGAAGAACTTGCCTATGGTCACACACTTGGTAAGCAGACATCATATACAAACCATGCTCTCTCCAATACGTATACTATCATTTCTATATTTAGAAAATATGTCATAAATAGGATGTAAATGCTAACTTTTCCTATTTAATTTCTTGTGTCACTAGATTACATAAGAGGACACAAATGTTATAGTCTTGGTTTTGTTGCTTATTTATCTGTACCACCTTGAATACATTTTAAAGGAATTAACTCAAGTATCATCTCCTTTAAAAAGTGTTTCTTGAATCGCTAGGCTGGATAAAATGTCTTTCCTTTGCCTTCCTGCCGTGGCCTATGCATATCACTGGTGTTAATTCAAGTAATCATCTCCTTATTTGTCAATCTTTCCTACTAAACTGTTTTTTCCTTAAGAGCTGGGACTGTGTCCTAATTTATCTTTTCTTTCTTTGAGCCTCACTCAAGAACTGGCACATAGTAAATACCTACTTACTATTTATTGGGTTAATAAATATATGAAAGAATAAAATTCCTTACCCTATTGAGGCTCCACCTTAACAATATGAAAAATAAAAGGATGGACCAAGTCAAAGATACCACGAATATGGCGCATGTGCCACACTGATCCTTTGCTGTGTTCTTGACAGACATTGCAAATAGATTACGTCTTTCTATTCTGGACATAATTGCAAAATCTTTCTCACTTTAGGGTGCACCTCCTACGAGTGAACTTTATTGCCATACTTAATTAAATCTTCTTTCTGGTCCTTGACAGTTTCAGATGCTCAGAGTCTGGTCCTTCCCAGTCAGAAGGAAGTATGTGTAAGATGCTCACCAAAGGTTGGGTCTAGGCGATGATGAATGATATTCCTGCCTCTATGTCACCTCCTGAATTTTCATCACTGCATTCCTGATTTGACAAGTGATTTAACATCCTAGGCTGGGGAAGGACCGATGGATGAATTGGTCCTCTGTGCATGGCTGTTGGGCAGGAAATTAATAAGAATGCTAGCTGACATGATCTATGGTACTGTAAGCTCATTATGCCTGATTAGCTTCCAGCCTTTCACTCCCCCTGACAGCTACAGGGCCTCAGGGTTTCCAATGGCAACTATTTCCCTTTCTCTAATTGATTGCTAGGTCTCCGACCATAAAACCAAACCCTCCCACATACTTGCAGAGTGGGGAACCTTTCTGCATCATATTACCTTCTCCCTTTTGGCAGTGGGAAGGTGAGCTCCTGTATCGTCTAAGTGGTGTTGACAGTAAAGCCCTTTGAACTCAGGAAACAAAATTTGAAGGGGCCAATTCAGTCTAGTTGATCAAGTTCTTATCAAACTACTTACCATGTGCTGAGGTCTGTGTTCAGTAAGGAGATTGCAAAAGAAGTAGATCATATGACAATAAAATAGGAGAGAAGTTTTAAAATATATTTCAACAAACATTTATGATGTACAATAGCAACAAACACTATGGCCTATACTCAATTGAATCCAAATTGAATTGATGCATGTGTGTATGTGTGTGTGTACAAAGTGAATATATACATAGAAGCATACCTTGTTTTATTGCCCTTCATTTAATTGCACTTCACAAATATTGTATATTTTACAAATTGAAGGTTTGTACCAACCCTGCATTGAGCAACATGCTTGCTTCATGTCTCTGTCAGATTTTGGTAGTTCTTATAATATTTCAAACTCTTTTATTATTGTATGACTTACAGTGATCAGTGATCAGTGATCTTTGATGTTACAATTGTGATTGCTTGGGGTGCCAGGAAACAAACTTAATTGATAAATGTGTATTTTCTGACTGCTCCACAAACTGATGATCCCTCTGTTTTCTTCCTTCTCTCTTCAGGCCCCCATACTCCCTGAGACATAACAACATTGACATTAGACCATTTAATAATTTTACAATGGCCTCTAAGTGTTCAAGTGAAAGGAAGAGTCGCACATCTCTCACTGTAAATCAAAAACTAGAAATGATTAGGCTTAATGAGGAAGCCACGTTGAAAGCTGAGAAAGGCTCAAAGTAGGCTTCTTGTGCCAAATAGTCAAGTTGTGAATGCCAAGAAAACAGACTTGAAGGAAATTTAAAGTGCTACTTCAGTGAACACATGAATAATAAGAAAGTGAATCAGCCTTATTGCTGATAGAAAGGAAGTTTCAGTGGTCTGGAATGTTATGTTCAGCCATAACATTCCCTTAAGCCAAACCCTAATCCAGAGCAAGGCTCTAACTTTCTTCAATTCTGTGAAGACAGAGAGATGAGGAAGCTGCAGAAGGAAAGCTTGAAGCTAGCAGAGATTAGTCCATGAGGTTTAAGGAAAGAAACCCTTTCCATAACATAAAAGTAGAAGGTGAAGCAGCAAGCATTTATGTAGAAGCTGCAGCAAGTTATTCAGAATATTTAGCTAGGAACATTGATGAAGATGGCTACATTAAACAACAAATCTTCAACGTAGATGAAACAGCCTTCTGTTGGAAGAAGATGTCATGTAGGACTATCATAGCTAGAGAGGAGAAGTCAATCCCTGGCATCAAAGCTTCAAAGGGCAGGCTGACTCTCTTGTTAAGGGCTAATGCAGCTGGTGACTTTAAGTTGAAGCTAATGCTCATTTATCATTCAGAAAATTATAGAGCCCTTCAAAATTATGCTAAAGCTACTCTGTGCCCTGTAAAGGAACAACAAATGCCTAAATGACAGTACGTCTTTTAAGCATGGTTCACTGACTATTTTAAGCCCAATGTTCAGACCTACTGCTCAGATAAAAAGATTACTGTTCATTGGCAATGCACATGGTCACTCAAAAACTCTGATAAAAAAAAAAATGTACAAGGAGATTAAAGTTGTTTATATGCCTGCTAACACAACATCCATTCTGAAGTCCAAGGATCAAGGAGTAATTTTGATTTTCAAATCTTATTATTTAATAAATAAATTTCATAAAGTGATAGCTTCCATAGATAGTTGTTTCTCTGTTGGATCTGGGAAAAGTCCGTTGAAAACCTTCTGGGAAGGATTTTTCATTCTAGATTCCATTAAGAACATTCACGATCCATGAGAGGAAGTCAAAATATCATCATTAACAGGAGTTTTAAATAAATTCACTCCAACCCTCATGGATGACTTTGAGGAATGCAAGACTTCCATGAAGAAAGTAACTGCAGACATAGTTAAAATAGAAAGATTACAAGAATTAGAAGTGAGGCCTGAAGATGTAACTGAATTACTGTAATCTCAGGGTAAAACTTGAATGGACAAGGAGTTGCTTCTTATGGATGGGCAAAGAAAGTTTTCTTAAGACGGAATTTACTCCTGGTGAAGATGCTGTGAACATTGTTGAAATGACAACAAATGATTTAGAATATTACATAAACTTGGTTAACAAAGCAGTAGAAGAGTTTGAGAGGGTTGACTTCAATTTTAAAAGAAGGTCTAGTGTGAGTAAAATGCTATCAAACAGCATCGCATGCTACAGAGAAATCTTTTGTAGCAGCAAACTTCATTGTTGTATTATTTTAAGAGGTCGCCCCAACCTTCATCAACTACCAGCTTGATCAGTCAGAAGCCATGAACATTAAGGCAAGATTCTCCATCAGCAAAATGATTACAACTCACTGAAGGCTCAGATGATGGTTAGCAGTTTTTGGAAATAAAGTATTTTTAAAGTAAGATATGTACATTGTTTTTTTACACATGATATTATTGTACACTTAATAGACCATGATATAGTATAAACATAACTCTTATCTGCACTAGGAAACCCAAAAAATCCATGTGATTTCCCATTTTATTGAAGTATTTACTTTATGGCAGTGGTTTGGATCTGAATATACAATATATCTGAGGTATGCCTGTATATATTCTCAAAGCATCTACTGTGCCTACTGTATCCTCAAAATCAGGCTAAACTCCCTCTGGAGTCTCCCCTCATCACCCTGGACACCATATTCTTGCTCTTTCAAAACATATACTTTTTTTTTTTTCTTATTTGTTTCAGCTTTTGCTTTTCACACAGCTGTAGATTAGCCTATAATTGTCACTCTGATGAAGCTATATAGGCTGAAATTTTCATTTCAATGGAGATTGGCAAGCAAATAAATAGTAAATAAATCTAATTTAAATAAATATTACTGGAAGTTTTTATATGATTACTCTTATGAAATGGGTTTTAAACAAACCCATATTTGATGACTCCTCTCCTATAGGCAGCCAAATGGAGACTTTTGCTAATATCTTGGTATAGCAGAAAGGGAATGGGTTTTAGCTTCAGGGCCAAATTCAAAAGTTGCTGTTTCAAAGAATTTTTTCTCGACCCCCTCCTAAGATCAGATTCTCAATTATATTGATTGAAATTGTGTCTCTGAAAGCACTCTATAATTTGTAAAGTGCTATGCAAATACTGGTAATTATTATCTACTTTTAGGACATAATCAGAAGGACATACCATGGTAAGATATGCTTTTATTTTTAACTGTTTGAAGTAGGTCTAGTTTTATTTTAGCCTAAGAAAAGGGTGAATTTTTATTCTTCTTCCCAATATTTATGACCAACCACAGGGGACCTCATTAGTGACTCAGTTGGTACTTACCACACTCCCAACTTTGCCCAAGAAGTGATGGAGTCTGAAGATACACATGGCCTTAAAACAAATCAGAAATGAATGTAATTACATTTAAAAAATAATAACCAAGCGGACAAACACAGCCTCCTCAAACTATCTCTAATAACCCCACAAGAAAGAAGGAAAGAAGCCATCTCTATAACATAAAAGTGCAAGACGAAACAGCAAGTTCTGATGTAGAAGTTGCAGCAAGTTAAAGAAAACAGTATTTGAAATATTGGATAGTGCACTGCTCTGGGCAGATTTTGCGAATCTTAGTCCTCCAGTTAGAAAAGAGGGTAGAGGTCCACGCTCTTCTGCACTTCTTGGTCTCTTGTCATAAGTAAGACATTCTGGCCCAAACTTTATTCAATTTTTAAGAGATTTTCCTGAGTACATTAAGGTGCTGATTTTTCCTCTATTTCTTCCTCAGGGATCATGGAAGGTGATGTGGTTTGCTTGCCACATAAATTCAAACAATTTGTCTTTAAAGCTTCTTGTCTTTAAAGCTGCTTCCTCTTACATAAAATGAAGATCGAAGTCTTTATTTGACCATGTCTACCTGCTAAATGTTTGTGGCACTGAAAGAGCAAAGAAAGGGAAGATCTTCTAAGACTCCAGAGAAACACAAGGAGTCTTTATTATCAGGGGTCTTTGAAGGGAAGGAAGGTGCATGCTGTCTTAACAGATCAGCACCAGAGTTTTCAAAATCAAGTTGACACTTACAAATTAACAGCCCCATCTTGACACGCTCACTGGACAAGAACAAATACAGACACTGAAGCACCGGCTGACCCACTTGCCCCTGTCCTGTCCCACTTACTCAAAGTACATCTTTGTGGTTTTGGACAGCTCACATGGAGAAGTGGTCAGCTTTAATTTTCTTTCTCTTGTTTCTCACACGGCCATAGACCAGCCTAAGATATAGAAGCTGAAATTTCAATTTCAATAGCATTCAATAGCACTAGCAAGAATGAATGATTATTGAATAAACCTGATTTAAAAAAAATATTTCTGGCAGTTTTTATGATGATAATTCTTTTTTTTTTTTTTTTTTTTTTTTGAGATCGAGTCTCACTCTGTCGCCCAGGCTGGAGTGCAGTGGCATGATCTCGGCTCACTGTAAGCTCCGCCTTCTGGGTTCATGCCATTCTCCTGCCTCAGCCTCCTGAGTAGGGGGGACTACAGGCGCCCACCACCACGCCCGGCTAATTTTTTGTATTTTTAGTAGAGACGGGGTTTCACCGTGTTAGCCAGGATGGTCTCCATCTCCTGACCTTGTGATCCACCCGCCTCGGCCTCCCAAAGTGCTGGGATTACAGGCGTGAGTCACTGTGCTCGGCCTATTTTATGATGATAATTCTTATGAATATGGGGCTCTAAACAAATTCACCTTTGTTGATGGTTTTCTTTCCTATAGACAGCCAAGCAGAGAGTTTTGCTCTTATCTTGGCATGGGAGAAAAGGGGACAGGTTTCAGTGTCAGGCAGTTCTGGATTCCAATCTTGATCAAATTACTAATTTTGTACATATGTAGCATTAAAAAATATTTTTTTGTTAAACATTTTCAGTTGTATTTTCATATTTCATAAATTTTATTGCCTGTGGCCCTTCTTACCCTTTGAAGCAATGAATTTCAGAGCTTAGGGAGAAGCACAACACCTTCCTACAAGAACAGAGCTATTGTTCGTTTTGACTCTAAAATTAGACACGTGTTTGAATCTATAAGTTAAAGCTTAAAGCTGAGCAAAATAATATATTAATTAGGATTTGTATTTGGTTGCATGTAATGGAAACCTGGCTATTACATCTTAATAGTGTTTGTTTTTCTCACCTAACAAAGGCAGAGGCAGGTAGTCCAGAGCTACTGTGGTGGCAACTCGATGTTATTGGGACCCTGTGGTGGTCAATTTTATGTGTCACACTGGCTAGGCAAGACCCCCACTTATTCAATCAAACACTAATCCAGGTTGCTGTGAAGGTATTTTGTAGATATGATTGAATGCACTTTAGTTTAAGAAAGGAAATTATCCTAGATAAGCTGGGTGGGATTGTTTTAAGCTATCTAAAGGTCTTAAGAGTAGAACTGAGGCTTTGCTGAAGAAACCTCATTCCACCTGTGGACTACAGTTTTATCCTGTGCCCCTGAGTTCCAGCCTGCCCTTCCTGATGGTCTGCCCTACAGTTTTCAGACTTGCCTAGACAACCCCCACAATTGTATAAGCCAGTCTCTTGCAATAACTCTGCCTTTCTCTATCTGTCTGTCTGTCTATTTATCTATCATATATCCATCTGTCATCTATCTATCTATCATCTCCCACTGGTTTTGCTTATGGTGGTACCATGATTGATACAGACCTAGATTCCTTTTAGCTTTCCCTGTCACTATCCCTAGTGCTTGCAAGTGGTTGCCACAACACTAGGCATTGTGCATATATTCTTGGCAAAAGCAAGGGGAAAAGAAAAGGGCATAAACCAAAAAATGAACACCAACCAAGTCTGTGTCTTTCTGAAAAGGAAAACCCTACTCAGCAACTTCCACTCATATCTCCTTGGCAAGGACTTGGTCACGTGAGCAGCTCTAGCAACCTGTGAGTCAGGGAGAAGAAGAACACTTTGAAATGGGCACACTGTAGCTCTAAATGAAATGGAGATCTATAGTAAGGCAAATGGGGCTATTGGTTCAGCAACCACAGAGATTTTCTTTTTTTTCCTTGCTAACAATTTATTGTCTAATTTTTTTTTATTATTATACTTTAGGTTCTAGGGTACATGTGCATAACGTGCAGGTTTGTTACATATGTATACTTGTGCCATGTTGGTGTGCTGCACCCATCAACTCGTCAGCACCCATCAACTCGTCATTTACATCAGGTATAACTCCCAATGCAATCCCTCCCCCGTCCCCCCTCCCCCTAATAGGCCTGGTGTATGATGTTCCCCTTCCTAAGACCAAGTGATCTCATTGTTCAGTTCCCATCTATGAGTGAGAACATGTGGTGTTTGGTTTTCTGTTCTTGCGATAGTTTGCTGAGAATGATGGTTTCCAGCTGCCTCCGTGTCCCTACAAAGGACACAAACTCATCCTTTTTTATGGCTGCATAGTATTCCATGGTGTATATGTGTCACATTTTCTTAATCCGGTCTGTCACTGATGGACATTTGGGTTGATTCCAAGTCTTTGCTATTGTGAATAGTGCCGCAATGAACATACGTGTTCATGTGTCTTTATAGCAGCATGATTTATAATCCTTTGGGTATATACCCAGTAATGGGATGGCTGGGTCATATGGTACTTCTAGTTCTAGATCCTTGAGGAATCACCATACTGTTTTCCATAATGGTTGAACTAGTTTACAATCCCACCAACAGTGTAAAAGTGTTCCTGTTTCTCCACATCCTCTCCAGCACCTGTTGTTTCCTGACTTTTTAATGATTGCCATTCTAACTGGTGTGAGATGGTATCTCATTGTGGTTTTGATTTGCATTTCTCTGATGGCCAGTGATGACGAGCATTTTTTCATGTGTCTGTTGGCTGTATGCATGTCTTCTTTTGAGAAATGTCTGTTCATAGCCTTTGCCCACTTTTTGATGGGGTTGTTCGTTTTTTTCTTGTAAATTTAGCAAACCGAATCCAACCACAGAGATTTTCTAAGTTCCTATATCATATTAAGAAACAAACCTGAACAACCTGGATCACTGAGTTTCTTCTATAATTGTAAAGTGATTACTCCTTCCACCTGTGGCAGCTGGGTCCAGAGGCTTACTGCCTTGAGGGAGAAGGGTGTATGTGTAGGAAGTAAGAACCCTGAAAGTTCATCTCTTCCGGCTTCAGAGATTCTGGGAAGCAGACCTGAGAAGAAGATAGGAGAGGCAAATGGAGTGTGCCCTGACCTCCCTCTGTGCCTCAGTCCAGCTGGTAGGTGTGGAGGGCTGGTAGGTGTTAGGTGAGTAAGTTTGGGGAAGGAGTCATTCTTCTTGGCTTTCTATTTGGCACTCTGAAAAAAGGTGCAAAACAAACTCAGACGAGTAGAGAGGCAGAGGGAGAAACATAATTTGGCTTTTAAATACCACTTCTATTTCCTGTGATGAGGTGTGCCAAATTTCCCACAGGACTCTGAAGAGGCATGGAAAGTCATTGAGTTGAGAAGCAGTACACTTTCCATAGGACCCTCTAGCAAGGGCTGAGACCCAGGGACTGGACAGAGACCAGGGCAGAGACTGGAGATGACATATCTGCGGCACTTGAGATGTCAGGAAGAAGACTGAGTTAGTAAGCATCCCAGGCCCTCATAAAGCTGAGAGGGTGGGGGAAATGAGGGAGAGATACCAGAGAAAGAGAAGAGGAGAGAGAGACCTGAGTTGCCCAGTTTCAGCCCTAGCATCGGGGGACAGGGCAACGCCCAGGAATAGGGACAGTTGCCAATTAACAATGGCAACGACCAGCCCAAATAGCAGTTCCAAATGGCCTCTCCACAGAAGGCACTAGTGACCTGAGGGCCTGCCTTTCTACTCTGCTGCCTTTGGCCTGCCTCTTAAATACCAATCTAGAGAAGATAAAGAGAAGAGGGCCAAAATATGAGAGACTCAGTACTTTTTACCCAACAAGAGCCAAACAATAACCCAAAAGGACTTTAAATTATTGCATAGGATATAAGTACAGCTGATTAGAGTACAGTTTTTGTCCTATAACTACTACCCTAAGTAACTACTGAGTAAATAGAGACTCATTAGTAGTTAAACTCGTGAGAGTTAAGGAGAAAATAAGCTGTATTTCTTTGCACTTCTGAATCAGAGTGTGATTTTGCAACTCTCCTATGTGTAAAATGAAGACAATACTTTTTGTGAGAGGTGGTTGGGAAAACAAAAATGAAATCTTGTTCCGTCTGTAAAGAGCAGGTAAGAGTGATATGCTTAATATGTTAGCTTAATTTCAATCACCCATGCCCACTGCCCACTGGTGAGCAGGCTCTATGTAAAGCAAGGTTTCCTGTATCCTTGGAGTGATGAGAGAAGGAAGGCATTCAGGAGCACATCTCACCATGAGCAGATTGTTACATTTTCTACCCCAAATCCTCTCCACTCCAATCACCCATATTCTTATCATATTACCTCCTCTCTTTTCTGTCATAGCATCACAATATTGTTTGTGTATGTTTATAGGTTTATTGTACATATCTAGAAGGGGAAGGGCTATATCTGACTTCTTTGAAACTCAGGTACGTGGTAGCCATGTAATAATTAATTGGTTAATGATGTCATTACTTCCCTGGGGCCCTAGAAACCCCATTTTTGTACACCCAATGTGTCCAATCCATATGTAGGTACATTTTTGATCCAAGAGGAAAATAGTTTATAGAATATACTTGTTTCTGCAATCATTGTCCATTAATGCATTTTACTATTTTCATTTTAATTTTCAAACCCAATGGATTATTAGCATTTTAATAAACATCAAGTTTAAAATATTTGTGAATCAGGACTCAAATATATGATCTATTTAAGTCTTTTCAGTAAAATATCAGTATTTTCTTATAAAACAAAACCATAAAATACCACGTTCAATAATTCTATATCCTAACCTTGCTTTCATTGTAATGTTTTTCAAGCCTTCTCTTCATTCTTAGTGTTGTGGGAGAGTGCCAGGGAGGAGTGAAACTTCTCTCACCTATGACCCATTGTATTTTGTGGGAAATAAATTCTAGGATAGTTTTTCAAAGTATTTCTTCCAAAGAACATGTGTGCTGTGGTCTAAATGTTGTGCCTTCCCCAAATGTATACGTGGGGACCTAGTACTCAATGTGATAGTATTGAGGAGTGGAGCCCTTTGTCAGTGATTAAATTATGAGGGCTCTAGCCTCATGAATGGTGTTAGTGCCTTTATAAAAGAGGCTGAAGCTAGCTTCCTTGACCATTCCACTATGTGAGAACATATAAAAAGTGCCATCTGTGAAGAACAGGCCCTCATAAGACACCACATCTGCTGGCACCTTGGTCTTAAACTCCCCAGCCTCCAGAGCTGTGAGCAATAAATGTATATTTATAAATTATGCCACCTAAGGTATTTCATTATAATAGCCTAAAAGAACTAAGGAAGAAATTCATACGAAGAAGCATGGTACTTCTGTAAGAAATACCTAAAAATGCAGAAGTGGCTTTGTAACTGGGTAATGGGTAGAGACTGGAAGAATTCGAAGGAGCATGCTAGAAAAAGTATATATTTTTAAGGGGAATTTTGGCTAGGGCTCAAAAGAAGAAGAGAGCTTCAGAGAAAGCCTTAACCTTCTGAGAGATAACCTAAGTGGTTATGACCAGAATGTTGGTAGAAATATAGATGGTAAAGGCCATTCAATGAGGTCTGAGACAGAAATGAGGAACAAGATATTGGAAACTGGTGGAAAGGCAATTCTTGTTATAAAATGGGAAAGAGCTTGACTGAATTGCATTTGCGTCCTAGTGCTTTGCAGCAGGTCAGAACATCTGAGCAATGTAACAGGATATTTGGCAGAAGGAATAGCTAAGTAAAATGTTGAGGACACAGCATGTCTTCTCTTGACTGTTTATAGTAAAATGTGAGAAGAGAGAAATGAATTAAAGAAGGAATTTATAGTCAAAAGGGAAGCAGAACTTAAAGGCTTGAAAAATTCTTAGCCTGGCCATGTTGTAAAGAATACAAAAGCATGCTTGGGAAAGAAAGCCAAAGATGTGCCCAAGTGCCCATCTGATAAGAAAATTATTGCGGATGGGTGGAAGCCAGGTGCAATTTATCAAGACGATGGAAGAATGACCCCCAAGGCATTTTGAAGATCTTCAGCACTGTCCTATCACATGCCCAAAATGCTAAGACCTTAAAAGCAGAAGGATTTCAAGGTTCCACTCTCCACATTTCAGTGCAGTGCTTCTTGACCACCCCAGCTGTCACTTGAGTGAGCCCAGGTGCAGTTCAGGTTGCCCCTCCAAAAGGCACAAATGATAAACTTTGGCAGTGTCCATACAGAGCCATTTTCACCATGGTGCAGAATGCATGAGCTGTGGGAGTGTGGCTACATTCACCTAGATTACAAAGGATGCCCTCAGAACCTTGAGGCCCAGGCAGAGAACTGCCACAGTGGTAGAGCCACTGCAGAAGGCTCCACTAGGGCAACGCCCAGTGAAGCCATGGGAGCAGGTGCATCCCCAAGACCCCAGACTGATAAAGCCACCAGCATTCAATTTCAACCTGGAAGAGTTATAGGCATGAGACTCCAACCTGTGAGAGTTGCAGCATGGGTTAATGCCATGGGCTGGAGCCCCCCTAGGGCCTTGGAGGGCCAACCTTCCACTTCACTGTGTCCTGAGGTGAGGCTTTGAATCAAAGAACTTTATTCATGCCAGGTGCAGTGACTCAAGCCTGCAATTCCAGCACTTTGGGAGGCCAAGGTGGGAGGATTACTTGAGCCCAGGAGTTAGAGACAGCAGTGAGCTATGACCATGCCACTGCACTCCAGCCGGGGCATCAGAGTAAGACCCTGACTCCTAAAAAAGAAGTTTATTCTGGAGCCTTAAGATTTAATGTTTGCCTGATTGGGTTTTGGATTTGGTAGGAATCTATTACTAATTTCTTCTTTTCTATTTCTCCCTTTGAAGGGAGAGTAACTATTCAATGCCTGACCACCATTCTATTTTAGAAACACATAACATGTTTAATTTCACAGGCTCACAGCTGGAGAACAATTTTCTTCAGGATGAATCATACCTTGAGTGTCATCTATATTTGATTTAGATGATATTTAGATGAGACTCTGGATGTAGGCCTTTGGAGTTGGTGCTGAAACAACACCAACTATTGTTTGGGGCTCTTAGGATGGAATGAATGTATTTCACGTATGAGAAAGACATGAATATTGGGGCCCAGGGTGGAATGGTATGGTCTGAATGTTTGTGTCCTCCCCAAAATGCATATGTTAGAACTTAATCCCAAGTGTGACCACATTAAGAAGTGGAGCCTTTGGGAAGTGATTAAGTGATGAGGGCTCCATCCTCAAGAATGAGATCATTGTCCTTATAAAAGAGGCTTGAGCAAACTTCCTTGCCCCCTTTCACCATGTGAAGACACAGCAAGGAGGAAGCAGAAACCAAGCCCTCACCAGACATCAAATCTGCTGACACCTTGATCTTGGGTTTCCCAGCCTCCAGAACTAAGAACAACAAATTCCTAATGTCTATAAATTACTCAGTCTAAGGTATTTTGTTATAGCAGTGCAAAAAGACTAAGACCATGTATGTGTATGCATGTATGTGCTTTACATAGATACACACACACACATATTTGTGTGTTTTATCCACATAAAATTGGCACCTATATTTAGCAGGCACACACATATGTATGTATTTGCAGTATATGAAGGGGAATCATAGAGTTATAAAGGCAAAACCAGAGGCTCCTCAACACTATGAGTCTAATTCCCTTGTTTTAGAGTTGTAGAAACTAAAACCCAGTGAGGTCAAGTGACTTTTTGGAGACACACATTCTTGAATGACAGAGGGGTCTTCTCATGCAGAGATCCTGACTTTGGTTGAGAGCCCTTTGCAGGACCCAGGCTGTCTTCAGTCAATGTGTCTCCCATCTGGCTGGGAATTGGGTCCACATGACCAGCCTAGACACACACTACTCCATTTAAAGACCATGATGAGAAGGCTCAATTTATTGAACCCTATCAGTGAGAGAGCTCTTTTGGCACCATGTCCATCCACAGGAGACTTTTCACCATACTCTCCTCTAAGCCTCATTGTTATTACATCAGGAAATTGGAAAAGATCTTGTGCCAAAAATGCTATGCTAAAATTATAAAGCCAGAGAGAGCCACTGATGGAGGGGGTCTGTGGGAGAGAGGGAGCTACATGGAGAGACGGGGCTAGGGAGAGGAGAATAGGCATCGTGATGGAGAAATGAGAAGAGAGATGATGAAAGAGACTGTGAGAGACTAGAGATGGGAGCAGAGAGAGGCAGTGTAGTAAGGACGAGATACAAAGACAGAGGAGAAAAGACGAGGCAGCAAAAGGAAAAAGGGAGGAAAGGTGAAGGCAGAGATGCCTTCAGGATGTCCAAAAGTCATACGATGGAAAATAAGATGATTTTTAGAGAGCATAGTAGTTAAATTTTCAAGTAATAGGTTCAATCTACTTTTCTTTAACCTCAGATACCTTTTCAGATGAAGGAACTCCATATTTAAAACATTAGGTCAACTGTTAATCTAAAAAGCTCAAATGAACACACTATTTTCTTCATATTTTCAGGATTTTTGTGGTATACTGACACCTAAGAAAGAGAGAGTGAAGAGAGGAGAAAAGGGGGAAGGAGAGAGAAGAGGAGCCTGGGAGAGGAAAACCTAGAACTAGAAACAAGATATAGAGGCAGATTCAGAAACTTAAAGAAAGAGTGGCAGAAGAGCATGCTTATGTGCCTGGACTGAGGCATATACAATGTGCTCTGTAACTTGTCCTCAGAGGTGAAGAAGGCAGGAGGTCTGCGACAGGAGATCCTAGAAAAGCAACAGCCATGTGCTCTCATTGCTCAACTCCCAGAGTGAGAACATGCAGTGTTTGGTTTTCTGTTCCTGTGTTAGTTTGCTGAGGATGAGGCTTCCAGCTTCATCCATGTCCCTGAAAAGGACATGATCTCATTCTTTGTTATTGCCACATAGTATTCCATGGTGTATATGTACCACATTTTCTTTATCTAATCTATCATTGATGGGCATTTGGGTTAGTTCCGTGTCTTTACTATTGTAAATAGTGCTGCAATAAACATACGTGTACATGTGTCATTATAGTAGAATGATTTATATTCCTTTGGGTATATACCCAGTAATGGGATTGCTGGGTCAGATGGTATTTCTGGTTCTAGATCCTTGAGGAGTTGCCACGCTGTCTTTCATAATAGGTGAAGTAATTTACATTCCCACCAACAGTTTAAAAGAGTTCCTATTTCTCCACAGCCTCGCCAGCATCTACTGTTTCCTGACTTTTTAATAATCACCATTCTGACTGGCGTGAGATGGTATCTCATTATAATTTTGACTTGCATTTCTCTAATGATCAGTGATGTCGAGCTTTTTTTCATGTTTCTTGGCCACAGAAATGTCTTCATTTGAGAGGTATCTGTTCATATCCTTTGCCCACTTTGTGATAGGGTTTTTTGGGGTTTTTTTTCTTGTAAATTTGCATAAGGTCTTTGTAGATTCTGCATATTAGACCTTTGTCAGATAGGTAGGTTGCAAAAATTTTCTCCCATTCTGTAGGTTGTCTGTTCACTCTGATGATGGTTTCTTTTGCTGTGCAGAAGCTCTTTTGTTTAATTAGGTCAAGTGGGAGTTGAACAATGAGAACAGAGAACACATGGACACAGGTAGGGGAACAACACATCAGGGACTGTCAGGGGGTTGAGGGCAGGGGGTGGGAGAGCATTAGGACAAATACCTAATGCATATGGGGCTTAAAACGTAGGTGATGGGTTGATAGGTGTAGCAAACCACCATGGCACATGTATACCTATGTAACAAACCTGCACTTCTGCACATAAATCCCGGGAGTTAAAGTAAAATTTTAAGATTAAAAAAAAAAAGAAAAGAAAGAAAGAAAAGCATCAGCCAAGTGACTTTCCTGGGTGAGATGATTTAAGTGGAGGTGGAGGTGGAGTTAGGACTGTGAACTGCAGGGACATGGGGAACTCTCTTTTAAAGAATGGATTGGAGGGTTCTTTCCTATGAATGAATCTGAAGAAAGAAAGGTCTCTTTTTTTCCACTTTGATTATTTATGCTGTAAGTTAAGGAGGTGTTATAGACTGATTTGTGTTCCCCAAAATATATATGTTGAAGCCTTAATATATATTTGGATATAGGGCCTTTAGGAAGTCTATTAAGGTTAAATGGGGTCATAGGGTGGGGTCCTAGTCTGATGTCCTCGTAAGAAGAGGAGGAAACACCAGAGATTCAATCTCTCTCTCATTCTGTGTTTGTGTGTGCGTGCCTGTGCAGATAGAACAGGCCGTGTGACTGTCACATTCACATACAGACAGGCAAATGTTACTTCTTTTTAGATTCAGTTTCCTGCAAGTCCCACATCAGGTAAGCAGCACAGGCTGAACCTGTGTCTTCTGACTGTCTTCCAGGCTGACTTCAGCCAAAAATCCTTTAAAAGGAAGAAGTTAAAACCTACTTGAAGTTACCACTTGTTTGAATCTATCTGAAAAATAAAACGTGCTCTTTCGGGGCTCAATGTGATCATAGCCAGGAATTTTTGGCAAAGATTTTTATTATCACAATATGTTCTGCTCTAATGGGTTGATGGGGATGGTGAAGCGTGACATCAATCCATAATGCATGGCGGGGTGGGGGGATGTGGGCAGTAAAAGGAAGGGTAAGCAGAGCCCCTTTGGAAATGGGGACACCATGTGAACCACTGGAAGACCGGAAGTTACGCTAAACAAAGAGGAAGACTGTTGAAGTCCTGGAACTTAAGAGAAATTCAATACTGGAGTTTCAAGGCAGAATAATTTAGAAATTTGGGGCAAGAAAAATAGAAAATGACATCTGATACAGGAAAATGTCTTTGACCTGAACAATAAAATAAAATTAGCCTGCACTGCATGTTGGAAATGCAGGGTTTTAAAGAAAGAGAATTTTGGCAATGAATAGTCACTTAGCTTTATGCAAATGAAAAATTCAATCACACATTGATATAAATACTTTTCCCTTTGACTCCTGGGGTGAAAGTTTCAAAATGCATTTATTAAGCACCTGTCTACCATAACAGTGGCCCAATCAAAAATATTTCCTTCTGCTGGCTTTTTATCTTTGTTTTTCTCCTGTTCCTCATCCCTCTATCCTAGATTCACTTTCTATGTAAACTACCTGCATACAAGACTTTGTCTCAGATTCTGCCTTTGGGGAAATGCAGGTTAAGATAACTGGTTACATGAGAGGTCCTAGAATGCAGACCTTCAGGATAAGTTTCTTGAGGCTTGATTGTTAGAGTCTGCTGGATTAAAAGTCCCAGTTCCCAAGCTGGGGACACTTATATCAGGAGACACAGTAAGGTATCCACTAAACTTCAAACTGTGTTTCTACCTGATCATCTGGGCTCCTCATCATTGTACTAATGGTTAAAAAAAAAAAAGGGGGGAGTTGCTGGACTGGTGGGGATAATGGACCCTGAATATGAAGAGGAGTTAGGGTTGATACCATAAAATAGAGGCAGGGTTGAGTATGTCTGGAACTTAGTGGAATCAATAGAATAATTCCTGATATTTCCTTGCATGGTCATAATAATGAACAGGCGACTGAAGCAACCATGCACACAAAGCAGCCAAGGGCTCAGGGTCTTTTAGGGATGAAATTCTGAGGTATCCACCAGGAAAGCAGCCTAGGCCAGCTGAAGTATTGGCTAGGAGTGAGGGAAATCTCTAGAGGGTGTTGGAGGAGGGAGATGAATGCTAATGAAGGCTTGGGACAGCTGTGGCTGTGACATCTAACTTACTTCCCTTGTAGAACAGCAGCTAGGCACCTCCTTGGAGGAGGTGATCTTAATGAAAAGCACCAGCAGTCTGAGTGTGGCTAAGGATGGACCATATTAGATGCCTTTTATGAACCACTTCAAACCTTCTCAGCACAGTGTTATTTTAACCAACAAAGCCAGGAAATGTCCAAGTGTGAATGCATTAATTCCCATGGGGTTACCCTTGGCCAGTGGAATTGAGAGCCAATGAATAAGTTCTTCCTCCTTTCACCACCCTGGGAGAAGAGTTGTGAGATGCATTCTAGAAGGTTCCTTAGGAGTCCTCATAGGCTCAAGCATCCCTCTGCCACAGTGGTGACCCACTCAATCATGTATCCTCATATTGGTTTTCTCTCTGCGTTACATTTGCCCTGCTCTTCACACCTGCTTCCAGAAATCACTTCCTGAATGAACTATCTGCGCACAAACCTTGTCTTAGTGGCTGCTTTTGGGGGAATCTATCCTAGGACAATGTAGCTTTGGAGTCTGTGGTTGCATCAGGTAATTGATCTAACAATACTATTTTCAGTAAATAATATATCTAATATATCATTTGGTTTTTATTTATTTGTTTTGGAAACTGCCTTTTAATTATGGAAAATTCAATTATTCATATTTATTATTGCACTTATAGTTTTGAAAAGTGTGTTTTTCTTGAATTCTTTCTTGTTGTCTATTGCTATCACCAGATGTTTGCCTTCCCTTCTCAGAATAATGACATTTAGGGTTTTTCCTAAAGGGCTGAGGATGTCTATGAAATGGCTAATGCCAAAGTGGGTGAGTAATTGCTCGCATTTGCTGTGAGTCTTTTTCCCAGTCTGTTGCTTACTTCCTAAATTAGTGTGTTTTTTTAAAATATTGGTCTTATATTTAAATGATTAATAATAGGGAATGGTTAAGGAGATTGGACTATATGCACTAAAATAAATAATACTAGTTCCTAAGGCTACAATTATTACCAAAAATATATTTATGGTATGACATTAAATGAAAAAAGAGAAGACAAACTGTATTACATAGAATGCAATAACTACAAAAAAAAGACTGATAGTGACTCTTCCAAGATGCTAATAACTACAATATTCTAGTCTTGGGCTCAAGGACAAAACTATTTTGAAAATCTTACCTAATGCTGTTACATTTTTTAAAAATTAAAAATAAATAAGTTAAACACACACAATTTTTGATGTTAAATAAACTGATGTAATTCAGATGTCATTGAGCCTGTCTTTTCCATGCAGTTGGTTACACGCAGGGCTTTGTTCTTTCATTTGGAAAAAGTCACACTTTATTAATAATAACAACCCAATCTCTTGAGAGATTGCTGAGCAAAGGCACAGGGTTTTGGAATGCTGGGCCCTGCCCCTGCTTTCAGGATATTTGGAGAACATTTCCCTGGAAGCTATAGGAACAGTGAGTTTGCCTTCTTTCAATGGCCTCCTCAAACACATGTAACTTACGGGAGCTTAAAGACTTACATTTGTAAAAGCCATTAGTGTCGATGCATGTAGACAAATGATTGAAATTGGGACACTGGGAGGTGCAACTCCACACCTTGTACCATTTATGGGCAGGAAATGAGGAACAATTAGGTTGGTGAGGCTGGAAAACAGCCCTCCAGCCCTGCCTGCATGGGGTCAGTTTCAGGAAAGCTCCATGGGGGTGTAATGGGAAAAGGAGCCAGGGCCAGCACAGCGACAGATGGGAGCAACAGGCCCCAGTTATGGCCAAAGCAGATTTCTCAGCTCAGCCACCCCATATTCAATGTTGCTTATAACAATGATAACAACTTAAATTTGTTGGCTCTTTACAAATAGTTTTGGGTTCTTACAACCATCTTGGAAGTATACTCATGTAGTTGTGGATTTGCTCATCCATTTTTTTCTGTCAATAAATATTTTCTGAGCATTTAATTTGCTTGCGGGATCACATGATAAATAGATCATCATCTTTACCTTCATAGAAGTTACAGTTTAGGCAATTTCTAGGTAGTATGGCAAACGAAGTCTACGGGAGCACATAGGACAGCTCTTAAATCCAGTCTTGGGTGTTCTGAAAGGCTTCTCTTAGGAGGTGAGGTCCAAGGCAAGACATGATGATAAACATAAATGCTCATTTTAACAATGAGAAAATTGATTTAGAATTTAAGCAACTCTTATGCCATCCAAAAACAAAGTGGAAGCCAACTTTGGTTTCAAAGTCAAAGTAACATAAACACATTTTTTTTCTAATGGGAACTGACTCACTAATGTGCCCAACGCTTTTAAAAAGCATTTTATTTTTCATTGAAATATTTGTGAAAAGTTATATTTTACACCTTCTGCCTAAGCAGTGTAGGAACTAGATGGCTCTAAATTCTCTTCATACATTTTTTTTTTCTCAGAAACATTTAATGGGAACTTATGAACAGAAGCTATGTCTGTGTCTTGGGCAGCAGCAAGACACGATGATGGATCCCTGTGCAATTACTCTCTCAGACGCAGAGCTTATGTTCCATAAGGGAGGGCTGGTTCAGAAAGGATGTGTAGGACAATTGAAGTACGTATGATAACATCAAGGTTGTTTGACCTAAGGGCAGGAGTTAAGGTAAATGCTTGCTCTTACACAAGAAGAAATAGATAAACTGGAAATTTCAGAGGCCTTCTTGGAACAGCCGCTGATAAGAAGCCAACCTGGTGGATTAGCTTTCAAGATGGAGTTGCTTCAGCCTCCACATTCTACCTCCCTAATCTCACTCTTACAATCTCATGCACCCTTCTGTTTCGCAATGGTCCCTCGGCCTTGAGGGAGGGTGCTTGGTATTGAAAACAGAAACTGATCCAGGCTCAGTGGGTTTGGAGGAGATTCACAGGTTTTGCTGAATCATCTCTAGTCCTCTAGTACCATGATTTCGGTTTTCTCCAAAATGAAACAATGAGAGATACATAACATTAATAATTTGAATAGTAGAACTATAATACACACATGATAATGGTCAGAAAAGAATTTGTGTGTCATCCATTAAGGAGTATGAGGAAAATTAAAACCCAGCTCTCTTTTAGAGAGACTTCTTATAGCCAGGCAAGGATTCAGGATTTAGCCCAAATTGTAGGCAAATAATAAAAACTTAACACAATGGTTAGGGCTAGAATCTAAATTTTTTTTTCCTGTAGTTTCTCTACTTTTACCAAGAATAAATTATAATAGGACTAATTTATTTTCAAAATAAATTTTAATCTCTTTATACCTGGTCTGCTTACTTGCATAAAATGTAGCAAGAACAGCGATCAGCCATATCGACTCCTTTTAAGTTGGCTTTGCTGGAACTTTTAAATTATCTTAATACAATTTATTCAAACATAAACTAATCAAATAACTACAAGGCACTTTGCTTCACCCTAAAGGGCATACAAGCAAATTCTATAGTGTTCCTGTGCTCCAGAGATTTATAATCGTGTGGTGGTTGAGACAAGAAGTAGAACAGAATTTCTCAAATTGTGCTTTGTGAGATGTACAAGTAAGACATTCCTTCTGAGTATGATTGAGATATTTTAAAATATCTAATAAGGAGGTGTGATATTTGAGTAAGGCCTTAAAGTGGGTGGAAGGGGGCAGGATCATCCTTATAAGCAAGCATTTGTGTAACACGGTATTACTTTGAGATACTACATTTTGAATTTTATTTTCAATGTGGCGTTTTATTGTGATAAGGCACTATATCTGCTGTTGGGTTTTTCTTTTTCCTCATCATCAACTATATCTATTCAATATCCATTTTCCTATCAGCTAGTTAATATAAATGCACTGCTAGTTTGATGCTTAAAATTGTGTTTGGACTGGAAAAATTGATAACTCAACTCATTGAAGCATATGGTAGATTAGATAAAAGTTCAAAACAGTCTAAGTAAAGGCATAACACAGACATCATTGGTTCAAAAGCACAAAAATAAAAGAAGTGGCTGAGCATACGGCAACAGGAAATCTGGGCACGGATGATGCACTGGGAAGCACGTGCCCTTTTTAAATGGGGAATGCCGTTACTTAGTCCCAGTGGATTGTGGCCAGGTAGGAATAGGTTCAAAGAGTTGCTAGACTTTCTGATTTCCCAAAAGAAGCTGAGAATCTAGAATTTTGTGTGTGTATAATCTGCAAAATTTTAAATGTTGGCACTACATCACTGGTTAAAAATATAGCATATGAAACAATTGCAGTTAAAATAATCTGCAGTTTGGATCCTACCTACAGGCCAAATGGCCCAGTAATAATAACAACAACAAAACTAAACTTTTTGAGCACATTTTTAAGTGCTTATTCATATAGCTCATTTAATTATCACAATAAACCTTTGGAAGCAGGGATGAAAGTGTTGCCCATTTTACAAATAAAGAAATGAGACACAAAGAAGTTAATTAATTTTGTGAGGATACTCAGGTGGCAAGTGGTGTGGCCAGCCTTCAATCCAAGGCAGTATGACTCCAGAATTTCTATTCACAAGTAGTATACTATACTGTTTCTCAACATGAATGGCTTTTGTACAAGAATTCCATGCCAATTACTTATTTGTTTGTTTGTTTTGAAACAGGATCTCACTCTGTTGCCCAGGCTGGAGTGCAGTGATGCAATCATAGTTCGTGGTAGCCTCAATCTCCCTGGCTCAAGCCATCATTCCACCTCAGCCTACCAAGTAACTGGGACTACAGGCATGTACCAGCATGCCCGGCTATTTTTTAAAATTACTATTTGTAGAGATGGAGTCTCACTAGGTTGCCCAAGCTGGTCTCAAACTCCTGAGCTCAAGTAATTCTCCCACTTCAGCCTCCCAAAGTGCTGGGATTACAAGTGTCAAAATTATAATAATTCTCATTACAATTTTGTCCCAGATGGTAAGTATGTGAAAGGTTAAAGTTCAAAGACTTTGATTACTGTATGCAAACTCACTTATCAAGTTTATGTTTCAGTATTGTCAAACTATAATACCAAGGTCAAAGGACATTGGAAGTATAAAGTTTAAGCCCTTGCTCCTTTACTTTATTGACCTATTGGCTGAGTGACCTTGGAAAACTTATTAACCAGACTTAGTCTTGGCTTTATCATATGAGCAAAGAGAATGATAAAAATATCCTGCAGGGTTGTTATCACAAATAGTAATAATGTGTGAAAAATATTTACTTCAAATAAATGCTTAATTATAGACATTATAATGATAATATTAAATTGGAGGGAGTGTATTCAACTAATACATTTAAGGTACTATCTTGTGGAGAATCAAAATTCCTATATAGTTCCTACTGTAAGAGAGTAGAGAAGTCAAGTAGTTAAATAAAGGAGTTGAGGCACCTGTATCAATTGTGATAATATAAGATTCTAAAAGAAGTATGTAGCTGACAGTGACATATGCGGGGGAAATTAATATCCACTGGAGAAGATAATGATAACTTCCTGGAGGAAGTGGCATTCAAGCTGGATTTTTAAAAGGAAAGAAAGCCTTGGGTAAGAGGACTTGAAGTTAGCAAGTCTGAGATGAACTGGGCTAGCATGAACAGAGAGGCACCAAGATGAGATAGTGCCTGAAATATAAATTAGTTTACTGAAACCAGAGAGCAGGATGTGTAGAAGACACATGTGCAGAGAGTTCTGTAGGACTAGCGTTCAGGTTCCACCAACAGGTAGCAGTGTTGTTAATCACATACAAGGCCAGAGAAGGTCTGTGTTTGCACATTCTCTAGGCTGTAAAGGGAAATACAGGGGACAGCTGGCAAGCATGAGAACTAGAGGTAAGAAACTTAATTTCCTGTCCAATCTAGGTTCACTGGCTTGTAGAGAAGGAATTCCAGTTGGAAAGCCAGATGTTCTCATATAAAAGCAGGAGGGAGATGTGTGGAATCTGAAGATATCTATAAAACAAGTTGAAAATTGGGAGTGGTAGAAGTATCTACTCAAAAGAAGCATTTGAAATCAATTGTCTCAACCTAAACCTTCAGGACTTTTCTATGAGCAGAATGGAATGTTCATCTGGATTATTATCTCTTCAGAATTAAGAGTGTGGCAAAGCAAATAGACTGTTATATGGTAGGAAGAGGGCAGCATGTAAAGTGACTCACATTGGGGTCTAGGTCTGGGTCTTCTCCTGACTCACTGTAAGAACCCAACAAGTCATTTGTCTTACAGCTCCAGTTTCCTTATCTATACAATAAACATAATTATATTTACCATTTTTAATGATATAGTAATAAAGCATTGATAAGGATATGTTTAAATGAGATATGGTGTAGTGATGCAGTGTAGCATTGCCTGCAACAGTGTGAACTCCTCATCTATTCTCATTGGTCTATAACCTCAATGTGGTGTCTCTGATTAGTATACTGTCCTGACATCTGTCCATCACCTCTTTCTAATTTCCTTCAGGAAATTCTAATTTCCTGCATCCTCCCAATATGTCCTTTCAAATTCTACCCAACCAGGATGAGGATAGGATAGACAAGCACAGGCAATAGCAGCATGGTACGGTGGAAGGAATAATAGATTCCAGTCCAAAGTCATTGATTCCTAACTCTGGCTCTACCAATTATTGAATGACTTTGGGCATATTGCCTTTGGAGCCTCAACTTCCTCATCTGGAAAAAAAAAGGATGAAGAAATGAGACAAGATATATGAGAGTATTTGATATAGTCCTGGAACTTAGTGTATGCATAAAGACCAAAAGGAGTAAGCCAAACAAATCTTGGTGCCAGAGTTGGGGAAGTGGTGAACCAAGACCACAGAGGCTATCTCAGAATGACAGAAGGTGAGGAAGGCAGGAGATAGCGGTTTTCCAAAGCTTCGGGAGCAGATAATGGCAGTCCTTGTGTGACTTTGCTGACAGAATATGAGGACTTGTTTCTCCATCCCACCTGCACATATATTTAAGCCAGCCAGGGGCTCCCAGATAGAGACCAGAACTGTTTTTACTTCCTCAAACACCTCATGCATTTTTAATATTCTTTCTCCATTATTTCCCCATTCTCTCCATCTGCAATTATTTTCTTCTATATTTGACTGTCCACTTCTTTTGCTGAAAAGCAGCCCCAGTGCGGCTGAAAGTTGAGTCTTATTTTTTATGGTGTCTCTTCCCACATCTCCTAACCTACTTCCATGTATGTGGTAGTTTATCAGGAGATTTTTTTTTTTCCTTAGGGCATGTGTATTAGTCAGGGTTCTCCAGAGGGACAGAACTAATAGGATATATATATACACAAAGAGGAGTTTATTAAGGAGTATTGACTCACACAATCACAAGGTGAAGTTCCACAATAGGCCGTCTGCCAGCTGAGATGCGAGGAAGCCAGTTCAAGTCCCAAAATCTCAAAAGTAGGGAAGCCGACAGTGCAGCCTTCAGTCTGTGGCCAAAGGCCTGAGAGCCCCTGGCAAACCACTGGTGTAAGTCCAAGAGTCCAAAGACTAAAGAACTTGGAGTCTGATGTTCGAGGGCAGGAAGCATCTAGCACGGGAGAAATACGAAAGCTGGAAAACTCAGCAAGTCAGCTTCTTCCAACTTCTTCTGCCTGCTTTTTCTAGCCACACTGACAGCTGATTGGATAGTGCCCACCCACACTGTGGGTAGGTCTTCCTGATGGTGGGTCTTCCTCTTCCAGTCCACTGACTCAAATGGTAATTTCTTCTGGCAACACCCAGAAACACACAAATAAACCCAGAAACAATATTTTGCATTCTTCAATCCAATCAAGTTGACACTTAATATTAACTATCACAGCATGGATAAAAAAATAGATGTTAAGAGTTAGAAAAGAACTTAGATCATCTTTCTAGTCCAGTATGACCATTTCTTAAACTAACACCCACAAACTATAGATAGAATTCTGTGAACCACTTGAAAATATAGGTAAAATGTGTGTTAATGTGAATGTCCATGTTTTTCTAGGTAGAATATTCATAGCTTTTCTCATATTTTCAAAGTAGAACATGATTCATAAAATTATAAGAATTTACCCTTTTGCTTTATAAATAACATGTCAGGAAAGTGCATGTTTTGGTTAAGGTAATACAGTGGCTAAAATGCAGATAGAGCTAGAAGAAGCAAGACTTACTGTTTTTCCTCCCAGAATCCTTGGAAGTGTATTAGGTCATTTTCGTATTGCTATAAAGGAATACCCAAGACTGGGTAATTTATAAAGAAAAGGGGTTTAATTGGCTCATGGTTCTGCAGGCTGTACAAGAAGCACAGTGCCATCTGCTTCTGGGAGGCCTCAGGTAGCTTCCAATCATGGTGGAAGGCAAAAGGGAGGAGGCACATCATGTGGAAAAAGTAGGAGCAGGAGAGAAGCAGAAGGTGCCACACACTTTTAAATAATCAGATCTTATGAGAACTCACTATCATGAGAACAGCACCAAGGGGATGGTGCTAAACCATTCATGAGATATCCACCCCCATGATCCAATCACCTCCCACCAGGTCCCACCTCCAACACTGGGAATTACAATTCAACATGAGATATGGGCAGGGACACAGGTCCAAACTATATCAACAAATGTATTCATTCATTTATTCATTGAACCATCCCTAAGTGCCTACTATGCACTATTCACTATTATAGGTGCTAAGCATAGAGCACTGAGTTAAGTAGACAAATATCCCTGCCCTCATAGAACTTACCCTCTAGAAGAGAGAGTCAGACAATACACAAGTAAACAAATAAAACCTGCACTGTGTCAGAAGGTAATTAGTGCCATGGAGAAAAACACTAAGAAAGGGGATGGGAAGTTACCTTAGGGGAGGGGTCGTGCTGCTTTGAATACAGAAGTCAGGGAGAGTCTCTCTGGAATGGAGACTTGTAAGCTGTCAGTGAGTTACAATCAATTCTTGTTTATTTTGTGGAGTTATGCTCTATAAAGTTGCCACAAACATGGAATTAGCAAGTACTAATCCATTTTTCTCAGAGGAAAGACAGGGCTAGGCTCCTGTGAGCGTCTGGTCACAACACTTCCATCAACCAATCAATTGATAACTTTGTTTTATGTTTGTTCCTGTCTAAAGACACCTTCTTCAATACATATTGTTGACTCATTGACATTAATCTCAAGCGCAGCTGACTATGACGCATGCTTGAATGAAGCTTATCCAGCATGTATTTTCTCTGTTGGACATACAGCATTCTTGAATGTAGGAACAATAGACAGCACTTCAGGGATGTGTTGAGGACATTTTAAACAGTCAAATCACCAGCAGAAAGAATGAGAATGTAAAACTGAGGCACAAATAGGCTGCAAAAAGGCTCTTGTTCACAGTGTGGGGCTGAAACAAGAAGTTGGAACACTGCCTTGTTAGATCTCACCCAGGGATGTGTGTGTCGGGTGTCTCAAATTTTTCACCACCTTGGACATGTTCTTGAATGATTATAAAGAACCGCAAGTGTTGACTTTGGGGTCATAAATACATTTTAGAAAGCAGATGAATTTGCAAATATGGAATCCACAAATAATGAGACTCTACTGGTGTTGGCTTACTGGGAAAAGAAGGAGGATTTCTTGGAAGGTGACTTGAATTGATAGCTGCAGGTTTCCTGATTCCCTGCTCAGTGCTCTATAGTGGTTTAAATTTTGTGGTTATTTTAGCCTGGGCGTGGTGGGTCATGCCTGTAATCTCAGTAATTTGGGAGGCTGAGGTCGCAGATCACCTGAGGTCCGGAGTTCAAGACCAGCCTGGCCAAAATGATGAAACCCCATCACTACTACAAATACAAAAATTGGCTGGGTATGGTGGCAGGCACCTGTAATCCCAGCTACTGGGGAGGCTGAGGCAGGAGAATTTCTTGAGCCCAGGAGGCAGAGGTTGCAGTGAGCTGAGATTGTGCCACTGTACTCCAGCCTAGGTGACAGAGTGAGACTCCCTCTCAAAAAAATGTTTTTGGTTGTTCTAAACATTTGTTTCCAATAAGCTTTGGTATCAGACGTTCCTCTATAAGCCACTCGAATGCTATTGAGTGGAAATAAAGGAAAGAGTTAGAAAAGCCAGACGCGGAAGCAGAGAAACTTTTCCATCCAGGAGTTTTGTTCTGGCAGATAGCCTGCTTCTGTTTCCTGCGGACCTTTAAATTTGGGGACCTAATTCTAGTCACTGTGCAGGCATAATTCGCAACTCACTCCAGTGTAATTAATTCCTCCTCCCCACCTCACCTCTAACTCCCCCACTTCCCTATTTCCAAACATCACCCAAAAAAGGAATTAACAAAATTTCTTTTCTGACTTGTGACTTGTCCCAAAGAGCATGGTGCCTCTAATTGGGTGATTTCTATCAGAAAGTTGGGAGCAATTTTATGTTGTCTTTAAACCAGAACTCTTCCCTTCCGGGCAACACAATTCCAATTTTTATAATGAAAATCACTGGAAACAGGAATTTTTGTAAAAAGCAGTTTGAGAAAGGCAGTTACAGAAAACAGGGCTCAGCAATGCAGCCAGACCATGGTAAGAAAAGTTCTGGAGTGGAGTGATCGTATCTAGGCTCTGGATTGAACAAGGGACAAAACTCAGTGGCTAGACCCAGCTTTATTAGTCTGTTCTCACACTACTATAAGGAAATACCTGAGACTGGGTCATTTATAAAGAAAAGAGGTTTAATTGGCTATGGTTCTGCAGGCTGTACAGGAAGCATAGCAGCTTCCAATCAGGGCAGAAGGCAAAGAGGGAGTGAGACATCTCACATGGCCAGAGCAGAAGGAAGAGAGGAAGGGGGAAGGTGCTACACACTTTTAAACAGCCAGATATGAGAACTCACTATCATGATGACCGCACTAACGTGGATGGCGTTAAACCATGAGAATCTGCCCCAGGATCCAGTCACCTCCTGTTGCAGGCCGAAAGAGTGAGGGTCGTGATCAACTCAGTATAGCACTGGAGGCTCTATGAGTAAACAGCAAACTTCTCATGAAAGCAGGTTGTTGGCAAACTGACAAACTGCATCTGCCACCCAGAAGGAATGCTGAGTGCAGTCACACCCCCAGTGTAGTGTTTTTTGTGATGAGACATATCTGAAGCCTGTTAGCAATAATGCAAACCTATGATCAATTAAGCAGCTGACCAATCATTGCCTCCTCCACCCTGCTCTTTCTACCCAACTATCGGGAGAACCCACTCCTGATGGCTAACGTCGGTTCTTTTGTATTTCCTAGGTGTCTCAGCTGGTTTGAGAGATAAAGGGAAAGAGTACGAGAGAGAAATTTAAAGCTGGGTGTCCGGGGGAGACATCACATGTAGGCAGGATCTGTGATGTTCTCTGAGCCCTAAAACCAGCAAGTTTTTATTAGCAATTTTCAAAAGGGGAGGGAGTGCATGAATAGGGTGTGGGTCACAGAGATCACATGCTTCACAAGGTAATAAAATATCACAAAGCAAATGGAGGCAGGGCGAGATCACAGGACCACTGGATGGGGCGAAATTAAAATTGCTAATGAAGTTTCGGGCATGCATTGTCATTGATAACATCTTATCAGGAGTCAGGGTTTGAGAGCAGACAAGCTGTCTGAGCTCTACAGGAGACCGGGGCTTATTTCATCCCTTCCACTTCGACCATAAAAGACGGCATGCTTCCAAGGGGGCCTGCCCTCAGGGGCGCATTCTCTTTCTCAGGGATGTTCCTTGCTAAGAAAAAGAATTCAGCAATATTTCTCCTATTTGCTTTATAAAGAGGAGAAATATGACTCTGTTCCGTTTGGCTTATTGGCGGCCAGTTCAAGGTTACCTCCCTTGTTCTCTGAACATTGCCGTTATTCTGTTCTTTTTTTAAGATGCCTAGATTTCATATTGTTCAAACACACATGCTCTACAAACGATTTGCACAGTTAACACAATCATCACAGGGTCCTGAGGCGACATATATCCTCCTCAGCTTACGAAGAAGATGATGGGATTAAGAGATTAAAGACAGGCATAGGAAATCACAAGGGTATTGATTGGGGAAGTGATAAGTGTCCATGAAATCTTCACAATTTATGTTCAGAGATTTCAGTAAAGACAGGTGTAAGAAATTATAAAAGTATTAATTTGGGGAACTAATAAATGTCCATGAAATCTTCACAATTTATGCTCTTCTGCCACAGCTTCAGCCGGTCCCTCCGTTCGGGGTCCCTGACTTTGTGCAACACCCAATAAATACAAAGGGCTATAGAAGCTCAGGGCAGCTGCCCTTGCTCACTAGAAGCTGGGAGCCCTCTTCTTCTTCCCTGGTCCCTTCCTTTAAAATAGTTACTTTGGTCTTAAGTTTTCATTTCTACATTTGCCCCCTTCGTTCAGTCCCATAGTAACCATGGCAAACCACAGCAACCTCCCACAAGGCCCCACCTCCAATACTGGCGATTATCATTGAACAAGAGATTTAGGTGGAGACTCAGATCCAAACTGTATCAGCAGTCCTACTTGTACTTACTGTGTAACATTGCACAAGTCTTTCCTATTTTCTGTTCTTCCATTTTCTAATTGTGAAATGAGGGGTTGAACACTTCGGAAGATAACTCCCAGTCTTAACATTCTGGGACACTAGAAAGATGAAATAAAATCAAAGTATACTGTTTGTCTACTTTATTAATTTATTTAAAAGTATTTTGAAGTAGATTTTGACCTACTTTACTTCTAAACAAATGTTGCTAAGGCCAAAATATTTTAGTTTTTAGGGTTTTAGAGTCTCCACTGACATGCACTAAATGTCTGTATTTATATAGTCATGTGATATGGTTTGGCCATGTCTTCACCCAAATCTAAACTTGAATTTTACCTCCCAGAATTCCTACGTGTTGTGGGAGGGACCCAGAGGGAGGTAATTGACTCATGGGGGCTGGTCATTCTCGTGCAATTCTAGTGATAGTGAATAAGCTTCAAGAGATCTGATGGGTTTATCAGGGGTTCCCGCTTTTGCTTCTTTCTCATTTTCTGTTGTCTGATGCTCTATGAGATGTGCCTTTCACCTTCCACCATGATTCTGAGGCCACCCCAGCTACATGGAACTGTAAGTCCAATTGAACTTCTTTTTGTTCCCAGTTTCAGAAATGTCTTTATCAGTAGCATGAAAATGGACTACAGTACATTGGTAACAGTAGAGTGGGGTGCTGCTGAAAAGATACCCAAAAATGTGGAAGCAACTTTGGAACTGGGTAACATGCAGAGGTTGGAACAGTTTGGAGGGCTCAGAAGAAGACAGGACAATATGGGAAAGTTTGGAATCTCCTAGAGACTTGTTGAATGGCTTTGACAAAAATGCTGTTAGCAATATGGACAATAAGGTCCAGGCTGAGGTGGTCTCAGATGGAGATGAGGAACTTGTTGGGAACTAAGCAAAGGTAACTCTTGTTATGTTTTAGCAAAGAGACTGGTGGCATTTTGCCCCTGCCCTAGAGATTTGTGGAACTTTGAAGTTGAGAGAGATGATTTAGCAGAAGAAATATCTAAGAAGCAAAGCATTCAAAAGGTGACTTGGGTGCTGTTAAAAGCATTCCATTTTTAAAAGGGGAATAGAGAATAAAAGTTCAGAAAATTTGCAGCCTGACAATGCAGTAGAAAAGAAAAACCAATCTTTTGAGGAAAAATTCAAGCCAGCTGTAGATATTTGCATAAGTAGCAAGGAGCCTAATGTCAATTCCCAAGACCATGGGGAAAATGTCTCCAGGCCATGTCAGAGACTTTCATGGCAGGCCATCCCATCACAGGTCCAGAGGCCCAGGAGGAAAAAGTGGTTTTGTGGGCTGGGCCCAGGGTCCCTATGTTGTGTGCAGCCCAGGAACTTGGTGCCTTGTGTCCCTTGCTGCTCCAGCCATGGCTGAAAGGGGACAACATGGAGCTTGTGATGTGACTTCAGAGGGTGGAAACCCCAAGCGTTGGCAGCTTCCATGTGGTGTTGAGTCTGCAGGTGCACAGAAGTCAAGAATTAAGGTTTGGGAACCTGTGCTTAGATTTCAGAAAATGTATGGAAATGCCTGGATTCCCAGGCAAAAGTTTACTGTAGGGGTGGGTGTTGGGGTCCGTGCCGGGGGTGGTGGAGAATGAAAGAACACACAAAAGACAAAGACACACAGTGAACATGGCGGCCGCGCTCAGAGCCTCCCCCTCACTTTATTTATACTCCATAAACCCCACGTCAGCAGAAAGAATGCAATGCAAAACAAACTTTCTTTTCCCAGATGTAACCTTCTACTCAGTTCTTTGTTTCTATGCTCTTCCTTATCTGCCCGCCTTCTTGGCGCCTACGGGAGTTCATTAAAAGTTCAATTGGAGATACTGTCCTTGAGCCCTATCTATTCTCAGCATACTGTTTTCAAAGGCCCCTGCATTTCCCCCCTTTTTTTTTTGTTTTGCCTCAATCCTAAAAAGGTAGCCCATATTTGTTCTTGTGTTTTCTTTTGTGTTTGGAGGTGACGGAGGGAGCATGGAATCACCAAAAGAAGTAGACCCAATCCAAGTGCCCAAAGCAATATACTTCCAGAGATTGTAGAAATCCATGTCTTCATCTGGGTCCATGGGTTAAAGGCAGCAAGGCGCTGACCCAGCTCCTGAAGGGTTACAGTTCCGGACAATACATGTAATTGTTGTCGAAATGCTTCGGAAATGTTCTGAGTGAGCTCTGGGATGTCCAAACTAATATTTTTATGGCCTATTAATAATTTTTGGATTACGGTCCAATTTTGAGAGATGTTAAAAAGCACAGGCGTTACACAAAATTGAGAGGAGTTCCAATCACATTGTAATGTTATCCGAGTACTGAGGACAGTGAGCTGATCTCCAAGCCATGTCAAGGCTTGTTCCATGTTGTCCAATCTTTCAGCAAGTTGAGAATCAATGTTTCGTTGTTGAAGCCATAACCGGTGAGATTGTTCGTGCCATTGCTGCACAAATTCAGCATTTTGTATGCTTTGATGAAGAGCAAGCCCTGCTATGGCCGCAGTGGAGACGATGGCGACAAGGCTCATCACCGAGGCAATTATAAGTCCAAGGGCATGGAGGGTTCACTGGAGAGAAGTCCAAATATAAGTCTCAAGAGGTGATGCCCCCCACGGTCGCATAAGGTTAACAGGTAGCCAAATTTCCTTACGAGCCCTGAGGATATAAATATCCTCAGTAAAGTTGTGCCACCAGGAATAATTGAGGCAAGACAAAAATGTACACATATCTGTACAATTAACAATCCCCGTATCATTATCCCATGTCAAATTCCCTGCTAATAATAGGTAGGGCTTACGGACACAAGCAATAATATATCAGGAGGTATTTCGATATAACTGAATATGAAAGGAGTAATTCGGGTTAGAAAGATTAAGGGGCATATTCCCCACAAAAGTGCTAATGGCATCGCCTGCAGCTAACAACTTCCAAAAATAACTCTGTACTTCAGGCCTCCTTCACGCCATACCAAGGTTTCATTAGTGTTAGCAGCAATACTTTTATTTACCCAGTGTCATTTCAAAGGTATGTGACTAAATTTTGTTTAAAATCACCGTGCATACTTCAATCAGTTATTTGCATCCCATTGTATTCTAATAAAATCCAGGGTTAAGTTCCCCGACATTGTTGTCACTCCAGCACCTCAATATTAGGAGAAACCTCTAGAATAGGACAAAAAAGTAAAGAACTAGGAATAGTTTCATTACTATATACAGTATGATTATATTAAAAACTTCTAGTTACAATAATAACTATTAGCAGCCACATGACTATGATTATAACGAACAGCCCAGGCTTCATGCGATCTTCGGAGACAATGAGAACTATTTCCCATACATATTGGAACTCCTTCCACTCCAAATTGATATGTGTTGTTTATAATTCCTGTTTCCCGTTCTATATTGTCCTTGTCTATATAGGGGGACGGCATCCAAATAGTGTCATTGGTGAAAACCTTAATTTCCGCCTCCCCCCACGCGACTCCCTGATACAAGGACGGAAAGGGAATATAAGTCCAATATTCATACAAAGCCTCACTAAGAGAAATAAGTCCCCCGCCGAGGCACATCCAACAAAGGAAGAAATGCATGCTGAATCCAGTTTTCTTTTCAACAGGGTTTCAATCATCTTGTAGGAAACCACTCAGGTCCGCTCCCTGTAAGGACAAGAGCATAGCCCCGTCCCTGTTTTAGAACTTGCCCTTGAACATACTTACCTTCTTCATTAGGATACCAAACCTTTAAACTGTCAGCGGGGACTATCACCGAGGGAGGTGAGGAAAGATGGGTTACGGCAGCAGAATCTTGCAATTGTCTCCATTGATTCAAAAAAATTAAGGTAAAAAGAACCTTCAAAATCTGGTTTCAAAATCTGGTTTCTGGGGGACTCATTTCCCCCTTTTTGTTTTGTTTTAATAGTTAAGTTTTTAAAGTTAAATTTGCACGCTCAATGATGGCTTGACCTTGACTGTTGCCCGGGATACCGGTGATATGTTGAATATTGTATTGCTGTAAGAAAACTTGTAATTTATGAGAGACATAAGCAGGGGCATTATCAGTTTTAAGTATAAGAGGAATGCCCATGATGGCGAAACAAACTAAGAGATGAGTAATAACAGAAATGAGAAAAGGTATCAATGGTATGATGAACATTTTAATCGTCCAAAAGAAGGGACATCTCGTGGATTAACCCCAGGATGGAAGGATGGAATGCTCAAAGGAGCACAGGAAGGACAAGCTCGAATAAGAGAACGAGCTTGTTTATGAGTTAAATGAAACCATCGTTGAAGGCCAGAACTATTAGTGTGATGTAGAGTATATTTTTGTTCTGAAGCATGTAGGTGGCCGATTAAAAGCAAATCAATCTGAGTATTACCATGAACTAATGGTCCAGAAAGTTGAGAATGAGAACGAAGATGAGTGATGAATAAAGGAGCTCGACGTTGGCTCAAAGTAAAGGATAACAAAGAAAAGAATTACTGAAGAGAAGAAGTAGCACAAAGAGGTAAAGTGGCCTGAGAAATATAAGAAGTAACATAAACGGCGTATTGAGAATCACTAACAATGTTACAACCAGTAGTACGGAAATCAAGTAAGACCATGAGAATAGCAAACAATTCTCCCTATTGCACTGAGGGATAAGGATAAACTGTAACTCAAGATTAATGAAGCTTCTTGCCAAGAATCAGAAGTTGCAAGAAGATAAGTGATCTGACTATGAGTGAATTGAGAGATAATTAAGGAAGGATCTCCTCCCCAAAGTTGTCGACAGTGATGCCGTCCTTTGATGATCAGTTCAGCTAAACGATCGATATAAGTAGCCAAGTGTTTAGATATTTAATTGGACAAAAAGATCCATTTTAGTGGTCGACTAGTTTGATGAATCATTCCTGTGGGAGAAGGTAAAGTATGAAATAAACAAAAGGAAGGGCCTTTTGAAGTTGCTCTTCAACAAGCTGGAGTTCCTGTAAAGCCAAAGGAGTTAAATGGCGTGAGTTGTCCAAGTGACTGTCTCCTTCTAGAATAGAAAAAAGATGTTATAACTGATATGTTGGTATTCCTAAAACAGGATGCATCCAATTAATGTCTCCTAGAAGCTTTTGAAAATCATATAATGTTTTTAAATGATCACGTCGAATTTGAATTTTTTGGGGTTGAATATTTTGTGCCCCCAAGGTCTAACCTAAATATTGAATAAGAAAATCCAGTTAAATTTCTTCTGTGGCAATATTAAGTGAGTAGAAAGAAAGCTGAGTTTGTAATGATACAAAAGCATCTTGCTGCTTTTCACTGGTTTTAACTTTGTGGGATAAGGGCAGGATTAGGAAGACCAGGCTGTAAACTTTCCCTAGGTTTAATGTAAACATTTATAGTTTTAAGACAAGACAAAGACAGGAATTCCATGCAGAAATACGTGGCTTTATATTCCTCTCGGCCATTTGTTTTTTGACTTACTCTTTTAGAGTCCTAAGTATTTCTTTAAATAATGGTCACTGTTTCACCTAAATAGGAGTAGTGGCTATGAGTTTAAAGGATTGTAGCCCATTTTGAACATCATATTTTTGGCAGCTGAGGAAATATGAGGAATGTTTTAAAAAGCAGCAAATTGTTGTGAAAAATCTTGTTCCCCAAAATTAATATTGATAGGAACAATATAAAAATAAAAAAAACACTTGACCTTGTTGACCTTTAGGACCGACACAGGTTAAAGGTTCTACGTCTTGATAAATCACAGAAGCAGCACCCAAGCCAGTGAGTATAACTGAAACTTGTCTTTTTTCCCATTGTATAGGCCACTAATTTAAACAAATAATAGACATATTCACCCCCGTATCAATTAACTCCTTTAAAACTATCCCATTAATGTGCAATGAACATAAGGGCTTTTGATTAGAAACTAAAGTTTCCCAAAAAACAGTTTTTTCTGCGCTACGAAACCCTCTCTATTGAGAATACGTTCCCCTGCCTCTAGGCGTATAAATTGTGAAACTTGTACCAAAATAAAAATTTTATTAGTAATATCATGTCCTTTTGGCAAAGGGCCACACACTCTAATAGCTAATGTATATACTCCTCTATTAGGAGACAAAGTATAAGGCTGAGTAATAGCTAAGTCAGCAGCGGCGCTCTGCTTAGTTGCCGCATAAAGCTGAGAAACTGGGGTAAGGTGTGGGATCCTTAAGGAGGACTTGAATTTATTCCTTAATGTTGTAGGCCATTGCTCACTGAATATTGTAGTAGACTTGTATTGTAATTGTTGGGGCCCCAAGCCTGTGGGCCCCGGCTCCCGTTTCCCAGGAGAGGAGACAGTAAATTTCCACTTTTATCAGTTTTGGAAAGACATTTATTTGTCCAATGTCGACCTTTACCACAATATTTGTACACCTCTGAAGGCAGCTTTCTGCCTTGAGGGATGAAAGTGTTCAATTTTTATGACATTCTTTTTTGAAATGTCTAGGTTTACCACACTGAAAGCAAACACCTTGTTTGTTATTTCCTTTTAAGGCTTTAGGCAAAGCTCCAGCAAATAATTGAGCATTATAAATAGCCCCTCCAACACTAACACAAGTTTTAATATATTTATCTAAATTGGCCCCATTGGCCTTTAACGATTTTAACAATTTTTAACAGTCAGCATAAGCATTTTTAAAAGACAATGTTTGTAACAAAATTTTTGAAGCAAGGCCAGCACCCACAATTTTGAAGACAGCATCCTGAAGACGGGCTACGAAATCTGGATATAGTTCATTTATGCCCTGTAAAATCTTCACAGAGGAAAGGGAACATTTTCCTGTTATCTCTACCTTATTTCAGGCCCTTAAAAACAAAGTCTTGATTTGAGTAAAGGCAACATCATCTAAACCAGCCTGAGCATTAAGAGTAGCATATTGGCCCGTGCCTGTGAGTTGTTCCTCAGTGGGTCCAGGGGGAATCACACATAATATTTTTCCTAGCCTATACATGTGCCTTGTTCATTTACCAGCTGTGCAATTGTAACCACTGAGAACGATCAAGAAAAGCCTTCCCCAAAGTCTTCCAGTCTATAGGAATTATCAAATTTTCTGATGAAAAATATCAAGAAGACCAAGGATAAAAGGAGATTGAGGTCCATAGTTAGAAATGGCAGCTTTCATTTCTTTTTAAAAATTTAATTTGTAAGGCATTAAATTGGACATTATTGCCACAATTTGAAAACTGAGCATTAGGAGCAAAAGAAGTACAAATAATTGGAAACAGATCCAGCTCCTTAAAAATTTTTTTTTAATTAAAAGTATATATAATATATAATAATACTCATATCCCCAAATATAAAGAATCTCAACATATTAATAAGAAAAGGCAAATAACCCAACCAAAAGTAGCAGAACAAGGAAATGACAATAAACCTATATGTCTAACATCATTACTCACTAGGAAATATGTATATTAATACCAAATTGAGAATCATTACATACATAATACAATGGTTAAAATTTAAAAACACAGAAAATATCAAGAGGTATTTAATGTGTTAAGCAGCTCGAATACTCAACTTCTGTTTGGAGTGTAAATTGGTGGAACCTATGCACCCCTATAACAGAACAATTTCCTAGCTGGGGTTATTAATACTATATTAATATTAATAGTTAATATTAATGTGCTTATTTATTAACTATTGAAATATTCATAATATTTTAACAAACAACAAGATATACATATACTCTGGTTTTGACATATTAAACAGGTGTTTAGTATAAATTTAAAGTATGTCTGATGTGAACAGGGCTTCAACTTTGCCAAACAAAGGTAAAGATAAGGAAGTCGGGGGGTTGGAGGCACTGGAAAATCCTCTTTTAACAGGGCAGAAGGAAAAGAAACAGGGAAAGCTCACAAAGGTGAATTAGAAGAATATATCTGTAATATTTGTTGAAGCATTTCCATAATACACTGCATGTCAGAATTTCCCTTAGAAGAAGGAAGAGCTGGCTTTTTCTCTTCTCCCCCATTTGCTACCCCCACCATCCTCTGTTATCCTGGCACAAATGGGCTCCATTTCAGATTTTTTTATTTTTTTATTTTTCCAAATCCTCAGATACCTTTCTTCCTGTGGCTACATTACCACACTCTGAATCAGTCTCAAGTAACTCTAATGTCTGAGTGATAGAGTCACACAAGGTCCACAATTTTAGAGGCATAATATCCCCTAACTGGAGAGCTCTAAGCAGAGTTTTTACTACCTGTAACCATTCTCTGCGATTCAGCTGCACTTTAGTCTGATACTGAAACTAGTAACAATGTTGTTCAACATGGGCAAACAATCACTTCAAAGTCTTTTTCTTTCACTTCTACTCCTATAGACAGCAATAGTCCTTGAAACAACCGTAAATATTCTGAGGCCAGAGAGATGGAATTCCCCATAATGAAAGCTTAAGAAGGTTCCCCTTAACAATATCTGGGCCTTACCCGCCCCTAGGGGGTTCCCCTTCTTGTTCTCCCCTACTCACCCGTGCTGACCCTGCTCGCTGCGCCACTTGTTGGGGTCCTTGCCGGGGGTGGTGGAGAATGAAAGAACACACAAAAGACAAAGACACACAGTGAACATGGCGGCCGCGCTCAGAGCCTCCGCCTCACTTTATTTATACTCCATAAACCCCACATCAGCAGAAAGAATGCAATGCAAAACAAACTTTCTTTTCCCAGATGTAACCTTCTACTCAGTTCTTTGTTTCTATGCTCTTCCTTATCTGCCCGCCTTCTTGGCGCCTACGGGAGTTCATTAAAAGTTCAATTGGAGATACTGTCCTTGAGCCCTATCTATTCTCAGCATACTGTTTTCAAAGGCCCCTGCAGGTGGGGCCCTCATGGAGAACTTCTGCCAGGGCAGTGTGGAAGGGAAATGTGGGGTCAGAGCCCCCACACAGAGTCCCTACTGGAGCACCGTCTAATGAAGCTGTAAGAGGGCCACCATCCTCCAGACCCCAGAATGGTAGATCCATTGACAGCTTTCACTGTGCACCTGGAAAAGTCACAGACACTCAATACCAGCTCATGAAAGCAGCCAGGAGGGAGACTGTACTCTGCAAAACCACATAGGCAGAGCTGCCCAAGACCATGGGAACCCACTTCTTGTATCAGTGTGACCTGGATATGAGACCTGGAGTCAAAGGAGATCACTTTGGAGCTTTAAAATTTGACTTCCCTGCTGGATTTCGGACTTGCATGGGCCCTATAACTCCTTTGTTTTGGCCAATTTCTCCTATTTGGAATGGCTGTATTTACTCAATGCCTGTACCCCCATTATATCTAGGAAGTAACTAACTTGCTTTTGATTTTACAGGCTCATAGGCAGAAGAGACTCGCGTTGTCTCAGATGAGACTTTAGACCGTAGACTTTTGGGTTAATGCTGAAATGAGTTAAGACTTTGGGGAACTGTTGGGAAGGCATGATTGGTTTTGAAATGTGAGGTCATGAGATTTGGAGGGGCCAGGGGTGGAATGATATGGTTTGGCCATGTCTGCACACAAATCTCAACTTGAATTATATCTCTCAGAATCCTCACATTTTGTGGGAGGGACCCAGGGGGAGGTAATTAAATCAAGGGGGCCAGTCTTTCCCATACTATTCTCCTAATAATGAGAATCTTCCTTCTCTTTATGATGCCTATTCACCTGTGCTCTCTCTTTGGAAAACCCATGTTCCCATTTGTCCTTTTAGGAGGGGTTCATTTGTTCAGTTTTTGAGAATACGCTTATGTCTCACCTAAGCTGTGAAGCCTTTCAATAACAGGTTTATTTGCCAGGTTTATTTGAATTTCTCCACCCCATATTGGGGGAGAGTTCCAGCAAAGTTCTGGTAACTCTGGTAAACTTACTTATTTATACACTCATCTTCCTCACTAAACTGTGAATCCTTGACACACATGGATAAATCTCATGAAATCTGATGGGTTTATCAGGGGTTTCCCCTTCTGCTTTTTTCTCATAGTCTCTTTTCTGCAACCCTGTGAAACATGCCTTTCACCTTCCACCACGATTGTGAGGCCTCCCCAACCATGCGGAACTGTAAGTCAATTGAACCTCTTTTTGTTCCCCATTTTGGGTATAGCAGCACAAAATGAACTAATATATTGTAGTACTCTTGGTAAGAAAGTCTAATTCCTTAGGGAAGGATCTAACATGTTTTATTATTTAACCCTTGCCTACCAACTCAGTCTTACCTCTCCTCATCCCCCCGCCTCTCACCTTTCCCATTATTCACCCCACATCAAACCATGCAGAATGTTTTCACTTCCTTCTCTTTATTAGGCCTATTTACCTGTTCTCTCTCTTTGGAAAACCCATGTTCTCTTTTGTCCTTTTAGAAGGGGTTCATTTGTTCAATTTTTAAGAATACACTTGTGTCTCACCTAATCTATGAAGGCTTTCAAGAATATTGCCAGGTTTATCTGAATTCCTCCACCCCATACAAGTAAAGAGTTCCAGCAAAGCTCTGGTAACTCTGGTAAACTTCCTTATTTTATACACTCATCTTCCTCACTAAACTGTGAATCCTTGACACACATATATATAGCCATGTACTGCATAATTACGTTTTGCTTGGATATACAATGATGGTTCCATAAAATTATAATGAAACTGGAAAATTCCTATCATCTTATGATTTGTATCCTCATGATGTCATAGGGCAGCACATTAATCACATGTTTGTGGTGATGCTGGTGTGAGCAAACCTACTGCACTGCCAGTCATATAAAAGTATAGCACATGCAATTATATACAGTACATAATACTTGGTAATAACCATAAATAACTCTATTACTGGTTATGTATTTCCTCTACATTTATCATTATTTTAGAGTGTACATTGTCTTTTTTAAAAAAGTCAACTGTGAAACAGCCTCAGGCCGGTCCTTCAGGCGGTAATTCAGAAGAAGACATTGCTGTCACAGGATATTTCACAGGAAGGAGGTAAGACGTGAACCTGATGTTGAAATGCTGTCTCCTATGAGAACTCCATGTGTGTTATTGCCACTGAAGACCTTCTAGTGGGACAAGATGTGAAGGTGAAAGACAGTGATATTGATGATCTTGACCCTAAATTAATGTGTGTTTGTGCCTTATTTTTTAACAAAAAAATTATAAAGTAAAAAAAAATGAAAAAGTTTGTAATTGTATAAAGAAAGAAAAATTTTTGCACAGTTAAACAATGTGTTTGTATTTTTAGCTAAGTGTTATTACAACAGAGTCAAAAAGCTAAAAAGAGTGTAAAAAGTTACAGTAAGCTAAGGTTAATTTACTTATTGAAGAAAGAAATTTTCTTAATGAAGTGAAGCTTAAACATAAAGTGTTTATAAAATCTATGGTAGTATACAGTAATGACCTAGGCCTTCATATTCACTCACTCACTCTCTGACTCACCCAGAGCAACTTCCAGTCCTGCAAGCTCCATTCTTGGTGAGTGACCTATACAGGTGTACCAGTTCTTTTCTTTTATATTGTATTTGTATTGTACCTTTTATATGTTTAGATACACAAATACATAACATTGTGTTACAATCACAGTATTCAGTACAATAACATGCTATACATGTTTGTTGCCTAGGAACAATAGGCCATACCATATAGCCTAGGTGTGTGGTAGGCTATACCATCTAGGGTTGTGTAAGTACATTCTATGGTATTCACATTAGAAAATCAACAAATGACGCATTTCTCAGAACATATCCCCATAATTAAGTGATGCACGACGGTATCTTTTTACCCAAAACCCAGAGAAGTGTTTGACACATGGTAGATATCAGGAATGTCTCATGAATGAAGAATTAACTAATTAATGGATCCAAATAAAGAGGATGTGTGGAAAACTGAGGCATGCTTACTACAAATGAAGGAGTCAACTTCTACTTAGCACTAGCCGTGAATGCCATGATAAATGTGGGCCCAGTATTGCCAGATCTTCCAGTTTTTCAAGACAAGCAAAAAACTGTGATAAATGTGATTGTATTATGGAAAATACTATAATTTTTAATATTTTCAAGTCCTTTAAAATTATTTAAAATCTGGCCTGGCAAATATAATGTACACTTTCAAGTGTGCAATCTTTACCTGAGAAGAAAATCCATATTCTTTTGCATATAATCCATGCCTTTCCAAACTGGTACTTGCCTGCCTATATTCTCAACTGGGCACTCTTGACAATCACTTTCAGTTGCTATTTTAGTTTCAGTGTTTTGGTAACAACTCATATTCTGCAAGACCATTTTCCATAATGGGTTTCTCTTTCATTCTTTATTAGGAGAAATTTTCTCTCATTTCAGCCCCAGGTTCACATGTCTTACCTATTTCCTATGAATACTTCTACTCCATAGAAAGAGACACTGTCCCCTCCAGGATCCAGTAGAGCTCTGGGTGGACTTCTATCATTGTTCTTGACCCTGTATAGTATAGTCATTTGTCTGTGAGCTATTCCAAAGCATTCTTTTACTTATATATTTTGGAAAAATGTGCTCAATTCCTTCACTGTGCCAGAGACTGTGTGACTATTAGGGATTCAGATGTAACATCAACATTCTCCCTGCTTCCAGGGAGCATTCCATGTAAAAGAGACTGTATTTGTCTCTGTATCTCTATCACTTTGCACCAAATGATAGGGACTCAGTAAATTTTATTAAACGAGTAAAGTATACAGTGCTAATTTTCTGAGGATTTATGATGAACAATGCACTGTGGAGGAAGCAAAAAAATATACTATGGTGTCTTGCACATAGCAGGTACCATAGGAATACTTGGAAACGTGAATAAGAAGTGAAGTCCTCTGGATTTTTATGATTTTCCTGGGAATATCTATATATCTAGCTGCATCTATATCTACATACAGATGTAGATATATAAATGGAAAATAATAATTGCATTTGAAGTCCTATATATAAAGTAGATTATAAGGGTTACAGAAGTTTCATATAACAAAAGGTAACCATGGGATGGGGCAATTAAGGAAGAAATCAGTAAAGAGGTGGTTTCTGAGTTGTGGGTTAAAAGACTAATATGATTAGGTTGGGGGAGAAGAATGGAGCTTATGTTTGTTTATGAATACAGGTAGGAATGTAGGAATGGACAAGATTTATTTGGAGGTGAGAAAAGGGGAAGAAAAGAAGGGAAGTAATATTTAATGGACACCTTCTATGGACCATGCGTGAGGATACACATATTACACATCATTATCTCATATACTTACCACAGCCAGGCTGTAAGCTCCATAAGGCCAGGGCCTTCTCTACTTGATTCATCACTATATGCTTGCACCAAGCACCTGTGTTGCACATAGTAGGCATTCATGAAAATTTGCTAATAAAGGAATGGAAATGACCCTACCAAGGAGATACTATCATGCTTATTTTACAAATAAGGAAATCTAAGCTCCGAGATGGACAGTGACTTGCCTGATGTCCAGGCCAACAGTTCTCAAAGCATGGTCCTTGGATTAGCACCATCAGCATCCCTGGGGAACTTGTTAGGAAGAAAAATTCTTCAGACCTACTGAATCAGAAATCCAGGTGCTTCTGACTCACACCAAAGTTTGAGACATACTCATGCAGGGTATCAAGTGACAGTGCAAGGTCTGTCTGGCTTAGAATCCTAAACTGTGGTCTGCCTATAGCCAAGAAATTATTTAAGACTACATTTTCCGAAGTTGGTTTTGTGGAACATTTCCTGCCCAATTTAATAAATATTACTTGACAAAAAAGTTCCATGCCCCAGATATGTTTGGGAAATACTGCACTAAGCAAGGTAAAACAAGTTTCTTTACTGCAGAAATTGTCCAGGGTTTTGAAGTGCACTGTATTGTGCATTTCTGAGAAGGGAATATGATTTCCCAGTCTTATCTGAGGAAGAAGAGCATAGTAGTGAGTGTGGGCTTCAGTGGCTGACCACGTCAAATTCTGTCCTTATCATTGACTAACTTTGTGATCATGGGCAGTTAGCTAATAGCTATCTCTTAGTTTCCTAACCTGCAAATGCACAATAATAATTCCTACTTCATGGAGATTTAATGCAAGTAAATAATTGACCACAATTTCTGGTATACAGTAAGCTTGCAATAGATTTTAGCCATTATAATTATTCTTTTTTAAAAATGTTAGGTTCAGGTGTACATGTGAAGGTTTGTCATATAGGTTACCTCATGTCATGGGGGTTTATTGTACAGATTATGTTATCACCCATGTATTAAGCCCAGTACCCAAAATAGTTATTTTTTCTGCTTCTCTCCCTCGTCTCACCCTTCACCCTCAAGTAGACCCAAGTGTCCATTGTTACTTTCTTTGTGTTCATGAGTTCTCATCATTTAGCTCCCACTTCTAAGCGAAAACGTCTGGTATTCGGTTTTCTGTTCCTGCGTTAGTTTGCTAAGAATAATGGCCTCCAGCTCCATCCATGTTCCCGCAAAGACATGATCTTGTCCTTTTTTATGGCTGCATAGAATTCCATGGTGTATATGTACCACATTTTCTTTGTCCAATCTGTCATTCAAAGGCATTTAAGGTGATTCCATGTCTTGGCTATTGTAAATAATACTGCAATGAACATTTGCATGTACGTGTCTTTATGGTAGAATGATTTATATTATTTTGGGTATATACCCAGTAATGAGATTGCTGGGTAGAATGGTAGTTCTGCTTTTAGCTCTTTGAGAAATCGCCCATAATGCTTTCCATAGTGGTTGAACTAATTTACACTCCTACCAACAGTGTATATGCATTCCTTTTTTCAGCAACCTTGCCAGCATCTGTTGTTTTTTTACTTTTTAGTAACAGCTAACCTGACTGGTATAAGATGGTGTCTCACTGTGGTTTTGATTTACCTTTCTCTAATGATCAGTGATACTGAGCTTTTTTTCATAGGCTGTTGGCTACATGTATATTTTATTTTGAAAAGTGTCTGTTCATGTCCTTTGCCTACTTTTCAATGGAGTTGTTTGCTTTTCTCTTGAAAATTTGTCTGTTCCTTATAGATGCTGGATAGTAGACCTTTGCCAGATGCATACTTCGCAAACATTTTCTCCTATTCTGTAGGTCGTCTGTTTACTCTGTTGATAGTGTCTTTTGCTGTGCAGATGCTCTTAAGTTTAATTAGATCTCATTTGTCAATTTTCGCTTTTGTTGCGATTGATTTTTTGTGCTGTTGCTATGTCCAGGATGGTATTGCTTAAGTTGTCTTACAGGGTTTTTATAGTTTTGGGTTTTATATTTAAGTCTTTAATCCATCTTGAGTTGATTTTTGTATATGGTGTAAGGAAGGGGTCCAGCTTCAATCATGGGCATATGGCTAGCCAGTTATCCCCACATCATTTATTAAATAGGGAATCCTTTCCCCATTGCTTGTTTTTGTCATCTTTGTCAAAAATCAGATGGTTATAGGTGTGTGGCCTAGTTTCTGGGCTCTCTATTCTGTTCATTGGTCCACGTGTCTGTTTTTGTATCAGTGCCATGCTGCTTTGGTTACTGTAGCCCAGTAGTATGATTTGCAGCTGGGTAATGTGATGGCTCCACCCTGTTCTTTTGGCTCAGGATTACCTTGGCCATTAAGACTGTTTTTTGGTCTCATATGAATTTTAAAATAGTTTTTTTCTAGTTCTGTGAAGAATGTCACTTGTAGTTTGGTAAGAATAGCATTGAATCTGTAAATTGCTTTGGGTGGCATGGCCCTTTTAATAATATTGATTCTTCCTATCCATGAGCATGGGATGTTCTTCCATTTGTTTGTGTCTTCTTTGATTTATTGAACAGTGTTTTGTAATTCTTATGGTGGAGATCTTTTGCCTCCTTGGTTGGCTGTATTCCTAGGTATTTATTCTTTTCATGGCAATTGTGAATGCCTTTCTGATTTGGCTCTCAGCTTGGCTATTGTTAATGTATGGGAATGCTAGTGACTTTTGTGGATGGATTTTCTATCCTGACACTTCGCTGAAGTTTTTAATCAGCTGGAGGAGATTTTGGGCTGAGACTATGGGGTCCTCTAGATATAGATTCATCTTGTCTGCAAACAGGGATACTTTGCCTTCCTCTCTTCCTATTGGGATGCCCTTTATTTTTTTCCTCTTGCCTGATTTCTCTGGCTAGGACTTCCAACACTATGTTGAACAGTTGCATTGAGAGACAGCATCCTTGTCTTGTGACAGTTTTCAAGTGGAATGCTTCCAGCTATTGCCCATTCAATATAATGTTGGCTGCAGGTTTGTCATAGATGGCTCTTACTATTTTGAGGTATGTTCCTTCAATACCTAGTTTTTTAAGAGTTTTTTTTTTTTAACATGAAAGGATACTGAATTTTATTAAAAGCCTTTTCTGCATCTATTGAGATAATCATGTGGTTTTTGTCTTTAGTTCTGCTTATGTAATAAATCACATTTATTGATTTGCATATGTTGAACCAATCTTGAATCCTGGGGATGAAGACTACTTGATCATATGAATTAGCTTTTTGATATGCCACTGGATTCTGTTTGCAAGTATTTTGTTGGAGATTTTTGCATCAAGGTTCAAGGATATTGGCCTAAAGTTTTCTTTTTTTCTTGTGTTTCTTCCAGGTTTTGGTATCAGCATGATGCTAGCCTCATAGAATGAGTTGGGGAGAAGACCTTCCTCCTCAATATTTTTGGAATAGTTTCAGCAGAAATGGTACCAGCTATTCTTTGTACATCTGGTAGAATTCAGCTATGAATTCATCTGGTTCTGGGCTTTTTATGGTTGGTAGGCTATCTATTACTGATTCAATTTCAGAGCTCATTATTTGTCTGTTCAGGAAATGAATTTCTTCCTGGTTCAGTCTTGGAAGGGTGTTAAGTGTCCAGGAATTTATGTCTCTTCTAGGCTTTCCAGTTTGTGTGCATAGAGGTGTTTGTAGTAGTTTCTGATGGTTATTTTTATTTCAGTGGGGTCAGCGGTAATATCCCGTTTGTCATTTCTAATTGTGTTTATTGGAATCTTCTCTCTTTTCTTCTTTATTAGTCTAGCTAGCAGCCTATCTATCTTATTAGTTTCTTCAAAAAATAAACTTCTGATTCATTGATCTTTTGAATAGTTTTTTGTGTCTTGATTTCCTTCAGTTCATCTTTGATTTTGGTTTGTTGTCTTCTGCTACCTTTGGGGTTGATTTGTTCTGGCTTCTCTAATTCTTTCAGTTGTGATGTTAAGTTGTTAATTTGAGATCTGTCCAGCTTTTTGATGTAGGCATTTAGTGCTATGAATCTTCCTCTCAATATCGCCTTAGCTGTATTGCAGAGATTCTGGTATGTTGTATGTTTGTTTTCATTAGTTTCAAATAACTTCTTGATTTCTGCCTTAATTTCATTATTTACCCTAAAGTCATTCAGGAGCATGTTATTTAATTTCCATGTAATTGCATGGTTTTGAGTGATTTTCTTAGCCTTGACTTCTATTTTCATTGTGTTGAGGTCCAGTCGTGTTTTTGGTATGATTTTGGTTCTTTTGCATTTGCTGAGGATTGTTTTATGTTCAACTATGTGGTCTATTTTAGAGTATGTGCCATGTGGCAATAAGAAGAATATATATTCTGTTGTTTAGGGGGAGAGAGTTCTGTAGAGGTCTATCAGATCCATTTGGTCCAATGTTGAGCTTAAGTCCTTAATATCTTTGTTAAATTTCTGCCTCAATTATCTGTCTAATACTGTTGAAGGCTCTGTTATTTTGTGGGAGTCTGTGTCTCTTTGCAGGTCTCTAAGAGCTTGCTTTATGAATCTGGGTGCTTCTGTGTTAGGTACATATATACTTAGGATAGTTAGGTCTTCTTGTTGAATTGAACCCTTTACCATTATGCAATGTCCTTCTTTGTCTTTTTTTATCTTTGTTGGTTTAAAGTCTGTTTTGTTTGAAATTAGGATTGCAACCCCTGATTTTTTTTTGTTTTTCATTTGCTTGGTAGATTTTCCTTCATCTCTTTATTTCGAGTCTATGGATGTCTTTTCATGTGAGATAGGTCTCTTGAAGACAGTATACCTTTGGGTCCTTACTTTTTATCCATCTTGCCACTCTGTGCCTTTAATTGAGGCATTTAGCCTGTTTACATTCAAGGTTAGTATGATGTATGTCGATTTGATCCTGTCATTGTGTTGTTAGCTCGTTATTATGCTGGCTTGTTTGTGTGATTGCTTTATAATGTCACTGGTCTGTGTATTTAAGTGTGTTTTTGCATTAGCCAGTAGTGGTCTTTCCTTTCTATATTTAGTACTATTTTAATTTAATTTAATTTAATTTAATTTAATTTAATTTAATTTTAGAGATGTAGTCTCACTCTGTTGCCCAGACTGGAGTGCAGTGGTGTGATCTTGGCTCACTGCAAACTCTGCCTCCTGGGTTCAAGCAATTCTCCTGCCTCAGCCTTCAAAGTAACTGGGATTACAGGCATGTGCCACAATGCCCAGCTAATTTTTGTATTTTTAGTAGAGATGGGGTTTCACCACGTTGGCGAGGCTGGTATCAAACTCCTGACCTCAAGTGATCTGCCTGCCTTGGCCTCCCAAAGTGCTGGGATTACAGCCATGACCTACCGCACCCAGCTTTTAGTACTCCTTTCAAGATTTCTTGTAAGGCAGGTCTGGTAGTAAACAAACTCCCTCCCTCAACATTTGCTTATCTGGAAAAAAATCTTATTTCTCCTTTGCTTAGAAAGTTTAGTTTGGCTACATATGAAATTCTTGTTTGAAGGCTTTTTCTGTAAGAATTTTGTTTGCGTGTTTGTTTTTTGTTTTTTTGAGACAGAGTCTCACTCTGTCACCAGGCTGGAGTGCAATGGCGCAATCTCGGCTCACTGTAACCTCTGCCTCCCGGGTTCAAGTGATTCCCCTGCCTCAGCCTCTCGAGTCATTGGGACTACAGGTGAGTGCCATCACGCCCAGATAATTTTTTGTATTTTTAGTGGAGACGGGGTTTCACCGTGTTGGCCAGGATGGTCTCGATCTCCTGACCTCATGATCTTCCCGCCTCGGCCTCCCAAAGTGCTGGGATTACAGGCGTGAGGCACCGCACCCAGCCTCTGTAAGAATATTGAACATACGCTCCCAATATCTTCTGGCTCGTGGAGCTTCAGCTGAGAGGGCTACCATTAGCTGCATGGGATTCCCTTTGCAGGTGACCTGTCCTTTCTTTTCAACTGCCTTTAATATTCTTTCTTTTATTTTGACCTTGAAAAATCTGATGATTATATGTCTTGAGGATAATCTTCTTGTGTAAAATCTTGCAGGGGTTCCTAGTTTCCTTGGACTGGGTTTTGCTGTTCTCCTGAATCTTGATGATCTTCATTTCTATACATTTCTATACATGTTCTGAATTCTATTTCTATCATTTCAGCCAACTCAGCCTGGTTAGAGCTCTTGTTGGAGAACTGGTGTGGTCATCTGGAGGACACTCCGGCCATTTGTGTTACCAGAGTTCTTTCATTGGTTATTTCTCAACTCTGTGTGTAGGTGTTCCTTTAACTGCAGTGTAGATTGAGTATAGTTAATAGACTTCTTTTCTGGTTCTTTTCATAGGGCCAAGGCTTTGTACAGGGTCTTTATTTGAAGCTGACTTCTTCTCTTTGGTTTTACAGGGAGTGGGGGGGATGTTAGTGAGGTATATTTAAGTTGAAGCTTTGTGATGTGATCCAGTAGGTGGCATTTAGGCAGATTGGTCAGTTGGCAGACTCTTGCTTGGTTGTATGGCTCTCTTATGTTTCCTCACAGTTGCAAGTGTGTTCCCTCTCAATGCTTTGAAAGTATGGGCTCCTCTCTCCACTGAGTGCTGGCTGTAGATTGCAGTTTGGCACTACTAGGCTGCCCACTGCAGCTCTGGGCAATCTCAGGGTTTATGTTCCTCCCCTAACTTGAAGACAGCAGAAAAAGGGACCTTAGTAGTGGTAGTGGCCAAGGGTCTTTTGCTTGTCTTCTGGGGATGCCATCCCAGAGAGACGCAGCTCAACAATCGCTCAGTATATTCAGCCCAGGATAGAGGGTCTGTGCTGTGGGCCTAAGCTGAAGGTTCCCTATCTGGTGATGTGCAGCTGGGGGTGGGACCTGTGGTAGATGGACTGGCCTCCTCTCCTTGGGTCAATTGCAACTTGTTGGAGGTGTGGATAAGACACTTAGGGTCTTTACTCCTTCATTAGTCCAAGGGTAGCAAGGGCAGTTCCCCAGCAAAGGCAGTGGCAGAAGGGCTTTAAGTTGTCGCTAGGGGCTCTGTCTATGGACTTGCAAAGTTGCTATTGGCTCAATAGCCCCAGCAGGGGGTGACTGGAGGCCCAGGCGTGGATGACCTGCCTGGTGAGAAGATATGGGAACAGGCACCCAGGTAACAGTCCTGCCAGTTTTCCATAGAGCTGCTGTGGTATGCTGGGGGTCAACTCAAGTTTCTAGTCACTTTAGATTTTCTAGTACCTAACGAAACAGCAAAGATGTTTGCCTGGCCCTCCCTTTGGAAGCTCCATCCCAGGGAGGTATAGTCCTATCACAGACCCAAATGCACCTGTAGGTGGCTGGGGCCCCAGTTGGGAGGTCCCACCCAGTGAGGAGAAATGGGATCATAGAACCACTTAAAAATGCAGTCTGACCACGATTCAGTCAAACAGCTTTGTTGTGCTGGGGGTCCTCTTTAGCCCCTGGTTGCCTCAGACTCTCCAAGGCCCCAAGGCTGGAATGGCTAAGTCAACCAAACAGCAAAGATGGCGGCCTGCTGCTCCCCCTGGGAGCTTCATCTCAAGGAGGTATAATGCTGTTAGCAGTGGCTGGCTGGAATTCCAGGCCAGAGCATTTTATCCTGTGAGGTGCTGTGGAAGCGGGGCCTGCAGACTATCACTGCTCAGCCCCCTGGATTCAGCCCCTTTCCTAGGAGTATGTACAGGGGTCTAACATCCTACTTGCCAGAGTTGTAGCTGCTTTTACTGGGAAGCCTGAAAACCTTGGGTATCTAAGGCTCCTTGGTCTCCACATGTGCCGGAGTAGCTGCTCCTCCAAAACTCCATGTAGCTCTGTGTGTCAGACTGAAGGCCTTGGTGTTGTGGGTTCATGAGGGGATCTTCTGACCTTGGGGTTGCAAAGATCCATGGGAGAAGTGTGGGTTCTCAGGGTTACACATTTCCTCATAAGTTCTCTGGATGGGGTAGGTTCCTCTGGTTCCATGTTGCTCTTGGGTGGACCATTGTCCTGTCGTGCTTTTCTCCATTCTCTGTGGGTCAGGTTGTTTCCTTGATTAGTCCCAATGCATGCACCTGGATATTTCAGTTGAAGGTACTGTATTTACTTGCCCTTTCCATTCCTCTCTATGAGAGTAGTACATACCAGCTGCTTCCAGTCGGCCATCTTGGCCACCCCCTATGATTATTCTTAATGTTAATATTATCAATAATTTTAGAAAATACTGCACATTGACTTACTCAACATCCATGTCAACCTCTCTCTAGGGTGCCTTCCTATGCTAGTTGGAAATCTAAAAACTGCATTTGCCAGCTTGAGCTAAGGGGCAGAGTGTGACCTGGGTTATGCCAGGCAAACATTCTTAAATAAATTTTAGAAGAAAAAAGAGGCAATGAGAGGAGGCAACCCAATAGGGTGATTGAATCTTCTGGAAAGAGAAAATGGAGAACTATTCCATTCTTCTGGAGAAGCTGAGGCAGAAGTTCTGGAGTCCAGCCTTAGCATCACAGGTACCCTTGGCAGGTGGCTGCAGTGGCAGTAGGGATATCTGCTAGTCTGACAACCCAACACTTAATTGACAGAATAGTAGCTTTGGCATCACTTGAGGGCTTGTTAGAAATGAAGAAGCTCAGGCCATATGTCAGACCTACAGAATTGGAATCTGGATTATCCATGCCCCAGCAGATGTGTGTGCATATTAAAGTGTGAGAGGCATTGCATTAAAAGAGTCCTATGGGCCAGATCTATGGTGTGGCTAGACATCTCCACTAGCTACATTTTAGCATTTAACATTGTTATCTAAGATCATTTCATTCAAACTTTTTTTGTTCAAATTAGCTAGTATGGATTCAATTATTTGCAACTAAAAGTTGTGATTATATAACCACAGAAGTCTTTTTAGAGGGGAGGGGAGCATGTGACACTTTGCAAGTACTTTTGTAAAACAATAGAGAGGAAAAGGCCACTTATGTAATATGGGACCAGATTTTGGAGAGAAGTCCACTATTATTCTCTTGAATCTGTTGCTCATAAAGGCAAAGGAGCCTTGCATTAGCAAGTGTAAAAATCCTCAACTGACAGAACTGGATTGTGTTTAAAACAATCTGGCAATTTTCAATGAGAGCACTAATTTGCTTCCATACACTTTGGATAAACATTTATTTCTCCATACAGAAAATGTACTTCGTATGTGCAAAAGTCTTGGTTAGTTACAGCAAGATGCTGAGGTCATGTTTTAGAAAATAACTTAAGCCAGTTGGGTCAAACACACATCTTGGAATCTTCTTGGCAGAAAATAATAGGTCTAAAAAGTTTGGGGTGGCAGAGCACTAGCTGCCGCCCTCTAATTTTGCTACCAGTTTATCCTGAAAGCTAATCTCAGACCAAATTTTTCCATACCTATAAATATTTAAAAAACAAACAAACAAATATATCATTGGCAAGCTGACGCCAAAGAGTTCACACATGTGTTTTCTATAGTAGATCAAGCTCCAGATCTTTGTCTTTTCAGGTGCTGTAAACACCATTTTGAATAAAAGATTCCCCTGAGGTAAACATAACAACATTCTAGAGGCAGGGGTTTGTGACCCCTAAAGTCAACACCAGCCATCCAGAATCATCTCTCTTAGCCAATGCTGAGGAACATTTACAGCTAAACATTTTAGCACCATTCTTAGACTATAGGCCTTCCTGAAATCTTACATGCTGTTAGGCCAGAGTGAGGAGAGGAGAGTACAAATGTAAAATTGTGGGGACATCACTCAAATATTTTTGCCAATTTTAGTGCAGTTCACTGATGAAAGACTATTTCTAACAGGCATCATGCTAGCCAACCATCAATTTCACCAATTAAAAACACTTACGGCATGTACTTTGCTAAAAATAATGAAGCTTTGGGATGGATTCAAACTATTGCTCTAGTAGCTGCCTCAGGAGTATAATCTCTTTGGTATGATCCTGTCTGATCACCTTTGCAGTACATATTCTTGACTAGAATGCTTGTGGAGGCCCTTGCATTGTAACTTTTACCCTAAGGAATACACACATAATTTCACATTATTTGTTTTGGCTAAATTACAATTTAAAAGTATGGATGTGGGTTTGTTTGGCATAAGCAGTACGATGGATTAATAGGGAAACCAGGCTCAAGTACTAATAAAGAATGTATTAATTTATTTCTTCTCTCATTGATAGGTAAGCCAAGCATTGAGGTGGGGGGAGAGAGAGAGAGAGAGAGAGAAAGAGTGAAAGAGCGAGAGGAAGCAAGGAAGGAAGGAAGGAAGGAAGGAAGGAAGGAAGGAGAAAGGAAAGGAAAGGGAAAAAAAAAGAAAAGAAGATGTGGTCCTAGAGTCGGCAGAAGACACATAGTGAAAATAACATGGCAGATACTGTGGCAGATGAGCCCTAGGTGCTGTCATCACGTTGACAATGGGTAGGCATAGGAGGGGTGGAATCAAATGGGTAATTCGCCCCTGAGGACGTGACTTCCCCACGAAAGTGATATGTTAGGTATGTTTCAAGAATGGAGCAGAAGATGACCAGTCCATGCAGAGAGAGACAAAGTTGGGCAATGGTGTTGGTGTTTAAACAATGGCAATGTGCTTTAAAATCCACTTGAGTTATGGTGAGACCAATAAAGTTCTATTATTTTACATTCCTTGTCTCTCCTACTTGGCTCTACTTATGGATGGAAAAGAATGAAAGAAAGTTGGATTTTTAGATGCTCTAAACTAGAGTCTAATTGCTTTAGATTCAGAAAATCAGAAAGAATCTTAGAATTGTTACTGCTATGCTGAAAACTCTTAGTTAGGCATAAACCTCATTGTTTAAAAGCACTGGAGTTTTCCCCTTTGCGGAGGAAGTAAGGTAAAAGTTTTCTCAGGTTTTTTGATTGTTGTTATTTGTTTTCAGTTATTCAAGATACCTAGTTCCTTATTTTCACAGTTTCATATAATATATTCCTCAGGACTTCCTGTTCAGATCCTTATTCTGCCACTTACCAAGCAACTGGATTAACTGATTCAGCTTCCTAAACCTCTGAAGGGATAATGATATTGATTTTATTTATTATGAGAGTTAAATAATTTCTATAAAGTGCCTAGTCCCCTGTGCATCACCTAGTAGAGAAACTCAATATATGATAGTCATAAGAGTATTATATTATAAATAATATTAATAAAATTTTAAAAATTTTAATTTTTCATTGACTGTGACACTGCACAGGTGAGGAGGGGAGATTCACTTAGGGTGGTGGAATTTCCCTAGGCCAGGAGTCATTGAGCTATTGATTTATCCTGGCCATTGAGGTTTATTTTAGTTTCAAAACTGAGCTTACAAAGATTCCTGTATGTGGTAGTGGCCCAACTTGGCAGCCCTGAATAAAGATGTTATTTTGCATAAATCTTGAAGCTGCCCTATATTCAGGCTCACCCTTCAGTCTCCCAATTGCTGGCAATCCTCCCCACTGCTGATTCTTAATTTTCTCCTGGCTTCCACTGCTCAGGCCCTGGGTGTCTCCTGCAAGAACTTCCATTGCCTACCTCCATCACTGCCTTTCTAATCCAATAAAGTTATATTCTGACCCATCCATAGATAGTCAATAAAGACTCCTCCCCCCTCCATCAGTGGAAAGAGTATGCACTTCAAAGTCTGGAAAGCCTGGTATCCAGTCCTGGCCATGAATGAACAGTGTGGCCTTGGGAAGGCTGCTTCACCTCTCTGAGATTCTATTTCCTCAATTGTAAGATTAAGATAAAATATGCAGTTTAGGAATTATTGAGAGGATTGAGGAAGCTGATGCATGTAAAGCATTTTGTACAGTGTTGGTACAGAGTAGATGCTCAGGAAATAGGTAGGTGATACTATTTTTATTGTCTTTATCATCACCATTATTTCTATTATAACTTCTATTATAATAACTTCTCTCTTGGCGAGGGTATAAAATGCATAGGGGTTTGTATATATATGTATGTGTGTATATATAAAACTGTTTTCTCCTTACAGCTTATTTGTTGTTTTCACTTGATCCTTAGCACTTCTGTAAAAGTCAGAGATCCAGAGTCTTTACACAGCAACTCCCTAAGAAATGGTGTCACATGTGTGACACGTAGCACTTAGGCAAACATGATTCATTAAACACATCTTAAAGACAAGAAAAGCAAGTCATGGAGTATATGTGAATGTTTCAGACATAGAACTCTAACAAGATCAGCCTTTGAAAGGCAATTTGGTCTAAGGTTTAGAATATTTTAAAGAATGAGTTTTAAACTTCAGCCTTCTTAACCTGTCAGAACCAATAGCAGCAACAACAACACTATGAGGTTTCTCTTTCCTTCCTCACATTCTCAAGGGAGTGGGGGTGAGGAGAAGGTACAAGGATTAAGTATTAACATGAAAAGGACAGATCTAGGCCCAAGGCCTGAGAGGAGAGAAGGAGGGGATGTGGCTTTAATTAATTCCTTTTCCAACGAACCCCAAAGTCCTCTGAGAGAAGCTATAATAGAAGGTAACCTTGCAAACAGCTAGAAAGATAGGTCTGTGGGAACCAAATGGAGATAGGGGGCAAGCCTAAGGGTGAGCTGGCCAAGAACACCTCAAAAAAACCAAGTGTGGAACTTGCCCTAACCACAAACTGAGGAGAAAATGAAGATTTTCCTCTTTCCTTGTTTTCCCTATCAGCAGAGGTAACATATTTGTGTGTGTGTGTGTGTATATATATATATATATATATATATATATATATATATATAGTTTTGCAGTCACAGTAGTTCTAAAGCACATGTACAACTATTTTTACAGATTGTTGACTTTTCACAGAACTTAGAAATGAAAAGAGGAAGGAAGGCAGAGCTGATAAAGTACATTCACAGATGCTCAATTGAGATGGCTCCACCAGAAGTCCATTCTCCTTTCCACTGAAAGGTGGATTAGGCACCAAATGATATATTATAGAAGTAAGACTAGATTACTAGGTTCTACTATGTTCCAAGTACATTATTAGAACCTTTATATAGGTTGCTAATAAGACTCATCATAGCCATATGTTACAGGTATCATTATTCTCATTTGCAGACATGGAACTCCTGGGATAACTGACTTGCTTAGAGTAACACTACCAGCAGATGGTTCAAACTGTGGTCTGATTCCAACACCATTGCTCTTTCGTCTCATCCTGCTGCATTTAGAGTTTAATCTTTGGGGATGCAAGAGTAGCGTTAGCTATCAGAGTGATGGTGAATTTGGTACAACAACCCTTATTTGGAAGTTGTTCCAGGAAATGATGCCAAGTCTTTTAGTTCAATGGAATCCCTCTTTTCTATTGTGTAGTTCTCTCTCTTTCTTTCTCCTCCACATCTTTTTTTTTTCTTTCCTTACCTTTAGTCTATGTGACTTTCAAGGATAATAAAATCCGTATGTTTTTATTCATTTGGGCTTAACTCATCAAAATATGATTTTGAGAGTAGATTTGCAGAGAAGTGCATTTTAAAGCCCTCTCTCCCTGGAAAACAGGATGTCTACTGTGGCCAAAATCATAAAAACTTCAAACTTTAAGTGTTAGAGTTCAGCTTAATACATAGAAATAATGTGATTTGAGGGAGCTGTAATTTTAGACGAACACTGCTGTAAGCCAAGTACTTGAGCATATGAGCCTACATTAGTGCTATCAAATGAAAGCCTTTTAGGTGCCCAGTTAAGTAAATTTCTTCTATTACCATCATCATCATAAAAGATATCAACATTGTAGGCAAAATAGCGTTCATATTTTAGGATAGGAATGAATGTCAGAAGTCACATCACTCAATAGTGTGTTTATGGATGGGAAAACTGAGGCCCAGAAAGGTCTCGGGGTGTGTACACATCACAGGGCTAAACCTAAACTACTGGTTCCTGAACTCCAAGTTTACTGCTCCTTCTAAACCATTTCCTTGGCTTACTATAAAAAATACACATGACATTACATTACTTTTAGTCAAAATCTCTCCAAAATATTCACCATCTTTGAATCAGATGCTGCACTACAAATAAAAAAACTATTTCTCATATGTAGGGTAAAATAAAATCCCAGTTTGTCTACCAGCATGAAAAACAATCCTGTATACTGTTTACTTAAGTAAATGACTCTTGAACCTCACCCACAGTGGGGTACATCATAGATGGTAATAAATGTTTCTTTCCACATAAAAAGTAGAAAACTAATAGATAAAAATAGCTAACCTGTACCAGGCACCTTATATATATTTCAATAATAATAACAACAATCGCTATGTTAATAACTAGTAATTCATAGGTAAGATGCATGTTATGTTTGAATAAGGGTTTTGTAGTCAGAATCATTTCTGGGTGTGTAAGAACTATGTAATCCGAGGCAAGGATGACCTAGGTTATCCTAGGCAAGTTGAACTTCAGTATAAAAATCTTTAACTAGAATGAATAGCTATTCTCACTTTAGGGGTGTTGTGAGGATTAAAGAATGCCCATAGGCATGTATCTCAAATGTACAAAACGGCAGATTGGTTTTGATGGTGTTGAGAGCTTACAACATACCAGGTGCCTTGCTGAGCAATTTACAACAGTTTACCTTAGTCTTCACACCAACATTATCGATTAGTTATTATCCTCATTTTTTGGGTGAAGAAACTATTGTTTAGAGAGATGAATAAGGGGTATAACAGAGGCTCCAACTGAAAACTGGCTTCATAGCATGTCCCTTTAACCATATTACTTTATTTTTTATCAATATATTAGATCATTTCATTTAGATATCACAATCCCCTTGTGATGTAGGCACTTTTATCTCTGTATTATAGATTTTTAAAATGCAGCTTACATTTAGAGTTTAGTATTTAGCTCATAAGGTCCTTAGGTAGCAAAGTGAAAATCAGCATTCTGTTTTCAGATTTCAAGGTCTGTCCTTACTCCAGTGCATAATCCTGCTGCCTCCTGGGGAAAGTCTGATCAAAACGTGGAGCCCTGGAAAGGCTGAATATATCTCTCTATATATTCCAGGGATTGGTTGGAGGTTAGGAACTGGATACCACACTGGAGAGCAGGAGCCCATATCTACTGGTCTTAGATCTTCCCGCCCTCCTGCCGAGCCTCATGCAGCTGTTAATTGCTGTCACATCTTCTGACTTGAACTGCAAGGCTTTTGTAGTTCTAGCAATTTATCTAAATTGATCTTCTTCAGAAAATTAGAGTGGCTTCTGTATCCTAGCCGCTTTGTCTAGACCAAGTCTTATGGGAAGGCTGTTTCTCATGGCCCCAGCTTACATGGCAGACCCTGAGACGTGAGCCTGTTTGACTGCGATGCTTCCACTTTTAGGGATCATAAAAAATTTTTCTTATAACTTTCTTATCTTTATTATCAGTTTCATCCTTGCTGTGTGGATTCATTGTTATTAGGAGTTGGAATAGAAAAGGAAAGAGCTTAATTTTGTTACAAAGTTTAATTAAATGAGTATTTACTGAATGTTTACTCTGTGTCAGGCCAAAGCTAATTACTAGGGATGCTGAGATTTTTTTAAATGTAGATAAATGAATTGTCTTCTTTCATCCATGCTTCAACCTGAGTCCATTCAGAAACACAGAACTTACCTAGGAAGTTTAATGGAGAGAACTTAGCGTTGAAATGGTGACAAACTTGACGGAAGAGCTCAAAGGGGAAACAGGGGCCTAGTGATTAGGAACCTAGGGAAAACTGCTTTCATGCCTAGGGCTGTAGGGACCAAGGGAAATGATAATGTTAGCAGAACCTGGGAAAGAAAAGCACTATGGCAACAGAGTGACAGACACCGTTTAAGACACCTTATGGACCAAAGAAGGGAAGAAATACCCTGGCATCTTTTCTCCTTCCAACCTCCAACCTCCTGCCGGTGCCTGCCATTGCCAAATTGAACCAGAAGCCAGTGGGCAAAGGGGCCTGGGAAGTAGAGTTTACAGGGCTCAGTTCCTGCCCTGCAAAGGCCGGTAGGGTGGGAAATGGATGACCCTCAAATTACTCCATTTCCTTTTCTCTGTCCCTGCCACCTTCTATTCCTTACCTTTAAATCATGAGATATTGAAACAGTATGATACAGTTAAGAGGTCTGTCCTATCCCTAACTGCAAATAATTCAGTTTCCTTCAAAATCAAAGCCAAATATCTTACCATGTGCACATAGTCCTCCTAGATCGGCCTCCTTCCTATCATTCCTATTTCACCTTCTACCAGTTTCCTAACACCACCTCCTTCTTATGAAACCAGGGTACATACATTCCTTCCTTCTTACCCCCTTTCCTTTGGCTAGCTTGTTTTCCATGAATGTCTGGATTTTCCTCTCTTCATAGAATGTTTATTTACTCAACACACTTTTTCATGGGTTCTATTATGTGTCAGAAACCTTGAAAAAAGCAGCAGTAAGACATGATCCTTGCTCTCAGAGAGATTCTGGTCTCTTCTTGCCTCTTGGAGCACTAGATTTGGGTGAAACAGAACAAAGCAGGCAGAGCAAGGAGAGACAGGGAACACCGCTTGGATCTTGAAGGCATTTCAAAGATTTAACTAGGGAATTAGGTTCAACTATCAGCTTCAAGAGGTAAGCACAGATCAGAAATTTGAGATAAAGCTAGGGGTATGGAGGTCAGTCGTCACTAGACGGCACCAAAGCAAGGGAGAATAAGGCACTTGTAGTAAGTAGGCTGGAAGTAGTTTGGGCTCATTTTAACTGACCCATCTTAACATGATGGGCTGGTCTGGTTTAAAGGCATAGGGATGGCTTCACCATTCACAGGATGGTAGGGATTGTCTGGAAATGCATATTCCTTTAAGCCAGGGGTGAGCCAACTGTTTCTAAAAGGGACAAACAGTAAACATTTTAGGCTTTGCTGAAAACATGATTTCTGCTGCAACGACTAAACGCTGCCATTGTAGTGCAAGAGTAGCCACAGACAATATGTAAACAAATCAGTGTGTCTGGGTTTCATGAACATTATATTTAGAAAAACAGGCAATGGACTGTGGACCAATCTCTGCTAAGCCATCAGGCCTGTCTCCATGCCTCATAACTGGTACTGTATAAGTGAGCCCTGTAGTTCTCAGACCACCCTCAGATCCAATTCTGAGGCCTGTCTCCATACCTTATAACTGGTACTGCATAGGTGAGCCCCTGGAGCTCTTGAATCACCCTTAGATCCAATTCTGAGGTCTTGCCTTGTTTCATTTTGTACTTGTTCCTGGTCTTCACTTCTCACCTCATCATCATTTATTTATTGTTAATAGTTCTGCCTCACTGTTTAGAGCCGATGTTCAACATTCCTCTCCATCATGGATATCCTTCTTCCTGTTTTGAAAATTCCTCTCCCATTAACTCCACATACATTTACTGAACTTGTACTAAGCATTAGGAATTAAAACAGGTGCTTTATGTATATTTAATAGATATTGAATGATTTGATGTTTACATTAACACTGTAAGATAGCTATTACTACTGAGTTCAACAAATGACTAACTTGAAGTTGAGCGGTTAAACACTTTATTCAATGGCCCAGCTAGTAGATGGCATAGCCAGAATTTTAAGCCATGTATATTTAAATAAAAAGAACGTATTTTTTCCTATATCATTAAATTGCATATCCATGTTTTTCATGGGAGCACGAAAATTTGGCAATGGAATTCACATGGTTTCTCTGTGAAAATCAACAGAAGTATATGGAGAGAGCTGACTTTGTATAAATAACACAGCAATAAAATGGGAGTCATGTCCCCTGGACAGTCCTGGATCACTCATGAACTGGCTGCATAACTTTGGCTTCACTAGGACTCCTGTTTGAGCCCCTGGATCTTTTGAAATTTCTCCTTTCTTGCCTTCTATTGGAATGACAAGTTGGTCTTATCCTTAAGAGTTTAACATTAAAATTAATCAGTGTCTACATCCTGTTCTCAGAAGAGTTGTGGACCTGAGCATGTTTTAACATCTCTCTGCTAACATTCTACCCACACCATCATGGTATTATTGTCTAATTTTATAGTTCCAGCTTATTTAATACACTCACATAAATATTATTGTTTTTGTTGTCTTTATATTATTTATATTCAATAATTATTTATATTTACCAATCAGTTTGCCAAGTTTTATTTTTCTCACACTTATTTCTTACATTTACTCCTAATAGATTCACTTTTTTTCCCCCAGCAAAGCTCAATAGACAGTAAAGTGGGTATAAAGTGATATCTTGGTGATTACTTGGTTTTTTAAAAAATACGTACTTAAAAACAAACTCTCTTTCTTTGTTTTGCCTTTCTTTAATCATTTGAATATTTTAAGCACTTCTGCATCATATTCCTTTTCTGATCACTATATTAACTCTAGTTCTACATATATAATTTTTCCCATTTTGGAGGATTTGTGATCCTTTTGATATGCATTGACTTGCATTTATGTTTTGGAATTTTGCTCTGTGAACTCACCTTCTGCATAAATTATCACCTATAGAATTTTTCTTCCATGTTCACACTGGGTCATGGACTTTTTATCTGGATTGTCACCTCAGTATCATCCCTGCCCTTCCTACATTCTCTACTACATCTAAGAGTGAAGTGTAAAAGTTACATTTCCCAGAACCCTTTAGGGGGATTTTGACAATGAGAAGGACTCACACAGGATTTGGAAAGTAGAAGAAAGAAAGAAGTCATAACTCTTCAGCCATATTGCTGCAGGAAGTTGCAAGAGCATCCACAGAAAAGGGATGGTTGTCCCAGTGCCTTCTAAAGATCCTCCTGAGCAAGGATCAAGCAAACATTTTCTGTAAAGAACTATATAACAAATAGTCTAGCCTTGCAAGCTATATAATGTCTCTATTACATATTATCCTTTTTCTTTTCTATTTCCCTTTATAAAGAGCTTTTTTTTCTCTTTTTTTATTCATGAGTAGCCAGCAGTACAATAGCAGACTGTGGGCCCACCAGCCATAGCTTGCTGCCCCCTGCTTTAGAGTGTCACTCACTTCAGCCCTTCAGCCAGCAGAACTCGCTGGTGGCAATATGCCTGCTATTTCTGCACTTCCAGGTCTCCTGAAAGCCAGTAATTGTCTTCCTAATGCTGATCTCCAAGTTCTTCCAAAGGCTATGTAGAATTCTACATTTCCTAAAGTAGCATCTGGTTTCCTCTCCCAAGTCTACAAGGTGCTTTGACCAGACACTACAGAGTTTTTGACCAGGCACTATAGGTTGTCTTTGACCCAACACTATAGAGTTCATTCTCTCTAAATTGATTTCTGTTTTAGTTTATAAACTTTCTATTTTCCACGCTGATAAGACAAGTCAGTGTGTCTGCTAAGACACAATTTTAGACTTTCCATTTCATGCTATATTTCTATCCTTAGCCAAGATGGATAGGCTTACTTTTGGCTATGGCCTGGTGCTAATTGTTAGAGATTTTCAGATCCTCTTTTGAGGATGGAAAGCCTATTTCAACTTCTAAGTCTATGCAGGAGTCCTAACTTCAGCTCCCTATAGTGATCTGAATCTTGGGACCCATTGCATCCCCAAAATCAGCATTGAAACTTTAGTTCCTAAAGCTTTCATTGGGCCTACTCCCCTCAGGAACAATTCATTTTCAGCTTCCATTTACCACAATGGTTCTTTCTAAATTTCTGGCATAGGAAACTTCCCTTCCTTGCTTCATAGTTGGGTTATGTATTTTAAAAAAATGTTTTATACAGAATTTCTATGAGTTTGAACTGTGGAGGGAGTAATTCTAGCATGTTCTTAGTCTACCCTCTTGACCTGGAAGTCTAGTGTTCACATCTGTGAAGTAAGAGGGTTGTGTTTAATGATTCCCAGAGTCCCTTCAAGCACTCTGCTGTTCTAAGTTGCTACATCTAGGCATATTGTGTTTATATATAAATATTGCTGCCAACACTCAGACACATGTGCTGGCCTGATGGTTATTTATCATTGAAGGAGGACCATTGGGAGAAGGTAAGCCAGCACACATTTTAATATCTGGCAATAAAAAGGAAAAAAATGTGGCCAACATATTGCATGCAATGATAAAATTCATCATGTTTACCAATGTTAATGAATTCAAAAACACACTCTCCGTCATCTTTTGTTTACAAAGGTACCATTCATTTTGGGAAGACAAAGAAGTATTAAATAGCACAAAACAAACCACACTTAATACCCAGATTCTATGTATCCCAAGTGTAGCAGCCTATAAGGAGGTAGATTAAAGGCTGTTTGTAGCAGAAGTGCTAGGCTTCTACATAGTTCTCAGCTTCTCAGTTAGAGAGCTCATCCTTTAATTCATTCATTCATTCACCATGTATTAACTGCATGCCCAACATGTGCCAGCCATTGGACTTGGTACTGGGGATACCAGAGTACATGAGACAGTCAAACCCCACTCCTCATGGAACATATAGTCTACCAGGGAAGATGGCTATGGAAGATATGTTACAAGGTTGTTGAGTGAGACAAAAATTAAGTAAAGTGTGTCAGGGAACTATATAAAAGGGAGAGCTCAACTGATTTCAGAGGTTCCTGAAGGTGAATTTCCACAAGTGAATTTCAGGCTGAGACCTGAAGTCTGAGTGTTAGTCAGGTAAAGATGTGTCTAAGCATATGGAAAGGCTGTGGGAAAGCCTAGAGAACAAAGGAGAAAGTGGAGCCTGAAAGGGAAGGACAGATACCAGTTTTCAGAAGGTCTTATTGTTATGGTTTAAATGTGTCCCCCAAATTTTGTATATTGGAAACATAATCCTCAAATTTGTATGTTGATGACATTTTGAGGTAAGGTCTTTGGGAAGTAATTAGGATTAGACATCATCATCAGGTTGGGGACCTGATGATGAGACTGGCAGCCTTATAAGAAGAGAAAAAGAGACCTGAGCTGACACACTTTTGTCCCTTTACCATGCAAACGCTTTCCACCATGTTATAACACAGCAGAAGGCCCTCACCAGATGCCAGTGCCATGCTCTTGGACTTCCCAGCCTCCAGAAACATGGGTTAAATAAATCTCTATTCTTTATAAATTATGCAGTCTGTGATATTTAGTTATAGTAAAAGAAAAGAAAATAAGATACTCATGAATACTGATTTTGGGCTTCATTCCAAATGCGATGGGAAGCCATCCATGAGTTCTAAGTAAATAAGTGATACTGTTAGATAAAATGATCATTCTAGTACCAGTGAGGAGAGTGAAGAAAAGAAGGTAAAGTAGAAAGCTTTTAAGGTGGTCCAGGTGGTAAATTATGTCATGATTGACGGTAGTACAAGTCAGGGAGGAAAATAACTAGGTAAATTTTAAGAGATAGAATGTAAAGAACTTGAACTTGGAACTTAATTAAATGAGAAGCTTGAAAGAAAGGGAAGACTGCCAGTTTCAGGTTTATGTCACTGTGTACATGATGGTTCTATTTACTTGGAAAGGGACACACTGGAAAGAGAGAGAGCAGGGGGGAGAGAGAGAGAGAGAGAAGGGGAGAGAAAGGAGGGATGGGGAAAGTTAGGCAGAAAGACTGGGAGAGACCTGCTTTTAAATGTATGTTCTGCCATTTCCTTGTCATGTACATATAGAAAAATTAGAAATTCCTGAGTCTTAAATTCCTCATCTGTAAAAGGAAGATAATATTAGCTTTTAAAGTAGTGTTGATGCTCAATGAAAATTAAGTATTAAATGTATGATGACTGTCATAAAGTAAGTGTTCAATAAATCCACTTCTCACCTATCCTCTACCTTGTCAGTCTTATCTGTCAGATTGTTACTTGAGGAAGTATTGAATAATAAGAATTCAAGCCTGGGCATGAGAAGAGGTATACTTATCAATACCATCTCCCTCTGTGTCTACTTCTACGTGGTGAGGAAATCAGTCTGGATGATTTAGTGAGTCAATGATACTGCAGTCAGAATGTCTACATGTCCCAGAGTATCTCCCAATATCAGCAATCCTCTGGAGAATTATCTTGTGGGCACAGGATTGTGGGGAATGTAAAAGGCACAGAGAAATCTCCCATTTCAGCTTTAGTCAGGATGACATGAGTCATTTTCTCAGCAAGCAGTTTTCCTTTATTGACGGCAGTGACAGGCCAATTGCCCTGACGTACTCACACTTCACTCTCCTTGTCAGATTGTAATGGTGAGAGATATGTATATTGGTTTCTTAAAACCAACAGCTTCATGAAATGAGAGTGCCTGGGAGAGAAAACACATGAAAATGGAAAATGCCACAAAGCTATATTTTCAGGACAGTACAGAGAAGCAATAATCTGTTTTTCATTACAGACAAGAATGTTTTCCTAGATGGTGTAGGCAGACTTCAGTAGAGTATTCTAGAATGAGGGGGTTGGCCAATGTACACTGTCCTGGTCAGACCACAAACTAGGGATCATGTCTGAGAGCTGTTGTGTGTGAAACCTCAGGCTCTGGAATCAGACAGTCATGAGTTCAAAATATGACACTATTGTTTTCTAGCTATGTAACTCTGGAAGGACTGTTTAAGCCTCAGTTTTGTCATATTGAAATAGAGATAATAATCATAGCACCTTCCCCATAGGTTCTTTGTGAGGATTAAATAAGAGAGTGTAAGTAAGGGAATTAACATGCAAGTGCGAAAGTCTGGCAAGGCCTGCTGCCGATTTTGGACAACAAAAGATTCAGGACCTTGTCCCTTGTGGAATCATTATATTAATTTACTGAACGTAATTGGCTGAGAGAAGAGCATGCAAAGAATTTATGATTATAGGATTTAAAAGGCTAAAGAGCTATATTGGGAAGAAAAATAGACTTGTGAATAGGGTTCAACTACAAGATGGAGAATTGGATTAGATGGTTTTTAATGTCCCTTTTGATTCTGAGGTTCTGGGATTCAATTGAAAATCTGTAAATAAGTTGATTTCTTTTCTCTTCCATTTAGTTATTATATGAAGAATATATGTCATTTTTGTCAGGTGTATAAGGATAAATAAATAAATAATATATGGTCTTGGCCCTCAAGGAGCCCCCAGTCTAGTCTGACGTCTGAAAAAGCAGGAGGCAGAGAGAGTCAAGAGACTTGGTTTGTATTTTCAAATCCACATTCTATTATTAATGTTTTGTGCAAGTCACTTAACTTCCTTAGACCTTAATTTCTCCCTCTATAAAACGGGGCTCAAATTCACCCTAAAATTTTAGTTATTTTGACACTCAAGTGAAATAATACATGTGGGGATGTCAGGCCTCTGAGCCAAAGCTAAGCCATCATATCGCCTGTGACCTGCACATACACATCCAGATGACCGGTTCCTGCCTTAACTGATGACATTCCACCACAAAAGAAATGAAAATGGCCTGTTCCTGCCTTAACTGATGACATTACCTTGTGAAATTCCTTTTCCTGGCTCAAAAGCTCCCCCACTGAGCACCTTGTGACCCCCCCACCCCTTCCTGCCAGAGAACAACCCCCTTTGACTGTAATTTTCCTTTACCTACCCAAAACCTATAAAACGACCCCACCCCTATCTCCCTTTGCTGACTCCTTTTGGACTCAGCCCGCCTGCACCCAGGTGATTAAAAAGCTTTATTGCTCACACAAAGCCTGTCTGGTAGTCTCTTCACATGGACGCGCATGACAGGGAGCACATCAAAATTTGATGTAACAACAGAAGGTTAGGTACTGAGTGGAACTTCTGTTCATTTTCACAAAATTACTACCAAGACATAAAGATGAGAACAAAGCACTTCGAAGTATCCCATATCCACACTTTAAGGCAGAAACGTGCCACATTTGGGACCCAACACCCTCCTAGATGGGCTGACTGAGTACAGTATCCCCTTCTTTCCAATTTCATAAGAGAAGAGGACTGGGAGAAAGAAGGGGCATCATTTTTTGGGAAGGTGCTCACTTCTCCTTTCACCTCACCAAAGTGTTGCTTTTTCCTATGGTACAGGGAAAACGGACCCAAGAAAAGTGCTCACAAAGTTGGAAGATGCTCAGTCTGTGTCCCTGCCTCTAAGCTAGGGAGTACTTCTCTCGGGGTTGCATAGACAGTGAGTCAGCAGAGTGCCCAATATCGTCAGGGCTTGGAGACAGATAGGAGAGAGACGGGGGAGCTGAATGCCAAAAGGCCATCAGCAAAACCATGTGGATCTCCCCTCATCAGGCAGTGGCTGAACTCCAGCTATTTGACCGGCACCCTGAAGCCAGATACTTAGTAAGCAGGGATACTCCAGAAGCAAGAGACTATGGCTGATGATATAGTTTGGATGTTGTCCCACCCAAATTTCATACTGAAATGTAATCCCCAACGTTGAAGGTGGGTGTGGTGTGAGTGATTGGATCATGGGGGTAAATTTCTCATGAATGGTTTAGTACTATCCCCTTGGTACTGTCCTCATAATAATGAGTTCTTGCAAGATCTGGTCACTTAAAAGTATGTAGCACTTCCCCACTCGCTCTCTTGCTCCTGCTCTGGGCATGTGACGTACCTGCTCCCGCTTTGCCTTCTGCCATGATTGCAAATGTCCTGGGGCCTCTCTGGAAGCTGAAGAGATGCCAGCATCATCCTAGATGTTCATAGTCCCATGCTGCAGAGACATGTCAATATTTCAACTGCTTTCGCCCCTCACATAGTGGAGTTTACAATTAGTATTCCTCTGTTTCATTTTTCAGTGGGCTGTGATTTAGTGATGACTCTGGTCATCTTTTTTTTGTTTTTGTTTTGGTTTGGTTTTTTGTTTGTTTGTTTTATTAAACTCTCTAAAACCCCTTTTGGGAGATCATGCCTTTTCTGACCCCCTTTATGGTAGCTGGGTTTGGCCTAGGGATTGGAGATGAGAGCCTTTCCCATGTTCCAAAAAGAGACAAGCCTTGTGTTTGCTCCTTTTCCCTCCCTAAATGCCTTACCTCTGGCAGAATTCCTGGATTTTCCTGAGGTCATACAGCACCTAATATAGTGATTTGGATACAACAGCTACTGAATAAACATTTGTTGCATAGCAGAATAGGATGTAACAAAGTCAGATCTGTCTGGGTCCAAAGCTGCTCTCCTTTTTCCTTACAGGATATTGCATTTGAGGATACTGTGAGCTCTGTCAGAGGCTATCAGAGATGCTCCCTGCATGACAGCAGAGTGGTCTAGACTGGACCCCAAGTCAGACCAGCCCAAATGAGCAAGGTTTGCAGAAAGTGGTTTGTATAAGCAAGATTTGTATAAGAAGACCCACAAACAGGGTGCAGCTCGGAGCTTGGGAGAGTTGCAAGGGCTCTGAAGTGTGTTGTTTGATTTACATTTGTGGCATTCCATAAATAGACACTTCACAGATGCAGACTCTCAAAAGTCTACCAAGAACCCCACAATATAGCTGACCACACAGATCTGCACTTGATAAGTGAGGAAATAGAGGCTCAGAGAGCCAGAATCACCGACGTAATAACTACCAGAGCTGGAATTCCAATTCAGGCTCATCTGATTTAAAAGTCCATTCTCTTTACACCACACTTCTCTGAGACAAAGTCAGCCCTGCCCCTGGGGAGAAATTCCCTAAGCCCTTAACAGAGCTCTTGATAGTCCGAAAGTATTAGCTTCTCTAATACATGTTTATAATTGTTGTTGTTGTTTGCTGCTGGTGCTGTTGGTTGGGTCTTAAGGGAAGGGCTAGGAGGGCTCACTGAGAACACTATCACATTCTTTCCAACTTCACAATAGAAGAGGACTCTCTCAGAAGGGAATCTGGGGCTCTTCTGGATGTTGTGGGTTTCACCATAAGAGCTGATGATTCTGATGCAAGAGAAGACCCTCCCTTCCACTGTGGGCACTAAACTGTAGTTGTCTAGACCTCTGGACAGGGAATTTCAGCACATGCTGGAGTGCCCCTCCCACAGAACCTGTATCTTTTACTTCAGCAGACTCCTCGCTGCCAGCTCTGTATCTTTCTTTTTCTGGAACCACAGAAGATCACATTGTCCAATGTTCCAGGCTAGAAGTACCAGGGGATTAAGCCGCTGCTCCATGTTGAGGTAACTGACTTAATAGTACACGGTTTAGTGACTATCTTCCTTCCTCTGTTTTTCTTCTGTTGTTTGTCTACTATTGTCTGCGTGCTCAAATTATCCATTCGTACTCAAATCTTTATCGCAGGCTCTGCTTCTAGGAGGGCCAAAACTAAGACTAAGAGCCATGGTTTCATGTTTAACCATGAGGTAAAACCTTGTTCTATAAGGACATATCTAAACTTCACTCAAGATAGAACAATTGCTTTCATTCTAGAGCCCCATTCACATAGCATGGAAAACAGTAATGATGTAACTGTTCTGTAACATTTCTGTGCAGAGAATATGCAAAACAGTGTGGGTGAGGTTCTTTACCAAAATAAAACAGTGCAGACCATGTGATCTCTGGCTCTTTTACTGCATAATCTGGCTTTGGAGACATTTCTACACATTCATCCTGAATGCTCTTGCTCTCTCTCCTATTTTCATGCCACTATGCCTTCATGCATATCCCCACTTGGTTTTGAAAAATCTGGCCTCCTAAGCCTTAAAGCCATTTCATTGTTGCTGACACCAGTCCATTGCTCAGAATCTAATACCTCACTTTCTCTGGTTATGTAGGGGATTTTCTGTGATCCTGGAAGACGTCTTGGGAGATAAAACCTCCAAAGTATCTGGTTTCTATTAGAATTAAGTCTGTAGGATTAGAAGTTTCTTAATGTACAATTATAAAATGCACAACACCAGATGTAGTTGCCCATATCTTCTTTCGTATTCCTCCTTTCCTATTATTGCTGAGCTAAATGTTTCCATGGGGAAGAAAAACATTTGAATCTTAAAGGGAACTGTCAGCTGATGTCCCTGAAGTACATTCATGATACTGTTCCCAATGTCCACATATCTCTGGAGTCTGTATCACATCCTAGAATCCAATTCTATGCAACCTCATTAACTGCAAAGGGCATGGGACAAGTTAAAAGGGATCCTGCATGGCAGGTGAAGCACGGTGTCTATAAAACACGGTGATGGCTACTATGTCCATTCAAGCTAGTGGGATGTTTCAGATGTATCCTCTAAAGTGGATAAACTAACAATCCAGGTACTGGGAATGTACCCAGGGGTTATTCAGAAGTCCAGGCTAGCAAATTACATCATAGAGTTGCAGATGCTAGGAGGACTTTAGGGTTAGAGGTTGGGCTTGAGTCCTGGCAGCAGCTTAATAAAAAGCAGTGGTTCCTCACCTGCGTCTGCAAAAGTGAAATGAGGCCCATGAATGTCCTACAGTATTATAGATATTACAGAAAGACAATTACCACAAAACCACCCAGGCTACTATGACAACTTCCTTATCTTTATTTTGGAAATATGGCAGCTTATCATGCTCATATGCTCAGCAGAAACATTGAATAACATTTACATAACTTTTACTAGGAAAAAGCCATGATAATGTAATGATAAACAAAAATGTGGTTTAAATATTATTTATTCCTCCTGTATCTCTCACTGGACATATGTTTCTCAAGGTCAAGTTTCTATCTTAACTTTGCATTCTCAGCACCCAGCACAGGAAATGTTATGTACTAGATGCAGATAAAATACAGTATTTGTTGAATGAAAGTTAAACAAGAAACCATTTGTGACCTCAGCACTTAGCACAGTGTTCTAGTAGGCAAGAATCTGTTGAAGGACTGAATTAAGTATACAAAATATTGCACAACAAAGGAACCTGGTTAGTAAATATATTAAAATGGATTCTTAAGTAGTTCTTATGTTACATCATCAGGAGTGAGACTAACCACAGGGAAGCAAGGGAAGTGGAGTTTCAACCTGAGGAAGAATCCGCACAGTTACAGCTACTAAATATCAAAACAGAGAGGGGGCAGACACTTCTATTTTCCCTAGCTCCCAAACGCCTCTCACCACTATCATCCACTCACCACTACACTGATTTCAAATATTTCACAGAGCAACCACTAAATGGAAACAGATAATCACAGATAATCCTTATTTTACAAATATGGAAACAGAGAAATTAAGCGAGCTGGCTCCTATCGCTCTGCGGGACTGAGAACTTGGAATAAGTGTCATCATTTATAATTCCTCTTCCAGACCACCTAGTTTCTCATTCATGATTATATTTCCCTAAAGGGTACACACTTGAGAATACTTTTCGAAGACTTAGCTCCAAGAACATTACTAACATTAATGTAAACTTCATCATATAACCTGGGAATAAAAAGCACAATGGGAGAAAATTAATTTCTGAGAGTTGGAGGTAATAAGGAACAGTTGAAAGAGGGAGGAGACTAAATTTTATCCCCAACTCTGGCATTAACTAACTGTGGGGATTTTTAGATAAGTCCTAGAACCTCTCCAGACCTCAGTTTCCCCATATCAAAAATGAGGGAATTGTGGAAGTTACTGTCTGTCATATGATATTGTGTGTCTCTTTAAGATTCTCCAAATTTAGGACACATAAAAATATGAAGTCTTGGGAATACTATCCAAGAACCATCAAGAGAGAAGGTAAGCCAAGTTCATAAGGCAGTTTAATCCTTAGAAGCAAGACTCAGCCAATAGCCAGACAGGCTGTGATTCCCTTTGCTGTGTTTTCCTACTTTTGTGCCAACCCCAAAATGCTAAGTCATTGCTTTTGCTAGAAGGATATTTTCTTATTGCATTCTGAGGATTTGAACAAATATTTTCTTCTTGAGGAAAGTTTTCAGAACATTTTCAAATTGAAGGTTAGGCTTTCACGACAAAACGAGCCTCCGCTCTGCAAAATTTAACACCCAGTTTTGGATAGATGCCGTACTTGGAGGAGACAGATCAGCATCTGCTGGGCTACACTTCGTTTGACATAGCCCTTTCTTTCCACCAATACTGAAATGGCTTTCAGCAAAGCCTGTGGGCACTGTGGTTTCCATAGCAGTCCTCTCAGGAGGGGTAGACACGGACAAAGCATTTCGCTTCAGCCTTGTGACTGGTGACATGCTGAAGCCAACCTGGCCACCTACATGGAAACGTATGAGACTCACCTCCCCCTTACCCTCGTTTTGTAGAGATGCCTGCCTGAAATTCCACTTCTGGGTCCTTATCCCTTTGCTACAATGATGCAGCTTCTTTCAATTGCAGAGAAAGGACAGCCTGCAAAAACATCAGGTCCACAAATTAAAACGTTGCTTGCTAATAACTTTATGAATCAATCCACAAGAAGTGGGCTCCTATAACTCCTCTATTTATTATGCTTTTAAAGCACTTCTGAATTTTTTATTTTTCTTGATTCCAGTTAGTACATGGAAAAAAATGTAAGCTCTAAGGTGGTAAATGATTAGAGTTTTTTCACACTGCTGGGTGAAAGGTGTCACATTTAATGCAGCTCTGCATAAAACCAGGCTTCAAAAGTGGCTAATCATCTAGTTGTCGATTCATCATTTAGGTAGCAGAGAAAATAAGCTTAATATTAATGTGTATTTACCCTTTATAAATTATAGCAAAAATTATCTCTTCTAAAAATTCTTCTCTGAATTCCCAGATTGAAGAGTTTTTTTCTGACCCGTGTTCCCAGGGCAGCCTGAACTTTCCATGGTCATTTGCCAAAGTCTATTAAAATTGTGCCTCTGTCTCTCCAGTTGAGAAAGAACATCCATGTCTCCCTCAGGTTTATACTTTTCAACTCCTTAGAGACTTTGCTCAAATGCCACGTTCCCAATGAGACCACCTTATTTAAAATTTCAACCTATCCTCTGCCTCTTTTGTTTTTTTTCCCCCACAGCACATTTACTGACATATTTAATTATTTATCTGTTTACTTGATTATTTTTATTGTCTGTTTACCTCCTCCAGCTACAGTGTAGACTCTACAAAAAGTATTTGTTGTTCATTCCTATATCTCAAAAACCTACAATAGTATCGGGTATATAGTAGGCCCTCAATGAATACTTGTTGGATAAATGAATAGGAAAAAAGAAAATATCTAGGGTCCTTCCAGTAAAATGCTAGAAATTTTCTGTCCCATTGTGGTAAAGTTTGGAAGATTAGATTAAGTAAAGTTTAAGAAGCACCTTTATGATGTAAGTAAAGAAAGCATATTGTGTTTTTTTAAATAAATTTTTTTTTGTCCCTATCTAACAGACCTCAAATATGGGACAGGTATTTGATTCAAATAATGTGAAGGAAAAACTATGAGAGCAGTGACTTTAGTTAAGGTTTCATGAGCTTCAAAGATCACTCCATGAATTCAGAGGACAAAGGGTCAAAGAAGATATTACAAGATTTCTTTCAGAAGAAACTAATCGATCTTTTCAAGACTTCCCCAACAGACAAAGGAAGGCCATTATGAGCAAGATAGATATACAGAGCAGCCTTTCCACTAATCCTCTTAGATTTTCCAAGGAAAGAAAAAAGTTCTTCATGGCCAAATCATGTTGGGAAACCTTGTATATTTCACAATTCATTATAATATGATAAAGGATTTGAAATGTTCTGCAAGAATTTATTTTTGTTTAGCTTAGTGTTTTATTTGACCTCGGAAGCCTTTTTATTTTTTTACATTTTGTACAAATACACCTCTTTTGCTTGTGAAATTTTTCTTAAAACCCTCTTTTCAGCTGGGCGTGATGGCTCATGCTTGTAATCCCAGCACTTTGGGAGGCTGACTGGGTGGACTACCTGAGGTCAGGAGATCGGGACCAGCCTGGCCAACATGATGAAACCCCGTCTCTACAAAAAATACAAAAATTAGCTGGGTGTGGTGGCATGCGCCTATAATCCCAGCTACTCGGGGGGCTGAGGCAGGAGGATTGCTTGAACCTGGGAGGTGGAGATTGCAGTGAGCCAAGATCATGCTGCTGCACTCTAGCATGGGCGACTCCATCATAAATAAATAAATAAATAAATAAATAACCCTCTTTTTGTCCCTTCTACCCACATATAGCCTAAACCCCCCTAAATTAATCCTAACTTCAGAGCTAATCTATTGATGACTTCTGGGGAAATAATATCTCTAGAGAAGGCTCAATCCAAGGATATCAAAATCTAATAATTATTCATTAAAAAAGTGCTTTAAATGAGGGCCTGGTAGTAATCTCATATAACTCTCTATGTAATATTTGGATGAAATACAGATAGAAATGCCATATTACCTGGAAGAGGATGGGGAAGATTACAAGATATACTGTTAAGATAAACTCAGTTTAAAGATATACTAGGATCTTAACCACATGGGATTAGTAAAGAGAGAAATGAAGATACAGAAGAAGTGAGAGAAAAGAAGATATAGAATCCTTTCTATATAGCTATAGAAGGGATTGAGTGAATTTTGGAAAATTGATTCGACTCTAGGGTTTATCTTTTAAAAAGTGGTCAGTAATTCCATGTTCAACATTTAGAGAAGTATGAGTGCATGATTAATCCAACAAGTATCAACAACCCTTGGACTTTCATCAAAAAGGATAAAAATGGTATTTATTTTTTTCAGCAAATATTTACCAGTGTGTAGTAGGCACTTGCTAGGGATATAGAAAAGAATAACATAGGCTTTATTCTGAAGACCACAGGTTAGTAGGGAGGAAACACTTGACAATCAATTTAATCCTTCTACTCCTTCATGGTAAATTATACTTTTTCACTTGAGCAATCTCTCAGAAATCCATGTGGGATTTCAGGAAGCAGGTGCTACTAAAAGTCAGAAGGAACTTGACCATGTCAGGCAATCCATTCCTTCATATCAGGACTCCGACTTTTGGAATTTGAGGAAGGAATCTCTTTTAGGGAGTGTTACTAATGGAGTTTCAGCAACCAGGTAAACACTGCAGTGGATGTCACAAATATAATATCGTATTTAATGCTCACAACAATCTTTTGAGCTACGTATTTTGAAGATGGGGAAATCATAGTTCAAGATGTGAAGTAATTTTTCCAGTGTTCTACCATGTGTAAATTCCATAGTCTGACATCTTTATTGAGTTTGGTCTTCATGATCTGTCATGATAAATGATCCCAATATCAGTAAGTCAGAAAGTTCCTCAAGTACAAAGTAAGATCGAGACATTTATGCAATCAGGGTAGCACAGATTTTTACAAGTATGTTGGTTTGTGTGGAAATGTAAGGTGCTTAAATAGATGCTAGCGTATTAGAACCTGTGGAAAATTGGAACCTTAATTAGAGGTGAAAGGTAGATATAGGAAGAAGATACAGAAGAGTAAGGTCAGCCAAGGTATAAGTCATAAGACAAATAAAAGAAAATTAATGTGTTTTCCCCTAAGTTTATAGTGATTACTTTGAACATGTGATGCTAAATCTCAGTAACATCATAATAAAATATGTAGCACAGCCATCCAGAAATTATATTAAGACAGCATATGAAAAAGTATACAATAGTTCAATATCTAGAATATAGACTCGATGTACCAAATTTTATTTAAGTAATACCTCTTAATTGAAATTTAAATTGTTTCCTATTGAATTTTTTAACTTGAGACTTAATAAGGATATTGAAATTATTTCTTAAAAATTACTGAACAAATTTGAATGAAACCTTTAAAAATATACTATCAATTAAATCTAAATGTATCTCTTTAACCCATTTTCTCCAGATTTGTCTCTTTTCAATGAAATTCCTAATCAATTTCTGGTCTTTCCTTAAGCTTAGTTGATAGTAATCAACCAGTATGCCTAAAAGAATACATAGTCCTTGTTCTGGTCCAATATGAATCCTTTTTTTTTTATAAATAAGTTTCTAGTTTTTGTTACCTTTGTCCTCTGGTGTACCCCATAAAGTCTTGTTGTTCTTCAGTTTATTATGGAATAATTATATTCATATTTATGTCTATCTATCTATCTATCTATCTATCCATACATACATACATACATATGACAATTCGTACTTCCTATATCAGCACTTGATTGACTTTCAGCACTTGATTGACTTTAAGGATAGTCTTTTCTTCTTTCTCTTCTTCTTCCTCCTCTTTCTCTTCCTCCTTCTCCTTCTCTTGTCTTTTTCTTCCTCTTCCTCTCTTTGTCTTCCTCCTCCTTCTCTGCTCTTCTCCTCCCCTCCCCTCCCCTCCCCTCCTGTCTCCTCTCCTCTCTTCTCCTCTTCTCTCCTCTCCTCTCCTCTCCTCTCCTCTCCTCTCCAGTCTTCCCCTTTTCCTTGTCCTTGTCCTTCTCCTTCTTCTGTTTTTGACAAAATCTGGCTCCATCCTACAGGCTACAGTGCAGTGGCACGATCTCAGCTGCAACCTCTGTCTCCTGGGTTCAAGTGATTCTCATGCCTTAGCTTCCTGAGTAGCTGGAACTGCAGGTGTGTGCCACGACACCTGGCTAATTTTTGTATATTTTGTAGAGATGGGGTTTCACCATATTGCCCAGGCTTGTCTAGAACTTGTGAGCTCAAGCAATCTGCCTTCCTTGGCCTCTCAAACTGCTGTGATTACATACGTAAGCCACCAGGCCCAGCCAAGCATAGTCTTCAATTATACTTCAACAACTTTGCAAAATGCTCGCTGCGTGATTTACATATTAATGCCAGGAATTCATTTTTTGTCTGTCTTTCTGAATGTATATCTGTCTGACTTACTATTCCTTCCTGCCACTGAGCTCCTTGCTGTTAAAGATACTGGTTTTGCAAAAAGGTATGAAAATGAAAATCCATTTCCATTGGGTTATCATAATTTTTCTCATGTATCACTTTTAATTATCCCCTGGTACCAATGTTACTTTTTAAGCATTTTGTACTGTTTTCCTACAGGATGCAGTACGGAAATAGTACACAAATAGGCATATTAAGCTTCTTTCCCCAATTCATTATAAGCCCAGGACAGGTATTTCATAAACTCATGTGGGGATTTCCTTTCCCTGGACTGGAATGATATGTGGATGACTTGAAGACTGAAAAGTTGGTGCCCATTTTAAATTTATATGAATATCTATTTATTTTATTTTATTTTTTGAGATGGGGTTTCGCTCTCGTTGCCCAGGTTGGAGTGCAATGGCATGATCTCGGCTCACCACAACCTCCACCTCTTGGGTTCAAGCGATTTTCCTGTCTCAGCCTCCCAAGTAGCTGAGATTACAGGCATGCACCACCTTGCCCAGATAATTTTGTATTTTTAGTAGAGATGGGGTTTCTCCATGTTGGTCAGGCTGGTCTTGAACTCCTGATCTCAGGTGATTTGCCCACCTCAGCCTCCTAAATTGCTGAGATTAAAGGTGTGAGCCACCGCACCTGGCCCATGAATATCTGTTTTAAGAACATCTCTTTAAAGCTGCAAGGGAGAGGGACGGGGAAAAGGATCACTGCTGTTCATTCATATAACTTCTTTAGCAAAACAATAGCCTTTAGCAAAACATTATCCTTAGAAGGAAGTTTAGTTATCATTTTTGTTACTCAGCAATGACCCAGGTGATTTATCAAAGTATTCTGTTCAGACTCACGCAGTACTTTCTTTGAGATAAACTTCTTATAGATTATGTTTTCTCGATCTCCTTTCTTATTGATGTTTCAGTGTTCCTTACAGACTGATGGTCCATGTAACAGTCTGGCTTGCCCCTTCACCTGGTCTGCCCATACCAGTGATCACATCTATAGGACTTACAGCTTACTAAACAGTGAGGAAGTCAGTGTTATGGACTAAGAACACAGTGTTTCCTTCTTGGCTCTATACTAGAGCTAAAGATGAAAAGGGATATATTAGAGATAGAATGTGTTATTTGTTATCCGGTTTAAGTATTGGCTTTAGTGATGAAGTAATAATGTTACTAGTTAGTGATTCAAAAATGCTGTTCTGTCTCCCTTGCAAAAATATAAGCATGATAAATTTGGGGACATAATCAAGTATTAACAATATTTCTCTTTCCCTTAAAATTTAGATCATTGCTTCCTAAATTGTTTTCCATTTCCAAATACATTAGCAGATAGTGGCAATTATCATGGAATGAGATGGGATCCATGCCAAAACTTGAAGGTGTAAACTGGTTTAAACACCCTTCTAAGTTGCAACATAAATAGCTATGAACTGGGGTAAGAAGGTAATTTGCGTAAAGATTTGTTCCTCCTTACATGAGAACCACCATTTAAGTGGTCAAAGGAATTTAAAATGGGTTAAAAAAAAAAAAAAAAAAAAAAAAAAAAAAAAAAAAAAAAAGCATAAAAGTCAAAATAATGGAAGATGCCATTCATATTTTAGATACCTCAAGGAATTTCTAGAGTTGGATTAAAAGAAGGCATGGCTCAAATCCATCCTTCCTGATAAAGATGCCCCATATTATAGCAGTGAGTAAAAGGGATTCTGGCAAAATCCCACTAACAGACCTAACAGACGAGCATTAAAGGTGAGAAGAGACATATTAGAGATAGAATGTGTCATTTGTTATCTCTTTTTAAGCTATGAATCTACAGCAGGGATCAGCAAACTTTTTCTGCAAAGGGCCAGATAGTAAATACTTTTGGCTTTGCTGACCATGTGGTCTCTGTTGCAACAATCCATCTCTGCCATTTTAGCATAAAAGCAGCCTTAAATGATAAATAAAAGAATGAGCATGGCTGTGTTGCAATATAACTTTATTTATGGACACTGAGATTTGAATTTCATCTAATTTTTATGTGTCATAAAATGTTATTCTTCCTTTGATTTCTTTCCAGCCACTTAGAGTATTTTCTCAGCTTGCAGGCCATACAAAAATAGGTGGCAGGCAAGATTTGGCCCTCGTGTTGTAGTTTGCCAATCCCCAACCTACAGTCTTAGAAAGAAGGTTGGTTTGGTGGCCCCAAGGCATATGGAATATCTCAGGAAGCACTGTAAAAGGCATGGCACATCGCAGCACCAACAATAAGACCAGTGACAGTTACATGGTTTTCCTGGCATGGAAATGTAGTCAAATGCAAAGCTGGGAAAAGATAATCTATTGCACAATAACCTCAGCAAACATACACACACATTTCACAAATTATTTCTGAAAAACAATCTACCCAGGAGAGAGAAAGGCAAGATAAATATACAAATAGAACAAATTCACATGCTATCTATTTAAAAAGAAATATACATATATGAAAAGTTTCAGCTTCATTAGAAATAAAAGGAAAGTACATTAAAACAGGCTGATGCCATTTTTTACTCATCACATTGATACAAATTAAATAGAACATTATTATCTAGAAAGACTCCTAGGGACATGGTCACTCTCATATTGCTGGTGGTAGTCCATAGTGTCATACCCTTCAACAAGCTATTCTATTGAGAGCAATTTATTCTACTGAAATGAACAGTAATATAACACAGATTCCAGTGTAAGAATATGCATTATTGCAGTGCTACTTATTATGAAAAAATAGTTGAATCAATTAAATGTTTAATAGTAGAGAATTGGTTAAGTATGGTCCACCCTGCATGATAGAACGTGATCTGGCCAATAAAATCATTTACAGTTTTTATTTAACATGAGAAACTGTTTATGATTTATTCTAGGTGAAATAAACAGGTCATAAATAATATATAGAGTGTGACCCCAGGCATTTAAAAATTTTGTGGTGTGTGGGTATGTAGTATATGGTATGTAGTAAGTGAGTGCATATGTTTATAAAACAATGAACAAAGATACACGAATAAGTTAATAGTAGTGTTCTCTGTGTGTGAGACCATCTTACAGAGAGATCCCTACAAAGATTATTGTTTTGCATGTTATGAACTAGAATCAAATGGTATGTATTCTTTTGACTTGCTTCTTTGTGTTTTCAAGGTTAGTCAATATCGATGCATTTATTTTTATTGTCATATGGCATTCCATTGTACAACTATACCACACACACTATTATGAATAGCACTCCTGTGAACAATATTGTATTAATATATGTCTCCTAATGTACATGTACAAGACTTTGTCTAAGGAATATTCCTTTGGAGTAAAATTGATAAGTTGTAAGGAATAACTACATTTAATTTTATTAGGTTATGCCAAAACGTCTGCCACATTTTATACTCGCACTCGCAGTATAGTGTTTGTTCTTCCAGTTCTGAAAAATGCTTAGCCATTATATAATTTAATATTTCTTGTTTCTTTTTTCTTACTATTGTTTGTCTGACACTCTTATTCATTGGTTAGACCTTTATATTATATCCTTTATGTGTCTTAGTCTTTTATATGTTTCCTTTTGAGTTTTGTTGTTCCATTTTGTTTTGTTGTTCTTTTTGGTTTTTGTTCCTCTGGGTCACATTTTGGGTAATACTTTTGACTCTCTCTTGTCTACTGGTTTTCTCCTCTGTTGCATATAGTCTGACTTTTAACCATTTGTTGAAGGTTTAGTATTACTAATTATATTTTCCATTTCTCTAAGTTTTTTTTGGTAATTTTCTGAATATGTTTGATCATTCCTCACATCCCAAGTTTCTTATCCCTTGCTCAAGTTTAAGCTTTTTTTAATTCTTTGAAAAATAATAAGGCATTATTATTTTATGCAAATATTGGGTACTTATACGAAGTTTTTGTAGCTCTGATGCTTCTATTAGTTTTGTATGCTGACTTTTGTTCTTTGCATTTTATTTCATTTTTATTTTTGTAATCTTTCACTTTGAGCATATTTTCATGGAACTTTACCTGTGGGAGTACTTACTGGTATGAACTGAGTTTTCTGAAAGGGTTTACATTTGATTCTGCTAATTGTTTTAGTTCACTGCTACTCACGACCACTTTAAAATAAATTACCTTTATTATGTGTTTTGTACTACAAAGTAGCAAAAATTGGGGCTGAAAAATCCATGTGAGGATTGATTTGTATAAATATTTTCTGGAAAGAGTTTTTTCCCTCTGGTTTATGAATAAAGTCAACAAAGGAAGTCTCCTTCCCCTTCCCTACTAGGAAATTTATTCTTCATTTATCCTTCCACTGAGGGTGTAATTCTTTGAGGATATAGTTTAAGTTGTGGACCTCCTGTTCAACTTTTAAATTTGCCTACAGTCTGTATTAGTTTGCTTAGGCTGCCATAACACAATACCGTGAACTGGGTGGCTTGAACAATAGAAATGTACTTTCTCACACTATTGGAGGCTGAGGTCTGAAATCAGTGTGCCAACATGGTCAGTTTCCGGTGAGGACCTTCTTTCTGGCTTGCAATTGGCTGTCTTCTTGGTGTACCCTCGCATGACATGGGGAGAGAGAGGAGAAAAAAAGAGAGAGAGGAGAGAGAAAGAAGAGAGAGAGAGAGAGAAGAGGAGAGAGGAGAGAGAGACAGAGAGAGAGAGAGAAGAGAGAGATTGAGATCTTTCTCTTCTTATAAAGCCTCCAATCCCATTGGATTAGAGATCTATTCTTATGATATCATTTAACCTTGATTACCTTCTAAAGGTTCTGTCTCCAAATACAATAACATTAAGGTTAGAGCTTTAACATATGAATTTGGGGTGACACAATTCACTCCCCAGCACACCATAAGCTTCAATCTCCTGATTCCTATGCATTGCACAACTATAAAATGGAAACTGAAAGTTACCAAAATGTCACAGAAGTCTTTTATTCATGATGATAGCTGTATCCAGTGCAAATTATGTCCCACAGTTCTTGCTGTCCTTCATGTCTGGCCTCTTCAAATTTCTTACTTTTTTGGCAGTTCAAATATCTATTTATAGAGCCTGATTTTTGGTGAAATTTTCCATCACATCATTTATTTTATGTATTTTTTTCTGCAATTTTTGGAGATGTTGATCACAGGTGATGTCCTTGCCTGATTAACTTCAATATCTAAATCATCTGTGTCTATTTTGATTGTCTTTTTTCTCTTTCTTGGGTTAAAAACATAGATACATAATATTTTACATATTTATGAGGTACATGTGATATTTTGTTACATGCCTAGAATATGTAATGAACAAATCAGGGTATTTGGGGTATTCATCAAATTGAATATACGTTATTACTATGTTTTGGGAACATTTCAAGTCTTCTTTTTCAGTTGCTTTGAAATATACAATACATTGTTGCTAACTATAATCACTCTACTCTGCTACAGAACATTACAATTTGTTCTTTTTATTTAACTGTATGCTTGTACCCATTAACCAACCTCTTTATATCCCCACTCCCACCCACACACCCTTCCCAGCCTCTGATATCTGTCATTCTGCTTTCTACCTCTGTGAGATAAATGTTTTTAGGCTCCTACATATAGAGAAATTTGTCTTTCTGTTCCTGATTATTTCATTTAACATAATGACCTCCAGCTCCATGTATGTCTTGGTTTTCAGTTATACAAACATATTTAACAACATGTCTAGTAAGTTTTTACTGAATGTTAGACACTGTGTATAACAAACTATAGATATAAAAACTGTCCTTAATTTTTATCCCACAAGTCCTCATTTTTTCAGTGGTTTTCTAATGACTTTGTAAGAGATAACTTTTGCATTTATTGAGTTTTTATTATTGTTCTTAAAGTATTTGTCTGCTATAAGTAATTCAATTTTACACAGATGTAGAAGTATCAATAATGCATTTAAAATGTACTAATTAATATCTAACTCACCATTGTGAGTTGTTTTATCTGAAGGGTTATTATAGGTAACCAGACCAACATACTGCCAGAAGTCAATTTATAAAAATTTTTCTGAAGGGAGTTATTTTTGTAACTTGTGATATCACCTGTAAGAATAGGGACTGGAAGTAAACAGACTCGACTAGGTGAAAATAAAGGATCAATAGGCTGATCTGCCATACTCTCAAATTTACTGTCAAATTTTTACTCTCAAAATTTACTCTCAAATTTTTAATATGGGCATATTTTGTAAGAGCACATCAAATAGGCATAAAGAAGGAGCACAGACATAAGTATACCACTCAATTAATTATCATCAGCTAAGCATATCCATGTTAATACTACCTTGATCAAGAAATACAACAGTACCTCTACCCAAAAAGCCCTTTCATGCCCTCTCCAATGGCTACTGTCCCTCTTTTCTAAAGGTTGCCACTCTGCTGGTATATTATACCATTTTTGCACAAAATAATCCAGCATATCAATAAACTACAACTTATTGATCCATTTTGATGTTTATGAGCACATGATTATTTGCAGGGCAATTATGAATAATGTTTCTGTCAACATTCTAATACATATTTTTTTATATACTCCTGAATTTCAGATTTGTATGTGATTAGGAATGGAATCATTTGGTCATGTGTTTATGTTCAAGTTGAATAGATAATGTTAAGTTTTTAAATAGTTTGATTTATATGACCACAGGCAGTATATGAGTATTTCGATTACTTTACAACTTCACAAATGTTACCTGGCAACATTTGGTATTATCACTCTTTTTAATTTTAGTCATACTAATAGGTGTGTGATGGAATCTCATTGAGGTACTAATTAGTATTTCCTGATTTCTTTTCATATGTTTAAATTTTAATTTTTTAAATAAAAAGACTTTTTACTCTCTAAAATATTTATTATTGATATCTGTGGAAATTTCTAAAAATGTGTTTGGTGTCTATTGGTAAAATTAAAAAATTTTTAAAGTGTGTGATGTTTGTCTTAATTTTATTTTTGTATTCATTTCTAATATAACTGCATTATAATTAGAAAACATTATAGATGGTACAAATGTTTGCTATTTGTTGATACTTATTATGAAAGTGTTTATAGCTTTTGGTTGCTGTATTTCCTAGATGCTTTTTGTGGACAGAAAATAAATTTTTTAAATTATTGGATCCACTGTATATAAAATCAGCTTGTTAATTTTGTTCCCATCTTCTCTATCTTCTTAATTTTTGTTAGTTTGATCTATCAAATACTGATAGTGTGTTATAATCTCTCACTAAGTGAATTTGTGACTTTTATCTATAATCATCAATGGTTATTATCAGAATGGTGAGAATATGAGTGACAAGTGTTTATAACTGGATTGTTTTTGCGCTTCTTGTGCTTTATGTGTGAGCACATGTGCATTTTCAGACGTCAGGGTGGACTGAGTAGACTCCTGCTCTGCTATGGAGCACTGCAAGTAAGGGAGGGCCTAGACTTCTTTGGGGAGGTTTCCTGGACAGAAGAAGCACCATGGATGGAAACCACTACTGGAATGGTAACCCAACAATAGCTCCTGCATATTCCTAGTTTTCAATGTGAATGGTGCCTCCTTCTGCCAACCACACAGAGCAATGCTACCAGCCCAAATGCACATTCCCAATTCCTGTGTACTATCTGCACGTGTAGTTCTGGCTGGGTGTGATCCAGTTTTCCTCTTTTCTGCCTCAGCATAGAAAGCTGAAAGAGACAGGTTCAAGGTCAGTATGGGATCAGAAGCCAGAGAGTCCAGATGATCTATCCCAACATGTAGGACTGAAGCTGTGAAAAACAGGAGTGTGAAGCCAAATTCCAGGCAGATACTACTGCAATGAATGTTGCAATGAGTTATTCACTTATTCTTTTAACAAATATTTCTTGAATTCTTTCCTTTGGCAAGACACCAGGGGAGGATGTGATGCCCCAAGATAATTTAAACAATTCCCTGAGTGCTGAATTCCAAGCCTCAATAAATTGTTCACACAGAAAAACAGCAGCAGGGCTTTCTCTGATGAATAAAAACAGAGTAATGTCTTTTTTTAAAAAAAAAAAAAAAGAAAGAAAGAAAAAACACCTAAACAATATCCGGCTTTTCTGATGTAGTCTCAAGATTACATGGCAAACAATTATTTAACAGAATGAGAGAACTCCAATGGTCTCAGCCATCCTGTATGGGCTGATTTCAGAAGACAATAAACAGTGACAATTGGAAAATGGAATGGAATGGAATGGAATGAATGAGACGCCAAGAAACATTCTCAGTCTTCATTTATTGCTCTTGCAACAGCCTTTGAGTTAGGGCCAGTTCATTTGTACCAGATATGATGGCTGTCGACAAACTTTAACAGGAGTTTCTTATTTCTGCTTGAATGGTTTGTCTACAACTCATCTCCCTACTTCTACTCTGACTCCATCTTCTAGATTTTTCTCAAAAGATGGTTCTGGTCACATCACCCCTTAGTCCAACTCATCAGTAGATGATCATTGTCTATAGCATACAACTCCTTAATCATTATTTCTGCCCACCCTTATCTCACAGTTCACCCTGTTACGTGTCCTGTAGCCTGAGAGCACATGTAACATACAAGATAATGTCTTTCTTCACTACTTTGTCCACATACACTCCCATTTCTCATTCATTGCTATAACCTCTTTGGAATGTCCTGTTATCCACCTCTTTATTTCAGATCCCTAAGTAATCAATAGACCTGTGATGAAGTTTGAACCGGTTCAGGTCAGCAGATATTTAAGGAGTGCCCAGGCTTGTATCAAACAGTATGAGGGGCTCTGGGGATGTAAAGATGAAGGAATGAGATAGGTCCTTCTCAAGAGAAGCATACAGTCTAGATGAAGAGACATGCACAGAACATGTTCAGGTGGCAGAGAAGTGCCATCCTGACCCCATAGCACAGAGTGATGTGATGGCTGGTGCTTCAGAAGCTCAGGAAGGGTGTACCTTGCTCAGTCTGGCTGAAGGTGTTGCTAGAAGGAAGTATCAGGGCTTGGTGTCAGATTGGAAGTTATCCATGGTACGGAAAGTAGAGAGGGATGTTGTCATGGGCAAGAGAAACATGAACAAAAATTGGAACTTTCTATGACACCTCTTCAACCCCCTTTTATTTCAGAACTGAATTATTTCACCTCAGATGCAATGTTTCATTACATTTTTTGTTGTTGCTTTTACACTGTTACAATACTAACCATAATCAGCCTTATATTTTAGTTCCTTCATTATAGTTACTATTTATTGGTTACCTGCTAATTTCCAGGCCCTGTGCTAAGTCTTAGTAAAAGTTGCATAATTTAATCCTCCCCACAACCTTAAGAGGCAAGCAGTATTTTCACGCTCATTATGTGGATGAGGAAACTGCAGCTCAGGGAAGTAAACTACAAAAGGTCATACAGCTATTTTACTGTGCACAACCATAAGCTAAAGCGCTTGATAAATGGTCTCTAGGGTTCTGCAGACAGAGATTCTGATCTAGTAAGTTTCAACTGGGACTTGTATTTGTGTTGTATCAAATCAGCAAGGTGGTTGAGAACCATATTTAACAGAGCACTGCTCAGGAGGAAGAGAACTGGGACTTATACCCAGACCTGTCAGCTTCCAGAAACTGTTTCTAGACTTGCCTGCTCTTGGAGAAACGGAACATGTTACAAACTGTGTTATCTTACAGTCACTGACAATGCAGCCTTGCATGTTATAAATGTTAAAAAAAATTTGACTCATTGCTGGGATTAAAGTAGTGATTCTCAGCTTTTTGAAATAAGTCAACTTTATCTCTCAGTAATGAAATAATTTTGCTTTTATTGCTAATTGATATTTACCTTAATGACAAAGTTAAAAGTTTTCATGATCTTGAGTTTTCTCCAAATTGGATCTTACAAAATTACCATTCCCTTTTATGCTATCAATAACTTTCCACATGTATTTCCAGTGCATTTTTCCTACTGAACTAGTGATTTTCCTAAAACATAAATCTGGCCACGTCACTCCACTACTTAAACTTCTTCTATAACATCTCATCACTAAAAGACAGTGGCCACCGTGTTTAGCCTGAGGTCAAATATTATCTGAAATCTCACCCCATATCCCTCTCCAGTCTTTTTGCTCACTATTCCCACCTTTGTGCAATGTTTACTAGCACTCAAAAATATGTGCCGTTTCTCAAATGTGTGAAACTGTCTCCTGCCTCTTTGTTTACTCTTTCTCTGACTGGGATGCCCTTCCCAGATTTAATCAACTGGCAAATGCCCATTCCTCCTTTAAGACATAATTCAAATGTCTCTTTCTCTGAGAATCAGTCATTGATTCTCTTAAGAAAAAAATGACTGTTCTTTCTTTGTTCCATATGTCACTTATAGCACATTTTGTTTATAAGCCTGTAGTCTCCATTAAAGTAATAACTCTTTGAGAGAATTCTGCCTTACTTCCACATCATCACTGTCTAATATAATGCTTGGTACAAAAGGTTGAGTTGCTTTCTGTTGAGTAGATTAATAGATGAGTGAAGGAATGAGTCAAGGAATAAAAGAATGTGTGAATGAATTAAGGTATCTATTTTTACTTCCCATCTCACATTGAATCCATCAGGAAATTTATCAGCTCTACCTTCAAAAGATTTACAGAACATGATTATTTTTCACCACCTCCACTACCACCGTCCTAGTCCAAGCCACCCTAACCCATAGCCAAGATTTTTCTAGTAACTTCCTAATTGTTCTCTGTGCATTGATCCTTGATCACCTCTGAAGTCTATCTACTCCCAACATGGAAGCTAGATTTATCCTTTAAAAGTAGAAATCAGATTAAAACTCAGCTTTGGTTTTTGTTTCATGCACGACAAAGCTCAAGTCCTTCCAACGGATTACAGGCTTTATATAACTACAACCTCCTGTTTCAGGCTCCTGCTCTGTCCTGCTTACTTTCTACTCCCATTTTTACCACTCTTTCTACCACTTTCTACCACTCTTGCTCACTCTACTCCACCACACTGGCCTCCCTGCTGTGCCCCATGTAGCAGGCATGCTTCCATCCATCATAAGGCTTTTGCATGAGCAGTTCCTGCTGCCCCAAATGTTCTTTGCTCATTGTCATGGCCCACTCCTCTACCTCCTTCAAGTCTGTGCTCAATTTGCACCTTCTTGACCGCTCTGTAATGTAATATTGCTCTCCTGATTGCCATTTTTTCTTGATTCTTATATTATATAGCTTAATTATTCATTATGATTATTATTTATGGTCTGACTCTCTCTGCTAGAATGTAAGCTTTATAAAGAATTGGGCTATTTTTTCTTTAATTATGAATATAGTAACATATTAGAATTATTAATATATTCTAATTGGCTGGGTAATGATTGCAACATAGTAGACACTCAGTAAATATATTTTGAATGAATAAATGAATGCATGACTGCTCTCAAATGTAAGCTTCTTAAATGCCCTTGTAAGAATTTTTTTTTTTTTTTTTTTTTTTTTGAGATCGAGTTTCGCTCTTGTTGCCCAGGCTAGATTGCAATGGCGTGATCTTGGCTCACTGCAACCTCCACCTCCTGGGTTCAAGCAATTCTCCTGCCTCAGCCTCTTGAGTTGCTGGGATTACAGGTATACGCCACCATGCCTGGCTAATTTTTTTTGTATTTTTAGTAGAGATGGGGTTTCTCCATATTGGTCGGGCTGGTCTTGAACTCCTGAGTGCAGGTGATCTGCCTGCCTCGGCCTCCGAAATGCCCTTGTAAGATTTTTATCATTATATTCCCCATCCCAAATAAAGTGCCTGCTGCTTAGTAGGTACTCCATAAGTGCTTATTGAGTAAATGAATGCACATAAATTGGATTTCAATGGATTACATTTGAGGGGAAAAAAAGAAAGCATGCCAGTTAATAATCAGTATAGTTTATTTAAAATCTCTTGATGTTTATTTTAACAAAAGCCTTCTTGAAATTCTAACACTGAAATAAGATGTCATTGAGGCCTTTGCGGTTTTAGTAGCTGTGACCTTTACCATCATTCTCAGGACGGGAGGAGTGTGCGTGCAGGGCTTAATTTATCCAACCCTGGGGCTGGAGTGATGTGCTGACCAAAGAACAAGAAAAAGCAAAAGAAAAATGTCAGGAAAACTTACAGACCAGCTTCCCCAAAATAACCTTGCAATTGTTCCTAAGTATACAAGAAACTCTAATTTAGGCAGAGTTTGGGCTCCTCTCAATTGACTCAGCATGCTTTTAGCTAACATCAATTGCTTAACAAATCTGAAAGTTTCCCACGAGAACCTTCCATTAAGTTTTTATTCTGCCAAGCTACAGAAAAGGAAAGGGCTGTGTTTTGCAAATATAGAAAACAGCTTTAACTATATTCCATTTTTGCAGGCTCATGGGTAAATTTTTAATCAAGCACTACTTTATGTAATCTGATTTTTGATCAAAATATAATGTCTAACAGGTGGGCTATTTTGGACTCAGTCTCTGCCAGGTGGTGTGAGATAATGACAAATGATCATGGTGCCTATATATAAATGGTCACAGGTCATCCTGCTTGACCTGTGGTTCAGACTAGCCTTCATAGAAACCCATGTCCAAACTACACCCACTGCTATGATTGAAGGTGGGTGTTTTCAGAATTGCTTGGCTCAACAAACTTGCTGCTCTTGAATTATTTTGAATTGTGGCTTGATTGACAAGCTTCATAGAACAGAGATTTAATAGCTAAGTAAATAGCTCTACCAGGTTCATGCATGAACTCTTAAGCTTGGCAATTATTTTAAAGCACCAGTAGACACATATCCATGAGCATTCTTGTACAAGACATAATAACTTTAGCCCTGGAAAGTATGATTTAGAAAAGATTCCTCTTTATATTCATACTGCAGAGTAGTTTCTAGCCCAACTCCATTGCTTGTAAAGATTTAGGGAAGAATTTTAAAAACTATAATTTCTTTAGAATTAGTAAAGAAAAAAATCACTTTTTAAAATATAAGTGATTCTTTTTTAATATAACATAACAATAATAAGATGCTTTTTTCTTCCTTTGGCTTGCAGGAAACTCAGAGACAACCTTAATTGTGGTCATTATCTATTAGCCTAAGTGGTCAATATATTTGTTTTCCCTTTTCCTGAATGTTTTTTGAAGCTCTATTTCTGTCTTAATACCTTACTATATTTTCCAGAATCACACTGTCTTTTAGTTTCAAGGTAGTTTTGGAAATAAGTTTGGTATAAATATAATAATAAAAATTAATAGATTGGGTATACTGCACTTCTTCAGTTTAATTTCCTAATAGAAACCTTGTAGCAAAATCTTTGTTTTCAGAACTAAAAATATATTTTGTGTATGTGTTTGATATGACAGATTGAAAAGAAAATAATTCTTTTCTTCCTATAAAAGCATTTATTCCATACCTATTTTCCACATGCAAGACACTGGGCTTAATGATGGGTTAAGAAATAATGAAGGCAAGTCTAGATTGAGAGACAAACACTCACATTAGCAGCTACTAAACAATGTGATGATTCCATTTATATTAAATGTCCAGAGTCAGAGAATCTGAAGAATCAGAAGACAGAATAGTGGTTGCCAGGGGCTGGCAGTAGTGGGGAATAAGGAGTGACTGCTTAATGGGTATGAGTTTTCCTTTTGGGGTGATGAAAATCTTCTGGAACTAGATAGTGGTGATGGTTGTATAATATTGTAAATGTGCTAAATGTCACTACTGGTACATTTTATATTATGTGTCTTTTCCACAATAAAATTTTTAAAAATTAAAACAATTATCAAACAAGACTCTGATGTAGTGAGGACAACTAATTTATTTTGATACATCATGGCCTTCACCATAATTTTGAGGAATAAATGAACCCCAGCATTGTGTAGTGGTTCTTCTCTGTAGGTCAGAAATTACACTGGGAACCACTACCATCAAACTGAGATTTCTAAATACATTGAGAATAAGGAGTTTCCAGGCTGGTAAGTGCCAGTGGAAGTTACTTATTCATTCATTCAACAAATATTTACTGAGTGTTACTATGTGTCAGTCGCTATATTAGGTGCTGGAGACAAATGCTGAGCAACACCAGGCATGCGTGATCTCTCAGAGACCCCTGTCCGGTAAAGTTGACCACACATGAATGCTGTGAAGAAAGGAAATGCCTGGCCAAGAAGTTTGGCCTAATTGAAGGTTTTGGACAAGGACCAGGGAAGATTATCCAGAGGAAGAAACCACTGACCTGAGTTTTGGAGGGTGACTAGAAGCTAGAAGGAAACTGGGGCTCTGGGAGGGAAAGCACATTGAGCTTGCCAGGAAGGAAGAATCGTGTGTATAAAGAAGAAACAATAAAAAAGGAGGGAAAAAATGGGTATTACTTGAGGAGAAGGCAGGGAATAATCTATAAGGGCCATTTGAAGGACTGCAAGGCCCTGGAGCAGAGCTGGTGGGGGGATGTGGCGAGACAATGGGCGACGTGGTAGACCTTTGAGATTACCATCATGGGCAAGACACAGATCAGGGAGGAAACAGTGGAGAAGAGGACAGTGTGAATGACATTAAGAAGGCTATTGATACATAACTTGATGACAGATTGCACCTAGGGTGGTAGAGGAAAAGGTGGAAGAGAGATAAAAAGTGCTCCAGAAGCACATTTTGGAGATAAAAGGAGCTGCTCCAGAAGCAAGCACTTTAACAGGGGAGGTGGGTCATGCTGACTGACTCAATCAGGAAATATTAACGCAGCCTTTTTGTCAGTGACTCTCACATAGGATTGCTCCCATGCTTTTTGGAGATGTAATTGGTAATGAGTAGTAGGCCTACATGGCAATGACAGCATATATTTTTGTAACTCATTAAAATATATATTAACTCTCTAGGAAAGGGTACATAGTTCAGTTATCCTTAGCCAATACTTTATGTTCTTTTTTTTTTTTTTTGAGACGGAGTCTGGCTCTGTCACCCAGGCTGGAGTGCAGTGGCCGGATCTCAGCTCACTGCAAGCCCCGCCTCCCGGGTTCACGCCATTCTCCTGCCTCAGCCTCCCAAGTAGCTGGGAGTACAGGCGCCCGCCACCTCGCCCGGCTAATTTTTTTTTTATTTTTTAGTAGAGACGGGGTTTCACCTTGTTAGCCAGGATGGTCTCGATCTCCTGACCTCGTGATCCGCCCGTCTCGGCCTCCCAAACTTTATGTTCTTTTTAAGTTATAGGAGTGAAATAATAAGAGGGCAAAGAAAGCTACCAGTTATTGGCCAGACACAGTGGCTCACACCTGTAATCCTAGCACTTTGGGAGGCCAAGGCAGGTGGATCACGAGATCAGGAGATCGAAACCACCCTGGTTAACCCTGGTTAACATGGTGAAACCCCGTCTGTACTAAAAATACAAAAATTAGCTGGGTGTGGTGGCATGCACCTGTAGTTCCAGCTACCCTGTAGGCTGAGGCAGGAGAATTGCTTGAACCTGGGAGGTGGAGGTTGCAGTGATCCAAGATCGTGCCACTGCACTCTAGCCTGGTGACAGAGCGAGACTCCATTTCAAAAAAGAAGAAGAAGGAGAGAGAGAGAGAGAGAGAGAGAGAGAGAGAGAGAGAGAGAGAGAGAGAGAGAGAGAGAGAGAGAGAGAGAGAGAGAGAAAGAAAAGAAAAGAAAAGAAAAGAAAAGAAAAGAAAAGAAAAGAAAAGAAAAGAAAAGAAAGAAAAGAAAAGAAAAGAAAAGAAAGCTACCAGTTATTGAGTATCTGTCTACACCATATCAGGTACTATGCTAGACAATTATTACTTAATTTTTTATGATCCTATGTAATACATCTTTCCCTCTATTCTAAAGAAGAGGAAACTAAGGCTCAAAGTAAAGTAGTACATTATTTACAAATCATCGGGTAATAAGTAAGAAGAGGTGAAGTTTAAAATTAGGTCCCTGGTCACCTTCCAAGACTTATACTAATTCAAATATGATATTTTTCAATCACAATCATTCATGTTATCACTTTCATAATTTTTACTATATAGATGTGTAACACTCATATCAGTATTTTCTTAATATTATTCTTTAAATTTGTTTATCTTATGTTTTACTCACATTAAGTATATTTTATAAGGATGTTTTATATCACCCTTATGAATAGGAAATCTGTACCCACAAAGGCAACCAACCATAAAAGGAAAAATGCCACCATAAAAATTATCATTAAATCTAGAAACATCACTAAATTCTAGCTACACATTGTTGTTTTCTGCTGAGGATTTCAGTTCGATGCTTGTTCTTTATCTGTTCAAAAGAGGGGTTAGGAAATGCCAGAGAAGTATGCAGGAATAGTACCATACTGAGGGATAATTCCAGGTAATTATTCTACTGAGCAGAAAAGAAAATCATTTTCTCACAGTGCATTTCATTGTTGTTTACTGCTGTGAACCACCTTACAGCATTTTTCATGCTACTGACATCAAATGCTCCACAGCTGTGTGGCCACTGATCTATATCATGCTCCTTCTGTTAGTTGAGATACCTACACTTTGGAATTTCACTAGATTTGGATCCAACCGACTTTCGCTTTCAAGATTGTGATATCCAGAAAATATGGAGCAGTTAGAGTGGTCTCTTTTAAAGGAACTATTCTGAATAGGATCGAATATAATCCCTCATGCTTTGGGTAGGCCACTGGCTGTGCCGATGTGGAGGAGAAAGCAGGAGGCAACTGAAATTTTAGTTCTTGAGCATTTTGTGAAATTTACCTGAAGAAGGAATATTTTCAAAGCTGATTTTTAAAAGCAAGCTTTTACCATTTGACAGTCCACCACATAATCCATACCTGAAATTTTAAAAAGCACAGAGACCCTGAAATAATTATGGTCCTGAGTTCACCAAGAGAAGTCCACAAAGACAGGTCAAGATGGCAAGCAGAGGCATCAGGCCAGATTGAAGAGAGGAAGAAACAAACCTATGGAATTTGGCTTTCAATGAAAAGAGAAGCGAAAGCAACAAGTGCATTTTTGAGGAAAGAACAGATGGAAGGAAAGTTAAGCAAAGTTAAAAAACATCTTTGTGGTTTGAACCACAAAAACCAGCAGAGCTGTGGTTTCTCTGGAGCTAGAGATCTGAAAGGTAAGGAAAATAGGGATCATATTACACTGTCCTCAAGGGTTTAATGTGCAAGGCAATGATTCTAATGACGGTCTGACTAATTCCCTTTCTGTCTCAGAGATGAGCAAGAAGACGGAGAGGTATCTAAACCCATAACGGCATATATTAACCCAGTCTGAATGATTTACTGTTACCATATTTGGGCTGACTTTGAGTGCAGGAGAGGGGAAAAAAATGAAGAAAAACAAGCTTACCCATAAAAAGAAATAGTAGAACTTCATGTCCCAACAAGTGGGTAAAATTGTTAACATTGTTTTTTACGGCCTAATAAATGTCTTTCATAAAAATTGCTGAAAACATACCCCCTAGATCTCTTTATTAGATTGAAAAGAGATTATTGATCAGAAGGAAGAACTGATAAAAAAGAGGGTTAGGAAAAAAGCAGGTCTTAGGTTAAATTAAAATATTGACTATCTTTTTAAAACTCCATAATTCAAGTATTTTCATACATGTGATGGAAATGAGTCTAGAGAACTTAGATAACTTGTCTGAAGAAACAAAGCTAAAAGATGGTAAATTCAGGACTTAAACCTTGCTTGAATCTAAAACTTTAGCTCTTTCAGCAAAATCCCCAAGCCTTATCTAACTACTTACATGGGACTGTGTATCAGATCAATGGAAATGGTCCACATATTACCAATATTACATCTGAAATTTTATGGATTCACAAAACAACTGTGTGAAGAAGACATGATGGTTTTTTTGACCCCCATTTTTAAGATATTGTGAAATGCTATGAGCAGCAACATAATGGTCATATCTCCTCTATAGATGACAAAACTGAGGCCCAGGTGATAAGGTATCTTATCCCAGATGATATAGCTAGTAAGTGGTAGTTCTGGTCATCGACTCCAAATCTCATGTGATATCCTCCAATCACATTAATTTTTGATAACGTAAGGCCTTATTTTCAAATATGTTTCACCGGTGCTCATCTGAAATACTGGAACAATCAACATTTCACCATTTCCGTAGCCACTCTAGTTCAATCCACCATGATCTCCTCTCTGAACTGCTGTGATAGCCTCTTCACTGGTCTCCTTCCAGTCATTCCGCCAGTTTTGCACTCTATTCCATTCTCTACACTGTAGCAAGAGTGATCTTTTAAAAATGTTAATCAGATATTGTCACGTCTCTGCTTAAAACTCTACAACTCTTTTCCATTACTGTTAAAGAAATAACTTGTTTTCACTTCCCTATGGCATCCTGCATGCCTGCCTCTCCAGTCTCTGCTTGTCTAGCTTTCCCATGTTCTCACTGGGTTCTAGCGCTCTGGTCATCTGGAAGCTCCTTCACCATGCCAAACTCTTCAGCACCTTAAGTCTGCCTACTTGCTGGATCATCTCTCCAGGTAAGTCTTCAACTCTTTTTTCCTATGCCTTCCCTGAGTGCTCAGGGATAGTCCTCTCTGAAATTAACTGTCATTGATTTAAATTTAAATCAGTCTGTAGCCATAGCCCCCAAACCATAGAAATTCTCTTAAAGAACATTACTCTTTTTTTAAACTTATCACTTGCCTGAGAATGTAGACATATATTTCTTTAAATTTTGACTAAATTGTAATCTTCATGCAGGTCAAAGATCATGCACAATGCCTTAACATTAAACACACGTAAATGGAATCAGGAACTCATCTGAACTCGTTCACTCATCTGTATGATGGAAACAGCCATACTTACCCCACAAGACTTTGAGAATTAGCTGAGTACATGATGGCTCTAGATACCTAGAAGTCACTGTCTAGATGTAAGTTATTCTAATGAGTCAAGTAGAAACAGTGTCTCACACCTTTGGAAATAAATGATTATGGTTTTTTAAGAAGATCTCTATGATGTTGTTTCAAGGTCAGAAATAGGATTAAGGAATAGAAGTTCTAGGAAAGTAGTCTTATCACTATAAATGAAGAACTATTAAAGTGTTATGTACAATCCAAAAATAGAATATACTGACTCTGGAATGGTAAGTTCTCTAACACTAGAGGATGTTGCTTATGCATTTGACAAAGACTTGACTAGGTAGCTTTTATGCCTCTTGCAAACTCAGACATTCTCTAATTTTAGAAAGTAACAATAAGAAGAAAAATACTCACGAGTTTGTACATGCAACTCAAAAGGGAAAAGGTTCATACACACCTCCCTGAGGTTTGCTATATAGGACAACAGTGAGGGGAAAATTCTGTTTTAACATTTTCCAAGATAAATCTGTGACATTGTTTTCAGTTAGCAGGTCTTCAAAGCATTAGCTCTAAGGTAAAAGCATGAAGATAACCATATTTTTTCCTTACAAAGATAAGAGAGTAAAAGGTCTCTAACTCTTAGATTAGGAAGCCTATGGCTAGGGAAACTTGTTCAAGTAAAGTTCCATCCTACCCATATAATTGTTTCCATGGAGGATATATAAAAGCACACATGCACAAAAAGCCATTTTTCACAAAGTGCTCTAGAATAAAACTTATATAAGAATAAAAAAATAAAATAAATAAATAAATAAATAAATAAAAAATAAAACACAGTGAATTTCTGATAAACATAACATGGATGAACCTCAAAAACATGTTGAGTTGAAAGTAGCTAGATACAAAGGACTATACTTACTATATGTTTTTATTTGTATGTTTCTGAACATTATTGAAATTCTACAACAGGCAAAATCAATTTATTGTGATAGAAATAAGATCAGTTGTTGCCTGAGATAGGCAGTAGATGGAATTCACTGCAAAGGAGAATGAGAAATTTATTGTGACTTGTAATGATGAAAGTATTCTCTATCTTCACTGCGGTGACAGTTATGTATATGTATATATTTCTCAAAACTTACCAAATGATGCACTTAAAATGTATGTATTTTGTTGTATATAAATTTTACCTCAGTTAATTTGATTTTTAATAAAACTCAATGTATTGGTTAAAAAAAAAAAAAAAAAAGACAAAGAAAAAGGGAAAATAATTCCAGCTTTCCAGAAGGCCATGCAAACATACAAAAGAAAGCAAGGGCTGAAGAATAAAGCAATGCATAGATCCCTACCTCGTGTCTGGGAAATCAGATCTCAGCCCCTATGTTAGCATGCACTGGTGTGATTCAGTCCCTTCAGACGTGTGCCACAGGGATTTGTTAGTGATGCCTAAATACAAATGAGTGTGCATACTTTTAAAAATAATGTTACTAGAAGATAAATCACGAATCTTCCACCTTGGTGTGTTAGTTAAGCATTAGGAATTTAGATCTTCATCGAACCTCCCTTCCAGTGCCATCCAAGACTCAGAGTTGGCCCCAAAAGTAAAGTTTCTGCCAGATGTTTGTAAGAGTAAGAAGGGGTCATTAAAGTCTAGGCAACTGTGACAATATCCTATTTCTAATGGACCTACTGGGAATATTCTGATAGTAGTGTTGGCATGCTGTGGGTTTTGTTCTGCTGTTGGCACCCCGTGTCCATCCTGCCCTGCTTCATGGCACAGGACTCTGAGTTTCCTTTAGAGAACCACCCCTCCCACATTTCCACCCATGGGAGCTGAGCCCACCCTCAGCTTCAGCTCCTGGCTTACACTGATCTGCAAAGTCTAACCCTGAGGCCATGATGATTGGTTCAGGGAAGGGTGTGAGACTAAATTCTAACCATGAAAATGATAGAAATGAGGATGATCCTGGGCAAGAAGCTTCCTTGGTGCCCTGTGAGAGACCATAAGAGTCTGTGTTCTTCCTGCCAAAGGGACTGAGAAGCACGTAGACCCTTGAGCTGCTGACAGTCTTTTTATGAATACAAGAACTACTGTTTCCAGATGACGTTAGCACAGTGGAAAGCAGATGTAGAAAGAACAACGCCTACCCCAACCGCAAACACAAAGAGATGCCCAAGTCCTAGTCCTTATGAATGTTACCTTATATGGCAAAAGGGACGGTAAAGATATGATTAAGTCGAGGACCTTGAGATGGATAGATTATCTTGGTTTTTGGAATAAGCTCAGTGTAATTTCAAGAGTTTTTATAAAAAAGGGAGGGAAGAATATCAAAGAGAGAAAAGGGGAAGTGGCAGAGGCAGCAGAAAGAGAAACTGGAAGGTGCTGTGCTGCTCACTTTGAAGATGGCAGCCTCTAAAACCTAGAAAAGGCAGGAAGTAGAGTCTTCCCTAGAGCTCCAGAAGGAAGAGCTCTGCCCAGACATTGACTTTGGGACTTTTGATCTCTAGAACCGTAAGATCACAAATTTCTGTTGTTTTAAGCCACTGAGTTTATGGCCATTTGTCATAGCAGTGATGGGAAACTAGTACAGCAGAAGAGAAAGATGGATAGAGACAGGCTTACTGGTTGTTTGGTGGTGTTGTTGAAGCACTATATCAAACTCCGGTGAGGTCCCTTGTACCTTTCGAGGTTTGGGTTATAAAAACTGCCTTCATTATTTAAGATTACTGGATTTAGGTTTGTTTGAATTACCTGGACCAAATTACCCTAACTGATATCAGCACTGAGTAAATAGAGAAGAACCAAAAGTACTCTGCTTAGCAAGGCTCAGTGCCCCCCTTTATTGTAGAGGATAGCAGTGTAGATTTTGTTGCAACTAGGAAAGTATTTCTCCTCTTTAAAACAGATTTTGGCTGTTGTGTTTCTGAGCATCAATGCATTCATTTGAAGATGTAATTGTTTGTGTTTTACTCAGGATTTTCACTTGTATCGGGGAATGGTTGGTGAGATACGCGTGGAGACGGAGCTTGGAGATCAATACTAACCTCACACTTAGAGGGTCAAATCCCAGCCTCCACTGTCTTGGCAAAGCCTTCCATGTTGAATAACTTGGTAATTGTATTGCTGAAGGATTACTGTGTCCAGAGATAACCTGTGGAAACAGATGTCAACACTGATTAATGTTTGGGGCCACAATGTTTCCCTGGGATTCATATTGTAAGACAATCTATAAAAGGGGGTCATCAGGGGAAGGAGTGGAGACTTGTGGATGGCAGCATTAAGCAAGAAATTGAGTGTGTCCGATAGAGACCCTCCTGTGAAAGGGTTTAATTGTAATTTTGTCTTGGATTATAATGGACAATTATATAAAGCATTTTTTGAAATTATAATTAATTTGATTATACTCAACCTCCAGTAAGGCCTTTTGGGATGGTATGGTGGAGAACAGAAGTAATAGGCTACACAAAAGAGTGTCTTGTCCACCCTCAGCGTCCACTACCTAGAAAGATGGAACAGCACGCTGTCAAGGGGGAGTATAGACCAGGAGTTTCGGGGGAGCCAACTTCCACAGGAGCAGTGGCTGGCAGTGATGGGGAGCAGTGAGGGACACTTCTGAGTAGCAAACTGAGGAGTGCACCTGGGGCAAATCACCATTTTTAAGGTTTTCTGAAGAAGGTGACCCTCAAACAGGGAGAGAGGTGGGAGGCTTTCATTAAATAAAATGGGTCGTGGTTATCGCTATACAAATACTTCTCTCACTTACCCTACAGAATGCCTTCCTGAGCAGGAGGAAAAGAAACATCATTCCTTCTCCAGAATATGAGGTGGGAGGATGGGAAACTGGGCATAATCCACACATGATATTATCTGCCTGGCTCTCAGCACAGGATGTCAGACTGTGAGCTCCAGCCTCTATGCCTGTCTCAGCAGAAAAAACAAAACCCGAAAACAAATGGACGAGGGCTAGTCATGGTGTGATGGAAACAATATGAGCTTTTGACTCAGAGGGACCTGGGTCCCATTTTTGGCCTTAAAAATGTATTAATTCTCATACTTGAACAAGGTACCAAAACACTCTCAGCCTCAGTTTTGTCTTCTATAAAATGAGACACATTGCTGTCAGGAATTGAGAATCATCATATAACGAATGAATGTATTTAACAAGTGCTTAATGACTAGTATCCATTATTATGTGTATTTTTATCTAATGTTTCTAGCATAATTCCTGGAATGGAATAAGTTCTTAATAAGTAGTAACAACAAACATGTCTATAACACTTAATTATGTTTTGGGCACTATTTTAAGCACTTTGCTTATATTAACTAATATCATCTTCATAATAACCTAAGGAGGAGCTCATTTTTTCCCGTTATACAGATAAGAAAATTGAAGCCCAAGAGGTTAACTTTTCCAAGGTCACATAGCTAGTAAATGGCAGGGCTAGGATTAGAACTGATGTTCTCAAGCTACAGAGTCCATTCTCTTAATCATGTTGTTATAAATGTTACTTCCCACCTGCCTCTCCCTACCTCTGTGGTAGATGCTGTGAGTAGATATGAAAAGAGCATAAGGCATTCCGCTCCCCTTGAAGTACACAAAGGATGAAGTCAGCTGCATGAGGCCACTGGAACAAATATAAAATCATGTGGACCCCAGTGGTGCTTCACACATTTTTAACTAAGTGTGGCCGGGGCTGGAGACATCAGAGTGAATGGTAAGAACCCAAGTCGTATTAGAAAAAAAGATGTGCCAGGAGCTGGCTAAAATAGCTAACAGGAAAAATATCTGACTCTGTTTCCCCCTTGTCATCTATGGAACACACAGAGCTCTCAAAGGAAGAGAAGGAAAGAATGTTTTCAGCAATCTTAAACCCACAGGACGAATAAACATTAGATGTTATAGAATCTCCTCATTTTACCACCGGTGGAGACAGTGTCCTGCTGGAGGTAGACTGTGTAAGGCATCGGGGGAATGGGAAGCAGTTCATGGCAGCTACAGTGAAGGGCACATTGTGGAAGTGGGGATGGAGATTCCTGGAGAAACTATGCATGGGAAGAGCTCACAGGAAGCACATTGGCGGCAGCCCTCAAGCAGGGCTAGGCACTATCTTCATGACAGCCATTATTTTGATAATAATTTTAGAATGCAGAGCATTATCTTTGAGGTGGAGAGATCAGTTAGGAAATTATTTCATAATCTAAGGCAGTGATGCTGAGAGTTTGGATGGAGTCAGAGGCCACAGTGGCATAGAGAAGGAAGCATATTGAATAAATACCTCCAATATAAAATATTATATTGGTGTTATGAGCAACTAAGACTTGCAGATGTGGTAAAACATGGTCCTCTTTCTAGGTGGAAGGCTGTGGCCAATATGAGAAGAGTAAGAAAGCAGAGACCAGGGAGGGGACAGAAAATACTAACCCTTGGCCTGCTTGTCAGTTTGGCCCTCTTCACTGCAGAGAGCTTGGATTTTGTTGAACACAGAGGAGCCCTTTCCTCTTTCCAGCTGAGCACATCTGGTTTTTGCGTTGAAAGGATCTGAGGTGTCGGGTTTAAATGCCTTGTCTGACCAGCTAAAGAGGAGAAAGGATGGGAAGCATGTCAGGTCAACACTGTGACCTCCCTGGGGGCCGTAAGCGATCTCCTAATAATAAACATGAAGCTGTGGCCAGAAGAGGCCCTTGATGGTGGTTGTTTCCCTGACCAGAATTTTATAATGCACACAAGCTGGAAAACGTGGTCAGAAGTCTTGGCCATATGTTTTGCAAGGTCTTAACACGTCTCTAGACTCTTTTCTAATATTATCTCAGGGAGAAATGTAGTAGGGGAGATATGAGTCAGACAACCACTCCAATCTTTTTTGGAGAGTACCATTGATATTTGGGCAACTATGGTGAAAAGCCCTTTACATAGACATGAAGGAATAGAGTTGGCAATTACAAAAATAGGGATAAATTTGAGAATCAACTTTTGTTGCATCCACACTGTTTATTTGGCGATGTTTGTGCTTTGGTTACCTCTTGAATCTTGGAATGCTTTACATTATTCCAACTTGCTTTCAGCAAAGTGTTAAAAATTAATTCATAGTAAGGTGTGAATTGTTGATAGAAGCTTAAAATGTTGCTCCTCCCTGGGCATTTACAGAGAAAAGGAGGAGTCAGAGATAAAGCAGTGGGGCTATGAGGTACTGGGTTTCAGAAACTGGCCTCAGCGGTATGAAAATCATCCCAATTGCTCCATCTGAAATGCACTTGCACATGCTTCCAGGGCCTAACATGTTTTGCAAAGCCCATATCAGCCACATATGCTTTTCAACACTGGCCCACAGAATGTCCCCTTCATTGAACTTCTCTTGGTTTTGCTGCATGCTAGTAACTTAACACTTGTATAGAATTGCAAAAAAGCAAACCAAATAACTATCTCCTTTTGGAAGGCATGGTCTAAAACTAGATGAGTCCTTGGAGATGCAGTACATTGAGTTCAAATCCCAAGTTCACCATTTACTAGTTGGGTGTCCTTAGGCTACATCATTCTGCTGTACCTCAATTACCAAATTTGTAAACTGGGTGTATGCATGTTCACAGAACAACTGTGAGAATTCAGGGAGACGGCACAGGGAAATTACCAAGACACAATAAAGGTTTAATGAAAGTTAAGAGTGTCCCTGTCTGTCTCCTTTTTCAAATTCCTAAAATGATGGGAACAGGCAGTTTGAAGTAGTTCAGTTATTTCCCAAGCTCTTGGTGTTTGCATTCAACCTGTGCAATGTTTTGTGACATTGGTGTGCTACTTGTACTGTTGATGATTGAATATTTTTTTAAAATCCACTTATGAAAATTTAAATTTACTTAAAAATAAAATCTGCATGACAGCTGTAAATGGAAAAAATCACTATCTCTTGCACTAAGAGAAGGTAAAGCTAAATGCAATAAGGCAAAGCAATATTGTTAAATCCTAAGTAGACTTGGTATTAGATTTGCTTGCTTACTATTGAAAAAGGAGGATTAGCAAATATTAAATAGGTTTTATATATATGCTCTTATGAAACTGAGAATTTTTCCTTGATGTAACCAGGTTTGAAATATAATAGAAAAGGAACAAAATGTTACATGATGAGATTTATTGTCATTTAATTGATGTCCTTCAACCATTTAAGGCAACTTTTATTCCACTCATTCTTTAGAAGAAAAATTATAGTGGAAAAACCAAAGTTTGGAAGCTAGAGAAACCAGGATATAAAATTCAGCTCCACTCCTTACTTGCTAATTACACTGGGCAAGTTATTCAAAGTCTTTGGGCCTCGGTTTCCTCCTATGTAAAATTAAATATTAATACCCAAGTTGGAGATTATTTACATGGATGCAATAAAGAATGTAAAAAAAAGTACTTAGTAAAGTGTCTTGCATTCATAACAGAAAAGCAAAATGATGATGACAGGGAAAATTGTCTTGTCAAAGGGCAGATAAATAAAATAAAGGGCAGGTTGTTTGTGTGCCCAGCCACCTAATTAGCTGGGACAAAGATGTTCTGTAATTCTCATCCCAGACATCTGGACAACCTGTCAGCACATAACTGGGTGGTTTTGAAACACCCCAGGATTATATAATGTTGGATGGAAACCAGGACTATTGGACCTTCTTCTTTTATTTCTTGATATATTGGTTTCATTTCTCAACCATACAAACTTAAAAAAAAACTTTTTTGTAGACTAAGAAAATACAATTAAGCAGAAAAGAGAAAAATAAATACTTGTGATCCCACTACCCTAAAATAGAAACTGTTAATGTCTTCAAATTCTTTTTTGCATTTTTCTGTGCAGATTATAAGTATATAACTTTTCAAGTGAAAGGCTATTCTACCCTTTATTTCATTATCGACTTTGTTAACTCAAATAAAACGTTTACTCACACAAATATTTGTATCAATAAATATCATTCTACAACATGATTTTCATGCCTATGATAGAATATCCTAGGAATGCAGCAAAATATCCTTTGTCAATTCTCTAATATTATTTAGGCTTCTCCCCTTTAAGCTAATAACTACTATTTTTATTTATTTATTTATTTATTATTTTATATTATTTTATTTTATTTTATTTTATTTTATTTTGAGACAGGGTCTCACTCCGTCTCCCAGGCTGGAGCGCAGTGGTGCAATCTCAACTCAGTGCAACCTCCATCTCACGGGTTCAAGAGATTCTCCTGCCTCAGCCTCTAGGGAGCCCTAGTAGCTGGGACTACAGGCACGTGCCACCACATTCTGCTAATTTTTGTATTTTCAGTAGAGATGGGGTTTCACCATGTTGCCCAGGCTGGTCTCGAACTCCTGAGTACAGGTGATCCATCCACCTCAGCTTCCCAAGGCGCTGGGATTACAGGCGTGAGCCACCGCATCCAGCTAATAACTACTAGTTTAAAATATTGTAATTCATTTCCTTTAAATTAATTATCCATAAACAGAATATTTCTTTCAAATCAATTATAAAAGAATTTCTTGTTAAAAAATATAGGCAGTTTAAGGCTCTACTACTTTGTCATGTTACTCTTTGAAAATTTAATATCAATTTATAGTAAAAGTATAAATAACACTCATTTCTTAGAACCCCTGCCCAAACTAGGTGATGTGGCATAAAGATATTTTTGCCAATTTAGGTGAAAATGTTATTATTTTAGTTTGTACATTCCTATATACTTGGTGATGGTTTCTATTTCTTCTGATATAAACTTTGTGTTCAAATTTGTACTTTTTTTTTTCCTTTTGGGTACTGATCTTATTCTTACCGATTTGCAAGAAATCTTTACATATTAAGTTCAGTAATTTGTATGTCTGAACATTGGCACTGTTTTTTCCTGTAATGTATTGACTTCTTGTTTTTATACATGCCATATGTGATACATAGAATGTTAAAAAACATTTTGTAGTCATAAGGGTTCGTGATTTATTTTATGATTGCATTTTTGGTATCAAGCCTAGAATGATTATATAAATTTACTCTACAGATGATTATATAAATGTTTGCATATATTTTCTTCGAGTGCTTTACAAGTATTTTTAATTATATACATAAAACACCAGTATAATTTTATTGTAAAATTTAAATATTTATGGTAAGAATTACTGGAACGTGCCCTTGTTTCCTTGATTATCTCATTTAGTCTCATGGCATAGAATGTGATTGGATGATGCCCAAATGTTTATATCTATTTCTGACCTGTCCTGTGAATTCTAGGGTCACATAGTCATCCACTATTTAATATCTCAACTTGGATATCTATTAATAATAAGCATTTCAAATTTAACAGATCCGCAACTAATCCCTGATACCTCCTTTAAAACCTCCTCCTCCCACTAATCCTCCCATGTCAGTGATTACCAAATCTACCTTCTTATTGCTTATAAAAACAGCCTCAGTGTCCTTCTGCCTCTCTTTCTCTAACATGCTTCTCCTAACCAGTCAACAAGCCCTCTCAGCAATACTCTCAAAATATATTCAGAAACCAGCTAGTTTACACCACCTGCACTGCCACCACCCTGATCTCATCCACTGCCATCTCTCCTCTCCAGTGTTATGCCATGCTCTTCTCTGACTCGTCTTTGCATGATTCTCTACATAGTAACCACAGCGATCCTGTTTAAAACAAAAATAACTAAGTGGGATTATGTCTGTCTGTGACTTGAACTTTCCACCAGCTTACTCGCTCACTCAGTGGAATCACTGAAGTTTCCAAGTGGCTTACAAGGCTCTGCGAGCTGTGTCTTATCTTTTATGCCAGGCTCACTCTCTTGCACTCACTGTTTCTTCTGTCTGAGAAAATGCTCCCATAACCGGATGGGATGGCTCTCCCTCACCTCTTCTACATCTTTACACAAATGTCATCTTAGTGAGGCCTGCCTTCCTTGTCTTGTACGTGTGTGTGCAGGCATGCATGCACTTTATTTTCCTTTGAAGTGTCTGTCACCATTTAATATAGGGTACATTTTACTTAAATATTTTGTTTATGGTTTATGTCCTCCCCATGAGAATGTATGATCTATGGGGGCAGAGTTCTTGTTGTTATTCACTGCTGTATCCCCAGCAACAAGAATACAGCCTGGCACTTTGTAGGCACTCAATCATTGTTTATTGAATTAACTAATTAATATATGATGATCTCCCCTTTTCTTGTCACTCTCAAACTCAGTCTGTTCCCCACTTTCCAGAGGTAACTAATAGTAAGTGAAGAAAGTAAGTTGAAGGATACATTATATGCAAGAAATCTACAATGTAAAAAAAAAAAATAAGTAACTGCCAAAATAAAGTTATGGAAGAACACACACCAAACCAAGATGCTGTTATTCCACCTGGAACTTATTATTTTGTGAAGTGTGAGGGGGAATATATTTTTTCCCCAAGTGACTTGCCAGTTGTGCTATTATTATAAAAAGAACTGTCCACCAATTCCCCACTGATCTGTTATGCCACTTCTAACATATATTACATCTGTCTCTAGTCAGCCCAGGTTCCTTGACTGTCTATATCTGCAACACACAATTTTAAAATTATAGGTGTGTAGCAAACTTGCCTATTAGAGTTAGTCATCTCTTATTATAATTTTTCAAAATGTCTTGGTTATTTTCATGAATTTATTCTCTCAGATATCTTTTGGAATTAAGTTGTTAGGTTAAAGAATTAGAATTTTAATTGGGATTTTATTAAATTTACAGATTAATTTGTGGAGAATTAATATACCTACAATACTAACTCTTTCCATCTTGGAACATGGTATTTCCTCCCAGTAATTCATCTATTTTATGGTCCAGAGTATAGTCATTCTGTCATCTTTAGGTTTAATACATTTCCTATTAATTTTTAAAGTAAATTATTACTGGAATATAGAACAGCTATTCATTTTTATATATTAATTTTAATCATAAGGAATGTACTGAGTCCTATTATTAGATCTTTGTTGTTGTTGTCTTCTTCATTGTTATTGTTCCTGTTGTTACTGTTGTGACTCTTTGGTTTTCCAGATAGACACTCATCATCTCAAAATAACGGTAATTTTGTTGCCCCTTTGATTAGCCTGGTTTCCTCAGAATTCAGAAATTGAGGTAGTGGTTTATATACCAGTAATTGAGTAGGTAGTACAATCCCGTTTAATAGCTTTTGCACACTAGGGAGCAACGCAGAGAAAGACAATCAAAAGAGGTGTCATTGGGGGGGTCACAGCTAGTGGTGACCACTTGTCTTATTCCCACAGGACTGACTGAGAAGCAAATGTGATACATCCCTTGATTACCTGTGATTAGGAGAGCAAAGGAGAAGAATTTCTCCACTTTCTTGCATCTACCATCTGTCAAAGCTTCATCCCGAGAAGTGTTCACTTTGCCTCACCTCTGGGTTTGCATGTGTGGGCACTGAGTGCAGTCCCAGCCCTTTCCATGCCTCACAAGGAAGAGAGAGGTTCCAGGGAAGGAGAGGCACATGGTGCAGGTCTGCGGTGAGGCTGTGTTGGATTGGATCAGCAATAAGTCAGTCTGAGAGTGCATAGAACTGTGCTTACTGGACTAAGAGAGAGATGAAGCACAGGGGATGTGAAGTGGTATATAAGAGATGGCTGATACAGTCCACCCCTTGTACCCAAGATCCTCTAGTGCCTTCCATGATATCCAGCTCCTATACTGCATCATGGAGGCAAAAATAATGCCCTCACTTCATCTCTGAGGGAAGGGAGATACAAACCCAATCTTTTATAGAGTCACATTCAAAAAGGTAGCCAGCCAAAATCTATGCAAGGTTTTATAAGAGGAGTAATGAAATAAGGTCTAGTCCCTGTTTGTATTAGTCAGGGTTCTCTTAGAGGAACAGAACTAATAGGTTATATATATATATGTAAAGGGGAGTTTATTAAGTATTAATTTACATTATTACAAGGTGCCATAATAGGCTGTCTGCAAACTGAGGATCAAGGAGAGACAGTCCCATTCCCAAAACTGAAGAACCTGGAGTCTGATCTTCAAAGGCAGGAAGCATCCAGCATGGGAGAGAGATGTAAGCTGGGAGGCTAGGCCCATCTCTCTTTTTCACTTTTTTCTGCCTGCTTTATACTCTCTGGAAGCTGATTAGATTGTGCCCACCAGATTAAGGGTGGATCTGCCTTCTCCAGCCCACTGATTCAAATGTTAGTCTCTTTTGGCAACACCCACACAGACAAGCCCAGGGTTAATACTTTGTATCCTTCAATCCAATGAAGTTGACAGTCAGTATTAACCATCACACTGTTGTTACAGCTACATTGATACAGATACTTTCTGCCCAGTAGAGTCTCTGGCTTCCCTTTTGGGATGCCTGCAGAAACACTCTCAGCCATTCTGATGTTATTTTATATGTGTACCATATATGTATTTATATTGAAAGTGCTTTTCTTATAGGCAAGCATAGAGTCAGGTCTTACTTTTTGAATCTCGTTTGAAAATGACCCCCCTTTTAATTACAGTATTTAGGCCATTTAAATTTAACGTAATTATTGATACAGTGGGCTAAATGGTCATTTTGCTATTTATTTTCCATTTGTTCTTCCTATTTCTTATTTCCTTTTATCTTCTTTGCTGCCTCCTTTTGGAATTTTTTTTTAGTATTTTACTATTCACCACTATTGGCTCAGTAGTTGTATTTTTTTGCTTTACGTTGTTTAGTGGTTGCTTTAGGATTTACGATTTACTATTTTAACCTACAACTGCCTTCAAATTATGTTACGTGACTTCATGTACTGTATAAGAATCTTACAATAGTATACTTCAATTTCTCCTTCTTATACTTCGTTCTGGTATTGTCATGCATTTTACTTCTACCTATATTCTAAATTTTACAACTTAATATTATTTTTGATTTACAAATTGATTTAAAGAGAAAAAGTCTACATTTACCATTTCTAGGGGCCGTTCCTTTTGTAGATCTGAATGTGTACCTGGCCACATTTTTCTTCTTCCAAAAGAATTTTCTTTAACTTATAGTGCAGATATTCTACATATAAATTTTATACTGCTTTATTGGCCTAAATTTTTAAAGCAATATTTTTTTGAATAATATTTTCTTTGTTCTGTCCTAATGCTCTGTTTTTCTTTTGCTTTTATGTATTTCATTTTGGGCAATTTCTACCATATATCTTCAAGCTAATTTTTCCTTTTCAGGAGCTAATCTGTTTATTTTCTATTTTAGTTTCATTGTATTTTTATTTCTAGAAATTCCGTTTGCATCTTGTTTTTATATCTTGCATTTTTCTTCTTATTCTGTTTATGTTTTCACTTTCTTCTTGAAAAGATGAAACATTTTAACATGTTTGTAGTCTGATAGTTTTATTATTTCTGTCATTTAAGATCTGTTTCTATTAATTTTTTTCCAGATTATGGTCTATAATATCCTGTTAATTTTGTATTGAATATCAGTGCATTAGTCAGCATTCTCTAGAGGGACAGAACTAATAGGATAGAGGCATATATAAAGGGGAGTTTATTGTGGAGAACTGACTCACACAATCACATGATGAAGTTCCACAACAGGCCATCTGCAAGCCGAGGAGCAGGGAAGCCAGTCCAAGTCCCAAAACCTCAAAATTAGGGAAGCCAACAGTGCAGCCTTTACTGTGGCCAAAGGCCCGAGAGCCCCTGGCAAGCCACTGGTGTAAGTCCAAGAGTCCAAAAGCTGAAGAACTTGGAGTCTGACGTTCGAGGGCAGGAAGCATCTGGCACAGGAGAAAGATGAAGGCTGGAAGACTTAGCAAGTCTGTTTATTCCACTTTCTTCTGCCTGTTTTATTCCAGCTGTGCTGGCAGCTTATTAGATGTTGCCCACCCAAAATGAGGGTAGGTCTGTCTGTCTTAGTCCACTGCCTCAAATGTTAATCTCCTGTGGCAACACCCTCACAGACCCAACCAAAGACAATACTTTGCATCCTTCAATGCAATCAAGTTTAACCACACTCAATATTAACCATCATAGCCAGACATTGTGATTTTGCATCGTTGGGTGCTGAGTTTTGTTATATTCCTTTACATAGTATTGGATGTTGTTCTGGCATGCAGTAATTTGGAATCAATTGAATCCTTTTAATGTTTGCTTTTAAGCTTTGTTAAGGCATGTGAAGAGTAGCTGTAAGTCTAGAACTAGCTTAGCCCCACTACTATGGTGATTGTCTTCTGGGAATTTGACCTGATGCTCTATTACAATGTCTTTCCACTTGGGTTGGTTGTCACACAAACTACTTCAGCCCTCTGAAAGCTCTGGAAATTTTTTGGTTTACTGATTTCCAATGGTTCTTTCTGGATTTCGGTTGTTTCCTTTCATGTATGCATAGATTAATACTAAGCCAAACATCTGGAGGACCTCTCTGGAGATCTCTGGAGCATGCTCATGCTCACTCTCTTTACGTGTGTGTGTGTGTGTGTGTGCGTGTGTGTGTGTGCCTCCCTCCACTCTGGTACTGTATCTCTCAAGATCTGGTCACTTTTTACTTCCCAAGATTTGATCTACTTGAGTTTTCCCTACATGCTTTGCAACTCTAGGCTGTAAGTTGGGCAATCATAGAACTCACCTTGTTTGATTTCCTTCTCTTAGTCTTCTGCTGCTTGTTGTTCAATGTCTAAACCTCACTCCTTAATATTTTTTTCTGGAATTAAAGTTTTTTAATAGAGGTTAGTAAATATGTTCCCTCTTTTTCCCTTATGTCTTGGAAAAGAAAGTCATTTACACATAAATTATACTTCAGAAAACTTTCTTTTTTAAAAAGGAAAACAATTGTTGTAAATTAGTCAGACTCTAGGTGTTTGGTAGTGACAGATGCTTTTTGAGAATTCTTATTTCCTTTAATGATGAGTTGAATTTTTGGTTTCACTCCAGAACTTGAGTATGTTAAAATAAAAAATATAAGTAGACACTTGTGGTTTATATTTTTATTCGACTAATTGTCAAGGGGAGAAAGAGCTTTGGGGTAAATCTGATGAGTTCAATTTTGGGTTTATGCTTGAAGTCCTGTTTAATGCCAGATGGCAATGGTCAACAATCAATTGGACCTATGGCTTCTGGCATTCAAAAGAGTTCTGAACTGCAGACAGAGATTTAAGAATCACACTTGGAGAGTTGGTAGCTGAAGCCCATCAGGATGGAGTAAATATGGAAAGCTGGTAAAGAAGAATCGGAGGAGAAGCAGGTGCAGGACTGGAATCCTAGCAGAAAGGCAGAGAAAAAAGAACTTACAAAGGAGTATAATCTAGAAAAGTGTTGTTGGAACTAAATTCAATGTCGACTTTCCCAAAGAAATTAACATCTAGATGAATAAAGAGTACTGTAACCTCATTTATTATTAGTAATAACCCTGAGTGGTAGGCTGTTTCATAAGCACCTATTGTCATTTTTTCTTCTGTCATCCCACTCTGTCTCTTCTCTCCAGTAGGAGGTAGTTATTCAGCCTTTGGATTCTGAGGATGAGATGCCTACATGAGTGGGATATTGCCTGAGATTATGACTAAGGGCCCTTCTAAATCTTGTTGATCATGAAAATTTAATAAAACACAGATTTTACAGTCAAATAACAGTAAAAACCAATCAGAAAAGTTTGTAAGGTGCTCTGCCACATACACTATTAAGGTCAAAATAGAAGCTCCATGTTGTTTCCATGACTGCTATCAATAAATTCCTGGAAAATACTGTAAACAGGTATGGAGTTCCTCACTTACATGACTCGTTTCGATTTAATTTCTCTCCATCTGAGGTTGAAGAACTCTGAGGTTAGAATTGTATTGCTCTTTATGTGGTAAGACAGTTTAGTGTTTGAAATTATGCTTCCACTCAAGGTTTTGGCAGCTAGTGGGTTCTTCCCTTCTCTAAATAATCTACAAAATGGAATTAGATTGGTCTTTGATTTGATCACATTTCTTCCCAATAGATGTCATTTTGTATAAAGACATTAACCCACACACAAAGAAGCATTCAGTCTTCTTTGGAAGACTATAATTGGAAGATTTAGAATTACATGGGTAGAGTAAGTTCCTTCTTAAAAATATATTCATTATTGGCAGCAAAAGGAGATAGTCATTTGTGGAATGGAAGAGATGGTGAGTTAACATTTGTCAGTGTGCCCAGGTGTTTAAAATATGGTTTTCATTCCTTACCACCCAGTGAAATAAGACATATTATTCTCATTTTCTACAGAAGAAAATGCCTGCAGGGAGTTAATAACTTGCTCAAGGCCATCAAGTCAGTCCACTGTGATTTGTCTAGTCTGGTTCATAAATCTTTTCACTTTCTATATGTCCTGCTGCCTTCAGAGTGCAGGAAGGCAATTTCTGCTTTATTCTGAGATGTCAGAGAGTTTGCATCATTCCAAAAGACTTAGGAATGGAGAGTAGTACAGGAAATAATTTCTACCACCATACCTAATAGATATTTTGTTTGGTTTTTAGTACTGAAGTATGTAAGTACATAAAAGAAAGTAACCTATTTTACTATATGTGCAAGAAACATGTACTTAGAAAATAACACAGGATTTTATCTCAAAGCACCTGGGTTCCAGTTCTAGATCTGACACTCACTAGCTCTGTGTCCTTGAACAAGCTACTTAAGTGTCTTAAGGCTCAGTTTTCTTATTGGGAGACATGGGGTAATAATGCCCACTTCATATTGCTTTTGTAGAAATCTGAATGTGCATCTGGCTTTAGCAATGTTCCAGAAGATTCAAAGAGGCACCTCTTGCAAATAATTTTTATGCTTGGAGTCCAGAAACAGTTCATGAAAGGACTACCTTAAGGGAATGTCAGATCATAGCCCCTTTGAGTAATATGAAACTCTGTTACGGATTCAATGGATCACAGTAAGGAGATGGAGGCAGGATTCAAAGGTGATATGACAGATAAAAGTGACAGCCAGTAGAGAGGAGATACACAAAGGGTAATGAGGAGTGAAGTCTGGTAGAGTTTGCTGAAAGTAAAGTGGCTTGCAGCAGTTCTCACATTTATAGGAAGCCATGTGTTGGGCAAATGAATATATGAGAATCAGTATGGAGTGGGAAGGATGAGATGACATTTTAAATGCAAAAGTGTGTAGCATGGTTCCTCACTTAAATAGTCTATGAAATAAATGTTAGTACTTTTCCCACATCCTTTGTTGAAAGTTTAGCACTAGAGAGATAAAGGGGCACAGGTGAAGGGAGATATAGATGTCAACAGAAAGGGTTTCACCCTTACATTGGCAACAACCTGCAGCACTACTGTATTGAGGAGGGAGCCATAACATCTGAGTGGTGGTTTGGAAAGATTGGCCTTGCCATGGTGTGAAAGATGAGATGGAGGGACTACAAGCTGAAAGATCAGTTAGGAAGCTGATGCAATAGCCTAGGTTTATGATATGAATCTGAGCTGGGGTGCCACTAGCAGAATAGAGCAGAAAGAAGGAATTTGGAAAACACAATGGAGAAAGACTAAGCTTCTGAGATAAAAATTGGTTACAGAGAAAAAAAACAGGTAGAAATGTTTTTGAAATATTTAATCAGTGACTGGAAAGGTGAAGGAAACATGAACTGAGATAGAACTCACCATAGTGGGGTTAGGTTTCAGGGCCAGCATTGAGACTGAGGGATTCTGAAAAGTGCTGTAGTGCCAGAGGAATTGGAAATTTAGTTGTGGACCTCAGCAAGTTAATAAGGAAGATGAGATGAATCAATATCATATAATTAAAAATGTAGTCAGAATGGAATAAGAAGAAGGAGATTTCTGCTTACAGCTGCTACATGTTGGGCTAGATAATATTTGAAGACTTCTATGTGCAGTATAAAGGAAGAGAGAGATGCAAAAAAAACAAAAACAAAAAACAAAAAAAAAACAAAAAAAAAAAAACAAAAAAAAAAAAACCCCTGCATTTTCTGTGTACGATGTACCAAATATTGTTCTTTGCACTTCACATGCAAAACAAAATTTGACTCCCAGAACAATCTATGAAATGAATATTATGGGTATCTCTATTTTATATAAGAGAAACTTGAGGCACAGAGGTGGTGATAAAGTTTCCCAAAGTCATATATCTAGTAAATTTGAGTCTGGGTTTCAAACCAAGAAACCTGACTCCAAAGCCTCTTAATTGTCATATGATTGTTTTCCCTATGGTACATCTGTATATAACTGGGAAAATGAACACTAATGATAATTAATATATGCATGAAAGTATTTTGTAAATAATAAACATCATATATTTAAACTGCTATTCTCCCTATTTTACAGAGGAGGGTGTTGAAGATCAGAAAAGATAAATATCTTTCTGTAGGGTAAATGGTAGTAAATTGTTGATTTAAGACTCTTTAGGCTGGCTTCAGCCACTCTGAAAGACATTGTTTTTCCTACTAACCAGTGCTGTTCATCCCTAAAGCCTGTTTGAGTGTGTGAGAGTAGAATCTCATTGAGGAAAGCATTTATTCAACCAACATATGAATGCCCACCAGGCACTGAATTAGACACTGGGAACAGTGACATAAGTGATCATTCTTTGGGGCTATGAAGGATCACAGGCTAGTGTGGGAGACAGACACATTAGAAAACAACCACAACAAAACAAGGATAATTCCATACATTGAATACTCTGAGAAGGGAGGACTTCGTAGTTTGCATTTTATTCAATTCACTATACACATATTGACTGCCATTGTGTTTTGAGCACTGTGCTGAGAGTTAAGGAAATAAAGAAATATAAGACAGAATTCACGTCTTCAGATTGACCCCCTCAAAAGTGGCAGCACTCCTGAGATTTGTCTACTTGCATTTAAATAAATATCTAGCTATTCCATTCTGAGATGTCTAAGTCCTGTTTTGCTGCCAGGTCATTTTATTACAGAAATTGGGAAATCTAATCTTTGCTTTTCTTGTGGATATTACACCATGTTTCCTTTCTGCTACATGTACCTAGAGACCCAAGTATCAGGTAAAGTCTTTAAGTTCAAATAAGTAGTGATGGATAAAGGTGATATACTGAAGAAATGGCTAAATTGAATGTGGGTAAGAAAATGATACTTCAAAAGCGGTTTCATCTTATATGAGAATTGAGCTTTGGCCAGTTTTTACACCTCAGCACCTTGACTGTATTGTATTTCTAGAAGGTAGAGAATATTAAACATTGTTAATGATTGATTGCATCTCAGCTTTCAAGTGTTACATCAAACGGACCTTTAAAAGGAGGAATTTTATTCTTTTAAAGCATATTGACAGAACTTTTTGATTATTAAAAACTAATGCCCTGGATTTACTACATTTAATCCAAATTTGATCTAAGAGTGAAATTCCTTTTTGGCAGCATCATCAGTAATTTACTGCATCATGGGCTTTCCTTTCTGGGGCAAAAAATATTGGCTAGGGGAGTTCTGGCTAACACATTGTAAAATAAAGCTGGCAAATGGATTACATGGGACTTTGCCAATTCTATACCCATCTGAAGATTCCCAAGTGAACCAATACGGCTTTCCTTTACGGCTGCCCTCTGAGAACTGGTAAGCACCACTGAGCACTCAGAAAGACCTAGGGCTGTGGAAATATACACCTGGAATGGATATTAATAGTCATCTAGCTTACCCGCTCCCCTAAATCAGGAATTATTTTATTTGAAAACACCCCTGATAGAGGTTCACCCAGATTCAACTGAACTTAGTAAGTTGGAAGGCTACATTTTTATTATTGGTTAGCTCTAAATGCTAAACAGCTGATAAAGGTCTCTCAGACACTTCTACCCATAAACTCTAGGTACTTCACCCGAGATTGCAATGGACTTAGCTACCCGCTCTTTAGCATACAGCCCTGCAGAAACTTGGAAGAGTTTACTCTTATCCTTTCCCAAGTCTTCTCATTTCTCTGGAAAACATAACTAGGTCTTTCAACTATACTGATTGCTCTTTTCTGGACTTTCTCTGTTTTATCAGAATCCTTTAAAAACTGTGAGGCCCGAACAAATATCCAAGTGTTCAATCAATTTCAATATACTGCCTATCTGTTGAGCGTCCAGTTATGATCAATATGATTCATCTCATGTGCCGCCTCCAGTTAACTACCAGTATCTGCCTGGAATGCTATATTAAGGAAGATTCTAATGTTATCTCTCAGCTCCAATGTGATCTGGGTTCTGATACTATCTCTGTGCCATGAGCACATGAGGTAGGTGCATGAGGTGGAAGCAGGTTTGCCATATTGATACCTTAGGTTTAATGACTGTCTGCAGAAATGACCATGTATCCAACTTCTCACATTTCAAATTTCAGATTTTCCTGAATACAGAATCTAAGAAGCCTTGCCACTTGTGTTTTCTCCATTTCCTTTAAGCTTACAGTATCCTATTTATTCTCTGAAAACTTCACTGTAGTACATAGTTCTCTGTAGCCATGCTATTTATATATTGGTAGACAGCAGTGGTGAAGCTTTGAAATATTCTGGCATATAGAAAACTAAAATATTTGTCATAAGATGGCTTGTTGAAATAGTTTTTTAACATCAATGAGTGTCTCTGAAGGTTGTAGTACTAATAATGATGATAATAATAATGACAAAATGAGTGGAATTTCACTGTCTTGTAGTTTTTGAATAACCCTTAGATATACTATTTCCTTCGACCCTGATGGCATCCTTGGCATTGTTATTCCCATTTTAAGCTAAGAAGACTATCTCAGAACATTTAAATAACATTTCCAAGAACACCTAACGAGTATGTCACACAGAATCCAGGGTTTTTCCAGGGTTGTTTTTTTTTTTTTTTTTTTTTTTTTTACTACGAAATCAGAAACATTTCTCAGGCAGGATGGGCTTTGGAAACATTTGTTCTTATCTTTGCCAGCTAGGCTGCCCTGCTGGTTTAGCAGTAGCTGCCTTTCTCCTTCTATGGCTATATGTCCTGCCAGGTGCACCTTTTTCCATGGCTATACCGCTCATGCTGTTCCAGGTATTGCTCTAGTCTCTGCCCATTCGGTACTAGAGGCAGTAATGGCTTCCCCCATTGCTAGCCCCTTAGTCTTTCTCCATCCCATGTTGGTTCCCCTAATCCTGACCTTAACTGTAAATGGGCCTTTGATTAAACCCTTTTCAATTATCCCTTTGCGTGTGCCTGCCAGGGTGCTGACTGATATCACTGACCTCAGAGCAGACAACATCACTGCTTCCTTTCTCTGGTTTACAAGGCAAGCTTGGGTCTCAGTGACATTCAGACTGGATATTAAACAGAGGCTGTCCCATGCTTTGATGGGAACAGTTACCAAGGCACAACTCAATTCTTTTAGCTGCGACTAGTCCTTTAGGAGAAATAGTTTCCCAAATTCAGGACCGTATTGAAGTTTGAGGGAGTTCTCTATAGTCAGGATTATCAGAAGTGATTTTTTCTTTTGATACTCTGCCAATTTTGATTTACTGAATCTATTTATATTTGTGTTAAAATAGTATGTCTTTCTTTCCTCATGTTCTTGGTAAAATAAAACTTTCAGTTATATTGTCTGTAATCTAAAGGGTTGTGTGCATGTGTGTGTGTGTGTCTGTGTGTGTGTGTGTGTGTGTGTGTGTGTATTTCCCAAGAAATATATGTGGAATTATCTCTTCAAAAATAAAACTAATGGAGAGGAAACAGAAAAGTCTATTTTTGAAATGATCCATCTAAACCATTTAACTGTTTAATGAATCATAATAGCAGAAATGGAAAGTAGCCCATTAATTCCTGAGCCTTTTAAACATACAGGTCATGATGGCTGAAATGTACTATTATATTTCCTATTCCTCTAATACAAAAATAGTGGCTTTTCTCTCATAAGTTATTAACATATTACAGTGTATCATTCAAACTTATGTATAGAAAACGTGTATCACTCAAGGTATCTTAAGGATCTTTTAACAGAGAATTCAGGACTTTCTAAAGTGTTCTAAGGGCTTAAAATGTGGAAAATAGCTGAGTCTTCAAAAAATGTCCCAGAATATCACAAGAATGATTCCAGCCACCACCACTCCTCTCCACACACACACACACACACACACACACACACACACACACACACACACGCAAACTTCTGTTTCTGCCACAGTCCAAAAGGTGGGAAATTAGGAGACAGCCACTGGAACTCTTGAGTTTAAGAATATCCCTCAGTGGCTGCAGCCAAGGATCAATAAGACAGATTAGGAGGCCTCTGCTGCTGTCGTCACAAATGCTCTCAACCTTCACAGATTTGGTAACTGGGCAGTGAACACTGAATCTACTCAGTGCTGTGACTTTTGACATGTAAGCCTACAGACAAGTTGCTGGAATGCCACTGCAGAAAAATTGCCCAAGTCTCAAACAGGACAATAACCTCCACCTTATTCTCATCTTAAAAATCTCAATGTGAGTGCATCTAATTGAAAAATACTAATTGGCCTCCTGAGCCCCAGCTGCAAAAAAGCCTGGAAAAAAATGTCTTTTAACTTTATAGCTTTTTGACATACAGGAAGGACTGATACACTAAAAGGAGGTGGGACTGAATGTAGAATACTAATCAACACTATGCACCCCAGTTTTTCATATTTATCACATTTGTTCTTCCCAATAACTCCCAGTTTTGTATGGTCTGTTTGAAGAACCTGAACTAATACACAACCAAAGCAAACAAACACTGTGTGATTACTTAAGTATATATTTTTTCAATGTACGTACATTATATTAACAAACATCTATATTTTTAGGACACAAGTATTTATCTCTACCTCAGTAGTAGTGCTGGAAAACTGAGTAGTAGACCTGATTCTACTATTTATTAACTGCGTTACCTTGGTAAAATTACATAGCCAGTCTTAGCCTCAGTTTTCTCCTGTCATAAATAGTTAAATGGACAGTACTAAACTGGAAGTGATTGGGAAGACCAACATGATAAATATGTAAGTCACCTATCGCTATGGTTTTCAGACTGTGTGGTAAGGTGTTCTGGGCACCACAAGTGACAAGGACACCTCAAGATATCCCACATTTTAAAGGAAAACACAGTAATGCTTGACATTTGCAAAGTATTCTCTTGTGATAGTTTCCATTAGGTGAGTCTCAGCATTAGATAATGCTTCCTTCCATTTGATGATGTCGCCTGCTTGTGAAAATGAGTTTTTGGCAGCTACTCTGATGCCAAGCTTGTATTGTATAACATTCAACGTGAGGGTGGCAGTGATGAATATGATTCCAACGTCTGAGAAAATGTACAATGGCAAATGGGCCCGTAAACCTTGTCAGTAAGTGTTATTGGTTGATTTGGGTCTCCCCACCTTCAAAGTCATATGTTGAAATCCTAATCCTAGTACCTCGAAATGTGACTGTATTTGGAGACGAGGCCATTAAGGAGGTGGTTAAGTTAAAATGAGGCTACTAGGTGGGCCCTAATCTAATCCGACTGGTGTCCTTATAAGAAGAGAAAATTTGAACACACAGAGAGACCCCCGGGATGCTCACGCACAGAGAAAAGACCGTGTGGAAACACAGGGAGAAGGCGGTCACCTGCAAGCAAAGGAGAGAGGCCTCAGAAGAAATCAAAGCTGTCAACACCTTCGTCTTGTACTTTTAGCTTCCATAACTGTGAGAAAACAATTTTTTGCTGTTTAAGCCACCCAGTTAATGAGTTAATCACTGATTAACATCACAATGAGTGATAGCTAATTTTATGAGTCGGTTTGACAGGGCCATCAAGTGCACAGATATTTGACACTATTGTCTGAGTCTGTCTGTGAGGGTGTTTCTCAATGAGACTGACATTTGAATTGGTGGACTGAGGAAAGCAGATAGCCCTCCTTAATGTGGGTGGGACTTGTCCAATCTGTTGAAAGCCTGAAGAGAATAAAATGATGGGTAAAAAGAATTTATTCTTTCTCCCTAACTGTTTGAGCTGGCACCTTGGTCTTCTCCTGCCTTTGGACTCAAGACTTGGGAATAGAACTTACATCACTGGCTCTCCTAGTTCATGGACTTGGACAGGAATGACACTATCCTCTCTCCCGGGTCTGCAGCTTGCTGATTGCAGATCTTGAGTCTTGCCAGCCTCCAAAACATGCAAGCTAATTCTTATTTATATACATATGTGTAGTCTCCTTGGAGAACCCTGACTAATACAAAGCCATAGCAAACAAATACAGCAAGTGTGGTTATTTAAGAATATATTTTTTTCAGTGTATGTGCATTATGTTTATAAATGTCTATGTTGTTAGGATATAAATGTCTATTATAATAAGCTGTTTTGTACTAACTACTTAATTAGTAGTTAAAAAATCAAGAATTATTAGGTATTTCTTTAAGCCTAGGCATGCCATGAAAAAATTACTGAGATACTAACTACCATGAACTTGAGGAAGTTTAGGAATTTCAGAGCTATGATAAAACATAACAGGTGCCAATAATGGCTATCATGATGATAGATGGGAAAACTGTTTTCCTATTCTAAAATGGGGTTACTTATAGTATGAGGAAATGATTGATAAGTCTAAGGAAATGGTGTAGATGAATTTCCCCAGAAGAATCAAAAGGTACTCTCAGTTAAGGTACCCATGGCAGAATTCTAGAGAGTAGTGTCAGTTAGCAGAAGCCTGTGAAGGAAGGCAACGTGACTGAGGCCAAGGCACCAAGAAGGGATAAAAGCAGGAGCTGCCTACACTAAAACTCTGTCCCGAACCTCGGGAAAGAATTAACTGTATTTCTCAGATACTCCACCTGTTGTTTGTATTTTTACACTTTTAGAGCCCATATTTATTACTCAAGCCGAGGCAATAACAAAAGAGAAAAAATCAATAGTTATAAGAAGGAACATAAGAGACAAGCTTACTACCTTGTGGCGGGGTAACTTCCAAATGTGTTGCAGTTGCTGGCGGGCACCCCTGCCGAGCTCAGGAGGAACGCAGCACTAAACAGGTGCTGCAGGCCATCTTCCCTCACCACATCCACATGTGGATCAGCTACATCCACCCCATACCCACCTTTATCCAGAGCATCCTGTGGCCTGATGGTCCTAGGGCCCTATAGCCAGTGGTGCACACCTACCACCCCCAGCTGTGCTACCACCCCAAGCACTCCCGGGGCTCCCTGTGTGGCCAGCTGCTCTTCTCAGAGCTCAAGTACCCCTGGAGTCAAAGAGGGCCAAGGTCCTGGTCAGCTCTCCAGTCTGCCAGGGTGACATTAACCGCTGGGGCAGCACGCGGCTCCCACAGTGGCAGGCTGGGCACTGCAGTGTGTGTTCCTCTATGTGTGTGAGCAGGCCCTGCTCTTTGTCTTCTCTGTCCCCAGTTCTCCAGGGATTCCGCAGGTGCTGCTTGAGCCCTGCCTGTCACACTCTTCCTTCTGGTTCCCAGGTTGTGGGGAGAGTGAGCAGGAGGCACGAGCTGCCAGCCAGGCCAGCAGGCCTGTTCTCTGTCACTAGCACTGGTTGCCTTGGGACCTGCCTCCTGAAGTTGTGATCACCACACTGTTAAGCTGCTATCCCTAAACCACTAGGCCTGCCCAAGAGCTTCATCCACTCTCCCTCCCAGCAGAGCGGGGGTTGTCTCTTCCAGATTCTGGGAGAGAGAGGTTTGCAGAGCCTTGGTCTCTGCCCACAATACCCATTTCCAGTGGGGTGTGATTTCAGGCCTCCTTGGCTGCTTCCCAGCACCCCACCCTGTCAGGCTTCAGTGGAGGTTTTACCCAGAATGCACTCTGCATTCCTTGAGACTCTGACCCCAAGTATCTTCTTCTTTGGGAGTTTTTCTGCAGGATACCCTCCTGGGTCCCCGATGCCTTCCAGCTGTCTCAACAGAGCAATTGCCAGCGGATCTTGGGGAAAGAAGCAGCCACTGACCCCAAGCCAAGACCAAATCATCTGGTCCAGCAAGCTAGAGCCCCCCAGGAGGCCAGTGCCAGTGACCCTCATGCCCTGCATCGCCCTGAGTTTACTCCTTGATGGTCCCTGGAGAGATGACTGCAGAAGAAGCTGCTGACAGGACATGGGGTGTCCCTTTGCTTGAAGTCAGGCCCTACGGGGTGACCAGGGCTGCTCTGTTAGCAGCCAAGTGCCTGCCCACCCTCTGTCCTTGTGGGAACAGGGCCCTTGGCCAAGTCATCCATCTGCCCTGGCTAGCTCTGGAGGAAACAGGCCACTCCCCAGGTGCAAGAGACTAGCCCTCCTAGGCAGGTGTGAGCGGCTCTGGGGAGGTGGTCCTAGCATTTAGCCTGGGTCTGTTTGCCAGAGTCAGTAGAATGTAGGTGTAGGTGTGAGTGGAAGTGAGTGTGGGATGTGCCTGTGTGAGCACTATGATCCCCAGGGGCAGGGAAGCCTGAAGATGCCCAATGGTGTCCCATGCGATTTATCATTTTTGAGTTGGACATCTTTGAGATGTGCTGGAGACCGAAGGAAGCTGTGCTCCCTGTCCATCTCTCAGGGGCACTTGCACTGTCCACTTCTGCCCACAAGCTCATTTGCTGCAGGCCACAGGGACCCTTTGCACCCAGTCGGGAGAGCAGGCACTGATGGGGCCTAGGAGAGTCCCCACTAGCCCAACATCCTGCAGGGATGGATCCTGAATCCACCTTTTTACTTTATTTTTGCTGTGAATATAAAGCTTTCCAGATGTTAAATAGGAATTTTTAAGAAGACAAAGCCTCTGTATCATTACCTATATCATGAAATTAATAATTTGGCTTCCCTAGGAAATGAAGCTGCACAATTCAGATTGGGGTCCAATATCCAAATGGGGCCTTTGACACTGAGTCAGAAATCCTGCTAGGGATGCCTCAGTGCCTTCAAGGAGGGACCGATGCTCCTTGACCCCAGCCATAGTAAGCAGGGTGAAAGGAGATGGGACAAGGTCTTGGTAGTTTCATGTCAGAGTTAGAGAATGCTGTTAAGTAACCTCATATCTTAAACTTCTAAATATATTCTGTTCAAGTGTATGTTGCAGGTAGAAAGAACTCTATTATGCATAGTGAAAAAAGTCTGAGATACAGGATACCATATAACAAACAAAGGGGGACTTGCCTGTAGGAAAGTCCTTAATGTAGACCAACACAGCGAGGCTGGACACATGTGGCCTGTGTTAATCTTGAAGGCATCATTAACATTCACTAATTGCTCACACTTACTGAGAGCTTTTTATGCACCAGGTACTAATTTAGAGGCTTTGCACAAATCAGCTTATTTAAAAATTACAGTGAATTTAGGCCAGATGCAATGGCTCAAGTTTGTAATTCCAGTATTTTGGGAGGCCAATGTGGGAGGATCACTTGAGGCTGGAGTTTCAGGCCAGCCTGGGCAACATAGTGAGACCCCCATCTCTACAAAAAAATTAAAAATAAGCAGGACATGGTGGTGCATGCCTGTAGTCCCAGCTACTAGAGAGGCTGAGGTGAGAAGATTGCTTGAGCACAGGAGATCAAGCTGCAGTGAGCTGTGATAGAACCACTGCAGTCTAGCCTGCTAGCCTGAGTGCAAGAGCAAGATCCTGTCTCCAAACAAACAAACCAACAAATCACAGTGAATTTAAGAGTTTGGCACTGTTAGTATCATTGTTTTCAGATGTGAAAAGCTGATGTGTAGAAGGGCTAGCAACTTCTTCAAAGTTACAGAGGTAGTAAGAGGTGGAGGAGCCAGGACACAAATGCAAGCAATCTGATTCCAGTACCCTGTGATGTGTCTATTATACTTTTGTGTATACATGCAGGTCAGCTTAGATGAGCCCCTTGAAGCTCTTCTCCCCACTTCCACTAGACCTGATGATTACACACAAAAGGGCTCTAAACTGGTGATTCGCCACTACTATGGTCTGAATGTGTTACCCCAAAATTCATATGTTGAAAGCTAATCCCCCAGATGATGGTATTAAGTCAGGACTTTGGGAGGTGATTAGGTCATGAGGGTGACACCCTCATGAATGGGATTAGTGCCCTTATAAAATAGACCCCAGACAGTTGCTCTGCCCCTTCCACTGTAAGGACACAGTGAAAGGCGCTAACGATGAACCAGAGAGTGAGCCCTCCACAGACACTGACTGTGCCAGTACCTTGATCTTGGAGTTCCCGGTGTTCAGAACTGGGAGCAATATATTTCTGATGTTTATAAGCCACCAAATCTAAGGTATTTTGTTATAGCAGCCCAAATGAACAGGACATCCACCTTCCTCCTAAACCTCTCACCTTCAGTCATTCCTTGTACCTTGTCCTATATTTCTGTAAACTCACAAACTCTTTATTTGCCAACTCATTCTTAGGTTGATATTCTGTCTTTGGACCTGACATATGGTCTGGATTTATTGACTTTGGCCCTCAGTCTTTCAACAATGATTCCTTCCTGGCTGCACTCCCTTGAGATATCTTGAGTGATGAATATCCAGGCTCAATTCAGCCCCTGGAATTGTCCTAGCTGTTTTTCTGTCTTTCATGAATTTATTTATTCAATGAGTCTTTATTGATAAAATGAGCCACACATTGTGCTAGGCATTAGTGTCATTATATGGTTTGGCTCAGTGTCCCCACCCAAATTTCATCTTGAATTGTACTTCCATAATTTTCATGTGTTGTGGGAGGGACCTGGTGGGAGATAATTTGAATCATGGGGGCGGTTTCCCCCATACTGTTCTCATGGTAGTGAATAAGTCTCACGAGATCTGATGGTTTTATCAGAAGATGCTTTTGCATCTTCCTCATCTTTCTCTTGCCACCATCATGTAAGAAGTGCCTTTCATCTCTTGCCATGATTCTGAAGTCTCCCCAGCCATGTGGGACTGTAAGTCCAGTTAAACCTCTTTTTCTTCCCAGTCTCACGTATGTCTTTATCAGTAGCATGGAAATGGACTAATACAGTAAATTGGTACCAGGATCAGGGTGTTGATGAAAAGATATTTGAAAATGTGAAAGCGACTTTGAAACTTGGTAACACGCAAAGGTTGGAACAGTTTGGAGGGCTCAGAAGAAGACAGGAAAATGTGGGAAAGTTTGGAACCTCCTAGAGACTTGTTAAATGGCTTTGACAAAAATGCTGATAGTGATATGAACAACAAGGTCCGGGCTGACGTAGTCTCAGATGGAGATGAGGAACTTGTTGGGAACTGGAGCAAATGTGACTCTTGCTATGTTTTAGCAAAGAGATTGGTGGCATTTTGCCCCTGCCCTAGAGATTTGTGGAACTTTGAACTCAAGAGAGCTGATTTAGGATATCTGGCAGAAGAAATTTCTAAGCAGCAAAACATTCAAAATGTGACCTGGGTCCTGTTAAAACATTCCATTTTAAAAGGGAAACAGAGCATAAAAGTTCAGAAAATGTGCAGCCTGATGATGCAGCAGAAAAGAAAAACTCATTTTTTGAGGAGAAATTCAAGCTGGCTGTGGAAATTTGCATATGTAACAAGTAGCCAAATGTTAATCCTCAAGACAACAGGGAAAATGTCTCCAGAGCATGTCATAGGTCTTCATGGCAGCCCCTCCCATCACAGACCCAGAAGCTTAGGAGGGAAAAATGGTTTTGTGGGCCTGGCCCAGGGTCCCCATGCTGTGTGTAGCTTAGGGACTTGGTGCCCTGCATCCCAGCTGCTCCAGCCATTGCTGGAAGGGGCCAATGTACAGCTCAGCCCATAGTTTCAAAGGGTGCAAACCCCAAACTTAGGCAGCTTCCATGTGATGTTGAGCCTCTGGGTGCACAGAAGTCAAGAATTGAGGTTTGGGAACCTCCACCTAGATTTTGGAAGATGTATGGAAATACCTGGATGCCCAGGCAAAAGTTTCCTGCAGGGGTGGGGCACTCACCTCTGCTAGGGCAGTTTGGAAGGGAAATATGGGGTTGGAGCCCCCACACAGAGTCCCTACTTGGCCACTGCCTGATGGAGCTGTGAGAAGAGGTCCACTATCCTCCAGACCCCAGAATGTTAGATCCACTGACAGCTTGTACCATGCACCTGGAACATCTGCAGACACTCAACACCAGCCTGTGGAAGAAGCCAGGAGGGGGGTTATACCCTGCAAAGCCACAGAGGCAGAGCTGCCCAAGACTATGGGAACCTACCTCTTGCATCAGCATGACCTGGATGTGAGACATGGAGTCAAAGGAGATCATTTTGGAGTTTTAAAATTTGACTGCCCCACTGGATTTCAGACTTACATGGGCCCCGTAACCTCTTTGTTTTGGACAATTTCTCCCCTTTGGAATGGCTGTATCTACCCAATACCTGTACCCCCATTGTGTCTAGAAAGTAACTAGCTTGCTTTTGATTTTACAGGCTCATAGGCAGAAAGAACTTGCCTTGTCTCAGATGAGACTTTGGACTATGGACTTTCGGGTTAATGTTGAAATGAGTTAAGACTTTGGAGAACTGTTAGGAAGGGATGATTGGTTTTGAAATGTGAGGACATGAGATTTGGAGGGGCCAGGAGTGGAATGATATGGTTTTGCTCCGTGTCCCCACCCAAATCTCCTCTTGAATTGTACTCCCATAATTTCCATGTGTTGTGGGAGGGACCCAGTGGGAGATATTTGAATCATGGGGGCAGTTTCCCCCATACTGTTCTCATGATAGTGAATAAGTCTCACGAGATCTGATGGTTCTATCAGAGGTTCCCAGTTTTGCATCTTTTTCATTTTATCTTGCCGCCACTTATCTTGTAAGAAGTGCTTTTTGCCTCCCACTATGATTCTAAGACCTCCCCAGTCACGTGGAAATGTAAGTCCAATTAAACCTCTTTTTCTTCGCAGTCTTGGGTATGTCTTTTCCAGTAGTATGAAAACAGATTAATACAAGTTATAATAGTGAACAAGATAAAGTCCCAACTCTCAAGAGTTTACAGTCTAGTGGAGAAATCAGGCAAATAATCTATATAGAGAAATACGTTAAGGCATGGATAGAGGTACATCATGAAGGAACTTAGCCCAGTCTTAGAGATTAGAGAAGACTTTTTTTTTTTTCCACATGAGGTGAAATCTAAGCTGGAATGAAAAACAGGAATTATCCAGGATAAATGGGAGTAGTTACTACAGTTGGAGTTTGGGGCAGGGGTGTATGTGTATACAGTGGGAGATGGGTGGAGAAGGTGAGAAAGATAAGCTATCCTAAGGAATTTGCACTTTATCCTGAAAGTAATTGGAAGCGATGGAGAGTTTAAACTATGTGGTTAAACTTGCGTGTTTGGAATATCATCTCTTCTGTCGTGTAGAGCGTCATAATCAGGGCTTATACCGATGGCCAGGAGATAAGCAAGGAAGTCATTACAGCAATGTAGCCAAAAGACCAACTTAGGAATTGGAAAAAGAAATGTACCTGATTTTCCCAGATAATTTAATGCCCCAGAGATGACAAAATATGATTCTTCTTTGGATTCTTTTTCTATCTTAATATTCCTGTTGGTGCCACTAGTAATTCCATGGACTTCTTAGAATCAGCTAAGAATGTTCTCCTGGGGCCCTTCTCAGCTACTTAGCCTTATATGGTAACTCCTCATTTTTCAATAGATTTTCATTTTCCTCTTTCACAGCTCCTCTCACCTCACCAGTTATTATTTGACCTTTCATCTTCTGAAGGCTGACTAGCATGCAACAGCTTCCTTGGATTTTTTAGCTGACAGATGTGATCTAAAGTTCTCTGCCATTGCCTTAAAATAAAGGGATCAGAACACCAAAACTTCTCTGCTCTTTAAAGAAAGGATGATAAAATAAGTGTTGGGGAGGTGGTAATGGGAAGACCATACCCACTCCTGGTTTCCATCTGTGCACACTCAAAGCACTTACCGATGAGAAATCCTAGAGGCCTTGGAATTTTGCATCTAAGAATATTTTTTAATTTGAGATTCCATGTCGTCCAAGTTGCACATGGCCAGAATTTCTGCAAGAAGGGATTGGAACCTTCTATTTCTCAGTGTTGTTGCTCATAAAGGAAGGACAGTGATTATTTTATAACTTTTTGAGATAGTAGAAACAAGACTGAACTTGTCAGAAATCTGAGTTTGGAACTCAGTAGATGTGTGAGGTAATAATCCGCATACCACAGGGGATTTCATAAAGTAAATCAGAAAGCATGAAGCCATTTTGGCCCCTGTGCATAGCTCTTCCCCCCCCCCCCCCCCCCCCCCCCCCCCCCCCCACCCCCCCCCCCCCCCCCCCCCCCCCCCCCCCCCCCCCCCCCCCCCCCCCCCCCCCCCCCCCCCCCCCCCCCCCCCCCCCCCCCCCCCCCCCCCCCCCCCCCCCCCCCCCCCCCCCCCCCCCCCCCCCCCCCCCCCCCCCCCCCCCCCCCCCCCCCCCCCCCCCCCCCCCCCCCCCCCCCCCCCCCCCCCCCCCCCCCCCCCCCCCCCCCCCCCCCCCCCCCCCCCCCCCCCCCCCCCCCCCCCCCCCCCCCCCCCCCCCCCCCCCCCCCCCCCCCCCCCCCCCCCCCCCCCCCCCCCCCCCCCCCCCCCCCCCCCCCCCCCCCCCCCCCCCCCCCCCCCCCCCCCCCCCCCCCCCCCCCCCCCCCCCCCCCCCCCCCCCCCCCCCCCCCCCCCCCCACCCCCCCCCCCGATTGAAATTACCCTCGTCAAGGTTACCAACAATGACCATGATGTGAAATCCAATGACATTTTCCTGTTTTTGTCTTCTTAAGCCTTTCAGCAGTGTTTAACGCAGCTGATCATCCATGCTTTCTAAAAACATTCTCCCCTCTTAGCTTCTACATTTGGCTGCTTTTCCACTTGGATTTCTTCTCAGGATCTTCTGCCAGTTTTTCTTCTTTTATCTGGTGGAAATGTTGGTGATCTTAGTTCCAGGCTTAGTTGTCCAACTCATTTCTCCATACCCCCCTCAAAGTGCTCTCACTTGACATTTCCATTGGTATGTTTCACAGACATTCTCAAACTTAACATGCATGTGCCAGATACTTATTGGTTGATTATCAATCCAGATTTTGCTCTCTTGTGGTCTCCTGGACTGGTAGGACTGGAAGCCTGCAAATGACAGGCCCCTCTCCTCGCTCCGGGCCCATAACTCGTGGGGGTAGCTATACTTGAGCTGTATCCGGCATCTGGTTCTTACCTCAGGGCCATGACAACAAAGATCGCCCACACGTTCCCCTTAAATAAGACATCTCGATGGATCACGGGTCTATCACCCTATTAACCAGTTACGGGAGCTCTCCATGCACAGACTCCCAAGCCTGCTGACTTCCCATCAGGTTCTGCCAATAAAACATACTACAGGGAGATGAGAAACGAGAAGAAATTAAGAACAGTTCATCAGTTGGCAGTACCTCTGGCAATGGCAACCCTGATATTTTCTGCTCAGTGGCAGTTGTGATCATTCCAGAAATTTCTGTGATGGCACTTTGAGCAGCTGCAGCAATTGAGGCAACAATGAGGTTGCAGCATTTGGTGGTTCCAGTGCCATCAGTGGATAAGTACAGCTCACAAACTCTAGCCCACTGGTGGCAGGACCTTAGTGTTGCTGAAATACCCCATTCCCCTATCGATCTCCCTTCATTTCAACACTGTTATGAGAGCCAACATATCCATCAGGCACAGTACATTGGGCCCACAACTCAGGGGCCAAAGAAATGTTTTCATTTTTATTTTTTCATCAGAAGAAAAAAATAAATGAATGACAATGATTCTAGCTTAGATTGTATTTGTCAGTACACCAATATAGTCATAAAACATTTTTAAAAATTTAATGGAGGAAGGGGCCCAAGAAAGCAAAAGTGCAAAGAGCTATGAAAGTTATAATGCACCCCTGACCTTTGTGGCCATTTTCCTGCAACAGATGCTTCTTTGGGAGAAATATCTAGTAGTTTCTGTATTATTTTCCTTTTAACTTGACACTAGCTAATTCTATGCCCCCAGTGGTACTTTTGATTTCTGCCCCTCAAACCTCAGTTAGTCCTCACCCTTCTCCCTCTTAGGGAATGGCACCACCATCACAGAAGAGGCCACAGAAGAGACCTGGAGTGATGTCTCGCTGTCAGCCCTCACATTTAAAGCATCACCAAATTCTGTCCATTCAGCAGAAACAAAATATCTCAAATCTGCCCACTGCTACCACCCAGTCCAAGTCATCACTGGGACTTCCTTTTTGGCCTTAAAATAAAAGAAGTCCCTGTTAGCATACCCCACAAGGCCCTGTGTTATGCAAACCCTGCTTACTTCCTTAATCTCTTTTTGTGCCATTTCACTCCTTGTTTACTATGCCCCACCATGGTGGACAAATTGCATTAATGGCCCCAGTTCTGTCCATGCCTTCTATTCTGACATCCTTGGCTAATGCCTTCCTGCAATTGATAGTAACAGGAGGCAGCCAAATGCCTAGGCAGATAGGGTCGGGTCTCCAGTGAAATCCCACCTCCAAGACAAAGACAGTTTAAAGCCTGAAATCCAAGCTACAAGTTAAATCCTTGGACTGGATTTAGAATTTGTCTTCCTGTTTGGCATGCTTTCCTTTGATAGATCCCCACCCTTCACCTATTTTACATATACCTATGCTTTCCTAATTGGTTTTCTACACTGTCATGCCCAACTTTGAGTGGTGTCTTTTGCTTTAACCTTTTTTGCATACTCACAAACAAATCACCATGTGCTCCCCATCCTGTGCCTATAAAGATCCCAGACTCAGTAGGTAGAAAGTGAGATGGTCTGACCTTAGGGAAGAGACAACCTGACTTTGGGGAAGAGGACCTGCCCTTCCCATCCCATCTCCAGCTCCCCTCTCCACTGACAGCCATTTTCATTGCTCAATAAAATTATCTACCTTCACCAAACTTCAACCATCCATGTGACTTCATTCTTTTTGGATGCGAGACAAGAGCTCGGGACCCACTGAGTGTGGGTACCCAGAAAGGCTGTCATGCTGGCCCTTTGCCTTCAGTGGCAGAGGGCAGCCACCCCATGCAATGAGGCAAGGAGCCAACTGAGCTGCTAACAGGCCACTGTCAATGGATGGTGGAACTAGAGAAGCACTGTAACACCCTCTCTGGGGCTTCAAGGTCACGGGCACCCTCACCTGGGGGCTGCTGCATTCCCCTTGAGGTGGCACACCTGGTCTAGATGCAGGCCCCACACAGAGCTTGCTCCATGGAGTGGCCGGCCAGGTTCTGCACTTGCTCACTTGTGTGCTCCCTCCTGCAAGGGGTTGAGCACAGCAGGCTGAGTAGATGGCACCCCTTCTGAGAGTCCAGTAAAGGGTCTGAGAAAAATCCTGCAACACAGTGACTCTGGGCTCACGTCCTCATGTCTTGCTGCAGATACTATCTCATAGATAACTTGACCTAAAATTGCCCCCACTCCTCCAGCATTCCTATTATACCCTTGGAGATGCTGAAAACCTTGTTTCAGACATTAGCTCCAGCATTTCATAACTCTATGACCTCTCAGCCTCTGAGATCTTTTTCTTCATATGTAAAATGAGAATAAGTGTTACCCTATAAGAGCATTGTAAGAATTTAGTGGAATAAAACGCATAATGCTGATCCATGGTAGGTCCTCAATAAAGGTATTTTTCCTGATCAAAATGTTACCAGCAATATTTTACTATTTATTTATTTATTTGAGGCAGAGTCTTGCTCAGTCACCCAGGCTGGAGCGCAGTGGCACGATCTCGGTTCACTGCAAGCTCCGCCTCCCAGGTTCATGCCATTCTCCTGCCTCAGCCTCCCGAGTAGCTGAGACTACAGGCACCCACCACCACGCTGGGCTAATTATTTTTGTATTTTTTTTAGTAGAGATGGGGTTTCACCATGTTAGCCAGGATGGTCTCGATCTCCTGACCTCGTGATTCGCCGGCCTTGGCCTCCCAAAGTGCTGGGATTACAGGCGTGAGCCACCACGCACAGCCACCAGCAATATTTTAAAAGTAACTTTTGTTTTTTATTTAGGAGTCTACCTACTTACCAAGCATAGTAAATAAAACAAAAACAACATTAAGGAATAAAATCATCTTTTTCACTCTACTTTAGCAAGTGCTTTATAATTATACTGGGCACTGAGAATCTTGGGGTGCACTACTTTCAAATGCTCTGGTATTAAATATAGGTCTATGCCTACATATGTAGTATACTGGGGACTCGTGAGACAAATAACATTGAATTCCTCACAAGTGTGTTTTATGAGTGTTTTCCTGAGGATCATAGTAGAGGCATTTATGGCTGCAGAAAACGAGACTTTTCAAGAGTCATTTCATGGGGCAAGAGATACCAAAATGGTTATAAAACAGAAAAGCACCTCTGCATAGCACGTCTTTCGGAAAGCTGTTCTGCTAAGAACTTGGCATCATTACCCCTTTTTCCCTGGGTCATCTTCATTTGCTTTTTTCCCCAAGGAGCTGTGAGATATAAAAAACAGGTGAGATTTGATTGTAACTGCCTCTGCTACTGAAAGATTCCACTCTTTAAAAGCAGAAAATTTAAAAGAGGATAAAACTGCCTACAAAGGAGTTTTTCCTTTGGACAGCCCTACCATTTATGATACACACAGCTCAGCCCTTGGCTGCCATTAGGAGTGAGAAAACTGTTGAGCCCTTTCCCATGTATTTTGTACTTCTAAATATTACAGCTGCCACTTGGATTTATGTGCTTCGACAGAAGCAGCAGACAAAGAAGTCTATGCCTGTGAAGGAATGAAATAACAATCTAAAAGAGTAATCAAAGTGAGGAGCAAATTTGGATTGGATTTAGGGATGCCCCACCACACATACCACACCCCCCCCGCCACACAGACACACACACCATGCAGACACACAAACATTCCTAGGACAAGTGTGGTTACCTCAAAGACAGAAATGCCAAGTACTTTTTCTTACCAAGAGAGCAGTTTTCTTTAACAAACTGTTTACTGCTTGCTACACAGCATACATTCTTTTAGCAATTGATATGATGAAAATTTATTTTATATTATAAAATTAGTGAACTCCACTACTTACCTGTCACCCCAAAAACAAAGAGAAAAGAAACATTAAAGAAAGTCATGTATGAAAACTATATCAAGGTTTATTTTCCAAAATATTAGTACACAAATATCAATAAGTGTTCTAAATAAAAGAGTTCTGTGGTCAAACAGAATTGGGAAATGTTAATTTAGCTGAGGATAAACAAATCTCTTTTGCAAGAGTTCCTAGAACCTTTATTTACTTATTTGCATTATGAATCGCTGAGAGCAGAATATGTTATGTAAACATTTTGATAGAAACACATTAATATTTTAGGAGAATAGCATGAAAAAAGAGTAAAAAATTAAAGTTCCTGTCCTTAAGACAGTCATTGGCTAGTGGAGAAAAAACCCACAAACAGATTATTAAAATCAAATGATTAAAATGTAACAATTGTGGTAAATACAGAGAGGACTGAGGAAAACCAGAAGGAAGAAACTATCCAGGCAGGGGAGTCAGTGTTTCCTGGATGAGGGGACACTGGAACTGTACCTTAACAAACGAGTGGCATTCTTCCAATTTCATCTACTTCAGTCTACCATCTCTGACCATCTACATGAAATAAACAATGCTTTCTCTTCACTAAAGCTTATTGCTTCCCTCTTTTGGCAATTATGTACATTTGCCTTTTGTTTTCTTTGGGAGCTAGATAGATCTAGATCCAAATCTCATCTCAGACTTTTACTGCCTCTGATCTTGAGCAACTACCTTAACCTTATCCATTTTTCTGAATTGTTGGGGGAATTAGAGATAATCTAAGTAAAGCACCTAGCAAAGTGCCTGAAACATAATAGGCTTAACCGTTTGCGCTATTATCGATGCAGGATTTTTGAATGAATGCTGAACTCATGGCAGGGGTTCCCCCTCTACTCAGCCTACTGCACTCAACCCCTTGTGGGAGGAAGCACATAAGTGAGTGAGTGAGGAACCCAGCCAGCTGCTCCGAGTGCCAATACAGGAACAAGCTCCGTGCAGGACCCGTGGTCAGATCAGGTGTGTCACCTTAAGGGGAATGTGGCAGTGCCCATGTGAGGGTGCCCATGATCCTGAAGCCCCAGAGGGGACGTTACAGTGCTCCTTTAGTTCCACCATCTGCAGATTGGTGGCATGTTAGCAACTCAGTTGGCCCCTTGCCTCATTGTGTGAGGTGGCTGGCCTCCATTAGTGAGGGCAAAGAGCCAGCGTGATAGACTTTCTGGGTTACCACACTTGGTGGGTCCCAAATTCTTGTCCATTGTTCAAGAAGAATGAAGCCATGCAGACGACTGAAGGATGGTGAAGGCAGATAATTTTATTGAGCAATGAAGACGGCTCTCAGTGGAGAGGCAAACTAGTGAGGGGATGGGAAGGGCAGATGGTCTTCCCCAGAGTCAGGTTGTCTCTTCCCCAAAGTCAGGCTGTCTACCTCTCTACCAACTGAATCTGGGGTCTTTGTAGGCACAGAATGGGAAGTGCATGCTGATTGGTTTGTGAGTATGCAATAAACATTAAAGCAAAGTCACCACTCAAAGGTGGGCATGACAGTGTAGAAAAACAATTAAGAAAGGGTAGATATAGGTAAAATAGGTGAAGGATGGGGATCAAGAGGAAAGCATGCCAAACAGGAAGACAAGTTCTCAATCCAGCCTAAGGATTTAACTTGTACCTTGGCTTTTAGGCTTTAAACTGTCTTTGGCTTGGAGGTGGGGTTTCACTGGGGACCTACCCCTATCTGCGTAGGCATTTGGTTGCCTCCTACCGTTTTTATTTTTATTATTATTAGGTCTTAAAATTGGAATAGATTTTCAGACATCTAATCTAAGCATTCACTGGATAGACCAATTCCATTCATGATATGTTTATATTACAGCTTCTGCTTAAAACTCTACTTTTATACAATTTTGTTTAATATACTCTCAGATTCTGAAAGACATAGTGCTATGCCTGTGTTACATACAGAATGAATCAAGCACAGATCTTGTCCTGGATCATGTGTTCTCAGTCTAATGCTAGGGCAGGGTGATGCTGGAGAAGGTAAGAGCATAACAACAAGCACAATAGATAGGGAAGTCCATGGGCACTAATGAAGAGGTGCAGATAAGACATCATAGGAGCAAATACTCCTGCCCATTGGCATATGAAAGGCAGATTCCTGAAAGGACTGACATTTGAGCTGAGCCTCAATGTATGGGTTATATATGGATTTAAGAGATTGGCAATGGAAAAAATCCAGGAGAAAAAAAACAGGAGAAGCAATGTAATAACTTGTCAATTTGGCCAAGTCATTAAGCTAGTATGAGTAAATTAATGGGTAATAAATATAAAACCAGAAAGATAAATTGGTAACAGATCACAAAGTGTCAAAACAGTTCACCATCTACTTCTGTCAATATGTCACATTCAACAGCTCCATAAAACACAACAAATATCATTTAAAGGCATAAGTGAACCAACAAGAAAGGAAAATCCATAGAAACTAAAAAAATAAAATAAAATAGAAACAAAAGCCCTGCACATCTCACCAGAAAGCTCATAAGGAGACCCTGGGATTAACAAAGCTCTTGATTGTTACGCATGTAAATGGACAAAGAAAGGAGACATTAGGCCTGAAATGTTGGGGATAGAGGGATGCATAACTGATATCTACCCAGTGTGTAAGAGCCTTCCTAGGGCTACAAAAATAGAGTAAAGGGTTTAAGAAATCTATCATTATAGGAAGGCACAAATAAAATTTATTTGTCAATCTGGCCACAAAATCAAAATTGTCATTTCTACTGATTTATTATCAAAGACTTCTGACACTCAAGATTGGAGTGTGACAATCTTTGCAGCAGCAGCAGAAGTGAATCAATGCTGTGTAAATGATTGGGAAAACTACAACCTTAGAAATTAACATAAAAAGGATACACACAGCTATTATTTTGGGGGCTCCAAGAAGAAGCAAAAAGAAATCCATCTGATAGGACATACCTTCAAACAAGTTTACAAATGTTTCCCTAGTTAAAACCTCACTGAAAGAAAGAAAAATTACAACCTCACAAAGAAAAATTACATAGTTCCTGGAGTAACAATCATTAGGGAAAAGTAGCAAAGCAGTAGCAACAGACCTCTAAGAACTTTAGTTAATAGATAGAAATTATTAAATAAGAATGTTTAATATGATTAAAGGTACAATCTTTAAAATGATTAAAGATATACAAGAAGATATAACGTGTATGAAAGAAGGATAAGACATCATTAAAAAGATGTATTTGAGAGAGAATATATAAATGAAAAACACAGCTGTTAATATTAAAATTGGAAGGAAATATAAACAGTAGCCTAAAACAAACTCAAGAAATAATTAGTGAAATGGAAAACAGACCTGAAGAAACTCGTAAGTACTGACGGATAAATATTTAAGAAATTTAGGAGACATGGAAGATGGAATTTAAAATGATAAGATAAACAGAAATGGCAGGAAGAGTTAACACGTGAAAGATGACAACTATAATAATTACTTTTTTTGCTCCAGCCATACCTACTTCCTTGCTGCCTCAAATACTTTAACAAACTGGCACATGTACCCCTGAATTTAAAATAAAAGTTAAAAACAGCATACAGATGATCCTCAACTTAACAGTGGAATTACCTCCCAATAAACCCATCATAGGTTGAAAACATTATGTGTTAAAAATGCATTTAATGCACCTAATTGACTGAACATCATAGCTTAGCCTAACCTACTGGAATGTGCTCAGAACACTTACATAAGCCTTACGTTACAGTTGGGCAAAACCATCTAACACAAAGTCTATTTTATAACAAAGTATTGAATATCTCATGTAATTTATTAAATACTGTACATTAAATTGAGATTGTGAAAATTTCACATCATTGTAAAGTTGAAAAGTTGTTAAGTTGAATCATAAGTAAGTCATAAGTAAGTCAGGGACCATCATACTGATGACCAACAACATTTTTTTATCACACTTAGGGTATTTTAGATTTTGAAGGAGAATCAGAAAAATTATATCTATGGAAAATTATAGAATTATCTATGTTCATTCAGTAGTCAATTTACAAACATATGGAAATAGATAGAACTAAACAAGAGTTTAAGTTTTCTAATTTAAGTCTATTTTCCTAAATGCATCCCTCATTTTACTGGTAATACTGAATGATTTTAGTTTTCATACAGACAATTTAATTATTATTAAATTTATAAATTTATCTTAATAAGTATTCAAAAAACAAGTTCCTGCTTAGGTTGAAGCTAACATAAGTAGTACCTCTACTCCATCTCTCTGCATTTTTTGGCAACACATTATACACTCTTTGGGTGGTATGTGAATAAGGTAAATAACAGGAAGGTTATTTGCAAATGTCCAAAGTCTGAAAGTCAGGAAACTCTGCAGGCCAAACTTTAGTTTAATATATAAAGAAATGGAAACTCAAGAAAAAAATACTTTAACCTTGCTTCTACCTCAGAGTTTTTGAAATTTCAGTTCCCTCTGTTTAAATGCTTTTCCCCTAGATATTGGCAAGGGTGCTTCTTTCAAGTTTTTATACAAATATCATCTTGTGAGTAAGGTCTTGCCTAATAATTCTATTTAAAATAGCAAAAAATCCCATCTCTACCCCCAGAATTCCTCATTCCCTTACCTTGAACGTATTTTATGGTATTTATCACCTATAAGATATATTTTACCACTTATTAATTATTTTTGTTCATCGCCTTTTACCACTCCACCCAAGAATATAAACTCTGTGAATGATAATGTCAAAACAAGTAGAAATTGATTAAAGCAGTAACTGGAGAAAAAATTGTAACTTGACATTGCTGTATTATAAACAAAAGACATGAAAATTAAAATGCTAGGCTTAAAATTTAACAAATTGGAAACATTTTTGAAGTGTAGACCTAAAGAACACCCAAATGAAGAAATAAGAAGTATAAAAATAGAAATTAAATAGAAAACAAAGCTATAATAGAGAGAATTATTAAAATCAAAAGCTGTGTTTCATTATAAAAATTAATTTAATATAATAGAACAACCTCTGGAGAAGTTAGGAAACAAAGCAGACAGCAAAGTTAATCGTAAGCCTTAAAAGTTTGAAAAGTGGACATGTTATAAAAATAATAGAAAATGAAAAATATTAAAGCTAATCTCTGGAAAACTTTGTTAACAAGTTTGAAAATGTAAAAGAAATGGGCCATTTTCTAGAAAAATGTAACTTAGCACAACTGATTCAAAGAGAAATTGAAAAAAACAAAAACACCTAAACAAATATACAAAATGAGGTAGGAACGATTTTAAACTATACATGATGAAGAGTAGTAACATTATTCATTTGTAAAAAGAAAAAAAAGTGTATCCGCACTCCTACGCCACACACAAAAGTATATTTCAGTTGGATATACAGAATATAACTTTTACGTACATTTTAAAACCTAGTAAATGTCATGAATTATTTTTAGACATACTGTATTGCATATATAATAGAAGGACAAAAACACTTGCATGAATGATGCACATCAAATTAGGACATTGGTTACTTCTTGGAAGAGTGGGAATTGGATGAGATGAAGGATATTGCAGGAGCCTACAACTCTAGCTCTAATTTTCAGACTCATTTTAGAATAAAAATTATTCAATCATAGCAAAAATCTGAAATAGCAAAATGTTCAGATTTGACAAGGCTGGGTTTTGGATATATGGGTGCTCATTTTATTATTCTTTGTATTTTTAGTAACTTTAAATATGCAATTATTTAGAAATGACATCTAGGCCAAATGATCTGCCTTTTTTTCCTACAAGCAGTGAGGAATTCTTGAAGTTCTTTAGTAGGAAATCTGATCATGAAGAGCTTCAAATGCCATCACAAAAACCTGAGTGTTCTCTCTCTTCCCTCTCATAGAAAGAATCTCAACAAAATTCAATTCAAATATCCAAAATGAACAGATACAGACAGGATTAACCTTGTTAAGCCAACCATGGAATCAAAGGTGCTTTATTGAGAAATTTTCTGCAGAGAATAATATATATTTTAAAATATTGCTTATATGTTAAGGCACCCAAAGACAACCACACAATATTATGCAATCTGGAAAATAATGAATTTAAACTGATTGTGTTTGGAGCTGGGAAAGCTTCTCCATGAAAGTGTTTTGAAACTAACAACACTTTTGTGATGTGTTACAGTCAAGGCAGAAGCAAAAAGCAAAGTGTGTGCTTCTCCCAAGAGCAACTTTAAAAGAATGTGTATAGAAAGAATCATTTAAAAACTATGTGTATTTATATATCATCTGCTTGCCATAGTTTATGTAATATTTTGTAGAATTCTAATCCCATTAATTACGTTTTATATTTTTCCATTTTTCTGTGTAATATGTAATTATTTCAACCTCTGCCCTAGTTTTGTGTGCTCTATTATTTGGCTGGAATTCAGAAGGGTTTGTGTCAGAGAACCCTGATATGATCAAGATACCAGTCTTCCCCACTTAACTCATCTTCTCTGATCTAAACAGTTCTATTTTGTGAATGTGCCCCCACGACTTGAATAGGACAAAGCATTCAAGACATAGTGTTTCCATAAATGATTTAATCTCACTAAGACACAAGTTTTATTCCCTCAAGAAAAAAATCTAATGCCAAAAATGAATTACTTTTCATTTTTCTGGTTTTTTTTTTTTCTCTTTCCAAGGCTGTCTGCATAGATAAAGGAACAAGAGGGCCAAAGCCATTAACTGGGTAATTCAACTTCAGTCAGTACATCTTACCCAAGATTACAAGATGAGACAAAAGTGAGGATTTTTCCATGTTGAGCTATTTGCTGGAATCTTGACACTAAAAGTATTCAGAAAAGATTGGGTATCTACCTTTATGGGATGGGAAGTTAAAAATAGAAGGGAAAACTGGGGGGAAAGGAAAGGAATGAACATTTTCTGAACACTTGACTATGTTCCAGGTACTTCAGGTAAATCATCCAAGTGAAATCGTACAGTACCTCAATGGAGTGTGTGCATTGCTTATGCCACTGATGACAAACAGAGACTCTAACAAGTGGAAAAATAGACCTTAAGACCAAGGGGTGGGCATGAAGGTGCACTACTCAGATCTCCATTCAGGAAAAGCTGCTGCTGGCAGCATAGGTGAAAATGTGGCTGCATCTTCAGATCTTGGCACTCATGCTAAGGCCATGCCTCCAGGACATGACAGAATACAGCAGTGGCTCCATAGTTAGTCCACTCCTGCTCAATGCAGGAATCCTATAAATCTGCTCTGAGACCCTGCATTGGCCTAGCTAGGAATTTCTTAGGACAGTACTCAGAACTGCAGCTCCTACAACAGCCTCCTTCCTTCCCACTCCCCTTTCACAGGTGCCAGAATGGCATCACCTGCCTTCTCTTCTTCCATCCATCTTTGTCCTTCATAACCACTTTCCACAACAAGCCTCTTGCACATCTAATCCTGTCTTGGCATTAGCTTCTCAAAAGACCTTACCTGACACAGGCCACAGAACAAATAGCTTTCAGCTTACAAATAATAAGCTTGAAGATCTATTGTACAGCATGGTGATTATTGTTAATAATCACGCATTACGTACTTGAAATTTGCTAAGAAAGTAGATCTTAAGTGTTCTTACCACAAAAAAAGAAAATAGTATAATAATTATATGAGATTACATATGTTAATTAACTTGATTGTGGAAATTATTACACAAAGTATAGTTATATCAAAACGCTGTGTTGTACATCTTAAATACACATATATTTAAATTTGTAAATTATAACTCAATAAAACTTGGAGAAAAACCCTAGTAAATGTCAGAATTAGGATCTGATACCAAAAAGGATCACTATTTCAATATTGATATTAATACTATTAATACTAATATTGATATTACTGCTAATAATTAACATGATATATACTATTTATTGAGTGTTAACTATGAGCTAATTATTGTGCTTACATGCACTATCTTATTCAGTTTTCATTAAAATTTTATAAGACAGATATTATCTGCATTTTACAGATAAGGACACAAAGACAGAGAAATCATTAACTTATCCAGATTACATCATTATCCAGTAGCATATCCAGGATTTGGACTTGGAGCTGTGTGGCTCCAAAATCCATGTTCTTACCCACTGTATTATTCCATTTTCATACTGTTATAAAAAACTGCCTGAGACTGGGTAATTTATAAAGAGGTTTAATTGACTCACAGTTCCACATGGCCGAGGAGTCCTCAGGAGACTTACAATCATGACAGAAGGCAAAGGGGAAGTAAGGCACCTTCTTCACAAGATGGCAGGAAGGAGAAGTGCAGAGAGAAGTGTAAAAGATCTCTTGGGAACTCACTATCAACAAGAACAGCACTGGGGAAACCACTCCCATGATTCAGTTGGGGAAACCACTCCCATGATTCAGTTACCTCCGCCCGGTCTCTCCCTTGACACATGGGGATTATGGGAATTACAATTCAAGATGAGATTTGGGTGGGGAAACAAAGCCTGACCATATCACTCACCTGTGTAGTTTTTACACTTTCATTAATTTTTATGCTTTATGTCTATTATTTGATGGGTTTTTTTCTACTTAAGATGAGAATAAGCAACATATATTTATAAAACATTAACTCTGTGGCCAGTTTTTGGGTTATATCCTGAGGATTCAATAAAATGAAAGTCCTAATTTCTGCCCTCAAGAAAGTCATTATTAATCTGTATGCTTATTAACAATTTAATGAAAAGAAACTATTGATTTCTCTGAAACAAAGAAGCAAGCAAGAAGCTAGCCAAGTGTACGGTAGTTATTAAATGGTGTTAGCTACTTTTCTGAACAAAGTAATATAAAAATACATCAACTTCAAAGCCTGTGAAATTTCAAAATAGCAAAAAAGCAAAATAATTCCCATTAGCTGGAATGGAGGAACCAGGGTTTTAAAATCTTGTAAAATTTGAAGAGGTACAAAATATAGGATATCAAAGTGAAGGTGAACAATTAATGACAATTTGCTACCAGGAGGGGAAAAAGTCAATCCTTAAAATTAAGTCAGATTCAAGGAGAAATATAGTTGCCCACTTGGTGTCACTTACGTTTCCTCCATGCACACATATATCATGTTCCTTTAGAACATATTGGAATGTAATATAATGGAAATAGTATGTACTCGACAGTCAAACAGAACTGTAGCCCACAAGACTGTCAGTGTGAACTGGTTAAACAATAAAATCATAAACTAGGGCAACAAAGAGAATGTTTAATGATGCTACATGGGAAATTTAATGTTGTCTAGGTTTCTCCCCAGTGGAGAAGGCTGCTGTAATCTTGGACTCCATCCAGAAATTTACCCTTCCTAACTCAAGGCCTTCTAAAATATTTCCTCCTGCCATACAATGGAAGAAATAACATATGTATTTTTAAAAGACAGACAAAAAGATACATACTAAGCTTTAAATGAAAAATAAAGAGGCAGCTGGCCTGAGTACACAGACCACCAAAAATCTGTTGGGTCCTATAAGCAGAAATAAAAAACAAGACTTGCAATTTAGTAACTTTTTACCTGTCATTTGTTAGTATCTGGAGACCAAGCAAAACTTCCTTATCAATTCTTTAAAGAATCCTCATGATATGGTTTAGGTCTGTCTCTCTGCCCCAATCTCATGTTGAATTATAAACCCCAGTGTTGGAGATGAGGCCTAGTAGGAGGTGATTGGATCATGGGGGGGGATTTTCCCCTTGGTGCTGTTCTTGTGGTAGTGAGTTCTCATGAGTCTGGTTGCCTAAAAGTATGTGGCATCTCCCTCCACTTCTTCCTGCTCTGGCCATATGAGGTGCTCACTCCCACTCCGCCTTCCACCATAATTGTAAGTTTCCTGAGACTCCCCCGAAGCCCAGCAGAAGCCAACAACATGCTTTCTGTGCAGTACGCGGAACCACGAGCCAATTAAACCTCTTTTTTTTTTTTCTTTTTTTTTTTTTTGACGGAGTTTCACTCTGTCGCCCAGGCTGGAATGCAGTGGTACTATCTCAGCTTATTGCAAGCTCTGCCTCCTGGGTTCACGCCATTCTCCCGCCTCAGCCTCCTGAGTAGCTGGGACTACAGGCACCTGCCATCACGCCCGGCTAATTTTTTTTTTGTATTTTTATTAGAGACGGGGTTTCACTGTGTTAGCCAGAATGGTCTCGATCTCCTGACCTCGTGATCTGCCCACCTCGGCCTCCCAAAGTGCTGGGATTACAGGCGTGAGCCACTGCGCCCAGCCCTAAACCTCTTTTCTTTATAAATCACCCACTCTCAGGTATTTATTTATAGCAGGGTAAGAACAGACTAATATACCTCAATATTTGAAGTAAACCGTGAAAAACAGTTTCATAAAAATAGTATAGAGACCTCCCATTGCAAATAATCAGTATCCCAGAGCAAAGCTGTTTTAGGTCCATAATGGGGGAAAGACTCAGAAACTAATCTTAATAATTTGGAAGAATGAGCAGTTGAGACCAGACCAAAATTGAAATTGTCCCTGGCTAAGGCCTTCCTCCTCAATGAGAAGGAACTCAATGCTATTATCACAAACCTGCTGCATAGAATTTGTTCCTCTGTTTAATGATGCTTTAGCTAACTGTAGCACAAGGGACACATTTTATAGAAGTTTTTCAGGCTGGGCTATCCCCAAGTGCCAACATGGATACATTGATTACTTTTATTTAAATGAACTTCTGAGGAGGCAAAGTGAGAATACCTGGATGAGAGGGAAGATACAAAGTCTCACTTGTCACTCTTCATTTGAACTTATTACTAAGACTAATGATATGGTACACAATTTCAATACAAACAAACTGAAAAATGCACAGGGTAGCTAGAATAAGAACAATGCTATAGTAAGCATTGGAAGGCTGTGGTTTATGAAATTTGGAAGAGGCCAGGTCACACAGCTGTTATGACATGTACAACATATACAGCTATATAAGAAGCCCTTGAATAGAATGAGTGCAAATGATTAATGGAGAAATGGATGAGTGAATGAATGAATGAATGAATGAATCCAAAGTATAGCAATAGAATAGACAATGGATTGAGAACCAGGAAATACGGTTTCTAGTCTTAAGGTCTTTCTCTTGTGTGACCCCTGGAAACTTACTTCTAATTTTATAGTTCAGTTTTCTTCTTTGTTTCATTTACTCTTTTTGATATGTCACAAGTTCTTAGCTTGTGTTTCATTAATGAATAAGGATAGTCGTCCTGACTTCGTACAGGAAAGGAGTCTAACATTTGTTGAATAATACTTAATATGTGCTACCACCCTGCCAAACACACACACTCTCTCTCAGTGTTAATCCTTTCAACCATACTTAAAAGTAGATATAATTGTCGTCACTTTTACCAGTGAAAAAACTGAGATTCTAATATATTCTAATATATTAACTGATGTTTCTGTTTCACACAGAGTAAGTAAATAGGATAACACTGGAGGCTGTTACAGACCCAAACCTTTCAATCTTACCATATTGCCACTTGTCTGAGAAAGTGAAAAAAGTATACATATGCAAGGTATTACCAGTGTTGCAGATATTTGCCCAAAGGCACATATCTAAGTGTTTGTTTCTATACAAAATAGTCAGACTGGTTCTTATACCAGCTCACACGGGATGTGAGGCAACAGATAGACCCAAATATTTATTAAGTGGGAAAGTAAGATGTCCATAAGTTGATGAAGACTGTTTTGTTTTGCTTTTCTTCTTGTGACCAGGCAACTAATAGCAAGGGAAGAATAGGAAATGTTGGTAGACAACTTGGCTAAAGTACCAGACTTCTTTGTCATCCAGTCAGACACTAGGGGTGAAAAAAAAATCTGCCTGGTTATCTTTGTCTGGTCTCTCTTGGCTGAAAAACAGGGCACTCTTCAGAGGTAAAAGGGATGGTCTGTTCTTTATAATTAAATGACCCTACAAACAGAGATAACTCTGAGTAAAAGGAGAAAAAGTCTCAGATCTCAATTTTTTTTTTTTTGTAAAAAGTAAGAACAATATTTGAAAGAGAGAGCATGAATGATAGTTGTGTATGAGATTATTAGATTAAGAATTTATCTTGTAATATGCTAACAGTCCATTTTCTAACTATGTGAAATGTATGTGAATATATACATCTACAGTAAATATATTGCTGAGTTAAATATATATGTGTGTATTTAATTTTCATCACAAATTGCTACTCTTCCTTTTCTCAGATATCTTACTTTCCTTTCCCTTTTGCCTTGACTATCAGGAATCTCACAAGTCATAACCAGGCCTGATGACAACAGTTTCCTTTGACCTGGTGTGGTACTGTAAATGGTAAATTTTAGACCAACTTTTTAGTAATAGACCCTCTCTATACCTTTTGTTGTAAGCCACTGCAGATTCTTGCTGCAGGTATGAAGTAAATTCTGTTAATAGCCTTGATTTTTCACCTGTGCCACCATATACATCTTTGCCATGGCCTCATAATGGATGGAATATACTTCCCTGCCCCTTGACTTGATACTTGACCATGTAACTTGCTTGGGACAGTGAAAGATGATGGAAATGACAGTATACCAGTTCTCAGCCTAGGTCTTAAGAAGCCTCCAGTGTTTCCAGCTACACATCTGCCATCACCATGAGAAGAACCTGCTCAAGCAACCCACTAATCACAGGAGGAGAATAAGAGACACATGGAGCAGAGCTGCCCTCAGAGTCCACCTAGATTAGTTGTCGGCAGACCTCTGGTGGACTTGTAGAAACATAAGCAATAATAAAAGGCTATTGTTTTAAGTCACTGAGTTTTGGGGTAATATTTTATTCAGCAAGTTAACCAGTACAAGGTAGATGGAAAATATTTATATTTCAAGGTTTATATTTTAAATATACATATATGTATTTATGGTGAGAAAGTTTTTATAAATGTGTGAAAAGTCTTTAATTTTCATAAACAGAATATTATTGCATAATTTAATACTTTTGAATATTTCTATGGTTTCAACGTCCTGCCAAAACTCATGTTGAAATTTAATTGCCATGTAACAGTGTTGAGAAGCAGGACCTTAAAGAGGTGATTAGATTATGGGATGCCACCCTCATGAATGGATTAATGCCGTTATCAAAAAAAGTGAGTTAGTTATTGCAGGAGTTCTGCCCCCTTTTCCTCTCTTGTTCGTCTTATGTGCACTCTGTTGCCCTTCCACAATGTTATGAAGCAGCAAGAAGGCCTTCACCAAATGCTGAGCTGCTGTTGGTCCTATGCTCTTGAACTTCCCAGCCTCCAGAATCATGAGCCAAATAAACTAATTTTTATATATATATATATAAGTTACCTAGTCTGTGGTATTCTGTTATAGCAGCAGAAAATGAACTAAGTAGAGACTTACAAAGAGACTTAGACTCCCATACAATAATAATGGGAGACTTCAACACTCCACTGTCAACATTAGATAGATCAACGAGACAGAAAGTTAACAAGGATATCCAGGAATTGAACTCATCTCTGCAGCAAGCAGACCTAATAGACATCTATAGAACTCTCCACCCCAAATCAACAGAATATACATTCTTCTCAGCACCACTTCGTACTTACTCCAAAATTGACCACGTAATTGGAAGTAAAGCACTCCTCAGCAAATGTACAAGAACAGAAATTATAACAAACTGTCTCTCAGACCACAGTGCAATCAAACTAGAACTCAGGACTAAGAAACTCAATCAAAACCGCTCAACTACATGGAAACTGAACAACCTGCTCCTGAATGGCTACTGGGTACATAATGAAATGAAGGCAGAAATAAAGATGTTCTTTGAAACCAATGAGAACAAAGATACAACATACCAGAATCTCTGGGACACATTAAAAGCAGTGTGTAGAGGGAAATTTATAGCACTAAATGCCCACAAGAGAAAGCAGGAAAGATCTAAAATTGACACTCTAACATCGCAATTAAAAGAACTAGAGAAGCAAGAGCAAACACATTCGAAAGCTAGCAGAAGGCAAGAAATAACTAAGATCAGAGCAGAACTGAAGGAGATGGAGACACAAAAAACCCTCCAAAAAATCAATGAATCCAGGAGTTGGTTTTTTGAAAAGATCAACAAAATTGACAGACCACTAGCAAGACTAATAAAGAAGAAAAGAGAGAAGAATCAAATCGACGCAATTAAAAATGATAAAGGGGATATCACCACTGACCCCACAGAAATACAAACTACCATCAGAGAATACTATAAACACCTCTACACAAATAAACTGGAAAATCTAGAAGAAATGGATAATTTCCTGGACACTTACACTCTCCCAAGACTAAACCAGGAAGAAGTTGAATCCCTGAATAGACCAATAGCAGGCTCTGAAATTGAGGCAATAATTAATAGCCTACCAACCAAAAAAAGTCCAGGACCAGATGGATTCACAGCTGAATTCTACCAGAGGTACAAGGAGGAGTTGGTACCATTCCTTCTGAAACTATTCCAATCAATAGAAAAAGAGGGAATCCTCCCTAACTCATTTTATGAGGCCAACATCATCCTGATACCAAAGCCTGGCAGAGACACAACAAAAAAAAGAGAATTTTAGACCAATATCCCTGATGAACATCGATGCAAAAATCCTCAATAAAATACTGGCAAACCGGATTCAGCAACACATCAAAAAGCTTATCCACCATGATCAAGTGGGCTTCATCCCTGGGATGCAAGGTTGGTTCAACATTCGCAAATCAATAAACATAATCCAGCATATAAACAGAACCAAAGACAAGAACCACATGATTATCTCAATAGATGCAGAAAAGGCTTTTGACAAAATTCAACAGCCCTTCATGCTAAAAACGCTCAATAAATTCGGTATTGATGGAACGTACCTCAAAATAATAAGAGCTAGTTATGACAAACCCACAGCCAATATCATACTGAATGGGCAAAAACTGGAAAAATTCCCTTTGAAAACTGGCACAAGACAGGGATGCCCTCTCTCACCACTCCTATTCAACATAGTGTTGGAAGTTCTGGCTAGGGCAATTAGGCAAGAGAAAGAAATCAAGGGTATTCAGTTAGGAAAAGAAGAAATCAAATTGTCCCTCTTTGCAGATGACATGATTGTATATTTAGAAAACCCCATTGTCTCAGCCCAAAATCTCCTTAAGCTGATAAGCAACTTCAGCAAAGTCTCAGGATACAAAATTAATGTGCAAAAATCACAAGCATTCTTATACACCAGTAACAGACAAACAGAGAGCCAAATCAGGAATGAACTTCCATTCACAATTGCTTCAAAGAGAATAAAATACCTAGGAATCCAACTTACAAGGGATGTAAAGGACCTCTTCAAGGAGAACTACAAACCACTGCTCAGTGAAATAAAAGAGGACACAAACAAATGGAAGAACATACCATGCTCATGGATAGGAAGAATTAATATCATGAAAATGGCCATACTGCCCAAGGTAATTTATAGATTCAATGCCATCCCCATCAAGCTACCAATGAGTTTCTTCACAGAATTGGAAAAAACTGCTTTAAAGTTCATATGGAACCAAAAAAGAGCCCGCATCTCCAAGACAATCCTAAGTCAAAAGAACAAAGCTGGAGGCATCACGCTACCTGACTTCAAACTATACTACAAGGCTACAGTAACCAAAACAGCATGGTACTGGTACCAAAACAGAGATATAGACCAATGGAACAGAACAGAGTCCTCAGAAATAATACCACACATCTACAGCCATCTGATCTTTGACAAACCTGAGAGAAACAAGAAATGGGGAAAGGATTCCCTATTTAATAAATGGTGCTGGGAAAATTGGCTAGCCATAAGTAGAAAGCTGAAACTGGATCCTTTCCTTACTCCTTATACGAAAATTAATTCAAGATGGATTAGAGACTTAAATGTTAGACCTAATACCATAAAAACCCTAGAGGAAAACCTAGGTAGTACCATTCAGGACATAGGCATGGGCAAAGACTTCATGTCTAAAACACCAAAAGTAACAGCAGCAAAAGCCAAAATTGACAAATTCAATTTTTGTGTCCCTACAAAGGACACAAACTCATCCTTTTTTATGGCTGCATAGTATTCCATGGTGTATATGTGCCACATTTTCTTAATCCAATCTGTCACTGATGGACATTTGGGTTGATTCCAAGTCTTTGCTATTGTGAATAGTGCTGCAATAAACATACGTGTTCATGTGTCTTTATAGCAGCATAATTTATAATCCTTTGGGTATATACCCAGTAATGGGATGGCTGGGTCATATGGTACATCTAGTTCTAGATCCTTGAGGATCTCATTAAACTAAAGAGCTTCTGCACAGCAAAAGAAACTACCATCAGAGTGAACAGGCAACCTACAGAATGGGAGAAAATTTTTGCAATCTACTCATCTGACAAAGGGCTAATATCCAGAACCTACAAAGAACTCAAACAAATTTACAAGAAAAAAACAAACAACCCCATCAAAAAGTGGGCAAAGGATATGAACAGACATTTCTCAAAAGAAGACATTCATACAGCCAACAGACACATGAAAAAAAATGCTCATCATCACTGGCCATCAGAGAAATGCAAATCAAAACCACAATGAGATACCATCTCACACCAGTTAGAAAGGCAATCATTCAAAAGTCAGGAAACAACAGGTGCTGGAGAGGATGTGGAGAAATAGGAACACTTTTACACTGTTGGTGGGATTGTAAACTAGTTCAACCATTATGGAAAACAGTATGGTGATTCCTCAAGGATCTAGAACTAGATGTACCATATGACCCAGCCATCCCATTACTGGGTATATACCCAAAGGATTATAAATTATGCTGCTATAAAGACACATGAACACGTATGTTTATTGCAGCACTATTCACAATAGCAAAGACTTGGAATCAACCCAAATGTCCATCAGTGACAGATTGGATTAAGAAAATGTGGCACATATACACCATGGAATACTATGCAGCCATAAAAAAGGATGAGTTTGTGTCCTTTGTAGGGACATGGATGCAGCTGGAAACCATCATTCTTAGCAAACTATCACAAGAACAGAAAACCAAACACTGCATGTTCTCACTCATAGGTGGGAACTGAACAATGAGATCACTTGGACTCAGGAAGGGGAACATCACACACCAGGGCCTATCATGGGGAGGGGGGAGGGTGGAGGGATTGCATTGGGATTTATACCTGATGTAAATGACGAGGTGATGGGTGCAGCACACCAACAAGGCACAAGTATACATATGTAACAAACCTGCACGTTATGCACATGTACCCTACAACTTAAAGTATAATAATAATAAATAAATTTAAAAAAAATTTTTTTAAACAAAAAAAATAAATAAATAAATAAAAAATAAAAAAAAAAAAAAAAAAAAAAAAAGAAAATGAACTAAGACAAATATGGTATTTTATTACCCTTTTTGATAAACTTCATTCTTCAAAACTGTTATATCAGAATTATCTGTGAATCCTTTCCTGATATCTCTCAACAACTAAATACATTCCTACTCTCTGCTAAATGTATATCTTGAACATATTTCTATTTTTTTCTATCTCTTACTATTATTTTTATGACATCCAAGTTCAGGACTATGTTTTATGTCTTCTCTTTGTAGCATATTTTATGGACATATCAGTCATTTAAAAAATATATATAACTGGATATGCTCAGTGATAGATTTTCAATCAGTTCACATATTGAGAATACACTATCAAAAGGATAAGGCTTTAAGCAATACTGGATATTTGCTTTTGAAAAACAAAGCATTATTGTTGCTAAGGGAACAAAGCACAGTATAGTATATAAAATCTAGCGTGGTGAAACATAAGTCAAGACAAATAAGCTCTCAAGCTCACACTTGCTCTCAGGCATCTAGATGATAATTGATAGACACATCACAATTCTGGCCTTCAGTGAGATGGGCAGAGCCAAATTAATTTACCATTGATTCTCAGAAAGTCTCAGTTACTTCATTACTCCTTACAACACAGAATGAAATAATGTGCAAATTACCTTCAACAGCATGAACAAAATCAAGGGAAAAATGTATGTAGCTCAATGAAGTGATAATTTTGGGAAGAAAATTTTATTTGATGGTCTAAACACAATGTATGGATGGAAAAATATTTATATTTTAATGTGAATATAAAATAGAGCACAGAACTAGGAAAAAATCTGTTGACTGTAATGGGCACCAGTGTTCCAGTCATAAAATTTGTTACATTGTTTAGATAAATTATGGCAAATTGGTCCCAGCTCCTAGGATTGAAATACCTTCAGCTGGTGAGAGGGAAGGGCACGGGTTACTCTGGGATTTACATCTCACTCTAAATCATTTGTAAGCAGTGAAATAACAGGAGTCCATAAATTCTGACAAGGATTCTCTACCTATAACAAAATAGTTAAACTAGCAGGAAAATGTGGTACAATAACAATTCTAATAATTAATGTCTATTAAACTAGGGCTCCTCTGCATTTTTCATGTATTAATTCATTTAAATCTCACAGCATTCTGCAAAGTAGTGTTATGGAATCTTGGGATGTCGCTTCACCAGCCAGAAACCTGTGTGACCAGTGGTGCCTTTGCCCAAGTTTTGCTGGGGCCCACTGGGCCCACACTGCCTGGAAGGTTGTGCTACCAGCCTGGATCGCATGCCTGCCAAGGGCAAGTGGAGCAGTGAGGGGTACCTGAGCGAGAGAGCATGGGGTCCAGCCATCACACACAGCCAGGCATACTGGCTGCAACAGGGCAGGCAGCTCCAGGCACCTGTACAGCCACTGGCTCCCTTTGAGGCCGTGGCTGGACCAGACATATGGCAAGTAGTGGTTTCCATGGCTAGCACCAGGGAACATAGTGGTGCCTGGAAGCTTGGTGACTCCAGGAACCACAGAGCCCCAGAGAGGGTGTCACAGTCCTGGCTCAGGGAACTCCTAAGTTTGGGCTTCCCAAAAGGCCACAGCTCTTCTCTTCTTCTCTCTACTCTCCTTCTTGTCACCCACAACGTGGTGAGCAAGGGGCATGTTTCAGCCCTATTTATGTTACAGCTCTTTTAGCCCTGCCATTCAGTGGGTCCCAAGTTCTCGTCCTGCACCCAGGAAGAATGAGGTACATGAACAAATGGAGGGTGAGCAAGGTGAAGAGGAGCTTTATTACATGATGGAATAGCTCAGAAGAGACCTGCAGTGGATAGCTCCTCTCCACAGGCAGGGCGTCCTGACTGCAGCTTGTCATCCTGATGTCTGCCTAGCTCTCAGCTAAAAGGAGACCCTGCAGTGGGTAGCTCTTCTCTGCAGCTGACCGTCCCCAGTGTATGCTCAAGTCTGGCTGAGTTCAGAGTTTCTGCGGGCTTCAGAAAGGAGGAAGTGTGTGCTGATTGGTCCATGGGTGGCCATGGGTGGGCTGGGGAAAAAGCGCCATATGTTCTCCCTCCTGTCTGTGGGACTGGTAGCCCTGCTCCTAGGCTTCAGGCCTTCCTGGGCTTGAAGGTGGGGCTTCACTGGGAACCCACCCTTTTTCACCCAGGAGCTGTCTGCCTCCTACCACTGTTTAAGCCGCTCAGGCTGTTCTTGCCCAGGGGTGCCTGCAGGCCAGTGCCAAGCTGCCCTCAGGCACCCTGCCCCACCCCACCCCCCGCTCTAGCCAGCTTCCCTCCTATGCTCATTGGCACTGAAAGTCTGGAGGGAGTCTAGGCAGCAGGGGCCTGGCGTGTCAGTGTTGCCCTGAGCTTGGGAACATCCAAGCTGAGTTGCAACATCACCCAGCCTCAGCCTCAACTTTGCTCCGAGATCAGAGTGGGCACTGGGAGTGGGGAGTGGCCACAGAGCAGGAGCAGGAACTCCCGAGCCTGTAGGGGAGCAGGCACTCCTTAGCCTGCACCTGGGAGCGTGGGGGCTCCTGTCTGCTTCTGGCCTCCAAGAGTACAGGGATGCTCCAGTCTGCAGCCATGGCTAGGCATCTGCAGCTGCACCCAGGGAGCACAAGGCTCCTGCCCTTCCAATTCAGAAGGTGGTGGTTCTTCCACCTGTTACTGACTCCCACTGGCTCCATGCAGCATGCAGCCATGGCCATACCTCTCCTACTGCAGCCAGCGTCGTAGCAGCAGCCTCTCTATACAGGCTGCTGCTGCCATCAGTAGCACTACTATTATGCCCATTTTACAAATCAGATTTTAGTTAATGTCTAATATGGCTTCCTTCTTCCCTCATTTCTTTTTTGTAAGTATTTTTAAATTTAAAAAAAATTTAATTACTGTGAGGGTACAATAGTTATAGTTATATAATAGTTACATATTTATGAGGTACATATGATGTTTTGATACAGGAATACAATGTATAATGATCAAATTAGGGTAATTGGGGTATTCATCATCTCAAGAATTTATCTTTTTTTTGTATTAGGAATACTTTAATTTTACTCTTTTAGTTATTTTAAAATATATAATATTTCGTTTTATTTTATTTTATTTGAGACGCAGTCTCGCTCTGTCACCCAGGTTGGAGTGCGTAGCACGATCTCTGCTCACTGCAAGCTCCGCCTCCTGGGTTCACACCATTCTCCTGCCTCAGCCTCCCGAGTAGCTGGGACTACAGGCACCCGCCACCATGCCCGACTAATTTTTTTTTTTTGTATTTTTAGTAGAGATGGGGTTTCATTGTGTTAACCAGAATGGTCTCCATCTCCTGACCTCGTAATTTGCCCTCCTCAGCCCCCCAAAGTGCTGGGATTACAGGCATGAGCCACCGTGCCTGGCCAAAATATATAATATTTTATTTTTAACTAGAGTTGCCCTACTGTGCTATTGAATACTAGGTCTTATTCAGTCTGTCTAACTGTGTGTACCCATTAACCATTCCCACTTTATCACCCATTCCCCACCACCTTCTTCCCCCATTTGTGAGTTCCCAATCAAGGAATGAAACAAGCAGAAATCAACATATCACATTATTTTTAAGTCATGATAAGAAAAGGTAGCTTGGTCTATGTCAAGACTGCCTTCCTATTATGTTTCTCCAAGTTCAAACTTGTTATACAAAGAATACCTTAACAGATAAATATATACTGCATAGATTTGAAAAGTATTCATATTGCTAACATTCTCTCTTCCCTGACATGGTATACTTACTAATACAGTAAAGCTTCACTAAATAATAATTGAACAAAAAATTTACAAATGAATATATGGATAGGTGAATGGATCTGGACTTGAGAAAATGAATCTTGTTTAGCTATCTGGGTAATAACAAAAGCCATAAGATACTTGAGGAGTTGGTGTAGATAATAAAGAAGACATCATCTGGCTGGAAGTGAGAAGGAACCTGGAGAGGTAGCACATTGGGTGGAAGGAAATTCCAATGTACTGTGGACAGTATTGGCAAGGTGTGTTATTAAATTATTTAGGAATTTCCCCTCACCTAGTAAGAAAATTAATTGCTTCTCAGAGATGGGAGGGGGTGAAGTAAGAGGATAATCAAAGGTAAAATTAAGGAAGTTAAAAATAACCCACCCACATTTCTTAATTAACTTCAAGGGGGAAATTACTGCCAAGAATAATGATGCAGAAGTTAGAATGTCTTTATCCCGCAGGGGGAGAAAAATTCCTCCTTCTGCCACCTTTTTTTATCCAATTTAATTGGCTTATATTTGTCTGTCAGTAATGTAGGCAATTCCAAACCAAATAGGTTTAACTTTCCTTATAAAAGGACCAAAATAGCTGCAAAAGGCTAGATGTATGTCCATCACACAGTCTTGGCAAGCAATATTTGCCACATGAAACATAGGTCGTTCTCCCTTTCTGCTCAGAACTGTAGGCCACACCTTTCAAAATGCAATGAAATGTTTGGAATAGTTGAAATTGGCCCTATAAATACTCTTTTAGGTATTTCTTCAGTAAGCAAAAGAGGAAGGAAACCCACCATAACAGTAATGTGGAATGGTGACCAGGTTTTTGCCAGTAATAGAGAACACATACGTCGCCACGGCCTTTATTCCACACACCACCCACTCTACCCTACTTTTAAAACAGCAACTGGGTGATGCAATTAGTAACATAAAAAACACACCATATGAGAAAACCATGGAGGGTAGTGGATATGTCACTATCAAATGTAGTGAGGGTTTCACGAGTGTATACACGTGTCAAAACTTATCCATGTGTACATTTTAAATACATGCCGCTTATTTTATGTCAATTATACTTCAAGAAGCTTGTTTAAAGCAAAACAAAACAAACAGAAAAACATCATATAAAATGGAAGGATGGTCCTGGTAAAAAACTAGGAGTTGAGAACTTATGTAGCTGCTTGGATAGGCCCAGAATATATATAGCTTCCAGCTATATTATCCACATTACTTACAGAGCGGTCCTTTAAAAATCTAAGTCAGATCATATTCCCCTCTGTCTAAGACCCTGCAGTGATTTCCATTTCTCCTTGAGTGCAAATCAAAAGCCTCCTTACTCTCATAGGGTACTGTAAGGCCCACCTCTCCAGCCCCTGCGACTCCTCTGGCTTTGACATCTATTACTGTCCTCTCTTCAGCCACACTGGCCTCCATGTTATCCTTTTTTTAAAATTTTTTTCATTTTTATGGGTACATAGTAGGCATATATATTTATGGAGTACATTAGATATTTTGAGACAGGCATATAATACATAATAAATGCATCAGGGTAAATGGGGTATCCATCCCCTCAAGCACTTATCATCATTTGTGTTACAAACCTTCTAATTACACTCTTAGCTATTTTTAAACATACAATAAATTATTATTGACTGTAGTCACCTTGCTGTGCTATCAAATACTAGATCTTATTCATTTTATCTAACTATATTCCTCCCCCTCACCTGCCACTAACCTTCCCAGTCTCTGGCAGCCATCATTCTACCCTCTATCTCCATGAGTTCAAAGGTTGTAATTTTTAACTCACACAAATGAGTCAGAACAGGCAAAGTTCATCTTTCTATGTCTGGCTTACTCCATGTTATTCTTGATCAAGCACAGTGAACTCACCTTAGGGCCTTTGCCCTTGCCAGTTCCTCTGCCCGAAATGTTTCTTCTTCTGCTACCAAACATGCATAAAATTTACCCTGGCTACTGTACTCCTTTTTACTTTGTATTCAAATTTTACATCCTTAGTGTAGCCTTCCCAGATCTCCCTATAAACATATCACTCTCCTTCCTCACCTTCACCCCAGCATTTCCCATTTCCTTGCCTGCTTTACTTTTCTCCATAGTACTTTATCATCATCTGCTATTCTCCATAATTTACCTAGTTATTGTTCATTGTGTTTCTCCCCCCCTCCTACTATAATATAAAAGGCAGAGATTATTGTCTATTTTGCCTACAATAGCACATACATATGCATGCACTCAATAGAAAATTAAAAAATCATTCAGCCAAAGCAAACATATTCAAATTATGATGGATTTTATGTGCAATAATAAATAATAAGTATACTTGTATTTATTTATAGAGGATTATTTTCACCTCTTCTAAAAATTCCCTAGTGATATATGTCACTCCTAGACTCTTGAAGTACAAAAAATAGAGAAACCTTAAAATTCATCTAATTCAGTCAGACAGTTGAATGGCATTTAAAATATCTCAGCCCATCACTATTGAGTACTATGCGCAGTACTTGATCTGGGTGCCCAGATCAATCATACCTCAAACCTCAGCCTCATGCAATACATCCAGGTAGAAAACCTGCACATGTACCCCCTGAATCTAAAATAAATGTTGAAACTATATTGTAAAAAAGTCTCAGCTCATCTTAACATTAATATCTCCAGCATTGGGTAACTCTCTGATCATTTACTCCTAAAGCATTTATAGTTACCATGAGAGCTGATTTTATGTGTCAACTTGTGAAGTTGTGGTACCAGATGTTTGGTTAAATCTCATCTAGATGGTTCTGTAATGTTTTTTTCTTTTTTTTTTTTTTAATGTGATTAATGTTTAAATTAGTAGACTTTGGGTAAAGCAGGTTACCAAAATAATATGAATAGGCCTCATCCAATCAATTAAAGGTTTGAAGAGAAAAGACTGAAGTTTCCTGAAGAATAAGGAATTCTGCCCTTAGATTGTCTTTAGACTCTAGACTGCAATATTAAATTTTCCCTGGGCCCCAGCCTGCCAGCCTGCCCTGAAGAATTTGGACTTGTCAGCCCTCACGATTGTATGAACCTATTCCCTACAGTCTTCCCCCACCCTCTCTTTCTCTCTCTCTGTCTGTGTGTATGTCTCTGTCTCTCTTTCTGTAAATATATATGTATAAAAAAAGACATATAGAACACACATATATGATATATATTATGTCATATATACTTATAGATGATATTTATATTATGATATGTACACATATATGTGCACACACACGTATACATATATATGTGCACATACATATGTATATAAATAAATGATTGGTTCTGTGTCTCTGGAAAACCTTCACTAATACAGCTACTCAGCCACTGCTTTGAGCCAGACACACTTCTAGGTATTAGCATACGATGGTGAACAAATAAGTAAAATGTTAAGGACAGCTTTGAGATACTGAATGTGTTCGGGAAAACTGCCTATAATGTTGCCTTTTAAAACTGAGTTGAAATCCCTTTCTCTGTAGTTTTCATCTGTTGGTCCATTTTCTTTCCCCTGAAACTGTGGAGAACTCATCTACTCCCCTTTTCACTTCACAGCCCTTCCTACACTTAGGGTGGGCGCAGTCATCATGTTCCTGGCCCCAGTCTTTCCTTTGTTAAACATCCTTAGTTCCACTCACTGATTTTCCTGTGCAGTGGCTTCCAACCTTCTCACGATCTCGGGAACCCTCCTGAAAAAAGCTGGGTAATTTCTGCTTCTCTCAGCGTACTTCCCAGAATGAACCTGACACCGAATATGCAGGAGCCAACAGACTAATATGGGGCTTCCCCTCCCTGCTCTGGTTTCTGCACCTCTATTTAAGCAGCCTCAGTGGACTACACTGGAGAACTCAAATCTTAGCCTGAGTAAACTCTATGAAGATGATGGGTACACATTCCATCTTACCTCTATGAGGACCCAGTCTTTAAAGCCATTTTTTGGCCGGGCGCGGTGGCTCACACCTGTAATCCCAGCACTTTGGGAGGCCGAGGTGGGCGGATCATGAGGTCAGGAGATAGAGACCATCCTGGCTAAGGCGGTGAAACCCCCGTCTCTACTAAAAAAATATATATATAAAAAAGAACAAGCCGGGCATGGTGGCGGGCGCCTGTAGCCCCAGCTATCCGGGAGTCTGAGGCAGGAGAATGGCGTGAACCCGGGAGGCGGAGCTTGTAGTGAGCGGAGATGGCGCTACTGCACTCCAGCCTGGACATCAAAGCGAGACTCTGTCTCAAAAAAATAAAATAAAATAAAGTCATTTTTTCCCCTCATATTTAGGAGAATAGTCATTTTCCTAAAATGTTTAGAAAAATGTTTATTTATTTATTTTTTATGGTTTCATAATTCATAATTTAAAAATCTGATCATATTATCACCAGCTTCGGTATTGCTGTATATTTTGTATGTATCAATATCATAAGGTACAAATTCCTTTAATAATAATGACTGACATAAATCAAGCCTATTACATGTGAGGCAAAATTCTTAATACCTTACAAATATTACTTCATGTCCTCCTCACTGCCTGCTGAGGGAGATGCTCTAAGACAGCAGTCCCCAACCTTTTTGGCATCAGGGATCAGTTTCATAGAAGACAATTTTTCCACGGATGGAGTGGAAAGATGGTTTTGAGACCAAACTGTTCCACCTCAGATCATCGGGCATTAGTTCAGCTCTCATAAGGAGCATGAAACCTAGAGCCCTCACATGTGCAGTTTACAGTGGGGTTCACAGTCCTATGATAATCTAATGCTACCTGCTCTGGCAGGAGGCAGAGCTCAGGCGGTAATGCTCACTCACCCTCCACTCACCTCCTGCTGCGTAGCTCATTCCTAACAGGCCACAGACCAGTACCTGTCCTCAGCCTGGGGGTTGGGGTCCCCTGCTCTAAGGCAATCTGAATTTGACAGATGAGGAAAATGAGGCCCAGAGGACTGGGTAACTTCCCAAAACTACTAGATAGTTATTGGAAGAGCTGGGATTCACATCTAGGCCCTCTGGTTGCAGACTCCATGCTGTGGATCCACTGTGAGATACCACCTCTCCGGATGTCATTCATGGCCCCAACCAAGCTTTCCAACACCATGGTTCCTAGGGGCAAGCCCCTGGTCGCCACCATTAGGCCACACTCATGAACTCTCATGCACACACAACACTTAGGTTCACACAATATACGCTTGTACAGACACTCCAATCACACAGAATTTTCTGTCCCTGCTCAGATACCATACTCCTTCACATGCCACAGGCTATTGTTCACATGGTTCTTTAAGTAAGAAATATAATAGTTCTCCCTTGAGCCCTTTCATAATAATAACAACAGTAACAACTGACATGTGTATATAGCTACATACCTTGAACTATGCTAAGCGCTTTACATATACTGAATCATTTAATCTCACAACAAGCAACCCCATCAGGTAGACACTGTTAAATTGAACTAAATATGGACTGGAAAGCCTCTGTACTTCCATAGTTGAGTCCTTGTGGATGGACCATAGCCTAACTTAGTAAGTAGACAAGACTGACAACCTAACTTAGGAGCACGCTTCTATAACAATAGCTGAGTCTCAGCCTCTCCCAGCAGCCATACTTCAACCGCCCACAGGCAGCTAGCCGACTGTTCAAACTGCTTTCAAATGAAGCAAATACCAAGCTGTAACCAATCCAGCTGTTTCTGTATCTCAGTTCCATTTTCTGTTTGTCACTTTCCTTTTTTTGTTTATAAATGTGCTATAACCATGAGGCATCCTTAGAGTCTCTCTGAATGTGCAATGATTCTGGAAGCTGTCTGATTCGTGAATCTTTTTCTTCCTTGCTCAATTAAACTCTGTTAAATTTAATTTGTCTAAAGTTCTTCTTTTAATAACACATTATTATTTTTTCAATAATATTATTGTTTTTCAATAGTTTCCTCCTTTTACAGATGAGGAAATTAAGACAGAGAGATAAATTAAGACACAGCTAATAAGAGGTGGAGACAGGAATCTTGTGCAGGTAGCCTAGTGCTCTCAACCACTCACCTTCTTTTCTTCAGTCCTTTTTAAAATGTCCCAAATTCTGCAAACCAGAGACACTTTTTAATCTTATTTTATTCAATTTATTTACTTATTTAGTTTTATTTGTTTATTTTTTTGAGACAGAGTCTCACTCAGTTGCCCAGGCTGGAGTGTAGTGGCCCGATCTCCACCTCCCTGGTTCACGCCATTCTCCTGCCTCAGCCTCCCGAGTAGCTGGGACTACAGATGCCTCCACCACTCCCAGCTAATTTTTGGTATTTTTAGTAGAGACGGGCTTTCACCGTGTTAGCCAGGATGATCTTGATCTCCTGACCTCGTGATCCGCCCGCCTCGGCCTCCCAAAGTGCTGGGATTACAGGAGTGAGCCACTGCACCCAGCCCAGAGACATGTTTTTTAAGTGTTTTCAACTTTTGGTTGTAATTATTTATTATTTTCCCCAGTAAATTATACCATCTTCAGGGGCAGGGCTTGCAGCATCTAGTTCAATGTCTGAGACTCAGTATGTACTTGCTAAATAAATGTATAAATGAGATATTGAATCAGTGACTGAATGAAGGAGCATGGGCGAAGTCTATTGCAATTAGAGGTAAAGAATGAAGAAGAGAGATTGTTCTTTAATTCTTTTCCAGAAAAATCAGCATACAGGAACTTCCAAGAATCCAGGAAGAAAACAAATGCAAAAGAGAGATAAAAACCAAACCACAAATAAAAGAAACAAAAATCTCTTAGCTAATAAAAGACCTAGAAAGGCTTTAATAAGACTTCTTTATTAGAACTTTGGTATAATATTTCTTATTGTAATATGGAGCTCTGCAACACTCCCTTTCTTACATCCATTTTCTTACTTCATTTCCTGTGCTAATATTTCCATGATTCTGAGTTTGTACAATTCCTTTTCTGGGCCACGTGTCCATTTGGGGCTAACAGCCCCTTTTAAAATGGGATAAATACATGAGAACTTGGGTTATAATTCCCTGAGCCAGGAATGCCAGCCATCAGGGACAGAAATTCAGAAGCAAATGGCTTGTTAAGTATTCTACTTTATCAAGTGACTTAATAAGAAAGCCACTATAAATGCAGAGGTTCTCAAAATTTAATGAGAAGAATCATCTATATGTTTACAGTGCAGATTATTCAGCCCAATCCCCAGAGATTCTGATTTAGTATACTGGGGGTGCAGCTTAGGAATGACAATTGTTATCAAGTGTCCTCAGTGATTCCACTGTAGGTGGTCATCAGACCACACACTGAGAAAGGCCACGGTGATGGAAAGAGCCCCAAATTTTGGATTTTAGAAGCCTCACTGCATGCTAAATAGCATTTAAACTTGGGCAGCTTTTTAAAAGTCCCTGAGCTACAAATTCTTTAACCATTAATAGGAGACAATAATACATACACCAGACTACTAGAGCATCAGGCCATATATCTATGGAATGGAAGATTTAATGAAGCTGTGTGAACATGTCACTGGGTTTGGCAGCTAGCTGTGTTGTAGAGAAAGGGTAGAGCTGAATTCAATCTAATACCACGTTTATGAACAAATATATAAACCCTCAAACCACCATACAAATACCCAAATACCTCTGACAAACATAATTTGTCATAAAGAATGAAATAATTACAAAGAATAACATTATGTTAGTACATTTGCAAACTTAGTTAAAATAGATGTATTCAGGAAAAATACAAATTATCTAAATTGACTCAAGATAAAATAGAAATCTAAAATAAACCAATAGCCATTAAAGTTAGACTGCAACCAAAATGACTGCTATATAAGGCAAAAACAAGATCAGATGTAAACATGCTAAATAAAATATTAACATGAAGATTTCAGCCAAGTTAAAAAAAAATACACCATAAGCAAATAATGTTTATTTAGGAAGCAGGGAGGTTCACCACAGTAAAATCTATTCTATAATATACAATACTAAAAAGAGAAACAATAAACAACTATCTCAATAGATATAGAATAAACATTTAAAATGTTCAACATCCATTCAAGGTGAAACTAAAAAAAATCTCATAATCAAATCTGATTAGGAAGAAAATCGCTTAACCTGTTGAAACTATCTGTCAAAACCTACCAAACACAATACTTACAGTGAAACAATAGAACCATTTCTGCTTTTAGTCAATATTGTATTAAGAGCCCTAAATAATGCAATGTGAAGAAAGAAAAGAAAATACAAATTATAAAGGAATAAAGATAACTATCCTTATTTGTAGACAATATAATTATCTTGTAAAAAGTCCCAAAAGATTAATAGACACTATGTTAGATCTAATTAATTAATTCAACAAAGATGATAGATAGAAGATATATATAAATCAAATATACTCTTACACAAATGCAAAAATTAGAAAATATAATAGAAAAAGAAAGATTTCATTCAAATAGTATTTAAGAAGTTTATATTATATAGGAATAAGTATAATGAAAATATATTTATGTCTATATTAAGAAAATTATAAAGAATTATTGAAGGATATAAAGAAAACTTGAATAAATGAACATGTATATTAAGCTTATGGTTGAATAGACCCAATATACTAAAGTATGTCAGTTCTCCACAGTTAGTGTATAAATTCAAGTCACTCAAAACCAAATCTTAATGGTATTTCTTTACTAAATTCAAAGGGCCAAAAATAACTAAGAAAAAGCTGAAAGAACAAAACAAAGTGCTGGTAGTTGCTCTACCCAATATTAAGCTTTATTATTAAGACCTACTAATTAAAACCGTGTGGTATTAGCACAAGCCCATAGACAGACCAATGAAAAGAATACAGAGTTCAGAAACAGAATCATGTGCATATAGAAACATCATATATGACAGCTGTAGCATTGTAGATCAATAAAGTAAAAAATGATTATCCCAATAAATAGTATAAATGCAACTGTATATACTTTCAGAGAAAAAAAAATAGTTCCCTACCTCACATCATACGCAAAAATTTATTGGAAGTGAATTAAAGTCATAAATATGAAAAGTAAAACTCTAAAACTTTTGAAGAAACCATAGCAAAGAATTATTAAATAATACAAAAAAAAACTATGAACCATGAAATTGACATAGCTATCCACATTTAAAATTTTTAAAAATTATTAAACAAAATACAATGTAAAGTGAGAAGAGCAACAAGATATTTGGAGTAGATATAAGCAATTATATAATTAGCAAAAAATTAGTACAAGAATATTCAAAATAGCCATATAAATTGACATGAAAAAGAAACTCAATCTTAAAAATTGTCCAACGATATAAGCAGAAGCAAAAATGGCCAAGAAACTTAGAAAAAGATGTTTAGTTTTATTAATAATCAGAGATATGCAAATTAAAGCCACATTTTGATAGTATTTTACATCCAGATTATTAAATATCAAAAAGCTTGTTATTTCTGAATATCTGTTTCTGGTTATGATAGAGTAGCTAAGAACAGACTTTTTCACTATGAAAACTAGAAAGATAGTCAAATGTAATTATTTAAAATGTTTATGTTTAGCAAATGCAAACCCACTGTTTTAGTAGAGAGATCTTAAAGGCAAAGAAGAGTTCCAGAGGGATGAGAGCTATATAGAGGAAAAGCTCCAGAAAACTACACAGAAGTGCCTTTTATTATTTTGCTCAATATAAATTTACTGATGTGTAGAGTAAAATTATATGAATAAGGGCAAAGGAGCTGGGCATGGTGGCTCACACCTGTAATCTCAGCACTTTGGGAGGCCAAGGTGGGCAGATCATGAGGTCAAGAGATAAAGACCATCCGGGCCAACATGGTGAAACCCCATCTCTACTAAAAACAATACAAAAATTAGCTGGGCGTGGTGGCATGCACTTGTAGTCCCAGATACTCAGGAGGCCGAGGCAGGAGAATCGCTTGAACCCAGGAGGTGGAGGTTGCAGTGAGCCGAGACCACGCCACTGCACTCCAGCCTGGCAACAGAGGGAGACACCATCAAAAAAAAAAAAAAAAAATGTCGGGGCGGGTGAGGGCAAAGGACAATTGGGAATGTGCAAGCTGAGAAATTCTCAAAGCTCATCTAGAGCTGGGAGATTCCAAGCACCAAACAGTCAGAATGAAAAGACATAATGTCATACCTGGATCATTTGCTTGAGACCCAAAAAGAGTTATGCCTTAGTCTAAGGATTAAATTATACCCAGGGTAAAAGAATACCTTGAAACTTTAAAAAATAAAACCTCAAATAATAATGCTACTCTGAAAGTAGCCTTAACCACTTGCAGAATAAATCAGAAAATTCTTCCTTTTTTTTTTTTTAGATGGAGTTTCGCTTTTGTCACCCAGGCTGAAGTGCAATAGCACACAATCTCAACTCACTGCAACCTCTGCCTTCCAGGTAAAAGTGATTCTCATTATTCTCCTGCCTCAGCCTCCCGAGTAGCTGGGATTACAGGCCCCCGCCACCAGGCCCGGCTAATTTTTGTATTTTTTTTTTTTTTAGCAGAGACAGGGTTTCACCATGTTGTCAGTCTGATTGCAATCTCCTGACCTCAGGTGATACACCCGCCTTGGCCTCCTAAAGTGCTGGAATTATAGGCATAAGCCACCACACCCAGCCTGAAAATTCTTTAAAGGAAAAAAAAGAATCCAGACCCTCAACAATGTGATAATCGTAACAACCATCAGCCAATCAAAAATTGATAGGCTTCAGCACAGGAATTCAAGATTGCAATGAGCTATGATCACACCACTGTACTCTACCCTGAGCAACATGGTGAAACCCCGTCGCAAAAAAAAATTTTAAAAAAATTAATACAGAGGACCAAATGCAGGAAAATACAACCCATAATGAGGAGAGGGAAAAATCCAATGGAAACATATTCAGAAATGATAGATATGCTAGAATTAGCTGAGAATGAATTTAAAGAAATCATTATACCTGTCTCTACAAAAAATACAAAAATACAAAAATTAGCTAGGTGTGGTGGCACATGCCTGTAGTCCAAGCTACTTGGGAGGCTAAGGTGGGAGGGTCACTTGAATCCAGGAGGCAGAGGTTGCAGTGAGCCATGATTGTGCCTCCACACTCCAGCCTGGACAACAGAGCGAGACCTTGTCTCAAAAAAAAAAAAGTTATACATAAGTGTGTGTGTGTGTGTGTGTGTATAATATGTGTGAATGTGCATGTAGCAGAGGTTTTAAGGAAAAAATAAAGAGAAAAATTTGAGATATAAAATAAAAATCCAAGTGGAACTTCTGGGGATAAAAATGTCATACCTAAAATTAAAGTCTGATTGGATGGACTTCATAGCAGATTGAACACAACAGAATTTTAAAAAGCAGTGAATCTTAAGAATTGATAAGAACGATCAAGACTAAAGCACAGAGAGAAAGATTAAAGATTCAAAAAATAAACACAGCCTTGGTGACATGGAGAAATATCAAGTGGTCCAAATAACTTGTAATTGGGAACTCAAAATGAATGAAAGGACCTCAAGACAGAAAACAAAATTTAAAAAATAATTACCATAATGTTTCCAAATTGGATGAAAACTAGAAACTCAAGAAAATTAAAGAATTTCAAAAGGATAAGAATAAACATTCATGTACACATACACAAAGGCATACTATTATCAAATTGCTAAAAATGAATGACTTACTGTAAGAAGCTATGCAAACTAAAACACAATAAAATAGTATAATTAAATAATAATAATAATTTTTTATTATACTTTAAGTTCTGGGGTACATGTGCGGAACGTGCAGTTTTGTTACATAGGTATACACGTGCCATGGTGGTTTGCTGCACCCATCAACCCGTCATCCACATCAGGTATTCCTCCTAATGCTATCCCTCCCCTAGCCCCCCAACCCCCGACAGGCCCGACTGTGTGATGTTCCCCTCCCTATGTCCATGTGTTTTCATTGTTCACCTCTCACCTATGAGTGAGAACATGCGGTGTTTGGTTTTCTGTTCTTGTGTTAGTTTGCTGAGAATGATGGTTTCCAGCTTCATCCATGTCCCTGCAAAGGACATGAACTCATCCTTTTTTTATGGCTGCATAGTATTCCATTGTAGGACTGAAAGAAAAATAATCTATCAACACAGAATGCTGTAACTAGTAGAAAGGTCCATCAAAAGTGAAGGTAAAATGTTTTTTTCAGGTAAACAAAAGCTGAAAGAATGTGTTTCCAGCATAATTCAATGACAAGAAATGTTAAAGAAAGTTGTTCAGGTACATGGAAAATAATACCAGATGGAAACTTGGGTCTGCAAAAATAAAGAAAAGGCAACAGAGATGGTAAATATATTATTATATAGAAAATATTTTCTTACGAAAATTTAGAGAACAAATAATGTATTTTGGAATTCATAAAGTATATATAAATAAAGTATATGACAATGATGGAAAAGCACAGGAGCAACATAAGAGAAGTATGCAGTTTTAAGGAGTGCACATTAATTGTAAAGTGGTATAATATTACATAAAGTTAGGCTAATGATGAGATGAAGACTCATTTTGTAAACCTTATAGCAACCACAAAAAATAAAAAAGATGAAGTTGGATGGCTAATATTCCAATGATGGAGATAAAATATGTATTAGGGTTCTCCGAAGAAATAGAACCAACAGGGTGTGCGTGTGTGTGTGTGTGTGAAGTGATTTATTATAAGACATTGGCTCATTTGAATCATGGAAGCTAAAAAGTCCAAAATCTGTAGAGTGATCCAGCAGTAAGCTGGTCCAGCCTGGGCAACAGAGAAAGACCCTGTCTCTAAAAAGAAAAAAATACAAACACAGAGATAGATTGGAAGTAAAAAGACAGAAAAGGATATACCACAAAAACACTAAGCATAAGAAAGTTGCAGTGCCTATATTAGTAACAAAGACTTCAGAACAAGAAATATTACCAAAGACAGAGAAATTTCTCAACAATAAAGCAATTAATTCATTAATAATTCATAACTCCTAAATGTGTATGGGTCTTATTTTAAAACTTTGAAATATATAAGCAAAAACTTCTAAACTTCTCTTGACACAATTGATAAAACGATAAATAGAAAATTAGTAAGGATATAGAAGGTTTGAAAAACATTTTCAATGAATTTGTCTTCATTTACATTTACAGAACACTGCACCCTACAGCAACATAATATACATTCTTTCCAGGTGTACACAGAAATTCACCAAGATAGAATATATGCCAGCCTGTTTAATAATTCTTTAAAAAAAAGTTAAAGGATTAAAATCATATAGAATGTTTTCTCTGGCTTCACAAACTAAGTTGGACACCAATAACATAAGATGGCTTTATAAATCCCCAAATATATGGAAATTAAATAATACAGTTTAAAAATAGCCCATGAACAGAAAAAGAAATCAAAAGTGAAATTAGGAAATACTTTGAATTGAATATAAACTTTTAAAAAGCATCAGTTTTATGAGATTCAGCTAAAGCCCTGTGACAGGTCTAAGATTTAACTCTGTTATGAAAGCTAGTAAGTGAGTCAGCTACCGTTTGTAGATACTGACAGAAACCTCATGATTCTTGGGTAAGAGATCAAGGACAGAAACAGTAGCGAACACAGTATCAACATTTTTCTTGTTCCAGTTCCCTGACTACCACTCCTCATAATGTGATACAAATAAGACTTTAGTGCACATTTACACACAGTGGGGTGAAGTACAAAAGAGAAGCCCTGGCTTTGCATCTTTTATAGTGGTCAGCAAACACATCTGTCCTTTGCTTCAGAAGCAGACATTATCTCTAACTTTTAAGGCTATAAACAACCCACCCTTTGCTTTGGAGGAAGATGCTTCCTCTATCTTGTAAGACTGTCAGATAAACATACTTAAAAAGACAGCTTCAAAAAAAAGCCATCAATGCCATTTGCAAGAAATACAGAGATGTTAGAGATGTTGGGAGAATTGTCCCCTAACAATGCTTAGAGTGAAACTTTTAAATACTACATCACAAAAAATCTAAAATTAATCATCTGAGTTTCCATCTTATGAAGTTAAAACAAAAAAGCAAAAAAATCCTGAGTAACTAGAAAGAAAAAAAAGTGGAATCAATAGAATGGAAAATAAAGAATAGATAAAAATTAATAAAACCTAAAGCTGTTTGTTTTAGATGGTCAATAAAATTGATAAGCCTCTAGCTACAGTGATCAAGAAAAAAGAAGGAAGACACAAATAGTCAATATTAGGCATGAAAAAGGGGACAACACTATAGATCCTACAGATATGAAAAAGTACAAAAGGGAATATTACAAACCATCTAATAACTTAAACAACTTTGATGAAATGGCCAAATTCCTTGAAAAACACAAATTACCAAAATGGACTAAGAATGAATAGAAAATCTGGGTATCTTGAAATCTATTAAGTAATTTATATTTATAATTAATAATCTATCCACAAAGAATCCTGATGCCCAAATGGCTTCTCTGATAAACTCTATAAAATATTCAAGGAAAAAAATAATACTGACCCCATATAAAATTTTTCAGAAAATAAAAGAGAATTAAACACCTCTCAATTCATTGTATGGGGCTAATATTACCCTTATGTAGAAACCAGACAAAAATAATTCAATAAAAGAAACTATATTATGCTAAGTGAAAGAAGTTGGACAACATGGGTGCGTGTTGTATGATTTCATTCAAATGAAATTCTAGAAAAGTCAAAACTAACCTATAGTAACAGAAATCAAATGAATGGTTTCCTGGAGACAGGACTGAGAGGGAGTTTTTATGTGAAAAGTTCACAGGAAATTTGGGGAAGTGGGGGTGATAAAATTGTTCTAAATTTGTATTGTGATGGTGTTGTTCACAGAAGTGTATACATTTGTCAAAACTCACCAAATTGTTTCCCTGAAATAAGTTCGTTTTGTTATAAATGTTACTGCAATAGAAGTAAAAATTGATTTTTAAAAATTTAGTTGAGTTTTTAAAAATTTAATAACTCTGAATATAAATGAACATATGAGCAATCAAATGTTCACACACTTCTAACTGTAATGTCAATTGGTCTATTTATTTAAGATAATTACTTGGTCATATTAAGTTGAAGATGCACATGTTCTTTGACTCAGAAACTTGCACACATGAACAAGAAATAGTGTACAAGAAAGTTTATTGCATCATTGTTTAAAAAGTAAAGTAGGAAGTAACCTAAATGTCCATCAAAAAGAGAATGGAAAATAAATTATGCGATATTCTTCTAATTAAATGCTATTCTGTAGTTAAAAAATCATTGCCTAAAGTTACATATTTTAACAGGACAAATTTAAAAAGCAATATTAAAGGATAAAAGCAATTGACCACATATGTGCAGTACAATGCCATTTTGTAAAATTTGAAAGCATACAAAAAAGGCTATACACTTTTATGAATATATCCTTATATAGTATTTATATGAAAGCATGGGAATAATAACACCAAATTCAGAAATAAAGAGGGATAACAGGACTTCAACTGTATATTTTCACTTTTTCATGAATAAGAAAATGCTGATGCAATAATGAAATGAAAATGAAAAAATTTTCTAGAATCCAGAAAATAAGATAATGAATACATAGGTATTTATGTGATTTTTTTATTGACTCTATTTTTGAAATTGTAATAATAAAAAGTAAAATGTTTAAAAAATAAAGTTACCTTTGAATTAATGAAAAAAAACAAAACAAAACCTAGACAAGTTTTGACCATCATTTTAATTTCATTCATTCATTTTTTTATACCTTTGATCCACAAGTAATTTCAAGCATCTACTAAATGTCAGCTACCAAGCTGAGCATTGGTAATACAAAAATATATGTACACAATGTGTCTTTTGTCCTTTAGTATCTCACAGTCTAGCCAGGTAAGTAAATATACCACTGATAGAGATATGGAGACTACTATAATTGAGCAAAAGTGTCATGCTGATATAGATAAGAGAGTAATGCATTTTACACAGTAAATTTAAGTGAGTAATTGCAAGATGATTGGAGTTTAGCAACAAAGACAACAGTATGTTTAGAGAAATGGAGACATAACCTGATATGACATTTCATTAACTGAGGCTAAAGGAGGATGTGAGGTAAAATGGTGATAAGGAATAAGGCTGGAAAATGTTAGCAATTGATTGAATAATGGGTTGGAGAGCTTGGACTTTATCTTTTTGTCTGCTGACAGTTACAGGAGGTGTATAAAGCAAAAAAAGGGGCATGATTAGGCTTGTGTATCAGAAACATAACTTTGACCATCTGCTGTATGGAAGATGAAGTAGGACTGGATTGAGGAAGAGGAAGAAGTTGGACATGAATATGGAGTGACTCATAACAAATCAACTGAAATAATCCAGGGTGGGGTCATGAGGGCCTGAACTGAGGTACCTAAGAATTTAAGTGGTGAAGAGTATCTTTTTTAAAAATCAGAAGTTATGTGTGTGAATTCCTGCTCTTCCAATTACTCAACATTTATCCTTGAGCAAGTTGCTTCACTGTTCCAGGCTTTAGGAAGATCTGTAAAGTGGAAACCACCAATGACAAGAACTGTCAGGGAAAGTCAAGCTTGTGCCATCTTAGAATCTTTGTGACCTGCTCCAAATATCTGTTCCCTCTGCTGGAAATCTCTTTACCTGCATCTTCATACGGTTGACTCCTGCTTGTGTTTCAGATATGGAAACATTCTACCTCTTCAGTAATGGGGCTTTCTCTCACCTCCCAATCAAACAGCTTCCTTGGTCACTGTTTTCACTACATCACTTGAAAATTTTTTTCTCAATAGCATTTATTAATATCCAACATTTACTTAACTACTTGTTGCCTTTTCATTCATCTATACGCCACTAGAAGGAAAGCTTTGTGAAAAAAAGAGAGACTTTACCTGCCTTATATCCAAACATACTGCCAGTATCTAAAACCATGCTCATTGAGGACATTCATTAAATATTAGTTGAGTGTTGAATATAATAAAACCCATTTTAAATAAATGTCATGAGAGTTTCCTAAAATCACACAACTCATAAATAGTAGAAAAAAATGAAAATCCTTGTCTTCTGATTTCCTGGTTCACTGATCTTTCCATGCACAACATCTGATCTCTTACCTCATAGTACCATTGGGAGGATCGAATGAGAAGATAAGTTTTCCAAAAATACAAGGCTCATGATTTAGAAGTTGCCCAAAAAGGAAACAATGACTCAGTGCCTCTAGAGACTGAGACCAATTCACAAAAGACTCTATATGGGCTGTGTCCAATCTAAGAAGTTTGGAAAAGGTTATTCTTTGTTTTTGCTGCTATGTTAAGGCTAGCATTAGGTGCTGTTGTGAACCAGATAGAGATGGATGATATAGGAGGCAGGTAGATGGGGAAAAGGAAGTAGATATGGGTCTGTCTTATTAAAGGCAAGGAAAGTTTTGAGGTAGTCAGGATTCCCAAATGCTCACCTATAATATATTTTTCTCTTTTGGTTCTGACTAAAAGGTTATATATCCTTTTGGATTTCTTCCTCTTAAAAGACTAAAGAGATAAAATCTATTTGTATCTGACAAAGAGAAAAGACATACAGTTGTCAATGGATGACTAATAATTAAAGTTGATTTGATGAAATATATTTATCTATACAACTGTCACTCATCCATTATTTATTGAATTATAAGTGAATTAATTAATGATTAAACACTGCCAAACACTATGCTAGTTTGCTAGGCAGGATGATAAATAGGTAAACAAAATAGATATGGACTTGACTTTAGGAAATTTGAAGGTAAATGAGAAGCTATATTAAACAAATGCAAGTGTGATGAGTTTCTGTCTTATTGAGCTGACCCTGGAGAAATCCCTTCTTCTCAATAAAACTCGGGGCTAAATAATAAAACATAACTATGAAAGTTTTTTTTATTGTTATGTTTGCATTAAACGTGTAGAAATATTGGTATAGGAAAATGTCTGGCTGTGGTGGTTGGGGTGACTCAAGTCCAGGGGTTAATGGACTCTGCTGTTGAGGTGCAGCTGATTTCCAAAAGTGACTTTTCTCACTCCAGTAAACTAAGTCAGCAGGACTCTTAGTAATGGCATCTAAATGTCAATACTCAGTAGAATTCTTTTCTGAATATTTCTGGAGGGCTGAGGCTTTGTGGAGGGTCTTCTTTATTTGTAACTGTTTTTGTTTTCTTTTTTGTATTTGGTTTCATGGAGGGTATGTTATCAAAGCATATTTTTGGCAGCAGGGGCTGGAAGGGCAACAGATTCTCACTACGTCACCCAAACTGGAGTACAGTGGCATGATCATGGCTCACTGCAGCCTTGAACTCCTGGGCTAAAGTCATTCTCCCTCCTCAGCCTCTTGAGTAGCTGGGACTACAGGCCAACTATCAACACACCCAGTTAAATTTTGTATTTTTTGTAGAGATGGGTTTCTATATCTTAGCAAGGGTGGTCTCAAACTCCTGAGTGCCAGCAATCCACCTGCACTGGTATCCCAAAGTGCTTGGATTACAGGCATGAACCACTGAACCTGGCCAGCAAAGTATTTTAAATGTTGATGTTTTGAAGCATGATCCAGCAGGTGGCGTTTAAGCATAATGTTCAGTAGGTAGGCTCTTGCTGAGTCATATAGCCTACCTACTGACCATTATGCTTAAGAAGAGAATGAGGGCATATTCTCAATATTCTTCAAGAAAAAATCTCCAACCAATAATTTAATATCCAGCCAAACTAAGTTGCATAAGTGAAAGAGAAATAAGATCCTTTTCAGACAAGCAAATGCTGAGAGATTTTGTTACCACAAGACCTGCCTTAAAAGAGCCCCTGCAATATGGAAAAGAAAGACCATTGTCAACCAATACAAAAACACACTTAAATACACAGATCAGTGACACTGTAAAGCAACCACACAAAAAAGTTTGCATAATAACTAACAACAAGATGATCAAATCCACACATATCAACACTAACCTTGAACATAAATGGGCTAAATGTCCCAATTAAAAGGCATAGATGAAAATCTGGATAAAGAAGCAAGACCCAATGGTATACTGTCTTCCAGAGCCTTTATTGAACCTATGGGTGTCATTACATGCAATGAGAATAAAGGAATGGAGAAAAATCTACCAATCAAAAGGAAATCAGAAAAATGCAGGAGCTGCAATCAGACAAAACATACTTTAAACCAACAAAGATAAAAAAGACAAAGAAGGGCATCACATGATGGTAAAGGGTTCAATTCAATAAGAAGGCCTAACCTAAATATATGCATCCAACACAGAAGCACCCAGACCCATAAAGCAAGTTCTTAGAGACCTATAAAGAGACTTAGAATCCTATACAGTGATAGTGGGAGACTTCAACACCTCACTGAAAAGTATTAGGGAAATCATCAAGGCAGAAAATTAACAAAGATATTTAGGACCTGAACTCAACACTTGACCAAATGTACCTAATAGACATCTGTAGAACTCTCTATCCCCAAACAACAGAATACACTCTTCTCATCACCACATAGCACATACTCTAAAATCAACCACACAATGATACATGAAACAATCTTCAGCAAAGTAAAAAAAAATCAAAATTGTACCAACCACACTCTTGAACCCCAGAGCAACAAAAATAGAATTTAACTGAAGAAAATTGCTCAAAACCATGCAATTACATGAAAATTAAACAACCCACTTCTGAGTGACTCTTGGGGAAATAATGAAATTAAGGCAGAAATCAAGAAGTTATTTGAAACTAATGAGAACAAAGATACAACATACCAGAATCTTTGGGACACAGCTATAGCAGTGTTAAGAGGAAAATTTATAGCACTAAATGTCCACATCAAAAAGTTAGAAATATCTGAAATTAACAACATAAAATTACAACTAGAAGAACAAGAGAAGCAAGAGTAAGTCAACACCAAAGCTAGCAGGAGACAAAAAATAACCAAAATCAGAGCTGAACTAAAGGAGATTGAGACATGAAATAAAACATACAAAAGATCAACAAAACCAGGAGTTTGTTCTTTGAAAAAAGTAATAAGATAGATTGACCACTAGCTAGACTAATAAAGAAGAAAAGAGAAAAGATCCAAATAATCACAATTAGAAATGACAATGGGAACATTACCACTGAACCCACAGAAATACAATAATCATCAGAGTCTACTGTGAACACCTCTATGAACACAAACTAGAAAGTCTAAAAGAAATGGATAAATCCCTGAACACATACACTCTCCCAAGACTGAACCATGATGAAATTGAGACCAATAATGGGCTCTGAAATTGAATTAGTAATAAATAGCCTACCAACATAAAGAAGCTCAGGACCAGACAGATTCACAGCCAAACTCTACTGGACATACAAAGAAGAGCTAGTACCTTTCCTACTGAAACTATTCCAAAAAACTGAGAAGGAGGGACTCCTCCCAAACTCATTATATGAGGCCAGCATCATCCTGAGACCAAAACCTGGCAGAGACACAACAAAAAAAGAAAATTGTAGTCCAATATTCTTGATGAACATAGATGTGAAAATCCGCAACAAAATACTAGCAAACTGAATCCAGCACCACATCAAAAAGCTCATCCACAATAATCAAGTGGGCTTTATGCCTGGGATGCAAGGTTCATTCAAGACATGCAAATCAATACATGTGATTCATCACATAAAAAAACTAAAGACAAAAACCATGTGATTTTCTCAATAGATGCAGAAAAGGGCTTTTGATAAAATACAACAATCGCTTATGTTAAAAACCCTCAACAAACTTGGCAGTGAAGGAACATACTTCAAAATAATATGAGCCATCTATGACAAACCCACAGCCAACATCATACTCAATGGCCAAAAGCTAGAAGCATTCCCCTTGAAAATTAGCACATGACAAGGAAACCCTCTCTTACCATTCCTATTCAACACAGTACTGGAAGTCCTGGTCAGAGCAATCAGGCAAGAGAAAAAAATAAAAGGCATCCCAAATAGGAAGAGAGGAAGTTAAACTATCGCTGTTTGCAGATGACATGATTCGATATTTAGGAAATCCCATAATCTCTGCCCAAAAGACCTTCAGCTGGTAAAAAACTTCAGCAAAGTTTCAGGACACAAAATCAACATATAAAAATCAGTAGCATTCCCATACACCAACACCATCCAAACCAAGAGCCAAACCAGGAATGCAATCCCATTCACAATCACCATAAAAAGAATAAATACTTAGGAATACAGCTAAGGAAGTAAAAGATCTCTACAATGGAAAATTACAAAACATTACTCAAAGAAATCAGAGATGACACAAAGAAATGGAAAAACATTCCATGCTCATGGATAGGAAGAACCAATAATTATTAAAATGTCCATACTGCCCAAAGCAATTTATAGATTTAATGCTATTCCTATCAAGCTATCTGTGACATTCTTCACAGAACTCAAAAAAGCTATTCTAAAATTAATATGGAACTGAAAAAGAGCCAAAACAACCAAAGCAATCCTAAGTAAAAAGAGTAAAAAGAACAAAGCTGGAGGCATCATGTTACCCAACTTCAAACTATACCACAGGGCTATGGCAACCAAAATAGCACAGTACTGGTACAAAATCAGACACATGGACCAGTGGAACAGAACAGAGAGCTCAGAAATAATACCACATACCTACAACCATCTGATCTTTGGCAAAGCTGACAAAAACAAGCTATGAGGAAAAGACTCCCTATTCAATAAACAGTGCTGGGATAATTGGTTAACTATATACAGAATTTTGAAACTGGACCCCTTCCTTATACCACATACAAAGTCAATGCAAGATGGATTAAAGACTTAAATGTAGAACACCAAACTATAAAAACTCTGGAAGATAACCTATGAAATACCATTCTGGATATAGGAAGTGGCAAAGATTTCATGATGAAAAGTCCAAAAGCCATTTCAACAAAAGCAAAAATTGACAAATGGGCTTTAATTAAACTAAGAAGGTTCTGCACAGCAAAAGAAACTATCAACAGAGTAAACAGACAACCTACAGAATAGGAGAAAGTATTTGCAAACTATGCATCTGACAAAGGTCTAATATGCAGAATCTATGAGGAACTTTAATTGATGCACATAAAACAACCCCATTAAAAAATGGGCAAAGGACATGAACAGACACCTTTCAAAAGACATACAAGCGGCCACCAAGCATATGAAAAAATGCTCAATATCACTACTTATTAGAGAAATGCAAATAAAAACCACACTGAGATACCATTTCACACCAGTCAGAATGGTATTATTAAAAAGTAAAATATAATAGACACTGTTGAGGTTGTGGAGAAAAGAGAATGCTTATATACTGCTGATGGGAGTGCAAATCAGTTCAACCATTGTGAAAAGCAATGTGATGATCCCTCAAAGAACTAAAAACAGCATGACAATTTAACCCAGCAATCCTGTTACTGGGTCTGCACCAAAGGAATATAAGTTGTTCTACCATAAAGACACATACACATGTGTACATTCATTACAGCCCTATTCATGATAGCAAAGACATGGAATCAACCTAAATGCCCACCAGTGGTAGACTAGATAAAGAAAATATGGTACATATATACCATGGAATACTATGCAGCCATAAAATGAATGAGCTCATGTCCTTTTTAGGAACATAGATGGAGCTAGAAAACATTATCCTTAGCAAACTAACACAGGAACAGAAAACCAAATACTGCATGTTCTCACTTATCAGTATAAGTTACATAATGAGAACCAATGGACACAAAGAGGGGAACAATAGACTCTGGACCCTATTTGAGGGAGGAGTGTGAAAGGAGGGAGAGGATCAGGAAAACTACCTATTGGGTACTGTGCTTAGTACCTAGGTGATGAAATAATCTGTCCACCAAACTGCATGACATGAGTTTATCTTTATAACAAATGTGCACATGTACCGCTGAACCTAAAATAAAAGTTTTTTTTGTTTTTTTGTTTTGTTTTTTTTTTTTTTTTTAAAAAAAAGGAAACATTGGGAAGGGCTCAGTGACTCACACTTGTAATCCCAGCACTTTGGGAAGCTGAGGTGAGTGGATCACTAGGTCAGGAGTTCAAGACCAGCCTGGCCAAAATGGTGAAACCCCATCTCTACTAAAAATACAAAAATTAGCCAGGTGTGGTGGTGGGCATCTGTAATCAATCCCAGCTACTCAGTAGGCTGAGGCAGAGAATTGTTTGAACCCAGGAGTTGGAGGTTGCAGTGAGCCGAGATCATGCCACTGCACTCCAGCCTGGGAGACAGAGAGAAACTCTGTCTCAAAACAAAAAAGAAAAGAAAAGAAATGTTGTTATAATGAAATTTTATTTTAATACAAAAGTTTGAAATTTGGAACCAATCCTAAATTTGAGATGTAACTTTTATATGTATGTGTGTGTGTATATATATATATGTTTGTGTGTATCATTTTTCGTTAGGAAGATCCAGTCTCTGAATGTGGGCCACTTCCAATTTAATTAGGTATTCTACTTGGCTCCTGTTCCTTAGCTTATCTAATCAGATAAAAGTGAGGATAAAAGTGATAAGAATGAGATATGCACTAGGTCTGCACTCTCATGGGGCCAGTTGGAATGGAGTAATAGAGGTCAGGTAGTGGTACTAAACTGCCAGAAACCAGGAGTTTGAGGTTACCATAATAATTGCTAAATTTGGAGTTTCAGCCAAAGGGGCTTGAGCCATACAGGATTGTGGAGATGATTAAGAGAAAACTACATTGTTAGGGGCAGAAAAGATGGTCAGTCAATGAATGTTCTGCTTAATACATATAAGGCAATGATAGCAAAAATGGAGGAGCAAAAGGCTGGAGGAGTTTGTCCTAGTCCTTTTCCTACTTCTCATACTTGGCTCAGTCCCCAAGAGGAAGGGTGCTGCCACACCACAACACATATATACTGTGATAGTTCCCAGTCCTTCCTCAAAGAGAACTCTAGCCATTTACTTAGTTGACTGGGGAAAAGGGGAACTCTAAGAAACAGAGAGAGTTCTCACAGATCTCCTTTGACAGTGATAGCATATAAGGGCCCTGGAAATGCAATCCTGGCCAAAGGTTGGTGAATTAGCCATCCTACATGGTTTTTATTTCCTCAGTCCCTGAATGCATAAATGGAATGGGCATACTTGGCAGTTAGAGTAACCACCACTTTGGGTCTGTGAAGCAGGAGCTATTATAATGGTGAATCCAAGGAGAAGCTTCTAACATATGTGCTTCTCACCCTGACTAAGACAGTAAATCAAAAACAATATCATATCTCCATGGGGGTTAGAAGATTAGTGTTACTCCTAAGGATCTCAAGGACATAGGGGCAGTGGATCATACCATATTGAATTCACCAATCTGGTCCCTGCCTAAGCCAAAGGATCCTAGAGAGTGACTATAGACTACTGCAAGCTCAGTCAGAAAGTAACCCCAATGCTGCTGCTGTGCTAGATGTGGTGTCTTTGATTAAGACTAACAAGGACTCAAGAGCTTTGATTTGGCAAGTGTTTTGTTTTGTTTTGTTTTTATGTATTCCAATCAGAAAAGGCAATTTTGAAACTTTAGCCTTCAAATGAAAGAGACAAAATATTCATGTGCAATGTTGCCCCAAGCCCATGTTAATTTGTGCATTGTCTATTGTAATACAGTCCAAAGAGATCTAAACCTCCTGGACATCCCATGGAACATCATATTGAAGCATTACATTGATAACATCATATGGATCTAGCAAAATAATCAAGAAGTATCCAGCACACTTGAGGCCATGGGAAGACAAAGGTACTCCAGAGGGTGGAAAATAAAACCTAAAAAAATTCAGAGATCTGTCAGTGTAATGAAGTGCTTAAGGGTTCAGTGATCAGGGGCATGCTGGGACATCTCTTCCAAAAGACAAAGTGCCCGATCTTACATCTGCTACCATACAGTAGGAAACAAAACACTTGGTAGGATTCTTTGGGTTCCAAGGGCACACCTAGGAATCATGCTCTGGACATATACTAGGTGACTTGAAAGGCTGCCAGCTCCATGATGGAATGTCAAGTAACCAATGGATGTGGGCTTTACCTTAGGGGAGCTCAAAGGTAAGTGGAGAAGACAGGTACTAAATAAAAGCAAGTGTGATGAGCACAGGTCTCACTGGGGTAATAATGCTGGGGAAATCCCCTCTCTTTAATGAGCCAATGTTACTCCATAAAAGATAACTATGAAAGAGGGCCTATGTCCAGGATTGCTCCGTGGTCACTAGACATGAGCAGCCCTGGGAAAGGTTTGACCTTGGGGAAGGTGGCTCTCTGCAGCTGACGTAATCCCCGAGGGGTCTGACAGTACCCCCAGCAGCTGGGACAACAAATCCTTTCTTGAAGGGGAGATAAGGACAGCACATCTCCATACTTATAACATCCAGTATGGTATAATCACTTAGAGCCAGGACATCACAGTTGAACGACTCAAAGTGGAAAACTGACTCCTGGACTTTCTAAATGTGTTAGTTCGGGAAAGCTGTTTAAGGTCTCGGTTTTATCATTTGTAAGCTAAGAATAATCATAATACTTAGATTACAGGGCTATTGTTACATAGGCAGGGGGTAATAATATACTAAGAACTTAGCACCATGCCGCACCCAGCTATAATTGTTATCATTAATTATTTGTAAACCAAGATTGAGCAGTTAAAATAATGCATGTGTCAGCTATAATCATGATTAATTATGCCCAGATTATTTCTCCTTTTGTTTCCTTCTGAATGTTTTCAAAGTCCCCATGTGGCTTTCTTTTAATAAATGTTTGGCACTGAGGAGAAAGGTAAGATCGGTGAAGGATTAAAAAGGGAAAATTCTTTATTGTGTTTGCTTACTGTATCAGTAGCCCTAGCAACTCAGCTACAGATCAGCTCTGTGAATATCCCACTTCTATTTAGATTTATGCTGCACAGGTTACAAACATGTATCAGAGTGAATGCCCTAGTTTTCTTCCTGTTGTAACACTCTTCTAAGACACCTAAATATTCTCATTGACAGCTTCCACTTGCTGGAGAATACGACCAAATCTAATTTTTTCATGAATATGGGTGTGTTTTCGTTTCTCCTTCCATAAAGGAAAAATAGAACAAGAAAATGGAGGAAAGTTAGCATATGTTATTTCTTTGCTGCCATCTGAAACAGCCAAGCTGAGAGCCAATTTATTCAGCTTAATTCACTCCAGATTTCTCAAGGAATAAACAGTATTTCTGAGAGTTCTCAGATGTATGGCCAATAGAGATCCAATTGCCCAGGAGAGCTAATGTCGAACGCGCAGGTACCCCTCAGTCAGAGTACAAGGCACGAGGGACAGGGGGGTGAAGCTGAGATACTTTCTGGGAAGCCCCTGAAGCCCCAGGACTGTGTGATGTGACAATGGCTTTGCAAACCCTAAGCCTTGGCTTAGGAGAGCCCATTAGGGTCCCTGGAAGCAATATTATGTTTCATTGCTCAAACTCAAACAAATCTGCAGAGAGAAAGGGTTTCTCAGAGAAACAAAAGGAACGTTATTCATGCCCTTTCTCTATGAGTCTCACATGTCCTTCAAGACTCCTGAAAAGCCCTACCTTTTCTATTAAGCCTTCCTAGATGATTCCAGCCTATGCTGATAAAGGATTCCTATAGGAGTTGTCCCAAATTCCATTTTTCAGATGAAGAAATAGACTTTGCTGTTCTCTGAACACCCATTTTTCTGAGATGAAAGAGTATGTCCTTTGAAGGTATATGGCTATGGGTTCCAATTTTGCTTCATTTGACTTGCTGTGTGAATTTGGGCGAGCCAGCTCTCTGTGCCCATTTCTTCATTCTAAAAAATAAGGAAATAATTTCTAGGTCTCAGTTAATATGCACGAATGAAACTCATTATATTTATTTTTTCTTGCTTCATCAATATGAGCTTGGTTTTCTCCAGTACACTGTAAGCTCCTTCAAGGAGTACTGAGCACCATGGTGAGCAGGCAAGTCTGTGTGCTGCTTGTACTCAGATCCATTCCTCGTCCTTCTCCTGCTTTTCTTTGTGTAACTGAGGATGACCCTGGAAGACGGCATTTCCCAGGCTCCTGGTCAAAGAGCTCCAAGTAGGTTCAAGTTAGAGATGAAACAGAGGAGGAAAATGTCCAGGGCATCTATCCTGGCCCCTTTCTGACTCAGGTGGTATCTCTTGCTCTGGTTGTGTCTCCTCTCTGGTCACTAAACATGCTTTAGTGGTTCTATTTTCCTCCAGGTGACTCTAAACCCTGGGCTCTGGCAACCTCAGCTTCTCTTTTGCCTCTGCAACCTAGTGGGTAATAATGGTTTCCTACTATTGCTAATCTCTGGGTATCTCACTGCCCCCATGATTGGCTTCTTTGTTCTTCTTTCACCAGTGTAACCAGTTTCCTCTGTGCTTAATATTGAGTGCTTCCTGGTTGAACCCTGACTCATAAACTAAGTATGGAGAAGGTACTCAATAAATAATTGCTATGATTTTTTAAAGGCATTAAGGGGTCCTGCTAAATATAGATTGCTGGAAATCAATGAATCCAAAGTATATGTAAAGACCCAACATCTTCATGTTATAGATAAGGAAACTGAAGCCCAGAAAAGGGAAATGGCTTCCCCAAGGTAACACAACTAGGAAAACATGCAGCATGCATGCTCGTGTGAAAGGCATTTCTATGAAAGCTATGAAGCAGATAATGTATATTGTATGTTACTTGAGGACACAGATTCCTTTTGTATATTGACAGCTCTTTGCGTATAACATGATATGGAGTAGATGCTTTGTAAATGTTTGCCAAACAGAACTCACGAGCTAGCCATTGCAAACATTTTGCAATATGAAATACAGAAGCAATAAAGACACTACTACATATTATAATACCCAGCTTATGTTTAAAATATTAGCATTAAAATTTGACATATACATATCTGCCAATACTATAGAAGATTAATGTTATAGATAGTTCAGAAAATAATTTCTCACATAAACCACAGAGCTGCTTTGTGGGGTTTGTAGGCAAAATCCATACATATTAGACTCGTTCTATAGTTGAGAGGTCTAAAGTTTTGGAACTTCAAGTGACTTGCTCAAAGCAAGGTCCCAATCTGAACTCAAATAGATCTTCTAATTTCAAAATGAATACTGTTTCAACTGCACTACCCTGTGCTCCCTATCTAACATCTGAAGTAGATACAACATCTGGAAGCCATAATTTATTGAGCTGTTATGGCAGCATTAACCAGTTAGAAACATCCTTCTCAAACTGGGATACTTACAGTCACAGGGAGCACACAAGGTGTACTGAGGCTATTTGCAGCCAAAAAAATAAGCCTGCTGGATCTTCCTGAGCATGGAATTTGCTTGAAGATTTTGGTGAATATGGAATTTGCTTGGAGATTTTGGTGAATGTGTAAGTACTTGAAATAAATAATTATTTCACATTAAAACTAACATGCTAATGAATATAAAATTCTCATTTTATTATAAAATACACATATATTTATTATACAAATATATAGAAAATCTAAAAACATGTATTTTTTTAGAGACAGAGTCTTGCTATGTTGCCCAGGCTGGTCTAGAACTCTTGGCCTCAAGCAATCCTCCTGTCTCAGCCTCCCAAAGCATTAGGATTACAGGAGTTCGCCACTGTGTCTGGCCATAAAAGCATTTTTGGGTTCGTTGTTACAGCTTTAGGGCTTGCCAACATTTCTGGGTATGTGTCCTCATTCTTCACTCCAGAGGTGTTTCATTAAGAGTTTAAGAAACACTACTATATCTGAAAAAAATTATCTTAAAAAAAAAAACTCAAAGTAACACATGTACATAATTAACAAATCAAATAGTATTCAGGGATTATAATGAAACCCAACAGTTCTCTTCTTCATCACTTTCCCATCTACCACTATCTCCACTCCTACTCCCAGAAACAGTGGTTTACTGCGTGCTTTTGTACTTTCCAATCTTTAAGTAATGTATGTATTATTACTTCTTTATGAATCAACTTTAAATAATACCCATAAACTTTTGTCTATGAGAGTGAGGATTTAGCTTACTTAGACATCCCTAAAAATTTGGCTTACCCTATGTGAACTTGCTTGTTCATACTTTTAATGGTGGTTTTAGATGAACAATGTATTAGTATTGTTGTGATCAGACTTGCCAGTCTATTTTTTGTTCCCTGCTTAAAAATACTTTTCCTACTTCAAAGTCCTAAAGATATTTTTCTATATTATCTTTTAAAATTGCATTGCTTTCTATGTTTAATTTAGACCCACTAATCTACCTGGAATTTATTTCTAAATATAATGTAGAGTAAGAAACAACTTTATATTTTCACAGAGTAAAAGACTATATTGACAGCATATATAAACCAACAAAGGCTCACTTTCATTATATATAACTAATAACTGCATATCAATAAGAAAAATGCTGAAAATCCAATAGAAGCATGCAAGGGTATAAAAAATGACTTTACTCCAAAGGATATTCTAATTACCGATCAATACATGAAAAAGTACTTAATCTCATTTGTATACAGAAATTAAAACCATAGTGAGAAACCATTTTCTACTATTGAATGACAAAAATTAAGTCTGACAACATTAAATGTTGTCAAGGATGTAGAACAATGGAGATGTTCTCAAACTGCTAGTGGTAGTACAAATTGCTAAAACCACTTCAGAAAACCATTTGACATATCTACTAAAATTGAACATACACAGAACCTATAACCCAGCAATTCTATTTTTTGGTATATACTCAACAGAAATGTGTGCATATAGGCACTGAGAGATGTGTGCAAGAATTTTATAACAGTATTATCCATAATAGGCCCAGAAAAAAAACAACCCAAAAGCTTGCAAACAGTAGAATTGGTTAATACATTATTTTAGCATATGTTTATATATGTTTTAGAATATGTTTATAGCAAATAAATAGATAAATCTCACTAATATAATCTTGAGCACAGGAAGCCAAACAGACATATGCATGCACACACACATGCACACAAATGTAGTTTTGACCTATGCAGTTCGAAAAACACACAACATAAATTATGATGTTGGAGGAAAGTACAGAGGTTATCACTACTGTGTGGGGAGGAAACCACTACAATAAGTGTATTCATTTGCTGGGGCTGTCACAACAAAGTACCACTTTGGGTGACTTAAACAACAGATGTGCTTTCTCACAATTCTGGAGGCTAGAAGTTTGAGGTCAAGGTTGTTGACCCAGTTGGTTTCTTTTGAGGCCTTTCTCCTTGGCTGGTAAATATCTGTGTTCTCCCTGCGTATTCACATGCGCTTCCCTCTGTACATGCATGGGTCCTAATTTCATCTTCTAAGAATATTAGTCATACCGGAGGAAAGTCCACCCTAATGCACTCATTTTAACTGAACTGCCTCTTAAAGACCTGATCTCCAGATGTGGTCATATTCTGGGGTACTGGGGGTTATGACTTCCACATATGAATTTTTGGGGTGTATACAACTCAACTCATAGCTGTGAGGAAGGGGTCCAATCCTGTTTCTGATGGCTGGCAATATTTTGACTTCTGACCTGGATGCTGATGATCACATCACGCAGGATTTAACCTGGTGATAATGTAAGGCAGGGAACAACTGTGTCCTTTTTTAGGTATGTTATACTTCATGATACAAGGGCAAAAAACAGAGATACAATTAACACTGTTAGCTAGTCAGCTTTGAAAAAAACAAAATTCCCAAAGTCTCAGTAGCTTAAAATAGAAAACATTTATTTCTCACTCACATTATTTCTTGGTGGCTGTGAATCTGCTGGGCCTGGACTGAAGGAACAGCCTTTATCTGGGACACACCATCCTTATGAAATTAATGAAAACAAAAGACTTGGTAGAAACACATGATGCTCATTAAAGTAAAACTTAAGTGTGAAATATATCAATTTGTAAAAACATTAGTGATCATTTCTAAGCACACATCAATGGGGACGGGTATAGACTCCTTCCCTGGGTGAGAGGTGCTGCAGTTCACTGGCAACACATTAAGATGTAAAATTATCTTATAGAGACCAGGGGTCAAATAACTTGGGACAATAAAATAATCTACCACAAAAACTCAATAGAAAATTATAGATGTGGAAAAAACTATTTGAGATGCAGATGACAAATTTCTGATCAGAATATTTAAATATTTTAAGTATGAAACTGCAGGAAAAAACTAATTGGAGAATTCATTTCAGAAAGTTGAACTAGGAAAAGTCTAAGTTTGACATAAAATTCTGAGGCCATAAATATAACTATATAAAAATAAAACACCCTGAGTTAGAAAAATCACAATACACAAAGTTAAAAGACAACCTACAAATATTTGAAACTCAAATCATGAGCAAAGGGACAATTTTTCTGAGATGATGTGCTCTACAAGTTAATAGGAAAAATTCTCACAGCTTGGCGTATTTTTACCAAAAGAGCATGAAAATATACCCATGTGTCATCTTTATTCCTAAGACCTGGACCACCCAGATAGACAGTTTCAAAAACAGAAATAAAAAAGTCTCAACCTCATGAGAAGGTCCCCAGCTGCATTTAGAATAAATGCAAATTGAAACAACGATGAGACACCTTTTTTTCTTTTTTAACCTATCAGGTGGGCAGAGATCACAAACATGCCAATCTGATAAGGAATGAACTCTGTGAGCCCTCGACTAGTCTTATATGTTGTTGAGAGGAGTATAAATTATTGCCCAAATCTCTATGGAAGGCAGTTTAGCAGTATCTCTAAAAGTTTATTAAAGATCATATCTTTTGAGTAAGTGGTTCCATTTCTAAATATGTATCCCACAGGTAGCACATATACCAAAAAAAAAAGCATGTAGAAAGATATTTATTATAGCATTGTTTGTAAAAATTACAAAAGAGGAATAAAAACCTAAGTATAATTCTATAAAGCACTGGAAAAATAAATTATAGTGCATACACGCAACAGAATAATACACAACATTAGAACAATGGGACACTTGTATGTTTACTGAAATGGGAATTTTCCAGCATATATGAGGTGAAAAAAGGAAAATGTAGAAAAATTTGCATAGAAGGCCACCACGTGTGGAAAAGAAAATGAACAGAGTGTCTGAAAACTATTAACTGGCTGATTGTGTCTAGGGAGAAAAGCTCAGTGAATGGGAGACAAGCAATGGAGGGAGTCTTTTTCTCTATTGTACCCTTTTAGCTTTGTATCCTGTGCCCGAATTACCTAATTCTGAAGAACAAACCAACCAGCAATCTAACATGAAGAAACAGCCCAGGAAAACTTAGAGGAGTATAAAGAACTGAAAAGATACCAGGATTTGTAATCAAATGGATCAGAGTTCAAATCTGATCTGGCTCTACCTGTGGGACCATTGTTTCTCCAAGTTCTGTAAAATGTAAATCTGTAAAATAAGTATCATAATGCCTAACTAGCAGCATTGTTGAAAGAATTAGAAATAAGGAGCAGGAAGTCCTGGCTCAGTGAATAGTAGCCATCATTATTGAATTCCTTGAGTCACTTAACAGTTGGGGAAATTAACACCCACAGAGAAGATGAAATTTATTTCAAGTCACACAGGAAGTTTAACACACTGTTCTTCCTCCAGGGGCCAATTCAAACTTTAGATTACTCTCTAGACTCTGCTGACAATGAAGGCAATGCTCTTCAGGGCAGGGCAGGGCAGAACTGGATCTGTTGGGTGGTTCCAAGTTTCAGGTGCTACAGATGAGGGGCAATGTGGGTCTTCTGGCCTTATTTTCCTCATTATCATCCCAAAACCTCAACCAGCATTTGGCTGGGGGGTAGTGAGGGGGCCTTCCGTTTGGTCTGGGGCCCTATGAGTGGGATGCCTGGTTAAATTTGAATTTTATATAAACAACAGGTAAGTGTGCAATACAAGTATATCCCTAGTGGAACAGCAGAGGTTAAACAGGGCATAACTGTGCCAAAAAAAAGTATTTGTTGATTATCTGAAATTCATGTGTAATTGGATATTTCATTGTACTTTTATTTGCTAAATCCAGCAATCCTATCCAAGAATGGAGATGCCCACATGATAATTCTTGCATTCACTTAGTAAAATAATGTCAAGCTTTTCAGAGCTATCATTTAAGAGCCACCCCTCCATGGACACTCTGCAGCATAAACCTGGAGGCAGGACTTGGGGCGAAGATTGAGAAATGAGAGAGGAAGGCACAACTGTGCATAATTAACCCACCACCTAAAACTGCTGTCTCAGTTCCTCTCAGCTTTCCTTTTTCTTCCTTGATGAGGTGCATGCCTTTGAAGTGAAAAGTAAGAGGGATGAGAAGACAGGTGTTTTTGGCCCTTCCTGTGATGACTCCATTTCCTGTGGCGCATGCGCCAATGATGCTCGCCTTTAAAAGTGAAGCCTGACCGAGCAGTGCTGGGCTGGAGTCGAATGGAGTGGGGTTGGGGGAGCTTTTTGCTTTCTCTTGAGTCGGCGTGGTTTACTATAGGCTGGCAGATTTGTAATAGGATGGTGCTGAGGGAGAAGCAGAAGTGGGAGAGAAGTGAGATGGTATTTGAGTTCTTTTTGTTTCAGCAGAACTCTCATTCTCTAGTCCTTCCTCCAGGATATGGAAAAAATGTCTTAACTTCTGTTAAAATTAGTAAGACTCTGACTTCTTCCAAAAAAAAAAAAAAAAGTGGGGGGGAGTGGAGATGTTATATTTTCACTTATTCAGGAGAATTAGTTCTTTACCTCATCTCTCTACCATAATTCCAAGTAAGCAGTTCTGTCAAGCATTGGGAGGCTGCATAGACTTGAAATATTTCCTTCTTCATTTTTATCTGTAGTTTTCCCAGCCTGCTTTAAGGGAGGTGGAAGCTTGCTTGCAAGAGTTCCTTCCCAGTTCCCTAAACGGAGTCTCTCTCCACTCTGTCATTACTAGGAGAAACCTATGCTCTATCGTGGCAGCTGCTGATGATCCCTGTGATCACAAGACAAAAAGAGAAGCTACCCCCAGCTTACAAGAGGCTTGAGGTAGGGCTGAGCTGTTACAGGAAAGCTGTTTCTGACTACATGCATCTGTGTAATGTCTATGCTGTCTTATACCAGGGTTTCCAAAGCAAACTCGGGGTCAGGGCTTGGGCACTTCTTTGGCGCATTCTGTTCTTCTGGGTTGGGGTTTTCCATATATGGAGCAAACAAGAGCTCAAGTTGAACTGTGACTAAACCATACTGCTTTGGGGTTTTACTAAAATGTGCTGAAGTCTTGGCCAGCTAAAATGCTAGGCTGATGCTAATGCTCTAGTCCGTTTGTACTCAGTAGTAGTTAATGGCCACGTACCAGCTGAATGGAAGGGAACAGATGAGGTACACCTGCTGACTTTCATGGACGGGGAAGAGAAATGGTTTGGCACTTCTGACAGGCAGTCTGCTATTCCTTAATTTCACTATGTCTTACAAATGACGATACTGAGAGTTGGACATGAAATAACTATCCAAATACCATGCAGAGCAAAGTGACCAAATTCAGGTTTAGTTTGGATAATCTAAGTTTAGCATAAGCCATGATGCCTGGGTCTCTACCCTTGACCAGCAAGTCGCTCAATCATTAGGCATTTGGTGTTAGGCATGTCAGTCTCATAGCCACATATACAGGCTATTTCCACCAACATGAAACATGTTAAGAGCAAACTTTTTTCAACTTTCCCATTTACCCTAAATCTATCAAAATTCAGGCACCTTAATTCCATCCCTTATAATCAAGGACCTAAAGTACATGGTCTCAGAGGTTGTAACTCTTTCCAGCAGTCACTACCTCAGCTGAGCTCACTAACAAGGGCGGCCCTTAACTTTGTAAGGTGCTGCAGTTCCTTAAGCCACCTCGGTGTGAGAGGGCTGAGTGAATTTATCTTCAGCTGTGACTCTAGGCAAGCACTCAAGCCTAATTGAAACATTGAGTCCAGCAGTCCATGGTCTGTAGTCCTGTTAGGAACGTTTCTCTAACCTGCTTGAGAAATGGTAGCTTATGAATCTAAAATCTTAAGGCAAATGAGCATAAGTCAAAGATATAAGCCTTCCAATAGTCTTGATATCTGGTGTCAGAAACCTCTGAGGTTGTTTCCCTTTTTGACTCTGCCTCTCCACTTTACACAGACTCAAGTTTCTATAGCCTGTGGCCATGAGCTCTAGTGATTTATTTCTGCCACGCAGTTAGGGCAGCTGGTAAAACTATTTAAGAAGGACTGAATTGATTGTCATGACATGAGGTGTTGTAAGACTTATAAGAAGTTTATGGACCTCTGTGGAAATCTGAGTCATTTTTCTTATCACCCATATAAAGGTTTTAGGGCAAGCAGACGAATTGCGCGGAGGTGGTTATTTGGCAAATAAGGGACATCTGGGCTGTAGTAACAACAAGTAAACCTCTATCTGGGGAGAGGGGGGACTCTTGAATTGCTTTCCCAAATTCAGCTTGGTCCTTAATTTACAAGGACTTTGGAAAACATTTGGGTTAACTTATCTCTTTTGTAATACAGGCACAATAACCGAATATTCAAAGCTCAAACACTGCTACTCGATGACAGCATCTAGAAAGTTACCTGAAGCTTTTAATCGTCTTAGATGTTTTAAATGCCCAGAGTTGAGTATTCCCCAGGGTGCTTCCCACAAACAAGTCCCTATTCCAAGAGAGAAGATCCTATGAACTGTGTATACATTAGCTCTTGATTTATATGAAAGAACTTGATTAAAAAGTTGGTGTTAAAATGCCCTTGAAGTAAGCTGTCCAATTGGGTTTGCAGAGGCTGGGGTAGAATTTACCTGGGCACAGACTAGGTGGGAAGTAAGAATAAACGTGTAGGAAGGAGGCTGAAGTGTGGGGTGCAATTTGGCACCCATTTTTTTTAAAGCTCAGTGCTAAAAGCTGTCTTCACCTTCTGGTAGTAAAAATGCTTTCATCTGTTTTTAGAACGTTGTCAACTTTATTTTCATTGTAGTTGGCTCCAGCCTCAGAGCTAGTCGTGTTGCCCTTGAATACACGGTAAACTCTAAATCCTGTTCTTCAGGTCAGTCTATTATTCCTGCTTGTAAAGCTCTTTCTGCCTCTTCTCCCTGGTACTCTGCTCACAATTTGGTATCTAGTTCCAAAGTGGTTGCTTGGCTTTTCTGTGGTCACTGAAGTGTTATGAATATAAGCATGAGATTTGAAGTGATCTCAGTGCAAATCTGAGTGTTACTCTGGGTTAATCTCAAATTATTTTTCATCTATAAAACAAGAAAACCACCACTTTGGAAGTTATTAGTCAGGATTCTCTAGAGAAAGAGAACCCAACAGTATGGGTATAGAAAGATTCATCACAAACTGGTTCATACAACTATAGAGGCTGAGAAGTCCCAAGATCTGCAGTTGGCAAGCTGGACACCTAGGAGAGGTGGTCTACTTCCAGTCCAAGCCAAGGCCAGAGAACCAGGAGATGCAATGGAGTAGTGCTTGTCTCAAGGCCAGCAGGCTTAAGATCCTCTAAGAGCTGAAGTTTCAGTTGGAGTAGAAGGCAGAAAAAGGGCTGATGTCCCAGTTTGAAGGAAGGCCAGGCAAGAGCCAGCCTTTTTTCTATTCAGACCCTCAGTTGATTAGATGAGGCCTATCACATTGGAGAGGGCAATGTGTATCTTTCGGTCTACCACCATGCCCGGCTAATTTTTCGTATTTTTAGTAGAGATGGGGTTTCATCATACTACCCAGGGGTGGTCCCAATCTCCTGACCTCATGATCTGCCCACCTTGGCCTCCCAAAGTGCTGGGAGTATCGGCGTGAGCTACCATGCCCAGCCTACCAACTGAAGTTTTAATATCATCCAGAAATACCCTCAGCCTTTATTTTGACCACCCAAGTACCCAGAATGTTTGACCAAATACTCGGGCAGCTCATGGTCCAGTTAAGGTGACACACAAAATCAGTGATTGTCTTAAGAGTCTATAAAGCACCTATTTTTGTACAGTACAATCATATGACAGTGTCTACTAACCAAGCTGATCTGTTATGGAAGGGGAACCATTTGACTTTTGCTTGCCACTACCTTGCATCAGTAAACACCCAAAACTATCTCGGTGGTTTTTGAAGTTCTCTAACGCCAAATTAGTTTGAAAGTAGCAGAGAAGGGTAAACTATAATTTAAGGGCAGCACCTAGAGTTTTTGTTGTAAATGCTGATGCCTGCAGACAGCATATAAGTTACAGCGCATGGAACAGATCTATAGAAGACAATGTAAGCCAGGTGTGATGCATGCCTGAAGTCCCAGATACTCAGGAGGCTGAGGCTAGAGGATCCCTTAAGTCCAGGAGTTTGAGGCTGCAATGAGTTATGATTGTGTCACTGCACTGCAGCCTGGGTAACAGCAAGACCCCATCTCTAATAAAGAACTTGGTAACTATCTGTGTTGCTCTAATAGAAGGATAAGGAATCTATAATTTCCTCAAACTACAAAGACTATACAAAATGGACAAACTGTTTCCATGTTCCAGAACCTACAAGGAGCTGTTGCCCACCTCTGTTCCTGCATACCTGTCAAAGCTTCCCTACCAAGCTGAATTTGGGAAAGCAATTAGAGTCCCTTTCTATTCAGCGAGAGTGGTTGAGTGGCAGACCTATTGAGATGTCAGGTACACAGTCTAGTTCTAGCAGTTTCTCCAGCAGTGGCAAAGTCGAGATGGTAACATGAGGACATACCCTCAACATCCTCATGTGCTTTGGGCCTCTTTGAAATAATTCTTAAAAAAACATTCAATCGGCATCAATGCCTCAGCTGACACCAGATATGGTGAGGCCATTCAAATGTCAGGAAACCACTAAGTGTCTAAACCTGAGATCCAGGCCAAATGAGTGCCTGCTCCCCACTTTCTTCCTCCCATTGGCCTAGCAGCTGCCTCACCATGCTGCTGTACCTCAAACTCTCAGGAGAATCATTTCTCTACAGGTGACTAAACACAATTTTTACCTGTGCTAAGTCGAAAAGACATTGCCAATAACCATGCACAGGGAATGCATTTGGCAACTTCTCATTGTCAAATGCCATGTAATGGTTGTTCCCCCTTAAACCATAATTATGACCAGAGCTACGGGTCTGATTTTTCTCACTGTTAGAATTTATAGTCTCTTGGGATATGGAGGAAAATATTTTTTCAAACGAAAAAGGATATCCTGTTCTGAGTAGGAAGGTGGCTGCCCCAAAACGGGTACAAAGCGAGCAGGATTTTTGTTAAACCCATAATCCATTTCTTTCCAAGAACAAAGAATTTTGTACTGGAGGCTTTGTAACGCAACACATCTTGGTGTGAAAGGTGTTAAATAAGCTACCTATGCCAAATCCTGACTCTTGTGGATATGTTGTACCCTATCCTGGATGGAAGAGCTGTCTAAAAAGGTGCGTGTGGTAGTAGGAGGCTTCTGGTTTGGGGCCTAATGTCTGAAGAGCTTGTCCCTCCTATCCCTGCAACTAGAAAAAGCAGAACAAATTAAAAATCAATACTTCCTAGAGCCATCAGAATTGAGGTCATGGGGCAAGTTACTGTCTCCAGAATTGGGGAGACAGACAAGCCAGATAGAGGATAACTTACCAAGGCAGAAACCTACTAGCAGAAATCTTTACAGAACCAAGCACTGAGTAGGAAACCTGTACTGTAACTGAATTGCTAGAGGTTTAGTGTGGGCAAGTTTGAGAGTTAAACTTTCTTGGGAAGTGGGGGGCACACTTGAGTTTTGTTTCTAGGAGCCCTACCAACTTCTCATAGTGAAGGTAAGGGGGAAAATCCCCTCCTGCTTCTGGTAAAGGAGGGGAAAAATAACCATTTTAAAATACACCAGAGCATTCTGTTCTTCTGCCTTGAAGAAATTATTTTACTGAAACCTAAACTAGCGATGTTTTATCAGCCTAACTGACTTGGGGGAAAGGAAAAGCTCAATTGCAGCGTGCTTCCAGCTACCTTGTCTCTCTTAAGTTAGAGGAAAGGAAAAAATACTGAGAAGCACTTGTGAAGATCACAACCCAGGCAAATAGGCTCACCAAAAGACGGAGACCTCACAAAGACTCAGGGACTCCAGGATACCTCCTCTCCCCTCACATCTCACTACCAAGTTACTTCTCCCGTGTAGGGGCAGGGAAATGCAATTGAAAAAACTGTACATCTCAGGCCTCATTCAAGAAATCTCTAAACTCCAGAGAATGATGAGCGACAGAAACCAAGACCCTAAAGGGGAAAGTCTAGCCTCTGACACAGCTATGGCAAGCAGCAAACTAGCCAAACACAAAACCTATTTACGTCACTTCCTTTTACCCAGTATATAATGTCTACCTTCCAATAATTTTTTCCAAAATATGCTAAAAGACAAATAGTTTGAGAAGGTAGAGCAAATATTAGAACTAGACTTTAATGGCAAAATACATTGGAATTAAGACTAGAAATTTATAAACCATGCCTATAGAGAAGAATTACACTGGACTTCAGAAATCGTGCAAGCAAGAAGAGTGGAGTGACATATTAGTTTGCGGGGTATTTGGGGAAACCACCAACCTTGGAACTCTTATCCAGTGACTTTCTCCCTCAAAAGTGGAGAAACCACTGAGCCAAACATTTAGGGAATTTGTTGCTGGTAGACCTACCTTGCAAGAAATGTTAAACTCTTCAGAAGGAAAATGATGCAGGTCAAACTCAGATCTACATAAAGAATATTAGCAAATAAGGTAAAATCTATTCTCTTAATGGATCTGGCTTGTTCAAAATAGCAACAATATACTTGATTACAGCTTAGATAAATGAATGACAAATGTTAAGGTTCAGGAGGGAGGAACAAGGAGCATATTGTGATAAGGTAACTGCACTAAGAAGTTGAGATGGTCTTACATGAAAGAGGGCTTACATTAGCTGTAAATGTACACTGCAGTCTCAAAGCAACCAGCAAAGTGTAATTTATATACTAAGAGGAGAAAAAATGCAATCATACAGAATGCTCAGTTAAAACCAGAGAAAGCAGAGTTGGAAGACAAAGACCAAGGGCAACTAAAAGGAATCAATCCAACTATATCAATCTTAAACATTGATGGTCTAAATACGCCGATTGTCAATGTCAAACAAGACCCGACTCCATATTGTCTACCAAAAACACATAAAATAGGCTTGTGTATGTATATGTGTGTATATGTATATATGTATATATCTTTATCAGCTGTGTGTTTATATATCGGATATATAACTGATGGTTTGGCTCTGTGTCCCCACCCAAATCTCGAGCTGTAATCCTCACATGTCAAGGGAGGGACCTGTAATCCCCATGTGTAGAGGGTGGGAGGTGATTGGATCATGTGGGCAGTTTATCCTATGCTGTTCTCATGATAGTGTTCTCATATCTGATGGTTTTTTTAGTGTCTGGCATTTCTCTTGCTTGCACTTCTCTCTCCTGCCACCATGAGAAGGTTCTTGCTTCCCCTTTGCTTTTTGCCATGATTGTAAGTTTCCTGAGGCCTCCCCAGCCATGTGGAACTCAGTCAATATAGGCTTTTATAAATTACCCAGTCTTGGGTCTGTCTTTACAGCAGTATGAAAACTAATACAATACCATACTAATCTGGTTAGATTCAAGTTGGTTCCTGGCTATTTCACTTCTATGTTAAATGAACTGTTGTCAGGCCTTGTCTGAGTTTATGAATGAACTTAGCAAGTCTAACAGAACTGAGTTTGTAGTGGACAGTTCTAGACTCATTGGCACTTGGAGCTCTGGTCAAGCTCTTGGTCTCAGCAACACGACAGCAACTTCTTGAAAGGAATATAATTCTCCATGAATAGCAAGGGCCTTGCTCTGTATTAGTCAGGGTTCTCTAGAAGGACAGAACCAATAGGATAGATGTATATATGAAGGGGAGTTTTAAGAAGTATTGACTTACAGGACCACAAGGTGAGGTCCCATAATAGGCCATCTGCAAGCTGAAGAGCAAGGAAGCCAGTCTGAGTCCTAGTACCTCAAAAGTAGGAAAGCCAACAGTGCAACCTTCAGTCTGTGGCCAAAGGTTTGAGAGCCCCTGGCAAACCACTGGTGTAAGTCCAAGTGTCCATAATCTGAAGAACTTGTCTGATGTTCAGGATCAGGAAACATCCAGCATGGGAGAAAGATGAAGGCTATAGAAGACTTAGCAAGTCTGCTCATTCCACTTTCTTCTGCCTGCTTTATTCTAGCTGTGTGGGCAGCTGATTAGATGGTACCCACCCAGATTGAGGGTGGGTGGGTGGGTCTCTCCCAGTCCACTGACTCAAATAGTAATCTCCTTTGGCAACACCCTCAGACACACTTGAGAACAATATTTTGCATCCTTCAATCAAGTTGACAGTATTAACCATCACATGCTCCAAACCCATGTTCTTTCAACAAACATGGCAAACCATGTCACTAAACTATCTATTTTTTGTCTACATCTGATCATGTTTTGTTACTACTTGTTCAGTTTGCATACAAAATAATAGGATTATGTTAGAAATTTTGGAGGTATTTACTAAAAAACACAGGCTCCATTGTGGGAGGAAGGGGATGGGAAACCTTGTTGGATAGGTAAGTCAAGCCTATCAGCCCTATCCATACAGGGTATAAATGATTTAAGGTTTGCATAGAGGTCATGCTGCACAGCAGTAAAGACTAGTTTTAAGTTTCATTTTTGGATTGTATGTGGTGAAGATTCCTCTTGGAGGCTGCCATTTGACTTCCTCTTGGACAAATACCTCTAACAAGCCCAAATGAGGAAGAGGCACTCTAGGAAGATGCATAAGTGATGCTGGGAGTATTAAATAGTCCATTAAGCCTGGAAAGCTGGAGAGACTTAAGTGTCAAGAGAATAGTCTCCTTTATGATTCAAATTCTTACCTCCTGGAGCCAGGAGAGGGAAGACTTGCATGAAGTGTGGTGGAAAGAGTCTTAAAGATGGAATCCCATTTGCACCTTGAGTTTTTGGCTCATCAATGAAAGGAATGGAAAATATTACCCACTGTTTTCATGCTCAGAAGGCAGATTAATCTGGGATACCAAATTCTTTAAACTCCCAAAATGGAAATGCAAGGCCCCTGATAGGATATGAGGCATTGTCTGACATGCAGTTCATATAAAAATGAACAGACAGGCTGACTAATCAGTTGTTCACATGCAAATTGTCCCCCAAGGACTGACAGTGATTGCAATTGGTGTTCTTAATAGTTCTGGGAAGCAGAAAACCAGGGACCTTGCTCTTCAAACGTTTATACCACAACAGAAATACCAGTCAAATATTGCAAGTCATAAAAGATAATATAAAACAGATGCCTTTACCTTTTAGAAGTTTAACTTGGTTTTGATCAATAATGAGCTTATCTTAAACTTAGTGGAAGAGACATGGAAATGTTCAGGTTTTCCTTCATTAATATCAAGACTTGATTTTTAAAATAAAAAGCTAAAGTATTGTCTCGTCATAACAGTAGTAGTTTCTTAGCAACATAGGACTTTTAGAAATAACCAAGCAAGCTTACAACCTTGAAGATATGCTCAGAGCAATGAGCATATACCTGTGGATCTCCCTTTACCTAAATGCAGTTTTGGACTCTGTCAAGGGGTCTACAAATCTAGATTTTGATAAATGAATCCTCTTGCCAGAGTATGAGTTATTGGACAATACTTATATCTTCCTAATATACAAGTTCCCTAACTTGGTAACACCAGCTTAGAGAGGAATAACTTCATAGCATGTAACATTTGTGTTCTTTGTGCCAAACACTATTGGGTGCTTTGTAGAGTATCTTGCCAAACCCATGATACTTGCTATTAAAATATACCCCCTTGACAGATGAGTAATTTGAGGAACAGGATAAGCAAATAACCTATTCTCACATTGCTGTGACTTAGGCCCATGAAATCTGAGTCTGAAGCCACTTCTCTTGACTAACCTATACTCCTACATGTCAGAGGCATACCAGCCTCTGGAGCTCACAAGTTATGTGGTTATTCCTTATGTGTCTCAACCATAGGGTGGTAGTGAGGAACCTGCTAGTGTTGTCTGTTAACTGTAAGTCTGGTATTTCAATTCCCTCTTAAATTGTGGACTGAGATCAGCTCTCAATGGTGGACAGTGTAATGCAACAACTCCTAAGATGGACAGTGTCACCACGCACCCAGGTCACTTTAAAAACTCAGGAGGGCAGTTTTAGTTGTCACAACTATTGCAGGCTGTCACCACTGGCAACCAGTGGGCAGGGCTCCAAAGCTCTGGAATGTTAAGTCTCTGACAGCCCAACACAGTGAATAACTTATGTGCAGATTAAAAAATAATTAAATCTGATCTTGGAAATTTTATACTGGTTGTTTCCAAGAATGCTTCACCTCAAAATAAGGCTGACTTTTGATAAAGTTCTGAAATCAAAGTGTACCTATTTTATAAAGGCATATTAAAGACAATGCCACTAGGTATTTATGGCCACTTCAGTGCACCTGGCTTCGTCTGCGTCTGTAGTCATTGCCTGGTGTCTCTCCATACAAGGACAAGCATCTGACTCCATTATATATCTTATTTACTTCTGCCTGAGATGCAATAAAGTGCATATTTAATTTCATCTAATTTTTTATCAAAGATTAATCCTTTCCTGAAAACATGTTGGATAGAACACACTTGGATAGAAGGATTAGCTTATCCTAAATGAGAAAAACAAAGCAATTTCCAGCCTGTCTAAAATCTCAACTTCAAATATCCCTAAAGTACCCATAAACATCTATATAACAATGTACCAAGGATTTTTATGATAATGCAGTTAAAACATCTATACACTAGCATGTCCACTAATTTACCTTAAGTTTGTATAGTATCAGCAATATTGTACAGTACCAGATATAAAATTGTAACACTAGCAGAAGTAAACTGAGACCGATGAGGGGCTAAACACTCACAAAAGGTAGAGAATGATACCCTGTAATACAATGTGATTAAATGTGAGCACAAGGTCTGAGTTTACTGGGAGAATAACTGACTTCTATGAAACCCATGTTTGAGAACATTTTTCAAAGAAAGCTTGAGTCATGAGTTTGAAAAGTGAAGAATGGCTGTTCCTACAGTAAAAGCATTGGCTTTTATTTACAAGATAGTTGAAATCCATTCCATTTCCTACTAAAGGGACATATACAAACTCCATTAAAAAGGGGGGGGCGGCATTCCACTAGATAAATGGCTTTCAAATGAATGATTCTCAACTCAAAGAACTTGAAACCTGACACTGGACATGTGCTCTGGCAAGTCACTTCATCTCTTCAGATCTCCCTCAATAAAATGGAACACTGCTCTCTGAAGGTGTCTGAAAGCCAAATGGGAACATATAAAAAATCTGATATAGAGCCTAGCACAAAGTAGCTTCTCATATAGTTCATTTACCTGTTGAAATGTGACTTGAAACTTCAGCCTCTAGTGATTCAGCCTTAGCTCTCAAGGGTGGGATTTCTACGTTTGAAGACTCCAGTCATGTCAAGAAAAGCCATGACTTTGAAGAAAACATACTACCCAAATGGCTTTACCTCATTTGGAACTTTAACCTCCTCCTTCTGGGGTTATACTAGACATACACTATTGTAGTTGACGTGTACTATCTCAAGAGTCTTCAGTTAACCTTCCCTTCATATTGTAAAAGTACCCTCCAAGGACCCCCTTTTCCAAGAAAAACTTGGAATATCTTCTCCAGTTGTAACTGAGTTATTTTGTCAGGAAGTTTTCTTGTGAAAAGTATGACTTTGGCATTAGATTCAGGTTGATCTTAGCTAGTCTGTTTACTTAGCTGTATTAATATGAGAGCTTGCTTAATCCCTGGACTTTGACATCTGTAAAGATTGAATGGGATGCATGTATATCGCCTATGTAGTACCTGGCTCAGGATGAGTACTAGTTAGGCATTAACCTTGCTGATAAGTGTAAGAATCTAGCAATAAATTAACAGTAACTTTCAAATACTTGACTGCAACCAGTAGTTATAAGTAACTTATAGCATGACTTGGAACACATACACCTGTGTTTATAACTGAAACAAGCTTTGTAAAACAGCTTACTTAGTATGAAGGATACTAAAATTCTATCATGCTGTTAAATGCTGAACATGACCTACTTGATTTCATTAAGCTATCATGAGCCATGACCATCAGACTGAAATACTGGGGTGGAAAACCCAGTGAAGCATTTCTGCTACCTAGTCTCCATATATGAAGCATCTTCTACTGGTACTAAGGAGGACTTGGGCAGCTCTACGTTCTCTCTCTTCTTGGAATCAGTGACTCTAATTCAGGAGTCAGCAAGCTTTTGGTGCAAAAGGGCAAGATGGTATAAATACAAGGCTTTGGGGTCACAAAAGTCTTTTCTCTTGCCTCTTTTTACAACCTTTTAAAACTCATTCTTGGCTTGCTGGGCTGTACAAAAACAGTCTTCAGATCAGTTTTGACTCATAGGTCTTAGTTTGCTGGCCCTTGATCTAATCAAACAAGCTTCCAACTTTTGAAGGTGAAAGGGATTCTCTGAAAAGTTCCTTACGGCTATTGCAGTAGCTTCTACTTTCTCAAAGAATGTAGACAGCCTCTCCACAGATCGGTGTTTGGCCAATAATATTTTATAGTAACTTATTTTAAATGTTTCACTCCTAAGAGCAGAAATAAAGCTTTAACTCAATGGATATATAAAACTCATTCGCAATAAATCAGTATTGCCTTTGAATATAATGCTTCAAGGATTCCTTCTAGTCACACTGGCAATTGGCAGGTAGGAGCAGGAGGCTTAGAAGGATGATCCCTGTCTGTCCGTGACAACATATTAGTGCACTAGTTTGAGTCCAAGAATCAGATGCCAAAATGCAATCATAAATCTGGGGAAATTGCTTAAATTGGAAAAAATGAGGAGAGTGTAGGTAGTCTCTGACCATGATGCAGATCTGACATTTGTAGAACGAGAGGAAAGAGTTTGGAAGAAGACTACAGCACAGTTCTGAGCTAGTGTCTCTGCAGGGAAATTCCTTCCTTATCCTCTTTGCAGAATAACTGTCTGAGTCTCTAACAACCTCTAAAGCAAGCTAAGGTGAAAAGTTCCACTTTTATAAAAGGAAGCTTAGGTTAACTTTTCAGAAGACTCGGGTATCATCCTAGTTAAGATGCTCCTTAAAGTAATACTTTCTCTCCTGTACTCAGCATTCCTTCAGATTGTCCCCTTAGGCCTGTGTGTGTGTGTTTTTATTTTTTTGAGAGTCTCGCTCTGTCACCCAGGCTGGAGTGCAGTGGTATGATCTTGGCTCACCGCAACCTCTGCCTCCTGGGTTCAAGTGATTCTCATGCCTCAGACTCCCAAGTAGCTGGGATTACAGGTGCATGCCACAGCATTCAGCTAATTTTTGTATTTTTAGTAGAGATGGGGTTTCATCACATTGGTCAGGCTGGTCTCAAACTCCTGATCTCAGGTAATCTGATCCACCTAAGTCTCCCAAAGTTCTGGGATCACAGGCGTGAGCCACCATGCCTGGCCAGCCTATGATTTTTATGAATGACTTCAGATATGCCCTGGGCCTCTCTCTTCTAGGACCATTATATTTTTCTAGCAAGTGAAAGTACATTCTCAGTGGTCTTATCTGTAACACCAAAATGACACTTCCTAAATCACACGAGTTTAATTATTGCACTGAATAGGAAGAATTTGTGTCCTTCTTGACAGGTTCTTAGCTATAAGCATTGAAAGGAGGTCTCATCTTCATTTACTGAGTAATCGAATTTCCCTTGGTTCTCATTTGGAATTATAAAAGATTTCTACTTCTGTTCTAGTGATTAGTTTGGTCAGACTGATCCAAACTCAAGTACTGGAGGATAACTTTCTCACAAATAGTTCTAGAATACAGCTGTACTAGTTCATTTTCATACTGCTATTGAAGAACTGCCCGAGGCTGGGTAATTTATACAGAAGAGAGGTTTAATTGATTCACAATTCTACATGGCTGGGGAGGCCTCAGGAAACTCACACTCATGGCAGAAGGGGAAGAGGCATGTCTCACCTATGAAGGCAGGCAAGAGAACATGTGAAGAAGGAACCATCAAACACTTGTAGAACCATCGAACCATCAGATCTTGTGAGAACACATTCACTACAATGAGAACAACATGGAGTAAAAACCACCCCCATGATCCAATCACCTCCACCAGGGCCCTCCTCCAACACCATGAGGATTTTGGGGATTACATTTCGAGATATTTGGGTAAGGACAAGCAAAGCATATCATTCAGGACCCTGGGCCCTCCCAAATATCCCATCCTTTTTACATTTCAAAACCAATCATGGCTTCCCAAAAATCCCCCAGAGTCTTAACTCACTTCAGCATTAACCCAAAAGTCCAAGTCCGAAGTCTTATCTGAGACAAAGCAAGTCCCTTGTGCCTAGGAGTCTGTAAGATCATAAAGCAAGTTAGTTACTTCCAAGATACAGTGGGAGTTACAGGTATTGGAAAAAATGCACTCATTCCAAATGGAAGAAATTGGCCACGTTGAATGCTTCACAGAAGGTTTTTAATGTACTTTGCCACACCCATCAGAGAAATTAATGGCAGCTATATCCTCACAAAATGTATTCCTCTAAAACTTTTAAAAATCAAAATTACTGATCCATGAGCTGCAGAATGGATGTTGTGTTACCAAGCACGAAAAAAACACTAACCTTCTTGTATACCTCCATCAGAGCACTTGGGTGACCCAGGTACATTGTCAGGGAGTAGATTTTGAAATGAATATTTTTCTGAACAGTGGGTCTCAACAGAGGGCTTAAAATATTAAATCATGCTGTAAACAGATGTGCTGTCATCCAGACTTTATTCTATTGACAGCACAGGCAGAGTAGATCTAATATAATGCTTAATGACACCAAAATTTAAGTGGTAAATAAGCATTGGCTTCAACTTAATCACTAGGTGCTTTCACCTCTAACAAGAGTCAGCCTGTTCTTTGAAGCTTTGAAGCCAGGCATTGACTTCTAGCTATGAAAGTCCTAGATGACATCTTGTTTTAATAGAAGGCTGTTTTTTCTACGTTGAAAATCTGTTTAGTGTAGCTACCTTTTGCTGCTTTACCTTGTTACTTCTGTATTATGAAGACAGCGTCTTTCCTAAAACTTCATGGACTCAACCTATGCCACTTTCTACCTTTTCTTCTGTAGTTTCCTCACCTCTCAGCCTACATTTGAATAGTGTAAGTGCTTTGCTTTGACTCTGGCTTAAGGGAACGTCATAGCTGGTTTGATCTTCAACCCAAAAGACTGAAATGTCCTCTCTATCAGCAAAAGGCTATCTTGTTTCTTATTCATGTATTCACAGGAGTAAAACTTCACTAACTTTGCCTTTACATTTACAACTTCACTGTTTGGTGCAAAAGGCCTAACTTTTGGCGTATATCAGCTTTTTACATACTTTCCTTACTAAATCTAATCATGTCTAGCCTTGGCTGTAAAGTGAAAGACATACCAGTCTTCCACTTAAACTTAGAGGTCATTGTTAGGGTTATTAGTCAAATTTCAATATTGTCTCAAGGATTAGGGAGGCAGGAGAAAGATGAGAGAATAAATGTGTTCTGACTGTTCCAGTGACTATCAATTAAGTTTCTCTTCTATGGGCACAGCTCATGGTACCCAAAACAGTTAAAATTATTACAAAGAATGCTAATCACATAACACTAACAATGAAAGTTTGAAATTCTGAGTATTACCAAAATGTGACATAGACATGAAATGAGCACATGCTGTTGAAAAAATGCTGCCATTTACTTGCCTGAAACATGATTGTCACAAACTTAATTGGTAACTGCAATATCTATAATGCAACAAAGTGAGGTATGCCTGCATTTGCTCATATACCATTCTGAAGACAACACATGCTTCCATGTACTCCTAAAACTTTATATGCCCAAGAACGATGCCTACAGAGTGATACTACCTTTAATTCCAACAGCTATACCTACACCAATGAGAACCATGTTCTAAGGTGCACATAACAGTGCAATTGCATAGCTGATACCTAAGTACCACTTTGACCTACTTCAAGAAGTGAGTTGGTTCATTGCAAACATGCCTGGTCATTCTTGACAATCTTTTTCTAAAGTTATACGTTTGGTACTTTCTATTTCCTATCTCTTAATACCTATTTATCCTTATTGTCTGAACCTGATTCTACTTTTTTCCCTGCTGTTCTACATTTGCTTCTATTGGACCTATGAGACAAATATAAAGGCAGAATCACTTTATTTTTGTGGTGGAAAATGAACTTTATTGAAGCTCATTAAAGAACTAGAGACTTAGTATAATATGCAGGTCACAAGGAACAGGATCTCTTACTGAATATAATTAAGCATAAAATATAATTTGGAGAAAAATTAACTTCTGTGGTTCTGTGGTACCACTTACAACTCAAGTTGAGGCTATGCAACTTGTCACAGCTGCAAACTTGTAGAATTGGTAAATGGGTGGGAAAGATGCTAACATCAGTTTCTTGGAAGGGAGTGAAGGGAATGAGTTAGCGTATTTGTGTCTAAAGCTTCATTTGATTCTAAAAGTCAACCCTTCATTGTAAACATCACTTCAAAAGTTTACAAAATCTTGCTCTTAGATTTCAGCAAACTTTTTCTAGAATATGTGTAGGTGTTTCTCATCAATTCTACCTGGATTGCCCTTCTAAACAGGCCTTTCAAATGACTTTTCAGAGAGACCTTCTTAGGTGTTCCTGAAGGAAGAGTGAAACTATCTACATGTTTTTCCCGTATCTCTCCTCAAGCCTTTGCATCTTCGTATACTGGTTCTACTCTATCAGAAGAAAGGCTTTCTATATTTGTCTTCATACAGTGGCTCCACACAGAATCCCTAGGATTTTCACTGGACTAGATAAAAAGTTCTTATCCCCAGATAGTTCTCATATCAGAAAATGTACCCATTCTTTCAAAGACCCTTAAGATCCTGCCTTTGGGTTTCACTGGTGTACAAGTGAGCTGTTTGGATCGTGTTTAGTCGTTGCATATACAGCTTCACTCCTGTTCCCTAGTTCTTGTGTTCATCCTTATTGTCTCAGGTTCTTTTCCTGGAATTACTTTCAAGCTTGGTGTTCTTCTTCTTCCCCCATTTCCCTAAAGAGAAGGGGTTTTGAACACTTCCTCTTGTTATTACTGGGAAATTTCTTGCCACTAGTTGTGATCACATTCAGTTAATCACTGAGGCCCTAGACAATAGTAAAAGTGTCTAAATGCAGATTTCTGAGTATAACACACTTCCAGTCATGTGTAACAGTCATTTATATAATCCTTTCTGTTGACTTCATTTCTCTACTCCTCACGAATCTTAGCAGTGTGGGGCTGCCAACAATGTTGGAAGGATATTTAACTGTCTTAGATATGGGATGGTAATTCTGATGTCCTTGAGTCAGTTGGGCTAATTTTTTTTTAACCAGAAGTACAGATCTTTTTAAAGTCTTACCTCAACTAAATTGACTTGGAAAGAATGAATAAACTTAACCACTTACATCTTTAACTATAGAGAAATTCACTGGTAATGGAATATGACCTAGTCTTAACAATAAACAAGACTTCATGTTTGGGATCCCAACTGTATTCTAATATCCCACAAACTAGCTTCAAAATGTTCTGGGTTCAGGACCTTGTTCTCAGGATTTTAATTAACTACTGGGGTTGGAGGAGTCTGCAGTAACCCTAAATCTGATGGGTGTGCTAGATTGGCCTTCAGAGGCCAAATGAGGACCACCACCTCCTGGGCAGAAGCCAGAACGATGCCCACAAAGAGTGATACTACCTTTAATTTCAACAGCATCTAACTCTTACAAACCTGCAGGTTTTGGTCCCACTTTGAGGATCCCACCAAGGAAGCAGGGCTGCAACACAAACAGGATATATTTATCTCTCAGATGGAAGTAGTAAGAAAATGGAGTATGGAAGCTGGACCAGAATGGCCAGCTTGTGGGACTGAGGAAGTAGGACAATCTGTAGGTTCTATGGTCTTTGGCAGGATCCCAAAAACAAATTGCATTTTTATCTATGTAATGTGAAATCACTTAGAAACTGGCCTCTGACCAAAGGCTACTCAAAGCACTGTAACAGCCTTCAGCAGCATTTCTTCCTCTTGAGGAGCTGGGCAGACAATACAAAGTCTTCAGATTATCTATATTCAAAATTTTGCTCTTAGATTTCAGCAAACTTTTTCTAGAATATGTGTAGGTGTTTCTCTTATCAATTCTACCTGGATTGCCCTTCCAAACAGACCTTTCAAATACCATCACATTTGACCTGAGTCATATTCTAAAGAAGTTACACTAACACATGAAGGAGACCATAAAATTCCAGATAACTCAAACTGAAGTGTAACTGTTTGTTCTTACTTTACCAGGGATCTTGAGAGGGATGAAGGATACAAGTAGAGTTAGGAGTTGCTTGCTGTGACCAGAAGCCCTGCATTATAGGGCAAGTTTCCTATTTTAGGCTTTCCTGTTGGGGCAGAAAGGCTTGGCATAGAGGTGATGGCTACTACAGGATCCATTGTTTTCCACTCTGGAGTTCAAGTCAAAGTTTCCCTGGGCCACTGTCTTGTTTTCTTCCCCTTTTCACTTTAAGCAAACAAAACTTGTTCTCTGGCCAATTTTCATAAGGAATTGTTTTATTCCAATGAGTCAACAGGATTCTAGGGATTTGTAGACAAGCTTGACCAGTGGATCAATCTCACAACATAGGAATGTCAGCTACAATTTGACTAAAAGCCTAGCTTTAGGAGGATGTGGCTTATCTCTTAGGGATGTTTTTGCTTCCTAGGAATCTGGTCAGCTTTGTGCAGTAGTCCTGAGTATGTGGCATACCCAGTTCTTAGCATGGGGATCCTTGACTATAGGAAGTATTCCATATGGCTAGTCTCAAAAGCTTGCCTTCTTCCAGATACCAATCTCAGGTGCATGTGGCTTAGCAGCTTTTGCTATCAGGGTGTTTTGGCATAAAAAGTTAAAGATCTTATAACTGATTCTGAATCACAGAAAAGCAGATACAGCAAGGAGAGACAGCCACTACCCAAAATCTCCTGCTAGCTTCCTTGTTGCTGTGAGGCAACAGTGTCTGGCGGTATCAGTAAGTGAAAAACCAAAGTTGCCTATCTTGGGAAAGCTGTCCTTTGTGAATGTTGTGAAAAACTTAGGGGTAGATGATTACATTGGCGAAAAGCATGTGGCCTGGCATCTATATTCCTGTCACTCTATAACAGTCTGGATTCAGGTAGTGAGAAAGGGCCAGGTAGACCTGCAAACAACATACGTATACTGGCTTTGGGTACTTCTGAGTACCCTTGGGTCAGTGAGTGGCAACTTTCCACCCAGGTACGTATCCATTATCTTCAGACAGTTACACTTATTGGCATGGGGGCTGCCATCCGAATGCTATTCTTGTGGGGCTGGGTTGAACTTGAATCTTTGGCTGAGAAGATACATGTGCCCATATTCCATCCTGCTTCCTGTTCCCTGCTCACATCTGCATCTTCCAGATTATCAAGGACTTTCTTGTTACTACTTTCCTTACTCTAAGCCAAATCTCTGCTTACATTCATCTTTTTGGATGCTATTTATCTTGTTCTTTTTCTATTCAAAGCTGTTATAAGAAAGTGCTTTTATAGGGGGCAGCTGTAATTTAAAGCCTTTTACTACGTTTTAAGTCTTAAATTAGTCTCTAAAACAGATCTCCCAGAAAATTTCTCAACAAAAATGTTAACGCTGAAGCCTCTTGAGTTTCCTCCCACATCAGCTGCCATGTGTATAACTTACTGTTTTTTTTTAATGGATTTTAACCCAATCACTGCATACAAGTGAGTGCCAGCCACAAACTTGACCTTGAGTCCAGGCACTATCTAGATGAAACCCGGAACAGGTTTTCCAGAGAATTACTGATACAGTAAGAAGACCTATTCCTTTCATGCCTATAGATAAAAATCCACTAATCTCTACTGAAGAAAAGCTTGTCACATTTCATCACAAGCCTGAGCTCTGTATTTGTAGAGACAATCTAACTTGTTGGGCATAAACTCCGCATACTAAAAATGGTTCACTTATTTTGCAAAGTCTCAGACTGCCTGACATATGTAGCTGGTTCTCCTTTTCTTTTAGATCTTAAAATTGCTGCTGCTTCCTCATGCCTAATCTCTGCTTTGTTACTCAGGTTTTAACATTTCTCTCATAGTGTTTCTTTACATAAGTTTTCTCTCTGAAGGGGGGACTGTTTTTAATTTATGACTAAGAAAGTTGTCTGACATTATTTTTGTCTTCTCTGGAAACAGACTAGGATCTCTGTGGCTGCCTTGAGAGCCAGCCCATCTGTCTCTGACCCCAAGGAGGCCAGTCTCCCTGCCCATTGGGACCCATGCATCCCTCTTTAGTTCTTCTTTGGTTCTCAAGCATCTTAATCCTTATCAGTAAGAAGTGCCATGTAAGTCTTGAGGGTAGCACCTGTATACACGTACAGGCTTTAATAACAAGGATGTTCTGGGTATTAGTTAGAATGTGGGACAAGTTAGTCAATGCAGAACTCTGGGCTTCCCTTCTTTGCTTAATCTCACCCATCTTCAGCATTATCAGCTTTTGAAAACTTCTGCTATTGTGGGTGGGTAGTGTACTAATATAGCATCATGAGTTTGTTTAGGTTTTTCTCTGCATTTTATGGTTAAAATATAGTCTACTTATCAGCCAGCATTAGGTGTTAAGAGAAAGTAACATACTTAGCTTTAGTAGGAGAAATACAAAAATACTTCAGTGTGACATACGGTATTTAAAGAATTTTTAAAGGAACACTTTGACCATATGAAAAGTGAACCTTTTAACCATATAGCTTTCTGTACCTTAGACCTAGATTTACAAGACAATGTGTAAGCAAGACTTCAACATACCTTTCAAAGCATAAACTTATTTTGCAAATGCCATGCTTAGCTACCTCACTTGAATACAGATTATTGTAATAGTAATATAATTATTATTAAGTAAGTCTTTAAGACTTAAGACACCATCAATTGGTAAGAATAATCGCAAACAATTCCATAGACTACACCTGTAGTATGATAAAGAATACTTACAGCCTTGTTTGCCTCATCCTTTTAGGTTCTAAGGACACTACTGAAACCGCGGTCACGTTCCTTCAGCAGTCAGCCCATTGCCAGAGTAATACTAGCACAGAGACTGAAATTTCCTTAGCAAGATGCACAAGTCTCCTTCTTAAGCTCTAACACCTGGCCTCTTTCTGTGACCATTGTTCTTGAGTGGTCTGAAGGCCTGGTTGGTTTGTTTTTAGGGGGTAGAGGCGGGTAGTCTTAGAACTTTTTTCCCTTAGCAGAGTTGCAGGGTCATTAGCATAGTCTTCATGTCTCTGGGATAAGAATGGCCTCAACCATGCAGTCTGAGGACTTCTAGTAGTCTTGTCATAAATTAATCAATTTTATCGATAGTGGTAGACTGAATGGTGCCTCTTAAAGAGCTACCAACAGTTACTATGATGTAAATGCAATCCTTTCAGTGGTTTCTTGCAGGTTTGCCTGCAAGTTGATTTTTACAGGTTTACTGGCATGACTTTCTCTGCATTACTTAGAAGAACAATTGGTATTTTTAATCTTCAAAATGTAGGTATCTAATGGTTTGCCATGTGTTTATACAACTTTTCAGTTCTTACTAAAATTTTGGATCACTTATGCCCATGGTGTGAGACTAACATTTGAGTTACTGGATCCTAAGCTTAGGCTGGTGGGTATACATAGGTGTCTTCATCCCACTGGAAGTCCCATAAATGTCCTAAATATAAATGCTTCAATTGCATTTACTTCGAATCATCATATGATGGTACTATCATAAAGATTCTCTCATGCAGATGCTGAATACAATTCATAAATGTCCTCTGAGCCCTTAACTACATCTTATGTTGCAAATATACCCTGACTGTGCTCACTGAAAATGAGTAGCCATCCTAAGACAATGTTTCTTAGTGTACGATTATTCTCCATTTATGCACATCTGCTTCATCTCAGTTCATTCTCTACCCTTCTGCTTTTCTGTGTTCCAGTAGGCTATATTCTATAAACTATATTTCACAAATGTATAGTCTGCTATCCCTGCCAATATACTTATCAAGTAAAAATGAATAACTTGCTTAGAACTGAAATGAGCAATATTTTTCAGATTAGATAAAATGCTTAGCTTTCCTAGTAGATAAAATACTTAGCTTTCCTAGGTAGCTAAATACAGAATGGGAAGACCTAGTAGGCACCTCTATTAATAGGCAAAACTGGCACCATGGAGGAATGAACTTCTGTCCTAGGGCACCTTGAAGCAGAGGTCACAAGTCCACCTCTATCCTTCTAGTTGAACCAGCTTTGGGACTTCTTACTATGCTTTCTCGCTGAAAGGCCTTCATGTGGCCTTTTCCTTAGAGAATAGCCAGCTAAGAATAGGAAGTCGTAAACATCTGTCAGAGTTCATCTCAGGTGGGCATACTAATAGGACCCTAACATCTGATTGAAATAGCACACAAAGCCTGCATATATGGCGAGAAGCACTTTATGTGGGTCGTGTCTCAGTCTTGCTGGGACACCTGTATCCCTCAGTTCAATACTTTTCTCTGTTCAAGTCTTCAGGGTCCTGATAATTTCTCTTCCCCAACCCCTGCCAGAAGGAAGACAATGGCTTTAACCTAAAAAGCATAACATCTGGCAGTCAGTCACTCAGATCATAGAATCAGAGTGGCTGGCAAAGGATGTTAATCCAAGTCCTATGTAAGAACTTGAGGCACACTTGCTCTAAGAATCACTAATGAAAAGCCTTATGCTTCTTAAGTTTCAATTCAAAAAAATCACATGGCACAAGTATATATTGGCTATATGTTTGATTGCTACCTGAAAGATTCTTAAAGCTTGCACATAAGTTAATGGTTAAAAAAAAAAAAAAGGCTACAGCTGCCCTTATGAATAGCACAATCTTGAACTTACCACCAGAGAAAAGCAAATATCCAGGACATTACTTACTAATAAGTGAGTCTGTCACAGGAGAGGGTTGTGCCCTGCAAGTAAAGGCATGGAGGCCTGGAATTTGCATCTATAGTGAGCTTTCCTGCATATGTGTATGCTATTGTCTAAGGGCTATGTCCACTGTTATACCTTCAAAGTGTTGTCTAAAGGGAGCTGGTACATCTGAACCCTTTGCAGAAGAGCATGTTGGTTAATTATACCAATGATATCATATAACTGGCCCAGATGAACAAGAAGTAGCAAGTATATCATAGGTACTCCAGAGGGGGAGAGTCAAAACCCATAAAGACTCATGGGCTGTCACTTAAGAAAAAAATTTTAGGAGTCCAAAGGTCCTGGGGAATACCACACCTTTTATTCTGGAAGCATGACAGCTAATATGCCTCTTCAGGTTCTGAAGGCGGCATATGCCACCTTTGGGAGTAATGTTCTGACTTATGTACCAGATGACACGAGAAGGCTGCCAGCTTTAAATTACACCCAGAGTTAGAAAGGGCCCTGCTACTTGGGCCATACAACCTAGCATATCCCATGGCAGTAGAAGTGCCTATGATGAAGGTGTCATGTACAGCTTATGCCATGTTCTAATAAAATCCCAATATAGATCTGTGTTATAGCAAGGTCACGACTTCTGTGACAGAACTATATGCCTTAGAAAAAAAATAGCTTCCAGTGGGTACTGGGACAAAAGGTCTGGGAGAGATCACTGTAGTAGGTAGCTGAAAGCCACTCTACGGATGACCCTTTCTACAGTTTATTAGGAGATAAAATACACAGAAAATAAGTATAGAGTTCAACAGCTCTGTGGCAATTCTTTGAACTTCCTGGTTTGAGGCAAACTGACCTCTTTCATTTTTGAAATGCACCTTCTACTTAACTCATCTAGTCCCTGAAGAATTTTTCTCATTACTTAACAAATAGCAATTTCTCTACAGTTGACTTGCTTATTTCTTAAATCCTGACTTAGCCACAAATTCTTGTTCATCAGCCAACAAAGTAGAAACTACTAATATCTATCTCCCACAAGATTAAATACCTCCTGCAGTGTCCTCTTTAGCTCTTGGCAACCTAGGAGTCCTTGAGACTGAAAACTCTATCTGTCATCGTAAAACAGCTAAGGATTCCAGGTAAATATCACTTTTTGTTTTGTTTTGTTTTGTCTTTTTTTTTTTTTTTTTTTTTTTTTTTTTTTTTTTTTTTTTTTGCAGCAATTGGAGCCTGAACTGCATGGTCAACATGGCAAGACTAAGCTTTTATATTTCTGAAAAGCAGCTCCTCTGAGTACAACAGCATTTTCAGGGGAGCAAGCACAGCCTGCTGTCAAGCATGCCTTCAGAACTCAGACTCCTAGCTCATGGGATTAGGGAGATCAGCTCATCCTGGCAATTGGCTGGCTGTGGCTCTCCTCCTAGGATGGCATGGACACACTGAACCCTAGCCCTATGCAGGGTGAGTTTCTCACCTTTTACTCTTGAGGACTTCCATGTTGCTTGTCCTAGGTCTTTCCTAGATGACTCATTCTTTTACTGGGGTCTTAAGCTGGTAATTCCTGTCTGGTTTGTTGTTGCCACCTTAAATTGCTTCTGCCCCATGTTCATGGAAACTACTCTGCTGTGAAAGTGAGCATGCAGAAAAAGTTATGAGGAATAAGCCACAGCAAAATGCTTTGCTAAATTGCTACAAAAGAAGGCAACCTCTGATATCCCTCCTCTTGCCCTCCCATCTGGGACATTAGTCTACTTCTGACACTATTAGAATATCCTGCTAGTGGGAGAAGGGGGATATCTATCTTCCATCCCTGGGACTAGGCACTCTATCCACCATTGTCAGAGAACCCTCTTGCCAATAGTGCCCCCTCTCCACTGGAGCCTCCCTTCCCTCTGCATCTGAGTTGAGTAAACCCTTGAATTACTTGACCACTGGCTCTTTTGTGGTGTTTTTCACCCTTAAGGAAAAGAGCTGAAGACTTGGCAGTGGACCAAGTTGAACCATAGCATGGACCTTCCAACTGCCCTTTGGGGAGGGCACTTTGTGTAAGATCCTTGGAGATTCGTTCTTCAGCCATCCTTTTTGAGGGCCCTAATCTTGGCTTCTGAGCTGCTTTTCTCTGACCTCTGGCTTGGAAAGCAATGACAATGATTAAGACTTAAGCCTTGAAAATCTGCATTTTCCTGTTATGATGTAAAGTGTTCATGGCTTTTTCCCCAATAAGGGCTTGGAGGTATTGCCTTTACAACTCCAAGAATGCTATATGTACAGGATTGTATGTATCCTGGATCCTGCTCCTGTGTGAGTCTGAGTTGTATGAAGCCTGGCACTTAAACTGTATATCAGGTTTGCTTAATACCAAGATCTAGTCAAGCATGTACTACAATAAAATAAGCTGGTCATGTAGTTCAGAAATCATTAGTAAATGTCCTGCAGAAAGACTTCTGAGAGCTTGATTGTTTTGGTCTCTAACATTTTTATGGGTAGAAATATGGGATCAAACTAGTAAGGAAGAGTTATGCATGAGAAGGGTCTGGAAAAAGAGCTGCAACAAGGCTGACTATCCCCTAGACAGTCCTGCTTTACAAACTATTAAATGATAAATATACTTAGAATTAAAAGGTTTTTTTAATTGAAAAGGAATATTAGAAACTTCAGTGGTGATCATGGAATAAAAATATTAAATGTTTACTAGTGCCTTTCAAAATAGTCATAATTCTATAACGGATTAAATACTGAAATTAAAATCCTTCTATAAACAGAGCCCAAACTGTCTGGATCTTGCTGTATCTCTGGTCAATTCTCATATTTAAATGATTGTTTTTTTACTCAGTATATATTTAGCCCAAACCTGTTTCCTAGTGATACTGCTCTCTTGGCCTTACTACTAACTATACTAACAGAATGAGTCAAAAGAAGCATGGAAGAACATACGGGGAATTGAAATAATACTTTAATGACTGTTACCTCTACACACTACAGGGTAGCTGATGGCATTATCTCTGCCTGGCACTCTATTAGAGAATTCAAATACTAAATTCAAATTAGGATAATTCAATGAGGATTTTCCTTACAAATGGGCAAAATTGCAAACAATATAACAACCCAGAACTAGTAGCAATCAAAGTGTCATCACCCAAAGCTCAAAAAGGAGAAAGCATTGCATGCTAGAATCTGAAAGGCAGGAGTGGGCTACCTTGTGAGAAAGTTGACCCTCTGTTAATAGACACAGCTCACTAGAGAAAGCAAAAGGAAGGGTTGCCATGAAATTCCCTTCTCTACTGTCTTACTGAGACTCCCATTTGGCCCAAACCAGACATCTCAGAAGTCCTGTAACATCTTTTATGCATGTTGGCCTCCTGAGAACAGAAAGCAGAATACAAAGGAGAAAAAAAAATCCAACTAGACACACTACTTTCTGATATTGCAAGTCTCACAAAGTATAATTTTCAAGCATACATTTTTATCCTCTTCAAGACAGCCATATGAATGGACTGCAAATAATGCTTTAAAAAGCTCATCTGCTTTTTTTGCAACCTGCTTTTCCAATTGTCTTATCTTTAATATACATTGTATCTGTGTTTTTATATCCTATGGAGATTGGTTTAAAAGAATCCTATAACCCACCTGCCTGAATGTTTGATATGCTCAAATTTGACACTTCTCATCACAAACTGTAGTATTCAGCAAAAGCAAAGACTTGACTTTGGTACCATGAAGTTCTCTCCTATCCTTTTGTTCTCCACTGTTATTTGCATCATATACAAAGGATTTTATCTCTTCCCTCTATTGCTCTACTTTCCATGATCTTCTACATTGTTTGCCAAAGCCTGCTTCACACCTGACATGCCTGCTTTATCTCATAAAGACTTATCACAATACATATCATGGTACATGTTGGCATGTGGTGGGTTGGAGACTGCTTTAGTACTGTAGCATCAGCTTGAGTTGGCATGTTCCCCTAGTGTAGCTCATACCAGCCAGTTAAGCACATGTAATAGGAGTCACATGGGAATCCTGAACCTCTGAAATCTACATCGGTGGCTGTCTTTGTGCAGGGCAAGGCAAGAGTGGAAGAACAAAACCGAATTAACCCTAAAGCTGTCTGGCAGCAATTCTCGTAACAAATGAAAAGGTGATATTGTTTACATATAAACCACTACCTGAATTTTGAGGTAACTGGTAACACTAAGAATATTTTCCTCCCCAAGTTATATTATAAAATTAACCCCTTAGTTTGTAACATGTGATCTTTGAACACGGAGACTTTGATTCCTTCACCCCTTTTCCCTCAATGCAGGACATCCATTAATAGTGACCCAAGCCTTGTGTTTTCAGAGTGGAGGTGGCTATGTCTTATTCTAGAATTCGATGGACCATTGAAAGAAAACTTGCTGGGGGTAAATATTGCTCAGAAGCAGTTAAGAGCTCGCACTTAGTCCTGTAGTTCTGATACCTTGATCTGTTAAGGTTAATAACTGGGAAATACCCAAAATTTGAATCTAGAATATCACTTCCCACTTAATATAACTGCAATAAGTCCTGACAGAAGCTGAGACTAGCTATGCAGAACTGGAAAACAGCCCACTTTGTCAGAGGGAAGCTTCTTTTGCCTATGGTAGTTCAGAAGGGCTGCTTTATCCAGTCTCCTGTTCCTTGGGGCCCATCTTGAAATGACTCTCTTCAACCAGGTTTAAAGCTAGTATTGCCACATGACTCTATGGGATTACTTTCTCTTAGAACTGATGAAACATTGGTTGGGTTAAAGCATCTTTCAGGTCCTCACTGGGGTTGATAAAGTTCAGAGGAAGAATGCTCAGTCAAGACCTCCATGAAAACACATGAAGAAATTTGAAAATTCTTTCACCAAGCTCTTGTTTGGTTTATGAAGCTGCACTAGACCCTAGATGGAGCTAGTACAAAATGTTTCTTAGGGTTAACAGCTATGAATCGTAAAGGGGAAAGGTGTAGGATTGGGCAGGGAAAGCATGTGGATGTCTGTGTAGGTTTGGCACCTACTGAAGGAGTTGCAGGCAGCCCAATAAGAAGCTCCAGCAGAAAGATTGCTCACAGAAGAATCTGAGTGGAAATGGCCAGGCCCTGGTTTCTAGGCCGTGATGTTTTTGGATAGGAACTTCTGGGAGGAGTATGGCCTCAGTTGCAACAGTGCAGCAGATCAGAACTTGCAACTAGGGGTCAGCTCTGTCTTAAGGGGAGCTCTGAGGAGTGTACAACCATGGCTGCCACATGACCCAGGGTGTGGAGGACATGCCATGATCATTCTGATGCTGGTTTGTTAACAAATGAGTGTTAAATTGAGCAAAGCAACCAGATGACAGGATTTCTTGGCACAGGTCTAGAACGACCAAAGAAACTTCTAAACTGAATGTTAGAGTTTATCCCCAACAAAGCCAACCTGAGGGAGGAGGATCATTTAATCAAAAACTGTTCATGTTATCCTTCATTGGACTGAAAGGGCTAAGCTTTTATAAAGTCCTTGGCTCAGTCTATAGAAGCAGGCTGACTCTGAAAGGGTTTGACCTCAGGTGGAATAGTTCTCTGAAGCTGAGTTGGACCCTAAAGGAGCTGACAGCTGAAGTCTGTCTTCTATTCTCTCTAGCAGGAAGAAAGCCTCTTTGAGGGAGGGGATCTGGACAGTGCATTTTTGTCTGGCACAGCCAATTTCTTATCCATAGGTAAGACCAAGTTACTCTGTTCTTTGGGGCTGCTTAGGGAAAGATACCCTAGGCATCCTACCAATGGCCCAGAATAATACAACCTATATCTATCCCCAGCCTCATGGCATCTGGGGAAAGTTAGTGCTAAGGCATTAGTTAGGCCTCAACTACACCACAAGGCAGCCATAACTTGGCAAAAGTATACCCTGTAATATTGTGACTGACTAGTATAAGTGGTTGTCTACTGTTAAAAGGAGAATGCCCAAAGTTGGAATATTATACCCAAAGCTGGGCATTAGAAATCATTGGAATAGAGTATCAGCCCTCAAGTTTGGGTGCATGGGATATAGACTCTTGGCATGTATATAGGATGACTGAATTTTGTGGGTGTGTTTAGCTACAGATAATGAAGCTACTCAGAGTATAGTTATTGGGGGGACATACTGAGGCTTCAGCCTCCTCAGGACTAAATACTTTACTCTTTACATTGAAAATGCCATTAGAAGCCAGTCAATTCATATGGTCTAATTAACAATAGTTGAATGTGACTATCTGGAATGCTTAGAATCTTTCAGAAATATCACCTGCATAGACCTTTCCCAGGCTGCCATCTGCCTTCCCATGTCTCTCAATTCTATACTTGACCCTACTCTTCATTCTAGAGTATCAGTTAAAAACTAAAGACTCTTGGCTATAATAAGCCTCTTATCAGCAATGGCCACAGAAAAGCGTGCTTTGCGATCACTAGTTCTGATTTCAGTAAAAAATTTGATGTTGAACCATGATCCTCATATTGGAAGGATGTACAAGTGGGTAACAACCAGAAGACATAAGATTGGTCATTAAGTCTCCAAATCCTCTTTGATAATTTGTAGACCAGTGAACAGGTACTAGCCAATCTCTATACAGTATTCAAATATTTTCTGCCCTTTATGGGCTCTTTTCTACATGCCATAATTTTTTCTAATTGCCAGGTCCTGTTGTGTAAGATAGCCAACTAATGGGGCCTACTATATTTCAGACACCACTGTAGGCTCTGATGATACTTGATTAATGCAAGAGAAATATTCTTGCTGTCAAGAGACGTATTCTAATATAGCATGAATGTAAGCAAATTCACTAGTCTATGTGAAAATGATCATCCTATAAAAATTGACCAAAATAAAGGGGTCTCAGGTGTGCCAAGGGTAGAAGGATATAATTCTTAATGAGTGGTCAGGGTTGAAATCACCAAAAGTTGAGTGAGCAAAAATTTAGAGGTGAAGGACTAAGCAGATAACAGGAGGAGGCAGCCATGAGCCAGATTCTGCTGGGGACTTCCTGAGGGGCATGTGGAGCAACTCTACCAAATTCCCAAAAGATGGGAGGCAAGAGGACTTAGCCATCAGTTTGTCTATTAGCTGAGATTTGTCTCCACCTGTTAAATCTTCAGTGTAGTATAGAAACAGAATTTTTAGGAGTTTGGAATTGGTTTTTCTGACCCAAGCTTTCTAATTTATTTACTAGACAAAAGGAACGCCTGTCATCCTTCCATTTGAGAAATTTAGCCACCGTGAGGCTGGTGCCCAAAGGGAACATGCTGGTTGATTATTCCTTTGGCTATTGACTCAATTAGATAATCCTTCAGATCTGACTTCTGAGGCACACTAGCAAACAGATGCTTTTCTACTTAAGTGTAATAAACGTGCAGACAAGGATGCAAATACTCAGTTGACTGAATTATCAAGTGCTGCTTCTCTTTTCTGCAGTGATTTCTGGAGGCCTATGATCTTTTGAGATGGAGACAAGCCTCCTACTTCCCCACTTTGACTTTGTACCTTCCTCTTTGGCTCATCGAGTCTGTTTTGCTTTACCTGGCTAGAGCAGCTGGCCATGCTGGCCAGATATTCATGAACATAAATTATGGCGTTCCATCGTATCTCTGAACTAGAGATCCCCACACTCCGGACAAAAGTACTGGAGGAACTTCTTTCCTGTTCTGACTTGATGAGATCTGTGTCCATGCCAAGAATTAAGGGTTGGTGGGGATCAGATCATCCTGGGGATCAGCACACTTGGATAGCTGACTGTGTGCTTCCTCACCCCCACACCCTGTTCCACCCCTCACTTTAAGTCCAGGTATTTTCTTAAGACAGAAGCTTCTACGTCTCAAGTTTCCATTTTACTACTTAAGTTTTACTCTTTGAATTTATCATGTATGGTATAAGGTTGTACTAACTTTCTGATACCAGCCAATTATGCAAGAACCAATGTTAAAATAAGACTTTCTACCTGAAACAGAAGCCCACTGGGGCTGCCAGGCTTCACACTTGACATGACAGTGCTTCATTTGAGTATGAACATATGAGAAGAGCCAGAGTTTCTCTGGGCCTATTAGAGTCTGATCTGAGTGTTGAACCTGCCTCAGCCCCTGCCTGGGGTGGAGTGAGCTGGGTCACACCAAGTCAAGCTGAGGACAAGCTGAGGCAGTTGGTACTGAAATATCATGGCAATGACCAGGTTCTTTTTGAGCAAGGGACTGGGAGGGCTCAGAAGGCAGGGAGGCCTAAGAATCTGGGAGGCATGTGAATTCCTACCATGTAATGACCAAAAGGGTTTTGCATCAAGCTTCTAATAAAGTACCATATCCTCATATGTTCCTGAAATGGTATAGAAATTCATCTGATATATACAGGTTCCTTTTGGTCATAAACCTTAGAATTAGTGAGTACTAAATTCTCTCTAATATTATAGAATTGAAGCTGCAAGTTCTAAGGGTCATGGCAATTCCAGGCTTTTAGTGTAAAATCTGAGCATGCTGGTATACCAATGTTGGAAGAAAAAGTGTATCTTCAGTCAAACCCAGATAGAACATGAGATCAGCTAGGTGATCTTGGAATCATTTCTGGCTGGGTCTGGTAGAGAAAAAGACATGCCCTCCAATGTGCTTTGTCATTCTGTACTCATACCCGGCAGGAACCTGGAAGAGAAGTCTGCCTCCTGGAGGTCATCTCTCCTATCTTCATCTAATTAGAAGACTATATTCTAGGAATCTAGGACAAACTCCTACGTATTTGACTTTGCTACTCTTAGTTTACCAATGTCAGCCTAGGTCCTTCTCAAAAGACACCAAAATAGAATTGGGCATATTAGAAAATGGCCCTTAAAGGATAATGAAGGTAGTAGAAGGTGGGAGAACCTTCAGAATGGCCATGCAGGCTTATACCTATTAGGAGGAGAGGGAGAAGGCAGAAGAATTGAGTAGAAGGAGCCTCTGAGGTACAGCTCAGACTCGCACAGGCCATTGTGGAGCCCTAGAGCAGAATTCTGTATGGGGCAGGCCTAAGGCTTATACTGGGAGCAACCTGGGAAGAATGCGGGCTTGACATGAACATGGAAGTAGATCCTGAAGGGTATAGAAGCTGGAGGCCATCTACACACCTCCATGGGTGACACAATCAGTATTGAAATGGATATGGCCGGGCACGGTGGCTCACGCCTCTAATCCCAGCACTTTGGGAGGTCGAGGTGTGGGAGGATCACCTGAGGTCAGGAATTCAAGATCACTCTGGCCAATGTGGTGAAACCCCGTCTCTGCTAAAAATACAAAAATTAGCTGGGCATGATGGGTGGGTGCCTTGTAATCCCAGCTACTCGGGAGGCTGAGGTGGGAGAATCACTTGAACCCAGGAGGCCGAGGTTGCAGTGAGCCAAGACTGCGCCACTGCACTCCAGCCTGGGTGACAGAGCAAGACTCTGTCTCAAAATAAATACATAAATAATAAGAAATGAATTGATAATTGTTTATTTGGTTTTAAACCAAGAAAACAACAAATAGGTTTCATTTCATGGACCAATGGTAGATGCCACTTAGAACAACATTGGGATCTCAATATATTCTATGAATCAAGAGTGTTGGGTTGAGTTATCAACACACATTCTCAAATTCAGGATCAGTGCTTTGCAAATCCATGATTTGCTTTGCCTGTTCTGGAGGCTTTCTATCTCAAGCTGTGTCCCTCAAATTAATGAAGCGAATTAGACTTGCAAAGCAGTTTCAACTCTTATCTAAACACTGTTACACTGTTATTAGGTAATCACTTAGATTTTATGTTGACTCTTTCTTGCCATATCTTAGAACTGGCTATACAAATTTCATGTAGAAATGTAAATTTTAACATTTTAACTGCATAGCACAGTAGCAGAATATACAAAGAACATTAGTACTCATGCTTAGTTTTCACTGAATTTTATACTGGCCAAATCTGATCATTTGAAGTTGATGTTCTTTATCTTAATATGTTATACTTACACATAATGTTATATATTCAAAAAATCCAAATTCTCTTTACAATAGACATTGTATGCATCTATTTTTACATGGTTAGGTAATATGGTATACCTGATAAGTTATCTTCATTTAAGCCCATCCTAATTATAATATCTGACTGAATGGCACTTAATACCTATAAGCTCAAGTTCATCAGTGTGACTGCTGGAAATTCATAGTATTAATAATATCCACATTGATAAGGCTATTTATAAGCAATACATTCAATGTGTTAGCAATTTTTGAAGAACTTATCAATTACATGAACTCTATATTTCCACTTCTGAAAACTTAGATTTGGCAGAGTATAGGGTTGGGAAAGGGTCAAACCCTTTCTAGAGTTAGCAGCTATGTTTTATATTCTGGTCTCCCTGCAGATTATAAGCCTCTACTATATTAAAGAAATGAAATGGTTTTAACTAATTTCTGAGCATTCCAAAATATCCAGGATGGCTTTAAGAAAAAGGAAGACCTTGACTTAGGCGCAAGTTCCATGGTTTCTCATCTTGTCCCTTTAGCAGCAAAGTTCTATTCTGGATAGAGGGACATATACTAGCTCCATTCAAATGCAGGCTGTTGGATAGCTGGAATTTTGGCAAGATGCAATACATCCTAGGTAATTTAGATGCATAGGGTCTTAAGAGATCATGGAACCTTAGTGGTACCAGACCACAATCCTAATACAGTCATATTAGCCTATGGAATAAAAGATATTATAGTGAAGACCAAATAGAATATTCTAAAGCTCACCCCTCTAATGGTTAAGACAGAAAATAAAATATACCCTGAAAGGAAAGGACATTACTGTCACAATTAAAAATTCCACTATTTTATCACATCTCATTAAATCAGTCTGACCACTACAAAAGTCAGGATCCTGGAAAGATACAGGAGAAATGAAGTAGACAACTATAATCTCAAGAAGTATGAGGTATCTTCTATACAGGTTTATACAGCCTCAGGGAGACATTAGCATACATATATAGTCCCAGGGTTATCTCCACTACTATATCTGTAGTCAAAATGTTGTCTGAAGGGACCTGGTATACCTGGATACTGCAGAATATCACGTTAGTTATCTTTATCAATGATATCATAAAATTGGCCCAGATAAACAAGTGGGAAATCTGTCATAGGAACTCCAGAGGGTGAGAATTAAAACCTATGAAGACTCATGGGTCTGTCACTTCACTGAAGTTTTTAGTTCAGGAATTGTGGGATATATGAGGACATACCCCCAGAATAAAGGACATCCTTGCCATGAAGAAAGAATTGAAGGCTGACATTGACCCTTCAGGATCTGAAGGCAGCATATGCTACCCTTGAGAATAACGTTCTGACCTACATATCGGATGACACAAGAGGCTGCCAGCTTTGAATGATAGAATTGGAAAGGCCCCTGCTGCTTGGACCATACAACCTGGAAGATCCTATGGCATTAGAAGTGTCAATGATGGCAGAAAAAGGTCACGTAGAGTTTATGGCATGTTCTAATAAAAATCCAACATAGATCTGTGTTACAGCAAGGGTATGCCTTCCATAGCGGAGAACTGTATACTAATAAAAAAAAAATAGCTCCTGGTATGCTATTAGACCTACTAGAGATGGAGCATCTTATACTGAATGCCGAGGGACCCCTAGAACTGCCCATCCTGCATGGGTTTCTATCAGACTTCACCAAGTCATAAGTTCAAGTAGGCCCAGCAGTAATCCATCAAAAAATGGAACACGTGGTTGAACACAAGCAAACCATAGTACACAATTACTTGGCTCAGACCACCATGTCATTCACAAACGTTCTACTGATAGCACTCACTCCACTCACACCTATAGACATGGTAGAGGATTTCTTATGATCAACTGACAGAAGTAAAAAAAAGTTTATCTCCATATGGGTCATCCTACATAGAGGTATAAGCAAGAAAGGACTGCTACTATACTACAGCTCAACTCATAACTTGAGAGAAAAATCATCCCAATGAGCAGATCATTGAGCACATGTAGACATGCTTAGTGGGGAAAAATATGTAACTTACAACATACACAGAACCATGGACAGTAGTGACTTGGCTAGCTGGTGAGGGACCTAAAAGAACAAGTATTGGAAGATAAATGTGAAGAAGGTCTGGGGAAGAGGCATATGGACATATAAGAGTTGATACTACAAAGACTTTCCTATTACATATTAATAACCACTATAGAACGCCTTCCACAGAAAAAATCTACAATAAAGTAGACAGAATGGCTCTTTCACTTGACATCAATGCTTTCACAGTAAGTTTGTGAGTGGAATAGCTACAGTGACAGAAGTTAAGTCTATACATGGGCCCCAAACCATCGGCTCCCATTCACCAAAGCTGTTCTAATGACTAGTGCCACAAAATACGCAAATTGCTAGCAACTAAAACAAATTCTGAACCTCTGAATATGGCACCACCTGTAGAGACCTACTTGTCATTTGGCAGTTTGTTTTATAGGAATAGACACTCCAGGTAAGTGTACCTTTCCTGCCAGCGGGGTCTTGACTATTGCTACCTATCTAAGGCCCATAGAATGTTGGTCCAGTGACAAAATAATGGAACAAGGGATTCACATTACAGCAAACTAGGCTGGCCATGAGCACATGACCATGGGGCTTACTGGTACTATCCCATATGGAATACTCAAAGCTCCAGGCCAGACAAAATGATATCATAGCCTGTTAAAAGTACAGTCAAGATCACAGCTTAAAAATGATCATCCTGGGAGGATTCTTTATTTTATAATAGAATATAACCTAAATTGATAAGCATATAATGGTTCTGTATCACCAATAGCAAAAATACATAACCATATAATGGTTCTATGTCACCAATAGCAAGATTACATGGAGGCTAGGAATGGAAGAGTGGCTCTACTTCTGTCATTTCCTGTGACCAACTTTGGTAACCTGTCTCCAGTCTGAAACCCTGTGGCCTTGGTTCAGAGGCTCTTGTTACTAGAAGGCCAATCCTTTCCTTAGGGGACACAGTAAGAATCTCACTGTATCTCAAGCAATGACTGTCATCTAGTCACTTCAGGTACCCTTGTGCTTTGAGTCTACTTTGGGACATGCCTTCAATGCTCTGCCAAGCAGTTTACAACTCTACCTTAGCCTCAGCTCCTGCTCATGCAGAGCCTCAAGGCTAGTTGGAAATTCAGAACTTTTCAGGTCCTCTCTGAGAATGCATGCAACTCTTAGTGTGTGCACAGTTCTAAACATGTGTCACCTTCTAGATTCTCAGGAATATGTTGGAGCTTTCTTAAACTCTTCATGAGCATGTCATTTCCCAACTCCTTAAGTTTGGCCAGCTTCTTGATTACCCAACTGTTATCACTGCTACAAATGTTAAATGATATTTTTGATAAATGCCCTAGAGAAAAAGCTGTTTGCAAAGATTAAGCTAAGTCAGGTTCAATAAAGACAAGCCCTGTGACTGAAGACTTCCAGGAAATTGCCAGATAGCTCAAATAATTGTAGTCTAGAAACTGGGCTCTTTGGGAAGAAACCAATCCCATTTTGCCCCTTCAGTGCTAGGCTATTTTTCATGGCAACCATGATTATGAAGATCTTGGTTTACTAGACTACCTTGGATCTGGGGGAAGGAAATGGAAACAGGACATGTCAAAGCATGAGTCTGCTGTTCTTATAAGATCCAGCTGTTTTTCTTAATACTTTTCAGATTCTTGCTGGTTTTCTTAAACACTCCTCATTGTTGCAGACTTTGATTTCCAGATTTCTTAGTTGATCTTGATTTCTGGAGTTCTTAGTTGATCTTGACAATTTTTTGCTAGTATTATTACTTTTGATGAGTACTGGATTTTTCACAGGTCCTTACTCTGCCATTCTGGAAGCATTATGCCAATGAAAGAAACTTTTAAAGACTTAAACAAATGGAGAGAGATACCATGTTTATTCATCAAAAGACTCAACATTAAGTTTTCAGTTCTCCCCAAAGTGACCTATGAATTCTATGCAATCTCGGTCCTACTCCTCCAGGCTCTTTAAGTAAAAATAAATATGCTTATTTAAACATGGAAATTCAAAGGACCTAAAATATCCAACACAATCTTAAAAATTGGACTCAACTGAGTTCAAGTCTTACAAATCTGCTGTGATCAGGATAGTGTGGCACTGACATAAGAATAAACAGGCATTGGTCTGCACTTAATGGTAACTATCTTTGTCAAAAAAAATCTTTATAGTAAATGGTGCTGGAATCATCAGACATCTACTTAGGAAAAATAAACTTCAACCCCCACCCCAAGTCACATAGTACAGAAAACTTAGTTTCAGATGGATTATACAACTAAACTTAAAATTACAATGCATTTAGAAAACCTAAGATCTTTACACTTGGAGACAGGAAGGGTTTTTTAAAGAGGATAACAGGATGAAATCCATAAAAATACAACACATCAAAATTGGACATTCTCACCAAAAAAGATCGTTAAGAAAATAGTCATGGTATAAATTGGGAGAAAATATTTACAAAACATATGTCTGACAAAGAACTCATATCCAGAACACCTAAAGATTTCCCAAATTTAACAATAAAAAGACAGCTCAAACTCAGCAAAATATTTGAATGGAGACTTCTCAAAGACAGCCACAGAAATAGCCAGTGAAGAAGTTATCTCAACATGGCAGAAGAGAAGGTTTCCAACTTATTTCCCCACCAACAGATGCGCCAAATAAACATCCCATTCACAGATCCAGGCCCTCTGAAAGAGAGTCAGAAACAAGTTGAAGCTGGCTGAGCACACTGGCTCACGCCTGTAATCCCAGCACTTCGGGAGGCAGAAGCAGGTGGATCACTTGAGGTCAGGAGTTCAAGACCAGCCTGGACAACATGGTGAAACCCTGTCTCTACTAAAAATACAAAAATTAGCCAAACATGGTGGCATGTGCCTGTAATCCCAGGTACTCGGGATGCTGAGGCAGGAAAATCACTTGAGCCTGGGAGGCGAGGTTTACAGTGAGCCAAGTCTGCACCATTGCACTCCACCCTGGGCAACAGGGCGAGGCTCTATCTTTAAAGAAAAAATATTTCTATGTACTAGTCAACTGAGAAAGTATTCACATCAAATGAGTAGAAAATACGGCACACTCAGACGTGGACCCTGTGCCAGGGAGTGTGCCCATGCAATCACAAGAATTCCCAACACCCAACTTCTCCCTTAGGAGGGTTTGGAACACATTTATAATGCTCTAAGGCTTCCACAGTTTGCCTCTTCTCTCACCAACCCTGAGAGTAAAAGGGATTGGGCATACATGAGTCTGTCTAGATCATAGAGAGTGGTAGTCTTATGCAGGTGTGCAAGCACTCCCAGTGGCTTCATCCCTCGGGATAAGAGTAGAGAAGGGGCTAAAACTCAAAGGTCTGTTTCTTTCTGGAAGAAACTTGCCAGCATGCTCTGCCAACTGCTACTGTTGGCAGCTGAGTCTGCATCAGAGAATAATAGATTCAATAAATTGTAGGCTTCTGGCAGACTGAGCAGGACCTCAGTACTACTTGAGCTATCTCCCCAAGTTCACCCACATGATAACTCAGTTTACTAACTCCTCCTGGCAGGAGCTTGTCCACACATCAAGAACCCCAACTTTACAGCTCTTACACCCAAAGGACTATATGTTAAACCTCTAAGCTCTGGAAGTAGAAAAGACTAGGAATGTGTGCAAGTCTCCCTAGATCACCCAAGTGGTGGTTTTAAATGGGTGCACAAGCACTCCCAGCAGCAGTACAGAGAAGGGGCTAAAACAGTTTCATGCTTCTCCCCAGAAGGGATTGACAGTGCACTCTTCCAATGGTAACTTGACTGCCTGGCTTCTCATTAACTTGCATTAAGTCACTAAATGTGCAGACAAAAAATAGACCTGGTATCCTGAACAAGAGCTCAGCATTTGTTGAGCCTTCTCTAGTTTGTCCCAGTGATAAATTCAGGTCTTCTCATCCTTCCTGGAAAGAGCATATATGCACTGAGTGCCACAACTTCCATAACTTTCATGAAAGGGGACTGCTTTAACAACCCAGCTCTGGAAGCTGATGGGGCTCTGTATTTCCAAGTCTTCCTAAACTGCAGAAAACAAAGATGGACATAAAGTGAGCCCACTTCCAGTGGCTATCTCCTCAAGATCAGAGGGACAAGTCTGAATGTGAGTACAGGCATTTGCCACCTATTCTCTCCTCAACTTAGTGCAGAGACAGTAGGAGGTAAACTGGTTCCAGCTTCATGAATATAGAAGGAACTAGAACATCTAATACCCCAATCTTTTCAGCTACAGCTAGAGGGTCTGGCTTCTAATCTGTCTCTTCTGACAGGACATATGGCACATCCTGATCTCCCGGAGGCCACAGAAAAACAGTCTGGATAAACACTAAGATTTGCAAGGCAACTTAAAACCTCTGGCAAGGTTAATTAGTGAGAGTCTTCTCAATAAGGCCACTCTGACAATATTTGGATAAGCAGTTATCTAAAAGAGAACATACGGTAAATGCTTCAGGACATTGGTCTGGGCAGTGACATTTTGGATGTGACCCCAAAAGCACAGGCAACAAAAGCAAAAATAGAATATGGGATTGCAAAATATTAAAGCTTCTACACAGAAAGACGACGAAGGAACAATCTACTGATCAGAAAAGACTACTTGCAAATTATAGGATAAGGGGCTAATATCCAAAACATTAACCTGAAACTATGCAATAACAAAATAACCCTATTTAAAAATGGGCAAATAATCTGAATAGACACTTCTCAAAAGACATACAAATGGTCATATGTGAAAAGATGCTCAACATCCTTAATCCAGGAAATGCAAATTAAAATCAGGAGATCACCTCATGCCTGTTAAAATGGCTGTCATCAAAAAGAAAGTGGCTAGGGTGTGGAGAAAAAGGATCCCTCATACACTGGAAATGTAAACTAACATAGCCATTTGGAAAACAGTATGGCAGTTCCTGAAACTAAAAATAGAATTACCATATGATCTAGCAGTCCTGATTTGGAATATATCCAAAGGAATTGATCAGTATGTCAAAGATCTGCACTCCCGTATCCACTGCCACATGATTCACAATAGCCAATGTACAGAAACAGCCAAAGTGCCTATCAATGGGTGAATGGCCAAATAGTGGTATATATACACTACAATACCACTCAGTCTTTAAAAAGAGAATTGTCATTTACAACAGCATGGATAAACATAAAGGACATTGTGCTAAGTGAAAAAAGCCAGGCACAGAAAGACAAATACCACATGATCTCATTTATGTGAAATCTGAAGGTCAAACTTGTAGAAATAGAGTATAGAATAGTGGTTGAGGGGCTGAGCAGGGGGTGGTAGAGAGATGGAAGATGGTGGTCAAAGGGTACAAAGTTTGTTAGAAGGAAGAAGTTCTGGTGATCTATTGCACAGCATAATGACTACAGTTACTAATATATTTCAAAACTCTAAAAGAATAGATTTTAAATGTTCTCATCAAAGAAATGTGTGTGGTGATAATTAGCCTGATTATAGGCCATTATAGTATGATATTATGTATTTAGCCCATAAACACAATTATTTGTCAACTGAAAACACTCTTAAAAAAGCTAATGAGCACACAAATGCTCAACTATTAGTCACGATAGAAATATAAATAACTGAATTCTAGGTTATAGGAATATACCCCTTTCAAAATTCACGTGGCAAGTTTTATTTCATGATGTATCTTAACTAATACTATACAAATGTGAAATTCTTACGTGGTTCAGAGGTAAAATGTCTGATTCTAAAATTAGGAAATGCATTTTTAAAATGTTGAATTAAGTGAACAAATACTTATTGTAGAATTTAGGTTATAGACACATACTACTTGCTGTATCATTTACCTTTTCTGTATTTCAATTTCGTAATAAAATGTTGGAAAAATAAGTACAAATAGAGGCTAGATTTGTTTGTGCAGGTTTGGATCATAATCCTGAAAGACAAAACCCCAAATGTTAGAACCTTGAAGGATCAAAATCCCACCAAAGTTACTAAAATTCAAATACATTATTTTTAAATGTCACCATTAATTTTTAGTTTGCTATGCTATGTATTTCATCTTTGCATCATTTCCAATACTAAAGGAATAAATTTTATACTTCTAGAGTTCTAATTTATATATCTTTGCAAGTTTGACTCCATGAAAGTTATCACAACATTAGCTGTGTAATTAGCATGTATAAACATTGAAACTTAATAAATGAAGAGATGTCCTTTGTACATCTACATTTGTGAAAGATAAAATTTCTCGACCTCTGCTCTAAAAATGACTGCATATGAAGTTGTGACCCATTGTGGGTTTTCATTTATCTCATCAGAAAACTTGAATTATCTGCCATGGTATTTCAGATTACCAAAATTTATAAACTCAGATGCACCCAATTGTAAGTGATACGCACTTACATATTTCACTTTATGACCTATTTCTTTATGAACATGATTCCTCTGCTCACAATTGTTATACCCAGGCAACTGTCACTAGTACAACTGAGTGTTCATGCTTGTGAAAAATGTATGTTATTGCCTGTTTTGTGTAAAGTGGCCTCTGAAGTATTGTTGTGGTTTTGTTTCTCAAATCCTCCTTCATAAATGTAAATCTCTTTAAATTTGTCATTTTTTTCCGGAATTTGATATTTTGATCTGTCAGGATTATGACTTTCAAAATTTTAGACTTTAGGGACTTTGAGCTTTCAAGATTTCAACATTCATGACTATGGTGTTTGGGACTGTTTTTATGGGGGGGGGGGGGCTGCAGGGGGCGGGTAGTGGATTTTTGTGTGGCCACAACTGGTATTTGACTTGTTTTCTACCCATTTCCTGTTTCCCTTGGAAATCAAAGTCTTACTCGATCTATGTGCCACTTCAGATCAGCCCCCACCTGCCTGCCCTATGACCCCTGATTTTTGCCCCAGGCTGCTGCAGCCCCAGTGACAACTTCACCTATCTGAGTAAAAGCCTGCTTTCTATTACAGTTGGCTGTCTCTCCTTCCCCCAGCAAAGACTGACAGTCTCCATCTCCCTTCCTGTCTGGGGGTATTGAGAAGCTCCACTGCCCAGATCTGACTAGATTGCAACCACAGAGGATTTGGCTTCCCTAGTGTTCTAACAGCAGAGCCAGATTATCCAAACCTGGAAGTGTGGAAAAGCTCACACCCCCACGAGTCCCACTTTGAAGAGTTGTAGGAAAGAAATAGAAGCATTCCATCCTTCATCAGATTTAGGGGGTCCATGTGCCTTTCTCAAGGCCCCGCCTGTGACTAAGCAATTGGCTGTAGAGTTTTCTTGAGCTGTGGCCAGCTCAGTAATACCCCACATTTTATGTGCTTTTCCTCCTTTCCACTTCTACCCTTCATTCTTGCTTGGGATTGCACCTCCAATGTGTGAGCTTCTGTTCCCTAGAAGATGGAGCTTGAGGCAGATCAAACGCTGTTTTGCTTGTTCTGCAGACATGTTTTTGTTCACTTCTCTAGTGCTCTCTGAACTATACAGAGTAGTTCCACACAACTGTACTGGAGAATCTAAATAACCAACAAAAGGGAAATTGTTAAGTTATGGCAAAAGTATGATACAATCATCCAACAAAACTACTTAATATTCAGAACATATAGAATTTGACAGCATTTTTATTAAACATATTTACATGTTAAAAAGAGAAATTAGCTTTAAAATCAATGAAGAGACAAAAATAACAATATTCATTGAAGCATATGTGATAGTCAATAGCTGGAAACCATCCAAAAGTTTAAAAGACTCTTAAATCTTGTGTCATAAAATTAGGTTTGCCAGATGAAATAGAGGATGTCCATCTTAATTTTAGGTAAACATCTTGTAATATAATTATGTTGCAAATAGCACATAGGACACTTACACCAAAAGTTACCTAAAATTCAAATTTAACCTGGTGTCCTAAATTATTTGCTATATCTGTTAACCCAATGTAATAGAATACCACATAACAATCAAAATGAACTATAGCCACATGGAGCAATGTGAATAAATTAAGCAATATTGAGCGAAGATGTGACTCTCCTTACACAAAACTGGAACCTCGGGCAAAACTAAACAGTTTAGAAATCTTCAGAATAATGGTTACAAGGTGAAGGAAGGAGACGGTGTAGTGATCTATGGGGGGAGTATGAGTACCTTCTAGGTAATATCTTTTAAGCTATTAGGGAGATGTGGTTACACAAAGATTTTCACTTTGCTTTAATTCACTGAGCTGTAACTTAATGCATTTTATGCTTTTCTACATACATAACTTAGTACAGTGTCTTAAGATTAATAGTAGTTACTTGGATTGGGTTTTCTTTGCATTTTTCTTTATTTTTTAACTTTGAATCTCAGACTTGGATTACTACTTATCAAAACATTGAAGCAATATTATATGAAATGATGCAATTTTATCTTTGGATGGACAAAAAACATTCTGCCACAAAGTTTGACCATGGACTCTCTCAATTGAAAGAGAACTCTTCAAATATTTTAAGATGAGTTTATTTTGTTTTCCTCCTGCCTCTTCACCATTCCTCAATTTGGAGTACTCAAGGGAAAGAAAATACGATGTTGTCCTAGTGGGCTACAAAAGTTTCTGAGACATCACTAATCCCTTTGAACACTTGTCAAAAACAGATTTAGAAATATAAACAACCTGTCTCAACATAGGTTCAGAGCCTGGAAACTTGGCAAAACCAAGACTGAATCCAGACCTGACTACAGTCAATATTGGGCAAGACATTACAGCTCCCTGAGCTTGAATTCTCACTTCAAAATCACTGAAGCTTCAACGTAAGGAGTAGCATGCATAGCCTAGTGCCTGGCACAGAGCAGGCCTTTAAGTATTGACATGATAACCCCACAATTGCTTTGAAGGTCTCCAATGGAGGGTTCTTCCTTCAGCCGCGAACTTCTCATGGACCTAGGTTTGCCTTTCTTCCTCCTACTGGCAGCAGACCTCAGATTGATCTACTCGCGATTTCTTCCTTGATTTTTAGCTATAAAATACTCCATGAAAATTGGAGGCTGATGAAATTATGTAAGTTAAGATGTTTTCTTCCCAAGCCCTCTGATTCATTCCCAGAACAATCATCTGAGAAGAATACCTTGCCAGATAAACCAGCATATTTGTAAATCTTGAGCAATGACTGTGAAACCACCTAAACTACAGGATGCTTATGTTTTAGTAAAGCAAAATATCTGCTCTGCCTGCACCTAATTAAAAGGGCTGATTTCATTATAACACTGTGTCACTTGGCTACCCTTCATGGTCTGTCTTTATGAATATGCTCGGGAGAAAGACATGAGAAATGTGCTTTATCACATTTCTCTAACTCCCAGGAAACAGTAAAATGACAGAAACAGCAGTCTAAGATATTGGAGATAATTGCTGCTCAATTCTGGAGTTGGTTAGTGAGCACTGTACAGAAGGCAAATGACAAGACCTCTTTTACAGCACAAACTGTCACTGTATGTATTGGGTATGTGTCGTCTGTGTGTATTTTTGCAAATTACATTTTTCAGTGTAAGCAGTAATCCTGCCAAACAATTACAGTGTTTACAGAATCTGATGTAATCCATCTGTTGAAAAGGCTCTTCTGTGTTTAGGCTGATAAAATATAAAACAGTTGGTGAAGACTTAACAAAATCCATAGATCTTTATTCTGCAGGAATGTTATGTTCTTGTATGCCATACAATTGCAATTCATGGTGAAAAGCTTCCAGAATCCTGTTAGACTCTGACAAGGTCTGTGAGAGAGAGTGGCCAGCACTCATGAGGTCTAACTGCCTTCCTGAATACATTACCTTCTCATTAGCAACTGAATACCAAGGCATGGTTAGGTGCACTTGAAATACAAAGTAGAGTTGACTCTTCAACAATATGGTCTTTGTACAGGTCCACTTATATGCAGATTTTTCAACCAAGCAAAAACTGAAAACATAGTATTCTCAATATTTAGAATCTGCATATATGGAAGGCTGACTCTTTTGTGTACGTGGGTTCTGAAGGGCCAACTGCAGGACTTGAGTGTGCATGGGCTTTGGCATATGTGGGGGTCCTGGAACCAATCCCTTGCGTATACTGGGGAATGACTGTGCCAACGTATGTATTCTCAGCTGGGTGCAGGGGCACATGACTGTAGTCCAAGGTACTCAAGAGGTTGAGGAGGATCTCCTGAGACCAGGAATCCAAGGCCACAGTGTGCTATGATTGTGCTTATGAATAGCCACTGCATTCTAGCCTGGGGGACGTAGCAAGACCTCATGTCTTGAAGATATAGATATAATACATATTCTCTGCCCTCTTCTGGCATTCTTTTCTTCTAAATTTGGTATAACATTAACAGAAAAAGCAACTCAAAGAATCATAGTTGAATGTCCCCTCTCCCATGAGAGGTGTTTTGTTTTTTTGTTGTCTGTTACTTGTAAGGTAAGGTGAAAAAATAAACTAGATGTTTTACAAATGTTAGCTTTTTTGAGACTGTATCTTAGTTCGGGTTCCCCAAGATGCAGACCATGAGAGAAAGACTTGATTTTGCTTCAAGTGGTTTATTAAGGAGGTGTAGAGAACACTGGCAGGGGACTCAAAAAGTGATAGAGAATACAGCCAAAGACTATATTTAGCTACCACTAAATATAACTGGGGCTTAATCTCAGAAGAAATAGTGTAGTACGTGTTTTTTCAGGATTATCAAAACTGAGAGGTGAGGGAGCTGGGGTATTTGTGCACCAACTCTCATCCATCACTGGTTGACTGCTGCTTGAGCGGTGGTCATCCTTCAGCATTTCCAGCCTGTTGCATGTGGCATCAAGGCAGCTTCTGAACATGAACACTTAGGTGTGCTGCAAGTTGGAAGTGGAGTGAAACACAATAAAACAGTAAATTCTGAGGGATAAAAGTGGGCACCAACAATGCCTGCTTTACTCTTTCCATCTTCCATTTTTGAGGAACTATTAATACTATCCATACTGACTCAATAGTTCTATTCATGAGGGTCACATGGGCAATAAAAATATAAAGGGAGATGGGATACAGAAGATATGTCTTGATGCCATCTTGGCATAGCAAGCAGCCTGTTTTTCATAGGTGGTACAAGTATTTGCCATAACCCATAGGGAAGAATGGAGGAATCTGAGGATGTGGTGAGAGGTACAAGTTACCCCCTTGAATCTGACTGTATTCTTCCTGCCTTTTTCAAATGGTGATTACAAAGGTTCTTTGAGTTGAGTTGCTTCCTTAAGACTGTACAACCAATGAGTAATGCCAGGATTCAAAAAAAGTCCATTTGATAAATTTGTGTATAATTATTGCTCATGAGATACCATACCTTAGAACAGTAGAGATGTACATGGCAATTTTGCTCCTCAAGGGACATAATGATGATGACTAGAGATATCTTTGGTTGTCACACTTGGAGAGACATTACTGACTCTAGGGAACAGAGGCCAGAGATGCTGCTAAAAGTCTTAAAGTGCATGAGACAGCCCCCTACAATGAATTATTATCTGGTCCAAAATGTCAATGGTATGAGGTTGACTTAAGAAGCCCAAAGTCAGTTTCTTCATCTCTCACAAAAAGGAAGAGCTATAAATTACCTACTTTCTAGCAAGTGATTCTCATATCGTACTGTGCATCATATCAGGGGTGCTTAAAATGCAACACTAAAGATCTGCAAATTGGAGCCCTAAAAACTCTGATCTAAGTAATTCTGGAAAATTACTTAGATCTCGAAATTACTTAGGCCCTGAAATCTGTTTCTAAAAAGTACCCCTAGTTATTTGAAGTGGGCCATACTTTGAGACACTTCATTTATAGGTTACTTTCCAGAATGCTTAAATTGTTTATCATTTTAGTACTTAATGTGCTTTGAAGTACCTCTCAAGTGTAAGCTGCTATCATGACTACTTGTGCTGACTTAGTGGAAAAGTCCCAGCAGAGAAGTCAGAATCATCCAGAATAATCAGATCAGGAAGCTGATAGAGGCAAACATCACAGACAGGGCTATGAAAACATCTGATGACTATAGTATTTAATGCCCTGCCCTGATGATGGCTTTGTGACTGGTAGATTGTGGGACTTGAGTTGCTGTATAAAATCTTAGTTAATGCTGTCTATAAAATGCTAGAAATGGAGTGCTTTATAAGAGCAAGATTGTTTATTTCTATATCTCTAAAACATATCATGTCTGCCACAGTCAAGATTTAACAAATATGCTGTTGACTAGATCAAGTGATAGTACAGTGAAGAAGTAGAGATATTCCAGTCTTACAGCTGCCTAGATTTCCCAGATTTGGAGGTTGGAATGGGGCACCTTCACGCTTAGTGACTGACAGTCATCCCAAGGTAATCCAAACCCTTCAAGATATGGTGACAAGGTATGGCAGAGTCAACTGGTGGGGTCTCACTCAGATCTTATTTCCTGAACTGGCATGGATAGGGGCTGCTAATGACTCAGATGCATACTTCTCCAGAAAACTGCCCCAGCTGATGAAAAGCCACTTCATCTTGCTGTGCTGGCCCCAGAGTGGCTCAAGACAAAGCACTGTCTTGTTTCAGGATACAAAAGCACAGATCCCTTGCCTCAGGGTTGGACATTACTGTGGTACCATTCATGTTACTGGCCATGACTATGGTACCATTCAGAGATCAAGGGGTCATGTTCAAGTAAACTTCAGCTGAAACCATATCTTTTCTTACCCTTTCCTCTGCCCTAATTTCCCCCCATTCCTCCTGATAGTTTGGATGTTTGTCCCCTCCAAACCTCATGTTGAAATATGATCCCCAATGTTGGAGGTGTTTTGATCATGAGTGAATCTCTCATAATTGGCTTGGTGCCCTTCCCATCAGTGAGTTCTCACTAAGTGCATGTAAGAGCTGATAGTTTGAGTCTGGCATCTCTGTTGCTCCCTCTCTTGCATGCATTATACCTTGCTCCCCCTTTGCCCTCCACCATGAGGGAAAGCTTTGCCAGAAGTTGAGCAGGTGTGGGTTCCATGCTTGTACAAGTTGCAGAACCATGAGCCAGATAAACCTCTTCATAAATTACTCAGTCTTAGTCCTTTATAGCAATGCAAATGGACTAACTAACACACCTCCTTACAGATTTCTCTTGAAAGCATTCCCTTAAATCACTTGCACAACAATGGCTGGATTTAGGAAACCTGGCATAAGGCACTGAATTCCAGGAATGAAAGTCAAATCCACATGAGCACAGGTGCATAGAGCCAACTGACGCAACCATACAACATACCACCCAGAAGCTTTCTGACCTGATGGAGTAGTGAAGCAACCTCTTACAGGTACAGTTGAAGTGCCAGCTCAAGATGATACTTACCATACTATCTGGATACAGAATATACCCTGAATCCTCAGTCACTATATGGTACTAGGTTCTCACTAGTAAAGCACATGAGTCCAGGAATCAAGAGGTAGAAATAGAAATGTTCTTCTCACCACCATTCCCAGTGATTTATTTGGGGATTTGTGATTCTCTTAACTTCAGGATTTATTGATCAGGAGATCCTAGTTCTCATGTGGAATGCTTCCACTAAGGAGCAGAGTACCACTAATCTTAGCACTATGACTGATGCCTGGTCACTCTGGGATCCCTGTGCCTATATAAGGAGTTATCATGCTGTAAGCTACTATCAGTCCTGCTCATCATGAGGATAGAAACTGTAGCCTCATGATAAAGGCAGAGGAAAAAGTTCATGACTGTGGCATCTTTTAGTATTTCCATGGTCATTGTCACTCTATATGGTCAAACACAGGAATAATGGCCTGATAAGGGTATAGTAACCAGGGTCCAAGATTCTTCAGAGAGTTCACATCACATCAATTACACCCATCTAGACTAGTGGAATTGCGTAGCCAAGTGGAAGCAGAATATAGAGTTAGGTGGTAGAGGAGAAAAATATGTATATTTACCGGCTTTTGGCTCAGTCATAGCAGTGGAGGGTCTCATTCATCCACCAATATTGCTCTTCTAAGTTTCCCCAGAAATTGTCACCAACCAGAATCCTAGAGAAACTGCCAGAATTGAGTAAATTTCATGTGAGCAGTAGAGCTGAGTGGTGGGCTACAATAAATGATAATGGTGTCTTACCCAGATTTTTTTTTATTTTTATTTTTATTTTTATTTATTTTTTTTGAGAGGGAGTCTTGCTCTGTCACCAGGCTGGAGTGCAGTGGCACGATCTGGCTCACTGCAACCTCCGCCTCCCAGGTTCAAGCGATTCTCTTGCCTCAGCCTCCCGAGTAGCTGGGACTACAGGCACACGCCACCATGCCCAGCTAACTTTTTGTATCTTTAGTAGTGACGGGGTTTCACCATGTAGACCTCAATCTCTTGACCTCATGATCCACCCACCTCGGCCTCCCAAAGGGCTAGGATTACAGGCATGAGCCACCATGCCCAGCCCCCAGATCTTTTTTTACTAGTACAGGCATCTTCTAGCTGCTTTGTTTGCTTACAGCTCATAACAGCCTTCTCTAGGGAATTTCTACACTTGCCTAGGAGGTTACACTTGCCCTCCTTAGGGTAGTCTACAGCCTATACCAATAAAAGATAACACAATCTCCTTGCCTCAAGGTGGGACAACTTTGTAATACCACTTATACTCCAGTGCCCTTCATAGAAAGAAGGCTGAGATTTAACTTCAGTTGACATCACATCTTTGACGTTCTGCTCTTCTTTGGGCATTTCCTCACTAAGTCGCTTTTATAAGAATCCTTTCTGGCTCTGCTTCAAAGGAACCCAGCCTAAGACAGGGTACCTCCAACAAAACAGTCTTCTGCCTTCCTTTAAGATGCAGAAGTATAATCCAACACTTAGTTTGCCAGATAATAAAACTGAGATCCTGAGAGTTAACTGAATTACCCGTTTAGTAAGATGCAAATCTGATCTTGAACCTGGATAAGATTCAAAGCCTTTTCCCTTTCCACAGCAGTATTTCTGCCGATTGCCCAGGCTATCTGTTACATTACTAGGACTCACACTGCTTTGTTGCCATATTTCACCACCCTCTTATCTGGCCTGGCTGGAGAAGGGTGGGCCTGGTCAGGAAAACGAGAATAAGATAGTCATCAATGGGATCTTAGATGGTCACAGTAAACTAGAAATGGCACTCTGGAGGTGTCCATTCAGCTCCAGCGGTGTGCACAACTCTAACCTAGCATTTCTCTTGGAGCTAGGCACATCAAGCAGATGTTTGGATATTTCTAGTTATCCATCAGTTCCAAAGATGGTGTGTGAATTATGTTTCATCAAATATTGACCATTCTATCAAAGTTCATTTGGGCCCATCTCAAACTCCCCAACCCTTATCTAGTCACGACTGGTGCTAGTGAACGTAGGGTATTTGCAGCTCTCAAAGTACCATGTGCATTTACTCTGTTCTAGTCTTAAATGGACTTTGAGAGACGGAGAGTACTCAATGGACAGAACAAGGAGGTGGAGCCCAGCGCTGATGGGAAAAGGTTATGATTCATTTGCAGGGAATGAACAATCATGCAGTAAGCATGCATGTTGATGTCCACCTCATTCCACCACAAATCCAATTGCCAGGCAGGCTTTGTGCAACATATGATATGTCTCAAAGCCAGAAGGGGCTGGACTTTATGGGCATGGGCTGATCTGGGTCTGGGAAACCCTTTAGTAATTTGAGACTAGAGAGGTATTTAACAAAATCACTCTGGGCCAGAAGCAGTGGCTCACATCTGGAATCTCAGCATTTGGGGAAGCTGAGGTTGGCAGATATCTTGACCCAGGAGTTTGAGGCCATTTTGGGGAGCATGGTGAGACCCCATCACTACTAAAAATACAAAAAATCAGCTGGATGTGGTGGCATGTGCCTGTAGTCCCAGCTACTTGGGAGGCTGAAGTGGGAGGATCACCTGAGCCCAGGAAGTTGAGGCTACTGTGAGCCATGATCGCGCCACTGCACTCCAGTCTGGGTAACAGGAGTGAGACCCTTCTCAAAAACAAAAATGCTGGTAGCCAATGTGGAGAAATAATTAGAAAGATTTATGGATGTTCTTTGCTTGTCCAGTCACAGCAGACTTGTATCAAACAAACTTTATGAACCTTCTTCCACCCACTTCCTGGACTCACAGCAGCTTGTTCTGCTCAACTTGACTAACAACCCTAGGATCCACCTGAGGCCAACCAGTCACTTGCTCTAATGCCAGAGTTGCCGCCCCATAGCCAGGATGACCAGCTGCATGCCTGGATTTTCTGGCTCCACTTGATACTTCTAGTCTAGGGTAAATCATCACAACTGAGGGCATGGGGTCTGGCTGCCTAAGTAGCTGAAAGAGGATCCAGATGATACAACTTCTATATGGCAACTTTTGACCAAGAGAAAACAGGACACGGGAGGTCACTGGGGAGATAAAATCTGCCCCACTATAAACTGTCAGGTATAGCTTTTCCTCATGGCTTCTCTGGAGAAGTCCCACATGCCATGCAACACGTGTCAAGCAATATGCTGTGTCTCTTCAGTTTATCATAAATCTGTTGCCAGCATGACCATGTATCACTTCACATTGCTTCAATACTTCCTTGCCTCACATCCCTTTTGCCTCATCCTTGCTGCCCTAGTTTTGTACTCTTTAATTAAATCGTCACCATTTTGGCCCTTGTTTCAGGCTCTGCTCTCCAGGGAACACTGGCTCACTTAGTTTTAGGCATGTTCTGCCTGCTCTTGGTTTGAATTTCCCACCTAACCTTTATTAACACTTTTTCTTTTTAGCCTTTTCCATGACAATGACTGCCCCCTTCCCCGTGAACTGAGTCAATTCTCCCTTTATATGACTTTTTAAAGACTTTGGAATCTCATACCTCCTAGCACTTACATTTATTGGCTGTGGTATCTAATAAAGTATGACATGTCTCACGCTCTGACTCCCCCATTCACTTAATCAGACCAACCCCTTACATGAGAAGCTCAAATTTGTTGTTAATCTGTTTTACAAACATCATCCACAATGATTTTCCTAGGTCTGTTGCTCAAATATTTATAAAGTAAGTGTGGGGCAAGAATGAAGGAATCTAGTCAGTTACTCTAGTTGGCTCCTGGAAACCCAGTTAGCCATCTTAAAAGGAGCTGGAGTAGTTTTATTTAATTAGGGCAGCTGGCTCAGGAGCAAGGAGGATCACACAGATTTTAAGGTAGGAATAATTGGGTGGTTCGGAGCACCAGCCAAGGGCAGCTCTTACATAGGCATTGAGTATGGTTACATGTGAACAAATGCTGCCCTTTTAAGATGACAGAGCAATGCTTCGCAGACAACCCTTCTCTGACCTTAGAGTGCTATCTTGGCTGTTTGAGGTTAAATAAGAGCTCAATATTTACAGTCCCAAAGGAAGGTGATGTTTTAATGGGCCATAATGAAATGAAAGCTGCTCAAGGGCAGGGGTTATTTGATTATCTCAATTTCCAAGACCCACATGCTAGGTGCTCAGTGACTGTTTCTTGAGTTAATGACTATCAGAAGACTCCACGGACTAAATTTTAAAATGGTTTCCAACAGGCTAATTTGTATACCAAATTTCTAGTCTAGTGTTTAAATAAATTGCCTAGGGACCATTATATGCACAGCCAAAGCTCATTCTTTTTACTAAGAGAAGTTACAATACTCTGGAATAGATGGACCTCTAAAACTGACAGGGAAAAAGTTAAAGTAAATATTTACAACCACTTTGCTTCAGTCATACTGTCTCCCTCTGTCACGTATCCTTTCCAGGAGAATTCGGTCTTTATCAGCTTAGTTCCTGAACCTTGATTTTGCAGAATTTGGTTAATTAGCATGGGAGAGAACAGAGGCATTGCATGACCAGGGTAATAACTTATATTGGAGAAGGCAAGCATTTAGTCGCAGAAGAGAAACTAACATATCCAGAGAAGAGTAAGTTAGATGTGAGCCACTGAAGGTCCAGGTTTGAAAATATGGAAAGTCTGGAGCAAGGGAAGAGACTGCCAAACATCTCTGCATGTGAGAGAAATGGGGGGAAAACTCTAGAACATGTGACAACATATAGAACCCTCTACCTTTTGCATTTTTGAAATATTTCTAAAAATGTGAAATAACTGACTTTTTTTTAAATGTGACATTCTAAGGCTGAACCACTAGGCATCTCAACTTTATTTGGATTATAATTAATCTTAATTCTACCAGAGAATTCAGAATCATGACTAGTTTTAAGATGGTTTTTAACCAGTACCCACTATCTCAGAGAAAGTAACCTATTATCAGATACTGATGTGTACGTTAGACTGACGTGTACATCAATATCAATTCTAAAATGAGAGCTAAGATTTTTTTACCACTATTTCTAAAGTGACAATACAATGAATGGGTTCTTGCGGACCTAATTCTTTAAACAAGGTTAGCATTGTTGAGTATTAATATTTCAACATGATTATTAAAATACAGACTACCTACCCTATGCTCAGTGTGATTTGTGATGTCCTTAGCCAAAAGCAATATAATTGGCTAGAGCTGACTTAGCAGAAACATTTGCTTAATCCTGTTAACATTCACACTAATGAACTGTCCAGTGATCTAACAAGGGGGCCAAGATATCCAGGTGCCTCCCATCACAGGGCTGATTGTTAATATTTTTCAGTTACTTTGGTCCCATATAGCAACATAAGAACTGAGTGGGAGACTCGACATATCATCTTATTGGTCAATGACTTCTGACAAGCAATTTAAAATGGGAAAAAAAAAAAAATGTTTTAAAGTCCGATTAGCCAAGGAGTTTTTTTCTTCATTATGGATTTAGAAGTTTTGAAAAATCTTTTGGGAGATTTCCTGTTAGCTAGCATTTCTACCAAAAAATAAGTAAGTGTGACAAAGCAGACATTTCAGTAATTATAGTCTGTTGACTGGACTTTGGAATTAAGCATTTGCAGAGCCTGGGATAGTGCATGGCACAGAAAGATAATTAGAGGTGGGAGTAGCAACATTCTAAAGCTAGTTTGGAGGAGCATAAGTGTGGGAGAGTAAGAATAAAGAACTTGGCACAGGGCATTCCTTCCACCACTGCCCAGAAGCCAGAACCCCTAACTCTTTACCCCTGGCAGGTCACTCATCTGCCTCCCACTTGCTTTGTTTGTCTACTTGCTTTGTCTACTTGCTTCCCATGTCCTTAAGATCTCTGCTTAGTTGTCACTTCCTCTGGGACCTTCCACCATCTCGGATCAAATATGTCTATGATATAGTTTTTATGGTACTGATCCTAGCCCTTGTCTTACACTTATTTATCATGTATGACTCATCTGCCAGTCTCTAAGCTCCATGAAGGCAAGAGTTCTTCTCGCACTGTGTCACAGTGCCACAAGCAGTAAGGGCTCAGCTTGCCGAATGAAATTTCTTCTCTGGGCCTACACCTCCCTACTTTTTAAAAGGAAGATTTTTAAGAAACTACTCAGCACTAATGTGATGACTACTTAGTTTTCAAGAAAGACATTCATCTGCTCTAGAGCGTACCAGCTTTCTACTTTTAAAAGATGCTCTGTGCCATTCAGAATTTACAGAGCAACATTAAGACAGGCCTGATGCCCTGATTCCTCATTAGAGGGCTTCAAACACCGATATTGCTCGGGATCAGAGGCTGGCTGCTAAAACCCATTTGGGGTTGTTTTGGAAATGTGGGCTCACTGAAGCCAAATTGGCTTTAAAATATCACTCTGTGTAGGATGTTGCATGGATGCTGATAGAAATAGATCTAATATTTTTAAATCCCAAACATGCTCAAATGAACCTTAGATTAGAATCTCAAATGGCTGTTTTCTTAGTTTTTTTCAACCGTTTTTTTCCTCTTGGCATGTCAGTGACTAATAAATTGCAGCAAAGCTTGAGTTTATACTAGCTCATAGGTGATTACACTGGACAAGTAGTTTTGCTAAACCCTAGGGCCCCTTGGAAAATGAAATAACCCACATATGGAAGGAATCAGCCAACAGAGGGGCCTCTACCTACCTGCATTCTCTAACTGCTGAAACTGTTTTGATAAGATAAGAGGAAACAGGTCAAGAAGGAACTTTAGAGTCCTAGAAACTGAACTACAGCTCTTGTTGCTGTAAAGCCTGCACCGAATAGGTGAGCTAGGTCTGAGTGACTGTGTTGCAGTATTGCTGAGTTTCATCCAAACTTAAATGTTTAGTCTCTCTCTATCCCATCCCTACCTACCTTTATTGCCCTTTACCCGCTACCGTGACACTATTCCAGCAACCATATATTTCAAAGTCCCATGAGAATCCCAGTTTCAGTGGTTTGGTCCTTCTATTTTCATGACTGTATGAATTTTCATTGGACCAGATATTTCGGTATCTGCCTTCCATAACAAGATCCTTGGAATTGCACACATGGTAGGAGCACAGCCCTAAAAGCTGCTGAGGTGTCAACAGAAAGGAGTAAAGCCACCCAGACAGCTAGTAGTACAGGCCTGGCCAATTGTTGGCAGGGAGAAAAAAGCTGGCAAGACCAGCTTTTTAGATCTTCCGACCTTTCAAAATGCTGAATGCCCAAACTTCTGTGGGAAGTATTCTAATTTTTCAAATGTCTATAACTAATTTAAAGTGTGAGTATGCCAAGAAACAAACACAAAACTCCATTTGTCTATGGGCCTCATTGGCCCACAGCTTGCCAGATTGTTTCAATCTTTTCCTAAAGTCTCAAGGTTTTATCCCTGTTGATGAATCTCCCCCTGCCCAGATACCATTTTATCTGGTAAAATGAGAACTTTGTGAGATAGCTTATCATGTCCCCATTTTTAATTTGAGGACACCAAGGCTCAGCTGTTGCCAATGCATGCCTAGTTATAGATTTCAGACTAGATTTAGGGTTTGAAAAGAATTTTCAGATCTCCATGTCCCTGCCATTTGTCCTGTTATGCCATTATCTGAAACAAATCATGCCCCCTCTACATTTAAGACACTACAATGATGACCCCTTAAATCTATAAAAAGCAAAATAAGTCTTAATATGGGGTTATTTACCTACAAGAATTGGGAGTCTAGGGTATACAACAGTGAGAAGTAGACTCAAAAAGAGTAAAAAACAGTCAAACTCCTAGTGGCCAAATGGACACAAGACAGAAGAATAAGAATACTTAAATACTTGAGCTGGTGGTGTGATTGCTACTGTTAAAAACTTGAGCTAAATTAAGAGTTTAATTGAACAAAGAACAATTTGTGAATTGGGCAGCCTCCTGAGCTAGCGTAGGCTCAGAGACCCCAGTACAGCCCTATGGTAGATTTATGGTCAGAAAAAGGAAAGCGACTTACAGAAATGGCTGGATTGGTTACAGCTCAGTGTTTGCCTTATTTTGAACAAGGTTTGAACAGTTGGCCACCTTTTAGATTGGCCAAAACTTGGTGACTGTCACAAGAGTAGGATACAGTCTATTTACAACTATTTAGGTTAGTTCATGATGTGCAGACAAACCTTTAGGCTGAAATTAAAATATGTAAGGAGGAAGCTTTAGGCTAAACTTGATTTGACACTACAGTTTGAGACCCTTCTCTTTTCCAGACTTTCCCATTTAGGAAAAGTCTGATGCTGGATAGCTGGTCAGTCCTCTTTAGAGGAGTGAAGCATGGGGTGGTTTTCAGTGTAGGAATGATGCAATGTGAAGAAAACGTGTGAGGGCCAGGCATTGATGAAACGGTCTAATTCATTAGAATCAGGAACCCATAGCCATTGTAACCAGGAAAAATATAAACCTCTTCGGAACCCTCGCATTCAAGAATCTCAAGTTTAGAAGGGCAGTGAGTTTCTCATCTTGTGAGACAGAAGTTTAAGCTAAGAAACTTTGAATCTCAAAGACCAGGATGATTCATTGTGTCTGCATTACACCTGGAAATAAAAGATTTCCATAATCGCTCCCCACTCATGACAAGCAAAACGAATTGCTTTAGTGTGTGTTCCCATTGCAATTTGTTTTATATGCATTATATTGTAACTATATAATCCTGATAGAGGAGAATGAATCATTATCCCCATGTCTCTAGTACCCATCATGATAGGATACAAATGCTCAGTAATAATTTAAGATGTTTTTAAAATCCTACCAATCTCCAAATTAGTAGCTGTTTATATTGTGTCTGATTCAATCCATTGTGTTTATACTTAATATCCTTGTGTAACTGAGTTTAATTTGCCAGAAGGTACTAATTTTATTGCTTCCAAAGTGGTCACTTTTTCTGTTTATATGACACTTAATGTTTCAATTTTCTTTCAGACCCCTTTGCAGACAACCAGTCAGAATACACACTTGGTAACATAAACCCAAATTAATTTGCACAGTTTTGCTTGACTGGGCTTTTTTTTGAAAGTCACGCTTCATGAAAAATTCTAACCAGGTGAGCTTTGGCAAAGCAGCTGTTTCTCCCACAGTATATAAGGGAGGAATCCTCAAGGCGTGAGCTCAGAGGAGGCAGGTGATTGCCTGGCCTATTTTGGGGTCTTCGTCTTAATATTGACTTTTAATTATGAAGGCCAAATGTTTGTTTTCTTATGGGATCCATTTCTGCCCCATGGTATTGACACAGTTGCAAAATGAAATCTGTTTGTTTTTTAATGGGGTAGATGAGTAAGTTTATATTACAGTAATACATTCTGAGTGTCAGCTCTTGGAAACTCAGATCCTATGTCTGTCTTGTATGAGTTTCTAATGAAATGTCTTCCAGGTCTTCATCAATATAGTTATATTTTTATTATACTTTACAAGCTCACTAAAAATATATTAGATATGCCACCTATTCTGGAAAACACTTTAGAAATATATATATAATTCCTTATGTGCGTTTATTCATTTAATATATGGTCTGGCACAAAGAAGGGGTCCTTAATTTATCAAGTGCTAAGCATTCAATGAAGAACAAAAAGGCCTGGCTCCTACCTCAAGAACTTTCATCTTACGGGTCACAGGCAAAAATAGGCCATTATAAGAAAGGGTGTTAAATGCTTACAGTAGCAACAGGCATGAGATATTTGGACCCAGAAATTCTACTTCTAGAAATCTATCCTAAGGAAATACTGTGTAAATCATATCTTCATTTCAGATATGATTTGTTCACTCAGCGAACATTATTGGCAGACCCAATTTATGCCAATATGGTTCACCCAGTGCATTGTTTCACTGTGAAAAAATTGTGGAAAGAGTAGAAAAACTATTGAGCCAATTTGCTATAAAAATAATAGAAAGCACAATGTAAGTGTTAGCAATTCTGTGCCAGGCAAAGTTTAAAGCATTTAATCTGAATTAACATTCTCAAACTCTATGAGGATTATTACTATGATCCATTTTATATATAAGAAAATTGACACCAGCTGGGAGCAGTGGCTCATACCTATAATCCCAGCACTTTGGGAGGCCGAGGCAGGTGGATCTCCTGAGGTCAGGAGTTCACGACCAGCCTGACTAACGTGGTGAAACCCCATCTCCACTAAATACAAAAAAATTAGCTGGGAGTGGTGACGCATGCCTGTAATCAGAGCTACTTGGAAGGCTGAGACAGGACAATCACTTGTACCTGGGAGACGGAGTTTGCAGTGAGCCGAGATAGTGCCATTGCACTCCAGCCTGGGCAGCAAGAGGGAAACTCCATCTCAAAAAAAAAAAAAAAAAAAAAAAAAAAAGACTGACATTAAAAAGTTAAATGATTTGTCCAAGGTTACTTAAGAAGTCATTTGACAGGCAGTGTGGCTTGAGAGTCTGCCTTATGTTACAGCCATTAGAAATGTTTATGTACTTTATACTGATATAGAAAGGCTTATGATATTCAGAGTTGGATATATACTACTTATCTTAGCCTGAGTTCTCCTAGAAAGCATAGACTCAGATAAGGGCTTGCTAGCATGCAATTTACTTGGGAAAGTTATTTCAAAAAAGAGAGGAGTTGTGGAGATAGAAACACTAAGACAGAAAAAGAGGAAAGCCAGTGCAAGGATGCACCCTCCATTTCATCACTGAACAGCTAGGGCTCAATCCCACTGGGACCTCTGAGGAGCTGTATAGAATGTGCCTCAGAATGATCCATTCAATAGATGGAACTAGGGGGCAGGGGAGGATATAACCACGGGCTCCATTCTTCACTGGTGAAGGCTTACTCTCATGGGTATCACCCCCCTCTATGTCCAGGTCAGCCTAAGCATGAGCATTGAGTGAGTACGCATCGACCTAACTCTGAGGTGCCAGGGAAGACCTAGGGCAGAAAGCAGAGAAAGCAGGCAACAGGAGGTGTTGAGAGCTAATGGGTGAAATGAAAGGAAAGACAAGAAGACAGGAGGCAGAACAAGAAACATCTAATATCGTCCGTCCTTTCCACCAGTCATGCCCATCACCATTTCTCCTCCATTTCAGCCTTTGAGGTTACTCACTGCAGTCTTCACAAGACTTAGTACAGGTGGATTAATGAATCAAGATCCAATCTCTTCTATTACAGGTAGTCCCCAGGTTGTAACTGATAGTCAACACCTCCCTCCACTCTACCCATCCTTGTTTCCCTCCTGTTCAGCTTGCACCTGGGGAGGCCTAGGGTACTTGCCTCGTAGAGCAATCCAGATTCTCATTATCTAAAGACTCAGGCCCATTTCAGAAGGGAATCTGGGGAGCGTGGGCTTTACCATGGAGGCAGATGACTACATGTTACAGGAAAAGACCTTTCTTCCCATGGTAGACACTAATCCATAGGCTTATAGACCTCTGGTCTGTGGTTTAAGCAAGAGATCCTTTTCTTATTCTCTGGGGATACCACAGAGGCACAGCAGATGTCGTGTCCCTTCCACATTTCTTGAACCTTGTCATGCACCTCAACAGACTCCTAGCTGCTGGTTCTGCATCCCTGAGCCCTCATCACTTTATTCTTATCAGGCTTTGGTTACTGAACTTAGCCTTTTACAGCTATCATGGGCATGGGATTTCCCAGAGGTATGCTGTTGGACTCCCACTTGTGACCCACACAATGGGGATAGATAACAGTTGAAGGGCTGTTACTGCTACCAAATTGTGCTCTTCATAGTTAAAATGGAAACTTACACACATTTTGCCACAATAAAAAAAATCCTTAAAATGAGGAGATGATACACTGTTCATATGTAATTTTAATTCCTTTTTTGCTCAACATTTATATGATGCCTTTATGTGGACATGTACATAATACTGTCAATGGCTATTTCTAGGTATTATACATGTGGTTTTTGTTTCTTCCTATTACTTTTATATATCTTCCAAACATTTTCTAGAGTTTCTACAATGAGAAGAATTAGCTTCATAGTTTTGAAATTTTCCCAAGGAAAACATTAGATATTAAGAAATGGCACCTGACCTTCAAAACCTAAATGATGTTTATAATGTTCCAATCAATCCATCCTTTCTATATTGACTTTTTGGTTAAAACATTTTGGGAATAATTCAAGGGTAAGAAGGAAAAACAGATCTGTGTTCCTCAATTGTAGGAGATTTAGATTATGGCCCCTACAGGGTCTAGCCTCACCCAGCTTTCTGAATAGCTCAGTCCTAGAGAGGGCTGGCATTATTGGCATGATCTCAGACCCTCATCTCTGCAGCTTCCAGTGTTATTAATGGGGGCTTGCGGAGACTACTAGGAGCAGAGTCGATTGCTCCTAATCCCTTGGGTCCCTCAAGGACGTGCCCTGCCAGTGCCTACCTGACAGCCCATACCAGTGCCCCTTGCCTTCTGCCCTGGGGTTTTTGTATCACAGTTCAGATGAGCTAACTTCCTCAGTTGAACAACCTAGAAGTGTCCAGTGGAGCCATATCTGCCCAGTGCAAGGTGGTGAACAAATTCTTCCAGTGTGGAGACATAGCGGCTTCATAGGGTCCCTCTAAAGATGCCCAGCAAGACTAGGTAATTGGCTTGTTGCCAAGCTGTGGTAACCCAAAATGCATGGTTACGCTGATCTCCCTCTCCCCTTCCCCATTCCTTTTTCCTTGTCTCTTCCCCATTCCTTTTTCCTTGTCTCTTCCCCATTCCTTTTTCCTTGTCTCTTCCCCCATTCCTTTTTCCTTGTCTCTTCCCCCATTCCTTTTTCCTTGTCTCTTCCCCATTCCTTTTTCCTTGTCTCTTCCCCCATTCCTTTTTCCTTGTCTCTTCCCCCATTCCTTTTTCCTTGTCTCTTCCCTTTCCTCCAACTCCTATTTCCCTAGAATTTTATTCCCCAGCAAATTGTTAGCACAGAATCTTTAGCCTCAGGCTAGATGTCTAAAGTTTCTAGAAGAACTGGGTAAAAATTCTATCCACACGTTTTTTTAGGCCCTGTGTGTGACTTTAAGCAAATCGCTTAAACCTCTGAGTTACATCTTATGTAAAATGAAGCCAACAGAGCTTAAAGATTGAAGTGGTTGTACGTAGAAAGAGTTGAGTGTTTGTTTAATGTAAAAAGTACCCAGCATATTTCCTGACAAAAATTACTCAACAAAAATTTATCTTTCTCATTTTGCCCTTGGCTATCGTACAGTTTTTACTGTGAGCCTGCTTGTGTGGCTGGTAACCTGTAACATAAGTGGAAATTTAGGAAGGTGAATCAAAGGGAAAATTGTCAGTAAAGAGAATAGGGTGTTGGTGATTTCATGTGGTTCAGTTTCATGTGACCTAGGGAAACAACCACATAATCCACTACAAAATGCGCTTGACCACATGAATCTAGGCCCTGTTAGGCAGAAGTCAGTCTGTGGGGTTTTCTGGGAGGTTAGCTGTGTCAGCATTTTGCTCAGTTTTCTTTATAGGGCCAAGACAAGAACAGGATTTCCTTTCTCATCAGCTTGTTTCCCACATGTTGAAGTTACCTCTGTTAACCTTCCCAATTCCAAACAAGCTTGCCCAATAGGGCTGTTTATCTTTTAAAGGGCCAGTTTTGTGTATATTTACATCTTAGTGAAGTTTCATGTTATAATGGAGAGAGCATGGGTTGTGGAGTCGGACAGAATCTGGGTCTGAGTTGACTTACTGTTTAGCTACATGACCTGGACAAGCCACTGAGTCTCAAGTGAGAATGAGAAAGGCTGATACCTATAACATAAAAACTGTTGAGAGAATGGTGACCTAATAGGAGTTTCCATTTAACATAATGCCCAATGTTTAGAGGATACTAAATCTTAAGAAAATATTGTGTTCTTATTTTGGACTGTTAAATGGTTGACACTTCTATTAGCAACCAGAGTTTTACTTGAATGAATTCTAACACACAGTTGCCATTTTCTTCTGCCCAAGCTGCAACTGTGCAAAGCAGCTTCTGTTTGCCCTTTCAGATCCACTCCCTGCCTTCCTGTTTTGCTCTCTGCCCAAGAGACTGACTTATATGAACCACATCAGTGTGCTCCCCTGCTCTTTGACATCTGGCTGAGTACAGCCAATGGAGGACCAGACAGGAAAAAAGGAGTGACGTTCAGTGTACTTTAACTCCTTCCCTGTGAAATTGCCTCAGGCTGGCTGTATTCCTCTTCTCTACAATCTCTCCTTCAAGTTTCTAAGAACTACTCCCATTCCCTCATTCTTTACCTGACCCAAGCCCCAAGTTGGACTATGCCTTACGGTTCCTTTAGTGCTACATCTCTAAAATAGCCAACTGTAAATCAACTGTCAAACTCATCCTAATCAACGTGTGTCATCTACTGTGACATTGACCAATACATAGAATCTACGCGTCATAGAAATGTTATTTCACCTATTCTTGTGTTGAATACACTTGCCGTTTGTGGGGATTGTATTCCTGTTTAACGGAGGTGCTATAAGAGGTTTGGTAACTCCCAAGAGAACACATGGGCAGTCAGTGGTGGTGATGAGACCTGATTAGCTGCTCTAAGTCTGAAAGTCTCTTCTGCAGCCACTCCTTACCAGCAGTGATAGCAATAGCATAGGTTTATCTGTACATCTGTCACCCTGATATGAAAGCCTCTAGACAGAGCTAGGCAACAGGGATCAGGACTGGGAGCAGTCTTGTCGTCAACCTGAGGGATAAGCCCCTGGATGGTTGCCAAGTAAGGCAGGGAGAAGTGGGCTATAGATCTAGGCAAACAGAGTCCAGCGCCCAGAAGTGTTCAGGAATGGCATGGGGCGAAAGGGGATGTGCTTTGATTCTAGAACAGTGACTATTTTGCTCAGTGGCCTGATCTATCTTGCTTCTCTGACCAATTATCATTTTATAAACACACATACCCACAACAAATAAGGAGACTGCAGAAATGTTTATCATTGTGGCAATTGTCCCAGGTGCCCCTTATTTTCTCCCCATTGTATTTATGATCCCATTTGATATTTATAGTCTTGAACATAATACATGGAATATAGATGCATTTGGGTTGATACCTCTGAAGATTTTGGTCCCTTAACCTATGTGAATCTTCTGTGCTTGCATATGGGGCCTTCCCCTGCTTACTAAGAACTAGCACACATCCCCTTGCCAAATAAAGTGCTGTAAGAATTGCAGAGATTTTGTGACCTAACTGCACGTCTTCTATCCTCCTGGTGACCAAGCTTAGGTTATGCTATAACTAAGCCTAATCATATCTGGAAACATGGATAGGAAGTCTTCTCCTAGCCAGTATGTTACCAGCAAAGGATAGGAGAATGCATGGAGAACTGACTTCCGACACGGTTGATCAAAGAGGGTAAATAAAGAAAAGTTTACTGATTTGGGGCACAATCTCCTAAGATGCAGGACTTAACAGCCTGCCAAGGATCTCAGGAAATGGTATGAATCTGCTATTGTGATGGCTTCTAGAAGCATGAATGTTGTAGCTCATACTCAGCAAAGCTTAAATGCAAAAAAATGCTGTGCTTAAATGGCAAAAGAAGGTATTAAAAAGCTTAGAAACAGACTTGCTGAAGGGTATATAATGCATATGACTGGAAACCCCAACAGATGTGTCCTATAGGAAGATGCTGAGGGCAAATTTATGAAGGCAGTAGAAAATGTGCCAGTGAGTAGAACGCTAGCATCACTAAAATATGCAATGAGGGCTTTCCTGTTAGCCAGATGGAATGAACAATATACATTCACTGTTATCCCCAGGCCTAAGTTAACTTTTCTGCCTTATCTCATAATAGCTTAAAGTTATCTGGACCATCTGGATACCCCGTAGAACATTACAATGATCTATTACATCAATGAACTTCTGTTGATTGATCCACTTGAGCAAGAGTTAGCCAGCATACCGACAGCCTTGGTAAGACACATATACTCCAGAATATTAAAAGGTTTGCCATATCCATAAAATATTTAGAGGTCCAATGGTCAAAGGTATTCTCGAATTTCCTCTAAAGTTAAAAAACAAATTGCTGCCACTTATATCTCCTGCCACGAAGGAGGAAGCACAATGCCTGATGGGTCTCAGGTTCTGGAGGAAGCTGATCCCACACACAGGGGAGCTGCTCTGGCTTATGTCCCAGGTGATGTGAAAGCCTGACAGCCTTGACCAGACCCAGAGCAGAAGAAAAAAACCAAAAACAACAGATGCTTGTCCAGGCCATGATGCAATCAGCCCTGCTGCTTGGGCCATATGATCTGGCAAACCCTATGATAGAAGTTTCCACTGGGGGAAAAATGTGTGGAATTGATGGCAAGTCCTGGGATGACAATCACCACACAGCCCCTGGAATGGACAGTATACATTCACTGTTATCCCCAGGCCTACATTAGCTTTTTTGAGCCATGCTATGTCATCTCTAATGGATAACTGTACAACTTTTTATTTTACCAATTTAGAACTTTTTAAAAGGAATTCACATAGTAAGGTATTTAACATAGTTCCTCATAGATAGTGCTGCTTTATTACTTCTCCATCTGCTTAGTAATCTTTTCTAGAATTTACTAGGAGTTGACATTAAGCTCACTGATCTATAACTTTCAAAACCCTACCTTCTCCTTTTACAAAAGTTGCATATTTTCTACTCTTGCATCCTATTCTTTCTCTGATTAACAGAAGTATTCTTATGTCAAACCTATAAGTTTTTAAGTTACTTTCAGATGTGCTCTTCTGAGCCTAGAAAAAGTAGAAATAACTTGATAGTTTATAATCTAGTTGATCTTTTCTCCTAACTTTGTTTATGCCCTCATAACTATTTCATATCCTGAAAAAGGTTTTCTTTGATAGAAGTAGAAACAGAAGAGTGGGTATTTTTGTACTATCACCAGTTAGTCCTTCAAACTGCCCTCAACTACCACAGAATTTAATGTTATAGTACCCCCACACTCCCCATCATGAGCTGAATCCTGCCAGACCCACCAAGTCATAAGGTCAGATGGGCCCAGCAACACTCCATCAAAATATTGAAATGGTACATTAAAGATCAAACATGGGTGGAACTGGAAGGCTCAAACAAGCTAATAAACAGCTCAGACCTATCACTTATGCAGCAGTACATTTCCCTCAGTTTATGCCTATGGCTCTGGGTTTGGCCATGTATGAGGTGGTAGACAATAAAGGGGAGATAGAGACTGTGGCTGTATGTGTGATTTTGGAGCTTAGGAGAAATTCATCAGATACCCAAGTCTTACTCTTGACACTATTCTAAAGTGCTCCACATTAATATTCTTAAGTTAACTTTTGTCCATAACTTGTTAACTCTTGTTACAACTCTTAGCCACCTTGGCATCTGGTGACCCTAATATCAGCCAAGTCCTTACTGCCTTGAGATATCATATTTCAACTATGATACAATGCCTCCTGACTTAGGATATGACCTGTAACCACTGACCCTTGACAACTGGCCTTGGTTTCACATCCTTGGTCACTCGTCTTGCCTCCTAGGTAGTATTTGCAGTCCATTTACCTCTTTTTGGCTTTTACCTCTGACTTGTCCTCAATATCCTGAAATTGATGAACTGCTTGGTTCTCAGAGTAACTCTACAATGACTGAGTCACAGCCTCTTCCAAAGACTGGAAAAAAAAAAAGGTTTTTTTTGTTGTTGTTGTTGTTTCACTACCAACAGTTTCAATAAGTGACGAGTAATCAAAGAATCTCTTGGAACTTTATAGAATCATACAGACATTTAACTTTTCCTAATGTTTGTGTGCATCAAAAAGCATGGACAGTGCTTCTTTATTTTTACCACTCACCGAGCAGTATTTTAGTAAACATCAGATACACTCAATATTGAAATAAAACATAGCAGTTAGAGAGCTCTCTATAAGGCAAAGGGCAGAATCCAGAAGCATGTGCCCCTGCCATCAGAAGTAAGGGAGGATAGACAACTGACAGGGATGCATCAAGAATTATTTGTGGGCAGGAGTTAGAGGTGTGATGGATAGAAACCAAATGAAAGTCTTTTTTTTCTAGTACATAAAGATTATTGGGAGAGACTTGATAGGCATAGGAGCCATAGTTGGCTGGTCTGGTCAGGGACCTCAGCCTGGCATGTCAGTCTCAATGCTTTAATTCAATTCCTATTCTTACAATGGGTTTACTCTTTGAAGCTAATTCTTGATATTGCTCCTCCGACCAATGCTCATAGTTTCTCTTATCTATACTCTATACTGATTTCCTTTCTTTTGGGTATATAACCAGCAATGAGATTGCTACATCATATGATAGTTAAACTTTTAGTTTTTTGAGAAACCTCCAAACTGCTTTCCATAGTAGTTGTATTAATTTACATTCCTGCTAATAGTGTACAAGTATTCCCTTTTCTACACATCCTCACCAGCATTTGTTATTGCCTTTCTTTTGGGTATAAGCCATTTTAACTGGGGTGAGATGACATCTCATAGTTTTCATTTACATTTCTCTAATCAATGATGTTGAGCACCTTTTTCTATGCCTGTTTGACCTTTGTCTTTTGAGAAATGTCTAATTCAAATCTTTTGCCCATCTTTTGATCAGTTTAGCTTTTTTTCTAGAAGTTGAGTTCCTTATATATTCTGGTTATTAATCTTGTCAGAGGAGTAGTTTGCAAGTATATTCTCATTCTGTGGGTTGTCTCTTCCCTTTGATTGTATCATTTGCTATGCAGAAGACTTTTAATTTAATGTAATCCCATTTGTCCATCTTTGCTTTGGTTGTCTGTGCTTGTGGAATAGTGCTCAAGAAGTCTTTGCCCTGACCGATGTCCTGGAGATTTTCCCCAATGTTTTCATAGTCTGTAGTAGTTTCATAGTCTGAAGGCTTTGATTTAAGTATGTAACTCATTTTGATTTTCATTTTTTGTATATGGTGAGAGATAGGGGAGTAGTTCCATTCTTTTGCATATGGATATCCAGTTTTCCCAGCACCATTTATTGAAGAGACTGTCTTTTTCCTAGCATGTATTCTTGGCATCTTTTTCAAAAATGAGTTTACCATAGGTGTGTAGAATTGTTTCTGGGCTCTCTATTCTGATCTATTGGTCTATGTCTGTTTTTATGCCGCTACCATGCTGTTTTGTTTGCTAAAGCTCTGTGGTATAATTTTGAAGTCAAGTAATGTGGTTCCTTCAGTTTTGTCCTTTTTGCTTAGGATAGCTTTGGCTATTCTGGGTCTTTTGTGATTCCATGTAAATCTTAGGATTTTTTTTCTTTTTTCATGAAGAATGTCATTGGTATTTTGACAGGGATTGCATTGAATCTGTAGATTGCTTTGGGAAGTATGAACATTTTAACAATATTGATTCTTGCAATCCATGAACAGAGTATTTTTCCACTTTTTTTTTGTGTGTCCTCTTTAAATTTTCTTCATTGGTGTTTTATAGTTTTCATTATAGAGATTTTTCACTTATTTGGTTAAGATAATTTCCAGGTATTTAATCTTATGAGTGGCTATAATAAATGCAATTGCTTTTCAAATTTTTTTTACGTTGTTCATTGTTGGCATATAAAAATGCTACTGATTTTTGTATGTGGGATTCTACATCTTGCAACTTTACCAGATTTCAGTCATAAGTTTTCTTGTGAAGTCTTTAGGTTTTTCATCAGCAAACAAGGATAATTTGACTTTTTCCTTTCCAATTTCCATGTCCTTTATGCCTTTCTCTTGGCTGACTGCTCTAGCTAGGACTTCTAGGAATATGTTGAATAACAGTGGTGACAGTGGACATCCTTGTTGTGTTCCAGATTTTAGAGAAAAGGCTTTCAGTTTTTCCCCATTCAGTATGATATTAGCTGTGGGTCTGTCATATGACTCTTATTATGTTGAGGTAGGTTCCTTCTATATCCAGTTTCTTTAGGGTTTTTATTATGAAGGGTTGTTAAGTCTTATCAAATGCTTTTTCCACATCAACTGGAGAGATCATATGGTTTTTTATCACTATTTCTGTTGATATATCATTTTATTTATTTTGCATATCTTGAACCATCTTGCATCCCAGAGATAAATCTCACATGGTCATGATGAATGGTCTTTCTAATGTATTGTTGAATTTGTTTGCCAATATATTTTTTAGGACTTTTGCATCAATATTCATCAGATATTGGCCTGTAGTTTTCTTCTGATGATATGTGTTTCTCTGGTTTTGGCACTACTAGCCTCATAGAATGAGTTTGGAAGTATTCCCTTCTCTATTTATTGGAATAATTTGAGTAGAATTGATGTTAGTTATTCTTTAAATGTTTGGCAGAATTCAGCAATAAGCCATCAGCTCCTGGGCTTTTCTTTTACTGGAAGACGTTTTATTATGGCTTTGATCTTGTTACTTGTTAGTCTATTCAGGTTTTGAATTTCTTCCTGGTTCAATCTTGGTAGGTCATATGTATCTAGGAATTCATCAATTTCTTTCAGATTTTCCAGTTTATTGGCAGATAGTTGCTCATGGCAGTTACTAATGATCCTTTGAATTTCTGTAGTATCAGTTGTAATGTCTCCTTTTTCATTTCTGATTTTATTTATTTGGATCTTTTTTCCTTAGTCTAGCTAAAGGTTCGTTTTTAACTTCTCAGAAAACCAACTTTCTGTTTTATTGATCTTTTATATTTTTTTCACTTATTTCTGCTCTAGTTGTTATTGCTTCTAATTTTGGATTTGGTTTGCTCTTTTCTCATTCAGGATGTATCATTTAAAGTTTTTCCTCTTTTGGATGTAGGGACTTATAGCTATAAACTTCCCTCTGATTACTGCTTTTGCCATATCCCACAGGTTTTGGTATGTTGTTTCTATTATCATTTGTTTCAGGAAGGTTTTCAGTTTCTTTAACTTCTTCATTGACCCACTCATCATGAGAAACATTGTTTAATTTCTATATATTTGTATAGTTTCCCAAATTCCTCTTGTTTTCAGTTTTATTTCACTGTGGTCAGATAAGGTGCTTGATATTTCAATTTTCTGAAGGTTTTGTGACTTGTTTTGTGACCTAACATGGTCTATCATTGAGAATGATCTGTGTGCTGAGGAAATGAATGTGTACTTTGCAGCTCTTGGATGAAATGTTTTGTAAATATCAGATCCATTTGCAACATAATGCAGATTAAGTCTTTGATTTTCTGTCTGGAATATCTGTCTAATGCTGAAAGTAGGGTGTTGATGTCTCCAACTATTACTGTATTAAGGTCTATCTCTCTAGTTCTAATATTTCCCTTATATATCTAGGTACTCCCATTATTTTAAGTCCATATATATTTAAAATTGCTATATCCTCTTGCTGAATTGACCCCTTTATCATTATATACTGACCTTCTTTGTCTCTTAGTTTTTCTTCAAATCTATTTTGTTGTAAGTATAGTGACTCCTGGTTTTATTGTTTCCATTGGCATGAAATTGTTCTTTTTATTTTCAGCCTCTGTGTATCTTTATAGGTGAAGTGTGTTTCTTGTAGGCAACAGATCAATGGGTCTTGTTTTTTAATCCATTTAGCCAGTCTATGTCTCTTGATTGGAGAGTTTAGTTCACTTACATTCAATATTATTGGTAAAGACTTACTCCTGTCATTTTGGTATTTTCTGGTTGTTCTATGGTATTTCTTTCCTGTCTCCCTCTAGTGAAGATGATTTTTCTCTGATATAATTTAGTTTCTTCCTTATTTTTTGTGTATCTGTTGCATGTTTTCTGGTTTGAGGTCACCACAAGGCTTGCATAAACATGCAAGCAAAGAGAACTAAAAATTAATCTTAAGTTTGTCCCCTCACTTTAACTTTTTGCTTTTATTTGTATCTTATTGTACTGTTTCTTGAAGTTGTCATTATTTTTGATTAGTGTTTCTACTTAGCATAAGAGTAGTTTATACAGTTAGTGTTTATAATAGTGTTTTTCTGTGTACTTACTATTACCAGTAAGTTTTGTACCTTCAGATGATTATTTACTGTTCATTAATGTCTTTTTTCTTTCTGATTGAAGTATTCCCTTTAGCATTTCTTATAGGATGGGTCTGGTATTGATGAAATACCTTAGATTTTATTAGTCTGGGAAGGTTTTTATTTCTCCATGTTTGAAGAATATTTTTGTTTGATGTACTATTCTAGGGTAAAAGGTTTTTCCTTCAGCACTTTAGCTGGTGGTGAATGCTGGCAGGACTGTTATTTCCTTCAAGGTTCTCTTCTGGCCCAGGGTGTCTCTAGAAATGTTGTCTGGGGGACTAAGACCTAGAAAGGGGGCCTCTTGACTTTGGTGCCCTAGCCTTCTGTGGCTGAGCTGGTATCCAAGGTACAAGACAAAGTCCTCCCCATTCTTCCTAAGTGGAAGGAAGGGGTCTCTTTTGGAGCTGTGAGCTGTACAGCCTGGGATTAGGGGAGGGGTGATGCTAGCACTCCCTTTGCTGCCCCAGCTGGTGTCTCAGTAGGTGGTGTACCCCAGAGAACACTGTCTCTGGGCCTAGTTCAGCTCTACTACTTGCCTACAGGTTGCAGTCATTATGGCCTAGACTGCCTTTCAAGTTTACTTGGAGACCAAGACCACTTAAGCCCTTGGTGGTAAGGTTTGTGGGAAGTCAAGTTCAGACTTCTGGGATTGGGGATTCTCCTCTGGCTAGGGGTGGTTTAAATGCTCCCTTCGTGGGTGTGGATCAGCTGAGTTTGGTTCAGGTTTCCTTTCTGCTCTAACAAAACATCACTGAGTTCATTGCCTCACAATTACTGTTCTCCCTCCCTCAGCACTCAGACACTCCACACCACATAGGTGTTTCTGGGGCTAGGGGAGAGGTGATGGTGGTGATTTAGGACAGTTTCTCCAATTCTTCAGTGCCTCTTTCAGCAATATGAAGTTAAAACCAGGTACTCAGAGGGCTCAGCTGACTCTTTTGGTTCTTTATAAAGATGTTTTTTTCTGTGTAGATAGCTGTTAACTTGGTATCTTTGAGGGGTAAGAGATGATTGGTGGAACTTTCTATTTCATCATCTTGCTCTGCTTCCACCTATGTTATTTTTCCCTCTGAAAATAGCCACTCTACTTCGTAAGCCATGAACCTTAATCATATTAGACTTTTCCTCTCCCTTCTGCTACATTCAAGTTTTACTAATTCTACCTCTTCCACCATTGCTCCTCAACCTTCATCCAGGCTATCATAATCTCATGCCTCAGTTACTAAAGATGCTCCACCATGGCTTCCTGCCTGTTTCACAGATCTGAAGTTAATCCTGATGAGCAACGTGGAGGCTTGGAAGAATGCTTAGAGGACCTCCTGAGTGAGGCAATCAAGGCCCCACACCCCTGCTACCTTTTCTAAACTCATCTTCCATCAGGTGCCCCCGTGAGAACTGCTTTCTCCATCCTGTTACAATTATCCACTTTTATGTGTGGTGATCCTTTCCTTTGGGGTGCCCTCAACCACCTCTACCCCATTTTTTCTACCTTGGGTCTCCTTTAAAGTATCATTTCTTCTGGGACTTTTCCTTATTTCCTTCATTGACACCAGTGCTTTCCCCCACACCTCCCTATTCCATTATAGCATTTATCACAAAGTATTCTGATAAATGGTTTACATATTTTAAAATGTAAGGGCTCAAACATATTTACCCCCTGTATCCCTATTGGATTAATTGATGTCCAACTAATATAGAATGTAGGGATGTAGCAGGAACTTAATGAAAACTGAATCAATGAGTCTAACCTAAGCACTCTTGCCCTGGCTTCTATTCATTGACTTAAAGCCCTGAAACCATATGAAAAGTATGTATATATTGTTTAGGATGTTGGGACTCTATTTTTATTGAAACACCACTGTGATAGTCTCTTTCATGTCCTTTGTAATCCCACAGTTAGATAGCAGATACCAAAAGAAATTCAGAGAACCAGATCCAGGACTCTTGGGATCCGGGCAGATCAAGAGCGTAAGAAAGGATAAGAATGTAGAGAAAACAAAGGATGTATGAAGATAGCAGTTACTGTCTGGGAGATTTCCACCTCCATCCAAAAGAGTCAGGGAAGTGTTGGGGGGGATGGTAATTTCTTCACTTTCAGCCTAATGTCAAGGGAGCTTCCATAGTACCATTGAAAGATGTGGGAAGACATAAGACTAATGTGGGACTCACTCCTGGGAAAGCTGAAGCTACCTGTGGCACAGGGACAGAGACTGCTCTAAGGTCAATCTGCACCCCCTAGACTCTGTTGAGACTAGAGATGGGAGTATTTCCTGGGGCCAGAAGTAGGAGGGAGACCGATGCTCAAAGGTGGTATGAAACCTGCTATATTAGTCTGTTCTCATGCTGCTAATAAAGACACACCCAAGGCTGGGTAATTCATAAAGGAAAGAGGTTTAATAGACTCACAGTTCCACATAGTTGGGGTAAGCCTCACAATCATGGTGGAAGGCAAAGGAGAAGCAAAGCCTCATCTTACATGATGGCAGATAAGAGCTTGTGCAGGGCAACTCCCACTTATAAAACCATCAGATCTCAGCCTTATTCACTATCACGAGAATATGGGTGAAACCGCCCCCATGATTCAATTATCTCCACCTGGCCCTGCCCTTGACATGTGTGCATTATTACAATTCAAAGTGAAATTTGGTTGGGGACACAGCCAAACCATATCACCTGCCCAAGAGCTTCTGCCACAGATCTAGAAAATTTGAGAGCAAGGATCTAAAATCTAAACCTTAAGAAGAGGTGCCAAGAAGCCATGTAAAGAGAATGTGTATGGTCCACATCACAAATACTGTAGGCTCAGGTGGTGCTCAGTAAGACGCTCCAAAGCCCCAAGGACAAGGAAAGGACACTCAACTCTAAACATCTGCCACAATTAGAACATAAGGCCAGCTCCAGAAGGACTTTCCTATGACTTTACTTCCCTCCTTCCCTTTTTTTTTTTTTCACCCAGACTGCAGTGCAGTGGCACAATCTCAGCTCACTGCAAGCTCCGTCTCCCAGGTTCATGTCATTCTCCTTCCTCAGCCTCCCGAGTAGCTGGGACCACAGGTGCCTGCCACCACGCCTGGCTAATTTATTTTTTATTTTTTATTTTTTATTTTTAGTAGAGATGGGGTTTCACCATGTTAGCCAGATGGTCTTGAACTCATAACCTTGTGATCCGCCCACCTTGGCCTCCCAAAGTGCTGGGATTACAGGTGTGAGCCACCGCATCTGACTCCCTCTTTCCCTTTTTGAACCTTTCACACAAGCAGGCCCAAACTGAGAAAGAACACACTACAAATAAAGTTTGGAGTTCAGGTTAATTTCTTAGATATTCTGACTTCTAAATGAAACCTATGCTTTAACATAAAGTGACTACAGACATAATATTTAGGTGTGAAGGAATCTGTTAGGATTTACATCCTGGGAAATAGGATCTGTTAGGATTTACGTCTAGGTACAGGGGGAAAATGTTCCCAGTGATTATACTGTAAAGGAATAGTGAGATAAAAACCAAGTTTTAATGTGGCTAAGACATAAGTTGCACTTACTCACTTCCTGAGGATCCATGACTTTCTATAGATTTCCAAAGGGATCTGCGATGAAAGAGAAGGTTAAGAACCAACTTGTGTTCTTTATAGAGCAGGGGAATGAGCTGAAACATGTTTATGTGTAAAGAGGACCTAAATAAATGTCTCCTGCTTCCAGCCTAGGTCTGAGACCAAAGCCTTAAAAGTTTTAAACATTCACTGGACATACAATTCTGCATCTAACAAAATCAGATTTTTATATACTTTCACCTTTCTTCCCCCTATGAGCAATCTCAGGGCTGCAGACCGATTGGAAACAGAGGAAAGGGGAGAAAAAAGAAAGGGTCTGGTTTTCTCCTAGCAAAGCAGACAAGGATCATGTGTCTCCATAATGAGACTCCAGTACTTGCTAAGCCATAGCCCCACTCGCTGCCAACCACATATGTCTACACATTTGATAGACTACAGGCTTCATTTGTACAGGAGTCCCTAATTACCCTTGACAGGGCCAGAAACCCCAAGGCTTTCAGGCTCAAAGAGGCCGGGGGTTCCTGAAGGGCTGGTCAGCCCGGGGGAGTTGTGTCCTGTGCTTTAATGGCCTGGCTCATGGCTGGGGGTGGAAGCAGTTTGTGGATGAATTTCTCCTTGTAAGGATACAGAAGAGAAGTTTGAGGTCTCTGATAACCACCCTGCTCCTGGTGGTAGAAGAAGGAAGGATTATACTGAAGTGGAATGGGGTACAAACCTGGCTCCATAGATGATCTTTCACTCATTAATTGGAAGAGGAAAGATAACTGGCAGAAAGTATCACAATGATTTCTTCAAATAAATGAAGACTTTACAGCATGGTTGTTTGCATCTTCTCACGTTTGTCTGTAGCACATTCTCCCCCAATCCTCATACCAACTTCTAGCCTTTTCTCTTTTTGGTATGGCATTACTTGCTTGTGTCTCCTAGTGAATCTTAAAAGTAGATAATTTCTGGGTGTAAAAATTTGAATAAGACCATCATGGTATCTGGCTTGTGGGTACGTGTGGTGTAATTATTTGCTGAATGTCTTTTCTTTCCTGTGGATAAATAAGCACTAAATAAGACACTGCGTTGGAGATACCAAGACTGAAATATAATCCCTAACTTCTAGAAGCCGCAACCTCTGGGGAGTTCAGACAAGTAAACAGATGAGTATAAGGCATGACATGAATATATGGTGACATGGAAGCATGGGCAAAGTGCACCCAACCAGACAGGGTGATCAGGACAACTTCCATAAGAAGGTGAGGTATGAATTAATGCCTAAAGGAGTGGGGAACGTGAGCTAGGCCAATTGCAGGAAGAAAGGGCCACCAATGAAGAAGAGAGTATAAGCTAGGATACATCCCAGGAAAGAGCCAGATGTTCAGTGAGACTAGAGCACATAATGAATGAGAGGAGAGGCTTAAGAAGATGTTGGGGCCCAATCATCAGGAAGGGGTAGCCAGGTGATATGGGGCTTTGGTTGTGTTCAAGCACACATTTCTATTTGCTTCTCTGCCTTCCCCTTTATCATAGGGATTGAAGACCTAAGAACTACACTTCCCAAATTCCCTTGCCCCCAAATTGATGTTGTACATCAATCAGATGCACTCATGTGAGAGTTGGAAGGCAGAAACAAGGTGAACGTCATATTCTCCGGCAGTTATAACAGATACAAGGGTTTCAGCAATTACGAGTTTTTGTGACAGACTTTGGGTTCCCATGATAGGAAGTTACAATTCCTTCTAGAGACTGTGGAGGAGTTGTGAAGCTAGTCAAGCTAAGCTAGAGAAAGGAAGACAGTGAGGAGGCTACTACTACAGTTAAAATGAGGAGAGGAGACCCTGAAATAATACAATGACTGTTGTAATGGGGCATAAAGGGCAAATGGAAGGGTCAAGGGTTCTATCGGCATGGAAATGTTTACAAACACTGAAAAATGCTATTCATAGAATAAAATTAGTATTGCATTAGCAAGAGCAGCATTTGATTATGCTTAGCCTGGAATTATCTCTTGTATCTGAGCCAAAAGGAGATTCTGGGGAAGTCTTTTGGAGGAAGTGAAATATATTTCCTTGGTTCTTGACAAATGAGAATGCTGTAGATGATTCCCTTTGTCCTCCTTCCACCTTTAGCATCTATTCTCCTTAACTAGACACTGCTGGATTCTTTCACATATTATGAAAGCTTCCCCATAACCTACATGAGTAGGCATTTTCAGCCACTTACAAGACACATAATAGCTCTCCCACGGTTACCCACTTAGAAGACAAATCAAAACGGGATCTCCTAACTCTAAGCCAAACATGTACACTTTCCAGTTTTTCAATCCCATCACAAAAAATATAAGATTTATGTAAGTTTATACCAAGGAGATCTGCTGGGGTGGACTGGAAGGAGGTGGAAGAGGGTTGGGGCAGGGGAGTCTGTGTGCCTGTGGAGAAATTTTATTGATCTTGCAGAACAATCTATTCCTCTCCCACACAGTACCTTTGCCCTATCATATCTGAAGTTCCACACATAGGAATTTACTTCTTTAGGCTATCTACTTATATAAAGTGCTTAAAAATCAGTATGACAAAGACCAGTAACATAACTTAACATGCAAAAAATCATGAACAGTTTCCACTGGCCAAGCTTAACCAGAGCCAGAGGATAAAAACTGTATGTCATCCATACTGATCAACCTTTTGGGATATAGGGCAGACAGAAGCTAGGTGGAGAGTGGATTTGGAAGAATGAATGGATGATACCTAGCACAGTTCATTTAATCCTGCAGATTTCTCTGAAGAGTCCCTTCCCTTAAACTCTCCTTAATTACCACTTTATATGTGCTAAAACAGGGCAAATACATATATACACATTTTTCATAAAACTTTCATTTCATAAAATATCCTGAATCTGCTTTTATTTTTAAACTTTTAAAACCTTAATTGTGGTGAAATATATTTAATGCAAAAATGGCTAAGATGGTAAGTTTTTAAAATTTCAACTGTTATTATAGATTAAAGGGTACACATGACAACTTGTTACATGAGTAAATTGTGTGACACTGAGGTTCAGGGTTCTAATGATCCCATCACCCAGACAGTAAGTATAGTACCCAACACATGGTTCTTCAGCACCCAACCCCGTTTGCCTCCCCCAACTAGTGGTCCCCAGTGTCTATTGTTCCCATCTTTATGTTCATGTGTATTCAGTGTTTAGCTCCCACTTGTGAGAGCATGTAGTATTTCATTTTCTTACATTTGGTCACTTAGGATAATGGCCTCCAGCTCCATCCATGTTGCTGCAGAGGACATGATTTCACTCTTTATGGCTGCATAGTATTCCAATGTATATATGTACCGTGATGGGCAACTAAGGTTGATTCCATGTCTTTGCTATTGTAAATAGCACTGCAATGAACATACGGGTGTGTGTGTCTTTTTGATAGAATGAATTATTTTCCTTTGGATATATGCCCACTAGTAGGATTGCTGGATCCAATGGTAGTTCTATTTTAAGTTCTTAAAAGAAATATCCAAATTGTTTTCCACAGTGGCTGAACTAGTTTTCATTGCTATCAACAGTTTATAACCACTCCCTTTTCTCTGCAGCCTTGCCAATGTTTAAATCATGATTCTGACTAGTGTGAGATAGTGTCTCATTGTGGTTTTGATTTGCATTTCTGATTAGTTATGTTAAACACTTTTAAACGTTTGTTGGCTTCTATGTCTTCTACACCAATGTACAAAAATCAGCATTTATACACACCAGTAATGTTCTAGCTGAGAACCAAATCAAGAACAATCTCATTTACAATAGCCATAAAGAAAATGAAATACCTAGGCATTCATCTAACCAAGTTGGTGAAAGATCTCTACAAGGAGAACTATAAAACACTGCTGAAAAAAATCAGATGACATTAAAAAAAATGGAAAAATATTTCATGCTCACAGATTAAAAGAATCAATAGTTAAAATGGCCATGCTGTCCAAAGCAACTTACAGATTCAACACAATCCGTATCAAAATATCAATGATGTTTTCCAGAGAATTAGAAAAATCAATTCTAAAATTCCCCTGGACTCAAAAGCAGCCCAAATAGCCAAAGTAATCCTAAGCAGAAAGAACAAAGCCAGAGGCATCACATTGCCTGACTTCAAACTATACTATAAAAACTACAGTAATCAAAACAGCATGGTACTGGTACAAAAGATACATAGACCAGTTGACCAGAATAGAGAACCCATAAATAAACCCACACACCTACCTGGTATTTGACAAAATCAACAAAAACAATGCAGGAAAGGACTCCCTATTTGATAAATGGTTCTGGGAAAACTGTCTAGCCATATGCCAAAGAATGAAACTGAACCCCTACCTCTCACTGTATACAAAAATCAACTTAAGATGGATCAAAGATTTAATGCAAAACCTCAAATCCTGGGAGAAAACCTAGGCGATACCCTTCTCAACACAGGCTTTGGCAAAGAATTTATGACTATGTCCCCAAAAGCAATTGCAACAAAAACAAAAATTGACAAGTGGGACCTAATTGAAGACCACCTGCACAGCAAAAACAGTTACCGTCCAGGTGCAGTGGCTCACACCTTTAATCCCAACACTTTGGGAAGCCAAGACAGGCAGATTACAATGACAAGAGTTCGAGACCAGCCTGACCAACATGGTGAAACCCTGTTTCTACTAAAAATTCAAAAATTAGCTGGGCATGGTGGTACACACTTGTAATCCCAGCTACTTGGGAGGCTGAACAGAGTAAACAGCCTACAAAATAGGAGAAAATATTGAAACTATGCATTTGACAAAGGTCTAATATCCAGAATCTACAAGGAACTTAAACAAATTTAAAAAACATCCAGTCAAAAATGAGCAAAGGACATGAACAGATGCCTCTCAAAAGAAAGTTTTAAGCATAACATTCAGTGACATTAAGTACATTCACATTGTTCTACCATTGCCACCATTCATCCCTAGAAGTTTTTTCGTATTGAAAGACTGAAACTCTGTACCTATTAAATAACTGCCAATTCCCTCTCCCTCCAGCCCAGAGCATCTGTTCTTTCTGAATTTAACTACTCTACCTCATAAGCAAAATCAAACAATTTATCATTTTATGACTGCCTTATTTCACTTATCTCCAAAATACTTCAGATTGTAGCAAGTATCAATTGCCTACTTTCTTCAGGCTGAATAATATTATACCATATATGTATATTTTGTATTTGTTCACCTATCAATACTTGGGCTGCTTCCACCTTTTGGCTATTGTGAATATGTTGCCATTAACATGGGTATACAAATATCTCTTCAAGACCATGCTTTTAATTCTTTTGGGCATATACCCAGGAGTAGAATTGCTAGATCATATTACCTTTCTATTTTTTGAATATCCACACTGTTTCTCATAGTGGCTGTACCATTAACATTCCTACTAGTAGTGCACATGGTTCCAGTTTTTCTAAACCCTTACCACTTATAAACACTTAACATTTACTTTGTTTGTCATTTTCTCATAGTAGTAATTCTAGAGGATATGAAATGGCATCTCATTGTGATTTGTATTTCCCAGATTATAAGTGATGTCGAGCATCTTTTCATGAGCTTATTGGCTATTCATGAATCTTGAAGGAAATGTTTATTCAAGTCTTTGACCATTTTTGAATAGGGTACTGAGATGTATGAGCTCTTTATATATTCTACATATAAGCCCTTTATCAGATATGATTTTCAAATGTCTTCCCATGCTATGAGTTACCTTTTTATTCTGATTAAGTCCTTTGGTGCTCACAAGTTTTTAATTCTGATACAGTCCAATCTATCTTTATATTTGTTGCCTGTGTTTTTGGTATTATATCCAATAAAATGTTACCTAATCCAATGTTATGAAGCTTTTACCCTATGTTTTATAATTTTAGTTTCTGTGTTTAGGTATTTGAGCCATTTTGGGTTAATTATTATGTATACTATAAATATCCAAACTCACTTTTGTTGCATGCTGATATTCGATGTTCCGTCCTTTTCTAGTTTCATTCCTTTGTGATTGGAAAAGATACCTTATATGTAAGAGATTTGTCTCAAACTTATCGAAGACTTATTTTGTGGCCTAACTTACTGTCTATTCTGGAGAATTAAAGTTCTATGTGTACCTGAAAAAAATGTACAACTTGCCTTTGGGTAGAATGTATATGGTGGTTAGGTCCAAATGGCCTATATGTTGTCCAAGTTTTCTATTATCCTACTTGTCTTCAGTACGGTTGTTCTATCCATTACCAAAAGTGAGATACTGACATCTCCTACTATAATTGTAAAGCTATCTATTACTCCCTTCAATTCTGTCAGTGTTTGCTTCATATATTTGAGAACTCTGATGTTTGGTACACTGGTATAGAATTATTCTATCTTAATGAATTGCCCCTTTTATCATTGTTTAATGTTTTTCTGTCTTTTAGCAGTTTTTAGCTACCATAACATTTTGTCTGGTATTAACATAGCCAATCTTGCTTTCTTTTGGCTACTACTTGCATGTAATATCTATCTACTAATTTTCAACCTATACTTGTATATCCTAAAGTGAATTTCATTTACGCAGCATATACTTGGATCCTGTTTGTCTCTTTAAAATAAATTCTGCCAATATCTATCTTTTGGAGAATTTAATCTATTTACATTTAAAGTAATTACTTATAGAGAAGGACTTTTACCATTTTGGCATTTTTCTGTATGTCTTATAGCTTTTTTTAAACCCTAATTTCTTCCTTTCCTAACTGCCTTTGTGTTTAGCTGACTTTTTTTTTTTGTAATGTCTTGATTCCATTTTTTTTTTTTTTTTTTTTTTTTGAGATAGGTTCTCCCTCTGTCACCCAGACTGAAGTACAGTGGCATGATCACAGCTCACTGTAGCCTCAACCTCCTGGGCCCAAGCAACCCTCCCTTCCTTAGACTCCTGAGCAGCTTGGACTACAGGTGTGACACCACACACAGTTAATATTTTCTTACATTTTATAGAGATGGTCTTACTATGTTGCCCAGGCTGGTCTTGGACTGCTAGATTCAAGCAATTCTCTTCCCTCAACTTCCCAAAATGCTGGGAGCCCAGGCATGAGACACCACACCTGGCCTTGATTTCTTTCTCACTTTCTTCTATATTCTATATATAGTTATTGTGGATATTATGGTATATCTAACATCCTAAAGTTATAACAATATATTTTAAACTGAAACCAACAACTTTAATTACATACAAAAACTCCTTTACAACTCCTCATGCCTGTAGTTTGATATCACAAATTACATCTTTATATATTATATACCCATTAACATAAGATTAATAATCATTTATATTAGTATCAAATTTGATAAAAGAATTGAAAATTGAGCTTCAAACCCAAATTTTAATAATACAGTTTTTTGTTTCTCCATGTATTTACCTTTACTGAAGAATTTTGTATTTTCACATGGCTTTGAGGGTACTGGCTGTAGTAGTGTCTTTTCATTTCAACTTAAAGAACCCTTTATCATTTACAGGGCAGACCTAATGGTAAATGAATTCTTTTAGGTGCTTGGTGATATCTCATACTGCCCTTAGAGTTGGTTCACTTTTCTTTTTTCTTTTTGCTCTTCAGACTAAATAATCTCAAATGACCTGTCTTCAAATTCACTAATTCTCCTGCCTGTCTACTATTGAACAACTCCACGAATTTTTCAATTCAGTTACTGTATTTTTAAGCTCCAGGGGTTTTTTTTGGCTATTTTTGTAACTTTTATTGCCATTCTGTTTGTTTATATATAGTTTTCTTGTTTCCTTTAGTTGTCTGTCTCCTGTTAGCTCTTCGAGCGTATTTAAGACGGTTATCTTTAAGTCTTTGTAAAGTAAGTTTAAACATTATTTCTTTAGAGTCAGTTTCTAAAGATTTTTTCTTGAAAGGTCTGTTTTCCTGTTTCTTTACATCCATTGTAGTCTTTTGTTGAAAATCAGGTACTTAGAACAAAAATAGCTATCTTTTCAACCCTTTTCAGACTGGCTATCTGTAGGGGAAGCCCTTCACTGGTCAGCCAGTCTAGGGTGATGACTAAGACTCTTCTCAGGTCTTTCCAGGGAATTTAACTTTTTGGATCTGTGCATGTGCTTTTCCTCCCTAATTCCCCATATCAATGGCTACCTTTAAATATCTTCATTTCCATAAGAGTCTCCTCTCTGCTTCTTCTCAAGGTCTTGAATGTTCTACTGTATTTCTCTGCCCATAAACTCTGTCCCCCAAGAACCTACAGGTCTGCAGCCTCAGCAGCAATCAGGTGCCATGGCACTGACCACCGCTTTTGTAGCAGGATGAGCCGCAGACAAAACTCCTCCGACACAGAGTTAAAGGAGGAAGAGGTTTATTTGGCTGGGAGCATCGGGCAAGACTCCTGTCTCAAGAGCTCAGCTCTCCGAGTGAACAATTCCTGTTCCTTTTAAGGGCTCACAACTCTAAGGGGGTCCGCGTGAGAGGGTCATGATCAATTTGAGCAAGCAGGGGATACGTGACTGGGGGCTGCATGCACCAGTAATCAGAATGAAACAGAACAGACAGGGATTTTTACAATATCTTTCCATACAATGCCTTTCCATACAATGTCTGGAATCTATAGATAACATAACTGGTTAGGTCAGGGGTCAATCTTTAACTACTAGGCTTAGCTCAGGCAGGCCCAGGCCTGGTTTCGGGTCTGGTTCCTTGGTTTCGAGTCTGGTTCCTAGGCGCCAGGCTACCTGCCTTTAGTTTCACTTCTCTTTTTCTGAGTATAAAACAATGAGAGGGTCTGTCTCTCTTCTCTCACTTTCATCCTCCAACCTCATATTCAAACTGTGCAAACTGTTCCCATTAGAGTTCCAAGTCAAGTAAGACAAATCATTTCTTGGATGGTCGCCTCCCCGCCGCCACCCCACCTGACAAGCCAGAATGTTGAAAACAGTTTATCTTCTGTCCCAAGAGAAACTGGGAATTGGATGGCTTCTTCCTTCTGACTGCTCTACCAGACCATGGAGGAACTGGGGCAAAAGTGAGCAAAATTTAACAATTTTCTACCATTTCAGTAAGACTTCCTCTTGGTTGGGCATTCACTTTGTTTCTATAGATTCTCACCTGGTTTCTAGAGCTCACATAAAGCTATTTCAGCCAGCCTATTGTGCATTTGATGTTTTCAGGGAGAATGAGAGACTAGAGCTTCATAGTCCACCATTATGCTGGTGTCACTCACATAAGTAACATTTTATCATAAACTTTTCAGCTACATGCAATTACACTAATTTTTATGAATACATTTTCTTATGATCATATTGTTATGGGATCTCCAGGGTGTCAACGTTCTGGCTGGAAACCTGACTTCTGTGGCCATGGCACCTTTGCCTGTGTTCTTGTCCTGCATCCAGAAAGAATGAGGTACACAGACAAGTGAAGGGTGAACAAGATGAAGATGAGCTTTATTGAGTGTTAACAGCTCAGAGGAGACCTGGAGTGGGTAGCTCTCTCTGTAGGAAGATCATCCATTGAGTGTTCAGTTCTAAGCAGAGAAGAGGCCCTGGAGAAGGGTAGATCTTCTCGGCAACTGGTTCTCCTGATGTCTGCAACTCTCAGTGGAGAGGGTAGCTCCTCTCTGCAACTGGTTGTTCCCTCATCTCCAGCTATCAGCAGAGAGGGTAGGTCCTCTCTAGCTGATTGGCAGGTAATGTCTCTGCCCTCTTCATTCTCTGGCCATCCTCTGCCCTGCTTAGGCTGAGCACAGGGCTTTTATGGACCTCAAAGGGGGAGGGAGTGTGTGCCAATTGGTCCATAGGCAGCCATGGGCAGGTTGGAAAAAGTACCACAAGTTCCCACTGTGGTCCGAGTTCCCACTGTGGTCCGAGTTCCCACTGTGGTCCGAGTTCCCACTGTGGTCCGAGTTCCCACTGTGGCTCATGGGACTGACAGCCAGGCCCCCAGCCTTCAGGCCCTCCCTGTCCTGAAGGTGAGGCCTTACTGGGGACCTACCCCCTTCCACCCAGGAATCAATCTGCCTCCCACTGCCATTCATGACCCCAGGCCCCAACCCTATTCCAAGATTGGAGCAGGTGTGGGAGAAGAGAGAAGCCAGGCAGCAGCAGACATCCCTCAGCCAGAAGGGATGTGGGGAGGGAGGTTGCATGGGCCTTCACAGGCCCTAGAGGGTGCATGCTGCAAAGATGCCCAGGTCCTGCACCTGGGAGGAGGGCTGCACCCGGGGAGCTCCCACCCCACAACTCAGAAGGAATGGGGTTCCTGCTTCTCTCTGGCTCCTGCCAGCTCAGTGGAGTGGGAGGCCCAGGTCTGCAGCCTCAGGCCTGCCAACTGCAGCTGCACCCAGGAGGGGACATCCTGCCTGCTCCTGGCCCCCTCCAAGAGCACAGGGAGGCTCACACCCACAGCTGCAGTTTGGGTGGCTGTAGCTCTGCCCAGTAGGGCGGGTCTCCTGCCTATTCCATAGAGCAGGAAACCTGGGTCTGCAACCACGGTTTGAGCAGGTTCCTGCCCCGACTCGGAAGGGGCAGAGCTCCCGCCAGCTCCACAGAGTTTGCAGCCCCAGCCGCGCCCCCGCCCCGCCGCCGCGCCGCACCTTCTAGTTAGCTTGATGGCAGCAGCCACTGCCATCAATATATAATATACATCATTTGTATAACCCGTATTACAAACTGATCTGCTATTATGATTTAGTGTGCAAGAGAGTGCACTTTCTTTGAAGCTGAATATATCTAGACCATACACTGTTTAAGGAAAAAATACTACTAACAGAGCTAATTCTTTATCATACATACTTGTTTTTCAGATGCAAACACTAATTTTTAGTGAAAAAGTTACCACTTAAGATAAACCTATTATGATAGAATTCTTAAAACTGTATTATTCACTATTACTGATTTGTGTTCACTATTCACAAATTAGAATTTTACTAGTATTATGTATTCCATTTAGCATAGAAAGTAGACATTCTGATTGGACCTGGGGTTCTTGACTATGAAGAAATACATTTAGTGTGTAGCAATTAGTTTTTGATGTGTGCTACAAGTAATTTGTTTATATCGCCTTTATACAAGCTATTCAATCTGTAATCCCCTCTGTTATAGAATAATTATCAAGAAAAAATCAGACTAGCATCCAAAAATAAGAGGTAGCCTAAATTTTTACTGCAGCCTCTTGAGCAATGCCAAGTGTTCCATTCACAGCATACGGCAAATTAACAACATAAATATGCTCTCCAGTTAGTCAGCTCATCTACATACTCTTTCCCATGACCCAACACACATGTACATACACGCCCAACATGCAGCTGTACCCTGATCTTTTTATTTCCAAAAGTCTTCTAAAACCTGCCTGTGACATCTTTTCTTTGTTGTCCAAATCCCATTTTCACCTTCCTGCCTACCTATGACTTTTTTTTTTTTTTTTTTTTTTTTGAGACGGCGTCTCGCTCTGTTGCCCAGGCTGGAGCACAGTGGCCGGATCTCAGCTCACTGCAAAGCTCTGCCTCCCGGGTTCACGCCATTCTCTTGCCTCAGCCTCCTGAGTAGCTGGGACTACAGGTGCCCGCCACCTCACCCACATAGTTTTTTGTATTTTTTAGTAGAGACGGGGTTTCACCATGTTAGCCAGGATGGTCTCGATCTCCTGACCTTGTGATCTGCCAGTCTCAGCCTCCCAAAGTGCTGGGATTACAGGCTTGAGCCACCATGCCCGGCCTACCTATGACTTCTTATTCATTTTTCCCTGGGCCCAAACCCATGTAGGACGGAGTTGACCCATGTTCTTTCTCTTTACCACAATATCTTCACATTAAACAAAAAAACTTGTGAAAGGGCCTTATAAATTGGAAAATGCTACGAAAGTAATTTAGTATATATTAGATTCCAGAGTATTAAAATATACAAAGTTATTTACTCCAAGTTTTAAAAAACACGAGGAAAAACACAATAACATCCAAAGCTCCAATAAGCATATTAAGAAGATATGGCCCAGAAACATGTAAGACCTCTGATATTGCCAAGCTCTTGACCAGGAACCATGAGTTTACATCTCCATGCCTGTGAGATTTACCCAGTGCCTCTGGCTGGTGTACTCAGGGGAAGAAATGTAGGTCTCCAAATCTCCCTCAGGAATTTTGATTAGAGGTTTGGCTTATGGACCAAAAGACCAGCTTTCTTCCTGTCTCACTTTGTGTCGGAAACACCCGAAAAGGCAAATCTGACCAAAAGGGGACTCTTATGTTTGGGGTAGGAGGATCAGGGGAAAAAGAAGAGGAAACTTGAATTCTTCTTATAGTAGATATAGATGCCATGTTTTGTTTTGGTGTGTGTGTGTTACTGAGTCTCGCTCTTTCCCCTGGGTTGGAGTGCAATGGCACAATCTTGTCTCACTGAACTTCTGCCTCCAAGGTTCAAGTGATTCTCCTGCCTCGATCTCCCGAGTAACTGGGATTACAGATGTGTGCCACCATGCCTGGCTAATTTTTGTATTTTTTAATAGAGATGGGGTTTTATCATGTTGGTCAGGCTGGTCTTGAACTCCTGACCTGTCTCAGCCTCCCACACTGCTGGAATTACAGGTGGGAGCCACTGTGCCTGGCCTATGTTTATTTCTCTAAATATAAAACTCATGAAACCCTCACAGGTAGAAGTAATTATAATTATGCCTATTTTACTAAAGAGGAAACTAAGGTACCATAGAGCCAAATAATTTGTCCAAGGATATGTGGCCGGTGACTTGGATGGCAGGAATTGAACTCAGGTCTATCTTGTTCTAAAGAACATGGTCTTAATTTTTGCCCCCTGCTTGTAAGGGAGGATGAGTGCTTTACTCTTCTCACTCTTACCTTTCGTCACTGAAATAGTCACTTAGTATCTTTAAATCCAATGAAGGCCCAAATAGAACTAAAAGTCAGTAAATGTGAACTCACTCTTTGCCTGAGCTGTGGCATCTCTCGACTTCCCTGCTCTCAGATATTGGTGTTTCTGATTCTCCTTAGGACACAGGACACAGACAAGGACTTAGACCATTGGCTCCCCAGCTCTCAGGCCTCTTGACTCAGGTGAATTATACCAGCTTTCCCAGCTTTCCAGCTTGCAGACAGCAGGTCATGGGCTATCTTGACATCCGTAATCATGTGAGCCAATTTTTATAATATTTTTGTGGATGTATGTTATACTGGTTCTTTCTTTCCCTGAACTAATACAGGTTTTGGTACTGAAAGAATGGTTCTAGAGGAGAATGAAAATAAGTTTTCTAAACTGGTTCTGGGGTTTCTGAAATTGACTTTCTAATCTCTGGTTAGATTTAAAGACACTAATAACTCTTTTCAGTAACAAAGCGGTGATATTCTATGGCACAAACTATAGAGACACACAAAATATCTGCATTCAATACTTCTAATCAACCACTTATATCAAGGAGCTTGCTTAGCAACAAGGAGTTAAGTGACTCTACATACTTTCAAACATTTTTGACAAACTAAAAAATGGCATTGGGTTGTTGCTGCTAATGCCACAGGACAAAGTGGAAAAAGAAAAGGATGAGCTCAGGGACTCAAATTCCTAGCTCAAGCACTATATAAATGACCTAAGAATTTTAGGTATGCCTAGAGGGGAACCTTATCTCCTGTAGCTACTGGGCTAAATAACTAAAAATCAAATGCAGAGCCTGATCCTAAAATTAGCTGAATCACAATGCAAGTTGAATTCCCAGCTTTGTAGGGTGTCTCCTGTAAAGTTAGGGAATTCCCTGGAAACAAATGGGATCTTATAATTTGGAATGTGGACATGTGGGAAGATTCTGATGAAGCTGGGGAAATTGAGTTCCTAAGTAAGTCCTTTTTCCCAGAAAAAGGAGCCTCCTGATTCCCAGCAATAACAGCCTTTCTCTCTCAATCTGAGATTAACCCTGCATTGCTTGAGGAAATGGTAATGGCCCACCCCGAGGCAGTTACTATGTAAGACAATGCTGGCTCTGCTCCAGACCTACCAATACCCCTCTTTGCTTTTAGACCTCTAACTAGACTCAAGTTCCAGGAAATATCTAAAGGTGAAGTACAAAGTATTACCCAGGAAGGGGCTACACTACACTCAAAAAGAACCTGAGTTTGCTAACTTATATGAACAGAAATCCACAGCCATGTATGGGAATGGGTGTTAAAGGTGTCAGATAATGGTAGAAAAATCTTATGGATCAGACTGAATTTATTGCTATAGACTCACTAAGCAGATTCTGCATTTAATGTTCTGGCTCAGAGTTAGGAAGGGCTCTACAGTTTGATTGGCTGAAATATGAATAATATGATGGCCTACCATGAAAAAATGTAAATGCTCAACCTCTCTTGGTTTAATGTAGAAAAAAGGAATTCAAAGGCATAGGGAGATTGTAATGTTAGTGTGGCTCTCACTTAAGACCTATGCACCCACTCTGGGAGAGTCCTGAAGACCTACCTTTTACTAATATGTTGAGAAATACATTAGTTAGGCGAGTTCCAGTGTCCTTGAAGAACTCTATAATTATCTGTAGGTTAGACCTTTCAGTGGGGACTGTGACCACTCAACTGGAAAACCTAAATGCAATGTGAATAATTGGATTTCACAGTGGCAGGGTCCAAGTGGCAACACTCAATCACCAAAAGCAAGTTGGGAATAATACCATAATGGACAGCAAAGTCAAAGCCACAATCAGAATAGTTGGACTCACACAGACCTGTGGTATTGGCTAATCATAATCCTAGAAATGAAATAGATAGGAAGCCCAGTAAACTTCATCTACATAAGCAAAGTCCTAGATCAAGTACACAAAAGTCTAAGTTGAATAATACAGTCATGATCCTCAATTCCCAGGATTGAGGCAGATTATAGATGTATACCCCTTGAATGAAGGAGAGGCAAGGTCCCCTCAAAGAAGGCCTTCAATACACTACCAAAAATGTACACTGTTAATCTTTCACCCTGCCTTTCCCAAAGGGACTTACCTTTTTTTTTTAACCACTTTACCATACATTGAACAAAAGGAAATCAGAACTTTCAAGAACTACTAGACACTGACTCAGAAATGACATTGATTCCAGAAGCCCAAAACATCACTGTGGCTCTCCAGTAAGAGTAGGGGCTATGGAGGTCGGGTGATCAATGGAATTTTAACTCAAGTCTGTCTTACAGTGGGTCTTGTAGATTCCCAAACCCACCCTGTGTTTATATCCCCAGATTCAGAATACATAAATAAAATACATATACTTAGCAGGTAGTAGAAACCCAACATTGGTTTCCTGACCTGTAGAGTAAGGGCTATTGAAAGACAGGACTAGCTGAATTTCCTAGGCCAACTAAGAATTCCAAAGCCTAGCTGTGGAAGGTGAAAGCATCCACCTTTAAACACGGGGCTTGTAACTCAGTTCACACACTACCAATCAGGTAGTAAAGAGGGCTCACTAAAATACCAATTAGGCTAAAGGCAGGAGGTAAAATAGTCAATCATCTATCACCTGGGAGCATGGGGGGAGGGACAATGATTGGGATATAAACCCCAGGCATTTGGGCCAGGAGTGGGCAACCCCTTTTGGGTCCCCTCCCATTGTATGGGAGCTCTGTTTCCACTCTATTAAATCCTGCAACTACACACTCTTCTGGTCCGTGTTTGTTACAGCTCAAGCTGAGCTTTCACTTGCCATCCACCACTGCTGTTTGCTGCCATCCCAGACCCACCATTGACTTCCACCCCTGCAGATCCAGCGGGGTGCCCATTGCCACTCCTGATCAGGCTAGAGGCTCACCATTGTTCCTGCATGGCTAAGGGCCCAGGGTTCATCCTAATTGAGCCGAACACTAGTTGCTGAGTTCCATGGTTCTCTTCCATGGTTCACAGCTTCTAATAGAGCTATAACACTCACCACATAGCCCAGGGGTTTCATTCCTTGGAATCCATGAGGCCAAGAACCCCAGGTCAGAGAACAAAAGGCTTGCTGCCATCTTGGGAGCGGCCCCCCACATATTGGGAGCTCTAAGAACAAAGACCCCTGGTAACATTTGGTGGCCTCGTATGGGGATTCTCCAAAGCGGTGAGTAATATCAGACCACTTTCACTTGCTATTCTGTCCTATTGTTCCTTAGAATTGGAGGAAAATACCAGGCACCTGTTGGCCAGTTAGAAATGATTAGCATGGCCACCAGACTTAAGACTCAGGTGGGAGGCTTCCTGGGAAAAGGCTTCTAACAACCCCTAACCCTTCTGGGTTGGGAGTGTTGGTCTGTCTGGAACCAGTTTCCACTTTCACAATTTCCTGGGGGAAGCTGAAGGCTGACTAGAGGTAGAAAACTGTCGTCCCGAACTCCCAGAATTGGCCAGTTGGGATCATGGCACAGCCAGAAGTCTCTACTCCAGTCACCCATGCGTATGCCCCTACCTCTTATTCTGACCCATACCTCCTGGGTCCCGATCATGACTTTCCTGAAAGTGTAGCCCCAAAATTCTCCTTACCTCTGAATCTACTTCCTGCAATCTCTGCCTCCTAGGTACTAATGCTTCAGACTTTCACTTCCTCTCCCAAGTATTAGAGCAAGTTGTATCCCCAAAGGGATCTAGGGAAGCTCTATGCTGCATCCTTAGGCATCTAGGCTATGAACCCAGGGAGTCTTGTCCCTGGTGCCCCTCCCAATTTAGGTATATAGCTCTCAACATGGGCAGTTATGTGGGACCTGTTTCCCACCACCCTTGCCAGGGCTCCAAGTTCTACTATGAGTCATGGCCCCAAGTTTGTAAATGACTAGGAGGATTGTTCTCCCATTGTGTAAGATGTTCTTCTCCCCCAATTTCTACCCAACTTACCCCTCTGCAACACAATCACCAAGCCTTGGCTTCTTGGCTAGGGCCTTAGAACTGATGACCCAGTACTTTAACAACTGGAACTATGTCTATGACAACATAATAGATCAGGATGAAAACTAATTGAATAAATTAAAGGGAGCTATATATTCCTATAGTGACAAATGAGGCAACAAGCGAACATCCTTCCACTGTGTTTCCAAAATCCATCTACAAAGAGAGAGAGGGGAAAGAGGCAGAGAGACAGAGAGTCAAAGAGAGAAAAAAAGTAGTAGTAAAGAAGTGTGCCCTATTCCTTTAAGAGCCAGGGTAAATGTAAAACCTATAATTGATAATTGAAGGTCTTCTCCCTGATCCTATAACACTCCAATACTACCTTGTTGTCAGTGTAAACAAGGGTGTAGCGTGAAAACACTGAGACCACTGACAACCGGTAGCCTTCCTATCAAAAATCCTTAATGTAGTAACCCACATATGGACCAAATGCATTCAGTCGGTAGCAGCAACTGCTTTGCTGAAAGTAGAAAAGTAATCTTTAGAGGAAACCTCGCTGTGAGCACACCTCACCAGTTCAGAAGTATCCTGTCAAAAAGCAAAAACAGCTTACTAACTCAAATCTTAAAGTATGGGGCTATTCTGTTAGAAAAAGGTGATTTAACAGTAACCACTGAAAATTCCCTTAACCTAGCAGATTTCCTAAATCTTCTAGGGGATTTAAATCTTCATTACCATATAAAGGTCCAACCAGACCTAAGAGGATCTCCCTTCAAGACAGTATGATAGATGGTTCCCCCTGGGTGATTGAGGAAAAAAAAAAAAAAACACAATGGGTATTCAGTAATTGATAGGGAGACTCTTGTGGAAGCAGAGTTGGGAGAATTGCCTAATAATTGGTTTGCTCAAACGTGCCATCTGTTTGCACTCAGTCAAGCCTTAAACACAGAATCAAAACCCTATCTCAATCCTGACTCAAAAGGTTACCTACACCCTCTCTGAAACGAGTTTGCATAAGAACTGTTTATGAGAATGCATCTTGATGAGGCAGCTGAGTTGTTATGAAATACTCATGAATCCAGCTCAGCTCTAGAACTCACCTCTGAGTACAAAGGCAATGTTGGGCACACTGGTAAAAGACCACTGGAATCTAGCAGCCTGGACCCCTTTCCTTGTGGTCAAGACAGGCAGGAAAAGGGGTGCAGGACTGCTACATTGGTGAGCATAACTAATTTGATAAGCAGAGGTCCGTGGGTGGTTACACACCCTGGAAAGGAATAAGCATTAGGACCACAGAGGAAGCTCTAGGACTAATGCTCATTGGAAAATGACTAGGGGTGCTGGCATCCCTATGTTCTTTTTTTCAGATGGGAAATGTTCCCCCCAAGGCAAAAACGCCCCTAAGATGTATTCTGGAGAACTCGGCCCAGTCAGAGTGCATGTACCTTTTTCCCCCTCAGACTTGAAGCAAATTAAAATAGACCTAGGTAAATTCTCAGATAACCGTGATGGCTATATTGATGTTTTACAAGGGTTAGGACAATACTTTGATCTGACATGGAGACAGATAATGTTACGCTAGATCAGACACTAACCCCAAATGAGAGAAGTGTCACCATAACTGTAGCCTGAGAGTTTAGCGATCTCGGGTATCTCAGTCAGGTCAACAGAGGAAAGAACAATTCTCCACAGGCCAGCAGGCAATTCCCGGTGTAGACCTTCACTGGGACACAGAATCAGAACATGGAGATGGTACCTGCAGACATTTGCTAACTTGCGTGCTAAAAGGACTAAGGAAAACTAGGAAGAAGCCTATAAATTATTCAATGATGTCCACTATAACACAGGAAAAGGAAGAAAATCCTACTGCCTTTCTGGAGAGACTAAGGGAGACATTGAGAAAGCATACCTCTCTATCACCTGACTCCATTGAAGGCCAACTAATCTTGAAGGATAAGTTTATCACTCAGTCAGCTGCAGACATTAGAAAAAACTTCAGAAGTCTGCCTTCTGCCCAGAGCAAAACTTAGAAACCCCTATTGAACTTGGCAACCTCGGTTTTTTATAATAGAGATCAGTCAGGAGGAGCAGGCAGAACAGGACAAACGGGATTAATGAAAGTCCGCAGTTTTAGTCATGGCCCTCAGGCAAGTAGACTATAGGCTCTGGAACAGGGAAAGGCTGGGCAAATCCAATGCCTAATTGGGCTTGCTTCCAGTGCGGTCTACGAGGACACTTTATTTATTTATTGAGACGGAGTCTTGCTCTGTGCCCCAGGCTGGAGTGCAGTGGCACAATCTTGGCTCACTGTAAGCTCTGCCTCCCGGGTTCACGCCATTCTCCTGCCTCAGCCTCCCAAGTAGCTGGGGACTACAGGTGCCCGCCACCACGCCCGGCTAATTTTTCATATTTTTAGTATAGACAGGGTTTCACCTTGTTAGCCAGGATGGTCTCAATCTCCTGACCTCATGATCCACCCATCTTGGCCTCCCAAAGTGCTGGGATTACGGGCGTGAGCCACCGTGCCCAGCCTACAAGGACACTTTAAAAAAGACTGTCCGAATAGAAATAAGCTGCCCCCCCTTCCATGCCCCTTATATCAAGGGAATCACTGGAAGGCCCACTGCCCCAAGGGGCGAAGGTCCTATGAGTCAGAAGCCACTAACCAGATGATCCAGCAGCAGGACTGAGGGTGCCCAGGGCACATGCCAGCCCATGCCATCACCCTCACAGAGCCCTGGGTATGCTTAACCATTGAGGGCCAGGAGGTTAACTGTCCCCTGGACACTAGTGCAGCCTTCTCAGTCTTACCCTCCTGTCCTGGACAACTGTCCTCCACATCTGTCACTATCCAAGGGGTCCTAGGACAGGCAGTCACTAGATACTTCTCCCAGCCACTAAGTTGTGACTGGGGAACTTTACTCTTTTCACATGGCTTTCTAATTATGCCTGAAAGCCCCACTCCTTTGTTAGAGATATTCTAGCAAAAGCAGAGGCCATTATACACCTGAACATAGGAGAAGGAACACATGTTTGTTGTCCCCAACTCGAGGAAGGAATTAATCCTGAAGTCTGGGTAACAGAAGGACAATATGGACAAGTGAAGAATGCCCATCCTGTTCAAGTTATACTAAAAGATTCTGCCTCCTTTCCCTACCAAAAGCAGTACCCCCTTAGACCCAAGGCCTAACAAGAACTCCAAAAGATTAAGGACCTAAAAGCCCAATGCCTAGTAAAACCATGCAGTAGCCCCTGCAGTACCCCAATTTTAGGAGTACAGAAACCTAACAGATGGTGGAGGTTAGTGCAAGATCTCAGGATTATCAATGAGGCCGTTGTCCCTCTATACCCAGCTGTACCTAATCCTTATACTCTGCTTTCCCAGATACCAGAGGAAGCAGAGTAGTTTACAGTCCTAGACCCTTAAGGATGCCTCTTTCTGTATCCCTGTATCTTTAACCTCCTTAAGTTTGTCCCTTCCAGAATCGAAGCTGTAAAACTCCATCAAATGGAGCCGCAGATGCAGCCTATGCCTAAGATCTACCGTGGACCCCTGGACCAGCTTGCTAGCCCATGCTCTGTTGTTGACACCAAAGGCACCCCTCCTGAGGAAATCTCAACTGCATGACCCCTACTACGCTCCAATTCAGCAGGAAGCAGTTAGAGCAGTCATCAGCCAATCTCCCCAATAGCACTTGGGTTTTCCTGTTGAGAGGAGGGACTGAGAGACAGGACTAGCTGGATTTCCTAGGCTGACTAAGAATTCCTAAGCCTAGCTGGGAAGGTGAAAGCACCCACCTTGAAACATGGGGCTTGTAACTCAGTTCACACACTACCAATCAGGTAGTAAAGAGGGCTCACTAAAATACCAATTAGGCTAAAGGCAGGAGGTAAAATAGTCAATCAACTATCACCTGAGAGCACAGTGGGAGGGACAACGATTGGGATATAAACCCCAGGCATTCGAGCCAGGAATGGGCAACCCCCTTTTGGTCCCCTCCCATTGTATGGGAGCTCTGTTTTCACTCTATTAAATCTTGCAACTACACACTTCTTCTGGTCCGTGTTTGTTATGGCTCAAACTGAGCCATAACACCATCCACCAGTGCTGTTTGCCACCATCGCAGACCCACTGTTAACTTCTACCCCTCCAGATCCGGCAGGGTGTCCGCTGTGCTTCTGATCTAGCAAGGCACCCACTGCCACTCCCGATTGACCTAGAGACTCACCATTGTTCCTGCATGGCTAAGGACCCAGGGTTCATCTTAATCAAGTTGAATACTAGTTGCTGGGTTCCATAATTCTCTTCTGTGACCCATTGCTTCTAATAGAGCTGTAACACTCACTGCATGGCCCAAGATTTCATTCCTTGGAATCAGTGAGGCCAAGAACCCCAGGTCAGAACAAAAGGCCTGCCCCCATCTTGGGAGTGGCCCTCCATATCTTGGAAGCTCTAAGAACAAAGACCCACCTGTAACATTATGATGGACAAGGTGAAGTAGAAGCCATTGTAACTGCCTCTACCTAGGAAAATAGAGCATCAACAGCAATATGGCATCCCTGATGGTATTACAGAGATTAGTGCCACCATCAACAACTTGAAAGATGCAGGGATAGTGATTCCCACCACATCCCCATTCAACTTTACTTGGCCCATGCAGAAGATAGATAGATCTTGGAGAATAACAGTAGATTACTGTAAGCTTAATCAAGTGATAACTCCAATTGTAGCTGCTATACCAGATATGATTTCATTGCTTGAGCCAATTAACACATCCCCTGGTACCTGGTATACTGTTATTAACCTGGCCTTTTTATCCATACCTGTTCATACAACTCACCAGAAAGTTTCCTTTCAGCTAGCAAGGCCAGAAATACACTCTCACTGTCCTACCTCAGGGGTCTATCAACTCTTTTGCCCTATGTTATAATTTGGTTTCCAGGGATCTTGACCATCTTTCCCTTCTACAGGGCATTACAATGGTTCATGACATTGACATGCTGACCTAATGAGCAAAAATTAGCAACTATCCTAAGCTTATTCATAAAACATTTACATGCTTTAATGTTTTAAAGAAGGTGAAATAAATCCAACTACAATTCAGGGGCCTTATACCTCAGGGAAATTTTTTAGAGTCTCAGTTGTATATCAAGATACCCCTTCTAAGGTGAAGAATAAGCTATTGTATCTGGCCCGTCTCACAACCAAGAAAGAGGCACAATACCTAATGGACCTGTCTGGATCTTGAAAGCAAGGTATCTCTCATTTGGACATGTTATACTCCAGCCCATTTACCACATTAACTGAAAAGCTGCCAGTTTGGAGTGAGGCCCAGAATTTTTAAAAAAGGCTCTGCAATAGGTCCAGGCAGCTGTGCAAGCTGTTCTACGACTTGGGCCATGTGATCCAGCAGCTCCAAAGGTGCTTAAATGCCAATGGAGAAAGATGCTGTTTAGAGCCTTTGGCGGGACCCTATTGGTGATTTGCAACATAAGCCTTTAGGATTTTGGAACAAGGTCCTGCCATCGAGCTACAGATAACTACTCTCCTTTTGAGAGATGCCTCTTGGACTGCTACTGGGTCTTAATAGAAATAGAACCCTTGACAATGGGTCACCAAGTTTCCACTGCAACTGAGCTTACCATTATACACTAGTTATCTGACTCATCAAGCCATAAAGTTAGGTATGCACAGCAATGCTACATTAAGTCGAAATTGTATGTGTGTAATCAGGCTCAAGAAGGCCCTGAAGGTATAAGCAGGTTATATAAAGAAGTGGCCCAAATGCTTGTAGTCCCAACTCATGCTATACTGCCTCTCTCCCAGCCTGCACCTACGGCCTCATGGGAGTTCCTGATGATCAATTGACAGAGGAAGAGAAGATTTGTGCCTGGTTTACAGATGGTTCTATATAAAACATGGGTGCTGCCTGAAAGTGACCAGTGACAGTACTACAGCCTGTCTCTGGAATACACCTAAAAAAACAGTAGTAAAGGGAAACCTTGCTGGTGGCCAGAAATTTGGGCACCGTACCTGGTTGTGGACTTTGCTCAGAAGAAATGGCCTGATATGGTATACCAATTCATGAGCTGCAGACAATAATTCAGAGTTGGGAAAAAACATGACTAGAAAACTGATGACAAACTTGGAAGAGGTATATCAACAGACCTCTCTGAATGGACAAAAAGTGATGTGTGTCTCATGTGAATTCTGAAAGTGACCTCAACAGAGGAAGATTTTAATAAAGTGATTGGTGTTCACAGAATGGGTGATTTTATCAGTCTTTTTCCCCAACTACCTCTTTCCCCAATGGTCTCATTTTAAAAAATGGTCATGGTGGCAGAGATAGAGGCTATGCATGGTCTCAGCAATGTGGACTTCCACTCACCAAGGCTGACTTGCTGAGTGCCCAATCTGATAGCAGCTAAGATGACACTGAGCCTCCAATTTGGCACCATTTCTTGAAGTGATCAGCCAGCCCCCTAGTGTGGCAAAGTTGATTACATTGGATCTCTTCCATCATGAAATGGGCAACATTTTGTTCTTACAGAGTAGACATTTATTCTGGATATGGATTTGCCTTCCCTGAACTCAATGCTTCTGTCAAAATTATCTGTAGACTTTCAGAATGCCTTATCCACCATAATATTCCACACAGAAGCTTATCAAGGAATTCACATCACAGAAAAGTGCGGCAATGGGCCCGTGCTCATCGAATTAACTGATCTTACCATGTTCATTATCCTGAAGCAGCTGGCTTCATAGGATGGTGGGGCTAACTAGGTTGCAATACCTTGCAGAGTTGGGTAAGGTTCTCCAGAGACTGTACACTTTCTGAATCAGTGTCCAATATATGGTGCTATTTCTGATAGCCAGCAATCAAGGGGGTAGAAATATAGTGGCACCTCTCACTTAGTAGCAAAACTTTTGCTTCCTGTTCCAACTTTAGGCTCTGCTGGCCTAGAAGTCTTAATTCCAGAGGGGAAAATGGTTCCCCCAGGAGACCCAACCATAATTCCTTTGAACTGCAAGTTAGGATTGCCACCTGGACTTTGGACTCTGGACTCCTCCTGCCTCTGAGTCAACAGTAAAAGAAAGGAGTTATGTGGGCTGGGGTGACTGATATGGACTACCAAGAGGAAATTGAACTCTACTACTCCACAATTGAGGTAAAGTAGAATGTCTGGGATACAGGAAACCCCCTAGGGTGTCTTTTAGTATTGCCATGTCCCTTTGTTAACATCAATAGAAAACTATAACCCAATCCAGACAGGAATTGTCAGGAAAAGTGACCCAGACCTTTCAAGAATGAAGGTTAGGGTCACACTGAAAAGTAAATAACTATGACCAGTTGAGATTCTTGCTGAAGGCAAAGAGAATACAGAATGGGTGGTAGAAGTTATAAATACCAGCTACAGCCATGTGGCCAGTTATAGAAATGAGGACTGTAATTCTCATGAATATTTTCTCATTTTGTTAAATATACATTTGTGTACATATATATAGATACATATTAAGCAAATCTTTTTCTTTCATTCTCTTATGTAACATAAGGCATTGGCTTTATCAGTATTTAATATTTCACATCATAATATCTAAGTATAGGATAACAGATTAAACATTCAGAATTTTTGCTTTTGGGGAGAAGGGATTAATTTTGAGTTGTACACAGGATTATATCATGTTAGAATTCTGACCTTATAATCTTTATTTGGAAACTAGGGTTTGGTATGGTGAAGAGATGTCTAAGTGCCAAGTTGACAAGGGGTAGACTTGTGATGTTAATTTTATGTGTCACCTTGACTGAGCTAAAGGGTGACCAGATAGCTAACAAAACATGTTTCCTAGGTATATCTGTGAAGGTGTCTAGAAGAGATCAGCAATCTAACTGAACTGAGTAAAGCAGAAGGGCCCTTCGCAACGTTGGTGCGCATCATCTAATCCATTGAAAGTCTGAACAGAAAAAGCCAGAGGGAGAGCAAATTCGCTCTCTGCTTGAGTTGAGATGTCCATTTTCTCCTGCCTTCAGACATCAGACATTGGTATTCCCAGTTCTCTGGACCCATTGAACTCACAACTCACAAGCCGTTAGATTCAGGCTGAATTACACCACCAGCTTTCCTAGTTTTCCAGCTTGCCGATGGCAGATCATGGCACAACAAGGTCTCCATAACCATGTAAGCCAATGCCTATTATCTCTTTAAATATCTCTGTATATATTCCATTGGTTATTTTCCTCTGGAGACTCCTAATACAGCTATGTGCATTTAAACTTCAAATCCAAGAGTCATGGTCATTTAGAACATGTAGTGTTTCTTTAATCTGCAAGAGATTATGAGGAAGAAGAAATTGACAATTTATGCAAATTATTCTACTGCAGGTGTGATGGCTAAATTCTATGTGCCAATTTGGGCACCATGGGGTGCCCAGGTAATTTCATTAAACCTTGTGTCTGTGTTTCTGGAGATTACCATTTGAAGTAGCAGACTGGGGAAAGCAGATGGCCCTCCTCAATATGAGTGTGCATCATTCAATACATGTAGGACTGAAATAGAACAAAAAGCAGAGGAAGGGGGAATCAGACTGTGTGTGTATTATGTGTATATATATGTACTCTTCTCTTTCTCCAGAGAATCTAACAGCAAGCCTGCTTCTTACTCTAGGTCAGGGGTGTCCAATATTTTGGCTTCCCTGGGCCACAGTGGAAGAATTATTGCCATGGGTCATGTATAAAATACACTAACAATAGCTGATGAGCTAAAAAATAATTGCAAAAAACCTCAATGTTTTAAAGCTTACAAATTTGTGTTGCGATGTATTCAAAGCTGTCTTGGGCCACAGGTTGGACAACCTTGCTCTAGATGAAATATTTCCAAGCAAATAGAATACAAAAGGGACAGCAAAGAAACTAAAAAATTGAACTTACTTGAAAAATTTTTAAATATCAAAACTTTTATTCTCAGATGATGCATTTGACAATTCTTGCTTATAAAACAGCTCATCTGTCTTCAGGTCATCCAGCCCTTTGCTTTGATCCATGTTTTTCTGCATCAGAATTATAAGAACCAGTAAAATAAAAGAGAGTAATCTCCTCAAACACTGCCTATCCAACCAATATGAAATTGATGTTCTTAAATGAAATCTGAGTTTTAAAAGTACAATATTTTTATGAATTTTTGTGTACAGTGTTTGCTTTTATCCAATGTATTAGAATGATGTGTGTTTAGCATTAATTTAACTTGATTTTTACTATGCTTATAAAAATATTTTAAAAGTATCAAATACTCCATCTCACTTGTTTTTAAGTTTTATGAATATTCTTATGAAATACTCTTATTCATACCAGCATTTCATTACATTAAAATGAAATCCTTAAGTATGCATATTATATGTTTCGGGGTTTTGTGGTTTCTTGTTTTTTGGAATTGCAATCACTAAAACATGATCTCTTCTATCCAGTAGTTCATGATTTAGCAGAGAGACAATCTATCTAAACTGCTGCTAGAGATCATTGAGCTTTAACAAAGTCTTGAAGGGTGTACGAGTTAGTGACATCCCAGGAGGAGGGGACAGCAGGGGTAAATACAGGGAGGCAGGAGATGGCAAGCATGAGCATTGGAATGAAACTAGGAGCAGGCAATGGCAGATTCTACAGGTGTGGACATATACAGAAGTGTGGCCAGGCTTCCAAGAGCTGCCAAAAGCCTTGTTCTCACAACACTCACCCCTGACTGCTTCTGCTACTAGTTTTTCCTCATGCTGCTACTGAGAACAACTTTGCGTTGCATATGTGCATGTATGTATGGGAACCATACACATATGTGGCTTGTTTGAGTCCTGCCTAGTAGCTGATCCTCAGGCCTGTTTGGTCATGATTTTTACATTGTACAGCAGCCCAGACATCAGGGAGATATACGCGACAAAACTGCAAAGACAAACATGAATAAAAAGGCGCCTGGCTCATGGGCCAAACTTGATTTCATAATGGGTATTGAAACCAGGCCCCAATCAAGAGGTCCACTCTCCATGCCAGGTGATGAGATGCTGACATATCCTCTGTTGCAGTCCAAATAAACACAAGACCCTGCACTGCATCTTGATACCTATGCAATATTCTCTGAACCACCACTTTCCCTCATCTATGTGTGTGTGAGTACACGCTACGCACACATTCTACAAATAATTCACGCTGATTGTCAACAGGATTGTTTTGATATTGCTGCAGTTCAGTATACCAAAAAGTAAAGGGGAAAGGGTGAAGGAAACTTGTATAGATTCAGCACCAACTACATTCAAAGACCAATGCTATGTGCTTTGCATATACTGTCTCAAGTCCCACTATTCCTACTCCTGTCAATTCCAATTTGTAGTGGAACAAACTAAAGTTTGAATCTTATTCCTGTCCCTAATAAACTGTAGGGCCTTGGGTGAGTGAACGGTGAAAACAGGAAGCAGCTTGCATTGAGGTGAAAACGTAATATGCGTAAAGAGTTGATACACACTTATTGCAGACCCAGGCTCACGGTAGAATCATGCTATATTTACTTAGGTCTGTGTCCAATGTCATATATTATAACCTTATGACTCCCCCTGCAAGACAAATCCCCAGAAAACCCTGTTTCTTAACCCATGTTAAGAAACTTAAAAATAACCATCTCATTGCCAACCATCTCCCCTAGCCAAAGGGAAGCCAAAAAAAAAAATGCAGTCTTGCAGCCAGAAATAAGTCAGTGTTCTGCTTATAAGGCAGAAAGAAAAAATGGATTCAGATAAGCAACTAGCAATTCCTGCCACAGTGGTTGAAAAGAATTTCAATGTTACCAATGCTTATAACTGTTTGTTTTTTCTTTTTTCAGGAGTAAAACATTGGAGTATTAAAAATTGCTATGTCTGGTAGTGAACATATGAATGGCACAGAAAAGTATAGACAGTAATATAATTTTGAAAATTCTAGGAATAGTAATATATATTTTGAGAGTTTTAGAAATAGGAAAATAGGATAACTTTAGGAATGTATCTACATATGCTACTGATTTCTTCTAGAATGGCCCCAACATAAATTTCCTCCTGCCCAGATCCTTCCTAACAACTCCTCCTAAGAACTCAGGTCCACTAGACAGTGGTGGTCCTTTGTGAGCCAGTCAAGTAAAGACAACTACGCCCACCCATGTTCCAGTGTACCAGAACATTCAGTTGAAGCAACAATCACATTATACAATATTGTTTACTACCTACTAAACTCTAACCCCCATGAGGACAGTCATTGTGTTGGACACTCCTCTCTGCCCGTTGCCTAGCATAGCAACTGGTGCATAGTGAGTGCTCAACACATTGTTGAATTGTGTTAAACATCAGTTTTGTTTCCTAGACTTAATTTCTTGTGTAACTTAACATGGTGCCTGGTACAGTAAAGAGACTAGGGGAATGAACTAACAAATGCATGAATTCACAACGATGAAAAATATACAAGTGAGAAAGTAAACAAAACCAGTGAACACCCTTTTATGTTGATATTATCCCAATTTCACAGATAATGGCTGTCAGAAAAGTGAATAGTTTCTCCAACAAATTATCCAAGCTTGTGATGGGATTGAGATTGAATTCTAAGGATGATTGGCTCTGAATATTATATTCTTGTCTGTTGATAAGATTTTATACCTGAGCTCTTAAGACACCCAAACATGGATAGTTTCAAATGTGTTTTGCTTTTTTCCCCAAAACCGTATCATAAACTTGTATCTCTTGAATAATCTGATATTTGCTCAACTTCTAGTATATGCCTTGGGCAGCTTTCCAGCTAGAAAGGAAGCCAAAAATTATTTTGTAGAACATAGTGTTTTGTTATATGAAGATGCAATTAACAGAATATTACCCTCTTTCTGAAGGATATGGCTGTAAAAGGGTTAAAATCCATGAGACTTACCCCGTGCCCCAAAACAATTGCCCAAGCATGTCCTCCTCTCAAGGAATAACTGGTACAGCAATTACCAGGGTTCAAGGATATATCCTTACTCTCTCAAGAGCCCAGCGGCAATAGAGCTATTTTCTGTAACAGCACAGTTGATCCCTTTATACTTGTTCTGTGACCCAAGTAGACAGACCATTCCCAATGTCAAATTCATAAGCCCTTCACAGTGACCTCTGAGAGTCAAGGTCAGCATATGCTTGCTCCCTGTGAATGCATATATTATGGTAGGTGTTCCAATATATAACACCTCTCAAAGGTCCTGGTTTCAGAATATGTCTCTGCCATCCTCGGGATGCACAGCCCTTCAGCATCATTAGTGATCCCAAGATAGCCAAAATATAATGAGTTGCAGGGAAGCGTAGACTGTGAGACCATCTGGAATGAGTTTGGAGCCAGAACCCACCTGTGATGCATTAGGCCTCAACCCCAGACTGGCTCGGTGGAGAGAAGCTGCTGGGGCCTGCTAATCGAGGAACTTGGGGGAGTGTAATTGGAGAAGGGTGATTTTTGGAGCAAAGAGCTTGCCAGGATCTGTTTGTCTCCTGAGTGTGCAGGCAGGCTGTCTGTCGAAAGGGTTTAAATTTTCCACATCGTGAAGGCAGAAAATGGCTACCCATAGAGATGGGTCGTCCTTTTCCAGACACCTTATGTGAGAGAAAGAACTCCCTTTCAGATACACCACTGGGCAAAAGATGGTGGAGCCTGGCATATTGAACCTAAGGTTTGGGGGTCAACCAAGCTAAGTTCTAGTTTTAGCTATGACTCAATTTGCTGGGTGAAGTTTTCTCATCTGGTTTGTAATAGCTACTGTCTTAGTCCCCTTGGGCTAGGTATAACAAACTCTTAGACTGGGTGACTTAAACAACAGATACTATTTCTCATAGTTCTAGAGGTTGGGAAATCTAAGATCAAAGTGCTGGCAGATTTATTTCCTGGTGAGGACCCTCATCCTGGCTTGCAGGCAGCTGCCTTCTCAATGTATCCTCACGTGGTAGACATGTGAACTCAGGTCTCCTCCTCTTATAAGGATGCTAATCCTATCATGGTGATCTCACTCCTTCCTCTGGGGTTTCCTAGTAAGGTTCTAGTACAGTCCATACCATACACATAAGAGTCAATAACCATGTTTGAAACAAAGTATCACATGCCTCACAAATACAGAGTTGTCTGGTAACATGAAATTGGATTTTCTACGCCAACGTTAACTTCAACTACAAATAGAGATTTCTTTTCCCTCACTAGCATTCATATTTCTTTTTCATGCTTTATTGCAATGACTAGGAGCTTCAGTAAACTATTGAATAGATCTAATGAGAGTGACCTCTTTGCCTAGTTCCTGATCTTCTGGGAAAGGCATTCAATATTTGATCACCATGTATGATATTAACTCTGGATTTTTCATAGATACCTTTTACCAGATTGAGGAGTTTCCTTCCTATCCTTAGTTTGCTAAGACTGTTTTTTAAATTTTTTTATCATGTGATTTTTACTGGGAATAAAATAGAGATTAAGTGACTGATACTTGGAAATGATCAGCATAATTTTGGTAAAGCAAATATTTTCTAAGACAATCTTATTTGAGAGAAAAGTGTAACATCTAAGTCTTTATATTTCTGTAAAAAGTATTATATATCTTAATTTGCCTGAGAAAGTTCTAGTATATTCTAGTTGTCTTAGCATCCCATCTATTTTAGGACTTGCCCTGAACTTTTTTAAAAAGATGTTCTTGGTAGTTGCATTAAAATGCCCTGAGATGGATCTGACAGAAAACCACTCTGTACATCAAGCTACTGCCATGGTGTTGCCAAGTATGCATGGGAAAGGTTCTCACTTTAGCACATGATGAAATAGGAAAGAATCACAATAAACCATACATTAATTTTTTCCTGACATTTTTCAGATGCAAGGTAAATAAAATGTTCTCCTTCAACAACAGTTTGCTGGATACTCACTGATAAAATTAACTACACTCAGATATGATTGGATAGAGTTAGCTAACTCCTTTTGGTCCCAAGTAGTGGTGGCAGAAAATTCATTCCACTTTCCCCCCACCAGCCATTTGAAGTTGTGCTGTGGCCCTTGCCTTGGGCTTTCAGATACACAAATCTTCCAGGCTACTAGTCCATGAGGTAAGCAGGAAGCTTGTGAAATTATAGATTAAGTGTAAATAAAGTATGTGCAAGGGAAAAAAAAAACTAGCTGAGTAGTTCTGAGGTAGATTATATATCCAGCAGTGTAAACACACATGCTACCAGTGGTCTTGTTGTCATATTTTGTGATAAACATTTCAGCAGCAATCAAGAATGAAAGTGCATGTTTAATGAAAAATTATGTATTAAATTCTCACTTCTCAAAAAAATTGAACATGAAATATTTACAAAACATTTTGCAACATTTCTTGTCTTCCATAGGAGCCATAGTGATATTACTGAACCTATGAACATCAGGACACACAAATCTGCAGAAAGATGATAACTTATTTCACAAGTTAATTGTTCTTTTAAGGGAATACTTAAAAACCTCTACCTGAAGTCCACATGGACAGCTGAAGAAAGTACTTTCACATAACATTCTGTGAAGCATGACTTCTCATTCATCTTCAGGGATTGCTTCTATCAGATTCTTCAAGATAATTTTGTTCCTATTTAACTCAAGGTTTTCTTGTACTTGCATAAACATGAAGTAATAACTATTAATATATTGTCTCTATGAACAAGTAAAATTTTGCAAATAGTTAAACATCAGTGTGATGTTACAAATAGAAATAATCTCAATGGGCAATTTTAAAATCAAGTGTATAGAATCAAAGTAAAAATTTGTTCACTCTGACAAAAATGAAATATCTAATTCTTTTACAAAACTTTTAGAAAAAGTCAAATGTTGAAGATAAAAGTGTTTTTATGGTGGTCATATGAATAATTTTGGTAGAGTATTCCATTATAGCAAATAATATTTTTACTAAATTGAGAAATCTATGGTGACATGCAAATGTATTTGAAATTGATTTCGGTACACACATAATTTGCACTTGTATTCTCATTGTCATATTCTACAATTGAAATAGAATCTGTAGTTATCAAAATGTATCCATATCTTCAGAGAAATTTAGCAAAGATAATGTTGAATTTGAAATGAACAAATTTTTTTCTGAAAAGGAATTTAGAAGAAAAACTTTATTCCACAGAACAGTTTGCAAACCAGGGGAGATGCTTCCTTCCCTGTAATAATGAGGGCTTTACACAAAAGAGAACAAAGGCAGGATTTGGCTTTTATACAAAGTTCCTGTCCAGGTTCCCTATCAGGTCTGTTTATGCAAAGTAAGGATTCAAACTTGCTCAGGTCTGATTGGTAGTAGCAGCGGAGTTCTGACTGGTTGGTTCAGGTGATGTGAACAGGAGCAGTCGGCCATCACATTCCCAGAGTGAAGCAGCCGTGAGGGTTTTCTGGGACCTCAGAGTATGGGTGTGACCTCTAGTCAGCAAATGGCCCGTTGGTTCCATTTTAAAATCAGGCCCAGTTAGCCACTCAGGATTCATCTTAAGGTATTGCCTCTTTCAGGTTCTCACAAACACAGAAATGAATAATAATGCATATCTTTAGTAATTCATATCTATAAAACTTTGTATATTTATAAAAACATGGCTGAGCTCTTTGCTGTCCCATTATCAATCGGATTTTAGAAATGTTTGAGCCTAGGAAGAGCTATGTAAATCAACTTTGGAGTCATTTGTAAATTACCACTCTAAACTGTGATTGCATTTTTTCGTAGTCTTTAATCATTCAAAGAAAAAACTCTTAAAAAACCAGCTTTTGAAACCCTGAGTGAATTGCAATGATAGAAAACAAAGCTTACAGAGATTGAAATGTATCTCCATGTAAGCAAGGGAGAAACCAAACCACTTAGACAATGAGAACTCAGTCTGCAACATTTAACTTTGAAATTCTATAATTGCACTTTGGAATATCTTGACATGGGAAAGGATCTTTTGCTGGAGCTACTATTTCTAATTGGATAGATGTGTATTCTGTGCCGGAATACAACATTGAGAATACTTATACTTTTGAAACATCTAAATTAGGTGACATAAGAATCTATTGCATGAGTTATAAAAATATTTGTCAAAGCTTTTCTAGATGGGAAAAGATTGTATCCATGAAAATATTGGGGCTATACATATTTCAATACATAAAAATAAAAATTATAAATATTCCCATTTAAAAATTTCCTGAGCTTACCACATACTGGTAGAGTTTTCTCAATTAAAAATATTATACTCTTAAAAAAAATCAAATTGAATTTATTAAGAAAAAAATTACAACTTGAAGAATGGTCAGGCAATTGAATGGAAAAAAATAAGACTACTGAAAAAATGAATCCATCAGAGGGCTACTGTGGAGGAATTAAAATATATGGGTGTATATAATTTATATTACTTTCTAATGTTCACATAGCCAATATAAAGACATGTTCAGTTATCAGACATTTAAGAAATAATTTTATTTTCAAAAATAATTTGTGAATACAATTATTTCTAGATTGACAGATGCTAATCAATTTTAAGTTTGTAATTTTAATTATTTTAGTGTACTCAAACGTCCTACCTTGGTAATAGCTCATGTGTTACTCTACCTATAGTAAGAGGAAAATCTCTGGCCCATTCTGTGAACAATACAGTCACCCAAAACTTAGTTATGTGGCCCCTGAAGGTTATATATTATACTACCTCTCTCAGAAAGGTATTGCTGATGGCAGGCAAATCTGCCCACTCTAAAATGCCAGAAATGCTATCTTCCCACTCAATTCCTTTGATTCAATGGGCCAGAACCCTGGTGTTGAAATTCCCATTCACAAGGGAGCTCACAAACAAAAGAAAATGGCACAGGTAAGACTCCTGCACTAATTAGATCTAGGGGTGGGGGCTTTGTTATCCACTCAATCGTAATCATTGCGCTCAGTCTTCTGGGGTACAGAGATAGAAAAGTCACAACTCCTAAGCTCAATCTACTGGAGATGGTAAAAGCGTATTCAACTAATTTTAACACTTGACAACATGAAGTAATGCTAACGAGGCACTCATATCAAATACAGTGCAAGCCAGAGAAGGCAGCAACAAATTCTAGCTGGGGCATCAGCTGTGGTGACAGTGAGCTGAGGCTTGTGGGATTTCCATAGTGGAGGCAGGTATTTAGAGCTTGAGGGAACAGTAGATTAAAAAAAAAAAAAAAAGTGGGACTACGTCATGCAGCTGGTGTCCAAACGCTAGTGTTGGGCTGAGGAGTGTTTATTTTCTATGAACAGATCTCAACAACACACATGAGAACCAGCAATAATGGGTAGGTAAGGTGTTGTGTGAGAAATTGCACCCAGGATTTTAAAAGGGAGATCCAGAGGAGGGATGTGCACATCTGATATTCTCCTCATGCTGGTAGAAAGCCCATAAGAAAGATCTGGATGGGAGCTAATGAGGCTTGAGTGATACTGTGCTGCAGATATCCCATAAGCTGGCTCAAGACAGCACAGAAAATGGTAGTGTTTGACAACAGGAAATGTTTATTCTTTTCGGGAAAAAATTCCTGTACCTTTTTTGCCCTGTAAAGAGTGTGTTCTGGCTGGACACGGTGGCTCACGCCTGCAATCCCAACACTTTGGAGGCCGAGGTGGGTGGATCACGAGGTCAGGAGATCCAGACCATCCTGGCTAACATGGTGAAACCCCGTCTCTACTAAAAATACAAAAAAATTAGCCGGGCGTAGTGGCAGGCGCCTGTAGTCCCAGCTACTCGGGAGGCTGAGGCAGGAGAATGGCGTGAACCTGGGAGGCAGAGCTTGCAGTGAGCCGAGATCATGCCACTGCACTCCAGCCTGGGCGACAAAGCGAGACTCCGTCTCAAAAAAAAAAAAAAATGTGTTCTGACCAATCTTTGGGCTTCAACTGCATACTCATTGCTATACAATAGTCAAACTTTCCAAAACTGTGGCTCCTTCCAGGACAGAAAATGAGGACTGATAAAGGCTCATATTCAAGGGAGGAACATAACTCTTTATTCCCTTTATTTACTTGGGCACATGATAAATTTGTGACATGAGAAGAGCATAGTTCTCAGAACTTTGGCTTTTTCATTGCTTTAACGGTTTTTTTTATCATTTCCCAAAAATAGTGTTTGAAAAATAGGTAAGGTTAATAATTAGAGGGTCTCAAATGCCCTTCTAAATATTTCAATGTTTTCACATTGCCTACAGCATTGTCTTAGTCCATTCAGGCTGCTATAACAGAATACCGTTAGTCTGCTATAACAGACTAGGTGGCTTATAAACAAAAGAAACTTATTTCTTACAGTTCCAGAAGCTTAAGTCCACAATCAAAGTGCTGGCAGATTAATATCTGATGAAGCCTCTTGCTTCCTAGTTCATAGACAACTTTCTTCCTGCTGTGTCTCCATATAAGGAAAGCAGCAAGGGATCTCTCTGGAATCTCCTTTTAAAGGGCACTAATCTCACTCATGAGGGCTTCACCCTCATAACCTAAGCACCTACCAAAGCCACCACCCACCTCTTAATACCATCACATTGAGTGTTAAAACTTCAGCATATGAACTTGGGTTTGGGCACAAACATTTAGTCTATAGCAAGCATCAAATTCAAAGATTTATAACAAGTATCATTCCCCAACTTACACTTTAGGGGGATCACTTTGGTAGCAATGTGAATAACTGATGGGATAGGAGGCATTACAATAAGTGTTTAATCAAGAGGCTGATTGAAAAGCTATTTTAATGATCAGCATTATTTCCACTGAGGCAGTGAAATAGCAAACTCAAACTATTTTAAAAGTCAAATCAATAGAAGGTAGTGACTAATTGGATGTGGAATGTTATAAAGGGTAGGGTCAAATAGTGAAGAGATTTCTAATTGGCTTGTATGGGTGGATAGTGATAACAAGGTAAATTGAGTGTATTGAAGGAAAAAAGATATCAGTTGAGGACTGAGTGATAAATTTTGCTTGCACCAAAGTGAGCTTAGGCCTGGTGGGGACAGACCTCCAGATTGGAAATATTAAGCAGATATTTAGATACATGAATCTAAAGCTCAGGAGAGTAATCAGGACAGTTTGGCTAGAACCACATGGGAAGAAGAAACACCCTCTCTAATTGTCCTATCACCTTTTAAAATTTTAAAGCTTTGTGTCCAGAAATCTGGCAGGCACCCCAGAGAAAATTTGGTAACTGGATAGACATTCTCTTCAGATGCCCAGAAGTAAAAAAAATTCTGGAAATGCCAATAAAAGCAGTTCCATGCCTTGTTCTTACAAACTTATTTTATTAGTTAGCTGCCCCTAATTTTTCAAAACCCTGTGTTAATGCATGTCTGTTCTTTTTCTTAATAAAGGCAATTATATTTTAATGCATTTGGTTGAAATACTGCCAAGAAGTTTCAGGCAACAATATGCAACTGTAACTGGAAATACACAGCACCTACTTGGCCAAAAACAACCCTGCCAGAGACCACCCATTCATACAGCAAGAGAGCTCTGTATCATACATGTTCTGTGCCATCCATTGTTCCAGTGGTCCAGGGAGGGGACCCCCAAGCCTGCTGGAAACCTGGACCCTATTTAGGAAGGCAATGAGGAAAACAAGAATATATCATGTGGAGATTATAATGCAGGGATGGAATTTAGGAAGTCCACGCTCTGCTTTGTTCCTGGCCAGACTTAAGGACTGGCCAACTCCCTTAGCCCAGGGCTCTTTCCACGTCCCCTGCCACTGTAGGAGCAGCCCTGGCAAGACTTGGCTTTTGCTATGCCAACATTTGAAGAATGAATTTGAGTAATATCAAGGTAGTTTTATGTGCTTGATATATTAGTTAATGTTCTTTTGGTTTCAAATAAATAGAAACCAACTAGCACTGATTTGGGTTTAAAAGCTTTTGCAGGAAAGAATGCTAGAATATCACATGGAATCCAAAAGAAGTTAATAAAACAACAAAATGGGATAAGAATAGGGATTTCTCTAGAGGCACACAGTATTTTAAAGACCTTTTTGGAAGCATTTCAATGTATGTTAATTGACTCCCAATTTCTAGGCTCCAGGCCTTGGGTAAAATTCTCAAAGGAAAGAATGTCGCCTATTAACCAGTTTACAGCCAAAGGGTGCTACAGAGATAACATATCAATATGGCTCTCATGACCCTAATCTATGGATCAGGACCGTCTTCTGCAAAAGAAAAGTGGCTGGGAAGATATTCCAATGCATGTCTACCATACTAGAGTAGTGGCGTCAATTGGGGTGTTCAGTGTCAAGATTTATCAGTGATATCATTAGGTTATTCCATAACAACATCTCAGTGGTAATGAAACTTATTTTTCACTCACATTACATGCTGCCTTCAAATAGGCTGTGGCTTCGTTCCAGGTTATGGGTCAGCTGCAGGAATGTTTCATGGGTCTCTTTTTATTCTGGGATCCAGGCTGAAGACACAGACCCTATCTAGGACATGCCATTCTTGTGGCAGAGATAAATGAACAAATGTTGAAGCATGGAACAGCTCTCACAGTTTCTGCATGGACATAATTATGTCACTTTCTTTCACATTCTATTGGCTAAACCAAATCATATGTCCAAGCACCACATCTGTGTTGCTGGGAATAGTTCTCCCATAGGGAAGTACTGCAAATTTATAGTAACAGGTAGATATGTACAATCCTTTACAAGGAAGTAGATATATATAATGCTTTATAAGGAGGGGAGTGAATACCAGATTACCATGATAGTATCGACTGAAAGTGATTGAAGTTGGTCTTCAGACTGAGGTAGTGAAGTCAGCCTAACTTCTGATGCCATTTAGAGCCGGTACACAAGATGTGGCCCTGATCATTAAAATAAGCATAAGCCACTTGGCCTTATGCCTAGCTCTCATTCCTAGTGTTCCTATCACTGTGTCTGGCTGTGCTTTAAGTTACTGACAGGCTAACCTACCTGGTAGCCCTGTTACCACCACTTTATGTGTTTAGGCTAGTCTACTCCTCTATATGGAACATATTTGACAGCTAATAGAAGGAAATGTCAGGTTAAATTGCTTGATAATGTTGCTCAAGTCTTATAACAGCTAGACAGAAAATCAGTAAAGATATATATCAGTTACTTAGAGGGAATTGCTGAAAGCTCTGTGATGATTAATTTTATGTCTTAACTCAGCTGAGCTATGGGGTGCCCAGACATTTGGTCAAATGTTGTTCTGGATGTGTCTTTGTGGGCAATTCTGAGTGAGATTAACATTTGAATTGATAGACTGAATAAAACAGATCACCTTCCCCAGTGAGGGTGGGCCTTGTCCAGTCGAAGATCTGAGTGGAACCAAAAGGCTGAGTAAGAGGAAATTTTGCCCACCAAGCTGTTGTGCTGAAACACTATTCCTGCCCTCAGATAGGAACTTGCTCCATTGAGTTTCCTAGGTCTCCAGCTTGCCAACTGCAGAACTTGGAACTTCTCAGCCTCCATAATCACATGAGCCAATTTCTTATAATAAATAGGTATATATACATATCTATGTGTATGTATCTGTATATGTGTATATAATATAAATGTGCATTCATGTGTATATATGTATATATATGCTTTATATATATATATATACACACACACATATATATATATATAAATGGTTCTATTTTTCTGAAGAACCACAGCTAATATAATATCCAACTACAATATTTCAATTGTCTTTCTCCTTTCAATGCAATCAGTTTTAAAATGTATTTTGGAGTTCTCTTTCTAGGTATATGTACATTTATAACTTATGTGTTCCTAATATATTGACATTTTTATCACTATGAAATTACCCTCTTTGTCTTTAGTAATTCTTTTTTTTTATTGTACCCAAGAATTTAAAGTATATGTGCAGAACATGCAGGTTTGTTACATAGGTATACACGTGCCATGGTGGTTTGCTGCACCCATCAACCTGTCATTTACATTAGGTATTTCTCCTAATGCTATCCCTCCCCTAGCCTCGCACCCTCCCACAGGCCCTGGTGTGTGATGTTGCCCTCCCTGTGTCCATGTGTTCTCATTGTTCAACTCTCACTTATGAATGAGAACATGTGGTGTTTGGTTTTCTGTTCTTGAGTTACTTGCTGAGAATGAGGGTTTCCAGCATCATCCACGTCCCTGCAAAGGACATGAATTCATTCTTTTTTATGGCCGCATAGTATTCTATAATGTAGATATGCCACATTTTCTTTACCCAGTCTATCATTGATGGGCATTTCGGTTGGTTCCAAGTCTTTGCTATTGTGAACAGTGCTGCAGTAAACATATGTGTGCATGTGTCTTTATAGTAGAATGATTTATAATCCTTTGGGTACATACCCAGTAATGGGATTGCTGGGTCAAAATGGTATTTCTAGTTCTAGATCCTTGAGGAATTGCCACACTGTCTTCCACAATGCTTGAACTAATTTACATTCCCACCAAAGTGTAAAAGTGTTCCTCTTTCTCCACATCCTCTCCAGCATCTGTTGTTTCCTGGCTTTTTAATGGTCACCATTCTAAATGGCATGAGATGGTATCTCATTGTGGTTTTGATTTGCATTTCTCTATTGACCGTGATAATGAACTTTTCTTCATATAGCTTTGTTGGCTGCATAAATGTCTTTTGAGAAGTGTCTGTTCATATCCTTTGCCCACTTTTTGATGGGGTTGTTTTTTTCTTGTAAATCTGTTTAAGTTCTTTGTAGATTCTGGATATTAGCCCTTTGTCAGATGGATAGATTGCAAAATTTTTCTCCCATTCTGTAGGTCATCTGTTCACTCTGATGATAATTTCTTTTGCTGTGCAGAGGTTCTGTAGTTTAATCAGATCCCATTTGTCTATTTTGGCTTTTGTTGCCATTGCTTTTTGTGTTTTAGTCATGAAGTCTTTGCCCATGCCTATGTCCTGAATGGTATTGCCTAGGTGGTCTTCTACAGTTTTTATGGTTTTAGGTCTTACATTTAAGTCTTTAATCCATCTTGAGTTAATTTTTGTATAAGGTGTAAGGAAAGGATCCAGTTTCAGCTTTCTGCATATGGCAAGCCAGTTTTCCCAACACCGTTTATTAAATAGGGAATCGTTTCCCCATTGCTTGTTTTTGACAGTTTTGTCAAAGATCAGATGGTTGTAGATGTATGGCATTATTTCTGAGGCTTCTCTTCTGTTCCATTGGTTTATGTATCTGTTTCAGTACCAGGGCCATGCTGTTTTTGTTACTGTAGCCTTTTGGTACAGTATGAAGTGAGGTAGTGTGATGCCTCCAGCTTTGTTCTTTTTGCTTAGGATTTTCTTGGGTCTTTTTTGTGAGGACTCTTTTTTAGTCCCATGTGAAATTTAAAGTAATTTTTTCCAATTCTGTGAAGAAAGTCAATGGTAGCTTGATTGGGATAGCATTGAATCTGTAAATCACTTTGGGCAGTATGGCCATTTTCACAATTCTGATTCTTCCTATCCATGAGCATGGAATGTTTTTCCATTTGTTTGTGTCCTCTTATTTCCTTGAGCAGTGGTTTGTAGTGCTCCTTGAAGAGGTCCTTCACATCCCTTGTAAGTTGTATTCCTAGGTATTTTATTATCTTTGTAGCAATTGTGAATGGGAGTTCACACATGATTTGGCTCTGTTTGTCTGTTCTTGGTGTATAGGAAAGCCTGTGATTTTTACATATTGATTTCTGTATCCTGAGACTTTGCTGAAGTTGCTTATCAGCTTAAGGAGATTTGAGGCTAAGACAATGGGGTTTTCTGAATATACTATCATGTCATCTGCAGACACAATTAAACTTCCTGTTTTCCTAATTGAATATCCTTTATTTCTTTCTCTTGCCTGATTGCCCTGGACAGAACTTCCAATACTATGTTGAATAGGAGTGGTGAGAGAGGGCATCCTTGTCTTGTGCCAGTTTTCAAAGGGAATGCTTCTAGTTTTTGCCCATTCAATATGATATTGGCTGTGGATTTGTCATAAATAGCCCTTATTATTTTGAGATGTTCCATCTATGCCTAGTTTGAGAGTTTTAGCATGAAGCGCTGTTGAATTTTGTCAAAGGCCTTCTCTGAATCTATTGAGATAATCATGTGGTTTTTGTTATTGGTTCTGTTTATGTGATGGATTATGTTTATTGATTTGCATATGTTGAACCAACCTTGCATTCCAGGTATAAAGCTGACTTGGTAGTGTTGGATAAGCTTTTTGATGTGCTGCTGGATTCAGTTTGCCAGTGAGGATTTTTGCATCAATATTCATCAGGGATATTGGCCTGAAATTTCCTTTTTTTGTTTGTGTCTTTGCCAGGTTTTGGTATCAGGATGATGCTGGCCTCATAAAATGAGTTAGGGAGGATTCCCTCTTTTTCTATTGTTTGGAATAGTTTCAGAAGGAATGGTACCAACTCCTCTTTATCCCCTCTGGTAGAATTCAGCTGTGAATCCATCTGGTCCTGGACTTTTTTTGGTTGGTAGGCTATTAATTGCTGCCTCCTTTTCAGAAATTGTTATTGGTCTATTCAGGGATTTGACTTCTTCCTGGTTTAGTCTTGGGAGGGTGTATGTTTCCAGGAATTTATCCATTTCTTCCAGATTTTCTAGTTTATTTGCATAGAGTTGTTTATGGTATTCTCTGATGGTAGTTTATATTTCTGTGGGATTGGTGGTGATATCCCCCTTATCATTTTTTATTGCATTTGATTCTTCTCTCTTTATTAGTCTGGCTAGTAGTGTCTATTTTGTTGACATTTTCAAAAAAACAGCTCCTGAATTCATTTTTTTTTTGGGGGGGGAGGGTTTTTCATTTCTCTATCTCTTTCAGTTCTGCTCTGATCTTAGTTACTACTTCTGCTAGCTTTTGAATTTGTTTGCTCTTGCTTCTCTAGTACTTTTAATTGTGATGTTACGTTGTCAATTTTAGATCTTTCCTGCTTTCTCTTGTGGGCATTTAGTGCTATAAATTTTCATCTATATACTGCTTTAAATGTATCCCAGAGATTCTGGTACATTGTGTCTTTGTTCTCATTTTTGTCAAAGAACATCTTTATTTCTGCCTTAATTTTGTTATTTACCCAGTAGTCATTCAGTTGCAGGTTGTTCAGTTTGCAGATAGTTGTGCAGTTTTGAGTGGGTTTCTTAATCCTGAGTTCTAATTTGATTGCACTGTGGTCTGAGAGACTGTTATGATTTCCATTCATTTGCATTTGCTGAGGAGAGTTTTACTTCCAATTATGTGGTCAATTTTAGAATAAGTGTGATGTGGTGCTGAGAATAATGTATATTCTGTTGATTTGGGGTGGAGAGTTCTGTAGATGTCTGTTAGGTCTGCTTGGTCCAGAGCTGAGTTTAAGTCCTGAATATTCTTGTTAATTTTCTGCCTCGTTAGTCTAATATTGACAGTAGGGTGTTAAAATCTCCCCCTATTGTTGTGTGGGAGTCTAAGTCTCTTTGTAGATCTCTAAGAACTTGCTTTATCAATCTGGATGCTCCTGTATTGGGTGCGTATATATTTAGGATAGTTAGCTCTTCTTATTGCACTGTTCCCTTTACCATTATGTAATGCCCTTCTTTGACTCTTTTGATCTTTGTTGGTTTAAAGTCTGTTTTAATCAGAGACTAGGATTGCAATCCCTGCTTTTTTTGCTTTACATTTGCTTGGTAGATCTTCCTCCATCCCTTTATTTTGAGGCTATCTGTGTCTTTGCACGTGAGATGGGTCTCCTGAATACAGCACACCAATAGGTCTTAACTCTTTATCCATTTTGTGTCTTTTAAAAGACACATTATCCAATTTGTGTCTTTTAATTGGGGCATTTAGCCCATTTACATTTAAGGTTAATATTTTTATGTGTGAATTTGATCCTGCCATTATGATGCCAGCTGGTTATTTTGCCCATTAGTTGATGTAGTGTCATCATAGCATCAATGGTCTTTACAATTTGGTATGTTTTTGCAGTGGCTGGTACTGGTTGTTCCTTTCCATGTTTAGTGCTTCTTTCAGAAGCTCTTACAGGGCAGGCCTGGTGGTGACAAAATATCTCAGCATTTCCTTACCTGTAAAGGATTTTCTTTTTCCTTCACTTATGAAGCTTAATTTGGTTGGATATGAAATTCTTGGTTGAAAATTCTTTAAGGATGTTGAATATCGGCCCCCACTCTCTTCTGGCTTGTAGGGTTTCTGCCAAGAGATCTGCTGTTAGTCTGATGGGCTTCCCTTTGTGGGTAACCTGACCTTTCTCTCTGGCTGCCCTTAACATTGTTTCCTTCATTTCAACCTTGGTGAATCTGACAATTCTGTGTTTTGGGGTTGCTCTTCTTGAGGAGTATCTTTGTGGTGTTCTGTGTATTTCCTGAATTTGAATATTGGCCTGCCTTGCTAGGTTGGGGAAGTTCTCCTGGTTAATATCTGAAGAGTGTTTTCCAACTTGGTTCCATTCTGTCCGTCACTTTCACAAACACCAATCAAACATAGATTTGGTCTTTTCACATATTCCTATACTTCTTGGAGGCTTTGTTCATTTCTTTTCACTCTTTTTTCTCTAATGTTGTTTCCTTTATTTCATTAAGTTGATCTTCAATCTCTGATATCCTTTCTTCTACTTGATCTATTCAACTATAGATACTTGAGTATGCTTCTCAAAGTTCTCATGCTGTATTTTTCAGCTCCATCAGGTCATTTATGTTCTTCTCTAAACTGATTACTCTAGTTAGAAATTCATCTAACCTTTTTTCAAGGTTAGCTTCCTGGCACTGTGTTAGTACATGCTCGTTGAGCTTGGAGGAGTTTATTACCCACCTTCTGAAGCCTACTTCTGTCAATTCATCAAACTCATTCTCTGTCCAGTTTTGTTCCCTTGCTGGGGAGGAGTTATGATCCTTTGGAGGAGAAGAGGTGTTCTGGTTTTTGGAATTTTCAGCCTTTTTGCACTGGTTTCTCCTCATCTTCGTGTATTTATCTACCTTTGGTCTTTGAAGTCGTTGACTTTCAGATGGGGTCTCTGAGTGAATTTCTTTTCTTTGATGTTGATACTATCCCTTTCTGTTTGTTAGTTTTCTTTCTAATAGACCCCTTTGCTGGAGGTCTGCTGGAGTTTGCTGGGAGTCCATTCCAGACCCTATTTGTTGGAGTATCACAGGCAGAGGCTGCAGACCAGCAAAGATTGCTGCCTGTTCCTTCCTCTGGAAACTTCATCCCAGAGGGCACCTGCAGGATGCTAGCCAGAGCTCTCCTGTATGAGGTGTCTATCAGCCCCTACTGGGAGGTATCTCTTAGTCAGGCTACACAGGGGTCAGGGACCTACTTGAGGAGGCAGTCTGCCCCTTATCAGAGCTCAAACACTGTACTGGTAGATCCACCCCCATTTTGTACTGGAAAGCCAGGGCTCTGGTGGTGTAGGCACCAGAAGGAATCTCCTAGTCTGCGGGTTGCAAAGCCCATGGGAAAAGTGCAGTATCTGGGCCAGAGTGCACATTACAGTCCCTAATGGCTTCCCTTGGTTAGGAGAGGGAGTTCCCCGACTCCTCGTACTTCCTGGGTGAGGCAATGCCCCACGCTGCTTCGGCTCACCCTCCTTGGGCTGCATCCACTGTCCAACCAGTCCCAATGAGATGAACCGGGTACCTCAGTTGGAAATGTGGAAATCACCTGCCTTCTGTGTTGATCTCACTGGGAGCTGCAGACTGGAGCTGTTCCTATTCAGTCATATTGCCAGCAACCCTAGTGATATTTCTTAAAGTATTTTCTCTGATAAAAAGAAAGCCATTCCAACTCTCTCATGGTTATTGTTTGCATGGTTTGTTTTTTTCCTTTTTTAAAAAATTTCAACTTATTTATCTTTAAATCCAAGACTTAAAGACGGATCTTGCATTTTTATCCAGTCTGACAATCTAGGCCTCTTGATTAAAGTATTTAGTCCATTCATATCTAATGTACTTATTGATATGGATGGATTTATGTCTACCACTTTGCTATTTGTTTTATACATGTCTCATGATTTTTGTTCCCCTTTCTGTCCTTTATTTTCTTGTGTTATACAAATATTTTCAGTATACTATTTTATTTTTTTGATGTTTTAACTATAGTTTTGAAGTGTTTTTAGGGATTGCTCTAGGGATTTTAATATTATCTGTAACGTCACAACTCATTTCAAGTTAATACTCACTTTATTTCAGCAAAAGATAGCAACTTTAAGCCAGTATAGCTTCATTTCCTTCTCCCTTCTTTCATTTCCTTCCCCCAATATTGTCATATATATCACAACTATATGTGTTCTAAATTCAATTTTACTGAATTATGGCTATTGCTTATGCTTTTTTGAAGAGATTAATAGATGAAATTAATGATTTCTTTTTTTAAAGAAATTAATAGATGAATAAAAGTGCATATTCTGGAATTTTTCATTTGTTTCTGTGAATCCAGGTAATCATACAGTATCATCTCCTTTCAACCTTAAGGACTTTAGTATTTCTTGTAGGTCAAGTATGCTGGCAATGAATTCCTTTAGTTTTTGTTTATTTGTGGAAATTTCTTCATTTCACTTTTAACTTTTGAAGAATAATTTTACTGGGTATAGAAATCTTGATTGACAATTTTTCTTTCAACATTTTGAAAAAATCATCCACTTCTATCTGGACTCCACTGTAACCATGAATTGTTTCATTATATGTGATGAGTTATTTTTTCTTTGTTTTCAATATCTCTATTTCCTTTGGGCTTTTAACAATTTGACTATGTTGTATCTAGATGGGGTTATCTTTGTATTTATTCTACTGGAGGTTCACTAAAATTTTTAGATCTGTAAGTTGAAATTTTCATTTAATGTGTGGAATTTAAAGCATTATATTTCAAAACAGATCCTTTTTCTTCTTCTGGGTCTCTGATATATGTATGGTAACACCTGGCATTGTCCCATAGGTAACTGAGACTATACTAAATTTAACAATTTCCTGTCTCTTAGTTTGAATCATTTCTACTTATCTTCAAGTTTACTGATTCTTTTCTTTGTCTTCCCAACTACACTATTGAGGACATCCAGTTATTTTTAAAAATTACTTTCAATTATTTTACTTTACTAGTCTAGAATTTTCATTTGATTCTTTCAAATATCTAATTTTCTACTTGTTAGATTCTGTTTGATTTACTGCTAGGCTATTTTTCTTTAATTCATTGAACATGGCTTACTTTAAATACTTAAATGTATCTATAAGGGCTACTTTGAACTTTTTGTCTAGGAAATAAAACATCTGGATTATTGCATCTCATCCCAGTTATTCTGTGTGAGTTGAGGAATACCTTTAAAGTGTCAGACAATTCTCAAGGCTCCCTTGGCTTTCTTTTTTTTTGGTGGTGGGGGGCCTCTCTGGTCTTTCCATGCATGTGTAGTTTTCCATACAGCAGAAAAGTTTAATTTGGACTTTCCACAGTCTCTCCATACAGCTTCTGACTGGTCTGTCAGTCAACCCAAATTGGAATGGCAGTCTTGTTCTTTCAGTGCTGTGGGTTGTTTCCATCCACTCCCAACTAAGTCTGCCATTTTAGCTAGCAAAGTAAGTGTTTGCTTCCTTCCTCAAATTGAATTCATTGCTTCTGGCAGTAAAGCTGCAGGGTTTGGTAGTCAATTCCAGGCCAACAAAGCTGCTGTTTCCCCAGACTACTTCCTCCCCAGTAGTCTGGTGGAGGAAGAAAGAGGGGACAAACCCCAGACAAGACTACCACAGAGTCTTATTTTTACCCAAAGCTCTAGAAGTTTTTCAAAAGTAAATGTTTCTCTTTTTTTTTGTCTGCCTTTTAGTCAGTCCTAGTGTCCTGAAGTAACTTTTTTTTTTTACAATGTTGTCCAGTCTTTTATTTTTTTGTAGAAAATTACCAATTGCTTTGCTCACTGTTACTGAAAATAAAGTCCTTCTGTTTCCTTCTGCTTCAATGAAAAATAATACCTACCTCAGATTTCTGAGTGTGAAGTAGATACCTATATCAGTCATGTAGTATTCCACAATTTTGCTGACTTACTATACTGAGGATGCAGGCATAGCTTGCAGGTATATTTCAAAGTAAATATAAAAGAAATGCTATTCTCAGATCTTTAAACTTGATCATACTAATAAAAATGAAACATAGTACATCTATATATTTTGCAAAACCCATTAAGAAAAAAATTCAGCTTGTTTACTAGCTAAACATAGATATTGCAGAAATATAAATGGAATAACATAGAACAAAATACAATTATCAACTGTTGTGAATCATGTTTTTAATTATATTTTTAATGAATATACTATGACATGTGTATTGGTCAAATTTTAAAATAAAGCATTTTTAATAATTTGACAAAACTTATAGGTAAAGATTAAGGATTTATTGAAAAGTATAAAAGCAATTGAATTGTTCATGGTTGAAGGCCTTCTATTTTATGGCAAAATTTATTATCAACTCTAAAGTTATTATACACATTTTCTAAAGTTAGAACATAATTAAATAGAAATTATCTTTCTTTGCTAACAATCTCAGTCAGTTTCAACTACAGGACCCAAAGTATTGGCATCATTATCAACCTGGTATCAGTTTCTTTGAATTGCAGAAAGGAGGTGTTTGTAATATGAGGGAACTTACAAAGCTCAAATATAGAAACATTGAAAACACAGGCTGCTTCTATGAATTCATTCATTTCGGGACTCAAGACTTATGCTAGTTCCTTTCCTTTGGAATATCTGAGACAAAAATTAACACTAATTTCTATAAAATCAACCCAAAAATAGGATTCTGAGAAGATGGAGGAGTAGTAAACAACAGCAGTCTGTCTCCCCATCTAGACAATGTTTGTGCTGCCAAATCTATCTGATATAACTACTTTGGAATTCTGAAGTCTATTGAAGGCTTGAAAATTTCAGGGGAGGGCTTTGATGGTAAATTACCATTAATTTTGGTCCATTTTAGCTCTTTGGACAGTACCCATCAGCACCCCAAGACCAGTGGCAGGCAGCTGTTCTTGAAGCAACCTGCAAACAGCTTGTGAAAGCTGAAGTATAGGAAAGGACTCTGTCTCCAAATATCAGGGATCTGTGCTCTGATTGCTGATTTCTGCTTCTGATCACAGAGGTGCAGGCAAAGGGGGCCAGTGGCCATTGTTGTAAGTCCCCTCATATTACAAGCACCTCCCACTCTGACTTAAGTGACTTCCAGGGGACTTAAAGGGCCAGAATACTTTCCTCTTGCCTTTTGTCTTTTTTTTCCTTTTTGGGAGCCAGATTAGAGACTAAGACATTCAAATGCAACTATATATATGAAGAAAATTAAAAAGTGACTTTGCATACCCAGGGAAAGGTGCAGGTTTAGAAAAACCTGTAAAAACCTTAAGTTTATACCTCAGGCTGATCCTTAGCACAGAGATAGCCTAGAACAACCAAAAAACAAAAATAATAAAAACAATAACAAAACCAGCACACCCTAAAAAATGGAAAGAGTCTGATTTCCAGAGTTACTACAAATATTCAGTTTTCAACTGAAGAAGAAAACACAAGGCATACAAAGAAATAAAATATGGCCCTTTCAAAGAAAAAAATAAAAATCAACAGAACTCTCCCTGAAAAAATATCTGATAGCAGATCTACTAGACAAATACTTTAAAACAACTGTATTAAAAATGCTCTGAAAACTAAAGGCAGATCTGAAGAAATAAGACAATGATGGATGAGCCAAATGGAAATATCAAAGAAAGAGAACCTAAAATAAAAAAAAAAAAAATTTGGAGCTAAAAGATAGAATAATTGAAATGAAAATTTCACCAGGGGGACACAAAGGCAGATTTTAGTAGACAGACGAAAGGATCTATGAACTTGAACATAGGATGATAGAAATTATGAAGTCTTAGAAGAAAAAAAAAGTGAAGAAAAGTGAATAGTGCAAGGGACCAATGGGATACCACCAAGCAGATCAACATATGCCTTGTCAGAGATCCAAAGGAGAAGAGAGAAAGGAGCAGAGAATATTTGAAAAAGTAATGGCTGAAAACTTCCCAAGTTTAATGAAATATATAAATATAAACATCCAAGAAGCTCAACAAACTCCAAGGAAGATGAACTCAAGCCCATAGACACATTAAAATCAAACTGTTTAAAGACAAAGAGAATTTTGAAAGCAGCAAGAATGACTCGTTGCACATAAAGTATCCTCAATGAGATTATTGGCAGATATCAAAAACTTTGAATATATTAGTATACTTTCTTCTGGCCTCTAAAGTGTTAAAAGTACCTGTCAAGCACAAATCTTATATCTGGTATAACTGTTCTTCAAAAGAGAGGAAGAAATTAAAACACTTCCAAATAAACAAAAGCTGAGGGAATTTATTACCACTAAACTTTTCCTGCAAGAAATGCTCAAGGGAGTCCTGCAGGTTGAAGTATGAGGACACTAGACAGTAACTTGAAGCCATATAAAGAAATAAACACCTCAATAAAGGTAAATACAGAGGCAACAATAAAACCTAATATTATTGTAACAACAGCTTGTAACTTACTGTTTTCTACATGATTTAAATGCACTTCCTAAAAATGTATACTTTTAGAAAAACAGTCTAAAAGCTAGTATTACTGTAACTTTGGTTTGCAACTCCATATTTTGCTTTCTACATAATTTAAGAGACTTGTACACTTAAATAATTAGACATTGTGTGCCTCAAACCATAAACTAAAGATATAATTTTGTGACAACCACCAAAGGGGTGGAAATTGAGCTACAGAGGAGCAGAGTCTGTGTTTTTAAGTTAAACTGGTATAAATTCAAATTAGAGTGTTATAATTTGAGAATGTTAAGTGTAATTCTTGTGGAACCACAAAGAAAATAGCTATAGAATATACACAAGGGAAAATGAGAAGGTAATTTAAACATTTTACTACAAAAAATCAAAGTACAAAAGAAAACAGTATGGCAGGATATGAGGAACAAAGAAAGCTGTAAGGCATATAGAAAACAAATACAACATGACCTAAATCCCTTCTTATTGGTAATTAAATATAAAATGGATTAAACTCTCCAATCAGAATGTAGAGATAGACAGGTTTTTCTATCCTTTTTGCCAATCTCTCATATTTGGAGACTGAATTTTACCTAGTCATGGGATTCAGAAATCACTACACCAATCAATGAGCATAAAATTGATCATTGATCAGTAATATTCTTGGGATATATGGCAAAAGAAAGCAAAAACAACAAAATATTCTGGGGATATACTTTAAAAAACAAGACCAAACAGGATTGCATCAGGTGGGGAAAATACAGCTAAAGATCAGTTTATATTAAAAAGTTTTAAAATGTGAAGAAATAAATGATTATGGAATAACAATAGCCAAATAGAGTGAGAGGATCAGATCAGACAATCCCCTCCCCAAACTGGAGATAATTAGATTAAAAATTTTAATTTGAAAGGGAAAATATCAATGTTTGAAATATACAAAAACTGCACACATCACAGCTACAAAGCATAAAACATATAGTTTACTTTGACATTATATACCAATATCTGCTTCTCCTCTTTCTCATCCCCAGGAAGAATGTATTTTCTAGCTACATTATAGATAGATGGAGGAATGTGACTCATTCTGTCTGATAGTCATCAGAAACGTCTGTCATTTTGGAATCAAAGCACTAAAAACTGGTGCATGACTCCTCATGCTATATTGGTCTGCTCAGGCTGCCATAACCAAATACCATAGACTGGGTGGCTTAAACAAAAATTTATTTTCTCATAATTCTATAGATGAGAAGTCCAAGATCAAGGCAGATTCAGTCCCTGATAAGGGCTTCCTGACTTGTGGAAAGTCAGTCTCACTGTGTCCTCACATGGTAGAGAAAGAGCAAGTTTTCTGTCTCTTCTTGTAAGGTCATTAATTCCATTACCAGGGCTTCACCATTATGGCCTCATCTAACCCTAATTACCTCCCAAAGACCCTCACCTGCAAATCATCACATTGTGGGTTAGGGCTTAAACATATGAATTTGGGGGTGAAAGGACACAAACATTCAGTCTGTAACACATATTTTCTTCCCCTGCCATCATGACTGAGAAACCACATGTTTCAGATTATGCAGAAACAAAATGTTGGTGGTCCCATCATCTTAGATTTATAAGTAACTGTGAGGAAGGGACCATTCCACTAATTTTGTCAGGACATGAAACATAAACAAAATCCTGTTGTTTTAAGACAAGTTTAGGATGGTTTGTTATTGCAGCATAACCTAACCTAATCTAATCTAAGACACTGGAAAAAAAGATCAATGTGAAAGAGAATTAATGAAATAGATTATAGATACAATGAAGAAAATAGAATAATGCATATGAAAAATTAGTAAACCAAAAATCTGACAAATTACTCAGAATGCAGCAGAGCAATTATACTAGAGGTCCTAAACACCACAATAAGTCAAAACTGACTTAAATACAAAAATACAAAACACAGATATCAAGATTGGAGAAGATAAGAAATAAAATTGTATCATAAGCAGAGATAAAATTATCTACTTAAAATCCAAGATAAACTACATAGAAACTAATATTTCATCATGATTTCAGGTTACTGTATCAACAAACTTCGGTTGTTGCTGCAAACCTGAAAAAATTTAGAAACTATAAACACCATTTACAATAGAGCAATACAAAGCATTTAGACATAAATCATTCAAAACATATGTATCTGTTGACATCTTTACTGAGGAAATTATAAAACTTTATTGAAGTGCACAAAAAATTATCTAAATAAATGTAGAGAGAAATCATGTTGGCTGGGCGGGGTGGCTCAGGCCTGTAATCCCAGCACTTTGGGAGACCTGAGATGGGCATATCACTTGAGGTCAGGAGTTCGAGACCAGTCTGGCCAACATGGTGAAACCTCATCTCTACTAAAAATACAAAAATTTGCTGGACGTGGTGGTACATGCCTGTAGTGCCAGGTACTCAGGAGGCTTAGGCGAGAGGATTGCTGAAACCTGGTAGGCAGTGGTTGCAGTGAGCCACGATTATAGCACTGCACTCCAGCCTGGGCGACAGAGCAAGACTGTCTCAAAAAATAAATATTTTTAAAAATCATGTTTATATCAGGGAAGACAATCATACTGATGACATTTTTCCATAAATTAAGATAAAAATCTATATAATTTAAATGTGATATCTCTAAAATGGGCTTTTAGGAAAGTCAGGATGTTGATCACAACATTTTATAATAGACTGAAGGGTCAGGAATAACCAGGCAATGGGAGTAGGAGATGTACCTTACCAGATATGAATAGTTATGAAAAAACAGTAGGGTGTTAACACAGGGATAGACAAACCATGAGAGTCAGGATCTATACAAATATGGGAACCATGAAGATAATACAGGACATTAGATGTCTGTTAGAAAAGGAAGGACTAATCAATAAATATTGGGGAAATTGGCTATGTGGAAGAGAGTAAAATTAGATTTTTTTAAATTCAAAATTTATAAAAGCAAATTCCAGAAGGTTTGAATCCACAAAGGTAAAAGCAAAACTCAAACTGTTAGGCAAGAGAGAAAAGTATCTCATGCCTCCAGAGTAGGGAAAGATTTTTTGTAAAACACAAAGTACATAAAGAGATTGATAAACCTGAATAAATTAGAAATAAAAATGTTTTAATGAAAGCCAGCATACTTGAAAAGGAAAGACAAGATAGAATACATCTGGCATGCAGATGTTGTAACGTTTTTTTAAATGCATGGGAATGATACAAACTTCAGGAGCGCTCTGACCTCAGAGAGGGATAAAGGAACAGACTGGAGGAGCCAGGCTTTAGTTGTATACGGAATTGTTGTGTTCTTGGACACAAGAAAGAAATGTAGCACATTTTGCAACACGATTCTATTAAATCTGGACAATGAATATACCTACATGTTTTCTTATTTTTATAGATTTAAAAAGAATAGTTTAAATCTACTCCTACTTCTGTGCTACTCCTGTACTGGGCTATACTGTCTTGTTACACTCTGCTTTTGTGGACATAGAGATGAGAAAAAACTGCAAATAAATCCTAAGTTGTTTACAGTAGTAGGCAGTCTCCCATACCCTTATGGTACCCAGTATATATGGGTATTCAATAAATGTTTGATAAGAAATGTCCTTACTTCCCAAGATTCCCTGTGCTTTCAAAGCTCAAAAGACCTGGAACTCTCAAAGCTCCCTGCACTTTTCCATTCCATCCAACATTCATCAAACTTGACTATATCTTCTTAGCACTGTGAGGACAGGGAGAATATCTGGTATATATCCCCAGGTGATGTCCTGACACTTATGAACTGAAACTAATTTATAAAGTTCTTAGTATCCATTCTTCACTATCGGTAACTATCTGAGAAGAGCCACTCCCACCAGATATGAAACATAAATTGGGTTCACCTCATCCATTACTTGCCTTCAAGGGTGATATTCCAAGTCTGCTCCTCCTCGGTTCCCTACCACTGAACTCTGCCTATCTGAAGACCACCTTTCCAAGTGTTTGGACTCAGGTTACCCTCCAACTTTAGTGACCCAGCTCTGTACTTAACTCATTAACCCTTTCTCTCAGACTCCACCTGGAATCCTTTTCATCATCCTCTTAACTTGGGCCATCCAGAAAGAATAATTTGGCCTGAGGAAAAGTTTGTACTTGCATTGAGTTTAATATTGGGCCATTTGGATTTGGCAACCTGCCTGCAAGAAAACTATCACTCAGAGTCTTGCAACTGGCCAGGTCCTACCTATGAAGGCACCGAGAAAGCCCTCAGAATCCCTCAAACTTGAATCAATCCTAAATGGCCAGTTTCTGAACCACATAAAAATGCCTGGTGGCCAGAAATGACTCTAGGGCTGCCTGACTTGATTCCCTGAAGCCAGGCCCTGCGTTGGGCAGGGACAACCTTGTGGGTGTCAGACACTAACAACAATGCTTACCAGTGCTGAGAACCGTGCTACATTGGACTAAGTAAGCTGGGATGGGTGAAATGTGCCCTCATGGCTCTCTTCAGAAACGGATTCGATGGGGTTCTTGTTTTGTTTTCTTTCCAGTAGCTGAGGTTCAGACACTCCCATCTCCTAGCACTTAACATTCCTACACTGGGCAGCACCACTGCAATCTATCACTTACACTCCCTGCTGACATTTTATGGGGCGTTTAAAGCAGCAGGTGTGTGAGATAGAAGCCATTGTCAATCATTTTATGAAAAATGCTCCACCCTTTCAAATGCCTAATCAGAGTTTTGATGGGTTGCAGCTGGCTGCTAACCAGCCAGGATTGGAAACTTTCAAGGCAAATAGCACTGATTCACTTTGGAAGGGGAGCGAGTAGAAGGGTAGGGAAATGGGGTGCAGAGAAACTGGGTCTGGGTCAAGGCCAAGGCACCTCAACCTCATGTGGCAGAAAGTGCTGGGTGAACTCATCAATTAGAAGGAAGTTAGTGTAAAATTTATGGTCTTGCCTCCCTACCATTGCTGTTTGTGTAGTGTTAATCACTTGGAAGTCTCCATTCGGAGGAAAGCAGCCCTGTGCAGTGATTGATTCCCTATTTAGATAACCTGAGGGAGCCCCCTCTGAGGGACTTGAGATCTGATCTCCTGCCTAGAGTGTATTAAAGGAAAGAGGAGAAACTGAGCCACTCCATATTAACACCCAGATAGGCTGTAGGATCACTTTTGAGTTTGTCTGATGAAATTGTGTTCATTCAGCTTATAGTATGTACCCCCTTCCTTATTTTGCACAGCTTTTGAGGATAGCACCATAAGCAATGCCTGTGGCAGTAGATCATTGGCCCTTCATCACCTTCAACATCCCAGTGCACCCTCACTTTTCAATGTCAACAGCTTACATTGTCTTAATCTTTTATTAAAAAAAAAATTAAAATCCAAATGTACTACAAGGGTCCTCTTCTGATCCAGCCGGCAGTCCTAAGCTCTGCCTGTTTATAAACGCTATCATGTATCAGAATCAGGGTACCGTGCTTCTAAGTCAAGTTGAAGAGCTCTGGGAGTATGTACTCATCACTGGATTCTTGCACACTACTGAAAAAAATTAAGTTCTTGTCAATCTTGGTTTTGTCTCTCACTGTTGTCCATTCTGTCTCTTCTTGGACTTCCTGTCTCCTTTCAACTTGGTTCCTGACCTCAGTTTGCTTACTTAGCATGTTCTAGGCATGCTAACTGGTCACCTGACTATGACTCCTGCATCTGACCTCAAGTGCATACCCTATTTTCATCTTTGAGTGAGTTCTGGCAGTTTATGGGACCTTTGTTTATTAATGTTTTATCCCCACTCCATACCTTTCTGGAAGGTAAGGACTTTCAGCCATACTTCCTATGTAGTAACTCAAATACAAAGTGATCATCTTCTTAATCTCTGCATTATTAGTCCTTGGATCTCTATTATAACCTTTATCCATGTAGGATCAACTTCAAGGAGCTCACAATCCAGTACAAGAGCAAGATAAGTCAACTTAAACTGTTTACATTTAAAAATGTCATGGCTGGGTGCAGTGACTCACACCTGTAATCCCAGCACTTTGGGAGGCCGAGGCAGGCAGATCACTTGAGGTCAGGAGTTCAAGACTAGCCTGGCCAACATGGTGAAACCCCATCTCTACTAAAAATGCAAAAATTAGCTGGGAGTGGTGGCAGGTGCCTGTAATCCCAGCTACTTGGGAGGCTGAGGCAGGAGAATCGCTTGAATCTGGGAGGCAGAGGTTGCAGTGAGCCAAGACTGTGCCATTGCACTCCAGCCTGGGTGACAAGAGCAAAACTCCATCTCAAAAAAAAAAGTCACAAAGCAGCCAGAAATGGTGACACGTGCCTGTAGTCCCAGCTGCTTCTGAGACTGAGGCAGGAAGATCACTTGAGCCCAGGAGTTCAAGCTAAAATGCACTATGATTATGCCTATGAATAGCCACTACACTCCAGGTTGGGTGACATAGCAAGATCCTGCCTCTTAAAAGAAAGAATGCCACAAAGGATGTGTGGCAATATGGAAGGCACAGCCAAGAAGAGCTAAAATATCCTGGGAGAGGAAGATAATTTTTACTTGGGGACCCACGAGACCTTGCTTAGAACAGGTGATACTTATACTGCAAAGACGAGTTGGTTTATCACTAGCAAAAGAGGAGCTGATGCTGAAAAGATGAGAACCTAAGCTATGGAGGACTGTGAATGCTAATGTAAGGACAAGGTTAAAAGACAACGACTTCACTAAACACAGAACTTTATTCTTCTCCCCCATAGTCTGTTCATAGCCACACTGGCTACTTTTTTCCTGCCCAGTGGGTGAAAGCTAAGGCAATTCTCTTAATCGTTCTGCTCTTTATTTTTAATCTCAGCAATTAAAAAAATCCCAGCTGCATGTAAGAGTCAAACATTTCTACTTGAAAGTTAAAACATCTTTTCACAAATCTGAGGAGTCAGTGTCTTTTCTGTGTCTCCCCTGGTTCACTTTTTCTCCCCATCTTGTTAGCCCAGAATGTAGGCGGGGTCACAAGAGGAAAAAAAAAACTTTCTGATTGGTTTGGCTGTGATTTGCCATTGGTGCCCTCTGGGATTGGCAAATGTTCAAAGCTGACATTTTCACTCGTGGGCTGCTTTTGTGGATACTTCAGTGATTACCTTTTGGGAACATTCAACAGTTTTTGTTTTTTTTATCAGAAAGTATTAGCTATCTGTGATCTCACAGGTATTCATAAAATATCCCCAAACTTAGCAGTTTAAAACAATAAACATTATATCACACAGTTTCTGTGTTCAGGAACCCAAGAGCAGCTTAGCTGGTTTTGGCTCAGGCTCTCTCATGATGCTGCAGTCAAGCTGTTGGCCAGAAATGCAATCATCTGAAGGTGTGGCTAGGGCTGAAAGATGTTGCCAAGATGGCTGCATTCAAATGACTGTTAGTTTGAAGGCTCAGTTCCTAGCTGTGTGAATCTCCTCTTAAAACTGCTCCCGTGTTTTCACGACATTGCAGCTGGTTTCGTACAACACTTTCACCCAACCTCATCATGAAGTCCTTTTGAGTCACGTCTCATATTCAATCTTATCACTCCAAAAGAACACATGGTTGGCATTTATGGGAAACGTGGCTTTGGGCCAGACACCAGGGGAGTGAGGCTTGCTCCCAAAATAGCCCCTTATCTTTACTCCACCATTAGGGAAATAGCAAAATCTCTTGTCCTTAATACTTCTAGATGTGAGTCAAGAACAAGGTTCAGGGAACACATGCATGTCTCTTGGATGGACTTTTTTAGGCCTTCTTCACTAGCTGCTATGATTTAAATGTGTCCCCTCCAAAATTCAAGTGTTAAAACTTAGTGGCCAATGTGATAATATTAACAGTTGGCGCATTTAAGAGGTGATTGAGTCATGAGGGCTTCCCTTTCTTGATGGGATTAAGGACCTTCTAAAAGAGGCTTTATGCAACATTCAGCTCTTGCCCTTCTGTCTTCCACCAAGTGAGGACACAGCCTTCCTCCCCTCTGGAGGATACAGCCAAAAGATGCCATTTTGGAAGCATGAAGCACCCCTCACCAAACAACCAAACTTTACACTGCCTTGATCTGGAAGCTCTCAGCCTCCAGAAATATGAGAGAAAAATTTTATTCTATTTATAAGTTACCCAGGCTCAGGTATCTTGTTATGGCAGCATAAACAGGCTAAGACAAAAATGATTACCAGGAGTTGGGTGTCACTATAACAAATACCTAAAAAAATGTGTTATTGACCTTGGAACTAGGTAATGTGTAGAGGCTGAGACAGCTTTGAAGTGAATATTAGAAGGACCCTAGGTTACCATGAATGGGCCATTAAGGGTGATTCTGATGCAGGCTCAGAAAAAAGAGCTGGAGAGTTTCAGTTGTCTTAGAAATTACCTAAGTGAATGTGATCATAATACTGGTAGAGATATGAATAGTAAATGTAATTCTGATGAAGTCTTAAGTGGAAATGAGGACTGTCTTATCAAATTAGAGGGATGGTCATCCTTGTTACCAAGTGGCAAAGAGCTTGGATGAATTGTGACTGTGTCCTGGGACTTTGTGAAAGGCAGAACTTTAGAGTGATGAACTAAAACATTAGGTGGAAGAAATATACAAGCAGACAGTGTTCAGGGTGCTGTGTAACTTCTCTTAACTGCTTATAGTAAAATGTGAGAAGAGAAAATATTTAAAGACAAACTTTATAATTAAAAGGGAAGTATAACTTAAAGACTTAGAGAATTCTAAACCTGGCCATGGAAAGAAAAAACCATATGTAGAACATAAAACCAAGGGTATGGCCAAGTGACTGTTTGATAGTGATTAATATGGGTAGAAGAAAGCCAGATGCTATTCACCAAGACAATGGGAGAATAATCTCAAAAGCATTTCAGATATCTTCAAGTCTGCTATGCCCATCACAGGCCTAGAGCACAAGAGCCTTGAGGGTAGAACAGGTTTTGGTGGGGTGGGGAGCCAGAACAACTGTGAGACCTTAGAACTTACAGCCCAAGACTACCTAATGTCTTCTCCATTCCCTGCATTTTGGTTCAGTACTCCTTGGCCTCTAAGCCAAGGTATTCCTGTGGCTCAAGTGAGCCTGGATATGGCTCAGGCTACCACTATCAAAGGTACAAGCTGTAAAACTTGATGACATCCACATGGTGCTAATTCTACAGGCTTGCAAAGCGTATGTACTGTGGAAGTACTGTTTACCTCCACCTAAGTTTCAAAGGATGCCTCAGTGAGCTCAGGGCCCAGACAGAGAATGGTCACTGGAGGGGGGGCCCTGAAGAAAGCCTTCCTAGGATAAAGCTTTGTGGATCCATGGTGGGAGGGACACCTCTAGACCCCAGAGCTGTAGGGCCACCAGCATGCAACACCAGCCTGAAAGAGTTCCTGGCACCCAACTCCAACCTGTAAGGGCTACTGTGTGGGCTATGCCTAGTAAAGCCATGGGGCATGGTCCCATGGAGTCTTGGGGACCCAACCCCCACCCCAGTGTTTCTGGAAGCCAGGACATGAAGTCAAGAAAATTATTCTCAAGCCTTAAGACAATATTGTTTGCCCACTTAGGTTTAGGACTGATTTGGGATCTGTTACCCCTTTCTTAACTATTTCTCCCTTTGAAATAGGAATGTCTATCCTATGGCTGTCCCACCATTACCTTTTAGAATCATATAACTTGTTTGATTTCATAGGCTCATAGCTACAGGGAAATTTGCTAAAGGATGAATTGTGCCCTGAGTCTCACCCATATCTGATTTATGTAAGACTCTATACTTTAGACTTTTAAGTTGATGCAAGAATGAGTTAAGACTTTGGGGGCTATTGGGATGCAATTAATATATTTTGCATATGAGAAGGACATTATTTTTGGAGAGTGGGCAAAATGCTATAGTTTGAATGTGTCCCCTCCAAAATTCAGGGGTTGAAACTTAATGGCTGATGTGATAGTATTAAGATGTGGAGGCCTTTAAGAGGTGATAAGGCCATGAAGGCTCCTCCCTCATGAATGGGATTAAGGCCCTTATAGAAGAGGTTTCACAAAGCATTTGGTTCTGTTCTTCTGCCTTCCACCATGTGAGGACACAGCATTCCCCTCTCTTTGGAGGATGCAGCAACAAGCTGCCGTCTTGGGAACAGAGAGCAGCCCTCACCAAATCATTAAACTTGCCTGCACCTTGATCTTGAACTTCTAAGCTTCTGCAACTGTGAGAAATAAATTGTTCTTTAAAAGTTACCCAGTCTCAGGTATCATATTAGCAGCACAAATAGACTAGGATACTAACCTTAAGATGAGAAAATATCCACAGAGGAGCCAGAGAAAAGAAAATGCCTCCGCATTCAAAAAACTTTCTTCTAAGCCCAATACACACCTCTAGGGTATAGAAACAATTGAGGTTGAACAGGCCAAGAGTCACAAAAACCCCCTTTGGTTGCCATCTTTGTTAGGCCTGTGTAGAGTTTTCACCAACTGTTTTGTACCCAACTATCGAAAGCTTCATCCAAAACTGAGACAGAATCCACTACATTTGAACATGGTTATACCAGGATGAGGATTTCATCAATTCCAAGTGTCAGCCCAGCTCTGCACTTTGTAAGTCATTTGGCTTCAGGTTTTCCCAGAAGCAAACCCTAAGATGAATTTGAGGTGCAAGTAGGTTATCTGGGAAGGAATGCCAGGAAACACCTATAGGGATGTAGAAAAGAAGAGAAAGAAAAGAAGGGAGCAAATAAACGTAGTATTATCAAATCAGAGACTGCCGTGGGCAACTGTGGCTCAATCCTGCTGAACTCTTAGAAACAGAAGAAAACACACCTATAGTTATCCAGTTTTTTTGCCATTTGGTAGAGGATATTTATCTACCAACTCCCTGTTCCTCATTGATTGAGGGTTGCTTCCTGGGCATTAATTTTCTGAAACTTCTTGCTTGCCCTTTCTGAAGGCTAAATACCATGCTACTCCAGGTAGGGTGGCCAACCATCTCAGTTTGCTTAGGACTGAATGGCTGAAATGCAGAACCTTTATTGCTAAAATCAGGACAGTTCCAAGCACTCTAGGATGGTTGATTACCTTACCCCTAGACAGGACATTTTGAATATTGGTAGAAACAGACTTCTTCATGTAGAAGTTAGTGCCAAGGAGATATATTCTGGGTAACAGCAACATCAAGAGAACATGGAAATTTTGGAATAAATCTTTTATTCTCCTAATGTTTTTCTTCTTAAACTAATCCCCACTTCTCTGAATACAAAATCCAATTAATAATCCATTGCTTCAGATATCTTGGCAGGTGCTGGAAATAGAAGCAGCCAGAAGTCCATATCTCTTCCTTTAGATTTTAAAGGCCTAAGTGTATTGAAGAGAGTACACAGGTATCTGTGGGGAGGAGGGGAGAGGGCAAAAACAAGGGAAAGTTTGAAGACAGTCATCAGTTCTCTTTGTTTTCAGGTCTTAGTGTTACCTAATGGTAAGGCCCATGGAGACAAATCAGCAAAAGGGGACTGTATTCTAGGCACAGGAAATACTGCTTTCATAGAGGTTACATGATATTTGGTAAAGGCAGAAATATCAAACATTAAAATATAAGATATTGGCCAGGCATCGCAGCTCACACCCATAATCCCAGTACTTTGAGAGGCCCCAGGTTGGGAGGGATCGCCTGAGCCCAGGAGTTTGAAATCACCCTGGGCAATATAGGGACACCCCACCTCTACAAAAATCTTTGAAAAATTAGCCAGGTATGGTGGTGCATGTCATTGTCCCAGTGACATGGAAAGCTGAGGTGGGAGGATTGCTTGAGTCTGGGAGGTCAGGGCTACAGTGAGCCATGATTGTGTCACTGCACTCCAGCCTGGGGGAGAGAGCAAGACTATTTCAAAAAAAAAAAGTGATGTGTGCTAGAAAGAAAATAAAATAGCATGACAGGGGAAGAGTTATATTATTGGTCCTGAAGTCTTCTCAGAAAACATACTTGAGCTAAGAGCTTTCATGAAGACAAAAGCCAGTCATGAGAAAATCTGGTGAGTTGGTCGATAGACAGAGAAGACCTCCCTTGTCCTTGACTTGCATAAGACTTTGGGACCATTCCACAACACTTGGCAGAATAAAGCCCCAATAATAGTTAAGACTTATATTCTTACCAGCTCAGTTGGATAGAAGTTCAATCAAAATGAAGTTTAAGGGGAAAACAAAACACAGTAATATATAGTTTTGCACACCTGAATGGATGAACTGCTTCATTCAGAAAGAAAATTGCATATGAGAGATGTGAAAACATTTAGTGACAGATATATTTAAATATCTACATGTTAATCTAACTACATTGAATGTAATCCTCACTAAAACAATATAAACTTAATGTTAGTATCTCCAATTCACATGTAAAGAAAATGAAGATCAGAGTAGTAAAGGAACTTACCCAAGTAACACAGTTGAGAGCCCCATTTGTCGATAAAATGCATTGTTTCTCTATAAAACCCACTATTTTCCCAATTTGCCACCTCCTCCTCCATCCCTAATCACTGAACCTCTCTAGACCCCAAATTCCTTTTACCTACTTGTCTATTTATCTAATATTGAGTTTCTACTGTGTGCAAGGCTCTGTATTAGGCACAGATGAAGGCATGTAATTACACATGAACATGATGTAGTTCCTGCCCACAAAGAGCCTGAAATGCAGTAAGGTAGACATTCTCAAACACAATGCTTTTTTAAATTGTGAATGAAGGGTAAAGTTGGGGTGCAAGGAGATGGTGGGGAGTTGATATGCTAAATGTGAGCACAGACTACCATAACTTAGCTACCCACTTTCCATACTGACTTGGAGCCACTTTGAAGATTATTCCCAGCTTACATGGTCCATTGCACAGTTTTGGATGTAGGAGTCAGAACAGGCTATGTTGGAAAGTTACTTCTAACTATGTGTCCTGCAGTGTGGAAAGAATTCAGGCAATCCTAAGGTGCCACTTCAGCCAACTTTTCCAGCCTTATCTCCTGCTATTCTCCTCTCTAAACCCTAATTTTCAGGCCAACCTATTAGGTTGGTGCAAAAATAATTGCAGTTTTTGCCATTATAATAATTTCATGCTTCTTTATAATGGTGTTCTAAATTATCTCTCTTCCATGTTTTTCCCCTTCTGCTAAAACCAATCTGCTCTATTCCCTGGAAAAGACGGTGCAGCATACTTGCTGGAATTCCTGCAGTCAAAGGCAGGGCAAGGTGTAGTGTGAGGGAGGGTAGTCCTAAACTCAGAATACATAGACCTGAATTCAATCTCCTGCAGTAAGGCTTATAAGTGACATGCTGAAAATCTTTCTCTCTGGACCTCAGTTTCCTCATCTGCAAAATATAAAGTAAACCCTGCCTATCTGTCAGGGCAGCTGCAAGACTCAAGATAATGACTCTAAAATACTTTGCATATTGTGAAGCAATCCCTTATGCATGTTTTTGCTTATGCAAACGTAAGGGATTGTCATTAGTATTCAGAATTTTTCTGACTGATGTGTTTTTGCAAGAGTTTGGCTAGAAACATGATTAAGATATGTCCCAGCTGAGCAGCTTCTTCCACTGCAGCTTCATCCAATAGCCACAAAGGGGATAGAATCAGCTTTTTGTGATTGTTTTTCACATAGTTGGAAACATTTCAAAGCATCAGATCTTTTTTTTTTTTTTTAAGCAAGCTCTGCTTTATTTGCATTCAGTCTACTTCCAGTGCATAAGGAGCATTGAAAATTTATGGTTTCAAAGTTAAAATTGTAAAATAAAAAGATATATCTTCAATTTTTTAAAAGACTCAGGATTTGCAAAGAATTTACGTATCACTGACAATACTGATGGGACACATTCAAAAGGAGAATTGAGGAAGTAATTTTGGTAAAACAGGAAGTTTTTCTAGGCTGACAATGAAGTGTAAAGCTTTCTCCTTGACTGTTGGAAAAACCACAACTTAGGTCTAATCAATTAGTCAATAAATCCTTGAGTAAACAAACAAGAAAGAAAAAACCCAAAACTTACAGAAGAATATTGCTAAGTGACAGATACTGGAGAAGGAGCAGTTTAGGGGAGAGTATGATGAATTCACTCTGGAGTATACTGATTTCAAAATTCCTTTGAGAGAGGCCATATTGGAGTTTGGATACACAAAAGTAAAACTAGAAAGTGATGAGTAGAGCTGAGATACAAAGACAGCAGATACTGGCAAAGATATGGATGGAAACTCTGGGAGTGGAGATGGTGCTTGAAGTAGAAGAGTTGCCATCTACTAGGGGTCAGGACAAAGATGAGGATCCAGCAAAGAAGGCTCAGGAGAAGAAGCCGGAAAGGTGTTAAAGTCAAGGGAATGTGGTGTCACATAGGTAAGGCAAGAGTAAATAAAGACAGAGGGGCCAGTGTTCAACAGTGATAAGTTCTTCTGATAAGGCTAGTACAATGGTAACTGGTTGTTCACTGGGTTCAGCACCAGGAAGGTAAGTCTAGTGATAGCTGTTTTGGTGGAATTATAAGAAAGAACCAGATTGCAGTGGGTTGAAGAAGGAATGAAAAATGAAGTGGAGACAGAGCATAGACAGTTTTGTCAAGAAATTCAGCACTGAAGAGAAGGAGAGAAAGATGTCAGTATCTGGAGGTATATGTGGGCTTCAGAGAGTCTTTTATAAATTGAAAGAGACTGAAGCATGCTTGATTATGGATAGCGAGGTTCCAGTGGATGGCCAGCCATATGCAGAAAACTGACATTGAACTTTCTTACAGCTTATACAAAAATTAACTCAAGATGGATTAAAGACTTACATGTAAAACCCAAAACTATAAAACCCTAGAAGAAAATCTGGGCCATACCATTCAGGATATAGGCACAGGCAAAGATTTTATCACAAAAAAACATCAAAAGCAATTGCAACAGAAGCAAAAGTTGACAAATGGGATCTAATTAAACTAAAGAGCTTCTACACAGGAAAAGAAACTATTATCAGAGTGAACAGGCAGCCTATGGAATGGGAAAAAACTTTTGCAATTGATCCATCTGACAAAGGTCTAATATCCAGAATATATAAGGAATTTAAGCAAAAATTTACAAAAAAAACCATAAAAAAGTGGGCAAAATACATAAACAGAACACTTCTCAAAAGAAGACATTTATGCAGCCAACAAACATATGAAAAAAAGTGCAACATCACTGATCATTAGAGAAATGCAAATCAAAATCACAATGAGACACCATCTCACGCCATTCAAATGGTGATTATTAAAAAGTCAAGACACAACAGATTCTGGCGAGGCCGTGGAGAAACAGGAATACTTTCACACATTGGTGGGAGTGTAAATTAGTTCAACTATTGTGGAAGACAGTGTGGGGATTCCTCAAAGATCTAGGACCAGAAATACCATTTGATCTAGCAATCCCATTGCTGGGTATATACCCAAAGGAATATAAATCATTCTATTATAAAGATACATGCACATGTATATTGATTGCAGCACTATTCACAATAGCAAAGACATGGAATCAACCCAAATGCCCATCAGTGATAGACCAGATAAAGAAAATGTAGCATGTATTCACCATGGAATACTATGCAGCCATAAAAAGGAATGAGATCATGTCTTTGGAGGGACATGGATGGAGCTGGAAGCCATCATCCTCAGCAAACTAACACAGGAACAGGAAACCAAACACTGCATGTTCTCATTTATAAGTGGGAGCTGAACAATGAGAGCACTTGGACACAGGGAGGGGAGCAACACACACTGGGGCCTATCAGCGAGACAGGGGAAGGGAGAACATCAGGATAAATAGCTAATGCATGCAAGGCTTAATACCTAGTTGATGGGTTGATAGGTGCAGCAAACCACAATGGCACACGTTTACCAGTGTAACAAACCTGCACATCCTGTACATGTATCCCAGAACTTAAATTTTAAAAAAAGAAAGTACAGTTGAGAGGGAAAAATTGAAGACACAGGGGGAAAGGAGGCATATGATTTCCAAGAATACAAAAGAAGATGGAAACCAAAGCATAGATCAGGATTACCTATCCCTCCTGATGGTACAGGGAGGCAATAATACCTGAGTCAAGCTACCTAAAAGATGAGCAAAATTTCTCCATGTAAGGGGAGCAGATGAAGAAAATAGGGCATTCCTTATCCAGTGCTCTTCTCAGTTTCAGCACTGTGGACTCTTAAACTTGCTTGAATTGAATGGAAGAAAGTGCTCCAGGGTAACATTTTGTGCAGTTGTAATTTTTCTAGACCCATTTTTATAAATGTAGATTTACCAATAGACACTGCAGACTCCAAAAGGAGAGAGGGAGGAAGAGATTGTGAAAAACTACCTATTAGGTCCTATTTTCTCTGTTTGGGTGACAGGTTCAATTAGAGCCCAAACCTCGGCATCACACGATACATTCATGTAGCAAACCTGCCTATGTATGTCTTGAATCTAAATTTTTTCTTGAAATGTGAGTTTACTTACACAAGGCTTATATTGTGTGTCTCCACCCAAGGCATATTTTTCATCTGGGTTATTTCCTTTAGAAAATGTGCAGTCAATGGTAGTGACTCTTAACTCCCAGGTGTCTGTAACCATTTATATAATGCAATGGATTTCCTCACTCCCTGTCACATTTCCTCTATATTTCATAAGTGAATAGTTTCCTTATAATCATAGTAGTGCTTAATTAGAACCTGTCCATCTCAACTGAAAGGGACAACTTGGCCTTTTAGGTGATCAGGTCTGAGCTCACTTGATGAAAAACATCTTTCAGTGGTAAGAAGTTGGGAATTTGGTCTGGATAGGGAAGGAAGTTTAAGATGCAGAATATTCTGTGACATGCACTATCCACAAAGAAAAGCAAGCTGTGAAAAGCAATTTATTTTTTAAAAGTTAATTGTTACCAAAAACTCAATACACATAAAAAATTCACTTGACAGATAAAGGCATGGCATAACATTCAAACTATCTGGTAAGTTTGTTGAAATGAAGTAACATTTTCCACTACTCAATTAGCAATATTTTAAAAATACTAATAACTAAAGTTAATAAATATATGGTTAAACCAGTCTATCCAATCATGCTAAATATCAAGGTAAATTAAATTCTTGTGGAAAGCAATCTGGAACTACGAAATGAGATCTAAAAAGTTTATATATTTTGACCCAGTATTTCTCCATAAGGGAATTTATTGTACAAAAATCTAGATGATACAAAATATATATACATATGTATGTATATTCTTTAGATCCAATCAATCATTGAGCAAACAAACTAGAAAGAAAAAATAAAACAACGTATATTTGTAGCAAATATAAATTTTAGCTCACTCACAGTAAAATAAGTATCCTATTTCTATCATTCAGTTCAATTTCTGACTCTGAAACCAATTTCTCCCATGGCCCTGGAAATTTAATTTCCATTATTGGGGTTTTTTCTAAATACAGAGTTGTGTCATGGCTCAAGGATCATGTGTGATGCTGAAGCTCTGTGGGGTTAGGAAGAGGTTGGTGGTACCCACCCTCACCCTTCACGATGCCTTGGGACTCAGGGACTCAGCTTCCCTCTCTTGTTTCTGTGTCATCTGTAAGAGAAAAGAATCATTCATAAGGCCAAAAACCCTTTCCTCTAGGTCCCACATCCCACACCATTCCCAGCCCTTCTTAGGTCTTGCCACCTTCCCAGTTGTCCTCCCAGGATGAAGACATAAGATTCCTGCCTTTTGGATATTCTTGGGAATGTAGTTTTCTCTCTCTCTACACCCTAATATGCCAAGGAGGTTTGGGAGATAGTAACATTAAAAAAAGAAAGGAAGAGTTATGTTCTTCCCACTTTTTCCAAGACACTCTGCCTCTCTCCAGATCCCCTGGCTGTCCTCTCCTTTCAGCTCCACTCTCACTCCCACCTCAAGCTTTTGAAAACAAAAGTCAGGAACAGAAGAACTTTGGAGATGGCTGTGCTTTTAGCCCAGCCTCAAGCTACCTCCAGGCTGGAGTAAGAACAGCTTCTCTGAGTTTGAGTGGGAGGTCAGAGATATAGAAGAAAAAAATTTGTATCTCAAAATATCCTTGTCATGCATAATGACAAAAAACGATAGAAAGATTGCAAACATCAAAATTATTTAATAGTGGGAACATAATCTTGTACCAATCAGTAGAGCAGATTTTGTTTTCAAACATTACCATAATTTAATCCTCATAATAGTCTTTGAATATAATGTAATAATTAGGAATAATTTTGAAGACAAGGCATCAACCTGGATACACTGTAAAGACCAAAAGTCACCAACAAAAATGAAAATATCTGATGTGTTTGGGTGGTGGAATTTTGTGTGAATTATTTTTGTAACAAGGATTATGTAACATCATGAAAAAGAAATAGAAACTAGAGGAGAAAATACTTTTTTCCAGATTTGACATGAGAAAAAGAAATCCTTGTAGATTTTGCCTCGAAGGGTATTATCAAAAGTCAGTTCCAAGAATTCAAAGCTATTCCAGCTACAGCCATAGCAAATGAGTTGAGATTATAAAGATGATTTGTTTCCCTCTTGATTTAATGTTCTCTAATTCACTAAGACCTATTGTCTGCCTCTCTAGTCCTACCCATCCTTTAGATCCTGGAGAAAAATCTAGAAATAGTCAATGAGGCTCCTGATGAAAGATTTGTTCTAAGGAGGGGAAATCACATTTGTTGAGCACCCTTTATGTTCCAGAAACTGGGATAGATACTTTTCTATTTTCATCACATTTAATGGCATATATTGGTTCCATTTTACTGAAGTGAAAACTGAGGCCCAGAAATGTTAAGTGATTTGCCTAATGCCACCCAATGACTGAGAGAATTCCAACTCAAGTCTGGCTGAGCCCAGCTCCAGTTATTTTCCACTATGTTGCCTCTCTTCGAAGCAGCCCCTCATGGACAATTCCATACTGTCTGCCTAAGGTAAAAATGTAAAAAATGAAAAAATTTATTGTTACTATAAATTAATGAAAATACTAATATACTAGTTTTACTGGAAAGCAGTGACACCATTGATAAGGTTTGGCTGTATCCCCACCCAAATCTCACCTTGAATTATAATTCCCACAATCCCCATGTGTCTAGGGAGGGACCTGGTGGAAGGTGATTGGATCATGGGGGTGGTTTCCTCTATGCTGTTCTCATGATAGTGGGTGAGTTCTCATGCGATCTGATGGTTTTATATGGGGTCTTCCCCCTTCACTCCTTGATCTTCTCTATTCTGCCGCCATGTAAAGAGGTCCTTGCTTCCCCTTTGCCTTCCACCATGATTGTAAGTTTCCTGAGGCCTCCCCAGCCATGTGGAACTGTGAGTCAATTTAAACCTCTTTCCTTCATAAATTACCCAGTCTCAGTTTAATATCTTTATAGCAACGTGAGAACAGACTAATACAACCATTAACCAGGATTTCATGGAAGTGTTTTCTGTGAAATGCTCATTGATAGAAGTGTTTCGTGACCAAATAACATGGGAAGATGCTGTATTGAATAAACCCCCTTTTGGAAATTCACAGTGCACTTAGAGGCTCTGAGTAATTAGGGGGAAAAAAAACTTCCTTCTTAGCTCTTTAAATCCAGTGTTTCCCAGACTTACCTGGTCATAGAATCTTTTTTGTCATAATACTATTACCACTCCTAGACCAGCTGCACAAACCTGTGTTCGAGACCATGGAAGGGGCCTCCAGGAGAAGGCCAAAGGGAACTATTTTCATGGAGAGGGAGGATGCTTTTTGTAACTAGAGACAGCTGTGTTCAGTGAGATTGTCACAGTAGGAGAGGGGAATGTTCTCCTCAACCCTGGGTGGAACTGTCATGGCCTCAGCATAGTGAAGGCTCTAGGAAACATGACTCCACTTGGGCACAGCAAGCACTTGCAACTTTGTGAACATCAGGAGACTGGCAGCAACAGCAATGTGGCACAAAGTGAGTCATGCCAAGCAGAACCCAGCAGGGATGAGAGGTCCTCCTGTAGTGTCAAAGTATAAACCACAGTCAGGGCAGTTAGAACAAGAGAGGATGCCTAACCCAGGGCAGGCACTGAATCAATACATCCAATGTTAAATGCTAATAATGGCAAAGGAAAAAGTTTCCTTGGATTTAATCTGGCTCCCCCGGGACTCCAAGAAGTATCTTTATATAGCATCTTGGTCTTGGCAGGAAAGAGGCAGTAAAGTCAGCAGGGCTTCACTGAACAATAATTTAATGAGAATTTTTACAAAGATCGAGAGAGGGTGAAGGGATTTAATCAAGGATGGTGTATTAGGGTTCTCTAGAGGGAAAGAACTAATAGGATATACATAGATATATTATAAAGGTGAATTTATTAAGTATAAACATATATGATCACAAGGTCCCACAATAGGCCATCTGTAAGCTGAGGAGCAAGAACAGCCAGTCCAAGTCCCCAAACTGAAGAACTTGGAGTCCAATGTTCGAGGGCAGGAAGCATCCAGCATGGGAGAAAGAGGTAGGCTGGAAGGCTAGGCCCATCTCTCCATTTACATTTTTCTGCCTGCTTTATATTGGCTGGCAGCTGATTAGATTGTGCCCACCAGATTAAGGGTGCATCTGCCTTCCCCAGCCCACTGACTCAAATGTTGAAACCTCTTGACAACACCCTCACCAACACACCCAGGATCAATACTTTGTATCCTTCAATCCAATCAAGTTGACACTCAGCATTAACCATCACAATTCCAACCCCTGTCAACTTGAACCTATACACATCTCCTGAGATCATACATAATCATAAAGACAATGTCATAATTACACCTAACATAATACAACTATCCTTCATACAACCGGAAAGGCACCAATCCCCAACCCAAATACTATTATATAAAGTTAACAATACTTAAATGCTGATATGAAGTCAATAAATCCTATGTCACACCATACAGAAAAAGCAAATAAAATGAAGATATTTTCTTAGTACAAGTGTATACATGTACAAACATGATTTTAGCAAATGAAGAAATACTCATGACAATTACAGTTCCCATTTCTGCAGCTGGTAATGTGGTAGTAACTGGTGTTGATGACTACCTTCTTCTACTAGCCATTCTGTATTCATTCCGTTTGTATTCAGCAAGCACCTCAGCAGGTTGTGTTTTTTTTTCCTAGTGGAGTGATCCAAACCTTCATTCCTGAGGGGTCTGGGCCATTTGTAGTCATGCCTAGATTGAGCTGTTGTAGTTTCGCGTTGACCTTAATCACAGGACATGGTAATACTAAGAGATGCCCTAATGAATCTCCTGTATTCCATGCATACTCTTACTTACCTCCATTGTGAAGTAGTAGACTGACTTCATCTTGATAGTCTGGTCAGTCACCCCAGTCAACACTGTAACTCCCTTCTTAGCCTGTTGACTTAAAGGTAGGAGGAGCCCAAAGTGTCCAGGTGGCAATCTTAACTTCAAGTTTAATGGAATCATTGTTGTGTCTCCTGGTGGCAGTGTTCCTTCCTCTGGAACTAAGACCTTTAGGCCAGCAGAACATAATGTCGTGGGAACAGGAAGCAAAAATTTTCTAGTGGATCACTAGAGGTGATGGTGAGTGGTGCCATTTCCGCTTCCACTTCCATCCCTTGAATCCTGGACCCATGAATCCTGGCTATGGGAGAAACAGTGTCATATATTTGATGCTGATTCAGAGCATGCATGGCTTTCTGGAGAACTTTGTCCCAGCCCTGCAAAGTACTGTCACCTAGCTGGTATTGTAATTGTGACTTCAAAAGGCCATTCCACCACTTTTATCAATCCAGCTGCTTCAGGATGATGGGGAACATAAGACTAGCAAATTCCATAAGCATGAGTTCACTGCCATGCCTCTTTTTTTTTTTTTAATTATACTTTAAGTTCTAGGGTACATGTGTACAATGTGCAGCTTTGTTACATACGTATACATGTGCCATGTTGGTGTGCTGCACCTATTAACTAGTCATTTACATTAGGTATATCTCCTAATGCTATCCCTCCCCCTGCCCCCCTCCCCACAATAGGACCCAGTGTGTAATGTTCCCCTTCCCCGTCCAAGTGATCTCATTGTTCAATTCCCACCTATGAGTGAGAACATGTGGTGTTTGGTTTTCTGTGCTTGCAATAGTTTGCTGACAATGATGGTTTCCAGCTGCATTTATGTCCCTACAAAGGACATGAACTCATCCTTTTTTATGGCTGCATAGTATTCCATGATGTATATGTGCCACATTTTCTTAATCCAGTCTGTCACTGATGGACATTTGGGTTGATTCCAAGTCTTTGCTATTGTGAATAGTGCTGCAATCAATATACATGTGCATGTGTCTTTATAGCAGCATGATTTATAATCCTTTGGGTATATACCCAGTAATGGAATGGCTGGGTCAAATGGTATTTCTAGTTCTAGATCCTTGAGGAATCGCCACACTGTTTTCCATAATGGTTGAACTAGTTTACAATCCCACCAACAGTGTAAAAGTGTTCCTATTTCTCCACATCGTCTCCAGCACCTGTTGTTTCCTGACTTTTTAATGATCACTATTCTAACTGGTGTGAGATGGTATCTCATTGTGGTTTTGATTTGCATTTCTCTGATGGCCAGTGATGATGAGCATTTTTTTGTGTCTGTTGCCTGCATAAATGTCTTCTTTTGAAAAGTGTCTGTTCATATCCTTTGCCCACTTTTTGATGGGGTTGTTTGTTTTTTTCTTGTAAATTTGACTGAGTTCTTTATAGTTTCTGGATATTAGCCCTTTGTCAGACGAGTAGATTGCAAAAATTTTCCCCCATTCTGTAGGTTGCCTGTTCACTCTGATGGTAGTTTCTTTTGCTGTGCAGAAGCTCTTTAGTTTAATTAGATCCCATTTGTCAATTTTGGCTTTTGCTGCTGTTGCTTTTGGTGTTTTAGACATGAAGTCCTTGCCCATGCCTATGTCCTGAATGGTATTACCTAGGTTTTCTTCTAGGGTTTTTATGGTTCTAGGTCTAACATTCAAGTCTCTAATCCATCTTGAATTAATTTTCATATAAGGAGTCAGGAGAGGATCCAGTTTCAGCTTTCTACTTATGGCTAGCCAATTTTCCCAGCACCATTTCTTAAACAGGGAATCCTTTCCCCATTTCTTGTTTTTGTCAGGTTTGTCAAAGATCAGATGGCTGTAGATGTGTGGTATTATTTCTGAGGGCTCTGTTCTGTTCCATTGGTCTATATCTCTGTTTTGGTACCAGTACCATGCTGTTTTGGTTACTGTAGTCTTGTAGTATAGTTTGAAGTCAGGTAGTGTGATGCCTCCAGCTTTGTTTTTTTGGCTTAGGATTGTCTTGGCAATGCAGGGTCTTTTTTGGTTCCATATGAACTTTAAAGCAGTTTTTTCCAATTCTGTGAAGAAAGTCATTGGTAGCTTAATGGGGATGGCATTGAATCTATAAATTACCTTGGGCAGTATGGCTGTTTTCACAATATTGATTGTTCCTGTCAATGAGCATGGTATGTTCTTCCATTTGTTTGTGTCCTCTTTTATTTCACTGAGCAGTGATTTGTAGTTCTCCTTGAAGAGGTCCTTTACACCCCTTGTAAGTTGGATTCCTAGGTATTTTATTCTCTTTGAAGCTATTGTGAATGGGAGTTCATTCATAATTTGGCTCTCTGTCTGTTACTGGTGTATAAGAATGCTTGTGGTTTTTGCACATTGATTTTGTATACTGAGACTTTGCTGAATTTGCTTATCAGCTTAAGGAGATTTTGGGCTGAGACAATGGGGTTTTCTAAATATACAATCATGTCATCTGCAAACAGGGACAATTTGACTTCTTCTTTTCCTAACTGAATACCCTTGATTTCTTTCTCTTGCCTAATTGCCCTAGCCAGAACTTCCAACACTATGTTGAATAGGAGTGGTGAAAGAGGGCATCCCTGTCTTGTGCCAGTTTTCAAAGGGAATGCTTCCAGTTTTTGCCCATTCAGTATGATATTGGCTATGGGTTTGTCATAAATAGCTCTTATTATTTTGAGATACCTTCCATCAATACCGAATTTATTGAGCGTTTTTAGCATAAAGGGCTGTTGAATTTTGTCAAAGGCCTTTTCTGCATCTACTGAGATAATCATGTGGTTTTTGTCTTTGGTTCTGTTTATATGCTGGATTACATTTGATTTGCATATGTTGAACCAGCCTTGCATCCCAGGGATGAAGCCCACTTGGTCATGGTGGATAAGCTTTTGATGTGCTGCTGGATTTGGTTTGCCAGTATTTATTGAGGATTTTTGCATTGATGTTCATCAAGGATATTGGTCTAAAATTCTTTGTTGTTGTTGTATCTCTGTCAGGCTTTGGTATCAGGATGATGTTGGCATCGTAAAATGAGTTGGGGAGGAGTCCCTCTTTTTCTATTGATTGGAATAGTTTCAGAAGGAATGGTACCAACTCCTCCTTGTACCTCTGGTAGAATTTGACTGTGAATCCATCTGGTCCTGGACTTTTTTTGGTTGGTAGGCTATTAATTATTGCCTCAATTTCAGAGCCTGCTATTGGTCTATTCAGGGATTCAACTTCTTCCTGGTTTAGTCTTAGGAGAGTGTAAGTGTCCAGGAAATTATCCATTTCTTCTAGGTTTTCTAGTTTATTTGCGTAGGGGTGTTTATAGTATTCTCTGATGGTAGTTTGTATTTCTATGGGGCCGGTGGTGATATCCCCATTATCATTTTTTATTGCATCTATTTGATTCTTCTCTTTTCTTTACTAGTCTAGCTATCGGTCTATTAATTTTGTTGATCTTTTCAAAAAACCAGCTCCTGGATTCATTGATTTTTTTTGGAGGGTTTTTTGTGTCTCTATCTCCTTCAGTTCTGCTCTGATCTTAGTTATTTCTTGCCTTCTGCTAGCTTTTGAATGTGTTCGCTCTTGCTTCTCTAGTTCTTTTAATTGTGATGTTAGGGTGTCAATTTTAGGTCTTTCCTGCTTTCTCTTGTGGGCATTTAGTGCTACAAATTTCTCTCTACACACTGCTTTAAATGTGTCCCAGAGATTCTGGTATGTTGTATCTTTGTTCTCATTGATTTCAAAGAACATCTTTATTTCTGCCTTCATTTCATTATATACCCAGTAGTCATTCAGGAGCAGGTTGTTCTTTAGCCATAAAGTGAGTGCCTTGGTCAGGCCATGCTGTGTGGAATACCATGACAGTGGATAAGGCATTCCGTGAGTCCACAGATGGACTTCTTGGCAGAAGAATTGTGTGCAGGATAGGCAAATCTATATCCAGAGTGTCTATTCCAGTGAGGACAAACCTCTTCCCTTTCCATGATGGAAGAGGTTGAATATATTCAACCTGCCACCAGGTAGCTGACGGATCACCCTGAGTAATGGTGCTATATCAAGGTTCAGGGTTAGTGTCTGCTGCTGTCAAATTGGGCACTCAGCAATGGCCGTGGCCAGGTCAGCCTTGGTGAGTGGAAGTCCATGTTGCTAAGCCTATGCATAACCTCCATCCCTACCACCATGGCCACTTTGTTCATGGGCCCATTGGGCAATGACAGGGGTGGCTGGGGAAAGAGGCTGAGTGGTGTGCACATAACAGGCCATTCTATCCACTTGATTATTAAAATCCTCCTGTGCTGAGGTCACCTGTTGGTGAGCACTCACATGGGATACAAATATCTTCAGTTTTTGGCCACTCAGGTCCATCCACATACCTCTTCCCCATATTTGTCACCAATTTTCCAATCATGCTTCTTCCAAGTCCCTGACCATCCAGCCAAACCATTGGCTACAGCCAATAAATCAGTATATAATCGCACATCTGGCCATTTCTTCTTTCATGCAAAGTGCACAACCAGGTGTACTGCTTGATGTTCTGCCAACTGGGAAGATTTCCCTTCACTGTTGCCCTTCAGGGATGTCCTAGAAAAGGGCTGTAGTGCTATAGCTGTCCACTTTTGCATGGTTCCTGCATATCATGCAGAATCATCTCTGAACCAGGTCTTCTTTCTCTGTCAATTGATTATAGGGAACTCCCCATGAGTTCATCGGTACAGCCTGGGGGAGAGCAAGCAGGGTGGCAGGAGTGGAGACCATGGGCATTTGAGCCACTTCCTCACATAACTTACTTGTGCCTTCAGGACCTGCTCGAGCCCAATCACATATATACCACTTCCATTTGATGATGGAATGCTGCTGTGCATGACCCACCTTATGGCAAAGGGGGGTCAGAAAGCACCCAGTTCATGATAGGCAGTTCAGGTCACATGGTGACTTGATGACCCATAGTCAAATGTTCAGTTTCCACCAAAGTTCAGTAACAGTCCAAGAGCTGTCTCTCAAAAGGAGAGTAGTTATCTGCAGAAGATGGCAGGGCCTTGCTCCAAAATCTTAGAGGTCTCTGCCGCGATTCACCTATGGGGGCCTGCCAAAGGCTCCAAACAGAATCCCTGTCTGTTACTGACACCTCAAGCACCATTGGATCTCCTGGGTCATGTAACCCAAGTGGCAGAGCAGGTTGCACAGCAGCCTGGACCTGTTGCACAGCCTTCTCCTGTTCTGGATCCCACTCAAAACTGGCAGCCTTTGAGGTCACTCATTAAATGAGCCATAGTAACACACCCAGATGAGGACCACATTGCCTCCAAACTCCAAATCAGCCCAGTAGGCATTGTGCCTCTTTCTTGGTTGTAGGAGCAGCCAAATGCAGCAACTTATCCTTCACCTTAGAAGGAATATCTTGACAGGCCCCACACCACTGGACCCCTAGACATTTTACTGAAGTAGAAGTTTCCTTAATTTTAGTTAGATTTATTTCCCATCCTCTGGCAAAGAAATGTCTCACCAATATGTCCAGTGTGTTTGCTACTTCTTGCTCACCGGATCCAATCAGCATTGTGTCACCAATGTAATGAACCAGGGTGATATTTTGCAGAAGCAAAAAGCTGTCAAGGTCTCTCCAAATAAGATTATGACAGAGCTGGAGAGTTGCTACACCTCTGAGGTAGAACAGTAAAGGTATATTGCTGGCCTTGCCAGCTGAAGGCAAATTGCTTCTGGTGGGCCCTATGGACAAGAATGGAGAAAAAGACATTTGCCAAGTCAATGACTGCATACCAGGTATACATTATTCAAGCAATGAAACCATATCTGCTACAGCAGCTGCAATTGGAGTCACCACTTGGTTAAGCTTATGATAATCCACTGTCATTCTCCAAGATCCATCTGTCTTCTGCACAGGCCAAATGGGAGAGTTGAACAGGGATGGGGTGGGAATCATCACCCCTGCATCTTTCAAGTCCTTGATGGTGGCACTAATCTCCATATTGTTTTTGATTTACTATTTGTTTTTTTATTTATTATGTTTTGATAGTTTTTGATTTACTATTTTTCTACGTAGAGACAGCTCTAATGGCTTCTGCTTGGCCTTTCCCACCATAATAGCCCTCACCTTACCAGTCAGGGAGCCAATGTGAAGGTTCTGCCAGTTGCTAAGTATGCCTATGCCAATCATGCATTCTGGTACTGGGGAAATGACCACAAGATGAATCCAGGGACCTACTGGACCCTCTGTAAATAGGCCCTGAACTAAAACTCCATTAATTACCTGACCTTCTTATGCCCCTACTTTAACTGGAGGACCACAATGATGTTTTGGGTTGATTCCCCTGGAATCAACATCAGCTCAGAGCTAGTGTCCAGTAGTCCCCCAAATGTCTGATCATTTCCCTTTCCCCAGTGCACAATTACACTAGTAAAATGCCAGAGGTCTCCTCAGGGAAGCATGGGAGAAAGATTCACTACATAAATTGTCAGTAATATAGTGGGGTCCTTCCTCAAGGGGACCCGGCCTCCCCTTCTTTCAAGGGGTTCTGGGTCTGTAAACTGGTTCAAGTCTGGAAATTTAATGAGGGGCCATGATTCTGTTTTTATAATTCAAATTAATATTTTGTCCATTTGACCTAGAAGTTTTCTGCTTGTATAAATTAAGTAGGAATGCAGTAGGCTACCTATCAATTTCCCTTCTAGGAACACCATGATTAATTAGCCAATGCCAGAGCTCTACACAAGTCGGACTATGCTGATTGCAGCTTTACCACTGCTGTCCATTACAGTAGCTAGGCCCACCTTGCCTTTGATGGTTCAGTGCTGCCACTTGGTCCCTGACACCTCAAGATCCAATTATTCCCACTGTATTTAAATTTTGTAGTTGAGTGACTGCAGTTTCCACTGTTACATCTGACATACAGAGAAAAGCAATTACAGGGCTCTTCAAAGATGTAGGTGCTGCCCTCACAAATCTATTTTGCAAGGCATTGGTCAAGGGTATATCTTGCAAGGGCATTGGCCAAAGAACAACTTGTCCTTTTAGGTGATCAGGTCTGAGCCCACTTGATGAAAAACATCTTTCAGTGGTAAGAAGTTGGGAATTTGGTCTGGATGGATAGGGAAGAAAGCTTGAGATTCAGAATATTCTGTGACATGCACTATCCACAAAGAAAAGCAAGCTGTGAAAAGCAATTAATTTTTTCAAAGTTAATCATTACCAACTAAAACTCAATACACATAAGAAATTCACTTCACAGATAAAGGCATGGCATAAGATTCAAACTATCTAGTAAGTTTGTTGAAATGAAGTAATGTTTTCCACTACTCAATTAGCAATATTTTATTCAAAATAATAGTAACTAAAGTTAATAAATATATGGTTAAACCAGTCTATCCAATCATTCGTAGTATCAGGGTAAATTAAATTAATTCCTGTGGAAAGAATTATCCAGCTGGGATAAGTAGGTCTAAAGTGACTAATCCATTCCACCATCCCAATCTCCCTAAGCTTTTGGATCCCTTCCTGTACATTAAACCAAGGGAGATCAGGCATTTCCAGCTCACTCACAGTGGGGCATCTTTAAATCCATATTTCAGCTAACCAAGCAAATAAACTATTAGAACTTTTTTTTTTTTTTTTTTAACTCCCTGAGCTGCATCAAAAGCAGAGTCCCTACTTAGTGGACCCAAATCAACAAATTCAGCCTGATCCAACTCTGTTCCTTCCACTGTTATCTCATAGCCTTAATATCCATTCCCATTTCTGTTGTCCAGATTGCTGTTTACATACATTAGAGAACTCCAACAGTTATTTTTGAGTGTAGCGCACCACCTCGTGGGTCACACACTCAACCTCACCTCTAGGGGCCTGCTGGGACTTTAATCTAGTTATAGGTCTAGAAGTAAACAGAGGTGTTAAAGTGACTCCTGAAGAGAATCAACATTATCTTGCCTGGAAACTGCCTCAGGGGAGGTCATCACTGTTGCCTCAGGCAGTGCAGGGCTTATCTCCTCAAAGGTGGAAAGACTGATGGCAGCATGGGTCAGGGAGGGGATGTTGCCACTACTGGGGATGGGAAAGCTGTTCCTTCTGGCACAAAGGTTCATATATATATATGTATGTGTGTGTGTGTGTGTATTTATATATATAATATGAACCTTTATGAACCTTTATATATAACCTCTCTATATGAACCTTTATATATGTATGAACCTTTATATATATGAACCTTCATATATATATGAATCTTTATATGAACATTTATACATATATATATATATGAACCTTTATATGAACCTTTATATATATGTATAAACCTTATATGGCCTTTTCCCCCATCTGCTTCTGCAGGCCCTTTAGCCCATCTCAAATGTTCTACTGGGCTGGCTCTTCTCTGTCTCCCCAACACCCCTGTTAGATGGTGCCAGTTCTCAGCTAGGCTCTGATAACACCTTCTTCCCTTCTCCCTTCTGACCTAAGGGTGGTAAATCCTTCCTTTAGGCGCTGGTCCCTGGGTGCCTCACCATCTGTGATGGTTAATACTGAGTGTCAACTTGATTGGATTGAAGGATACAAAGTATTGATCCTGGGTGTGTCTGTGAGGGTGTTGTCAAGAGATACTAACATTTGAGTCAGTGGGCTGGGGAAGGCAGACGCACCGTTAATTTGGTGGGCACAATCTAATCAGCTGCCAGCGAATATAAAGGCTCCCACCCTATATCTTTCTCCCATGCTGGATGCTTCCTGCCCTCCAACATTGGACTCTAAGTTCTTCAGTTTTGGGACTCCGACTGGCTCTTTGCTTCTCAGCTTGCAGATGGTCTATTGTGGGACCTTGTGATTGTGTAAGTTAGTACTTAATAAATTCCCCTTTGTATATATATGTGTATATGAACCACATATATATATATGAACCATATATATAGGAACCATATATATAAGGGTTCATATATATAACCTTATATATGTGTGAGGTTATATACAAGGTTATATATATATTACCTTATATGTAAGGTTATATATATATAAGGTTCATATGTATATAACATTCATATATATGGTTCATATATATGGTTCATATATATATATAAAGGGGAGTTTATTAAGTATTAACTTACACCATCACAAGGTCCCACAATAGACTGTCTGTAAGCTGAGAAGCAAGGAGAGCCAGTCAGAGTCCCAAAACTGAAGAACTTGGAGTCCAATGTTCGAGAGCAGGAAGCATCCAGCATGGGAGAAAGAGGTAGCCTGGGAGGCTGGACCAGTCTGTTTTTCACGTTTTTCTGCCTGCTTTACATTCGCTGGCAGCTGATTAGATTGTGCCCACCAAATTAACGGTGCGTCTGCCTTCCCCAGCCCACTGACTCAAATGTTAATATCTCTTGACAACACCCTCACCGACACACCCAAGATCAATACTTTGTATCCTTCAATCCAATCAAGTTGACACTCAGCATTAACTATTACAGATGGTGAGGCACCCAGGGGCCAGCACCTAAAGGAAAGATTTACCACCCATAGGTCAGAAGGGAGAAGGGAAGAAGGTGTTATCAGAACCTAGCCAAGAACTGGCACCATGTGATGGGTGTTGGGGAGACAGAGAAGAGCCAGCCCAGTAGAACATTTGGGATGGTTTAAAGGGTCTGCAGAAGCAGATTGGGGGAAAGGCCAGTGAAATATGGGCTATTATTATTAAAGGGACACAATTTACGTGAATAGACTTGGGAGTCCTAGAGATACAAGAATTACACCAAGAAACTCAAAATCTAAGAAGCTCAGATTTTAATATTTTCAAATATCAAACTCATTATTCACCTGGAGAAAATAATTGGGTGAAATTGAGACTCCCCTTCCCATTTCTGTAGCCCACTGAATTTGCCTCCCACTCATTTATGCAAAGCATGCTAAGTTAATTTATGTGTGTGCCTTCTTTTCAGCATTCTTCAGATGGGACACTTAGAAATAATGGTAGCACATTTATTTGCTTAAACCTTTCCTGTGGATGACTCTGCCCACTGTACCTGGGAGAGGGATTATGCCTCAGGAGAAGGCATAATCTACTCTAGCTATTAATAGGCTATCAGCCACCCCAGGGGCCATTCCCTAAAACACCCAATGGATCAGGTCCCCATGTCCTTTTCAAAAATGTGCTTGGAAACCACAGGGATGCCTAGATAATAGCCCAGAATGTGTGGAACGCAGGGCTCCAGATTTTGCTGACCAAAAATAAAATGGATAAAGTCAGACGTGTCTCTGGGAGTGGGCTGTGCATGGGGAAGAGATGAAAGAGTGGCCAGGAAAAGGTAAGGTAACTCCAATATTAACCACAGTAGAAGGCCACTACCAGAAGGAGGATGAGGGAGATGGAGGAAGGAGCTATTGTTTCCAAAGCTCCAAGGAAGCTGGAGCCTCAGCAGGTCTACTCAGTAAGAACTTGGATCCACAAAGAGAGGATTGTCCAGTGGTAGACAGAATCATGGAGAAGATGCAAGCCCTGTTGGAGGGGCTACTCAAAGCAGGGAGAGACATATTCTAGCTGGTCTTTTCCTTCTGTCCACCAGTAATTTTTCTGCCAGTTTCTCCCATAAATACGATCTGCTCTGAAGCCACTTGGCAAGGAATATTAGAAACTGAATTTCCTTGCAATGTAAAACTAAGAAGTGTGGAATGGGATGGATGTGAAATCAAAGAAGCAAGGGATCAACACAGCCTTCTGTGCAAATGTTCATCTCTGTGCCGTCATCAGTGTCACCACGTCTCTGAACTGTCCTCATCAGTATTACCAGTCACCTGCCCATTGCCAAATACTATGGTAAATTCGTGTTTCTTAAACTCTCAACAGCACTTGAATCAATCATTTCTTTTTCTTCTTTTCTTCACTTAGCTTCAGGGACACTTCCCTTAACTTCTGGCTTTTCTCCTAAACATTTGCTATGACTTTTAGTCCCTTTTATTGATTTCCCTCCCCACCTCCCCACATCCCCACATTTCCCCATTTTCTATATTGGAGTGCTTAAGGATGCTTTCCTTTGGTTATGTCCTATTTTCTGTCTTTACTCTTACTCCTTTGGTGATCCCACCTGGTCCCATGGACTTAAATGCCACCTATCTAGATACTATCACTCTGAAATTTCTACTCATAGACCCACCCTCCTGTGTTGCTCCGCTATTGGTATATCTGGATGTCTATTAGAGAGCTCCAGTTGGGTGCTAGTGGGCATCTCAAATAGCGTATGTTCTAATTTTAAAAAATTTTTCTGACTGGGTACGGTGGCTCACGCCAGTGATCCCAGCACTTTGGGAGGCTGAGGAGGGTGGATCATCTGAGGTCAGGAGTTCGAGACCAGCCTGGCTAACATGGTGAAACCCCGTCTCTACTAAAATACAAAAATTAATATGGTGTGGTGACTCACTCCTGTAATCCCAGCTACGCGGGAGGCTGAGGCAGGAGAATTGCTTGAACCTGGGAGGCAGAGATTGCAGTGAGCCAAGATCACACCACTGCACTCCAGCTTGGGTGACAGAGCAAGACTCTGTCTCAAAAAAAAAAAAAAAGGAAAAATTTTTTTTCTCCTGCAAATTTGCCCTTTTCCCACTTTGAGTTCAGTTCTGTGCTCATAGTAGATGTGGAATGTATATATACTCTAACAGTTATTGTGAATACATTTTTCATAACCATTATGAAGTATTTCACAAGCCTTTCATTCAACAAATACTGGTAGAGTGCCTGAGAAATGCCAGACCCTGCACTAATTACTGAGCGAACAAAAGTGAATCAGACATGGTACCTGATCTCAAGAGAGGGAAAGATGGCCATTTGTGCCTATTTGTGTATATAAAATTATATCCTCCACTCAGCTTTAAGTTACCTAAGAACTAGAGTATTGTAATGGTTCGTGGAGTGGAAATGCCAGCCAGTTTGAGTAAGAAGCAGGATCTTGGGATCTCTTTCAGAAGCCAGGGAAGGTGCAATAATCAAACCCCAGAAAAGGCAGGGACTTCTTCAGCAGTTTGTGAGTCTTTTCTCTAGTGGGCTGTAATAACAAGACTTAGCTTCAACCTCCATTGACACTGGAACAACAGAATCACAACATGTAAGAACAACAAAGGAGATAATCTCTGTGAACCCCAGTCTCCTTGTTTGTAGAATGGAGAGATGAATAATGCCCATAGTGTGGTTGTAAGGATTAAAGACCATAAAATACATGAAAGATGGGGCATGATGCTTGACCACAACAAAAGCAGCTACTATTCACAGGGTATTTGCTATTTTTGTTTTTATTATTATTATTTTATACCAACTCCTTGTTTTTTTATGTTGAGGGAAGACCCAGGGAGAAAAAAAGCAACTGACTTAATGTCACCCTGTAAGTTAGGCAGGCACAGAACTGGGCCAGACCATTGGGCACCAGATTACCAGCCCAGCGCTATCTTGATGACATTGTTGTGCCTCTTCATGAGGTTAGTCCTCTGGGCCACAGAGAATCCTAGAATCATCACATTTGAAGGAATCTTCATGTTTACAAATGAATCATCCACATTTTGCAACTAGAGACTGAACCTATCTGTGAATTAATGAACTCCCCATCTGAGCCCATCTGGGGCAACCTTTAGTAGAAATCTTTCAGAGAATGCTGTATTTATACCAAACTCAAATCCACATTTCCCAACTTCAGCCGCCTTTGTTTTGCCTTCGGAAGACATTCAGAAACTGAATCATCAGAGTTTCTTTTCCCCTCTGACAGCTCTTGAGGTATTTAAATAAATATTTCATCTCATTGCATTTTCTGTTTTCCAGTGTAAATGTTTCCAGCCATTCTAAGACACAAACGTTTTCATTATCTGAGATTCTGGTCCATCTCATCCCCTGGGTCCTGGTAAATGCCAATCCTTTTATTTCTACCACATTACTGTTTCTCACACCATCCCATCTGCTCCATCTCCACTGTCACCACACTACTTAAGTTTATGATTACCCTTTCACAGAGATTATTGCGATTGCCTCTGTAGCCTGCGCTCTCTCTCTTCTACTCGTATATCTTTAGTTCACCATCTACACTTGCAGTAAGAATGACTTTTCTAAAATGCAAATCTGTTCCCATCACTTGGCTCCCCATTACTTACCAAATAAACTCTCCTTAGCACAGCATACGAAGATCTTCATGATATGATCTCTGATATGTTTCACCTTTACTCTCCAGTGATGTTGAACTTCTGGAGGCAGACTTGGAATGGTTATTTTAACAGTTGAAGTAGGACATGAGAGTAGTCATAATGAGGGTAGTGAGACTGGAGCTTAGAAATGGGCTAGATTTGGAAGGCCCTTCAAAGTTAAACTCCGAAGGAAATGGTTCTCTTCTCTCCACCATCCAAAGCTGACCACCAGATTTCTGTTGTGATTGACAACAGTGATGTTGGTGTCATTCACTGAAACTGATATGCCCCAGAAGGAGCAGGCTGTGGGGACTGGGGGTCTGCAAGATAGGTTAGCACACTTTTCAGTGAGAAGTAGGGACCATGTGGCATGCACAGGCATGCACAGAAGCAAGGGGCCATGGGGGATATGCTACTGGAGGCTGTAGAGCAATAATGCAGCCTTGTATGTAATCAGCTTTTATGTTGGCCAGAGGCATGCTTGGTTCTTATTAAGCTACAAATGAAGTAAATTCTGGAGATGAAAGAATAATAGAGTCCTGGCCCCTGTCTGACCTTGGAGTGGGAAAACAGCTTCAAAACAGCCATCGTATGTGATTGGGGAAGATTGTTTTAATTGTTGTAAAGAAACATTCTATTTTGCTCGAAAGACTTGTGTGTTTATCCTTTAATCATGAAGGATGCCTCTGGGTGCAGCAAGTCTTCATAACTTGTTTTACTTTCCATGAGCAGGAGGTCACCCTTGAAGGAAGGAGAATGGTTCGTTATTTGCCACAGGAATAAGAGTTCAGCCAGAATAATACCTTACGTCTCCAAGAGCGGTAGAACACCACATAGTGACCTCATTAGTGGCCAGTTGAAGTCAAAAGTCAGAGCAATCCATTTTAATAGTGAAAGCCACCATTTTGTTATAATAGGTACTAACACATCAGTAATTATACAAAAATATGTTCTTCAGATTAGAGACATTAAGGTCCAGGCAAGTTAAATAGTTTGTCTGTGGTCACACTTCTGTTGGCTATAAAAACAGACCCTGAACCCAGATCCATCTGACTTCATCGAACATGGCTTCCTCATGCCCTTCAAAACAATAAAAAAGCTAGGAAATTGGTTTGGCTTATTAAGTAGCTGTGTGCAGAGATGTGGAGTGGCAAGAGTACACAATAATTTGCCATAAGACCTGAGTTTAGGGGAAGGGACAAGAATTACTTTCTCTTAACTGTGTAATTCTAAGAAACTCTATCTATTTTGCACCTGCAATGTAAGACTATTGTCTTTTTGCCTAATGATTTTGCTTTGATGTTCAAGCAAGAACAGTTAAATAAAAATGATTTATAAGCTTTAAAACCTTATACACATATGCAAAGATATTAGTCATGATGATGATTCTTGATTATTATGATTGTGATTATTATAATAGCAGTCACTTCCTTTTCCTCTGAGCCCCAATTACCACAACCATAAAATGTTTAGATTTCGCCAAACAGTTTCTAGGACCCTCTGAGCTCTATTAGCAAAGAATCATGAGATTTTTAAGTACAGAAATTAAGGGTCTAGGGTGTAAGAAACACTGGGGAGACCTCCTTTGGCTGAGACAATAGCAATGTAAACTGAAAACAAGGTGCTGTCAAATACTGTCAACTTAAGAACCTTGATGAAAACTCAAAAAAGCCATCAAAACCCCAGAAGACAAATCTAGAAAACCAATTTGTCCAATTAGTTTAGAAAATCAGTTCACACATGCTTTGGGGCCACCTAAATAGGATTACATTTGTGCATGATTGGCAATGAGCATTAAGCCATAGATGGAAGCTTGCCCTGGGCTTGAGAGGGTGGCAATATGGAAGACTTTATTGCCTGAAGAGTCTCCCCTACTGTAGCCTTCACGCATGAATACTTCACATTAGGTAGGTTGTAGAGATGTGTACAATTTAAAGGCTTTAAGGCATTTTCCTGTGAAAAGCCCATGTGATATATTTATCCTTCATGTTCCTATAGCTCTGGTCCTTTTCTAAGCACTTTGGCATCCATTTGCTCATTTGAACACAGCGTGACCCTGTGGAGCGTCCTGGCTGAGAAGCACAAAGGGTGGGTTGAGGCCCAAAGCCTGCCACCTACTTGTAGTGTGGGACTCAGACGAGTCTAAGTTTAGCTCAGGATTCCTTTCAGGAGGACTTCCGTGATTATCTTTTCACAGGACAGCCTCTTCATTTCTGTAAGCACCAGGCACTCTATTGGGTACTTTGAGGAACTTTAAATGAGCTAATGACCCTGTTTTGGTCAGGAGTGCTGGCCTCAGGATCCCTGGGAAATTCCTAGTATCACTACATCCTGGTGCCATCTTGCAAGAAGTACCTAACTTCTCTGTGTTTCAGATTTCTTGTCTTAAAGGGACAAAATTATATCTACCTTGTTGTTTTATTTTTTGAGATAGAGTCTTGCTCTGTTGCCAGGCTGGGGTGCAGTGGCACCATCTCGGCTCACTTGCAACCCCTGACTCTCTGGTTCAAGCAATTCTCCTGCCTCAGCCTCCTGGGTAGCTGGGATTATAGGCATGTGTCACCATGCCCAGCTAATTTTTATATTTTTAGTAGAGATGGGGTTTCACCATGTTGGCCAGGATGGTCTCTATCTCCTGACCTCATGATCCTCCCACTTCGACCTCCCAAAGTGCTGGGATTACAGGTGTGAGCCACTATGCCTGGCCTTAATAAAAATGAAAATACATAATCCATTGAAATTATTTGTATTAGGGTTTCTCACCATCCACACAATTGGCATTTTGGACTAGATAATTCTTTGTTGTTGGGAACTGTCCTATGTACTGTAGGATGTTTAGCAGCATGGCTGGCCTCTACCCACCAGATGCCATAGCACTCCAAAAATGTCTCAGACATTGTCGAATGTTTCAGGGGTTGGGGGGCAAAATTAATTTCCATTGAAAACCACTGCTTAGGCTGGCATGATGTGTCACACCTGTAATCCCAGCACTTTGGGAGGGTGAGGCAGGCAGATCACTTGAGGTCAGGAGTTCAAGACCAGTCTGGCCAACATGGCAAAAGCCTATCTCTACTAAAAATACAAAACAAAAACAAACCAGGCATAGTAGTGGGTGCCTGTAATCCCAGGTACTCAGGAGGCTGAGGTACAGGAATGCTCGAGCCTGGGAAGTGGTTGCAGTGAGCCGAAATCACACCACTGCACTCCAGTCTGGGCAATATAGCGAGACTCTGCCTCATTTAATAAATAAATAAATAAATAACACTGCTGCCTACACAATGCCCAATAATAGCTCAATGAATGTTAACTATTACTGTGATTTGTATTACTGTGTTGTGATTATCAACGTCTTCTGAAGATGAAGTACAAATCTCCCCATTCTATACTACTATACAGAAGAAAGAATTCCATTTTTAAAGCTGAGATAAATCAAATAATTCTAGTATCACAGATTTGCTGGCTCTAATTCTCCCATGTATTAAATAGGCACAATGTGGCTATTTCTTAGGCTAGTTGAAGATTCAATGAGCAAGCGCAGATCGAATAGCCTGGTGCTGAAGAGCAGGAGATCAGTGGCTGTTACCTGAATCACACTGTTTGGTCCCTTTGAGGAGGGGTGCTCTGGAAAGAGCCCTGCCAGCCTCAGAGGAAGGGACATCGCTGGGCAGCAGGTCACATGCAGTGCTTGTCTCAACAGAGCAAAGTCACATGTGGCAAGCACAGCTGGGGGCAGCTGTTCCCTCATTCCCTGAGGATAAAGCCCTGCTCTCTGGATGAGCATTTTTGGCACCAAGATAGACACAGCTAAGCCTAACTGGGTATCTGCCAGGCTTGAAGCTGGCCTAACCTTGCCCACCCATCTGCAATTCTCTTCTGATTAGGAAGAAAGTAAATTCACCTCTGAGTCCTCTGCCTGGGGAAAAAAAAAATACTTTGGCCTGACTTTCAAGATACACAATTAGGATTCCCTAAAGGTTATCGGTGTCAGACTGGCACACAGTAGGTGTTCAACATACTTTCTAAAACCTTTGATGCTAGTTTAACGTATCCTGCTTCACTTAATCCTCACGCTAATCTTTTGGAGTCAATATTATTGAATTTTGTAGATGAAGAAAAGAAGGTTCAGAAGGTTAAGTGGATTTTCTAATAAAACATAACAAGTCAAGTGGTGAACCTTGCATTTGAACCCACATCTGTCTAACTCTGTGCCCTGTGATCTTTCTAATATTGCACCTGTAATGTACAAATCTGGGAAAGAAAAGTAAATCGAGAGGCTATCTCATGATAATTTTTTTTTTTTTAACTCTCAAGTAGGTGAAAAGATTGCCCACTCACACAGACCCAAGTAACAGATTAGTCTCTCCAACTTCATTAGGAACAATTTTATATCTCTGAAGATTGTCTCATTTATTTGCCCTATTTCCAGGCAGGCTCAGTGTTAGAGGCTGAGAATTCTGATCTGAAAAGCCACAGTCAAAGACCTCCCTGAATTTGAAAAGCCCACAGGAGAAAAGCAAGAGATAATCCTTTGACATTTCTTTGCAAGATCCCAATTGTGGCAAATTTTGTATTCCCAAGTGCTGTGGGGGCACAAGGCAGCAATGACCAGCTCTGTCTGTGAGAGTCAGAGCTTCCCAGTGAGGTAGAAATGAACTGAATCTTAAAGGGGGAGTAGGAAGATGTGCACAGTGACTTGTCCCTGAGCCTGGTCCTGGTAAAGGGAACTTACTGTTTAAAGGCATAGTGATGTGTAAAGCAGGTGTTTAGGGAGCAACAAGTAAGGCTATGTGGTTGGATTTTAACATCTGTCATTAGGATGCAGACCTGGCTAAACATTTGCCACACCATCCATAGCCCCCTAGTATGTCAGATCCAGACATTCATAAGGTAACTGAAACCAGAGAAGGAACCTGGCCTGTTCAGGGACACTGGAGAGCAAAACTCACTCCTGATTCCCAGAACAACACTTCACCAAACTGAGCCGACTCTTGTGTAATCACCCTCATTCTCATTCGGAGCCACCGCCTATGTGTCTCCTGCCTGGCCCAGATTCCTGGGGTCTCAAACCACATAAGACCTAGGAAGGGTGCATTAGTCATTTGCATTACTATCCGACCAGCATAGTTTCCTGGCCATGAAGCCTCCTGGCTTTGGAGAGGCGTAACATGTGCTCATTTCCCTGCAGGGTTCAGCTTCGTTTAAGCTCAAACAAATGAGAAATGCTATGAAAAAAATGTACAGTCCTTGACCTTCAAGCTCTTCCAGTTGGCTGATGGCCTTGGATGAATTCCTCCCCCATGAATCAAAGTCAGAAGCCAAGTTGCATTATTTTAAGGACTTCAGACTCAATGCCTTTCCCCTGTTTGCAATGCCCTCTCATTCCCTCCAAGTCCTACTGAGTCTTTGAGGCTCAGGCCAAGTGCCATCTCCTCTGGAAGGCTTCTCCCATTCCACCTCTCCACAACACCCAGTCCAAAGCTATCGCTCTCTTCTGCGAACTTCTAAAATACTGTCTCTAAAATCTATTCCACACCCAGCATATTTTAATTAAAATGTGAAAAAGGAAAATACAAATTTATGTCCTGTTACTTCCCCAAGATTATACACTCTGAAGGCTTCCCCCAGCCCTATGGCATTGTCTGTCTCAGGCCAGTGGCACATTGGCTTACTTCCACCTTGGGATGGATGTGTCATTCCTACCTCCCTACACACTGTGCTCACTTTGTTCTCCTTCTCTCTATCTCCATATCCACTCATCTGGCTTTCCCTACTGGGCCTTAGTAGATATTGAACATTTAACCATGGGCTACAAGTTACCATGTGACCTGAGCTTCCCAGGATGAACTGGCTGTTGTCTGGCCCACCAAGCCATAAAGTTGGGTGTGTTCATCAGCACTCTACCATCAAATGGAAGTGATATATAGGAGATGGGGCTCAAACAAGCCCTGGAGGCACAAGTAAGTTACGTGAAGAAGTGACCCAAATGCCCATGGTCCTCACTCCTATGTTACCTTCTATCTCCCAGCCTGCACCCTACATCCTCATGAGACGTTTTCTATGATAAGTTGACACCTTTACCTACTTTTTGAATGACTACAGAAGCCTCTGAACTGGTCCCCTTGACTCTAGTCCCTTTCACTTCCTTTTCTCCACTATAACTTGCCACCATGAACTTCAAAAAATGCTACCCTGATCACATTGTTCTCAGAAAGCTGTGGCCCATTCCCACCCCTGTTGCTTGTAGAATTCCTGGTTACTATTCAAGGCCATGCTCATACTCTGCCTTCTGTCATCACTCCCCAGAGGGTGCAGCTGGTGTCAATGCTTCTCAAACATTATTCCCAAAGGACCCTTAAGGTCACAGAAAAGTGATGAAGTGTCCCTGAAGGTCCTAAAGGTAAAGCCTGAAACAGAGCTCTACAAGAGTCCTTCTAAGACCAATGACTTCTCTAAGAATTATGTCAACTTTACCTTTGTTCTGTGATATTTCTGGATGGTTCAATATTACCTAATATTAAGTTACTTACATTTTCCTAGTAAATGTCATATTCTGTAAAAACATGCTATCTTTATTCTCTAACTCTGTATATAGCACTGACATACCACCATTCCTCCCCCACATACGTCTTTCCAAGTTTGAGAAACATGAGCCCTTGAGTACTTTTTTATTCTCTTATATCTCTTGGGCATGGTTCTGTGCCTGAAAAGTTCAGGATATTTCACACTGTGCTATGGCAATATGCACAGGACAGTCCTAGGCATTTGGAGTGTTCATAGATTCTCTGTATCAATTAAAGATTGCCTGAAATTGAAGATAAGTCATGACTATACACAGTGATAATACTACTAAACATCATGCCAGCAATGACAACTTACGTAGTGCTGACTCTAACCAAATACTTCCCTAAGCTCCTCATGTATATAAACACACTGAATTCTGAGAAACATACCATGAAATAGATACTGCTAACATCCTCATTCCAAATATATGATAAGAAAACTGAGCTTGGCTTTGAAACAGGCATTCTAGCTTCAGTGACCATCACCTTAACTACTAGGTTAATACTTCTCAATTGTCATTAATATTATCAATAAGAGTAATAGTAATAGCAGCAGCTGCAGTAGCAGCTACAATCACAGTAACTGCCCACACACATGCACATCCCTTAGAATTTAAATAAATCACATAAAATCTTCTTGAAATCCTGATAATACAGATTCATTTGTCATAAGACCTTCATAAACAACTGCTCTTTGAGCTCTGTCTTCCTTTTCTACCCACAGAAGTTCAAGCAGAGGTCTCCCAAGATCCCTGTGGTTAAAAGTTTCAGTGACAGCATGTTGAAACTAGATTGCTATGCATACAAATTGAGTCAGCTCTGTGACTATAAGTATTATGGGCAATAAGAAGGTGAAAATTCAAAGATCTCAATGCTTCTGATTGACATTCAAGAACGCACTTTGGTCTGGCTCCTACTAACCAATAAGCAGTCCTTAAACTTGAAGTCCTTTCCCAGAATAGAATACTTGTTGACTAAATGCAGGCTGGTATGCCCAAATAAATCATGGAATAAAAGGAAATAGGATGCAGCTGTGTGCTCCATCGACCTCCTCCCACCTCCCACACTGACCAGGTTCCAACAGTGGCTGGTAAATGGGGCAAAGTTGTTTCTTCATTCATTCTTAGGTAGGACAATATTAACTATTTTCAAGTGCAAATGGGTTACCACTCAAACAGGGAATATGGGAGCAAATGGAACCAGCTCGTGGTTTTGATTCCAAGAAAAGACTCTGTTATCAAAAGAAGCAAGGGAGCCAAGGTGGGTGTGAAGGGGGTCACTGGTGGTGTGTGGCTCTGTGCTGGATCATTATAAATCACTGACATCAATGATGTAACACGTGTCCATCCCCAGAGCAGAAAGGATAGGGCAGTGCTGGGGCTGGAGTCAGTCAGTGGCAATAGGAGAAAGTCCTAGCAGAAGAGAAGCACCTCCGAAAGTCCAGCAGTAGAAAAAGGGAGCCAGGGACAGACTAAGAGTTGTCTTTTAGCCACATCTCTCAATCAGCTGGACGGAGATCTGTTAACTGGATGAGGGAGGAATGATTAAGGTTAGGATTCTAAGATTAGGGGAAGAAGCAAGAAAAGACTTTAGGCTTGGATTTAATTGGATTCCCCCAAAAAAGTTATAAAAATATGACATCAGAAACACATCCTAAGGCTAATTTTTTAGGAAGGTGAACAGAGTCCGAATATCAAAAACAGGTCAAGGCAGGAAAGGGATAAGCAGAATAAGTAACTTGATGCACTTGAAATTCCATGTAAGGACTCCTAATGGTCTTGTATCTAGGGACAGCATGCACAGGATTCACCAAATGCTGATATCAGAAAAGGCATTAGAGGTAGAGAAAATAGCATCCACCAAAACATAAAGGTCTGAATGTATATGGCATTTTGGGAAATATTGGGCCTGTGATTGAGGGAAGTAGTACTTAGGAAATGTCAGGTGGAAGCAGATTACATAAGACCTCGAATGTCAAATTGCCTGGAATTTTATTGTAGGAAGTCAACAAATCTGTGTGATGCTAACTGGTGGATGATAAGAGGGCAAGAGGAAGACAAAGGGCCCATGGTTGGTGCTTAGTAGAAAAAAATGAATAGTATGATAAATTCTGCTGTAGGATGACACAGCAAATAAGTTAATTAAGATATTCAAGTTAGAAGAGATCTTGGAGACTGTAATTTCTTCATTTTATAGTTGAAGATACAAGTCTATAGAACAGGAACTCATGGTCATGTTAGACAACTGGAACCTAGTGCTCTTTCCGTTCCATTGTACTTTGAGATTGCAGAAAAGGTTAACCGAAAACCAATTGAGTTCTCCAAAATTTGATATTGTCAGTTATAAAAATAAATGAGAAAAAAAATCTAAGTTGCTTGTGACCTGGGAGTGGGACTGAATAATAAAACTCAAAGCCAATTTTCTGACCTAATTTCAGATTCCAAGAACTTGACCATGGGCCGCCCTTGGCTCTTCTCCCCAACTTCTTCAGGTCGACCTCATATGCATTTAATCCTTTGGTCTTCAAGCCTTTTAACTCACAAATTGCATAAAACATTGCAAAATCAAAAATATAATTGCAAGAGATTTTCTGTTTTGTGTGGAAATGAAATCTAATTCCAGGAAACAGCTAGATGTCAAATCCAGGGAAAGATAAGATCAATATGAAGATAAATCCATTCAAGTTACTAGCCACTATCTGGTAACCCTAAACAGAGGGATAGAAAACAAATTTTTAATACCTGGGTTTCCCAAGAAAGCAAAGACCCACTGCTTATGTCCACTTATTTTCTCACCTACACTGGTGCCATAACTGAGGTAGAGATACTCGAAAGAGCAAATGGAGCCCAGAGGAGGAAGCCATCATTATTTGGGGAGACCAGAAGGCTCACCAGAAGAAGTAACATTTGAATCTGTTGAAAGATTAGAAGGTACTTCTCTTGACACAAGACAGGAGGAAGGTGATTCCCAACGGAGGAAATAATTTGTGCACAGACATAAAAGGGACAATTGAGTGGACGGCCAATATAGTTTAACATGACAAAATGAGACTGAGAGTATGGAGAAAGAAAAGCATTTCAGGCTTGTGCAAGGGCAGACGTGTGCAAGAACACGATGTGTCAGAGCAATATCAAATAGTTACATGTGGGTCAAGCTGAAGCACAAGAAGGAATATAGAGGGATCTGAGGCTGCAAAGGGGAGGGGTCAGGCCAAGGAGGGCTGTGAATACCTGGCTAAGGAATCTGGCTCTTATTCTGCAGCTGGGGACAGGAGGCCACTAAAAGTATATGAGCAGGAGAGTGACACCATTCGAATTGTACTTTGGGGAAAATAGACTTTTCCTCGTTTCCTCACCTGCACCAGCATCATCACCCTTCTCTAAGCAACTTACCACTAATGGGAAGACTGCTCACGGGACCCTTACCACTGCTACCTGGATTTGCCTCCTTTGTGCTGTGAACAGCTCCAAGGCAAGGATAAGGTCTAAATAACCTCTGTATCCTGGGCACCCAACACAGTCAGGCCCATGGAAATGCTTGTTGACTGAATTCAGGCTGGTGTGCCCAAATAAATCATGCGATAAAAGGAAATAGGATGCAACTGTGTGTTCCGTCGACCTCCTCCCACCTCCCACACCGACCAGGTCCCAGCAGTGGCTGGATAAATGGGGCAAAGTTGTTTCTTCATTCATTCTTTGATAGGACAATATTAACTACACTCAAGTGCCACTGGTTACCACTCATAAAGGGAACATGGGAACAAATGAAACTAGCTCCTGGGTGACTGGGGGGGATGTATTTCCTGAGATCAGGACATCATGAATGCATCCCACTCCACTCCTCAGGCCCCACATGGTTCTGCCCACACAGATTCCTATCCTGCAGAGCCAAGACATTTCTGATATTAAAGGTAGCTGATTAAGTGTGAACACAGCTGCCTTCCTGAGACCTATGTGTACCTAGCTCAAGGCATAAGATCCTTCCAGACAAGAAGCTGTGCCAGACGGCAATATATCTATTATACATCTGTACTGGTTCTTGCAGCAATATTGCAAAGTCGGTCTTACTGTCTCCATTTTACAGGCGAGGGACCCAAAATCTAGAATGGTGGAGTGGTTCTCAACCACTTGAGGGATTGGTAAATACTAACAACCAGACCCCAGACCAGATTGCTTGAATAAGAGTTTCTGGGGTGAGGCTCACACATTAGTGTCCAGGGTCACACTGCTGGTGAGTAGCAAACCCAGGACTGAAACTCAACTTCCCCTAGCCTCAGTGTCCTTTCCAAAGCCCCATTTGTAGTAAGCAAAATTCTGCTTGAGAATTGTCCCTGGGAGCTTTAGGTCTGGTGTAAACATTCAGAAGCTGGGTGGGAGGCAGAGGAGGGGATAGGAAAAAGGCATCACATCAATTTTCCAGTTCCCTAGGCTGCTTGCTTTTGATCTCAAACCAAACGATTTATTTGTGGCTTCTGTGGCCCATTAACTGTTTAGATTCCCGCTCAGAACACAGCACAGTCTCTTTCCTGCCAAGCAGGGGTATCCTGGCACTGGGGCCTTGCCCTTGCCTCCTCTTTGATTGGGGCACTGCTAAGGGCAGTTTTGGCATCTTTATGGGCTGCGTCTCAGGCTGCTGACGTGGCCGCTTGATGGATGGCCTGCCGTGCTGTGCTTCTGGGGCTATGCCCCCAACTTCACCAAAGGAGCTTGCTTGGCCATGTGTTTTGGCTTCTTTTTATGAGAAGATTTGTGTTCGCCCATGAATCACAGAGTAGCCATGCTGGAAAGAACCTTATAGAGCATCTGGTCCACCACCGCCACTATTATCACTCCCCAGACACTTCTCTGATGAGAAAATGGAAGTTTATTTGATAATTAAGTATTAATTATAAAGTTCAACAGAGTAAAATATTTCTACACCAAGAAATTATTATAAAAATGTTTATTTCACATCAACTATATGCCAGAGACTTTACATATATTATGTTGCTTAATCCTAAGGGCCACTCATATTGCACAAATCCAGGGGGCACCATTTATCTCATAGAGTGTATATTGCTTTACGGATGTTCAAGAGCCTCCTATAATAGTGCTGTTCATAATTTGAGTGGCCATACCTGGTAGCCCTCTTAGGATTGCTGGCAACCTTATGAGGAAGCTGTCATTCCTGTAGTGGTTCTGAGTACTCAATACCCGCTTCCTTCTGCAGCAAAAATGGATCATTACATGAAGATTACCAGCCAAATGGGAAACAAGTACCACTTTTCAGATGTGTTATCATAATATGTATCAGGCAGTTTCTGTTACATAACAAACCACCCCACAATGTAGAGGCTTAAAGCAGTTAACTATCTGTTGTTGCTCACAAATCTTTAGGTCAGCTGGGCAGTTCTGTGGATTTGGGCTCAGCTCAGCTGATCTTGATTGAGCTCATTGAAACATCTTCACCACCTCATGGGTAAACCATCCCATTCTAGGATGGCCTTGGCTAGGCTGGCTAAGATAACTAGGCCTCTCTCCATTTGGTCTCCCTTCAGGAGGTTAACCTGGCTGTTCACACGAAGGTCAGAGTTTCAGAGGAACAAAGGGAGCAGGTAAAACCTCTTGAGGCCCAGGCTCAGGACTTACATAATCACTTCTGCTTCTCTATTTGGCCAAAGCAAGACACAAAGTCTGAATGAGAACAGGCACAAAAATTTGTGACCATTTTGGTAACCTATTGTCCCTATAACTCAAAATTAGAGTTACGGGTTAACTTTGTTAGAGAACATGGCTTAGGTTTCCATTTGAAAGTGGTATGACCTACACTTTCCTCATAATGTACCAGTCTGACTAGCAGCTGTGTCCAGTTACAGGTGGAAAAGCTGGAACACAGAACAAAAGATTGGGATTGTTGTCCAAGGCAGTGAGTTCATTTAATAGGAAGGGGTTAGCATTTGACTTTCATTGAAACCTATCACTTTAGATAATCTGGTACATATCGTGTTAGATACTCCTTTTAAAGAGAAGTGTGTAAGGATCTGAAAGTCGATAGGTGTTCCACTCAGCACTGAGAGGGGAGTAGAATGCAAGTTCTTCCCTCTATGGTTCAAGGTGGGAATGTGGGAAGAATAGAGGAGAGGGTCCCTTCCTGATCAACAACCCCCAAATCTAGACAAGGAAATGGAGGCTCCAGGAGATTAATATACATACCCAAGAACACATAGTCGACAAGGTTAGGCATACTACCCAAATTGTGATACGAAGGCCTACTAAGATCAGTCGTGCTTGGGTTTCCATCCTCAGTAGCTTCTAGCCTTCTCCTGAGGGCCTGACAAGGCTCTCAAATGTACTGAGCAACTAATTTGAGCCAAGCACCCTTCTAAACACCTTCATATAAATTAGAGCATAAATTCTTCACCACTCTGAATGACAAGCATGATTATCTTCATAATTAAGGACATAAAACACAAGTAGAGATGTTCAAGATTATACAGTAAATGGGGTAACATGGACCTAATTTTGAATTCAGGCTCTTACCAAATCCAAATGCTTTCTTCATTATAGTATATTCACTCGGTTTTCTTGTCATGCATTGTATGCATTAGGCAAACAGTTATTTTTCTCCCCAAAAGATTGTTTTATTCTTTAGTTCTTGCTTTTGCTCTACCTGAAATGTATCAGCAGCTAGTTTTTTATGATGTAAATTTCCCCATTCCCACCCTCATTGGCTGCCCTAGCTCTGCCTATAAGATTCTCATTATTTTTTAAAGACCAGCTCACAGACCACCTTCTCCAATATCCAAAATTAAGATCTACTCTTCCTTCATCCTTCCAGTAGGAAATCATCTCTCCCATTCCCTCTGTGCTCCTACAACATTTCACTTCACACCACCATTACTATTTACTTATTTATGTCTATTTACTTGTTTATGTCTACTATGCCTTGAAAGCTTATTCACAGGACTCATCATTGTAACCTCAATGCCCAGAATATAGGTTTGTCATTGACTGGAAGGATAAAAGCAAAATATAAAAAATGAGAAAAAGAAAGAGGACATGATTTCCATGCTCAGGTGGCTGGTACTGAGTAAATCCCCATTAGCTGCCAGCCAACCTGGGAAGACTGCCTGGAGCAAGGAAGCTGTGGGTCTGAAATCCTAAAAAATGTCTGAATTTCATCAATGCTTTCAGTTCTTCTCATCCTTTTGGTCTCTAATGTCTAAAAGGCTTTGAAATTGCTTTGGTAGAAATCAATAGTTTGTCAAGCTTAGTCACAGCAGTTTTTGGAAAAGAGAAGGGAAAAAAGTGTGCAAAGACTGGTGTAGTAATTTAAGTTTTATCCAAATAAGATGTTCCATGAAATGCAGAAGACTGCTTAAAGTGACACATTTCTGGCAGCTGTGATTATCCCTGGGAAAGATAAAAGGAGGATGGGAAGAAAGCATTTTGTCGGAGCTCTCACCACTTCTAAACCAAGTCCCTTTTGTTTCTAATTCTCAGAGGAAAGAAGGGATGAGAATAGAGGCTTTCTAAAGATAAAAGAGTAAATGTTCATGCCGTGTGTGTCAGGTATCTGATCAATTCTAGCATGTGTATGTTACTTTATAATCTATAAAGTGTTTTCCATCTATTTTCTTATCCTACCATAAGTCTATAGAGTAGATAAACCCATTGATAAGGAGTGCTGGACACTTAAATTCACAGTACAATTTAAATTTTTCATTGTCCTTTTTGAAGAGACTTTTAGCATGACACATGTTTTCTTTGCGATGACCTTTGATTTTTCTTCCAAGACATAAAGGCTAGCTCTTTGAAGACAACTCTCCCCCACCAGGCGATCTAATCCAAAGGAAGTGATCCAAGACACAAGAATAAAAGGGGCAAGATAAAGGCTTGAAGTAAAAGAAACATTTCTGGCCCTAGATTCTAGTCTGGGTTTGCCTGTGACCCATGGCATGGCTTTGAGCAAGTTGCTTCAATTGTCTTAAGTTTCGCAGCCAGAGAGTTAACTGTTTTCTCCTCTCTGCTCCCAGAATATTTTCAACACTGTATTATAATGTAAATTTTATAACAGATGTATTATTTATTTACGTTACCTCCTCAGAGAGACTTTCCCTGACCATCCCGTGTATGGTGGTTTCTCCCACCGTTATTCTATCTCTGCCCCTCACTTGTGAACTTCATAACACTAATCATAATTGCTCATTATTTTCTTTGTTTCCCTACTTACTTGGTAGAGGTTCTGGCTGCCTCCCCATCTAGAATGCCAGCCTCATGAGGACAGGGGCCAGGACTGTCTTGTTCACCAGGCCGGTGCCTTGGTGAAGTAGGTTTTCATATTAGTGGAGTGGATGATGCCTCCTCTAGGAGAAAAAGAACTCTTCTTTGAGTTCTCTGTTGGCCCAGGGTCTGGCACAGAGCTGATTCTCAATAAAGGATGATGTTGAGGGGCGGGAATACACCCCTGTCATCCCTCACCTCACACTGCAGCCTTGGCCCATGAAGGAGAGAACAACTCTTATCCTTGTACTCTGCCTCTGCCCCTCACCAGTCTCTTCCCAGAGGAGGAGGAATTGTCCACCTGGTTGGATTAGACCCTGACAGTACCATACCCTGAATTGTGAGTGGGTGATGACACACCATGGAAACACAGCATGCAGCTGTGAACACATCCTATTGTGCTTCCTGAGGCATGAAGAGGAAGAGGAGGCTCTTCCCCCCTGCCATTCTGGGTCCAAGCATGGTGAACTATTGTCCATTTCCTGTCTGCCTATAGTAAGCATCTGCCAGGGAGACATCCCTCGATTATTCTTCCATGTGACTTGTGTTAAGGTGAAAGGATCAGGCAAGACATCTTCATTCTTGTGGCTGCTTGAGTAAGTAAACCTGGGATTGGCTTCACTAAATCAGATATTTTTCTTTGCAGATCTGAAATTGTGTAGACTCAAATCTAAGTCCAGGAGGGGAAGGAAGGCACGTTTCAGTTTGCATCACTTTCTCCAATACATCCTTTACCACTGTTTTGCAGTGGGGTATTCTATGATTGCCCAGACATTAACAAACTTGGAATTTTATTTTTTGTTTTGTTATGAATGTGTCTATAGGGTACCCCCAGAAGGCAGGAGGGATAATTCTGAGGACTTGAGCACTAAACTGGACCCCCAGTCCCCAGGAGTGCTTTGTTTTCCGGTCTATGGTTCCAGACAACTTGTATCCCAAAAAGGCAGAATTGCTGAGTGTTGAGTAAGAGACTCTAAATGTGAAAATTATCCTAGGTGACTCCTATACACTTTAAAGTTTGAAAGCGTGTCCTAGCAATTGGCTGAATAAGTCTGTGAATTTGACAGATGGACCTTGTAGATTCATTAGCCTGCTCTGAGATCATAAGTTTACTACCTTACTCTCAAGTGACAATCCAATTAACAAGAGGAGGTTGCTAGTTGAAGACTTATGGTCCTTGGCATTAGACCTACAAGAGTTAGCCACAGCTCAGCTGTTCCCTAGCCATACAACCTTAAGCTGGGTACTGAATCTTCCTGCATATCAGTTTCTTCAACTTGTAAAACTAGAAGAATAGTACCCATTTCTCAAGGAGGGTGTAAGGATTGACAGTAACATATATGCAGTTTTTAATGCATAGAAGTAGTTAGTGAATCTATTATGAAAGAAAATGAACAAAAAATAACCTCCAACCCTATAGGGCAAAGAGATAGAATGATGGCAGATACTTGTATTGTGGAGTCTATAGGAGGCTTTGAACTTTCATCCAGATTCTGGAGTAAACAAATGCAAAGACACACTTGGACATGACCACACATCAAGGCCATTACTACAAAATAGAACACAATCTATTGTGATTACTGATACATCTGAACCAATTCTGGTTTTTTTCCAGCTGAACTCTACCAAGACCTTATGGCAGGAATGTCATGTTTCCATAACCTTGAAGATACCAAGTACATTATCTGCCCTGCAAAGAGATAAAGTACACAAGGCCTCCATGTTTCATCTTAGAAACTTCAGTTAATAGAGATCAGTAAAGCTAATTGGAGCTCATTAGTTGTAGAGGCCAAGTATTCTCATAGAAAAATTACTCCCAGGTCACAATTAGAGAATGTCAATGCTAGAAGACACTGAAGGGTGATTTTTTAAAAATTTAATCCCCCATTTTTTTAAAAATGAAAAACAGGCCCAGAAATGGGAAGTGACTGGCCACAGGTCAACCATGTCACCCACTTCTGATTAGAACTGGAGTCAGGAACTAGCTGGAAGTCAGAGCTCCATCACAGCTTACCATAGCAAGCCATGGTGCAAGACCGGGGCAAACTTCTAGAAATCCATACAGAAAATATCAAAAGCGGTTTCCCTGGTATGGCTGGGTCCTCGGCTGGAAGGGAGGACTCGGCACCTTTGCCACACAGCCTGGGTGATCATCCTTTCCCTGTAGGAAACCACAGAAACCCCTTTATTGTTGGGGGTTGGTGGGGACTCAGTAAGTTCTTTCCCCAGGAGATCAGTTCCTAGGAAGCCATAAACCAGTCTTTTCATTTTTTAGGCCTCACAATTATCCATGGAGATGGGCATCCTCATTCCAAACCAGCAGAGGAACAGACAGAAAGTTGCAAATGGCTCTCAGTCTCCCTGTCTCATGGCTCAGGGTGGCCAGCCCTGATTGGAAGCATAGCTACCTAGTTCTGAGGGCCTTCTATTCTCACCATACCCTGCTACCCATGCATATTGCTTAACCAATAATATATACCATGTTTATTTGTTTGTTTGCTTTATTTGTTTCTCTGATAGAAAATATGCTCCATGGGGGCAGGGGTATCTTGTCTGTCTTGTTCTTTAGCATTTCCTTGGGCATTTAGGCAATGGTGGACACTTCTGTAGGTGTTCAGGAAGGGGAAGACAGAGGACAGGGAAAGGAGGAGGGAGAAAAGGAAGAAGGGTAGAGAGGAATAAAGGAAGAAATTCTGCCTAGGTACCCTGCACCTCTATTTTCTGTTCTAGAATCAGATCATTCCAATGACAACCCCTCAAGTGTACACAGCTTCCACTGTTTATAAAATGTTTTGGCATTCTTTGGATTCTCCCTATAACCATGTAAAGTAGAAACATAAGGGCGTTTTATCCCTATTTTATAGATAAATTCACAAATTGATCATCTCCTGAGAACTGCCAAGTACTAACAACTGTGATAGCCACGGATGCACCCATGACCATAATAACCTGGTTCTAATGGGGATTTCTTTTGACCTGTCTCCCGAAATAGAGTATTGCAGGCAACAGGAAGGCCATAATGGGGCTGTGTACAAAGAGAGGGATTTGCTCTTTGAGTCTTCCCCAAGCTCCATGCTCCAAGCAAGGTAGAACCTTGAGATGAGTTTTAGAAGGGCATGTGCAGAAGGAACAGTGCATACAAAGGTGTACACATTTGAGAAGTGTGGGGCCTTCCAGCAATGTGTCTGGCACCTAAGGTGCAGAAGAGCAGAGGCACTGGCCTGGGAACAGAGAACAGTGACCAGACCTCAGAGAGTCCTGAATGCCAGGTGAATAAGCTTGGACTTCAGCCTGGAAACATATGGACCACTGACGTGTGTACATCAGAAAGGGGCCACATCTGATCTTCATGTCAGAAGATCACCTTCAAGGAGGCAGCAGAGAAGATAGAAAGGAGAAGAGCAAGGCAGAAAGGGCAGCGAGAACATTTCCAGGGCTGGAAGGATCATCCTGGAGGGAGAGGAAGAGAGCCTGCACCAGGCAGCCCTAGGACTCTGCAGCAGAGAGACTCAGGCAGAATCAACAACAGAATGGGCTGTGCTTCTGGGAGAGGAGAGATCTGCCCAGGGTCTCCACAGCAAATAGATGGTAAACTTTGGTCTTCTGTATCCTGGGTCAAAATTCTTCCCATTGCAGGGCAAGTGCTGCCTCACACATGAACCTTCTGGTCAGCTCCCCCCAGGAGTGCTGCATTCCCCAGGAACCTACCTTCTGCTCAGCTACCAGCTCCTGGCCCTATCCCTCCCTGCCTCTGCTTACCACCACAAATAAAAGCTTCTTCACCTTCCAGGAAGTGTTAGAGATTACAAAGCTGACAGCCATAGGCAACAATGTCCTCTACCCTTGAGGGTTAAGGTGGGCCACTACCACACCTACTGAGGCAACTCCTGTTCATTCATTCATTCAACATTTATCTTGTTTGTTTTGTATTGAGCACTTGGACCCATCTGGCCTCTCAGGACTTCTCTACAGTTGTTCTTTTGAAGATGTGTTTAATGCTAAAGCTCAGAGATTTATGAGCTTTACTTGGGCTCATGGTAGCCATGTGATGTGTCCAGGGCCACAGCAGGCAGGTTAATAGCTCAAGACCTGAACTCACTTCCAACCCCATGGGATTTCCATGACCTCTTAGTGGCCTAGGCAATTAGGACTTCAACTTTGGTCTGATCAAACCAGAATGGTTTTCATGACAGGAACAGGATCCAACAGGAGAGTGACTGTCCTCAGTCCTTAGGAGAGATAATGGCAGATCTGGTTGCTCGACACCGTGCACACCAGCAGCACTCTGATACATATGGTGTTTATCCTTTCCTCATTCTTTGGTGATGTGCTCGTTGATGAGCTGTGGAGCATATCCAGAATGTTTTTGGAGCTGTTAGCTATTATGTCCTAAAAAATAATAAATTGCACACTGTGGCTCTGTTTCTTTCTTTCAAAGCAACTGGAGAGCTAAAAATACCAAGCTCCTTCCAGGGCCCACATAGTGTCAGAGTTACCACCAACGGGAGGGTCCCACTGGCCCTGGAGACCTTGTTGACTTTGAAAAGCTCACTCAGCACCAGCTGGGAGCCCTCCTGGCCCCAATGTCTCCTGGACACCCAACCGGGCAGGCTCCTCTGTGCCGACACAGACAGCAGGCTGCCCGTTGTTGGCAGAGCACAGAGCTGCACCCCCAACCCGTGGCCTGCCTGCTCCTTGGGCCACCAGGTCAGTGTTTATTATTCCAGATGATAAAGCATACTGTCCTGAGGAGTTCAAAGCCCCAAATAACACACTGGCTCATGGGCAAGAAAGTTGCCATTGTTCATTTCCTAGAGCTGCAGGCTAGCTTTTGTTCCCTTCCCTCCTCTTCTCTCCCTTCCCTCCTCTTCTCTTCCTTCCCTCCTCTTCTCTTCCTTCCTTCCTTCCTCTTCTCTTCCTTCCTTCCTTCCTTCCTTCCTCATATCTTCCTTCCTTCCTTCATCTTCTCTTCCTTCCTTCCTTCCTCTTCTCTTCCTTCCTTCCTTCCTCTTCTCTTCCTTCCTTCCTTCCTTCCTCATATCTTCCTTCCTTCCTTCATCTTCTCTTCCTTCCTTCCTTCCTCTTCTCTTCCTTCCCTCCACTTCTCTTCCTTCCCTCCTCTTCTCTTCCTTCCCTCTCTCTTCCATTCCTCTCTTCTCTCTCTCTAGCCTATTTTCTTCTTTCTTTCTCGGGCCTTATCCCCTATTCTTCTCTTGGTCTCTCCCTTTTCTTTTCTCTCTAGAGTCCCTGGGGCAGATGGGTAGAAAATGGTTTGAAAACCCCTGGGTTAGAGGCTAAGGGCCTTCTTGCCACTGAGATTGTCTGAGTCATTCCTTTTCATTCTGTCTTTGGCCACAAGTTTTGAATGGGAGTTTTAAAGGTGGGTGCTAACTGATAAATGTCTAGCTTTTAGACCAGGGGACAGAAATCCTTGGTCCACCCTGCCTGGGATCTTAGTACATTAAAAGGCATGAAAAGAAATGGGAATATCTATATGTAGTGAAATTGACCAGAAAGTTAGACAATTCTGCAACCTTGCTAGATTTGTGATTATAGGGAAATTATTTCCCTGTTGGCCTCAGTTTCAAATACATCTAAAAGAGTTAGGAATCCCTGTCTTGCTTTCTTTCAGGAAGCGTTAAAATCACCTAAGATCATAGGAAAATTCTTTGGTGCCTATGCAAGAGTATGGTAATATATTATAGGCAACCTACTACCCATGTTTATTGTGAGAATAAAATGAGGCTGTATATAAACTCTTATATATAGTCAGGCACAAACATTAGCTACAATTATTTGCCATTGAGTAGGTCCCCCAAAAAGCAGGCTGAGATGGAGATGTTCATACAGAAACTATATAAGGGAGTGCTTTCGGGATGCCCCAATGAGATGGGAAGGGAAGGAAGCAGGGTCAGGCAGAGGAAGAAATAAATTTCAGTGCAGCCTCAACACATCTCAGCCATCACTAAAGAAAGCTCTGAAGCTGAAGGGTCTTTAAGAGTTGCCCTACATGAAGATAAGGGGGTCAGGCATTTATACCTCTGCAAAGTTTAGTCACTGGACATGGGCTGCCCCAGAAAAGGGGTGTGATATTGGGAGAAGCAGTGCTCTTCAACTGCTACAATCCTCAAAGGGGACTAAGAGTTGAGGGCTGTCTGCTGGCAGCCCTCTCAGCAACTGGAGAAATAACTCCAGTTGCTCTCCTCTTTAGAACAGAGCAGAGGTCTGAGTCATGCATCCCAGTGTTTCCTACATCATCATTATTATATAAATTATACATTGTATATTATATAAATCATATATTACATAAATTAGTGATTTTTTTTATTGCCTCATAACTGAAAAAATCTGATATTGGCCTGAGTCTGTAATTACAAGAGAGATGTAGGACAATTATTATTTTTGTTTTGTTTTGTTTTGTTTTTGAGACGGAGTCTCGCTCTGCCGCCCAGGCTGGAGTGCAGTGGCCGGATCTCAGCTCACTGCAAGCTCCGCCTCCCAGGTTCACGCCATTCTCCTGCCTCAGCCTCCCAAGTAGCTGGGACTACAGGCGCCCGCCACCTCGCCCGGCTAGTTTTTTGTATTTTTTAGTAGAGACGGGGTTTCACTGTGTTAGCCAGGATGGTCTCGATCTCCTGACCTCGTGATCCGCCCGTCTCGGCCTCCCAAAGTGCTGGGATTACAGGCTTGAGCCACCGCGCCCGGCCTAGGACAATTATTTCTACCTAAAAAACCGGTAACTAAAGTATGTCCCAGTGGAACATGTCAGACTGACTGATACAATAGGTCCACAACATAGAATCATGATTTACAACCTTCCTAATGTTCTCCCAGCCTTGTGCTCTCTGTCATACCCTACTGGCCAATTCTATGTACTGCCTCTCGGGTTCGTTCTTACTCTCCACTCTGATTCTGTCACTCTACTAAAACATAACCAATGGCTTCCATCTCCTAAGAAACAGTCAAGATTCCTCTTTACAACCTCATCTCACTCTGCCTTGACACCTTCCTTCCCCACCTCTCCTTCCATCCCTCCACCTCTTGACCCCTGCAGCCTTCATACATTCCAGGGCAGCCCTGTGCCCATGTCTGGAATTCCCTCCCCAAGTCTTCCTCAGGATGGACTGCTACATATTCTCTGAAGCCCAGCCCAAATGACTTTTCCTTTGTGCTTCCTCTGTGTCCTGTCCTAACCTTGATTATAATATCTAGATAAACTAATAATCAAATTCAATGTGAAGCTTCTGATACTAGATAGAAACAGGGCACTGTGATGAGGAATTAGCTTGGCTTTAAGGCCAATTGACCTTAGTACAAATCTATGCTACTGTTTCCTGACTTTAAGCTGTTAAGCAAATTATAAGGACTCAGGCTGTTTCCTTACCAGATAGTCATCATAATACCTACTTCAGAGGACTGTTGTGAAGACAAAATGAGACGACAGCTGTAAAATACCTGGCTGAGTGCCTGGTATGGAGTCAGTGCTCCACACACTATAACTGCTATGGGGAGACAGGAAAGAGGGGAAGTCTTCCACTTCTGCATTTTCTTCTCTGGGCATCTAGATACTCACTAGACTGTAAGCTCCTGGAGGGCAGGGTCTACAACTCCTTGCTCATGATTGCATTCCTAGTGCATAATTCAGTGTCTAACTAATGCATGTTTATTATGTTTGAATACATTTAAAATATTCTGGAAATGCTGAAATATATGGATTTGAATTGAATTCCTTAAGGTTTTTAACACGGAGGACGTATCTCTCACTTTTAGAGAAAAGCAAAATAGAAATCCCATAAGATGGTGACCAGACCTGCAGCCTTGGCAAATAGACAAAGGAAGGAAAAACTGACCTGCCACAATGATGAACACCCCCATCTATCTACTTTCCAAGGCAGCTGTACTCTGTAGTGAGGCAGCCATGCTGGACAAGTTCAGACTAAACATATATACATCATTGTCTCCATGTAAGATGCTCATGTGTCCGTAGGGCTCCTGGGGACAGTACATAGGACTGAGACCACCTCAAAGTAATTTTGAATACACATCCCTGTCATCTTCGTCACTTCTTGGAGCAGCTTTAGGGTACATCCATGGAGCAATGATTCCATGTTCAACTCATCCTTCATGACTTGGGCTCAAGCCAGCTCACCAGATTCTGGTCCTAAGAAGAGAGCAAATTGTGTGTTTGCCATGAATTCCTCTGAGAAGAGTGTCACCTCTTGGCTCTTTTAATTGTCCCTCCTAAGGAACACTTATGATACAATGATAGGTGTTTAGAGGAACTTACATTCAGATAGTAATTTACTTGAGAGGGAACAAAAACCTTATAAACACTGTAAAAGAGAGAAAGGGAAAAGACTGCATTCTTCTCTTCTCTTGATACCGAACAAATATTTATTATATGTCTACCATGTGCCAGCTCTTACCCTGGGCACTGGATGCCTAAGGAAATGAGACATCAACCCCGCCCACATGGAACTCACAGCTAAGCAGGCAGTGTAATAAACACTATGGTCAAAACATGCAGATTAGGGCCCCCACTGCAGACTTGGGAAGGTTCCCAAGAAAATGGCAATCAAGCTGAGACCTAAGGGATCATCTCAGAGTTACTCATGTGAGAATGGGCAGGAGCAGAGGAGGGAAGAGTGTGTTCCCATCAGAGGAAATGAATGAGAAAGCACAGAGGTAAGAAAGAGCATTGGCTATTAAAACATGACATGTCTCTGCAGTGGGAGCATTGAGAATGCAGAGGAGTGATCATCAGGAGGCTGCAGAAATAGGCAGAGGCCCCACAGTGAAGGGACTTAGGAGCCATGCTGGATGCTCAGACCTTTTCCTAAGAGCGCTAAAGATCCAGTCCTTTAAGAAAGATCCCAACCAACATCCTAACCAAAAATCCTCCATAGAAGGATCCTATCTGCCACATTCATTACTCAGGAGTCTCCCAAGGTCCGGCCCCTATGCCAGTCTTTATGTGCACTCTAAATCAGCAACTGAATCTAAGAAGACTTAAGAAAGCTTTCCTTTAGAGCTCACCTAAGTCTGAGAAAGGATGAGAAATAAGGGGGGAAAAGACTATTTTAATAATTTTATGTGCCAACTTGGCTAGACCATGGTGCCTAGTCACATTTATGATACAATGATAGGTGTTTAGAGGAACTTACATTCAGATAGAATTTACTTGAGGGGGAACAAAAGCCTTAGAAACAGTGTAAAAAAGAGAAAGGGAAAAGACTGCATTCTTTTCACTTGATAGTGAACAAATATTTATTATATGTCTACCATGTGCCAGCTATTACCCTGGGCACTGATCAAACACTAGATGTTGCTGTGAAGATGTTTTGCATATGTAATTAACACTCACAAAATGTTTTGTCAGTTGACTTTAAGCAGATTACTCTCCATGCTTTGGGGAGGTCTCATCCAATCAAAGACCTGAAGTGTAAAAGCTGAAGTTTCCCAGGGAAGGAATTATGTCTTAAGTCTGTAATATAGAAACTCCCCGAGTTACCAGGCTGCTGTCCTGTCCCATGGATTTGAGACTCAAGATTACCATGTCAACTCAGAACTGAATTTCCAGACTTCCAGCCTGCCCTGCAGATTTTGGACTTACCAGCCCGCATAATTGCGTGAGCCAATTCCTTAAAATAAATCTGATTAATAGAGAAAATGCATGCAATGTATACACGCATACATATGTATATATGTGTGTATATGTATATATGTGTGTGTGTATATATACATACACACACACACATATATATACACACACACATATCCACACACATATACTATTGGCTCTGTATCTCTGGAGAACCCTGATACAACTAAGATTCAGCAAACCTATTCCAAACTCCTCTCTTATCATTTAACCGCCCTCAAATTATTTTCTCATCAGTATGATGGGGACTAATCTCCCTCCCTTTCAGGACTGCTTTGTAAACACACATAGCAACATGGCTAGCACACAGTAGGTGCTTCATAATTGTTTTTCTCTTTCCTTGATTGATTTATGGGATAGATGCATACCCAAGGAAGGGGCATTTTCCTGCTGACACAGGCTGCCCTTGATGAAATCTGATCTAGAATGGGAAGTGCTAAACAAATAAAAAAGAATTTGCTTTTGGAGTGTGATTGCCACTGTGATGGATGGCTGCTCCAAAGGCTATTTCTCAAGAGTTCACAGTAAAGAAAAATGTTCAGGTTTGATTTTATGTGTGTGTAGAAAATAAATTGTATGACAAGGGTGGCGACATTTGGATGGGGAGAGGGCTTAGCCAAGGAGTTAAACACGTCAGGAGCCTCAGAATGAAAATAGCATTGAAATGCAGGGTGAAAGGGGGCATATTTGGAAATCTTGACAAGTGGCACAATGGGAGGAAAGGTGGCATTCTGGAATGGGACGTTGGCCGCTCTCTGCCACTAAAGCCATGGTCTGCTCTTAATAACTCAGCAAGGTACAAGGAAAAAGCATGAGCTTAGGTTCTAAAGCTCTATTATCACAACTGGCTTAAATTATTATTCTTTGCCTAATTACCCACAAAGCAACAGGGAGAGTTAAAACCAGGCAGGCCTTTTTATGGAATCTTTACCTAGGTAATCTCATAGGTCTGTCAGCAAAACTCAACATTAGAAATATCTGAGATACAGAGAAAATATCTAGGACAATGTCACACGGCACATGAGTGGAAAATCCAGGTCTAAAACCCAGTTCTGTGAGCTCCAAACCACAGCTTTTGTAAGAAACTTAAAGTACTATCTAGATAAAGATGGCAAAGAGGTTGCATTCAGCAAACCAACTCTGATTGATTGATTTAGGGCTAGATTGAGGTGTAGGAGAAAGAATGCAGCCTCAGCATGAAAAGGGGGCATGATTGATTAGGGATGTCTGTCATGGGAGCCAGAGGGTCTGCAGGCAGGCCAAGAATTGTCATCCCTAACCTCGTCCAAACTTTTTTCCCCCCTATACCAAAGGTCAGCAAACATGCAGCCCATAGGCCAAATCAGGCCCACTGTCTATATTTAAAAATAAAGTCTTATTGGAACACAGACCTCCTCATTCATTTGCTTATTTTCTATGGCTGCTTTTGCTCTACAACCACAGAGTTGAGTAGTTGCAACAGAGACTCTGTGCTCCGCAAAGCCTAAAATTACACAAACTGTCCTTTTGCAGGAAAAGTTTACCGACAAACCCCTGTTCGAGAGCATACTGAGACCCAGATTGACTTGATTCCAATGAGATGAGCACATTCATTCATTCGTTCCTTCATAGTTCATCATATATTTATTGCATGTCTAATATGTGCCAGAAACTATATTAAGTACAGTCACTATACACACACACACACACATATATATATAATTATATACACACACATATCTCCAATCCATGTCAGCCTAAAGCTGTTTCTCTTCATAGTCACAGCATGGCTACAAGAGGCATTCTAGTCTATATGCTTCCTTGCTTATATGCAGCAGAAAAGAGGGAGAATTTTATCCTCCCTTCAATCTAATTAAGCTACTTAGGTCATAAGCCTAATCCAAGTCTAATACTATTTGCTGGGGGGATCCCATGCCAAGAGTGGTGCTACTAGACCAGTGGAGGTGATGGCAGCTTCCCTGAGTCATGTGGGAGAGATTAATGCTTACAGAAAATCAAGTTTCAATTAAGAACAAGGAGAGGGACGTGAATAATAAATGGACAACCACCAGTTCCCACCACAGTGGCTACTGCAATGGTGCAGAAGAATAATGGTCTTGGGTTAGGGGTGAGCAGGAGAGAGAGAAAAAGCAGGGAAGATTGGAGCAAATATTGGAGGTGGAAAAATTTGTGAGATTAGATGTGACAGTGGTAAGATAGAACAGAGTTGACCGTAGCAATGAGTCGATCGCTTTTACCAACCAGGTGTAAGAATGGAAGGGTTGGAGAACTCCAGCTCAGTACTTCTCAACCCTGCCTCCCTATTAGAATCACTGGTATGCTTTTATAAAATACTATGTCTGGGACCCTCTCCAAACTGATTGAACCAAAACTTCTGGAAAAATATTTGGGTATTGGTGTTTTTGAAAAGCTCCCCAAGAAATTCAAATGTATAGCCTATATTGAGAACCACTGCCCTAAAGCATACAACTCTCATCAACCATCTCATCAACCTCCCATTTTATGAATAGAAAAACCTGGGTCCTGTCCAATGTCACACACTTCACCACACTTTCATTTCAGTTAAGTTTTGTTTGGGTATCTACAGTGTGTCAGGAACAGGGCTCTTACTGGAATCTAAAGTTAGCAGAGGATCTAACAACGACACATGGGGTGCAGAAATCTTGGGAAGGAGGCAGGACCACAACTCTGTCCCATGCGATGGAGTGAAAAGAGAGGAGATTGTAGAATCAGACCAACCAAGGTTTACTTCCTGGCTCTGCCCCTGTGAGGTCCTGGGTGAGTCACTTAAACAATGAGAGTCTTTTTAAACTCACTGCAAAGCGGGAACAATGGTGCCTACCTCGTGATGGTGTGGAGAGGGTTAACCAAGAGACTGAACAGAAAGCCTACAGAGGACATAAGAGGCACTTGGAAATTATTAGCACCTTTTAAGCAGTTTGGGGATGATTAGAGCTTGGTCTGGAAAATAACTCTGCAAGTGAACTGGAGGCCTTGCCGGCTGAGCTCCATGGTCCAGAGGAATATGAATTCACAGCATGATGAGCTATTATGATTTCAGTTCAGGTTTTCCTAATGAAATGACATCTCTCTAAGATGACTGATCCCAGGAGAGAGCCTAATCTAAATTTAGAGGGTTTCAGAGTTCTTTTGAAAGCCCAGAAATGTGATCTATCTTCAGACTTCATAGTTTCCAAGATCATCCACAGTAGCCAAGCAGACCCTGGCATTCTCTCTCACTGCCTTTTGAGCCGTGAGTCACAGCATCCATATAGTCTGTTTTGGGGCTGAGAGAGGCACTCCACTGGAGCCCCTTTCCCTGGAGCCCCTCTCCCTGGAGCCCTCCAGCTTTCCACGATGATCGGCTGGCATTAGGAGAGGATGTGAGTCATTAGGAGTTTGTACATGTGCGTGTCAGTACAAGGGACTCGCTCGTTCCCTCTACACGAATCACCAAAAGCAATAACAAAGCTATGAGTGGCCTAGAGTGTGACTTGATGCCAAGTAATCTGGGCCCTGGATTCCCAGGCCTGATTCATGATTGATAACAAGCACACATCTTGCTTCCTTTGTAACTTTTGCCAATGAATATCTTGCCTGAAGCTTCCCAGTCAGAAAAAATAACTTTTATCCACAGGGAGAGGATTTCAGCTCCTTGGGGGGAAAAAAAAGTCGGACTAAAAATGTTAAAAAAAGCAATGCATCTCAGAAATGATACATGGACTGAAAATGACATTTATCTGGAGAAGGATAGAACAAATATATATCGAGTGCTTCCTAGGTGTCCTGCATTGAAATGACATATATGAAACATCACAATAAGTTAGTTACCTCTCTGAGTACTAATTTCTTCATCTTATAGCTCTATTTTTATTACATACCTCATAAGTTTGTCTTGAATTATAAAAATATTTGATAATAATAAAGAAAATGTATTAACCATCTACTCTGTGCCAGGTAATGTACTAAATATATTGAAAACATGCTCTCACTGAATACAACAATACTCCCATGAAGCAGGGGTAGCCTAGAGAGATTGCACAGACAAGGAAGCCGAGGCTTCGAAAAGAGATTCATCCATCAGATTTCACATAGTAAGAGCAGAACCAGTACAGTAAGCTGCCCGACTCCAAATCTCTTCCCCTGATAAACGCAGAAATGATAACTATGTAGCACTTTAATTTTTCTGAGCCTCAAAGTGGCAAATCAAGAGCTTCAACCTGGGGTTTCCTGGCTCCTGGTCCACTGTAATTTCAAACTTTTTCCTTAACACGGCCTGTAAAGTATGAAGCAGGGTCAAATGGCCAAGGAGGCTGGGCAAGGTTCCCTAAGGTTTCAGGGTGTTTAGGAGTCTCTTCTGGGGAGTGGCCCTTGGAAACATGAAGGCAAACAGGCCAGATCAGAGCTTGTGATGTAATGAGAGACACTTCATAAATGGCAGCCCTGTACCAGGCATCTTGTCCTGTGCCATCTCATTTAGTCATCACTGCAATGCTATGAATTAGGTATAATTTTCTCTATTTTATAGAAAACTGAGACCCACAAAAGTGGAATGATTCATCCAAGGTCACCTAGCTGGGACGTTACAGAGTTTCTATTGGAACAATAATTTCTTATCCATGTTACTGAAATTCCTTGAGGTCAGAAGCATATTTTGATATATTTATTTTCCTAGCACTTGTCATGGTGCCTGAAACATCCTCAACAACTGAAAGTTTGTTTCTCTTTGACACTAGCAATATTCATTCAAGAATATGCCTGGCATTATATTAGATGCTTTATAACATATCGTTTTGTCACTGTTTAGAATAAGCCCATGAACTAGGTTTTAGATATACTTTTAAGAAGGTGAAACAGAGACTACGGTGAGGTCATTAGTACAAGATGCATGAAGAACTTAAATCCAGGTCTGTGCAACTCCAATACTGTATTGCCCAAATCTGTGTACCTCTGCTCCTTGGAAGAACGCTGTGATCAGGTCTGACCACTGGAACTTCCCAGTACCCACATCCTAAGTGCACTCAGCAGTCTGCCTCCATTGGCACTGTTCTGCCTCACAAAATGAGAACCCAGAGGATTCAAGGCCGGAACTGAGTTTGCCAACACTTTCCAGGCTGTCTTGGTGTTCCTAGAGTCTGAAGTAAGAGTTATTGGAGCTTGGTGCTCCTTGTAAACTATTTTTATACCTGGAATGTGTTGGGAGCCAGCTGGCTGCTGCCACAGCTCAGATATCACCTGGTGCTTTCTTCTAAACTGGGTGAATAAATCACGTGGACAGCCAAGCCAGACTGTGTCTGTCTGGGTCTGTATCTGATAAGAAGCACTTGGCAACAAGTGAGCTGTGTTTCATTTTCTGCAGAGCTGGCTATGTAAAAGGCATCAGCCAAGGGGATAAGAATCACCAGATTGCAAAACAGGAAGGTCCATCCAACCTCCCACTCTACAGGTAGAGAGACAGACCAAGAGCCTCAGGCTGACATATTGAGTTGCAAGATATGGAAATACATTCAGCTGAATGGAGAGTGCTGTATTGAAAATAGGGAAAGGAATTTCATGGAATCCACTTACAGGACAGACAATCAGAACACACAGAAACTGGAAAGCCCTCCCCCAGTGTTAGACGTAGAGACGCACTACACAGATCCCCTGGGAGGTAAAACTTACCTCAGTACCCAGCTGAGGGAAGTGCCATCAGCAGGCAGTTTCCAGCTGCCAGCTCCCTCAGGACTGCCTTAGCTACAGAGACCAGCCTCATCCATGCCCTTGCCGGTAGCCCACATTCCATGACTAAGTAAGGTAGGGTGTAAAGGCGCAGTACTTTCAACCTTACAATGAGCAACTCTGATGGGCAAACTTCACCCCAGATCACCTGCTGGATTGGGTGAGGCTTTGTCAGGCCCCTAGGATGGCTCAACTTCTCCCTCTGTCCAGTATTTCTTTTTCCCACTTCCTTTCCCATGTGTTGATCCTTAATAAACCCCAAACTTTAAGTATCTCCTTCGGACAACCCAACCTGCAAACCTCTGACTCTTTTGGGCCAAATGGTATTTTCTTTCTGCATTTCTTGGTTTCTCTGCTCCATTCAACAGTTCTCTTCCTGTGAACTATCTTTAACTTTTCTTCTTGGGTATAACCCATCATGGGACCCTCCATAAGGCCTACTCAGCAGCTGTGGCAAATTGTATTTTCCAAATTGACTACAGCAACATTTTCAGTTCTACAAGTTCTTCCAGAAACTGGCCACTCCACATCAAGAGGCAGAGTCTATTTCTGGGCAGGGTTTTGTGACTGCCTTGATGAATAAAATGCAATGGAAGTGACATGGAATGACATCTGAGGCTAGGTCAGAAAAGGAAGTATGGTTCCACCTGCTTCTCGCTCTCTGAAGACACTCATTCTTGCAATCCAGTCACCATGTTTTAAAGGGGTCCAGACTGGCCCATGTGATCAGACCACATGGAAAGGTACTGAGGCCATCAGCTGACAGCTGGCATCAACAGCCAGACATGAGTAAATAAGGTTTTTGATAATTCTAGCCTCCGACTTCTACACATTCAACATAAGACCCCAGATATAGTAGAACAGAAATAAGTTGTCCCCACTGTGCCCTTTCTAAATTCCAGACCCTCAGAATCCATGAGCTAAATAAATGGTTGATGTACACTACTAAGGTAATCTGTTTTAGAGCCAGGGGAACAGAAATAGCCTTGAACTTCACAGGACTCAGTCTTGTTTCCCACAGTCAACTGACTCCATCTCCAACTCTCAATTCCAAATTCCTCAGAGAAAGAAATCAAATGGACCCAGGATAGACACTGGACTCAGGTTGGGCCAGCAGCTTTGGATATGTGGCCAGGAAGGCAGGTATTCAAATGCAACAGGCTTTGCTATTTGGAATCATTTCATTCATTAAACAATTATTGCATGTATTATGCAAGTTATATGCTGGGTGACTACTGTGTTTATGGAAGTGATTAAGATATGGTCCAGTCGGCATAAAGCTTATATGTAGATGAATCAGATGATGAACAAAAAAAAATTCTTTTCCTAACATGACATGTTGGAGTGATAGAGATTATCAATGGAATTTAATTTATTGGAGAGTCACAATGTGCCAGGGAGGAAAGGCTATGATATATACTCCACCCAGATTCAGATTCAGCAAAAAAGCACTTACTGAACATCTATTATGAATCTAAGGGACTATATCAGAAGGTATTTCTATGCAGATCATCCTGTATGATGAATATTTGAACCTCTCAGCTTGTCTTGAACATAAGTCCAGAAAGGTGATATAATTGCTTGAATTTGGGCTCAGACCTGGACCTTCTGTGTACCATTCTTATGATCTCTCCCCACACCACACTACATCATACAGCATCCTCCAACATAGCTAAGAGGTGGAATGAGTTCTGTCTGACTGAGATAAAGTAATACTTAAGTACATGGGTTCTGGACACAACCTGCCTAGATTCAAATCCTAACTCTACCACATATTAGACACAGCTGACAAGGAGGCAATAAGGGACAAGTTTGGCCTTTCTGAGCCTCAGTCTCCTTGTCTGTAAAATTGGATAATAATAGTATTGACCTCATTGAGCTCTTGCAAGGATAAGAGAGAAAGCATATCATGAGCTTAAATCCTCTGTTATGACACGGAGTAAATGCTCAATAAATGTCAGCTTTTATGACCCACTTTGAGGGGCAAGAGGGTGTGTAGATTTTAAATTCGTAAATTAGAGTTCCTGATGGGGAAAGAAGCAGGAACAAAATTGGGAAAACTGGAATATTTTCAAGAACAATATGCAATTTCATTTGACTAAAGCTTTAGGTAAATTGGTCTACTTTTTATTTTCTGTCTCTTTCACTAGAAAATCAGCTGCATGAAATAAAGGGCTTTGCTCCACCTACAGCAGTGCCTGTACATGGCAGGTAGATAATAAAATTTTACTGACTAAATTAACGAGACTACTGTGTAGTCTTGGGCAAACTACCTCTCCATTCTGAGAATTAGCACCCTGCCTTCCAAAAAAGGGATAATGACATCCTCTTCATGGGTTGCTGAGAGGCTTAAATGAGATAATCATGCAAATCCTGGCCCAGAGCAGGTGTTAAATACCTGCTAATTCTTTTTCCTTGGAGCTGTGTACCCAGTAGAAAGACAAAGTGGTGCGGGATAGACAAAAATGTAAAGAGGTGAATGAGGAGAGGGATTGGTGTGTGCTAGAAAAGTTTGGGACCTCTTTCTGGAGGGAGCAGAATTAAAACTGGACGTTGAAGGTGAAGCTACACTGAGTTTGCATTGGAACCTCAGGCTGAACTCCAGGCTCATAATGAGGCAGGGACAATGGCGATCTGTATGTGCCACCCACCTGGCTCCCCATCAGAACCCCCAGGGAACAGATCTGTGTGAACGGAATGTGCCCTCCCTTCAAGCTTCTTGGATTGTACACTTCTGGCACCAGAAATGGACACAAACCTTTAAATTAAGGCACCAGTTTGCTATGTGGCCTGAGCAAGTCACTACACTTAGCTGAACTTCAGTCTCCCCATCTGCAAGATAGAGGGTTTGATGGATGAGGCCCAATTAGCTCAGGCACTCTAGTCCATGGGCACTTACCCACCAGCCATCTCCTGAAGACATTAACAAATGCAATTATGTAATCATTTGCACACAGTGTTCTTCTGTATGAAATTTGAAAGCAAACCCTGAAGAAAGACCTAAACTGATTTGATTGGAGACAGGTTTGGGAGTCAAGAAGTACAGAGTTAACACAACAGAAGTGAAAGCTGAGCAGCTCTTGCCTTTCTTGAGGCCTTTACCTTTCCATAAAAGGAGGGAACTGGGTGAAAGATGGGAAGGCACTTATGAGCCTTTTAGATAACCAGCTTATGGTTCTCCTGGGCTGAAATCCTTCAAGAATAAATGCCAGGAGGGCTGATGAGTCCCTCAGTAGCCTGCCCATTTGGAAAATCTGCGGGGCTGTGGAATCTGGATCCACTGTGGACACACCAGGATGGCCTCACCACTGATCTCATTCTCTGGCACATCCTCTGTTATGACAAAGACCTTGGTGTACTCAAAAGACCTGCCCTAGGTCAGGGGCGTAGCTGTAGCACATCCAGCTAGCTTCAGCAGAATTACCTAAACCTCAGGAATTATTTCCCTAGGAGCCAAGCTGGTGCCAGTAATAAGGGCGGATAGATAGTAACGACTCTCAAAATCTGCCAAGGGCAGTGAGGAGGTGCAAAGATTCCTCATGTCGGAATGAAGAAACCTACAGCCACACACCAGGCTTTGTCCCCACCAGCTATTTGTCCTTAGACAGGTGCTTCCGCTTTCTGATCACCCCTTTCTGTGTCTCAGAAACAGAATGTGATGCTGCACACCTCACAGTGGGCTTGCAAAGATCAAATGAGATCATAGGTGGAATATTGTTAACACACACCGTTAAGACAATGTTTTAGATAGTTCATGTCTACAGAGCGCTTGACAATTTACAAAGCATGTTACTGTTAACACCCATTCACGGCAGTTATCTCGTGTTCCCCTGACAGTCCATAAGGAGCCAGGGTGAGCCTCATTATCTCTTCACCCCTTATCTGCTCCTCTCTCAGGGCACTTAGAACATTAAACCTTCAACTTTGTATTTTAGTTATTTATGCACATGTCTAATCTCCCTACCTTGAACAGAAGCCAGAGCAGACACCAGGACTGACCATCTTTTCTCCACCCCACCCCCTCATCCATGCTCTGCCTTATATATGGTTGGACCTCAGTAAATAGTGAATGTAGGAAAAAGAAGAGGGATAGAAGGAAGAGAAAAAAGAGATAAGGAGGTATATAATTGAGTCCTTGTCATAGTTAATTTTTATAGTATAAGGTAAGCCATCTACTATGGCAGTCACTACATAAGATGATTTTAATGTATGTTAATTAAAATTATATAAAATTAAAAATTTCTTTCCTCCATTGCACTAGTCACGTTTCAAGTACACAATAGCCACTGGTGGTTAGAGCCTACTATATTGCACAATGAAGATATAGAACATTCCCACCACTGCAGAATGCTCTGTTACATAGTGCTGGTATAGAAGAGAGAGCATGGGCTCTGGAGTTGACAAAACCGGGTTCCAATCCTGCCTCTGGGACCCATGCAAGTCATTACATAATGGTAAAGAGATCAATGCGACAAGAAGAGCTAACTATTCTAAATATATATGCATCCATTACAGGAGCACCCAGATTCATAAAGCAAGTTCTTAAAGACCTACAAAGACTCCCACACAATAATAGCGGGAAACTTTAACACTCCACTGTCAATATTAGACAGATCAATGAGACAGAAAATTAACAAGGATATTAAGGACTTGAATTCAGCTCTGGAGCAAACAGATATAATAAACATTTACAGAACTCTCCACCACAGATCAACAGAATATAGATTCTTCTCAGCACCACATCGCACTTATTCTAAAACTGACCACATAATTGGAAGTAAAACTCTCCTCAGCAAATGCAAATGAATGGAAATCATAAGCAACAGTCTCTTGGACCACAGTGCAATCAAATTAGAACTCAAGATTAAGAAACTCACTCAAAACCAAACAACTACATGGAAACGGAACAACCTGCTCCTGAATGACCACTGGGTAAATGACGAAATTAAGGCGGAAATAATTAAGTTCTTTGAAACCAATGAGACCAAAGATACAATGTACCAGGATCTCTGGGACACATTTAAAGCAGTGTCACAAGGAAAATTTATAGCACTAAATGCCCACAGGAGAAAGCAGGAAAGATCTAAAATTGACACCCTAACATCACAATTAAAAGAATTTAAAAAGCAAGAGCAAACAAATTAAAAAGCTAGCAGAAGACAAGAAATAACTAAAATCAGAGCAGAACTCAAGGAGACAGAGACATGAAAAACTCTCCAAACAATCAATGCATCTAGGAGCTGGTTTTTTGAAATGATTAACAAAATAGATAGATGGCTATCCAGACTAATAAGGATGAAAAGAGAGAAGAATCAAATAGACACAATAAAACATGAAAACGGGACTATCACCACGGATCCCACAGAAATACAAACTACCATTTCACCTTTCTAAGCCTCAGTGTTGACATTTGCAAAATTAGGATGCTCACAGAGAAAAGTATATCCCTGTCCCTCTCCCAGAGAGGATTAAACAAATTTTTTTCACTTAAATGTTATCAGTCCCTCTGTGTGGATGCTTCCATGTGATGTTAAAGATAATGGTAGAGCCAGAGGCTGGTATTTGCCTCATGGGAAGTGGTGAAGCAGAGTGGAACCAGGCAGATGGGGCAGACAGGCTGACATTAGAATCTTTCCACTTGCCAGCTACATGATCATAGAAAGATCCTCCAACCTCTCCAGGTCTCATTATCTCCCTTTCCCAGGTGGAAAAAAAAAAACCAATTATATTATTTCATTCTTACTACAACCCTGTAAGTTAAATACATAAAGAATCTTACTCAGCTCTGGCATATAGGACATATTCAAAAACTAGAAAATTACTACATTAGTATAAAAATACACATAGTTAAAACTTTTACTATCTAACTGCTTCAGATATGATTTGCATTCCTTCTTTTTTATTCATTTATTAATTCCACATTTGTCAATGTATTAATCAGTAATTCAAATGTAAGCTTGAAGAGGTCAGAGATTTTTGTCTTGTTCATTGTTCTTACTCTGCCTTAAACAATACCCAGTGCATGAGGGGTTCTCTCCATAGATTTCAAAGAATTTCAACATTTGAACACAATCTGTAGGAATAATTAACCGACATTTCCTTTTCTGAATGTACAGACATGGTCTTGAGCTAAGTGACCATAGTTCCAAGTATATTCATTCATCCACTCATTCCCCAATTGTTGAGTACATGCAATGTGCCCAGCATCTAACACCATGTCTGCCAATGAAAGGAGATGAAGGCAAGCTTTCTCTTAAGAAGTGTTCTCACAGCGCACAAGCATACCATTCTCAGTCAGGGATGTAGACAACTGCAGTGTGTTTGGTAGAGTTAAGGAAATGAATGTTGTCGAAACCTAGAGGAGGGAATGACTCCTTCAACTGGAAGCAATCAGAAAACAATTCTCCGTGGAGATTACACGTGAGCTGGGATCTCAAATAAGAGTGGACTCTCAGGTTCTCATTGACAATTACAAGCCCTCTGGAGCCAGATTCCAAACCTGTCTCCACCACTTCCCAGCTGAGTAACCATAAGATAAATTCTCTTATTTGTCTGTCCTTCAGATTCCCCCTTTGTAAAATGGAAACAGTCACACCATCTGCTTTACAGAGTTGTTGTGAGAATGAAATGGAATTAAAAATATAGCTCGGTGCTCAATAATATCACTTACATACCATTATCTTGGGAGCTCAGAAGCATGCCTGATGGGAATGGAATGAGGTGAGTGCTTCCTCATAGCTGGAGCAGAGGCCCCATGAGGCACAGAGGAAAAGATGGAAGGAGAGGCTGAGGCCAGGTCCTGGAGGGCTTTGAAAGCAGGCAGTTTAACCTTGATTTGAAAAGGAGTGAAGAACCGTAAAAGGATGATGAGTAGCATGAATAGTAGCATGTTCACATGTGTAGTTGCAAAATCTCTCTAGTTGCAGCATGAAGATGGAAGGGAGAGCAGTCCAGACTGAAGGCAGGCAGGAAGGGGAGGCCATTACACAAATTAAACCCAGAAATGCAGAGTAGGTCATGGAGGAAAGAGGAGAAAGGTTCCAGGGAAATGCAATTAATAGGCTTGGTCATGTTGTCACACTAGGTCTGGCAAGAGAAGAAGGCTTGGTTAAATCGTTCTGATTTAACCCAGTAGAGCTTAACAAAAGGCCTTCTTGAGAGGTGTGGGCAGAGTTAAAGGAACAAACAAGGAACATGAGACATCCAGGCACAGGCAAATAGAAGGAAGATATTTCCACTGCAGACCTAAGAAGGCAAGGGGAGGAAACAGCATTGCCGCAGACCAGAGAAACCAGAAGCCAAGAAAGATGGTTGACTCAACAGGAGCCATAGCCATAGACAGGAATGCAGCCTCTGCAGACCATGACCAGGCAAGGGGAAGACGGGTAGGAAATAACATATCTAGCCTCTCTCCCCATCTACTCTCTCATCTCCTGCCAATGCCTTTTATTGGCCAAACCCAACTAGAAGCTGGAGGTCAGGAAAACCTGGGTCATGTAGTAGACGTCAGCCTTCCTGGGCAAAAGCAGGTTAGAGAAGGGTAATAAAAACAGTGGATTGGAGGGTAGGGGGGATGGATAAATGATCAATATCATAGTAATCAATTTGATGGGAATGGAGAATGGTTCAGAGGGTGAAGAGGAGGAATTATTTCTAACTAAGGAAATTACCCAATTAAATTGAAAGTAGAGGATTCAGATGCCTATTCAATTAAATTACATTCAGGTTCCTGTTGCCCCCAAAATCTTTATCTTCCTTCCCTTTCATTTTCATCTGCAAATGTGATCTATTGCTAACTGCTTGGAAAATGTAGCCAAATTTGCTCCAGACGAGTATAATTTAATTGATACTATAGCTAAAAAACAACTGGTCTATAACATATTTTCAAAATTCAACACAAAGACAAGAATGGCCTGTGAAAGAAAAACAAAAAGGTAGGGGAGGGAGAGCTTCTCAATGCTCTGCAAAAATTCTTTTTCTACAAACACCACTTTTGGAGCCAAAAAGCTACGTGTAAAATTGTCCTAGCCCTTAAGACTCTGCCGCTTTCTGCCTGACACATGCAATTCCCTGTGTCCCTGACAGGTTCCAGTGCTGGATGGATTGTACATTGGAGCACCAGACCACACTGACGTGATCCTCTGAGTGAAGCTAAGGCAGACACACCCCAGAGATGGGGGCAACGCCTGGGCACCAGAAATTCTGTTACTACGGGAGTCACTGGAACTGTTGACAGCAACAGCCAGGCTTGCTTTCTGCAAAGTGCTCCCAGGAAGCCTTTACCGGCCTGGAGAGCTGAGGGGTTTTCATCACTAATTAACATGTTTTCCGCACTGAGGCCAGAAGGTTGGACTAGCTGAGAGACACTGGGAGGCATGAAGGAGATGGACTGGCAGTTCTGGGCAAGCCTCAGCTTAGAATTTTACTCTGTGGAACTCACAGAAAAGCCCAAACTCCACTGGGGGTTTTCAAGGCCCTTCATGATCTGCTGCCTGCCCTGGCTCCCTTCTCCAGGTCACTACCCCAGCACTGCACACTAGCCTTAGCTCAACTAAACTACCGGCATTCTGTCCATACACCCTGCAAGCTCCTTAGACATCTGGGCTTCTTCACATGCCTTTCCCTCTGCCTGAAATGCCCCTTTCTTCTTCTCTACATAAAAATCTTCTTCTTTTTATGTAAGAACATTCTCTATGTTTAGGTTTCTCCAGGAAGACTCTGCATAGGAGTTGTCAGGCACTCCTACTTCTATGCTTCTGTCATGCTTTGGACTGCCCTCTCAAGCAGCAAATTAGTAAATGCTTAATTGGGGCATGATGTACTGCTCCTCCTTGAGACCATTAGCTACTAAAAGCAGGGTTGACATTACAGTAACCCATCGTATTCATACCTTAGTACTGAGTCTATACCAGAATAACAGCACAAGGTGCTCATAGCGCTAAAGCTGATCATTCTCTTATTGAACAATTATTTCCAGATATTTCTTCCTGTTTTGTTTTTTGAAACCTCGAGCTTGTAACTTATGGGTTAGTTTTGCTTTCTGAAGCCATACGTAAAGCTGATCATTCTCCTATTGAATGATTCTTTTCAGAAATTTCTTCCTGTTTTCTGAAATCTGGAGCTTGTAACTGATGGGTTACAGGTATGCTTTCTGAAGCCATACATAATAGTTTCTTCTGGTGCCACATGCCAGCCCTTCAGATCTTCCAATACAGTGACCATGCCTCCATTAGGCTTACTCTCCACTGTATTCTTTCTTTTAGCCTAAATTAGGTTTTGTGTAAAACATCACTTCTGAATTCAAACAGATTCAAACTTGGATATGAGCTCTGCCACTCCCAGCCCCAGTTTACTCATATCAAATAGAGGTAAAAATATTGACTTTGCAGGAATATTGAGAGAGTTAAATGTTGAGTAAAAAATGGCTAGCAAGAGTCCTGGCAGATATTGACATATCTGAAATATTTATTTAATGACTGAATAAATGAGTGAACTGGGGGGTTTGTGTCATGTAGGTGGAGTCACACTTTAGACATCTAACTCTTATACTAGTTAAGAATCAATAAATGGTAGCTCTATGACATATACTTGCCAGGATATTAGGACAGAAGACTGAACAAATAAGACATGCATGGTTTCTGCTTTAATTGCTCCTAGGGAAGTCATTGAACAAACAGTGATAAAGTAAGTGTAATAAGTGGAACAGCAAACTTGCATAGCTTTACTCATAGCTCAGTCACATAGCTGAGTTCATCTGAGCAGGTCAATGAAGGGCTTCTTGTGGAAGATGGCTTGCATTAGAGAATAGAGTACTTAGACAATCATTAATGTAATAATTATTTGCTCTTAGTTCAGCCATTGTTTGTGTAGTTCTCTTGGGAACACTGTAGAAGAGAAAAGATAAATAAATTGGCTGGGCAAAAATATTGAACACTGTAGTATTATCAAAATTAAATAACACAAAAGCTTCACCCCTAATGTCTGAAAGTTAACTGATTGGTTAATATGAAGGTAAATACATTAATTGGTAAACACACTGGGTCAGTGGTTCTTAAGCGACTATATATATAACACATTCCACAGGATGATGCCAAATTCTTGTCAACGCATAAAATTGATGTTTATTATAACGGAGATTATACATTATTCCTCCAATACCTCTAAGCTGATAGTTTGAACTCTGGAAATCATACGTTCATGATGTCCCGGAGTGAGTGAAATTTGCTGTTTGTGCTGTCACCTCTTCTATTCAGTATTGTACTGGAAGGTTCTAGCCAGTGCAATAAGTCAAGAGGAACAATAAAAAGCATAAGAATGGCAAAGGAATAAATAAGATTGTTATTATACACAAGTGATATAATGGTATATATGGTATACGTAGAAAATCTAAATATATGGATGAATTATTAGAAGTGATGTGAATCCAGTTAGACCACTAAATTCATAAGGTCAACATACAATTAAAAATAAATTTTAAAATATATATGTATAGTCTACTGCACATCTAGTCAATATACAATTAAAAATAAATTTTAAAAAATTGTTTAAATATAGACGTAGAGCCGACTACGCAGCTAGGCTACATGGTATAACCTATTGCTCCTAGGCTACAGACCTGGACCACATGTTACTGTGCTGATACTGGAGGCAACTGCAACACAATGGTAAGTATTTGTGTATCTAAACATATCTGGACATAGAAAATGTACAGTAAAAATGTGGTATAAAATATTAAAAATGGCACATCTGTATAAGGCAATTACTGTACAAGGAGCTTTCAGACTGGAAGTTGCTCTGGGTGAGTCAATAAGTGCATAGTAAGTGGATATGAAAGCCTAGGACATTACTGTATATTACTGTAGACTTTATAAGCATTACACTTTTAGGCTACACTAAAGATACAGAAACAAAGTAATTGTGCTACAGTGTTATGATGGCTACAACATCACTAAGTAATAGGAATTTTTCAGCTCCATTATAATTCATATGACCATCCTCATATATTTGGTTCATCTTTGACCATAAAGTAATTATGTGGAGTGTGACTATATATAGAAAACTATAAAACATTACTGAGAAAAATTAAAGATTTTTATAAATTGAAGGATATACCATGTTCATAGATTGAGAGACTTGATATTTTAATATTGTTAGCTCTCCTCAGTTTGATCTATATATTCAATGCAATCCCAATCAAAAATTCCAGAAGCTTTTTCCTGGAATATCAGTTTGGATTACTCAGAAGTAGACCCTGAAATGAGGATTTGTATTCAAGTACTTTATTAAGGAAATGTTCTCAAAAAAAAAAACTGATCAGAAAATGGGCAAGTAGAACATGGAATGGGAGAAAAGCAAGCAAACTTTTTATTTCAGCCTGATCTGACAAGGGAGTGCAGGTGTAAGTTGCACTTCAGAGCTTTCTTCCTTCAAGGCAAATAAACTGGGCTTTCATACTCCTGCAAAAGTTAGTCACTGCTAAGATCTGCCCAGAAGCACATAAACTCTCAGGCATGTCCTGCTTTTTGTACAGTTGGGCAAAGTGGCTCCGTAGCTCTTAGGGAGTCTTCCAGTGAGAATCACAGGTGCAGGCAGTAGAAAGTAAACACACACAGAAACTACGGAGTGGGGGGTGGACAAACATGTAAAAGAGATGCAAGAAGTTTGGGTAAAGTCCTGGCACAGCTCACTACATGAAATCAATGAGCTGATGCTAAAATGTATATAAAAATGCAAACAGCCAAACCAAATATAACTTGAAAAGGAATAAACTTGGAGTATTTACTGTACATATTATAAATCTACATTAATTAAAACAAGTGTGGTCCTGGTGCAGTAATAGACAAATAGCAAATGGAACAACAAAATTCCAAAAACAGATGTATACACGTATGGTCATATGATTTATATCAAAGATGCCTATAGTGTACTGGGAAAACCATGGCGTTTTTAATAATTTGTCCTGAATTACAGGACATAGGCATGGGCAAGGACTTCATGACTAAAACGCCGAAAGCAATGGTAACAAAAGCCAAAAGAGACAAATAGGATCTAATTAAACTAAGGAGCTTCTGCATGGCAAAAGAAACTACCATCAGAGTGAACAGGCAACCTACGGAATGGGAGAAAAATTTTGCAATCTACCCATCTGACAAAGGGCTAATATCCAGAATCTACAAATAACTCAAACAAATTTACAAGCAAAAAACAAACAACCCCATCAAAAAGTGGGCAAAGGATATGAACAGACACTTCTCAAAAGAAGAATCGATGCAGCCAACAGACACATGAAAAAATGCTTATCATCACTGGCCATCAGAGAAATACAAATCAAAATCACAATGAGATACCATCTCACACCAGTTAGAATGGCAATCATTAAAAAGTCAGGGAACAACAGATGCTGGAGAGGACATGGAGAAATAGGAATGCTTTTACACTGTTGGAGGAAGTGTAAATTAGTTCAACCATTGTGGAAGACAGTGTGGCGATTCCTTAAGGATCCAGAACTAGAATTACCATTTGACCCAGCAATCCCATTACTGGGTGTATACCCAAAGGATTATAAATCATGTTACTATAAAGACACATGCACATATATGTTTATTGTGGCACTATTCACAATAGCAAAGACTTGGAACTAACCCAAATGCGCATCAATGATAGACTGGATAAAGAAAATGTGGCACACATATACCATGGAACACTATGCAGGCATAAAAATGTGTGAGTTCATGTCCTTTGCAGGGACATGGATGAAGCTGGAAACTATCATTCTGAGCAAACTATCACAAGGACAGAAAACCAAACACCACAAGTTCTCACTCATGGGTGGGAACTGAACAATGAGATCACTTGGACATAGGGTGGGGAACATCACACACTGGGGCCTGTCGGGGGCTTGAGGGCTGGGAGAGGGATAGCATTAGGAGAAATACCTAATGTAAATGATGAGTTGATGGGTGTAGCAAACCAACATGGCACATGTGTACCTGTGTATCAAACCTGCACATTGTGTACATGTACTCTAGAACTTAAAGTATAATAAAAAAAAGTCATGAATTAATTGAATACTAACACAGAGAAAAATAAACCTTTAACACAAAATTCAATCCCAGATGAATAGTAGACATAATTTGATAAGTAAAAAATAAAGCCTCTGGAAGATAACCTACAATCGTATATTCATGACCTTGAGGTAGGTGAATATTTCCTTAATAGAACACAATACACTAACCATAAATGATGCATATATATGACATTAGTAATAATAACATTTTTCTGTTCATTGAAAGTTACCATTAAGACAGCGAAAAGACAACAAAGTAGGGGGAGATATTTAAACACCTATCCAACAAAGGATTTATAATCAAAAAATTTAAAGGATTCCTGTAAATCAATAAGAATAGGACACATAGCACAATTTTTAAGTCAGTGAAAAGACTTAGAGGCATATCATGAAAGAGAAAGCTCAAATGGCCATTAGCACATGTTCAACATCAGTAGCCATCAGGAAATGTAAATTAAAACCACAACGAGATGTCACTACATATCCACAAGAATTACTAAAATTTGTTTTAAGTGACAATACCATGCATTTCCAAAAGTCTAGAGCAGATGGAACTGTTAAGCACTGCTGGTAGTGGTATAATCTGTCTCAACAACTTTGTAAAACTAGAAGAGTCTATTAAAGCTGAAAGAATGCACAGTCCATGACCAAGCAATTTAACATTTAGATATATACTTAAAAGTTTGTTAATTTGTACAATGAAAGATATAAGGAAGCTTATAGCAACTTTATTAATAGCCAAAAAATGAAATTGACCCAAATGCCCCATATACACAGAATGGAATATCACATAGCAATGAAAAAATAAAATATTACTATACAAAACATGCATTAATCTCACTAATACAATAACAAACGAGGCTCAATGCAAGTAAATAAATATTGTATTATTACATTTTTAGAAACTATAAAAGCAGACAAAATCAATGGTGATAGAAGTCAGTACAGTTGTAGCCTTTATAGAGTACAGGGGATTGATAGAAGACAGGAGGGAACCTTCTGAAGTGTTAGGACAGACTTATATCTTGATCTAAATGGTGATTATATGGGGGTATGCATTTGTAAGAATTCATCAATATACAAGTTTAAGATTTGTACCTTTTATCATATGTAAGTAAGTTATACTTCAGTCATAAAAAGGAGAGCTAAAAACCAAAAATTCTACAAGTTAATTTTAGACATTCTAGAAAGTATAGAAATGTACAATGGGAATCTCAGTGTTAACATTTTCTAATTTCGAAAATGATTATATATTGTTAATCTGGTTCTGTAGTCTATAAACAATTTTCCTATAAACAGTGTCAGGATCATTTTCTCATTCAAAAAATTTTCTACAACAACATAAAAGAATTGACCTTGTGTAAAATGTAAAGGTACATCATGATCCCAAGCCAGCTGAAGAGAACTTTGCCTCATGCTCTTGTACACAGGAATGAATAGTAGAACGAGGAGAAAACAGTACTTCTGAAACAGTGAACACCCTAAAGGGTGAGGACAGAAATAGGCAATATCAAGCTAGAGAAAAAGTTCAGATCACATACAAGAAGAACCCCATCAGGTTAACAGTAGTTTCTTATCAGCAGAAACCTTACAAGCCCAAAGAGATTGGGACCTGTTTTCAGCATTCTTAAAGGAAATACCAATCAAGAATTTTATATCCCACCAAACTAAGTTTCATAAGTGAAGGAAAAATAAAAACTTTTTCAGACAAGCAAACACTAAGGGAACTCCGTTACCACTAGACCAGCCTTATAAAAGATCCTTAGGGAGTTCTAAACATGAAAACAAAAGAACAATAGTTGTTACCACAAAAATACTTAAGTGCATAGCCCACAGGCCCTGTAAAGCAACGACACAATAGAAACTACAAAGCAACCAGTTAACAATTTCACAATAGAATCAAAACTCCACATATCAATACTAACCTTGAATTTATAATTTATAATAAATGAGCTAAACACCTCACTTGAAAGGCATGGAGTAGCAAGCTGGATTTAAAAAAATGAGACCCATCTATCTGTCTTCAAGAAACCCATCTCACATGTAATGACACCCACATGCTCAAAGTAAAGAGGGAGAAAAAACTGTCACACAAATATTTATTTTTTTAAAAAAAGAACAGGGTCACTATTCTTATACCAGATAAAACAGACTTTAAACCAACAACAGTAAAGAAGGACAAAGAAGGGCATGACATAATGACAAAGGGTTCAATTCAACAGGACAACTTAACCATCCTAAATATATACACACTCAACAGTGAAACCCAGATTGATAAAACAAGTATGTCTAGACCTACCAAAAGACTTAGATAGCCACATGATAATAGTGGGGCACTTCAACAACCTACTGATAGCATTAAACAGATCATCAAGGCAGAAAATTAGCAAATCAATTTTGAACTTAAATTTGACACTTGACCAATTGGACCTAATAGACATTTTCAGAGTACTATACCCATTAACCACGGAATACACATTCTTTCTCATCTGCACACAAGATATACTCTAAGATTGACCACATGCCTGGCTGTAAAGCAAGTCTCAAGAAATAAAACAAAATTGAAATCATGTCAACCATACTCTCAGACCACAGTGAAATAAAAACAGAAATCAATATTAAGAGTTCTCAAAACCACATAATTACATGGAAGTTAAATAACTTGCTCCTGAGTAGCTTTTTGGTAAACAATGAAATTAAGGCAGAAATAAAAAAATATTTGAAATCCATGAAAATAGAGACACAACATACCAAAATCTCTGGCAGGCAGCAAAAGTAGCGCTAAGAGGAAAACTTATAGCACTAAACATCTACATCAAGAAGTTAGAAAGATCTCAAATCAATGATCTAACATCTCACCTAGAGGAACTAGAAAAACCAAAACTAGCTAACCTCAAAGGTAGAAGAAGAAAAGAAATAACAAAAATCAGAGCAGAACAAAATGAAATTGAGACCTCAAAATTCATCTAATAAAACCAAAAATTTGTCTTTTGCTTTTAGGATAAGCAAGATCAATAGACTGCTATCTATATTAACAACAACAACAACAAAAAGAGACCTAAATAAGCACAATCAGAAGTGACAAAGGTGACATTATAATCGACCCCACAAAAACATAAAGATCTTGGGAGACTATTATGAACACCTCTAGGTACAAAAACTAGAAAATCTAGAGGAAATTGATAACTTCCTAGAAACATACAACCTCCTAAGATTGAAGCAGGAAGAAACTGAAACCCTAAAAGATGAATATTGAGTTCCAGAATTAAATGAGTAATTAGAAACCTACCAAACAAACAAAAAAAAGCCCTGGGCCACATGGATTCATAGCCAAATTCTACCAAACATACAAAGAAGAGCTGGTACCAATGCTACTGAAACTACTGCAAAATATCCATGAGGAGAGGTTCCTCTCTAACTCATTTTACAAAACCAGCATCACCTTAATGCCAAAATCTGACAAACACACAACAACAACAACAACAACAAAAATCTATAGGCCAATATCCCTGATGCACATAGATGCGAAAATCCTCAACAAAAACTAGCAAACTGAATCCAGCAGCACATCAAAAAGTTAATTCACCACAATCAAGTAGGCTTTATATCTGGGATATAAGGTTAGTTCAACATATGCAAATTAATAAATGTAACTCACCACAAACAGAATCAAGAACAAAAACCATACAATCATCTCAATAGGCATAGATAAAAGCTTTTGATAAAATTTAACAACCCTTCATGATAAAAAAAGAAAAACCCTTAACAAACTAGACATTGAAGGAACATGTCTCAAAATAAGACCCATTTATTACAAACCCACAGCCAACATCATATTGAATGGACAAAAGCTGGAATCATTCTCCTTAAGAAAAGGAACAGGACAAGAATGCTCATGCTCACCACTTCTGTTCAACATAGTACTGCACATCCTAGCCAGAGCAATCAGGAAAGACAAAGAAAAGGCATCCAAATAGGAAAAGAAGTCAAATTATCTCTCTGCATGGATAATATGATTCTGTATCTAGAAAAGCCTAATGACTCTACCAAGAGGCTCTTAGAATGGATCAACAACTTCAGAAAAGTTTCAGGATGCAAAGTCAATGTACAAAATCAGCAGTATTTCTATATACCAATAACATTCAAGCTGAAATCCAAATCAAGAATGAAATTTGAAATTCCTATTGGATATCAATGTACACTGCTCAGGTGATGGGTGCACCAAAATTTCAGAAACCACCACTAAAGAACTTAATCCATGTAACCAAACACCACCCATTCCCCAAAAACCTATTGAAATTTTAAAAAAAGAGATTTAAGAAGAATGCAATTCCATTTACAACAGCCACAAATAAAAATACCTAGGAATACAGCTAACCAAGGAGGTGAAAGATCTCTATAAGGAGAATTACAAAACATGACTGAAAGAAATCACAGGAGACATAAACAAGTGGAAAACCATTCCATGCTCATGGATTAAAGGAATCATCATCTTAAAATGTCAATACTGCCCAAAGAAATCTACAGGTTCAATGTTATTCCTATCAAACTACTAATGTCATTTTTCACAGGATTCAAAAAAAACTATTCTAAAATTTATATGAAACCAAAAAAGAGCCCTGGTAGTCAAAGCCATCCAAAGCAAAAAGAACAAAGCTAGAAGCATCACAATACCCAATTTCAAACTACACTGTAAGGCTACAGTAACCAAAACAGCATGGGACTGGTACAAAAATAGACACATAGACCAATGTAACAGAATAGAGAACTCAGAAATAATGCTGTACATCTACAACTATCTGATCTTTGACAAAATCAACAAAAATAAGAAATGGGGAAAGGACTCCCTATTCAATAAAAGGTGCTGGAAAGACTGGTTAACCATATACAGAAGAATGAAAACAGACCCCTACCTTTCACCATATACAAAAAAAAACCTCAAGATGGATTAAACACCTAGATATAAGACCTCAAACAATAAAAATCCTGGAAGAAAACCTAGGAAATACCAATCTGGACATCAGCCTTGCCAAATAATGTATTGCTAAGTCTTTTTAAGAGCAACCATAACAAATAAATTGATAAACAAGACCTAATTAAACTAAAGAGCTTCTGCACAGCAAAAGAAACTATCAACAGAGTAAAGAGACAATCTACAGAATGAGGGATAATATTTGCAAACTATGCATCAGACAAAAGTCTAATAATCCATAATTTCTAAAGAACCTAAACAATTCAACAAGCGAAAAACAGCCCCATTAAAAAGTGAGCAAAGGACATGAACAGACACTTCTCAAAAGAAAACCTACAAGCAGCCAACAAACATTTAAAAAAGTTCAACGTCACTAATCATCAGATAAATGCAAATTAAGACAACAATGAGATACCATCTCACACCAGTCAGAATGGCTATTATTAAAAAGTCAAAAAAGAACAGATGCTGGCAAAGCTGCAGAGAAAAGGAAACACTTATACATCATTGGTGGGAGTGTAAATTAGTTCAGCCACCGTGGAAAGCAATTTAAAGATTTTTCACAGGACTTAAATCAGAACTACCATTTGACCCAGCAATCCTATTACTGGGTATATACCCAAAGGAAAACAAAGTGCTCTAACAAAAAGACACATGCACTCGTGTGTTCATTGCCGTACTATTCACCCTAACAAAGATAGAATCAACCTAGGGGCCCATCAGTGTGGACTGGATAAATAAAATGCAGTACCTATACACCACAGAATACTATGCAGCCATAAAAAGGATGAAATCATGTGTTTTCCAGCAACATGGATGCAGCTAGAAACCATCATCCTAAGCAAATTTACACAGGAACAGAAAACCAAATACCACATGTTCTTAGGTATAAATGGGATCTTAACATTGGGTATACTGAACATAAAGATGGGAAAAATAACTGGGGATAAACACTGGGGACTACTAAAGGTGGGAGCGTGGAGGGAGACAAGGGCCAAAACACTACATATTGGGTACTATGCTCACTACCTGAGTGACAAAACCATTAATACCGCAGACCTCACTGTCACACAATATGCCCCGGAACAAACCTGTGCATGTACCCAATTAATATAAAATACACGTTGAAATTATTTTTTTAAAAAATGTTAAATGGGCAATGATGCAAAGGCATACAGAGTGGTAGAATGGACATCAGAAATTCAGAAGTGGGGAGGGTGGGAGCAGGGTCAGGCATGAAAAATTACTGGTTGGCTACAATGTACACTATTTGGGTGATGCGTACACTTAAAGTCTAGACTCCACCACTGTACAATTTGTTCATGTAACCAGAAACTCCTTATAACCCCTAAAGCTACTGAAATAAAACTTAAAAGAAAAAAGAAACGGGCAATAACAATTCACGAGGGCTTCTCATAAACATTAGTAATTGTTCATACAAAGTATGAGGGCTTCTCAACCTATCTGTTTCAAGTACTAACATTTTTGCAAGTAATATTAAAGTAAATATTCATTCTGCACTCTTTTTTTCTAATTAACGAAAATTTATGAAATTATTTTTAAAAATTGACAACTATTGAGAAAATAAAAAAGGTCTTTGGTAAAGAAAAATTGGGGAACCATTGAGCTAGGTCATCACTTGTAATGCTTTGTGTAAAGCACAATTACACACCAGTGTTTGGAATCAGCTATGGGACTTGTTTTAAGTCATTTGTTATTGATGAGAGTATTAATGAAAAAAGTGATTGTGGGTGTTTTATACATTTTTATGAATTAAAGTAGATTCAAATATTTCTATATTTTCATTTAGATACTAAAATGCTAATTTGTGTGGTAACAAAAATGATGGTGTTTCTTGAAGTTTACAGAGAACCAAATAGTTCTGAATGTACTCATGGGTGTTTATGTGAGCGTCATCTGTCACATATGTCTTATTTCAAAGCTTTTTTTTTTACTCCCTTTCTTCTGAACCTCCTTGAGCTTCATTTTTTTCATCCATAAAGCAAGATATAATCATTTTTACCTACCTTGTAAGGATTGATATAAGGATTACATAATAACACCTGTTCAACGTGTACTGCCTGGTCGATGCTCTACCAGGCACTTCTGACATATTTTTATTTTCTGGATCTGAGATTCTGGGTATAAAATGTGAGTCGGTCTCTTCAGCTGAACAACAGCTTATGTCAAACTCAGTCCATTATTTTATGAAAACTTGATTTTCTTCACCCAACATTCTAAGAAACCAACACACTTTCCAGGAGCAAAAACGAGAAACACAAGCTTTCACCCTTTGTAGAGTCGTGTTTTAGTGAGCCAAATACAAATAAAAAGTATTTGTTCTGGGGATTAATTTTTTAAGCAAACATAGAGCCATACAACCCTACTGTCTATCCTCTTCTACTTTATAGCTTGTATCCACACCTGAAACAATAAATGGCTTCTTTCAATAGAATGTAAACTCCAATCAGCCAGCTATTTTGTCAGTTTTATTCGTCATCTAACTTCAGAGTCTGGAAGACTTCCTGACACATAGTGGCCACCCAATAAATATTCACTGGCTAATTGAACAAGCATGAATGAATGAGTGAATAATGGGATGAGGGCTTCAGAACCATAATGCCAGGCCAGCAATCTCTGCTTGTATACTTCCTATCACTTAAGCAGACACATCCCTGGTTTCAGGAGAAGGCTCCGCTTGACTAGCCTGTGTTAACACGTCATCTGTAATTATCCACAGTCCATTGTTCCTTCTATCAGTCAGTGTCTTGACAAGAAACAGAACACCCACTATGTTTAACTGAAGGAAACTTAATGCAGAGATTATTTACAGAAGTGTGGACAGTGTTAAGGGAACCAACAAGAGATAGTAACATACCCACACACCAATGATGGCAAAGAGTTGTGACCCCCCCACCAATGGCTAAAGGGACAAGGAGAGGGATCAGCATTGCCCAGTGAGTCTGGAAGATCAGGAAGAGGGGCTGCCCCACCAGGCCTGCTGTTGGAAAGGGATGCAGCCACTGCCAAAGACATGCAACCACAGGTAGTGCAGGAGTTGAAAGATTGAGTACTCACACCTTTCTCTCTTGTCTTCCCTCCAGTATCCTGCAGCACTCACTGGCCAAACTCAACTGGAAAACAAAGAAGAAAGAACCTGGGTGATACATTCCATAGGGGCCAGACTCTGGGGGCCCAGAGCAAATCAGAGAAGAGTAGAGAGCATATCTCGAGAGACTAACAGGGAAGAACTAACACAGCCCCTTCACATATTTTCCACCCGTTGGTGGAAAATAAGCCCAAATATTCACTGTGCCCTCTATCTTTAATTCTTTGTGACAGGCTTTAATCCTCTCTCCCCAACTACATTCACTCGTCTGTCGTCTTATCAATCTTGTATGATCACATGTGGAAAGCAAATACAAGTTAAAGGGTAATCACATAGTAGGGGTACTCAGGATGTGAGCACCCAGCAGATGTCAGACATTGGGCTGAGCACTGGATAGAGAACAGCAAATGAAGCTCCTCTTTCCTCAAGGTACTTACAGACATAGAGTGGAGGATTCAAAAGAAAGAGAACAAAACAACTAAAATTATAACAAGGCAAGATAGCAGTTTATTGGGAATAAATGAAGAAAACCATGAAATCCTTTCCTAATGAAAAATGGAAGGCCCGGCACAGTGACTCCCACCTATAATCCCAGCACCTTGGGAAGCCAAGGCAGGAGGATTGCTTGAGCCCAGGAGTTCAAGACCAGTTTGGGCAACATAGTGAGACCCTGTCTCTAAAAATAATAATTTAAAAAAATTATATGGGTGTGTAACACACACTCGTGGTCCTAGCTACTCAGGAGGCTGAGGCAGGAGGATCACCTGAGCCCAGGAGGTTGAGGCTGCAGTGAACTGTAATCACACCATCACACTATAGCCTGAGTGATGAAGTAAGACAAAACAAACACAAACAAATAAAAAATCAAGACCATCCTGGCTAACACGGTGAAACCCCATCTCTACTAAAAAAATACAAAAAATTAGCAGGGCGCGGTGGCAGCCACCTGTAGTCCCAGCTACTCGGGAGGCTGAGGCAGGAGAACGGTGTGAACCCGGGAGGTGGAGCTTGCAGTGAGCCGAGATAGCGCCACTGCAGTCCAGCCTGGGCAAAAGAGTGAGAATCTGTCTCAAAAATAAAACAAAATAAAATAAAATAAAAATTTTATAAAAGGAAAAATAGAAACTTACATTATTGCATTCCTTTCTACAAAGTTTTATCTTCTTTAAGCTTTTGTATTTTACAAGAAAAAAAGAAAACATTGGTGTTGATTTGAGGTAGCCAAAACAATAGTGAGTAGAAAGAATTTCTGGGCACAAGAGTGGAAAGAGAAGTTTTGGAATCAAAGAATGGGAATCAAATCTTTACTTCTATCACTTTGAAGTCCAAAACTACTGCAATTTCATCTCTACGTGGTGATAGTGATACCTATGCTACAGGGTGGCTGAGAAAATAAAATTATTTGACTTTTTGTACACAAAAGCATTTCTGGGCACTGTGCTAAGAATTCGCGGTGTTATCATTTCTAGTTAAAATATTCAACCAATAGATAATGAGTAGGGTAGGAAGTAGACCTAATATAGGTGAAATCTCTATATGTCCCTGTAATTGTAATTAAGGCCATTTTGGGAGTAAAATATTATGATAATACTCTCCATATGATTTCAAATTGTGCTCTTAATTTTCTACCCCAAGAAAAAAAGCACATGATTGCACATCAAAAAAAGTCTGCTCAGTGGCTGAAGTTTCAGATTAGAGTTAATTTCAAGGTTGATTGGAATGTCAGAGTTAATGATTTTGTCCCCAAAAACTTGGAATTTATAATTATCCTAAAGACTGTAAACAGCATTGGAAAGAGCTATTTGTCTTCAGCTTGTTTTTCCCAGAATTTCCCAGAACTGCTCCCTACCATAATCTCTTTCTGCAATAACCTCAACTGTATGCAATAGTATAATAGTTAAAACTGTGGCGCCTGGCACGCTCCCGAATTTATAAACCAGTCAGTCTGTTATCAGTGTTGTTATTAGGTCACCAAGATTGTTTAACCAAAAAGTGATACAATTATTTACCCCAACCCCTATCCAGTATTTGGCTAAGGCTAAATAAAATATGAGAAAAAAATAATAAACTAAATAAATCGGTTTGTATCCCAGATAAGAAAGCACATGCATCAAAAAGAAGTGAAAGAAGCAAAGTTATTTAAAAAAGGGAAATTTGTTAGTTTTTGGTAGCAAATCAGGACTGGGAAAATAGAAGGGAGTAGAAAAGAGGGAAGAAGAAAGGGAAGGACGAGAGGGGAGCCAGGAGAGACAGGGTGAGTGAGAAGAAAGAAGGAGTAGAAGGAGGAGGAGGAGGAAGAAAAAGAAAAGACAAAAAAGGAAAAGAAAACAAGTGTGAATCCAATCCTGCAAAAGTTCAAAATAACAGTTTCTAAGAAGAATGGGCTTGGTCCCCTATTGTGGCATCCAGTGTCACTGGTATTTAAATGAATCCACCATCCAGGGATTATTTATGAACTTCAAGACCATAAATCTGTTCTGGATGACCATGGAGCATGGCTTATGTCCTTTGGGACATGCTATGTGATACAGCTAAGCCTCTATTCCAGTCCATTCCCTATCCTTGATGCCTTTCTCTCCACAGTCTTTCAGTCTTCTCATATTAAGTTAGAATTCCACACTGGCAGAGCTAGAGGGCTCTTGGAGTTCATTTAGTCCAGCCCTGCTGTTCCAAAGAGAAACTAAAGCCCAGAGAAGAATAGCAGCTATTTGTTCAAAACACCAAGGCTAGAAAAACAATACTTGCTCCAGTCTGAGGTGCCTCAAAAAAACAAAAATGAGATTTTATATAGGGCTGCAGTTGGAATAAGAGGATCAGCAGTTGTTTACCTCACCCCTGAACTACCACACCATGTGCTCAGTGATTCTTTCGACAGGAAGCAAAGTCTTCTACTCTTCAGGGAGAATGAAGAATGTTGGGACTGACAATTATTGAGCACTTTGTATGTGCCAGCCACTGTGCTCCTTGCTTCATATTCATGATCTCATTTAATCTTCACCACAACCTAATAACCAGGCTTCTCTGGGCACCCATCTCCTCATCTGTAAGATGACCTTCCTAAGGTCACAGAGAGTAAGTCTGTTTGCCTTTTAAATAGCAATGGTGCTGGGGGGTGGGGTGGATTTTGGAACCACTTGGATAAAGACACACGGAAATTAAAATTATCTGTAAGTTCTGAGTATCCTTTTCAGAATCACCCTTAAAAGAGGAGGGATAGAGATAGAAAGCTATGGGAAGAAGAGAGAAGTCTTCATTCATGTGCTTTTTCACAGTCGGCTAGGTTGTATTAATAATTTTATTAGTCAAGGGAGGCTATCATCTATATCTATAACAAGCACAGCTATATTGTTAAGCCATTGAGATTTGAGAGTTCTTGCCCACTCCACAGTGCAATCAAGTATTCATCCAGCAGACTTCTTCATGGTGATTCAGAGATCAGACTCCTCCCATCTTGTGACACTGCCATCTTCACCATGTGGCCTCCAAGGCAGCCACAGAAAAAGAGAGGATAGAGTACTGTGCAGAAGAGAATACACGAGTACTACCCACCTGCCACTGTCTCTACCATGAGTGCAAAGGACTGGGATGAGCCTTAGCTGTGTGCCTGAGAAGAAAGGAAACCAGACCTGTGGTAAGCACTAGTGTTCTCTGCCACAATAGATGGCCTTAAACAGGCAAGGTACTCTCCCATTATGTCAGAGGAGATTGCCCCCAATAACCATGTGAGTTCAGTACCCTCAGAGTGAAGCTCTGAGGGGAGAATTAGATTTGATCAAGGTTATACAGACTTAGGCTGTAGAGGCAGAAACGCTCAGGTCGTATTTCAGATATAAATGCAAAGTTCTTTCCTCAAAGGTCCCAGGCAGTCCTGTGCTGACCAAGGGAGCCAGAAAACATCTGGCTCCTCCTTACCTAGCACAGCATCTGTAAGGCATTTCCCAACACTGAATGAACATCATGATAGCAACCACGCAGGCTGAGACACTCAGCCACTCCTCCATTAATGCAGCCAAGGAAGGAAGAGCCTGGGCTTTTCTGTCTAAATTCTTAGAATCATTGAGTCAAGCTGGCCTGGGAAATCTCAAGATATCACATTGGCACAGTCTAGGTAGAGGAAATCAGGCATCCTGACTTCTCACTCAGAACCTTTCAAGCTTCCTAGAGTACTGCGGCCCTCTGGTTTCTGCCCAAGAGATAACTGGAAAACTTTTTCCAGTGTCTCCCTATACAGGATAATGGTTTACAGATTGGAAAGTTAAAGCATAATCTTCAAACACAAAAGGTGGGTTTGCTTCAGTATGTGACTGATAAAGTAAAATCAACAGTCTATTAAAAACAAAAATAAACACTGAGAAATGGAACATTAATAGAAACAAAAATAGAGGCAAGAAACCTGAATTTTGGATCTGGCTGTGACATGATTTGTGTGATCCTGAACAGTTAGCTACAATACTCTCTGAATCTTGACATTCTCTTTTGTTGAAACCAAATGGGTTAGGTTCAGTGGTTCTCAACTAGGGGCCGCACCATCCCCTAAGGGGCATTTGTGAAAGCATGAGGGCATTTTTCGATTGTCCAGTTGTGCCTGGAGGATACAAGTAGCACTTAGCAGGCAGAGAAGCCAGGGAAGCTCCATGTCCTGCAGTATGTGAAATAGTCTCACTCAGCAAAGAATTATCCCTCCCATAATCCAGTGTCATCACTGTGAGAACAAAAATCACCCAGGATAATATCTAACTGCTAGGATCAAAGATTTTTTAACATAAAATTGGCCTAACTTTCTGCTTTCCTGGCTAGGAAACTCACAGCAAACTGGAGAATTCTCATTCACAGCTCCTTGTAACCTAAGTACCTGGTACTATACTTTCTATCCCTCCTTTTCCTTATTCTCACTATATACTATCTCTCTCTCTCCCTCTCTCCAACACACATACACACACACACACACACACACACACACACACACACCAATTTCATGCTTCTCAACTTTTCAATCTTACCTTAATGGTCCAATTTTAAATAAATCTTTTTTTCTCTTGTTAATATACTTTTTAAAATAACTAATTTTTATTTCAAGTTTTTGGGATACAGGTGGTTTTTGCTTACATTAATAATTTCTTTTCTTTTCTTTTTTTTGAGATGGAGTAGCGTTCTTGTCACCGAGGCTGGAGTGCAGTGGCACGATCTTGGCTCACTGCAACCTCTGCCTCCCAGGTTCCAGCAATTCTCCTGCCTGAGTCTCCCAAGAAGCTGGAATTACAGGCACACACTACCACCACACCTGGCTACTTTATGTATTTTTAGTAGAGACAAAGTTTTGCCATGTCAACAAAACTGGTCTTGAACTCCTGACCTCAGGTGATCCTCCCACCTCGACCTCCCAAAGTGTTGAGATTACAGGCGTGAGCCACCACACCTGACCTGGATAACTTCTTTAGTTGTGATTTCTGAGATTTTGGTGCACCTGTCACCCAAGCAGTGTACACTGTACCCAGTATGTAGTCTTTTATCCCTCACCCCCCTCTCAACCTTTCCCTGTGAGTCCCCAAGGTCCATTGTATTCTTATGCCTTTGTATCCTCATAGCTTAGCTCCCACTTATAAGTGAGAACATACCATATTTGATTTCCCATTTCTGAGTGACTTCACTTAGAATAATGGCCCCCAGCTCCATTCAAGTTGTTGTAAAAGACATTACTTCGTTCCTTTTTATGGCTGAGTAGTATTCCATTTTATATATACTATATATATATATAGAGAGAGAGAGAGAGAGTATATTTTCTTAATCCACTCGTTGGTTGATGGATACTTAGGTTGGTTTCACATCTTTGCAATTGCAAATTGTGCTGCTATAAACATGAGTGTGTATGTGTCTTTTTCCTATAATGACTTCTTTTCATTGGGGTAGATACCCAGTAGCAGGATTACTGTATCGAATGGTAGTTCTACTTTTAGTTCTTTAAGGAATCTCCATACTGTTTTCCATAGTAGTTGTACTAGTTTATACTCCCATCAGAAATTAAAGATGATACAAACAAATGGAAACACATCCCATGCTCTTGGATAGGTAGAATCAATATTGTGAAAATAACCATACTGCCCAAAGCAATCTGCAAATTCAATGCAATTCCCATCAAATTGCCATCATTCATCACAAAACTAGAAAAAATAATCCTAAAATTCATATGGTACCACAAAAGCACCTACATAGCCAAAGCAAGACTAAGCAGAAAGAACAAATTTGGAGGCATCACATTATTTGACTTCAAATTACACTACAAGTCTATAGTTACCAAAACAGCATGGTACTGGTATTAAAATGGGCATATAGACCAATGGAACAGAATAGAAAACCCAGAAATAAAGCAAAACACTTACAGACAACTGATCTTCAACAAAGCATACAAAAACATATACTGGGGAAAGGACACCCAATTCAATAAATGGTTCTAGGAAAAGTGGCAAACCACATGTAGAAGAATGAAACTGGAACCTCATCTCTCACCTTATACAAAAATACACTCAAGATAGATCAAAGACTTAAATCTGAGACCTGAAACCATACCAATTCTAGAAAATAACATCAAATAAATTGTTCTAGATATTGGGTTAGGCAAAGAATTCATGACTAAAATCCCAAAAACAAATGCAACAAAAACAAAAATAAATAAATTAGACCCAATTAAACTAAAAAGCTTCCCCACAGCAAAAGGAATTATCAGCAGAGTAAACAGACAACCCACACAGGGGGAGAAAACATTAACAAACTATCCACCTGACAAAGGACTAATATCCAGAATGTACAAGAAACTCAAATCAGCAAGAAAAAACAAATAACTCCATTAAAAAGTGGGCAAAGGGCCGGGCGCGGAGGCTCATGCCTGTAATCCCAACGCTTTGGGAGGCCGAGGTGGGTGGATCACCTAAGGGCAGGAGTTTGAAACCAGCCTGGCCAATATGGTGAAACCCCGTCTCTACTAAAAATACAAAAAATTAGCTAGGCCTGGTGGTGCATACCTGTAATCCCAGCTACTTGGGAGGCTGAGGCAGGAGAATTGCTTGAATCTGGAAGGTGGAGGTTGCAGTGAGCTGAGATCACACCATTGCACTCTAGCCTGGGCAACAAGAGTGAAACTCCATCTCAAAAAAAAAAAAAAAAAAAAAAAAAAAGGACAAAGGACATGGGTAGATAATTCTTAAAAGGAGATATACAAACAGCCAACAAACATATGAAAAAATGCTCAACATTACTAATTATCAGGGAAATGCAAATTAAAACCACAATGAGATACCTTCTTATTCCTGCAACAATGGCCATAATTAAAAAATAAAAAAATAATAGAGGTTGGCATGGATATGGTGAAACAGAAATACTTTACACTGTTATATACTTATAAAAATGGATTTTTAATTTAATATCACATTTCTTCATTGTGAGTTGTTTATGTATGTTCCCTCCACTAGACCAAACTCCTCAATAGGAGGGAACATGTCTTCTTCCTACATTTATGCATTCATACAATCATTCAAAATAACCTTTATAGTGGCTAATATTTATTTAGCATTTACTATGAACAGTACTAACAGCTTTACATGTATTAAGTCAATTAGCCCTTAGGTACTGTTAAGTTCTATAATTATCTCCTATTACAGATGAGGAAATTGAGGCTACAAGAGATTAAGTGACTTGCCCAGAGTCACAGAAGTAGGGATTGTATTAGGAACTGGAGACCCAGCGATGGAAATCAAGTTCCTGAACTCAAGCAGCTTGCATTCCAACAGACAAATAAATGGATATACACAGAAGAGCATGATATACAGAAGAGCATGCTTCCAGGAATAATTGTAGAGAATGCCAAATGAGCAGCAATGAGGGGCACAAAGCACACAGTTGCTGCAGAAGGAGAGACCCAGAGAAGGTGATGAGAGAACAGAAGCCAGAGGCCTGATGAGAGCAGATCAGAGAGATAACCAGAGCAGGACACCTCAACAGAGAACCCCAAAATGAGAGACGACACATTGCAGCCACCGCAAACGCTCAGCATTACAAGTCATTGCTCTGAATCCAGGAAGAAAGGGACCTTGATCAAGCCCCAGAATTGGATTCTAATGGGAACTAGGGTGAACACGTGGTTTAGACACAGTTTATAACCTTGGTATCAGTCTCCTTCTGCAACATAAATGTGCTCTGCCAAGCCTTCCCAGTTAGCGTTTCACATGCAAGGAGGTAAAGGGGAATCAAGCCTTTCCCAAAGCCATATCTATGTTAAGCATCTTCCCTGCTGTTTCATTTCATCCTTGTCTCTGTCCTATAAGGGAAGCATTATTTTCCCATTTTACAAGTGGCAATACTGAGGCTCAGAGAAAACAAAAAGGTAGTAAGTAGCCAAGCCAAGAATTAAACTCAGATCTGTCTGTCAACTCCAAATTCTTAGAAGGGTACCACCCTGTTCCTGGGGGCTCACCTATGTTCTCTCAGCCCAGCCAGTGTTTATCAACTCTACGGTCCCCTCAAGCTCCCTGTCAGGTCTGCTACTGCACCTTGACATCAATGTTTACTTAAAAGAACTTTCTCCTCTCTGCTGTGTGGTCTGATTGCAGCAAATCCAATGTCAATTTTGTTCATGCTCAATCTCAGTTTAGATAAACCGTTTAGCAGAGTATATATAATAAAGCTCCTTGCCAAGTTATAAATTAAGTAGTCAAACAAACAAACACAAAATCAAATAAAGATCTAATTAGCTTGGTCCAATTACTCTGTTCTCTTCTAGCTAGTCTAGGATAATCTATAACAAACACCATGGAGGCAAAATAAACTACCTAGTTTCAAGTCCTTTTTTTCCTCTGTAGCTTTTCTCGTCTTTCTCTCTCTCTCTCTCTCTCTCTCTCTCTCGTTGCTTTCCTCTTTTCTTCATTTCTCTTTTTGTTTTCTTGTCTTTCTCGTTCTTCCATTTTTTTTTTTTCTGTTCTTCCTTCTTTACCTCGCTTTCATCTTCTTTTCTATCTGCCTATAGGGCTAAAGAAGGAAGCTTTAGCCTGGGATAGACTTAAGGCCTCTCATAAAAGCTAAATTCTGAAAGTGATCCGTCAGTTTTTCCCTTCTGACACAAGCAGCCTTGAACTAAAAATCATCTCTAACACCTTTTAGCAATGAAACTGGATACGGGACACTTCTGGGATGTTGGAATCGGAGTGGGTCTCCTGCTCTCAAATTGTCTCCTTACCCAAGGCGAGGTAGGAACTACTCTTTTTTGAAATGCCAACGGAAAACAAGCCTGGGGCACGGAACTGTCTGGCAAGCATAAAGGGCACCAAACCTAAATCCTTTTCATTTCTCAGTTCCAGCCCCAGTTTAAAAAATCCATTCCAAGCAGAGAGAAGAAAATGACAAGTGAGACAAGCTTTAGCTTTTTAATAATGTGAAAATTGAAGCAATTGAGGAACAGTTATTAATAAACATACAGTTCACCCTATGAAAGCATGGAAATTTTCTCTCTGTAATGTACCATAACCATGAGGGTGGAAATGTTGATTCATTTAAAATGAACCTTTAGCTCTAACTTCCAGCCATCCACAGGGAATGTGCACAGTGGCAGGAGCACTAAGCTTGGAGTCAAACTCCATACACCACCTACAAGTTGTTAGACCCTGGGCAGGTCCCTTCCCTCTTTAAACGTATCTCTCCAACTGTCTCTTCACCTATAAAATGGAAGCAAGCAAACAAATAAATAGATTTCCCCTCAAAGAGAGGTCCTGAGGCTTACACGAAGCGAACAGCGTCCAGTCTCAGTTTAATAAGAAGGTTCAGGATTGAGAGTTTCCACTACTCTCGATCTCTTACCCGTGTTTCCTCACTTGCTCTGTGATCAAAAGGAAGTCACTTCACTTCCCTGAGCCTCACATTCCCACTATTCAAAACCAAATTGAACTGCTGAATATGCAAAATGGTCCAGCCACTCTGCAAACAGCCTGACATATTTTCGTAAAGTTAATTAGATCCTTAATATGTGACATACCAATCTCACTACTGGGTACTTGCCCTAAAGAAATGAAAATGTATGTTCACACAAACACCTATACATGAATGTTTATAGTAGGTACCCTCGTATACACCAAAAGTAGAAATCCGCATGTTATTCAATGGGTGAATGGATAAACAAACTGGTATATCTGTACTGTGGAATACCAACCACTCAGCAATAAAAAGGAGCGAACTGTTGACACATGAACAACTTGAATGAGTTTCACTGGCATTATGTTGTGTGAAAGAAGCTAGCCTCAAAAGGTTGCATACACAGACAGTAAGAGGGAAACCACAGACGCTGGGCCTACTTGAAGGAGGAGGGTGAATGAGGGAGAGGGGTTCAGAAAAAAAAAAAAAAAAAAAAAAAAAAAAAAAACCTGCCAGATACTATGCTTAGTACTCGGTTAATGAAATGAACTGTACACCAAACCCCCAGTCATGAGTTTACCTATGTAACAAACCTGTACATGTACCCCTGGACCTAAAATAAAAGTTAAAATGTTTTCTAAAAGAGTCCATTTATCTATCAGTTTCCATTCACACATACAAAAAAAATTATGGAGACAGAGGACAGATCACTGCTTTGCAGGGGCGAGGGGTACAGGAAAAGTGTGACTACAAACTGGCAGCCCTGAACGAGTTTTTTGGGTGATGGAACTATTTTGTATTCTGATTGAGGTTACAGAAATCCACATGTGTGTTAACATTCCTTGAACTGTAACCAAAAGAGAGGGCATCTCTCTCTGTTAACCTAAAACAAACAAAATAATAGAGTGAGAATAATAATAACAGATTACTTTTATTTGTCCATCACTTTGGTTCCCAAAGTTTGGTTCTCATAGCTCAGAAATTATAACTGAGAGACATGAAATGACTTGCCTGGTAAGGATTGATGTAATACTTGAAGCCATCCTTCCAATTTCAAATTCTGGGCCATTTTCATTACACCTCACTAGTTGATCCTTGCAGTCCTTTTCTAAAAAGCTGTGTGAGTTATGGGTGTTTGTAAGAGAAAACAATTATATATCGTCGATTTTTCTTGTTTTGTTTTGTTATTTCCAAGTTCCTATGTCAACCTGCCCATGGCCCTGGGAATGTTTATATTTTCTTAGAGAAAGACAAAATAAGCCAATGCACAATTCAGTAAAATGACCCCTTAATGCGAAAGTGCTTTTTGGAATGGCTTCTTGAATGAATAATTAGAAAAACAAATTGTAATTTTTAAAGCATTCATTTATATATCAATTCATTCAATACACTTGACTCAGCCACATCACATGTTGTTCTGTGACTTGGCACAAGGCATTTCGTCTGCTGTTAAAACTCTCTCTACGGCCGTGCACAGTGGCTCACGCCTGTAATCCCAGCACTTTGGGAGGCCAAGGCAGGAGGATCACAAGTTCAAGAGATCGAGACCATCCTGGCCAACATGGTGAAACCTCATCTCTACTAAAAATACAAAAATTAGCCAGGCATGGTGGCGGATGCCTGCAATCCCAGCTACTCAGGAGGCTGAGGCAGGAGAATCAGTTGAACCCACGAAGTGGAGGTTGCAGTGAGCCAAAGTCAGGCCACTGCACTCCAGCCTGGCAGCAGAGTGAGACTCTGTTAAAAAAAAAAAAAAAAAAAAAAAACAACAACAACAAAAAAAAAAACCTCTCTACATCCATTTCTGCCTAACTCCTATCCATCCTTCAGGTGTTAGCTGTAACATCACTTTTCTCCAGAATGTTTCTTCTGTCCTCTTCCAACAAGATTGCTTGGGTGCTTTCTTTGTACCCCCATAGCATTCTGTATATTACTTTACATTGATGTTACTAATTTCAATACAACATAGTGTCTGTCTCCCCCACTACTCTATGAATACTAGAAGAGAGAGACCAGGTCTGAATCATCTAGCACAGGCCTTAGCACAATTAAGGGGCCTTCATTCATTCATTCAACAGTTGTTTACAAGTCCCTTCTCTGAGTCAGGCAATGTCCTTCCACAAAGAAAAATACATAGACCATGTCCACAGGGAGTTATAATCTAAAAGAAGATACAATGAAAAAAATAAATAGCATGCATGACTTCTTAACATTATATCATATATCAATGAAAAAAAATCAAAGAGGCAAGGGGCCAGAGTGGAATGGATTCCTCAAGGAAGAAACATTGAAGCAGATATCTGAATGAGGCAAAACTTTTCACTCCATATTCACCCAGCAGCATTTACTGAGAATCTAGTACTGCTCTTTCATTTGTTTTGTTTTGTTTTGATTTTTTTCCCAATATTCCAGGCTGGAGGTCCTTCCCTGGCCTTGAGGGCTTGGTAAGCCTGAGCTCATCAAGTAATATAGGAATCTGGGACCCTGGTCCCCATGGTGACTGGACCAATTGGGATCCCTTTTGCCTGGTCCAGGGGCACTCCTCCCACTTCGTTTCTTCTGACAACCTCAGCAAACCTCTCCTGGGCACAGGGTGGTGGGAGTAATTTTAATTTGGAATCCGAGTTGCTGTTTAGATTTCAAACTAGTAACCTGCCAGTCTCCAGCCATTTGAAAACTTGGCTTCCTTTGGCTCATAAAGTGTCCTTTATGCCTCAGAGGTGACATAAAATATCATTCCATCTTTGTCCTGAAATACTCCCAACTGGTGCATGAAATGGGCCTTTATGGTACATCAAAGGCCCATAACTGTATCCTTTCCTGGGCCTTTGATATTTTAATATTTGGCCAGTAAAATTATTATCCCTTAAATCCACAGAGCACTTATTTATTTTGCTGGTTCTATCTTTGTTATTGCTTCAATGGCAGGACAGAGCTAAGGAAAAAGAAGGCGCCCAGCCTCCTGGCAGCCCCAGATTTGGACGTTCTCTAACTTTTATCTCCAAAAGCTAAGGAACTCAGTTTTTGAACTCCTTTGGCTGGAGTCTCCTAAGGGAAATGTCAGACAGCATCTCTCTTAACAAGTGCCTCTAATTTATGTTCCTCAGAAGCCAGCCAAGTTCCTTCCATGGGCTTCCACGGGCTATCTGGATCTTGAGGAATTGGTTCTGAGTTTAAAATAGGAGCCAAACCTTCATCACTGTCAGAGACCTGCTGCTCACATTCCACTAAGAGCTACTAAATACCTATTATGTGTCTCTTGTTAAGTTAGTAATCTGTGAACCATCTGAAATCCCTTTTCCGTTTATTTATTTATTTATTTATTTAAGAATTATTTATTGAGGCTCTATGTTGCCTCTGGCACTAGGCTATACCTAGTCCTAAGACTATCTGCTCACCCAAACCCTTTAGTCTAATTCCCCTCTCTCCCCTTCTCCTCATCTTAGTTTATTACCATCTTATGGGTTCTGCCTCCTAATAATTCTCAGGTTGATTCCTCTCTATCAATCCCCTTAACCACTGCCTTAGATTAGGATCTTGTCATCTCCCAGATGAAGTACTGCAACTGTCTGTTAACAGAATTCTTGGCTGCCAATGTTACCACTTATAATCCACTAGGAATCTAGCCATAGGCATCAATCAAAAATTCAAATCTGACTTCATCTGTGTTCTGCATCCAACCTCTCAAACTCAAACGCCTTCAAAGTCCAGGCAAGGGATAAAAATTAGTGAAGTAGCAGCGTGGAGTCAAGGCTGGGAAGACAATAGAAAGAACTGGAAAATGCATGCCCCACCTAAATCAAGGCCCCATGTCAGTCAGGCAAAACACCTCGTTGGGCTAACTCCAGGAGGTCAGCCTCTGAGCTCTGGCTCAGGATGAATTCCTACTCCTTAGCTTTCACTCCAGCCCCATCATGTTTCATCCTGGCCCAAACTCTCTAGTCTCATTTCTCAGCCTGCTCATTCACTACCGTTGCTTCTATTCTGTGCTGTACCTAGATTAAATTACTTACTTTAGTTTTTGAAAACTCATACATGTTCACACCTTTATGTATTTGCTTATGGTATTATATTCCCTAAATTACCCCAATTCCTCACCTAAAGAGTTTTGCTTCACCTTTCAAAACTAATTCTTGGCTGGTCATGATGGCAAACGCCTATAATCCCAGCATTTTGAGAGGTCAAGGCAGGTGGATTGCTTGAGGCCAGGAGTTTGAGACCAGCCTGAACAACATAGCAAGACCCTGTATACAAAATTGTAAATTAAAAAAATAGCCAGGCACAGTGACACGTGCCTGTAGTCCCAATTACACGGGAGGCTGGGGTGGGAGGATCACTTGAGCCCAGGAATTTGAGGCTGAAGTGAGCTGTGATCCCACCACTGCACTCCAGCCTTGGGTGACAGAGTAAGACCCCATCTCTTCTGAAGAAAGAACTGATCATTCTCCCACTCCTGTCTTTGTTTTTTGCCTTGTGCAGTCTCCTATAGCTGACTTCCTGTCACTTTGCATCTATTGATTAGTGAGTGGCGTGGACAGTATAAACAGTGCATTCCCTTGGCCAGTGCTTGCTGGGTGACACTGGGCAATCTTCGTTGCCCTGGTACCTTGTTCTGAGAAGATACCACAGTAAAGTATGAAAACTGAGTTATCAAATTCAGCACTAGGTAATTTCACATACTTCTTATTTACACTTTACAAGAAGCAGCCTGAGAGATATGTATCGTTATCACACCCATTTTCTAAGTGAGGAATCTGAGACTCAGAGAGAAGGAGTAGCCTAAGGTTACACAGCAAGTGAGTCATACAGCTGGAGTTTGGCCCCAGGTCTTCTAACACAGAGACCAGTCCACTCCCAACAATGCAGCCCATCTGGCTCTCAAGTCAAATGCAAATATACCAGTGGAGAGTTTTAGAAGTACTGGTGGTGTCTTCCAAGTAGACTACACAGTGTTCACATCAATGACAGCAGAAGAAAATTTAAAAGGTGAAAAAGAAAATGCACAAAAAGAGTCAGATACACAAGGCGTATGACTGCTTAATCATGCTCTTGCATGTTTTACGGACTATAACTTCATAAAGAACTCTGCACTCTTAGGCAGGTGTCCTGGATTCTGGCCCCAGTGTCGCTTCTAGCTTGCTAGGTAATCTTGGGCAAGCCACTTCCCCATTTGGAGTCTTCAATTCTTCACCTTTAAATGTAGGGGCTAGACTCCATGGTAATTGAGGTCTATTCCTGCTGTGTGTCTCTCTAATTTCACATCACCAACATCTGGAGAGGCAACACAAGTTACAGCATTCCTAGGTCTACCATTCCTGGTCCAGGCTCCACTCCCCATTCCCCCTTCCTGCTCTACCTTTCTTTTTGGAGATCCTAGCACCTGGGATGCCAGTGAACAGATGTGGAGAGGAGCGGCAGTGCACAAGAATGACTCCAATTCCTCACATCAAGTGGGCAGGTGTCCAGGGTGAATAGACCGTTCCAATGTGTGGCCTCACACATGGGAGGTTCTCCTTTTTTAAAGAGCTTGCATTTCCTATCATCTTTGTTTGTATCTTTAAAATGTAAGACCGAAGAATTCACTAATATTAGATCAGGGAAAATGTCAACTCCTCTTAAATGTATTTGACTCCTACCCCTTCCTCCTTTAAAAAATGAAGAAAAGCAAAAGATAATTGAATAGAAAAATTACTGACTATTTATAATTTACTAGTCTTTCAATAACCTGTGGGTTCCCCAATGTCCTGTTCCTCAAGTCAATACCCCATACTGGATGCCCAAACCTGGCAATGGAGATGCAGAAGGACACTATTACAGTAGATCAGGCCTCGCTAACCCCAGCCTGAGTTATGACACTGGCAGAGGAAATACAGAGGAGGAGATTAATGTGAGAGGTAATTCAGAATCAGAATCCACAGGACTTAGTTAACAGTAGGAAGTGGGAGGTGAGACCGAGAAGGAATAGCCTAGGATAACTCCTCCATTCTGGTTTGGGTGGTGTGATAGACAGAGAGATGATGGTGCTTTCTATATGGAGAAGAGATACAGAAAAAGGGGTACATTTGAGAAGCAAAGGTGATGAGTTCAGTTTGGGACATACTTAATTTGAGGTGAGACATCCAAATGTAGATGTTCAGTAAATAGTTGGACCCCATTTTGGTAGGTAGTATTATTGCCAAGATACGCGTTGTTCCCTCCCATAGGGCCCTCCCCTATTGGGCTTATCCCTGAGAAGAATTATAATTCTCACTCATTGTCATTGGACTTGTCCATAGGCTTGATTTGACCAACAAAAGTGAAAGAAAATGACAGATGTCATTTGCCAGTAAAAAACTTTCATCGCCAAATCATGATTCTGTCATTTTTCCCCTCTGCCATGAGACTGGCATGTCTCAGAGAGGAGCTGCCCTCTCAGCTGTGATCCAGGAAAACTGAGGATCTGGAGGAGAGCCACAGCCAACCCAAGAGAGCAAGAAAGGCATCCTTGCTGTTGTGAGTTAACAACATTCAAGGGTTAGTTGTTACTGCAGCCAAACTGAGCCTAAACGAAGTGAAACACTCACCCTCTCATGTTATGGAAGAAGAAACTAAGGCCCACAGTAGAAAAAGAAATTGTCTCATCTTTAGAATCTTAATAAAGTATAATTTTTCTCATATCTACAAAGAAGTTCTCATGTCAACAGTTTTTTCATTCCTTGAAATTAATATGTTAGAATTGAATACCTCAGCAGCCTGGCCCAGTTTCCTTTTTTAAAAATAAGTAAAACATTATTTTCTTTTCCTCTGCAGAGATTTCATCTGTAGAACTTTTTTTTCTCAGTTCAAAGGTTCCTGTCTAGCATCAAAGCCCATTAACATGTGATTTCTTTCCCACCAGTTTCCCTCCCAACTTCACAATACTGACTTTATACACACAAATTTTACTTGGAGTGAAGGCCAGGTGTGGGAAATTTTAAGACAAAAAGCCATTTAAAAATATCTGTAGTGTGGAAGAAAGAGCACAAGACCAGGAGTTAAAAGACTGGAGTTTTACTCCTACCTGAGTCACAACATCGCTGTGAGACCTTGAATAGTTTACTTCACTGCTCTGGGCCTCAGTCCTCTTACGTGCCATAGAAAATCATATATGCCATGCCTATTTCTAAGGATTATTTGAAGATGAAATGAGTCTGTTTGTAAGTGTTCTTCGAACAACTGAGAGCTGAAAGCATAGATGTGTGTGTGTGGAGGTGTGGGACTCCAAGAATTAAGTATTGCCAAGCAACCTGGGACAAGCAGCATCTTGGCACAGAGTAAAACTGCAGCTGCCTGCTGAAAGCTTGTGCATCCTGCCAGACCACGAGGCAGAAGTTTGGATGGAGGAAAAAGATTTTTAAAGTACTTCCAGCATTTGAGTTTCCCAAAGAGTAGGATTTCTGGCCCAAGTTTCAAGGGGGCAAAGTTCTTAGGGTCTATTCCAGTCTGTTTGTAGAGTGGAGGAAAGAGCACAGGACTAGGAGTTAAAAGACTTGAGTTTTACTCCCACTTGAGTTGCAGAACAACATATTACAGATCTCATCAGATCTTTACAATCATCCAGTTGTAGGCTGTTGTTGTTCATGTTCTTCCTATGAGGACCTGAGTCTCAGAGAGGGGAAGACATGTAAAATGAAGCCCCCAGGATCACTTTGGAGGAAGGGAGGGACGTCATGGAGGTACCCTTTAAGAGTTACAGGGTGGGATGGATGGTGCGATGTGAAGGCAGGGAGGCTGGGTGATGGGAGACTGCCCCATCCAGAAGAAAGCAGTTGGAGCCTGGGCCACACAGAACATTCCAGCTCTGGGAGTGAACTGGGAATTTGTAAATATAGGTCATTTGCCGTAGGTCCTGTGACAAATGAGTAGAAAAACAGGCGTAGAACCCAGATCTTTGGCTCTGAACATGGTTTTCTTTCCTTTATTTCATATTATTGCCCTAGTATAAAACATGGTTTTCTTTCCTTTATTTCATATTACTGCCTTAGTATAAAATGTTCCTCATAAGATAACTGAAAAATTTACAGGTAACAAAGTCTTGAATCTTGAAGACAATTTTTAAAAAGTAGGGCATATAGATAAATGAACTTAGAAAACAACCCGTGTAAAACAGCTTCCACACCATCTAACAGATCAGGGCCGGACTTGAACCTGCTGTCTTTCCTCTTTCCCTTTTCCTCATGGCTCTCTGCAAAAGACACACTGAGTATGTATGGAGAGTGTTTAGGAATTAAATTAGTGGGAAAGGGGTGTGTGTGTGTGTGTGTGTGTGTGTGTGTGTGTGTGTACGTGCAAGCACGTATGTGTACTTTTTTAAAAAAAGAATATGAAAACCTTTGTGTGCATTTAAGGTTATTCATTTAGGATAGGCATCAGAAGTATTTTCTGAAAAAGCTCAGAAAAAAAGAAACAACAATAACAACAAAACAGGCTCTGTTGCAACTATTTAACTCTGCCATTAGTAGGCAAAGCAGCCACAGGCAATACTTAAACAAATTGGGGTGCCTGTGTTTCAACAAAACTTTATTTACAAAACAAGAGATGGGCTGGATTTGGCTCACATGCTATGGTTTGCAGATTCCTGCTTTAAGATAAGGTTGTTCATTCATGCATTATCCATAAGGGTGAAACATTGGCACAAATGCTAGGGAAATAAACAGCATTCAATAATCATGCCAGCACAGTAGGTAACATTTTAAAAGCTATAATATGGCCACTTATAAAATAATGTAGAGCCATTGAAACAGAGGTTATGGAGTCTATAGAGTTGCATTGATCGTTTACTGCCTACCAGCACCGTTCTAAGCATTTTATATGAAATAACTCATTTAATCCTCCCAACTGTATCTATGAGGTAGGTGCTGTTATTTAGTCTCATTTTTAAAAATACTTTTCTCTGCTTGCATAGCTCCTGTAATGTGTATGTAGCTGGAGGGGGAAGACAGGGAGAGGCTTGCAGTCCTCAGGATGCTCACAGGCTAGGATGCCCAACTAACTCCAGACCTTTGCCTCTTGAATGCTTCCCTCGTGCACTCCTGTCCCCTTAGAAAAGACTCCTTAGTGAAAATGCTACCTCCAAATTCTAACAATTTCCAAAAGCTGAAGGATTCATAGCTTTCCAAAGCTAAGTTGCCATTTTCACTCAGTTTCTGTTTGACTAGAAAAACACGTGAAGCCTGAACTGCTCTCTAATCAAGTAGACTTCCCAGAGAGAGACTGGATGTGCACATGAGCATTTATTCTTAGTCTGCCTCCATTTTTCATCATCAATAGCCTCTCTGCATGGCCCAGAAGGAGAATACAGTCATCAAAACTATGTTCTATTCTGACACTAGCACTGTCTGGATGGGTGACTTTGAGTCTCTCATTCAGCCTCTTTGGGTGTTGGTTTTTCTATGTGTTAAATAGGCACATGAAAATAGATAATATTCAAGCTATTTTGGCCTCTAAAATTTTGGTCTATGTTCGAAAAAAAGTAGGAGAGGCAGAACTGAAATTTGAGAGAATGAGACTCATCTAGGCTCTGTCACCCTCTTGTTCTACAACCTTAAGCAAGTCCTGGTCCTCAGTTTTCCCAAAGGTAAAAAAAAAAAAAAAAAAAAAAAAAAAAAAAAAATCATTAATAACTCTTAAACTTACTGTTTACCATACACTAATCTAAACCTTTTCTATGTATTTTTGCATTTAGTTCCTATACCCCCGCAAGTTAGTTATACTATCACTATATTAACATGTATTTATAGAGAGGAAACTGAGAGGTACAGAGAGGTTAAGAACATGTTCAAAAGTCACACAGCTGGGAAAGATTGAAACTGGACTTAAAGCCAGGCCATTTAACCCCAGAGTCCATACACTTAGGCATGACATTAGAATGTCTCCAAAAGGGTTGAATTAGATGATCTCTAAGGACCCTTCTGGCTTAAACATTCTATAGGGCTATGATTCTAAATCATTTTGTGCCATCTTACTTTCCCCTCTCGTCTATACCCACCTGCCTTCTCCCTTCCTCACCTCCCATGTACCTTCACCCCATCCAGAATTCTGTGTATGCAGTTGTGAGGACTTTGTGGTTAGGGAAGAAAAGACAACCAATTCTATTCCCCTTAGCTCCACAGAAGCCCAAGGCTCTGGTAAGAGGCAGACTAACTCGCATCCCATTTGAACAGCAGGGCTTCCCTTGGCCTACTGGGTCTTGGTAATAGAAGATAATATTTATAACTTTCTGATATCTGCACCTGGTCAGGACTAGGTAGGGCTGTATTCTCACTGTCACTAAAAGCCCAGATTTTCAGCAAGGACATTGTATTTTCATTAAACAGATAATTATTGGGCCACCTGCTGTGTGCCAGGCACCTGGTTAGGAGATGGAAAAAATAGCAGTGAATAAACAGATCAGTTCCTGCCCTCATGAAGCTTCTAGTGAGCAGGAGGAAGGAGCAAGCCATGGCATGGGGAGTATAGCAGGAGTCTAGGGCACTGAAGCAGGTAGGGATGATGACCTGGGTGAAGAATGGTGCTCAGGGGTTAAGTAGTAGCTGGCTAAGGGATGGGGAGCAAAAAAGAAAAATCTAGACTGAAAGGAAAGTTGTAAAGTGGTACATTCAAGAGTAAGAGTAAAACAAATCATCCATGCTTCCTTCTCTGTAAAGTAGAAAAATGAACACTTGTGGACAACTGCTGTGTGCTAGGTGCCTTACACATTTTACCACATTTACTCCTCCAAGCAATCCTCAAAGGCCAATGTTAATCTCTCCACTTCAGAATGGATAAAGCTGAGCATCAAAGACATAAGGTGCCTTGTGCAGGATCCCACCAGCACCCTTGAGTGGAGCCGGGGTTCACCCCTAGGCCCAAGTAACTGCAAAACCTGTGCTGCATGCACACTCCAATCCAGGTTGCCCCTCCTGGGGTGCATGGTCAGAGGAGAAGAGGGAGAGAAAGAACTACACACCAGTGTTGCTTAAAGCATATTCTATGCACCAGGGCCAAGTCCCTAAACTGAGAAGAGCATTTAGAAAGTTTTAGAGCAATTTGACAGAGTAGCATTTTATGGCTATTGAATTTAATAAAAAATTGGTATTTGTAGTTTAGTTTTTTTTTTTCACTTTATTTCATCAGGAATTTATTTGTATTGAATTTTATGGAAGTGTTGGCCCAGGAGAGATTGAACAGTTTTAAAAATAGTTTTGATTTGGGAGGCTAGGGCAGGAGAATGGCTTTAGCCAGGAGTTTAAGGCCGCAGGTTAGAGCACTCCAGGCTGGACAACAAAACAAGACCCTGTATCTTACAAAGACAAAATTTAAGATAGTCGAGAAATGTTGCTATCAAGGAAAGGCCCTGGATTCAAAATCCAGAGACCTTGGCTCTGGCCTCTGTCAGCTGAGCCAATGCCCCTCTAAGGAACGTTCGTCAGACAGCGAGCCTACCCGGATGAGTTATAACTTGCCCTAAACTGTAGATCATCAAAGATGGCCTCATATTAAAACTCAAATCACCACTTGTGGTATGGAAAACAGGGGTGGTGTTGGAGGGAGGAGAGAGGGAGAAGGGAAGGGAGGGAAAATAAAATCCAGATTATACACTGGCATCCTTTATGTGTATTATATTGTGAAGGAGACTGAAAAAGACAGATCAAGGCAATTATTTTTCTAACTTTAAAGTTAGAAAATATAATTTTCTTTAAAGAAAATAACACACTAAAAATTAGAAAGATGAAGACCCAGCTCTCCTTTGGAAAGCTCTAATAATCAAGGAGCAGGACCCAACTTCTCCTTGTACCCAGGCAGGGCTGCAACTGCCTATGACATACGGTCTCTGCTTGTGGGTTTCTGCTCCAGCCCAGGCTTCTGCCCAGGCTAACATGAAACTGGGACTCCATTTGTGCCTCCACCAAATGCTGTCCCTCAAGCTCATGTCTCCTCCCCCAGGAACTAGAAGAATCTCCCTGCCTCTTTCAGGGTTTGGAATCATCCAGCTTCCCACTGGAGAATTCCAAAAATCATAGCCTAAGGAGCACTGAAGGGATAATTTCAGATCCTGATCTTTCATACTTTTGTTTTGAATACGGAGAAATTGAGGCCCCAAAACTAGAAGTGACCATGCTTAGAACTTGGACCCAGATTTCTGTCTGTGGAATTGCTTCTCTTTTCCCCACTAACTGTTTGTGTCAGGACCAATCCTGGCATTGAGAGTGTGAGTTCATTTTTCACTCTAAAATTCCTTGGGCAGGTAATTTTATTTCCATTGCCCTGAGGGGAGGAACTCATGAAGCATGTGGCACACAGTTCAAAGAGAGTGGCAGAATGAAAATATGCCCACCCACCTCCCCAGCTCCCTCCCCTACCCACCCCAACCATTTCTCATCTTGTCTTACAGCTCAAACCTAATGTAAGTCTACATGAAAGAAGAAACCTTTGCTGGTGTTTTTTAAGTTAAGTGCAGCCAAAGGTGATGGTTGCCCCAGACTCAGAGGCCATCAGTTGGAACACTCAGGGTGCCCCTCAGTGCAATTTGGTTTGGAGGTCTGTTATGAAAAACCACCCAGGTGGGTTTTATTTTTTTCTCCCACCCCAGTTCCTTCCAAGAGCTATTTCCTTTACTTTTAATTCTTTATCGCCTAAAGGCAGAAGGCAAGAATCCCAACCCAACCTCAAACAGGGGGTTTTCCTCACTTCAAACAAATTGTTCAGGGTTTCTTTTGCCCAAACCTGAATATTCCCAGTTTCTCCATTATCATCCCTGCCAACAATTTTGTACCTGAAATTTGCTGCTACTCCCTTCTTAATGGCTTGCTCCAGTGAATCAAGGATAACCTTGCATTAAGACAGAAGCTTTGATGCCTTGCCAATAGAGAATGCCAGAAATATCCGAATTTTCTGACAAGCTGACCAAATTCAGCAATCATTATTTTATTTGCTAATTTTAAAATTGATTTTGCATACACATGAGAGAGAGAGAGATTTCTATACTTCAAAGTCCCTCTCTTTAAAAGGAATAAATACAGGAAGTAGGAGTAGAAAATCCTACCTCAGAAGAAGTAGGGGTTAAAAGCATGGATCAACCAGACTTGAGGACTAATTCCATTTCTGCCACTTAGTAACTATGTGACTTTGGTCAAGTAACTGAACCCCTCTGACTCTCAGATTTGATAACAACACCAATCTCATGAGGTTTCTCTGAAAAGTAACTGAAATTATCTATGTAAAACATTTATACAGTCCCAGTATACATGGCAGTTACTGCTCATATCATAATATGTAATATATGTATGCTTGTCATAATTATTATTAATATAAAATCATCATTTTGAGCCACAAAACATAATCTCCATGAAGGCAGGAACTTCAAGTGGCTTTTGCTTCCCTATCTCTATTGTGGGGAACAATGTCTGACTCAGAAGAAGGACTCATTAAATATTTGTTAAATAAGTGAATAATAAATGTTAGAAAGAACCTTAAAGATGATCTTAACGAGGTCCTGAGAGCTCTATCAAGATAGTAACCATTTTAGTTCATTTACTTTTGCAAAATTATAAGTTATTTCTCTGATTTCCAAGTTTTCCAAATGGGCATGCATTCATTAGTTATAAAAATATGTATTTTCTGTATTTCCAAATTGCCCCTAATTTCATACATAGAAACTTTTAATACTAACATATCCATGTACTTTATTCTGCTCTGAACAATTTTTGATACATAATACAAAGACTTTCATTTCCCAGAGGTGAAGGCACAGGTAAGACTTCAATTTTAATTGGAAATCTATCAAATTTGGGGGTTTTCAATTTTTAATTTATCAGGTTGAGAAGCAAAATCTTTCAAAGTATAAAATCCATTTTTGGATTATGATAAATGAGGTTTTTTTTTTTTTTTTTTTTTTTTGATGAAAAGTTAGGGAACCCCTGAACAGGTCTGATGACCAGTGAGTTAGGAAAAGGTACTTAATGTTCATAAATGGGCCGGGCGCGGTGGCTCAAGCCTGTAATCTCAGCACTTTGGGAGGCCGAGACGGGCGGATCACGAGGTCAGGAGATCGAGACCATCCTGGCTAACCCCGTGAAACCCCGTCTCTACTAAAAAAATACAAAAAACTAGCCGGGCGAGGTGGCGGGCGCATGCAGTCCCAGCTACTCGGGAGGCTGAGGCAGGAGAATGGCGTAAACCCGGGAGGCGGAGCTTGCAGTGAGCTGAGATCCGGCCACTGCACTCCAGCCTGGGCGACAGAGCGAGACTCTGTCTCAAAAAAAAAAAAAAAAAAATTCATAAATGGTTATTATATACTTTAAAAACAGTTAATCTTCAAAAGACTCTACAGAGCCACCTAGGTACTTCAATTGGGTACCATGGTATAATAAAAATCTTTGCCCCCAGTTTCTGGCACAGAGCTTTCAAAGCCCTTTAAATTACCTAAGTGATAGGAGTGTCTTTTGATATTCATCCCAAGCCCCTTTTTACCATATCTGACTTAATGCCAAAAAAGTGACTCAAGGTGGGCTCTTAGATAGTTTCCAGGGAGGGGCTGGAAACACATGTAATTAGAGAGTTGAACTTCAGCCCCAGCCTCTGACCTCTGGAGAAGGGAGAAGCCTGAAGACTGAGTTCAATCACCAAGGGCTCGTTATTTTTTTTTTTTTTTTTTTTTTTTTTTTTTTTTTTTTTTTTTTTTTTTTGAGACGGAGTCTCGCTTTGTCGCCCAGGCTGGAGCGCAGTGGCCGGATCTCAGCTCACTGCAAGCTCCGCCTCCCGGGTTTACGCCATTCTCCTGCCTCAGCCTCCCGAGTAGCTGGGACTACAGGCGCCCGCCACCTCGCCCGGCTAGTTTTTTGTATTTTTAGTAGAGACGGGGTTTCACCATATTACCCAGGATGGTCTCGATCTCCTGACCTCGTGATCCGCCCGTCTCGGCCTCCCAAAGTGCTGGGATTACAGGCTTGAGCCACCGCGCCCGGCCACAAGGGCTCGTTATTTAATCAATCATGCCAACACAATGAAGATTCAGTAAAAGCTCTGCAACACCTGGGTTTGGGGCAATTCTGGGTTGGTGAGCACACACACGTGCTGGGAGAATGGTATGCCCAGAGAGGTTATGGAAGCTCTGTGCCACCGCTTACTTTGCCCTATACCTCTCTTCCAAACTGGCTGTTCTTGAATTGTATCCTTTATAATAAAATGGTAATTGTTAAGTATAGCACTTTCCTAAGTTCTATGAGTTGTTCAAGTGAATTATCAGACCTGAGGGTGCAGGCTGCGGGCTGCGGGAATCCCTAGCCAAGTTGAACCAAGGTGCAGGTAGCCTGGGGGGCCCTGAACTTGTGACTGGCTTCTGAAGTAAGGGCAGGCTTGTGAGACTGAGCTTTTAAGCTTGTGGAGTCTGACACTAACTTCAGGTAGTTAGTGTGGGAATATGATTGAATTGTAGAACACCCTGTTGATGTTGTAGAATTAGTGTCAGAAAAACACAAATACCTCATGTATAATATGGGGAAAGAATGCTCAAACGAAATAAAAAAGTAACCAATGTTACATCTCCTTTTTTTCTCTGTGTGTATTTCCTAAGGAGACTGCCTGCCTTAGAGTCAACTTGTAACCCATCTTCCCCACACTGTACTTCAATTCTTCCTATTGGAGAAGTAATCAAATCTAACTTTCATGGGTCCACAGTTCTGCACCAGGTGGAGTTCAGAGCCTTGACCTGTGGTCCTTACCACGGGAACTAGATAACTGAGGGGCAAAAATTCTTCTTGCAGCAGAATGCGTAAGCATTTTCCCATTCCACAGATTCACACTCTCCCTTCAATGTGTCATCCAAAGTCCTGGATTTGGGAAAATTAATAGGAAGCCTATTGGGGCTCAGATCCAAGTCCTGCCATCTAATGCAATGCTACCATCAGTGAAGCCAGAACACTTACCTCCATCTGTCTCTTGTGACTATTTCTCAGTTGGTTCAGAACCTGTAGGGAGGGTAGAAATGATTATCATTCTTAAACCCCTATCAACAGGCACTGCTTTCCATTGTGATTCCAAAGCTGTTTTTCTTCTTTTATTCCTCATAGTCTCACAATAATGAGACCAAAAAAAAAAAAAAAAAAAAAAAAAAAAAAAAAACAACCTAGAGAGTAAAGACTGAATATACAAAAAAGAATTTTTTTTCTATTTGTAGTCTAGAACATTAACAATATTGCATAAGGGAAAGAAGATGGTGCCTCTATCCTATCCAAACCACCTCATGTGGCTTGGAAATTTTGTGTTATTTCCTGGAAATATATTTTGTCTTGAAAAGAACTCACCAAGAGTAGTGCCAACATATGTTTCCATGTGTTTTATACATTTTACATTTTCTCCAATTATGAAACCAGCCCTTTTTAAGCCAGGAAGTGTGTATAAAAATGTGTGTGTTGACCAATAATTTTTCTTAAGGTTTATTTCATTTAAACATAATATAAAACCCACCATGGATTGAATTTGGAATGACTTAATTAAAGGCAACTTCTCTCTTCCTGCAGGTCTTTTTCATAGCTGTGGGACTAAAATTTCCAAAGTATTATTTTTGACTGTTTTCCTAAATCATCAACATATTGAAAACAGCTGTCAGCTAGGTACAAGTCACTACAGGGAAAATGCCAAAGGTATCTTTCTCCCCAACATGAGTTTAACCATTGACCAACAGGTCATCTTTGTGCCTTTGTGATTTGGGAAAGATGCAGTTTAGTTGAAATCGATTGTTCATAAATGGCCATTATTCCTGTCCCTGTTGAATTTCTGAAATTTGCATTTTCAGCCCAGGTGCATTTAATCAGCTCTGTAAGACTCTCCCACCGAGAACACTAGTAAAATAGGGATCAGAAGCAGTCATTTACTACCTATATGCCTGGTCCTCAGGTCAACCATGCAAGGCAGATATTTTTATCCACATTTTACAAATAAGGAACTAAAACTCAGAGATGAAAAAGCATACAGGGCCTTTCTTTGGGAGGTCATGGAGCCGAGTGGGTGGCTGAGAAGGGACTGTAATCCAGGTCTGACTGGCTGGAGAGCTGGTGCTAGGAACGGCAACACACTGTGGACCAGGAGGTCACACGGAGCATGCGCAGATGCTGTGGCACGAGCGAGCTGGCAGCTACACTACAGACATTTAATAAATGTTGAGCAAATGCTCAAAGCATAGAGTCTTGTGTTTTGTTTTAAAGTGAAACCATCTGAAGCTGCCCCGTTTCCTCCTGTAAAGCAAGTTTTAGAGGAGAAAAAAGACCTGAGAAGCTGTAAGGCATTGATACGGTTGTTGGTTTTCCATGTTATCATCTCCCAATGAAGAGGAAAGGAAACCTGCTAGCTTGGAGCTGTGGCTCTGCCCCCAGAGAGCTCTCGCTGGAAGCTTCAAGAGAAAGGGAGATGATGAGATCAGAAATCCTATCTGCCTCTCCTCCTGTGGCACAGTGGAGTTGCTGTTGAAAAGCACCAGAAAGTCCTGTGTGCTAGAAGACTCAGAGGGACATAAACTGCCCCATCCTGCCCCCCACCCTCAGCTGCCTTCTCAGACATGCTCCAGAAGTGCAGTAATTGGACCAAAGAGAATATGTCTCAGGAAGCTCTGCCCCCAGATCCCTGTCCAGACTTGTTTAAAGACAGCTGCTCTGATCGTTAAAATGAAATAAAACATGTAACCAGATTATGGGGAAATTATTGCTATTAACGGTAATAATTACTCTCTGTTCAAGTAGCTTCCTGAAATTAGAAAAAAATCAAAGCAGAAGCTTTCAATTACTTAACACCCTATATGAACCCTTTGAGTACATGTATGTTTATGAGGCATCAGAGACAGAGAAAATTAGGGTTGGAGAGAGAGGAAGGAGAATGAAGGACTATTTTGTACTTTACAGTAAATAGACTGCGAATTGTGTGAATACCTATTTTCATTAAAACAAAAACCATTTAGAGAGTACCTGTAGTGTGCCAGGCCCTGTCAAGGGTGCTGTGGATATGGACCCAAGTAAAACTGAGTCCCTGTTCTGGAAACTCCAGTCTCCAGCAGGAGGCACAAATTCAGAGGCAACCATTCTGCAGTATAGCAGGTGCTATGAGAAAGGGAAGCATGAGTAACCAGAATCACACAGAGAGACAAGCCTTGCTCCACCTGGCTGGCGAAAAGGGAGGGTAGACTTCCTAGAGGAAGGAATGCCTAAGCCACATCTTGAAGGATGTGCAGGAGTGAGATGGAAAAGGAAGGTTGAACAGAGTTTCTGAGCACAAAAGGCCCAGTGGTTTGCTGTGATGACCTCAGTCACTGGAGATGAGGCTGAAGATGAGGGCAGGTAATAGACAACTAAAGGACAAGACATCCAGGGAGAATTTTAAGCAGAAGGAGCATTTTAGGACTACAACTATGGCCATAGAAAGGGAGAGGTATTAGAAGGCAACTGCAGGAAACCATGCTAGAAAAGAGTTGGCCCTGAATCTATAGACAGGAGAACATAGGTATTAGAAATCTTCGAGAATTAAAGACTTACAAGGTTAGATTAGTGGATGGATGTTGGCAGGGGTGACATTCAAAAGGTTTAACAGCCAGAACAGCACAGACATTGGCGAATCAGAATAGATACCAGCCAAACACAACTGGCAGAGCCGAAGTATGCCTCCTGGCTGATAGAAGCCCCAGCAGGGGTTTCTAAACACCTTTCCATCCAGGTCAGCCTGCAGGTGAGTTGCCTAGCTCGCTCATGGAGGCATGTCATTTTCACCAGCATTTCCTCACTTCCCTGCTATGGTAGCTTGATTGCACTAATAGGTCCCTCCTTCTCGACTCCTCTCAGTTATTTTGGACTTCAGAGTTTTATGAAGGCATAAAAGCATGAAGGCAGAGTACATTCCCCCATCCCATGTGACTCACTTTAGCCAATATGACGAAGTGGAAGTAATGGTGTTCCAGTTTGAGCCTGAGCCACAAGAGGCCCTACATGTTCCCTATGGCTCACTTGTACTTCTGCCATTTTCATAAGACCATGTTCGGGCTAGTTTTTTAAAGAATGAGAGACACCCAGAGCAAGGCACAGGAACCCCAGTGACCCAAGCTGAGGCCATGCTAGACCAGCCAACAGCCAACCCCCCATGTGTGAGCAGGCCCAGACAAGATCAACAGAGCTGCCTGACTGATCCCAGCTAACTCCTGATAAGTGTTTATTGCTGTATGCATTAAAGTTTTGTGGTTGTTTGTACAATGGCAATAGATAATGGATACCCCCTCCCTTCTAACTCCTTCCTTTCCCCCAGCACACATACCTGTCTTACAAAACAGTCAGTGTGTCATCCAACTCTTTTATCAGCTTTCTTAATACAAAGGTATCAAAAATATTTAACAGGGAAAATATTTTAAAATAAATCTGCAGGTGGCTTATAGACAGAAAGTCTCTCAAAAATCCACACTCTCATTGAGTAGAGCCAGAACCTGTGGAAAAATGCAGAGTATGGCAGGAAGTGTATAAGTTGGAGAATTATCTAGAATATCTCTGCCTTCCATTGCTTGAGTACCCTGCATCCACATTAAGCATTTCTTTATTATAAATCCAATGCATTAGGGTTTTATGGGATCAACAAATCATGTGCCTTTCTTCTTGTATATTCAAAGCCAACTAAGATAGACATAGGAGCCAGGCAGATATAGATTTAAAAAAAGAAAGCTTTTATGCTGATAAAAGAACATGGCTTTAGATAGGGCCAAAAGGATTAGTCAACGAGACACTTCAGCCTGGAATTAAACTTACCCACTTGGCATGGGGGATGGTGGGAGTGGGGGGCTCCCAGAAGGGCAGACTCAGACTGCCTAGGCACGGCTGTGAGCAGACCAGGACACACACTCCCGTTGACTGACAGGCTGCCTCCCACAGCCACCATCAGACAGGCACTCCTCTTCCCTGGCAGAGAGACCAGCAGAGGTGGTCTTGCTGGAGGCCCTCCATATGGAAAGGTGAGAGATGAGGAAAAATGCTCCTGCTGACATTCTGGCAATATTCTGTTGCCTTAGATTACCACAAACTTTTCAGTAATGTTGCTGATTTTGCCCAAGCCATAACATCTTCCCTTCTCCCTGATAGCAATCACTTCATCCCAGCAGGAAGAGACTGACTTCTAACGCTGCTGTCCATGGAGGACTCTTCTCATGTAATTCAGCCATGGGTGCACATGTGTGCACATTCACACAGTCTTACACATATACACAAATTTACATACACACTCACACATGCACACATTCATACATACACATGTACACATTCACATGTACATACTCATACACACTCACACACACACAAACACACACAGATACATACCATGCTGCAAATACAATGCCTTTACTGTTGACAACTTCCTAACCCATATTCAGGGGGCTCAGCCCTCCCAGTAAGGGGTGCACTGGTCAGAGCTGAGCCCATCCTAAAGAAGTTTCATGGCTAAACTCAGAGATTGTACTGGAGAGTTTGTACCCTAAACTAAGTGTGTAAGTCTGATTCCTGCTGTGTTACCTCCTAGTCATTTGTCCTTAGGAAAATTACTCAATGGAGACAATAATAGAACCCTATAGGTCTGGAACAAAGTTTAAATTAAATAAGTCATGTGTCTAGCCTGTGGTAGTTAGGATAGTGGTATATCACAACCTAGACATAACTTATGTAACTTCTTTCTACTGGGGGCATTGGGAGCCTCTGGACACTTCTATACAGTCCTTCGCCTAGCTTGCATGGCCCAGCTTGACCTGACCCCTCACTTACCCCTCCACCTTCATCTCTTGCCACCTCATTGTATCCTTGATGCTGTAGTTATCCTGAGCACATTTCGTGCTCACAAACATCCATGCCTTCCAGATCCTGGTCCCTTTGCCTGGAATACTCTAGCCATCCCCTCCCTCTTGCAAGCACCCTAAGCATGGCTAACTGCTGTCATGAATCAGTTCCCAGACAAGTATCATTTTCATTCATTCAACAAATTCTTGTTGAGTGTCTACTTAACACTTGCATTCATCTGCTTGAGCTGCCATAACAAAGTGCCAAAGACTGGACAACTTACATAACAGAAATTTATTTTCTCATAATTCTGGAGGCTGAAAATCTAAGACCAAGGTGTTGGTGGGGTTGTACATTCTAAAGCCTCTCTCATTGGCTTGCAGATGGTTGTCTTCCCCCTGTGTCTTTATGTAGTCTTCCACCTATGAGTGTCCATGTCTAATATCCTTTCCTTATAAAGTCATCAGATATATCAGATTAGACCCATCCTAATGACCTCCTCTTAGCTTAATCAACTCTTTGAAGACCCTATCTCCAAATATTGCCACATTCTGTGGTCCCGGGAGTTAGAATGTTAACACACGAATTTTGGGAGGATGCAGTTCGGCCCATAAGAGTGCCAGAATACTAAATATTTCCCATTCCCCAAATCTGGATGAGAAGACACTTCTGAGTACTCCCACGTATCTCCAATTACGTCAGGATATACCATGATGATGTACTTCTCCAACACAGTAGATTGTGTCTCCCGCCAGACCTCAGCCCGGTAAGGACAGACATTGCATTGGTCTTAGTCACTATGCTAGGCTTTTTAAATATAATAATGAGCAATATAGAGTAGATAACTAGGGTATTTCTTGACCGAATAAATGAATGAATCTCTTTTGCTGTTATATCTGCATGCCAAAAACACCTCCTTCATAAATAACATGGCCTAGAAGAATGTGTGATAAGAATCCCCTACATTTAGAGAGCACTTTACACTTTAAAGCACTTTTGTATTTCTTATCTTATTTCCCCTCCTAAGCAGCCCTGCAGTGTGAGTACAACTGTCTTCATTTGACAGAAGAAACAACTGAGGCCCAGGGAAATTAAGGATGTTGGCCAAGTTCCCTCGGCAAGCAAGTAGATCTGATGAACCTAGGCTACCTCAGTAGATAAGCACAGTTTTTGAAATTACAGCGAACTAAAATTAAATTTTTAGCAAAATATCCTGCCTCCCTTGAGAAATTTGAAGCTGGTGACTGGAGAAACTAAAGTGTCGTTGGAACCAAGAAAATGCATCTCGGTTCCTCCTTATAGTGAAGTTTCTATCATTCAGTCTTCCAAGGGTGATAGAGACTGTGTGAAACCTCATATGTAAATGCTAGTGTCATCTTTTAAAGTTTGAAAGTTTGAGAAATAGTCTGATCTTCAAACAAGGCATTTAATAGCCTTGCCCTTTCAAGTTTAACATTTCTTGAAGGAAAAAAAATAGTCCAGTGCTTGTTGCTTTTGGAATCTACTTCTTATTACTCATGTTTTTTCCTCTCCAAATGAAAATCATTTCACATTTTGGTAATGCCTCTTGGCAGCATTTGTTGAGAGCAGTCAACAAGCACCTCCAGGATCCAGCATGACCTGGCTGTAGAAAGAGGAGCAGGGCATGGGAAACTATGTGATTTTTTTTAATGCAATCATTTGAAAGCAGGAGAGTCATTGGGCTTAAAACAAAGTACACTGTGATCCATGTGTAAAAGAAGCATAAAGTAATGCTAAGAAGCATGGGCTTTGGCACATTTAGACCTGCTTTCAGATCCTAGCTCTACCACAGTTGCTGTGTGATTTGGAGCAGGTAGCTAGCTTATCCTCCCTAAACTCCAGTTTCATCATCTGTAAAATGGAAATTATAGTAAGATACACTTCAAAAGACTGTAAGAATTAAATAATTTAATACATATAAGATTCTTATCCCAATGCCTGGCATAGTAAATACAAATGTTTATTGAATGTGTACTCAGGCCATGCTAGCCTGAGAAGATATTGAAGAAAAAGGGTCCCAGAAATGATTCAATCCCCTGCCTGGAAGTCCCATCCAAGTCCTTCTTCTCTAATCAGGGTATTCCTGATGGTGGCTGTCATGGTCCAAAAGACGACAGCTGTCCTCCTCTTCACCTGTTCTTGACACCTGGCCTCTACCAAAACTCACCCCGTGCAACTCAGATTTCCATTAAACTTCATTTCTGATGCTCCAGACCTCTCCCTCTACCCCAGACTGATAGTCCTCCACTCCATTCCACATTCTCATAACCAGTCACAGTTCTTTGGCTGCAATGACAATGCTCAAACTAGCTAAAAGAAAACAAAACAAAAACTGAAGTGGTAGTAAAGGGGTACCTGAGTACTGCATAGAAACAAAACACAGTGGAACTTCACAGAACATCAACAGGGACCGATACAGCCATGGGGCGTCTACTTCTATGTGAGCCTGTTAGAATCTCCCAACCCTCTCTGCCCTCCAGTTTTCTCTGCTTAGTCACCACTCACCAGTGTTTCACTTTATCATTTAAGTTTCTCTCAAGGACAATCTGGTTTCCCAAGTCTCCTCTTACGCATAATCTGCCTTTGAGGCAGGCGCCCCTCCATACTTCAATAGGTGGCCAGAAGGGCAGGGCATAGGACATAAGCATGGCCAGTCATGCCCTCTCCTTCAGCAGAAGCTCTATAAGAGGTTTAATGCTCAAAGAACAAGTTATAGGCTGTTATAACACTATCTGTGTTGACATGAGGCCGTTAATCCATCTCTGGTTTTCACTTACAGGGCTGGGGAGGTCTGTTTGGAAGAAAGGAAGAAGAAAGCCAAAGGAAAGGGTGTGGTGAGATTGGGGTGTACTGGCAAGGAGGTTTGGTAGAGGCAACAAGAGGCCCAGTAGAGTAGACAACCAGAGTTACTGTCAAGGGCCTGGGATCAGAACCAAGAAGGAGGGTGCAGTGTCAAGTCACACAAGTAAGGCAGGCTGGATAAACAGAAGAACCTCATGAAGGTCGGAGACCAACAGGGTTAGGAGCAACATGGAACCAGGTATAAATACAGGTCAAGGAACTGGTTCAGAACTAAGTAGAGACTGGCACAAGTGTGCTGAATCTTACAAGGAATTTGGATTGTCTTGCCATGGTGAATATGCCATTTTAAGATGGCTGTTAGGAGCAGGTCACCCTTTCACTCCAACAGTCACTGTATACAAGCCTCTAATGTAGGAAAAGTACCCTCCTGTCAAATGTATGAAACTCCAGACACTTGTGGTACCAAGAGCATCTCTAGTGGCTCTACTCTTTACTTTGATTTCGTCTTTCAGGTCTCCACAGCCCCCATCTCCCTTGGAACTTCACATAATTCCCTGGGCTCACAACAGAAGAGCACTTGAAAGACCCTGCCGTGGACTTTACTCAGTCTGTTGTTCCTCGCTGACCACCAATCTGTATCCAAGATCAACTTTATGCACCCACTTGCTCCCCTTGAGGTGAGTTCCTTTTCTGTCCAGTATTTATACTTCCCTTCAGGATATAAAGTTGCCATTATCCCATTATTTCTCACTTCCTAGGATCCTGGCCCAGAGATCAGCCATCAGACCTAATGGCTGTAGTCGTTGTCTTTCCTAAGAGGTGCCAGTAGGTAAATAGCACCCAAGATGACCCCCACCTACCCACCCAACATTGTGCCTTCCCATCTGCCCAACACTCCATGGTCAGCCTGGCCTCTCCCCAGCTCCATTCTTGCATTTTACACAACATCTGGACTCCCTTCAACTCCTCTTTGACTTGTTAATTTGACTAGAATATTTACCTAGGACCTACTCTGTGAGAGACACTACCTAGGCGCTTTGATAGCATTTTTCTTTAGTTTCTAAGAGTTTATACTCAGTGAGAAGATAAAACCTCTAAATCAACAATTAAAATATAATGTAATATATGTCCTTAGATAATGGTGCAAGAGAATGCAGTGAGAATAAGGAAGAATAGAATTTATCCCAGGCTGGGGGGAATCATGGAAGGCTTCCAGAAGAAGGAGACACAAACAGAATTTGAAGAATCATACTACCTGAAGAGGATTGAGGAGGAAGAAGATGAAGAGACAGAGCATCCCAGGCAGAAGAACACTATGCTCAAAGTAGGAGACTCGAAATGGACTGTCGTTTGAAGAACTACACAATTTTTCAGCTGTATGGCACTTTTTTTCCCATGAATTTATACTCTGAGAGGTAGTGTTTTACAAAAAGGTAAGAGCAGGATCTTGAGGGGTAACTACCCATGCTAAAGAGTTTGTGGGAGCTATCTATTGATTTTAAGTAGACGAGAGATACAATTGAATCCAATGTTGACAGGTACAAAACTATCGTTTTGTCTCCCTCTGAATGCCACACTGAAAGACCACCCTTCTGCCCACCCATACCTGCTGTGGGACCTCTGGAAAGAAGTACCCATTCACGGGCCAAAGAAGGCAGGAGGCTGGAAGGACTTGATTACAGCAGGGGAAAGAGCAGTTTGACCTCCCAAATGACTTTGCAGCCTCTACTTTGCTGAGCACAGCAAAGAAAAATAAATCATCCTTCAAATGGCAAGGGCCAGGGCTTGCGGCAGGACTGTCTAATTACGTGTAAGATTACATTGCAGGTCTGGTTACAGGAGGCCAACAGGAATCAAATCCAACAGCATCAGACCAGAATAAGCAAGACCTTGCTCAGAATGAAAACAGAGAAATATGAAGTACTGCCACCATCACTTCTTTCATTCGTGTCCCTGTGAAGAGACCACCAAACACGCTTTGTGTGCGCAATAAAGCTTTTTCATCACCTGGGTGGAGGCGGGCTGAGTCCGAAAAGAGAGTCAGCAAAGGGAGATAAAGGTGGGGCCATTTTATAGGATTTGGGTAGATAAAGGAAAATTACAGTCAAAGGGGATTTGTTCTCTGGTGGGCAGGAGTGGGGCTCGCAAGGTGCTCAGTGGGGGAGGGTTTTGAGCCAGGATGAGCCAGGAAAACGACTTTCACAAGGTAATGTCATCACTTAAGGCAAGAACCGGCCATTTTCACTTATTTCATGGTAGAATGTCATCAGTTAAGGCAGGGGCAGGGCATTTTCACTTCTTTTGTGGTGGAATGCATCAGTTAAGGCAGGAGCAGGGCATTTCCACTTTTGTGATTCTTCAGTTACTTCGGGCCATCTGGGCGTATATGTGCAAGTCACAGGGGATGGCTTGGCTTGGGCTCAGAGGCCTGACACCTTCCTCACCTCCCAGGTACCAATTTGAATAGCCAGATAAAGGGATTTCAAAAAGGCGAGAAAATTATCTCCTAAGATTTTATACTCAGTTTCATTTCTGATGCAGATCTCTGATTACTGACAGATAAGTTATGAAAGAATCAAGAAAGTAGGAGATGACCATAAACTAACAGCTTATTTGTTATTAAACATTACTGAAAAGTAATTGGCTACCATATGTAAAACATTGCACTGTCTACAGGATACACAAAAGTTATTAAGATATAACCCTTTCTCAATGAGCTTACAGCCTTGTGGGGAAGAACAACCCAACAACTCAGAACAAATATTTCTGTGTTAGGGGTTTTTACTCTTGTTGATAGAGTTAGTTTCAGTGTACATGGAGAGCACTCAGAATGTTGTCACAGAAGACTTATTGGTTTGAACTGAGTCTTTAAAATAGTTTATCACATGATGAAAAGAGGAGAGGAAAGTGCTTACTCAAGAGCAGAGACATGAGAAAATATAAGTCATTTTAATGAATAACGAGGACTACATTTCCTTGATTCTGAAAGTTCATTCATTGCCAGTCATATCACTAATTACACTCTCTCAAGGGGGAATATAAAAGAAAGACATTACACTAAATAAATACATCTTAAAATTATCTACTCATAATAGCATACACTTGTCCCCACCCATACAGACCATTTTCTTCTTTTGTGTCACAAAGTGTTCTATGTTCAACCCAAAGATTCTTCTGAATCATTTTTAGACATTAGAAGTTATGCATAGTATAAGAATGACTCATGACTTTTTGTAACATATGCTCAACATCTTGACCTCATTTGTACCTTTAGGATTGACAGTATACTTTTTAGAAGTATCTTAAAATACCAGAGTTGCATTTTGCATTGCTTTTTTTTTTTTTTTTTTAAGACAGTCTTGCTCTGTCACCCAGGCTGGAGTGCAGTGGCACAATCTTGGCCCACCGTGACCTCCACCTCCCAGGTTCAAGTGATTCTCCTGCCTCAGCCTCCCAAGTAGCTGGGATTACAGGCACTGGCCACCATGTCAGACTAATTTTTGTATTTTAAGTAAAGATAGGTTATACCATGTTGGTCATGCTGGTCTCGAACTCCTGACATCAGGTGATCCACCCACCCCAGCCTCCCAAAGTGCTGGGATTACAGATGTGAGCCACCATGCCAGGCCTGCATTGCCCATTTCATAGTACTCATAAATTTCCTCCCCTTAATTGGTTTATGCAATACTAGAAATTAACCTTCTCTTAGTTTTATTATATCTCTTGATGATTCATCCATTTTGTCTGAGTCAAAAAAAAAAAAATAGAAAGCGTAAATACTACCATAACTATTAAAGAAATTGAGTCACTGTTTTTAAATCTTCTTGCTGCTATGAAAGCTCCAGGCTTAAAGGGATGATTTTAATAAGTTCTACCAAACTCTCAAGGAATAAGTACAATTTTATACAAATTCCTTAAGAGAACAGATGGAGGGATAGTCTCAAACTAGGTTTATAAGATTAGTGCACTTTCTATGCCAAATCCAGACATGGATGACATGAAAAATAAAAATTACAGACCATTGCCACTCTTGGACAGAGATTCAAATGTTCTAAACTCAATGTTTTCAAGTTGGGTCTACCAATGAATAAAAAACATAATACAATTTGATAATGTTTCATTTATCTCAGGAATGAAAGTTTGGCTTGGTATCTAAAACCCATCGACATAATTAATTCATTTTATTAATAATAAAGAGAAGTTATGAACCCCAATAATGTTTTTAATATTCAATAAAATAGAATATTTTTATAATTTAAAATTATTATAGAACTAGGAGTAGAGGAAAACTTTTTTAATCTGATTAAAGTTACCTATCAGAAATCTATAGTAAAGTATACTTAAAGGTAAAATGTTAGAAACAACTTACTAGGAGAAAAGAACAAAACAATAATTCCCTGTTCAATATTGGTCCTAACCAACGCAATAAGTCAAGAAAAGAAATAAAAAAGATAAGAAAAGGAAAACTCATAGTGTATTTGGTAATTTTCAATTGTCAAAAACTGAAAAAATATGCAAATTATTATAAGAGAGTAAGGTGATTGATATAACATCAATATACAAAAGTGAATTATGAATTAAGATTGAGGAAGCACTTGAAATAAGTAAACTTTTAAAAGACAGCATCTATTCAAACATAAAATGCATAAGTATAATATGTTGGGGGAGTTATGTGTACATAAATACAAGACCTCTAGGGAGAAAATTTTAAAACAATTCAGAAAAATATTAAAAACTAATAAATGTAAATGTAAATGTTTACTATGTTCATGGATAGGAAGAGTCAATATCATAAAGATATCATAGTATCAATTGTTTCAACCAAAATTCCAACAAGAAGCTTTTTATGAAGTTTAAAGAGATTTGTACCTAGATTATATAAATGTTTATCATATCAGATGGCTTGTAAAGCTGTATATAGCATTAACACACTGAAGTAATACAGCAAGGATAGACTGACTGATATGACAGAAGAGAGAACCCAGATACCATCCTGAATACATTGCAACTTGGCTTACACTGTGGTTTGAATGCTTTCCCTAGAAGTTCATGTGTTGGAAACTTAATCCCCAATGTAACAGTGTTGGGAGGTGGGACCTATTAAGAAATGATAGGGTCATGATGGCAGAGCCCTCGTGAATTAATTAATATTTTTATCACAGGAGCAGATTAGTTATAACAAGAGTGGGTTGCTGTAAAGTGAGTTTGGTTGCTGGTGCCTTTCTCTCTTGTCTCATATGGCCACTTGCTTTTCCACCATGTTATAACACAGCAAAAAGGCCCTCACCAGATGCAGTCCTTCAGCCTTGGACATTCCAGCCTTCAGAACTATAGAAAATTGATCTCTGTTTTTTATAAACTACCTAGTCTATGATATTCTATTATAGCAGCCAAAAATGGACTAAGACTAGAAACTGGTACCAGGAATGGGTTTGTTGCTATAACAAATAGCTGAAAATGTGGAAGCAGCTTTGGAAGTGGGTAATGGGTAGCGGATGGAATAATTTGGAAGGGCAGGCTAGAAATAGCCTGTATTGCCATGAACTAATGAACACTAAGGGCAATTCTGGTGAAGACTCAGAAAAAATCTGTAGGGAAAACTTGAATTTTTTGAGAGATTACTTAAATGGTCATAACCAGAATACTGATAAAAGTATGGATAGTAAAGGCCATTTTGATGAGGTCTCAGATGGAAATAAGAAACAAGGTATTAGAAATTATTAAACTTTTGTGGCAAGAGATGTTCATAAGAAAGTTCAGGATGGCATTGTTTATAATTTTAAAATACTAGAAATAGTATAAATGTTTGTCACAGGAAATGGATGGAGTAGGAATTGATAATATAAAACACTGTGTAGCAGTGAAAATGAATGAACTATGGCTTCCTGTATCCATGTAGATAAATCTCAAAAACATAATACTCAATGGGAGAAACAAGTTTCAAGATAACATACAAACTATATATATAATTATATCTTAATATCTAATTAAGATATCTTATTAAGATGTAATGAAAAGCAACATAATGATAAACACAAATTCTGGGTAATTGAATACGGTTACCTTTGGGAGAAAAGAGAAGAATACAGTAGAGGAGAAGCACACTGGGGGCTTCAAAAGAATTTCTGTTTCTAAAAGTAGGGAGCGATCACATGAGGATTTATTTTTCTTTATACCTGATATATACATAATACAGTCATTTCTATGAATGAAATATGTCTCAATAAAAAGTACTTTTTTGTATGAGCACCATACAAAATCTGAATATAGGTCTATATTAAAAAAAAAACCACTTCTAATTCTATCCATAGGTAACTATTGCTAGCATTTTTAATATTCTTTTACTCTTTATTTTATGTACCAGTACATTGAAAATTTATTTAAAACACACCTAAAAAGGTTGACTAGAGGCCTTTGTTAAATAGGAATCTAGCACTTGCGTGACACCCAAATCCATCAGTGTAGATCATAACATTATGATGGGGATACCTTCTGAGAAATGCATCCTTAGGTGATTTCATCATTGTGCAAATATTAGTGCATTTACACAAACCTATAAAGTACAGCCTACTACACATCTAGGCTATGTGGCATGGCCTATTGCTCCTAGGCTGCAAACCTGTACAGCATGTTACTAGTCTGAATATTGTAGGCAGTTGTAGCACCATGGTAAGTGTTTGTGTGTCCAAACATATCTAAACATATCTAATGTGTTGCACTGTGATGGCTACCACATCACTAGGCAATAGGAATTTTTCAGTGCCATTGTGATCTTATAGGACCACCTTTGTATATGTGGTCTGTTGTTGCCCATAACATTGTTTGTGACTAATTGATTTTGAGGTCACATTCACACACACACATACACACACACACACACATTCATATATGTACACATATATTAAAAGGCCACTTTATCACAACTTACTCCCCTAACTGGCCACTGGCAAACTTATCTTAACAATAACTACAAAATGCATCCCAGAAATGTTAGAGTGTGAAAAATATATATCTTGAAATCTAAAAAACATTTTAGCTTAGTATAGCTGAAGCAGAGAGTATAAATGGAGGGAGAAAGGAGTAGGAAACAACTAGACATGAACTTGGAAAACAAAATTGACACCAGATTACAAAGGGCTTTATATGAAAAGCTAAGGTACCGCTAGTGTATATACACTACAGTGGCCAAACATTTTTGATTTCACAGTTTTTCTCATAAAGAGAATAGAAATGAGTATATTCAAATCTTATGTGCATATTTAAATGTTTATAAATTACATTCATGTATTTCTCTACCCATAGATGAAATATGAGAAGTAATGTTTTCTTCCTATACACCAAAGAATTGCCTTGAGCACCTCCTGAGAAACACACACCCCTCTGTAGAGCCCTCTGCTCTAAATAAGATCTACGGAAGGATTCTCAGCAGGGGCAACGTGCTCAGAGTCGCCATCTGCTCAGTATGGATTCAGTGAGGGCATGAATGTGTAAATTCTTCAATAACACATGAACATCCAAGGCATAGACCCTGGCAGCACTGTTAAAGATAGGTTGAAGAGGGAAAGATGAAAGAAGGTTTGCAGGTGTCTAGTTGCTCAGGATAAAGGGTTTGGATAAAACCGCATTCTTGCCTCCAACAACAGGGAGTGATGGAGTAGAAGGGACAGTTTTGAGACTTATTTCCTAAGTAAATTTGAAAGATCTGACAATTAGATTAGATGCAACAGCTAAGAAAGAGGCAGTTGTTAAGGATGATCATAATGTGATAGATCATGACACTCCTACCTGAAACACAGAACACAGGAAGAGAAGCAGGACTGCAAAGGCACGGGGGAAGGTTGGTTTCAACCTGTGAACTCTACGGGTCTACAGGATGTCTAGCGTGTGGGCTACAGCACAAGAAAGAGAAGCAGGATAGAGGATTCTTGGCTGCAGCTACATCTTACAAGGCAAGCCAGGTCACGCATCCTTAGACACAACTGAATACACGTTTGTCTGTAGAACTAAAACAAACGTTTTACAAAATGTTTGTTCATTCTTTATGGAATACACTCTAATATTTTTACTCTACTATTTTTAATGCCAATAGCAATCCATAAAATTGATTTCATGCCCACAGAGTTTGGAAAACACTAGGCTAGAATAATTGATTTAAATAGAACACTTCACTTTAATCACTCAAGCATCATGCCGTGAAAAGATATTGGATGGAATCTAATGGGCTTCAGTTTGAATTGCAGAATTACCATTTACTAACTGGGTAACCTCAGGCAAAGCTGAGTCTCATTGTCCTCACTGGTAAAAACTGAAATGATAGTATTTTTCTTGTAGACTTGTGGTGATGATTAAATACAAGAGCATAAACATGTTACCTGACACATGGCTCTCTCTGAGTTTCTGTTAGCCCCTCCTTATTGCTTCTCCAGCATTGATACACAACAGAAACTAGTAAAGTATTTCTCTCAAGAAACCCACTAATTTCCTGACAATGAATATCAAAGCTTAACCAGTCAACTCCAAAATCAGAAAAAGAATTAAGACTAAGGTGACCTTGTTTTACCCAGAGATTTAAGGGTGATTTATGCTGATATATGGATGCCTTGAAATCTTGCATAATCTGGGTATCCTGTGACCCAGTAAGGTAACTTTTGGCCAAAGGAAATTGCCCTGTATTGTGAAATACTTGAGACACATTGTTATATTCAAGTCAAGGCTCAATGAAAAGTCAGCGTGGCCCCAGAGGGCAGAATTGAGAAAGGATTCTTGTTGTTGATGGATGTTTTGAAAACACGATAATTAAACACATAATTCAAAAAATAAAAGTCTGATATCTCCAAAACCTGAACAAGGCTTAAAAAATATATATTCCATGGAAATCAAAAATAAATGTTAAAGGTAAGCAAAGAAGGAATTTCTTTGTTAATAAAATGAGTTTCGGGGTCAAACAGACCTCCTCAAGCCCCTACTACGGGATTCAGTAATGATATAACTTTGAACAAGTACTTAACCTATGTGCCTTTGTTTTCTCACCTGAGAACAGTGATACACAATAATCTGGCTTTACAGTATGTGAAACTCTTAGCACAGTGCTGGACATATAGTTCAGTAATAGAGTGTGATGAATGGTAGTTTCAAACAAAAAGGAAACAGCAGATGGGGTTAAATATGTTAGAAATCTATTTCTAACTAATGTACTAATAGAATTTTGCACAGTCTAATAACTAGAGAAAAGTCCTTTGTGTCTATACCGGAAAAGGTAATCTTATTAGCCATGTTCATTGGATCTTTGCAATTGCAGGTATCTATTTTTTAGAAACCATGATCGCATTCAGGTTTCAGAGAAGAAGCTTTGCAGTTTAGCCTACTACCTAAAGCCCCCATACCTAAGGGCACTCAGACATTTGGAATAGAGAATAAAACGTTCTTCACAACCTTGTGAAAGTCATCTTTGAAATCTTTGGAAACAATACAACCAACCGCTATGTTTAGCTTTCTAACATGTACAGTGTTTTATTTTCCTGCATTCAAAAATTCGCAATCAAATAATGAGATACAATAGGTTAGGACTATGACATTTTCTTTCCATTCTTTCTGATTACAGGGAATTTTAAAAAACAACAGGTAACACCAAATCTGGACTTTCCTGCCTCCATGAAAGCTTTTATTCACGCTGTGACTTAGATTTGAAGTGCCCTTTCCCGTTTTCTTCCCCAAAGTGAATACTCATTCATTCCTCAAGACTCAGCTCAAATATCATCTTTTTTTGTCATGGTTTTCCCAACTTGACCCTAACCTACCTACTGCTGACAGAATTAAACATTCCTTTCCTCTGCTACCATATCTCTTTCTTTCCATGTGACTAAAATATAACAATCAACCATGAAAATAAATAAGTAGTATTTAGTCTTAAAGATATGTTATATTAGTGGTCCATGTCAGGCCTCTGAGCCCAAGCCAAGCCCTCTCATCCCCTGTGACTTGCACGTATACTCCCAGATGGCCTGAAGTAACCAAAGAATCAAAAAAGAAGTGAAAATGCCCTGCCCCTGCCTTAACTGATGACATTCCACCACAAAAGAAGTGAAAATGGCTGGTCCTTGCCTTAAGTGATGACATTACCTTGTGAAAGTGCTTTTCCTGGCTCATCCTGGCTCAAAAAGCTCCCCCACTGAGCACCTTGTGACCCCTACTCCTGCCCCCCAGAGAACAACCCCCCTTTGACTGTAATTTTCCTTTATCTACCCAAATCCTATAAAATGGCCCCACCCTTATCTCCCTTTGCTGACTCTCTTTTCGGACTCAGCCCACCTCCACCCAGGTGATTAAAAAGCTTTATCGCTCACACAAAGCCTGTTTGGTAGTCTCTTCACACGGACGCACATGACAGTCCATAAATTAGTTCAGGTTAAACTGTGATACCAACTAGACCCCCAAAAGTGCAATACCGCTAACAAATTAGAAGTTTATTTCTCTCTTATTTCACAGTCTAGAGTGGGTATTCCAGGTCAGTGGGCAGCTCTCCTCCATGTGGTCAGTCAAGGACTCAGAAGGAAGAACACATTGTCAAACTAAATAATGAAAGAGAAAGGTACTCCAAAAAAAAAAAAAAATATTTATTGATTCAGGAGTATGGCATTGCAACAGAAATACGCATGCCATAGTAAAGTATGTGCATATTCATGGAGGTAAAAAAAAGGCTAAGGTTTCTAAAGGAAAAATGAGGATTACACATCATTATCTTTGGCTACAAAGATCAATAACAAGACTCATGCCAGTCCAAGTCTGGACAGACAGTTGTTGGGCAGATGTCCTTGCAGAAGTATTTTTTATGTAAGGCTGTGATGACCTTTTTGTAAAGTTGTAGTTTCTGTAGAATCTTTGAGATAGTTTTGTTGTTAAGCATACAAGCGTAAGAACTCTACAGCCTTTTCTGGCTCTATTTGTCAGGGATTTTTTATAACACTGGTGACTCAGTTTTGATTTTGACAACATTCAAGCATGAAGGAGGCACATATGCCATCTTAACACCTTCCTGGTAGGACCCAAGTCACTTCTACTCATACTCCACTAGAAATAACTTATTCTCATGGCCACTCTTAATTCCAAGACGGGGCTGGGAAATGTAGACCCTGACTTGGAAGCCAGGGTCTACATAATCTGTTCCAGTTATGATCTTATTACCAGAGGAGAGAACACATTTTGGTGGAAAGCTTACAGCTGCTGCCACACTCCCATGAGGGCAGTGACTTTGCCTTCCTCCTCCTCCACATATCCCCGGTGTCCAATAGAGTGCTCAGTAATTTCAACCCTCTTACCACCCCCAAGACCACCCTCAATGCACTCACAGTGCCAACCCCAATGATGTATACTCCTCTTTCTGATTAATTCTGTCCCTTAAAACTTACTATTACCCAACACATTATATATTTCACTTATTTGATTTGTTAAATTTCTATCTCCCCCACTAGGATGTAAGTTTCATGAAGGTAAGAAATTCTATTTGTTTGTGCCCCTATCTTGTCTTTAGCACCTAGAAGAATGTCTGGCACATTAGAGTTACTGAATAGATAATTGTCAAATGAACAACTAAACATAGCAACCTTTTCTTTTGAAGGCTGACCTGTGTACATCTTCTTGTACTAACCCCCCTGGTTGCTTCTAAAAACAAAACAGTAAAAGCCTTTAGTGTTATCAGTGCCCCCAATTGATTTTAATTAACTTCTTAGTCTAAATCTGGTGAGCAAATTTGCAAGATTTTTTTAGGGGACCAGATATCTTAACTCAGAACTGTGTATTCAAATCTGGGTATTGATTTAGCAACCTTAGATAATAAATCTATTTACAAAGATGATAATCGATGGGATGGAACTTTTAAAAATATAAAGCCACACACAAAGGACAAAAGAAGTGCTTAAAACCAGTTCTTGTGTTTGTATAGAAAACATACTTTACTCTCAAAGCCCAATGATAATCTGAGTTATAGGCAGCTGCTTCTGAGCTTTGGCAAAGAATCTGCGACAGAATGCAGCTTGACTGTCTCAACAGTCCCAAGATGGGCCAGGGAAATGGTCTGGATGACGTGTCCAGCTGAGATCACACAGGGCCTGTGTCCATGAGAGACTGCAGCTGCTAACATGCAAGTCGCTGAAGGATAAGAGAAGTGCTGCTGGCCAGTCGGTCCACAGCACAAAGGGGCTTTCTAAACTGCCTCAGGGAAAGTCATTGCTATAGATTGACTCTGTCTCCCTAAATTCCTATGTTGAAATCTAATCCTCAGTGGGATGGTATTTGGAGATGGGGCTTTTGAGAGGTGATTAGGTCATAAGGGTGGAGCCCTCATGAATGTTATTAGTGCCCTTATGAGAAAAGACTTGAGAGCTAGCTTATGCCTTCTGCCACATGAGGACATGGTGAGAAGTCAGCCATCTGCAAACCAGGGATTGGGCCCTCACCAGACATTGGACCTGCTGCCACCTTGATCCTGGACTTCTCAGTCTCCAGAACTGTAAGAAATAAATGTTTCTTGCTTAAGCCAGCCAGCCTATAGTAATTAGTTAAAGCAGTCCAAACTGACTAAGACAGTTGTCGTGGGCAGCTGAGAATCAAGGAGCTAAGACCTCACATTTTGCTGTTGGACCATGAGCTAGAGATGGGGTATATAAGCCTTGCCTACCATTGGCAACCACATAGACCCCATGGAAAAGACAAACAGCTCAATGAGGGGTAGGACAGATGTAAACTAGCATTTATTAAGCACCTACTGCATATTGAATACCATACAGGATGATTTACATACCTCATCTCTTTTACTCCTTACAGCAACCTACCTAATTATAATTATTACGATAAACATATTACACTATTATCCAGTTCAAAACACTATTTACTGAAGGCCTACATAGAGCCTTGTACTGTACCTGGGACAGTGGAACATTAATTTCTTTAATTCTTAAAAAGTACTATGGGGTAGATATATTCTCCCTGTTTTATAGATGTAAACCTCCTAAAGCTCAGAGAGGTAAAGAAACTCACCAAGGTTCACCAAAAATAGGAGACAAATGCCAATCTAAAAGTCTAAGCCTATGTTCACTTGACTATACTAAATTACTAAATAATGTAAATAGCTGGTTTCCTTCTAGTTTTAAGTCCCTAAAGCATCAGGCTATCAATGTCTAAGAACAATATTCTTGGGGACAGAGGCCAGGCAGGCAGTGCCAAATAACTTCTTTTTGGCTGTCTGTTGATCCTTAGGGGAACTTTGGCATTAGTTGACTGTACCTATGACAGAGAGATTTGCTAGATACTTCACACCTGAGCATCTACTAAAGCCTCCTGCTTTCAGTTGTGTGGTCTCTGATTACATTCAAAACAAGCTGGCAGGTTAATCATCCTAAGACCAAAGTGCTCCTGTCACTCCACTGCTCAACATGAGAGGGTTCCTGCTTTCATCATTAAGTTCAGGTTCCTAAACCCAAACAATAAGAAGCTGCATAGTGTGACTGCTATAGTGAAACCTAACATGCACTGCACATTTCCCATGTGCCAGGCATTGTCCTAAGCACTTTGGTTGTGTTAAGCCATGTAAACCCTATAATGTAGTGACTATTAATCTCATTCCATTTTCCAGAGCAAAGAACAGAGGCACAGAGCTTTGCAAAGAACTTTCCACAAGCTTTCTTTGTGGACTCACAAGGCACGATGTGTAGCTACTAAAGGAGTATCATGAAGAAAGCTTATGGAAAGTTCTATGCAAAGCTGTTCCTTCTGTGTAGCTACCACCTCTACAAGGCCATGGCTAAGGATTAATTTGGGAGCAGAAGAAGGAGAATGTGTCCAAGTGGGGACCTGCCAGGTACTTACATGTCTGTTCATCACCACATCTGCCCATAATAACTTTCTTAGAGTAAGGACTACTGCTGTACCTCAGCCTGCCAAATTTCATGCTTGTTCCTTTTTTGCCAGCTGTAACCTAGAATGACATAGGAATAGAAATTATGGAAAATGCAGTTTCCATCTTAACCAAGTTGACATAACTCAGTGCATCAAGAAAATGAAGGAAGTGATGAACTGCCATGTGCTCTCTATAAGAGAAGACTTCCAAGCAAAGGGAGCTGCAGGTGCCAAGGCCCAGAGGTGGTGTATTAGTCCATTCTCACACTGCTAATAAAGATATACCTGAGACTTGGTAATTTATAAAGAAAAGAGGTTTAATTGACTCACTGTTCAGCATGTCCAGGAGAGCCTCAGGAACATGAGGCAGAAGAGGAAGCAAACACGCCCGGCTTCACGTGCTGATGGCAAGGAGAAGTGCAGAGCGAAGGGGAGGAGGGGAAGCCCCTTATAAAACCATCAGATCTTGTGAGAATTCACTCATTATCACGAGAACAGCATGGAGGTAACTGCCCCCATTATTCAATTATCTCCCACCAGGTCCCTCACACAACATGTGGGAATTATGGGAACTGAGAATAAGCAAGTCCCTTCTGCCTATGGCTGTGTAAAAATCAAAAGCAAGTTAGTTACTTCCCAGACACAATGAGGGTACAGGCATTGGGTAAATACCCCCATTCCTAATGGGAGAAATTGGCCAAAATGAAAAAGCTATAAGTCCATGCAAGTCTGAAATCTAGTGGGGGCAGTCAAATCTTAAAGCTCCAAAATGATCTCTTTTGTCTCCATGTCTCATATCCAGGTCACGCTGATGCAAGAGGTAGGTTCCCATGGTTCTTGGGCAGTTCCACCCCTGGGACCTTGCAGGGTACAGCCTCCCTCCTGACTGCTTCCATGGGCTGGCATTGAGTGTCTGTGGCTATTCCAGATGCATGGTGCAAGCTGGTGGTGGATCTACCATTCTGGTGTCTGGAGGACACTGGCCCTCTTCTCACAACTTCACTAGGCAGTGCCCCAGTAGGGACTCTGTGTGGGGGCTCCAACCCCACATTTCCCTTCTGTACTGCCCTAGCAGGGGTTCTCCATCAGTGCTCTGCCCCTGCAACAAACTTCTGCCTGGACATCCAGGTGTTTCCATGCATCCTCTGAAATCTAGGCAGACATTCTCAAACCTCAATTCTTGACTTCTGTGTACCCACAGGCCCAACACCATATGTAACCAACCAAGACCTGGGGCTTGCACCCTCCAAAGCAATGGCCTGAGCTGTACCTTGGCCCCTTTTAGCCAGAGCTGGAGCTGAAGCAGCTGGGATGCAAGGCACTATGTTCTGAGGCTGCATAGAGGAGTGGGGGCCCTGGGCCCAGGCCATTAAACCATTTTTCCGTCCTAGGCCTTTGGACCTCTAATGGGAGGGGCTGCTGTGAAGGTCACTGACATGCCCTGGAGACATTTTCCCCATTGTCTTGGTGATTAACATTTGGCTCCTCGTTTCTTATGCAAATTTCTGCAGCAGGCTTGAATTTCTCCACAGAAAATAGATTTTTCTTTTCTATTACATCATCAGTCTGCAAATTTTTATGCTCTGCTTCTTCTTGAACCTTTTACCTCTTAGAAATTTCTTCTGCCAGATACCCTAAATCATCTCTCATGTTCAAAGTTCCATAGATCCCTGGGGCAGGGGCAAAATGCCACCAGCCGCTCTGCACAGCAAGAGTGAACTTTGCTCCAGTTCCCCACAAATTCCTCACCTCCACCTGAGATCACCTCAGCCTGGACTTCACTGTCCATATCACTATCGGCATTTTGATCAAAGCTATTCAACAAGTCTCTAGGAAGTTCCAAACTTTCCCATGTCTTCCTGTCTTCTGAGCCCTCCAAGTCTCTAGGAAGTTCCAAACTTTCCCATATTTTCCTGTCTTCCTCTGCCTGTTACCCAATTCCAAAGTCACTTCCACATTTTTAGGTATCTTTACAGCAGCGCCCCACTCTCTGCAGAACCAATTTACTATATTAATCTGTTCTCACACTACTAATAAAGACCTACCCAAGACTGGGTAATTTACAAAGGAAAGAGTTTTAATTGACTCACAGTTCAGCATGACTGGGAAGGCCTCAGGAAACTTACAATCATGGCAGAAGGGGAAGCAAATACTCCTGCTTCACATGGTGGCAGCAAGGAGAAGTGCAGGGCAAAGCGGGGTTAAGGAAGCCCCTTATAAAACCACCGGATCTCATGAGAACTCACTATCACAAGAATAGCATGGGGGTAACCACTCCCATGATTCAATTATCTCCTACTGGGTCCCTCCCATGACACGTGGGGATTATGGGAACTACAATTCAAGATGAGATTTGGGTGGGGACACAGCCAAACCATATCATATGGGATTGCACTTGGCATGATAAAAGTAATGGGACACTACTCAGGCTATTTAACTTTCATGGTTTGGCAGGAAGCATTTCATTATTTACAGAATGCTTTAATGTACCTGTAAGCAATACTAGGATACCTGTTGTTGAAAACTACAGCCTAGAATATAACATAGTGAGTACTCAGTGAATGATTGCTGAATGAATGAAAAAATATCATAGTGGTCCTATTTTTGGTTTTGTTTTTCTCCTGCTCAATATTCAACTGCTTTTCCTATTTGTGGGTAATTCTCTGTAGTGTGGAATATTAGTGCCTTTTTAACAGGATAAAAAGATCACTGAGGAATTACTAGGCACTGGCCTTAATTAAACACTAAATCCTAGGACCCAGAACCTACTGCAGTCCAGCAGGCAAAGTAAGGGTTTATAGAGCTCAAATAATAAATGAAATTTTAATTCGACTTTCATTGTAAGCTCAGCAGAAACATCAACTCCATCCTGGAATTTCTGAATATAGTGCTGGAAACATATTATCAGGCACTCACATTGGCTTCCACACACTGGCTTCCTAATCTGTGACGAAAGACCCAAGCAGGAAATGCCAAGGAAGTCCCCTGCAGTCCCCCTTCCCCAGCAAAATGTATGCAAAAAGCCCTTTCACATCCCTGGAGGCAGAAATTACTGAGAATACTATCTTCATCAAAGAATGGCAAAATGCAGAAATAGTGATTCCCACCACATCCTCCCTACCTGCCACATTGCACAACTCTGGGGTGCCATTTATATATGGAATATAATGTGATTGACTCTGTTGGAGCTATTTGGTGCAGTAACCCCACAGAGGCCATTTAATCATCTAGTATATTAGTTAGCATTCTCTGAAGAAACAGAACCAATAGGATGTATATAGACACATAAGAGGAGATTTATTATTGAAATTGCCTCACACAATTATGGAAGCCAAGAAGTTCTACGATATGCTGTCTGAAAGCTGAAGAACCGGGAATGCTAATGGTGTAATTCAGTCTAAGTCCGAAGTCCTGAAAACCAGGAGAGCTGATGTTCTAATTCTCAGTCTGAAGCCAAAGGCACAAGAACCAGGACTACTGATATCTGTGGGCAGGAGAAGATGGATGCACCAACCCAAGCAAAGAGAGAAAATTCACCCTTCCTCTGCCTTTTTGTTCAATTTTGCCCAGCTACAGATTAGATGACACCTACCCTCACTGGTGAGGGTGGATCTTCTTTACTCAGTCTACCTATTCAGATGCTAATCTCTTCCAGGAACACCTTCACAGATACACCCAGAAATAATGTTTACACCAGATATCTGGGCATCCTTTCACCCAGTCAAGGTGACACATGAAATCACCCATCATATCTAGTTTGGCTGATATAGTAGATAAAAGACATTTGGAATGATGCTACACTGCTAAAATCGTCAGCAACACCTAGAGTAAGAGGTAAAACATTGTAGATGATCAGAATCACTGGTTCTCTGGAAGAAAGCAAAACCTTCTCCTTATCAGAATGTGGAGAATCTGTGATTTTCCCACCTTCACTCTACATTTGGGAAAAATCAAGACAGAGAGGAAAGTGACTCATCCAGGTTCACAAAACCATCAAGAAGCAGAGATGGGTCTAAAGTCCCTTCCCTGCAGTGAAAGCAACTAGAGTTCAGCGAGTTCACACTAAGGTAGAAGATGCAAGTTTTGTAGACTTTAAGCCATGGCTAGAAGAGAATATGCTTCCTGGGAAAGACAAAAGAGAGACACAAAGGAAAAATTAAAAATTGACTGTTGGCCATAAGTGATACTTGGGATGCAATTTCTTCCCAACTCTGACATCATTTGGGAGCTTATTTTCAACTAAATGTTGTTTTTAGAATCAGTTGGGGCTAGTACCAAGGGAACACAATTGACAGATGCCTTTTCCTCATTAGTTTCCAAAAAAGCAGGTGGCTGCAGCCAATTCCCCAGGTGCCCAAGTTTGCATTCTAAAGTTATCTGGGTTTGCGAACAGCCCCAATCTCAAAGACTCATCATCTACATAGGGAGATGATTCAATCCACTGACACTGGCCATAACCATTTAACAGCCTTTTATGATGTGGTCCAACTGTACATCAGGGACTTGGCCAATATGTAAAGGAATTTTTTTTTAGGATTAGCCCCCCTTGCTTCTGAATAAATAGAACATTGGAAATATTCCCTTAACCACCTGGGCCCTGAGATACAATTTTATGATGTACTTTATAAAATACAAGTCTTAGAAATAACACACCACATTTGCAACTAAGGATCTATTCAGATCCCCTGGCAAATGCACTCTGAAGGTTGAAAGGATAATTAAGGAAAAGGAAGAGTTTGCAGGGGGCTTTCAGAGGTTACACCTGAATGGAAAGAAAAACTTAGCTAGTATTTCCATGAAGTTTTGATGAGACTGAAAAAATTCTAAGAGCATGTTCTAAAGCCAGTGGACTCTAGCTGTTTCCTGCTTTGCCAGGGAAGTGAAGTTGGGAACCAATGTTAGCATCAACAGTTACAATCACCCTAGAAAGAAAACTGCTTACTGTATTAGTCCATTCTCACACTGCTGCTAAAGATATATTCAAGACCGGGTAATTTATAATGAAAAAGAGGTTTAATACAGTCACAGTTTCACGTGTTTGGGGAAGCCTCACAATCTTGGTGGAAGGTGAAAGGCACATCTTACATGGCAGCAGGCAAGAGGAAATGAGAGCCAAGTAAAAGGAGTTTCCTCTTATAAAACCATCGGATCTTGTAAGACATATTCACTACCACAAGAACAGTATGAGGGAAGCCGCCCCCATGATTCAATTATCTTCCACCAGGTTCCTCCCACAACACATGGGAATTATGGGAGCTACAATTCAAGATGGGTGGGGACACAGCCAAACCATATCACTTACTTTGCAATAAATTGCCTTTTGATTGTAGCTACGTTAGGTTGTGGAGAATCCTAGGGAAGCAAATACTAGCTCCGAAACAGAATGTGTCTTCACCTTTTCTGGCCTCAACTGCTGCTTTGTTTGCAGCCTGCCTCCTGCCCAGCTCACATCCCACCTTCTACTATGAATATCTGTGTCCATGAGTTACCTGCATAAAGCCAGGTCTCGTGACCGTGTATCTATAAGATGCCACATTAGAGGAACATTGGTCTCACTCTGAAAGCTTTAGGTAATAATGGAGAGTTTCACTGTTGGTTTTGTCAAAAGCACACCACCAGTCACTGAACAGCACCCCATCCGGAAATCCTTTGGAAAAATCACCTTGAAACACTCTCCACTCTCCTCCCAGTTTCATCCTCTTGGAAAATGGATTAAGTCCATCTCCTCCATCCCTCTCTCCCATACCCCCTGCACTCAGGCCTTTCTCCAGTTTGTTGCCAGCTCAGTCTCAAACCACTCATGCCCCCTTACCCGCCCCACTCCAGCAATCCCTGTGGGAAACGTAGGCTGGGTCCCTGCTCTGCTTTTTCTCCCTTGCAAAGCAGCCGTCTTTTTATCCTGCCATCTCTCTGCCTGAGCATAAGCTCCACGAGGCCAGGACTGTGTCTAACTGCTTTCTCCATCCCCTTGCTGTGCAGGCAATTTGTGTATAATGAAAGCACTATGGATGTTTGTGTTGCAACAAAGTCATGAGACAACGGAGACAGGGGTTTCTCTGCTTGCCTCTCTTAAAATTCTGACCACTAGCAGTACCTGCTCCAGTCTCACCCAAAGTATACCAGCTACCAAGTATACTAGCTTCCTACGTTTGCCATAACAAATCACCACAAACTTATGTGGCTTAAAGCAACAGAAATATATTCTCTCACAGTTCCAGAGGCTAGATGTGCTAAATTAGGGTACTGTCAGGGCTTTACTCCCTCCCAAGCCTCTAGGGGAAAATTCTTCCTTGCCTCTCCTGGCTCCCGATGGCCCCAGGTGCACCTTGGCTTGTGACAGTATACCTCCAATCTCTGCCTCCCTCTTCACATGGCCTTCTCTTCTGTGTCTTTCTTCACCTAGTTTTCCTGTCAGGACACCATAGTTAGGGCCCATCCTAATCTAGTATGACCTCATCCTAACCTAAACAACTACATCTGCAAAGACTCTATTTCCAAATTCTGAGTTTCAGGTGGACATGAATTTTGTGGGGACAACCTAATATAATAGGAAACAAAAATAATGTTTTGAGGTGGTCAGATCAAATCATGCTTTCTTGTTCACAATCTACATGAGTGATGCCATATAGTGGAGCTCTTGCCTTGTTGGTCGAGGAGTAGCTAATTGTTTCAACGAATATAAACTTTATCTAGTACATTAAGACAGAAGAAATTTCTTTTTTTTTTTTTTTTTTTTTTTTGAGATGGAGTCTTGCTCTGTCGCCCAGGCTGGAGTGCAGTGGCCTGATCTCAGCTCACTGCAAGCTCAGCCTCCCGGGTTTATGCCATTCTCCTGCCTCAGCCTCTCGAGTAGCTGGCACTACAGGCACCCGCCACCTCGCCCGGTTAGTTTTTTGTATTTTTTTTTTTTTAAGTAGAGACGGGGTTTCACGGTGTTAGCCAGGATGGTCTCGATTTCCTGACCTCGTGATCCGCCCATCTCGTCCTCCCCAAGTGCCGGGATTACAGGCTTGAGCCACCACGCCTGGTCGACAGAAGAAATTTCTATCCCCTGCATCTCTAGGCATTGCTAGAATAGGTTTGCATCCCACGTTTTTCCATCCCAAGTGCCACAGAAGCCACAGCAGCCACAGCTACGTGTCCTGTCTGCTGAGGCAGAAGCAGATTTAGGTTTGGTGCCACCTGACTTGGATCTGATTTCCTGTGGAGGTCCACCTAGAGAAAAAGAACACAAAGTTATAAATACAAAATTAGGTTCAAGAGTGAATATTTATTTAGAATGAGAAAATTAATCACCAAAGGCTATACATTTTTAAAGGCTGGCAAATATAAAATCCCAAATGTTTGTTTTTAACTTTTTCCCATTTTTGGCTGCGTCTTGTTCACCTTTTCACATGACAGCAATTTTATCATATTTTCTACAGAAGGAACAGAAAATTGAACTCTTCTTCCTCTAGTGTGGACTCTGGAAATTTGTTTTCGTTGTGGAACCTTTAGAAAAAGTTTCAGCTCCATAAGTTGTTACTGGGAATGTCATGTAAAATTTCAGGATTATCAAAGTCAGAAAAAAACATCTATACAGTTTCTTTCATAGATGAGCTGTAAGATTTTTAGGGCATTTCAAGTTTTATTGTGTGTGACCAACCTTAAATACTTTTTGAGTCGATGACATTGATTAACTAGCTTGATGCTGATGTCCTTATGCGGTATATAAAGAGTTTTGCTATTTTTCCTTTAAAGAAAAACTGTCTTTCACCAAATCGAGTTGAATGAAATTACTGCTCATTTCAACAGGACACAATAAAAGGGCACAACGAATTCATCAAAATAAAGCTACTGTTGACCTTTTGTGTGTTCTGTTGAGAGCATACATTATCTTATTCTCTGCCATAATTTTTATTTCTTTTTTGTTTTTGTGCTTTTTGTCTAGAAGTGTCTTGCTTCTTGTCATCATCTTTTTACCTCTGTTGTCAATTTCATTCTATTTTCTTTGTTATTGTAATTCTTTTCTTATCTTCATACTTTTGACCAGCAGAGATTTTGTTATTTTTGTGATATAAAAGAGAGTTTTGACATTTAAAGTTTCAGCCAGTATTCTTTTTTTTCGGTTTACACTTTTGGCTTCCACTGAAATAGTTCTGTCTCATAAGACTTGAATTCATGTATAATCAACAATTCTGAAAAAAGATACAAAATTAACCTAAAACTGAGATATAGCAAAAAATTCTAATCATTTTTAAATTATCTCTAGTTTTTTAGCTACATAGTTATACTATTAAATTATTCTTAAACAGTATGCAGGGACTTGATGAGCATGTACAGAAATGTTGCCACTGAAACACCTGTCTCACAAGGCTATATCACTGCATTTGTGACAATTTTAGGTTCCATTTCTTCTGGATCCAAATCACACTTTGTGAGAACCAGATGTGTCAGATACATCATTAAGACAATCCAGATGGTCTAAGATGGGGCTTGACAGTTTGGGATGCATAAGACATGAGACCTCACACTGAGGTACTCGCTATTGGTAATACTGATACAGGTCTGTGCCCTGTGAATACAGGAATGCTCATTAAAAAAAACAAAAAAAAAACAAAAAAAAAACCTCTTATTTCACGCATTTAAGGCAGGGGGCACTTTTAATTGCACATACTGCCTTGTTGAGTATATTTCTTGTGGATAGGAACTTCCATTTTGACTAAGTGCCAAGGAGAACCAAATCCACCACTTAGAATTTTAAACATCTGATCATTTTAGGCATTTTCCACAAACTAGCTACCGATCCCTTTTTGTTTCTCTTCCTGTATTCATGTATTCCTGCTGCCACAGAATAGCAGACATGTTCATATTGGGATCCCGCCTCTGGCTTTGCCAGAGCACAGTGGGTGGTAGAAATGGTTTTGGAAGACTCTTCTACCACAGGATGTCTATCACAACTTAACTATGAATGAAGGAGACAGTGATTCACATCAATAAATCTCATGAAATTCAAACCAAATGCATCCCCAACTCAACTTCGCCTCACCAAATTCCAGCAATGCCCACAGCCTTCCAATGCCAGCAAATACAAGGGGGAAGTGTGACATATTAGAAGTTGGAGTAGAGAGGCAGTGGCCTGAGCTAATTTAAGTAATGCCTTACTTTTGAACATTGTACACACACATTTATATGACTATGCAAAGGCATCACTGGAGCCCTTCTCAGAGCCTTGGAAGACACCTATACAATTGAGAAACCCTAAAGCTTAAGTGTCATTAGTTTCAGGGTAAATTCACCTCTGCTTGGCAGTCATAAACGCTCTTCTTCACTTGGACTGCAGGAGAAAATTAGATCCTCAGGCCACTCCTTTCCTGGCCTAAGGTTTGTCTACAAAATTCTCTTATCTGTTAAATCATTGGGATGTATTATGTATTAGGAGGCAGTAAAATTCTTCATTCTTTCCTGCTCAATACATATTCTGGATTTTTTATAAATGACAGCATGATGTGATTACACCCAATGTGTTTGATCTACACTACTCTGTTACCATGCACTTCCCAACCCTCATCACTTCTAAGGAGATGTGGTCTTATGGACTCTCTGGAATGAAGACCATGCCCTGGAGCATGGAGGTAAGAAGTTTTAAAGCATTTCAAGTCATTTATTGACTCTCCACTAGGTGCCACATGCTGTTGCACATGCTGGAAATAAAAGACTAAACAAGTCCCTGCTCTCAGGAAGCTTACATTTTATTGGTGTCAGGGGTAGGATAAACAATAAACAAGTAAGCAAACAAACGTCAAGTAAACATAAGCAAAATGTGGAAAAAATAGAACATGGAAATTAGAGGGGGTTGTGGGAAGGCAGGTTTGCTACATCACAGAGTGTAATCAGAGAAGGTCTCTCTGAGAAGATGACCTCTCATTTGAAATGAGACATGATTTAAAAGAAGGCAGCCATAAATAAGCAGATACAAGGGTATTTGTGCTACAGAAAACAGCAAGCAAAAAGGCCCTGAGACAGAAATAAGGTTGATACAGTCAAAGAACAGAAAGCAAGCCAGGCAGACCAGGGTAAAGTGAGGAAGAGGGATAGCAAATGACCTCAGGGGCAGGTCCTAGGGAGCCATAACATGGACTGAAATTCATTCTGAGAGTGATGAGGAGCCTCTGGGAGGGTCTTGAACAGGAGAATGACATGGTTGGCTTATGTTTTCAAGGGTCACTATGACTGCTTCACAGAGGCTTGATCACAGAGGAGCGAGAACAGAAATGTAGCCATCAGCTATGTGACTGTTTCAGGGACCCAGTAGATCACGATGGCTTAAACCTACAGAAAGTGATTTTACCGAACTATCCTCACTTAATGATCAGGAGTTGGCTTATGTGCTGCCCACAAAGTGCCCTACCTGTTCAGCCACTGACACTTAAGGTAATGACAGGAGAGACAGAGGAGAAAGCCTAGCCAATGCAGGAATAAGCAATGTGGTGAAATCCAAGGAGACTCCTAGGTGTCTGGCCTGAGCACATGGGTGAATTACAGTGCCCTGTTATTAAATGGGGAGGACCAAGAGACAAGTTGAGGGGCAAAGGAGTCGTAAATCAAGAGTTTTGCTTTGGCCATGATGAACTTGAATGTTTCTCAGACATAAAATGCCAAATAGGTAGTTGATCTTGTAATAAAACATGTTGGTCGGGTGTGGTGGCTCACTCCCGTAACCCCCCACACACGCTACAGGCACAGAGAGGCTGATGAAGGAAGATTGACTGTGCCCAAGAGTTTGAGACCAGCTTGAGCAACATGGCAAGACCCCATCTCTACAGTTATGTTTTGTTTTGTTTTGTTTTTTAAGTGCGGCACAGTGGCGTCAGACTATAGTCCCAGCTACTCAGAAGGCTGAGGTGGGAAGATCACTTGAAACCAGGATTTTGAGGCTGCAGTGAACTGTGACAGCACCACTGCACTCTAGCTTGGGCAACAGAGTGAGACTTTGTCTTTGTCTCTAAAAATAAAAAACAAAATAAAGAATCTGATTTGAAGTTTTGTATTTGACCACTGACAGATTTCAGGCCCTACCCTCCATCTTTTGTGCTTGTCCCACATCTGTACAAGCTGATAGAAAGATTGGGTACTTGGTCTGCAAGACCTAAACACCAATCTGCTGCTCCACTCCTTTCTTTACCTCCAACCCAGGCCTCCTCCTTTAGAGCTAAAGGAACCCTTGAAATTTAAGCTTAGCTATCCATTAAGCTCTAAGTTGAGATTCTACTCCTGTGTTTGGCCTGAATTGTGGGTTCAGGGCTCTGCCTGGGTCACTCTTCCTGAGTTAAGATCTGTGGCCCTGCCCAGCATCCCAGTCCTGAACCAGGTCAGAGTTCACCCCTAATCCCCAACCCAGGGTTAGGGCCCTGGTGACCTGACCCAGGGTCCTTCCTACTTTCAATGATATCCTCCCTAGAGTCAGATCTTATCCCGGAACCCCTGGTCAGTGGTCCAGTGACATATGAACACCACCCTCTTATCTGATTCACATGTGCTGACTCCCATAAGGTCCCTGCTTCTTGAACCCAAAGTAGCAAGAAGTGAAACTTCACCCCTGTTATAGCATTTAGCACTTTGTGTACTCAGTTTTAGATGTGTCTGTCTCTCCTGCTAGGGTGTTCCCTTAGCCATCTTAGGGAAGCACATGCACGCGCGCACGCACACACCCTACAGGCACAGAGCAGGCTGTCAGGAACTGTTTATTGAATAAATACAGAAAGTCCTGGGCACTAGTTGAGAAGATTGGAAAGGCTTGGTGGAATAGTCACAGAAGAATTCATTTTATTTTGACAAAGAGGACATGTGTGGTAAAGGGAAAACTAAGTCATTCCTTTCTTCAAAAGTAAATACATTTTGAAAAGTTTCAGGAATGAAAAAAATTCCTCAGTAGAGTCAAGCTTCCACTTTAAAAAGTCAGGTTTCCTTTCTTCTTAAAGCAAAAACTAAATAGATAAAGAAAAGATTTACATATGAGGCAAGATTTGAACATGAACCTCTTTTGCTTTGGTTCTGGGTGATGAGAACGAGAGACTTTAGAAACAATGCTCAAACCCTGAAATGTTTAGAATTATAGAAACTTTGAGTTTCTTTTCTTGCCTGCAGAATAAAGGAAAAGAAAATAGAGGGTCTCAAGATAGCACATTGACTTACTGAAGGTCCCATTGACTGGGACCTGCATATTGGCCACTGCATTATGTCTCCAAGAAAATCAGAGGGTATGCTATAGCTATTCCAGCATGGGCTTTGGAATTAAAAAGACCTGGGCTTGGATCCCAGCTCTGCTATTTGCTAACTGTGTGACCTTGAGCAACTCCCTGAGCCTTAATTTCCTCCTCCATAAAATAGTTATGATGAGGACATAGAAAATTTTACTAAAAATGCCTAGTACCCAGTGCTTTTTTTTCCCGGCCCCTAGACTATTGATCTTTACCTGAGGGGGTGCAAAGCATTTCTGAGCATTTTGGGTTCAGAAATGTTGATATGGTTTGGCTATTGATATGGCTTGGCTATGTCCCTACCCAAATCTTATCTTGAATTGTAGTTCCCATAATTCCCATGTGTGGTGAGAGGGACCTGGTAGGAGGTAATTGAATCATGGGGGCAGTTTCCCCCATGTGGTTCTCATGATAGTGAGTAAGTTCGCATGAGATCTGATGATCTTACAAGGTGCTTCCCTCTTTGCTCGGCTCTCATGCTTCTTCTTATTCTGCTCTCAGTCTGCCACCATGAGAAGAAGGACGTGTTTGCTTCCCCTTCCACCATGACAGTAATTTTCCTGAGGCCTCCCCAGCCCTGTGGAGCTGTGAGTTAATTAAACCTCCTTCCTTTATAAATTACCCAGTCTTGGGTATGTCCTTATAGCAGCAAGAGAATGGACTAATACAGTAAATTGGTACTGCAGAGAGCAGGGTGCTACTATAAAGATACCCAAAAATGTGGAAGCGACTTTGGAACTGGGTAACAGGCAGAGGTTGGAACCATTTGGAGGGCTCAGGAAAAGACAGAAAAATGTGGGAAAGTTTGGAACTTTCTAGAGATTTTGTGGTCTCAGAAGATAGGAAGATGTGGGAAAGTTTGGAACTTCCTAGAGACTCGTTGAGTGGCTTTGACCAAAACATTGATAGTGATATGGACAAAGAAGTCCAGGTTGAGGTGGTCTCAGATGGAAGTGAGGAACTTGTTGGGAACTGGAGTAAAGGTCACTCTTGCTATGCAAAAAGACTGGTGGCATTTTGCCCCTGCCCTAGAGACTGTGGAACTTTGAACTTGAGAGAGGTCATTTAAGGTATCTGGCAGAAGAAATTTCTAAGTGGCAAAGAGTTCAAGAGGAAGCAGAGCATAAATGTTTGGAAAGTTTGCAGCCTGGTGATGTAATGGGAAAGAAAAACCAATTTTCTGGGAAGAAATTGAAGCTACTGCAGAAATTTGTAAAAGTAATGAGGAGCCAAATGTTAATCACCAGGACAATGGGGAAAGTGTCTCCTGGTCATGTCAGAGAACATGGCCACCCCTCCCATCACAGGCCCAGAGGCCTAAGAGGAAAAAAATTTTCATGAGCTGGGTCCAGGGCCCCCCTCCTGTGTGCAGCCTTAAGATTTGGTGCCCTGCATCCCAGCCATTTCAGCCTTGGCTAAAAGGGGCCAAGGTACAACTCAAACTGTTGCTTCAGAGGATTTAAGCCCCCAGCCTTGGCAGCTTCCACGTAGTGTTGGTCCTGCAGATGCAGAGAAGTCAAGAATTGAGGTTTGGGAACTCCATCTAGATTTCAGAGGATATATGGAAACACCTGGTTGTCTAGACAGAAGTCTGCTGCAGGGGTGGAGCCCTCATGGAGACCTCTGTGAGGGCAGTGCAAAAGGGAAATGTGGGGTCAAAGCCCCCACACACAGTCCCCACTGAGGCACTGCCTAGTGGAGCTGTGAGAAAAGGGCCCCTGTCCTCCAGATCCCAGAATGGTAGATCCTTTGACAGCTTGTACCATGCACCTGGAAAAGCTGCAGACACTCAATGCCAGCCCATGAAAGTAGCCCAGAAGTTGTGCTATACCCTGCAAAGCCACAAAGATAGAGCTGCCCAAGGCCATGGGAGCCCAGTTCTTGCAGCAGCATGACCTGGATGTGAGACATGGAGTCAAAGGAGGTCATTTCAGAGCTTTAAGTTTTGACTGCCTCACTGGATTTTGTACTTGCACAGAGCATGTAGCCCCTTCATTTTGGCCAATTTCTCCCATTTGGAACAGGTGAATTTACCAAATGCCTGTACCTCCATTGTATCTAGGAAGTAACTAACTTACTTTTGATTGTACAGGCTCATAGGCCAAAGGGACTTGCCTTGTCTCAGATGAGACTTTGGACTTGGGCTTTTGGGTTAATGCTAGAATGAGCTAAGACTTTGAGGAACTGTTGGAAGGGCATGATTGTGTTTTGAAATGTGAGGACATGAAATTTAGGAGAGGCTGGGGTGAAATGATATGGTTTGGCTATGTCCCCACCCAAATCTTATCTTGAATTGCAGTTCCCATAATCCTCATGCGTGCCAGGGAACTGATGGGAGGAATTTAATCATGGGGGCAGTTTCCCCCATGCTAGTCCTGTGATTGTGAGTAAGTTCTCACAAGATCTGGTGGGATTATGAAGGACTTCCTCCTTTGCTATCTCCCATTCTTCTCCTTCCTGCCACCATGTGAAGAAGAATGTGTTTGCTTCCCCTTCTGCCAATGATTGTAAGTTTCCTAAGGCCTCTCAAGCCCTGCAGAACTGTGAGTCAATTAAACTGTCTTCCTTTATAAATTACCCAGTCTTGGATATGTCCTTATAGCAGCATAAGAACGGACTAATACATCCATAGAAGATTCTCATTAGACCAAGCACAAAACAATAAAAATGTTTAATTGTTCTCAGCCTTATGGAAAGATGGTTTTCTGGGTTGGAGGATGGGGGAGGAGAATTGAATTATTAGGTTAAAAAAAAAACCAAGAGATTACATCTCCATTCAAAGTTGAAATAGCCACAGAACAGAATCTAATCAAGTTTTGTAAAGGAAAAGCCAAGACAAATTCATGAGATGGGCCCCCTTTGAACAAGATACTCCACTCTGTCATGAGTGTGCAGTGCCAATGTCAAGGTAGTGCCCTGAGTATGGCCAACAATAAGGAACAGACCTGGAACATGTTGGGCCTCTTTGAGGTTCTGCACATTGGCCTCTAGAAGGGAGGTGTAAAGCGCATCTGTGTTCGTTTGATTAATCTTAAACATGACTCTAAGAACTTTCCACCAATGTGGATGCCCAGACAGGAAAGAGAAAACTTGAATAATAAATGAAGATAATAAGTGAAGATTGTGGTTCAAAGCTCACCTTGTGCAAATCTGGTAAAACTACAGGCCTTAAAGTGACAGTTCCCATTATGGAAGGCAGAATTTCCCAAGATTTGTGGGGGGTTTTCTAAATCTGAGTTAGGTGAACATGACATTTTTACATTGAAACTATTTGTAATCTCTTCATTTTTATTGTCAACATGCACTTTCTCTCCTTCTCCCTCCTTCCCTTGAAGAAGGAAAAAAAAAAAAGAGTCTCTCAATGGTTTTTAGGTAACTGGTGGTGGAGAGGCAGCCTAGTCCACTGGAAAGAACATAGATTTGATGGTCAGATAGATCTAGGTTGAACACCTTTCTCCCCTGTAGGTAGGTGATTTTAGATATATTCTTTGTCTTTGCTAATCTTTGCCTTCTGCATCTGTAAAATGGAAAGGCTAATTCTTACTGCAGAGTTATTGTGAAATTTAAAAATAGCATATGTAAAGCTTGTTCTCCCATAATGAATAGTCCCTATTACAAACAATAACAGTATTTGCTCCAGGCCTAAATCATCGCCTCACTACTCAACGCTGACCCCTTGTTTCCCCAGAAGTGAAATTATGACTAAAGGGAGCATAGGCTTTGGAATTGTCTCTAAAACTAACAAACTAGGCAGCCTTGGGAAATTTTTCAACCTTTCCAAGACTCAGTTTTCTTATTTGTAAAATGAAAATTATAAGATTTTGAGTACTTGATGAAATCGTCTATTCTAACATTTGTTCTACCTACCACACTGCAAGCTTCTTGCAGGTAAGGCCACATTTGTGTGGTTTACTTCCGTGTCCCCAAAACCTGACACCACAGTGCACCATCCCAGAAGCTGGAGTTCTGAAACCTGCTGTCAAGTGGCTTGTCTTCATGCCCACTACCTACCTACCTACCATCTGCTGCCAGACTGTCCCCAAACTGTCTTTCTATCTTTCCATTGAATGTCCTGCAGTGGACTGCCTCATGGTGACTACGTGCCTGCATAACTCAATGGGCAGAGAAGCAGTCTGCCAATAGCAAATTGGCAGAATCCATCATGTCCCCTCCTCCCAGGATCTGCCACAATGGACCTCCCTGACAAAAAACCAGGGCTTAAGGGAGTGATGGAACTATGGTGAAGTATGTTTCAGTAGCTGGAACAGCATGAACAAAGGCTTCAAGCCTTGAAAAGAAAACGGCAAGCAGCTTAGGCTGAGTGAGGACATTAAGGAAGTGTTGTGAAGTGGTGCAGACCAAGTGCAGCTTCAATGCCGAGAAGTTGGACTTTATTCTTTGGGAGCCTCCAAGTATTTTGAAGAGGGAGAAGTGATTAGAAGCTCAACCTAGAAGATGAATCTCACACTAATAAAGAGGGAGAGCTGGAAGCAAGGAGATGAGTTAGAAAGCTGATACATAGTGCAAGCAAGTGGTTTGCTCAAGCTCAAGGAGGACTCATGAGAAAGAGTCACAGCAAACATTACTGTACGTAGTCTATAGCTCTTTTCAAGGAAAACCTTTGGATGACTTTAAGTCGGTGACCTAGATTATAATCCTGGCCACAATCTGCTGGGTGACTTTGGCAAGCCACTTCACCTCTCTGGGGCTCCCTTTCCTTATCCACAGAATAAAGGGCTTGGATCAAAAGATCCCTTTCAGCGCTGCATATTCATTTTGCTCTCCACAAGTTCATTACATTTCCAAGCACCTGTGAGAGAATGATAAGACACTTTGATTGAAAACAGAAAGCCAAGGCATCCAGGGAGACTCCCACCAGGCTTCTCCAGATGTGGGCCATTATCATTTAGCACAAAGGACTGCCAGGCAGCTAAAACAGAATATTCTGGGAAATTGCTCCGTAACTGGGCATTTCTCCTTGTAAGCTTAAATCAAAGCACTCTGAGAATAAACTGTTCCCACAAGGAGATAATATTATTTCTCCTGGCCTGGTAAGGCAATGGATGTGTGTGTCTGCTCATACTTCTCCGATTCATCAAATCTCACAGGCCATAATACATTTCCAGAGGTAGCCAACCAGCTGTCACATAACTGGAAAGGAGCAAAAGAAAAAGAATGGGAGCCTGATATTCCCATCCTGCTGGTGTCTCTTTGTCTCTTTGGTGAAACCAGCAGCTGGTAAGATAAAAGCAAAAAATAACGAGAAACATCCAAAACACCAAAGGGTGTCAAAAAAAAAAAAAAAAAAAAAAAAAGAAGAAGGGCAGGAGGTGGAACAGAGGAAAGAGAAAAAGCAGAAACAAGGTCTTGGGACAGAGACAGTGTGGTACAGTGAACTGGGAGGAGAGGAAAGCCACAGCTTGAGTCCAGGGCCACCTCTGTCCTGGTGCCAAGCACAAGCTGGACTCCTGGCAGCTTTTCAGCTCTCACATTCTGGGGTTCAACCTCCCCAGTACAGATCAGGTACTTTCTAGCACTTGGGTTTCCAGGAGAGAAAAAGAAAAAGTTTTGGAGTATGTATGTCACACCAGGCATTTACCAGCATATGATGTTAGACAGCTTGTTTGGCCTCTGAGTATCTGTTTTATCATCTGGAGAGCATGGAAAGTCACATCTACTGTATTTCATCAAATCTAGCACACTACACACTGTAAGATTTGCCATTGTTTTATGTACACTTAGCAAAAGAGAAACAAAAAATAACCTTGACAATTAAATCACAATATAAGACTCTCATCACATAGATCGTAAGATTCAACTTGATCTTAAAGATGTTAACATATGGAAACATGGAGTCTTAGAATCTATGAAATGCAGCATTTGCAAGGTTGTTGAGAGCTCTAAAAATGAGGCCATCTGTGGAAAAATGCCTAGTGCAGTGCCAGAGACACTTTAGGGACAAATATGTGTGATTTCCATTATCATCACCATCATAAAACAATTATCTGAGGCCTCAGCAATTTCCTGGGAGGTGGGGTTGGACATGGACACTGTGTTATGTCTCCTTTTGCTCCTTTCCACCTAGCACCTAATCCTTTAGAAAACTTAGCAGATACCCACCACGTACCACCAAGGTGCTGAGGGCTTTTAAGTGTTGATTTGTCAGCCAACTCATTGAGTTGTCCCATATAACTGTGAGAAATGCTAACACTATGGTGACCACAGCTTGAACCATCACCCAAAGTCGTTGTCCCTGCCAACTGTTTGACAGAAGTGATGCCTCTGGGGAGGTAGAAGGTGGGAGAGTTAAGGCCACCATTTTGACTTCTGCCCACCAGAGTCTCTGCTGCTTAAACGGGTGGCCAGAGGTGCCCGGCCTTTTTAAGGACTATGTTAAAGCTCACCTACTTTGTTTTTAATCTCTTTCTCCCCACTCCCTCATATTTTTAAAATTTTTATTATTTTTTCAAAAACAACCTATATGATCCTTTAACTATGTCTGTGTACATTTTATTTAACTTTTTACCCTTATATTTTTAGCTTTTAAATTCTTATTCATACTTGAAAAAAAATCTTCTTATATGTTGACTTTCTCACCTCATCTGTTATGATCTATAGTCATTATCCTTTACGTCTTTTATTTTCATATTTGTATTCATTGATTTTGTATGGAGGGAAACCCTTTCTTTTCTCTATCCTCCTGCTTTACTGGCTGGATCCTTGAATCAAATAAATAAGAAACAGGCGGAAAAAACAAATTTAGTTATATACACATGCAGCGGAGTTCACAAAGAAATGAAAACTTCAGGAAGTGACCAGATGATTAAGGCCAGTATACCATCTTAGGGTAAACAAATAAAAGGCAGGTTTGGGCTTCTGGGAGCAGAACAGTGGGGTTTGGGCTTCTGGAAACAAAAGGTAAGTTATGGGAAGGTGAGGGGGGATTGTGTGACACACAAGGGCTGTTTGGTGATCCAAGTAAGAGGCTCTGAAGTTATAAGAGCTGTCCCAAGGAGTAGCTTTCTTCCTGGGAGGAGACACATTTACAAATTTCCTTTATAAATGTACATTTCCCTTGCAAAAAGGAGAAATTTATACTCTATATTTAGGCAGTTAAGAAGTAAAGAGCTCTTCCTGCTGCTTCTGATACTCAATTCCCTTTAGGTCAAAACGGTCCATATGTCAAAGAGGTAGAGTTCAAGGTGGCATATTCTGGTGCCCTTCAATTTCTAGTATTTTATCTTATTCTTACTCTCTCCCAGTCTATTTCATTATTGTATTTCAACTGTTAGCCTTTTATCTTTACTCAATTTTGAACTCTTTTTTTCACTTCTCATGGGTGTCCTTTCAGTTAAAAATAAGATCATTAAAATTTAACATTACTTCCGTTCCTACTTTTTCATCTATATACCCTTTAAGATGTTTTATTATCTTTTTAATGTGTTCTTATCATGGCATACAAGAAGCATAAATCCTAAGTTATATTTGAAAAGGGAGCTCATCAAACACAAAAGACACATACATATATTAGATAATTCCATTTACAGTCGTCCCTCGGTACCTGCAAGGGATTCGTTCTAGGACCCCCCAAAGACACCAAAATCCACAGATGTTTAAGTCCCTTATATTAAATGGCATAGTGTTTATATATAACCTACACACATCCTCCTGTATACTTTAAATCATCTCTAGATTACTTATAATACCTAATGCAATGTAAATGCTATATAAATAGTTGTCATACTATATTTTTTATTTCTATTACTTTTATCACTGTGTCTTTTTTAATATTTTCAGTCTGTGGTTGGTTGAACCTGTGGATGCAGAACTTGCAGATATAAAACGCTAACTATATTTAAAGAACAGAAATGGGCAAAATTATTATGTGCTGTTAGAAATCAAGATAAAGGTTAAACTTGTGGGCTACAGAGAGAGTAACTTGGAAAGGGGCATGGGGGACTTCTAAGATGTAGGAACGTGTTGTTTCTTGATCTGGGTGTTGGTTATATGGGTGTGTATATTTTGTAAAACTTCATCCAATTGCCACTTGCGTGTATTTTTTTTGTAGCCATGTTATACTTTAATAAAAAGTGAATAAATAAACCAAAGAAGAAAAAAAATAAAGAGGGTGGCTATGTAAATTACAGCTAGCCATTGGATGCCTTCGGAGAAGCAGCTGGAGAAGCTGCTGCAGTCAGATACCAGGGACAAGAGAAGGCTTTACCCTCCTTGTGCTACTAAGGATGCTTTACTCTCTCATGTCCCTCAAACCTCTGAATACTCCAAAACCTACAGTGTAGGCCTTCCCCGGTCACAGTCTCTCTGTGCAAACAACACACCTGACTTATCAAGGGCCTGCAATCTCCCTCACCTGTCCATCCTATAATATTATCAGCTGTCTACAGTACTTTGAACAATGCCTGGCTATAAAGTAAATAACAGATATAAATTTAAAATGTCACGTGATTTCAAGAGTTCATGTCTTTTTCTCTCTCCTCTCCAGACTGTTCATTATTTAGGTAATGAAAGGGGCATTATCTGCAATGGGGGCAGTGGGCTATGAAGGCACAAGGGAGGGCAACCTGATTCTTTAAGGTGATGGGGGAGGCTTGAGGAAAACCATCTGGAGGAAGTTTCGTCTCAACTTCCTCCAGATGGTTTTCTTCCTGGAGGAAGTTGTGCTCTCCAGGATTTAGGCAAATGGAGTGGAGAACAACGGGAAGAGTGTTCCAAGGTGAGATGACCACATGGGCAAAGGCCGGCAGGTAACAAGCATGGAACTCTTGAGGAACTGAAAGAGACTCAGTCTGGAAGGTTCCCAAAACTTCACACCATGAGCACCTTAAAATCTATGGGATTTTGTCAAACTGCCAGATTGGGGAGGTGGTCAGGAGGCCTCACGTGACAAGAAGTCCCTTTTTGAGCAGTAAGGTAGCTGTGAACTTCCTCATGAGAGAAGCACAGAGACAGGTCTGAGCAAGGCTTTTTGGAACCCTCGTCTGCTGTTAGCCTTGTATTTCCAGGTTGCTCCATCAACCTTCCTGGTGGATTTCCAAAAGGTGCCTCTTGATGTGTGGCTTCTCCCACATCTTCTTGCATAATGGTTGAAGAGAAACTGACTATAGTTTTAAAAACAGAATAAACTGCCCCACTGAGTATCAAACACTTCACTGAGCACACTATACCCCATGAAGTATTGGAACCCAAGGTATCCCTGAGCTTTGGGTCCACTAGGAAAGATTGTGGGGCCTAGGCAGGAGACCAAAACTACCTTTCTTCACTCCTTTTCTAAGTTCCACAAGGAGAACAGCAAACTGCTCTGTATACTATAAATTCTAAAGGAACCATTAAAATAACAAAACAGAACTGTAGCTAAGAAGCCAAAAAGGAGATAAAATGGAATCATAAAAAATAAAAAATCCAAAAGAAGGCAGAAAAAAGGGAAAAGAAAATTAAGAACAGATGGAACAAACAGGAAATACATAGCAAGATGATAGGCTTAAACCTAAGCATATTAATAATCACTTTAAATGTCTCATAAACATAGATGTAAAATTTTAGCAAAATCAATTAAGCAATATAGAAAAAAGTCAACACATCATGACCAAGTAAGCTTAATCTCCAGGATGCAAGGTTGTTTTAGCATTCAAAAAATCAGTCTGTAATTCACTATATGAACAAACTAAAATATATATACTGTCTCAAAAGATGTTGTGTTAGTCCCTTCTCATGCCTCTAATAAAGGCACACCCAAGACTGGGTAATTTATAAAGAAAAAAGGTTTAATTGACTCACAGTTCTATAGGGCTGGAGAGGCCTCAGGAAACTTACAATCATGGTGGAAGGGGAAGCAAATATATCCTTCTTCTCATGGTGGCAGGAAGGGGAAGGAGTGCCAAGTGAAATGGGAAGCCCCCCTTATAAAACCATCAGATCTCGTGATTACTCACTCACTACCATGAGAACAGCATGTGTGAAACCAACCTCATGATTCAGTTATCTCCACCTGGTCCTGCCCTTGACATGTGGGGATTATTACAATTCAAGGTGAGATTTGGATGGGGACACAGAGCCAAACTATATCAGATGTAAAACAAAATTGACATAATCCAACATCTATTTCTGATAAAAACTCTCAGCAAACTAGGAAAAGAATGGAAACTCCTCAATCTGATAGAGGGCATCTATGAAAAGCCTACAGATAAAATCATACTTAATCATAAAAAACTGAATACGTTCCTTCCTAAAATCAGGAATAAGACAAGGATGTCTATTCCTACCACCTATTCAACATTGTACTGGAGCTTCCAGCAAGTGTAATCAAGCAAGAAAATAAAATAAAAGTTTTCCAGCTTACAAACTATGAAATAAAACTGTCTTTATTTGCAGATAACATAATCATCCTTGAGAAAATTCAATATACTCTACAAAAATGCTGCTAGAACTAGTGAGTTTAGCAAGGTTGAAGAATACATTATCAATACCCAAAAGAATCAATTTTATTTCCATATACTAGCAATGAATAATCAGAAAGTTTTCTAAAATGCAGTTTGCAATAGCTTTAAAAACATTAAATACATAGAGAAAAGTCCGACAGCAGATATGAAGAACCTATACACTAAAAACTATAAAATATTGCAGAGAGGAACTAAAGAAGACCTAAATAAATGAAAAGCTAAATATATCTTGTTCAGCATTTAGAAGACTCAATATTGTTAAGACAGCAACATTCCCCATTTAGCCTATTGATTCGACACAATCCCAACCAAAATTCCAGCATGTATTTTTTGAGAAATTAACAGGCCTTCTAAAATTCATAGGAAAATGGAAAGGATCTAGCATAAGTAAAACAATTTCAATAAAGAAGAAAGTTTTAACACTATCACTACCTGATTTCATTATAAAACTATAGTCATCAATACAGTGTGATTATTGTTGATTAGACAAATATCAAATAGATCAATGGAATGAAACAGAGAATCCTGAAATAGACTCACGTTATATAGACAACTGATTTTTTGACAAAGAAGAAATGGCAATTCCACAGAGAAAAGACAATCTTTTTAAAAAATGATGCTGAAACAATTAGATATTCATATGCAAAAAAAACCTTTTGTTTATACCTCATTCCATATAGAAAAATATACTCAAATAGATCAGACGAAAACCTAATGTAAAATCTAAACCATAAAACTTTTAGAAAACCAACATGAGGAAAAATCTGTGTAGCCTCAGATCAGCCAAAGATTTCCTACATATGATACCACAATAATGATCCATAAAAGAAAAAAAAAAGAATAAATTTGTAAAGACACACTGTTAAAAGAATGAAAAGACAAGCTATCGGACTGAGGGAAAATATTCACAAAGCACAAATCTGATAAAGACTTTGTATCTGGAATTTACAAAGAACTCTCAAAATTCAATATTAAGAAAACAAAAAGCCCATTTTAAACATTGGAAAATGATTTGAACATATACTGCACAAAAGAAAATATTACTATATGTATAGGTAATAAGCACATTAAAAGATATTCGACATCATAGTAATTAGGAAAATACAAATTAAACTACTAAATATTGATTAGAAGGGCTGGAATTTAAAACTAGCAATGCCAACTGTTAACAAGGATATGAAAAAACTAAAATTCTCACACACTGGTAGTGGGAATGTAAAAGGTTACAACCACTTTGGAAAATAGTTTGGTGGCTTTTTTAAGTGTTATACATACAGCTCGTATGATCCAGCCATCACACTCCTAGGAATTTATCCAAGAAAAAACAAAACATAGTTCATACGAAGATCTATATACAAATGTTCCTAGCAGCTTTATTTGCAAAAGCCAGATACTGGAAAAAACAAGACCAAAAACAAATGTCCGTTAACAGGGTCAATGAATAAACAAATTTCAGTGTATCTACACAATTAAATACTACTTGACAATCAAGGAACACTCACAGATGAGACTCAAAATAATTATGCTAGGGAAAATAAGTTACATTTTAAAGAACACTTACCATAAGATTGTCTTTACGTAAAGTTCTTTAAAAAGTAAACAAATTAAATTGGAAAGGAACAAGTCAAATTATTCTTGTTTGCCAATGACATGATCTTATATTTAGAAAAACCTAAAGACTCCACAAAAATCTCTCAGAAATGAGAAACAAATTCAGTAAAGTTCAGGATACAAAATCAACACACAAAAATCCATAGTGCTTATATACACCAACAGTGATCAATCTGAAAAAGAAATCAAGAAGACAATCCCACGTATAAATGCTACAAAATATTAAATACCTAGGAACAAATTTAACTGAAGAAGTGAAAAATCTCTATAAGGAAGACATAAGACACTGATAAAAGAAATTGAAGAGGGCACACACAAAAAGCAAAGATATCCCATACACATGGATTGGAATAACTAATATTGTTAAAATATCTATACTTCCCGAAACATCTATAAGATTCAATGCAATTCCTATCAAAATACAAATAACATTCTTCACAGAAATAGAAAAATAATCCTAAATTTTGTTTGGAACCACAAAAGACCCCAATTAGCTAATGCAATCCTGAGCAAAAAGAACAAAACTGGAGGCATCACATACCTGATTTCAAAATATTCTACCAAGCTATAGTAACCAAAACAGCATGGTGCTAGCATAAAAGTGGACACATAGATCAGTGGAACAGAACAAAGAACCCAGAAATAAATCCATGCAGTTAATAGACAACTCATTTTTGACAAAGGTGCCAAGAACATACACTGAGGAAAGGATAGTCTCTTTGATAAATAGTGTTGGGAAAACTGGAAGAATCTATAGGCAGAAGAGTGAAACTAGACCCCCATCTTTCACCATATACAAAAATCAACTCAACATGGATTAAATATTTAAATGGAGGATCTAAAACTACTGAAAATTGAAATTACTAAAAGAAAACATTGGGGAAACATTACAGGACATTGGTCTGGGCAAAGATTTTTTTAATAAGACCTCAAAAGCACAGGTGACCAAAGCAAAATTAGACAAATGGGATTATATCAACCTAAAAAGCTTCTGCACAGCAAAGAAAACAAACAACAACGTGAAGAGGCAACCTACAAAAAAGGAGAAAATATTTGCAAACTACCCATCTGACAATGGATTAGTAACCAGAACATATAAGAAATTCAAACAATTTGGCAGCAAAATAATAATAATAATAATCTGACTTAAAAATGAGCAGAAGACCTGAATAGATGTTGCTCAAAAGTAGGCATACAAATGGCAAACAGGTATATTAAGAAGTGTTCAAAATCATTGATCATCAAAGAAATGCAAATCAAAACCACAATGATATACCATCTCACCTCAGTTAGAATGGGTATTATCAAGAAGATGAAAAATAACAAATTGTTGTCAAGAATGTGGAGAAAGGGGAATGCTCATACACTGTTGGTAGAAATGTAAATTAGTACAGCCATTTTGGAAAGCAGTATAGATATTTCTCAAAAAACTAAAAATAGAACTACCATATGATCCAGCATCCCACTGCTGGGTATCTATCCAAAAAGAAAAAAAAGGGAAGTCAGTATATCTGCACTTTCATGTGTATTGCAGCACTATTCACCATAGCCACAATATGGAATCAATGTAAGTGCCCATCGATGATGAGGGAATAAAGAAAATGTAATTATACATAACAGAATATTATTCAACCATAAAAAAAAATGAAGTCCTGTCCTTTGCAGCGACATAGATGTAACTGGAGGTCATTAGATTAAGTGAAATAAGCAGGCACAGAAAGACAAACATTGCATGTTCTCACTCATACGTGGGCACTAACAGGGCAGATCTCACGGAGGTTGAGAGTAAAATAGTGCTTACCAAGACTGGGATGGGAACATGGGAGGGTAGATTAAAGACAGGTTGGTGAAGAGGTACAAAACTACAGTTAGAAGAAACAAGTTCTAGTATTAAATAGTATAGTAGAAAAATTATAGTTAATAATAATTTATTGTATATTTGTATATTTCTTTCTTTCTTTCTTTTTTTTTTTTTTTTTTATTTTGAGATGGAGTCTCGCTCTGTCACCCAGGCTGGAGTACAGTGGCACAATCTCAGCTCACTGCAACCTCCATCTCCCAGGCTCAAGTGATTCTCCTGCCTCAGCCTCCTGGGTAGCTGGGATTACAGGCGCGCACTATTACGCCCGGCTAATTTTTGTATTTTTAGTAGAGACAGGGTTTCACCATGTTGGCCAAGCTGGTCTCGAACTCCTGACGTTGTACTCCACATATCTCAGCCTTCCAATATATTTGAAAACAGCTAGAAGAATTGTAATGTTCCCAACACAAAGAAAAGAAAAATGTTTGAGGTGATAAATATCCCAATTACCCTGATTTGGTGACTACACATTGTATATAGAGTTATCAAGATAGCATGTGTACATCAAAAATATGTAAACTATTATCAATTTTAAAAGTTTTTAAAATATTAAGCCAATTTATAGTGACAGAAAGCAGATCAGTGGCAGCCTAGGATGGGTGGGGAGTCAAGAAGAGGAGGCTAGGAGGAAGGGGTTATAAAGCAGCATAAGAAAAGTTTTGAGGGTGATGAATATGTCCACGATCTTGACTGTGGAAATGGTTTCATGTACGTATACATATGTCAAAACTTACACAATTACATCCTTTAAATATATGCAGTTTGCTAAGTGTGAGTTACACCTCAATTTTTAAAAGCAGAAAAAAGAAAGCCTACAATGGTTTCACGTCATCACATTGCAATTTGAATCACGTTCTAACCTCTTATTGCACCCTGCAGGTCCTGCATATTCTGGGCCATATCCACCCACCCACCCTCTCATCTTATTCCACACATTCTCTCCTCCCTCTCTCCCCTGCTGCCTCAGTCCTGATGACCTCCCTTCTCATCCCTCCAAACCCTTTCCCATGTCGAAGTCTTTCACTTGCTTTCCCCGCTTCCCTAGGATATTCCCTTGACTGGTCTTCAGCTTCAGGGCTCAACAAACCCATCACCCCTGCAAGAGGTCTTCCTGATGACCCAGACTGAGTAGGTAGGACAGCACCATCCCTCTCTGGCAGACAGGTCTACTTCCTCCATAATAGTTTTCATCACCTGAAAGCAGCATGTGTATTTGTTACCTACTCGTTTACTATCTGTTTCTCTTTCCTAAAACACAAATACTTTAAAGATAGGGACCTTAGCTGTCTTGTTCATTGCTTTATCCCCAGTGCCTCATGCACTCCCCGGCACATGGTAGTAACTTGGTAAATATTTTTGAATGAAGGACTAAATCAAGCATACTATTAAAGTATTGAAGGTAAAAACCACTGAAGTGTTTGCTTTTCATTAAATATTAGCATTCTATACATGTAAGAGAGCTTGGTTTTAAAGCATTTATTTTCATATTTTCATACTTTTAATCCATTCATCTTTCTGACTTTCAGGAATGCTTACTTTTTTCAGTTTACAAGCCAAAATCAGCTTCTTTGACATATATAAACTCCAGGCTGCTTTCTGACAGAGTCCTAATAATTTGTCCTGTGATATTGTAATTCATCAAAAACTCAGGTTTAAAACAAAGAATTCAGGAAATACTGCTTGTCTAAAATGCAGGGCATCTGGAGGCAAAAGTAAGGGTTCTAATGTGGTTGACGTGTTGGGGTGGTGGGAGCAAATGAAATAACCACTGTGTATGGCAAATATTATTTTGTTTTTGGTCTCTAAAGGTGAAAACTGAGTAAGTTAATAGCCTCTCTGAACCTTAAAATCACACAGTTAATAAGTAGCAAAACCAAGACTCCAATCAAAGTCTTCTTACATCAACCAGAGGAACCACGGAAAATGACTTCAGTTTTTAACATTTGCACTCAGAAATAATCGATGTCACTTCTATTCACATCATACTGGCCAAACCAAATCCCATGGTCTTGCCTGATTTGAAGGAGATGGAAGGACGATCACTCCATGCTCCTAGGAGGAGGACAGAAATGCTAGTGGGCAACATGAATGTCTTCCTCCAGGCTCAGTTATGGAGGACCTTGAAGAGAACACCATGAGCCAGTGTATAGCCAGGGAAGGCTTTGCTTTTGAGCATCAAGTGGCATTATCAAAAACTGAGGTTCTATTAAGGCATCAAGCCGAGGGATCTGTGATTTCATGGGGTCTGACTTCAGCCTATGAACATCTAGAAATATTAGTGGTGTTCATACCCTAGGAGCACATAGGCCTGTGTCCTGGCATTGCGTTTAAAGTAAGAGGCACTTAAGAACCATTTCGTCTTGATGTAAATAAAGATTAGCATATGTCTGCTTGCTCAGCCCTGCAGGTGGGAACTTTCTAATCACATTCCCACCTCCAGTCAGTAACTAGGGCCCTACACCCCCAGCCCTGCCAAAGCATCTTCCAAACTGCTGAAAGGTTTACTTGCTGACTTTGCAAAAGCCCCTCTTAAATTCCTCCTTTCTTAGAAAGTGGTTCTGGCAGGTGCTGAACAGTTCACACCAGATGGGACGCATTTACACAGAATCAGAACCAAAGAACACCCATCTCTCTGTGCATGGCCACAGGCTGGACGGAAAACATCATCTGAAGCTCTGCTTTTCACACTGGTCAGATGTGGCAACCTGTGTGTGCATACTTTTGGTGAAAAAGATTTCCCCAATTAAGAAAATAGTTAAAACAAATATAAAGTTATAGTTTGTTTGTTTGTTTGTTTGTTTTTCACTGTATATGCTTTTCCTTTCGCATGCTCATGATTTTGAATCAAACCCAAAAAGATGTTCTCTAGTCTGGTGCATCTTTGAAAGTTGGATCTTGGATCTGTCCATTTGCTATTTAATTTATGAGAGGAACATATTCTGACTACAACCACATGCCAGTTACATTCATTTCTTTTTCCAGGACTTTACGGAGTTGGAAAGTTCACCTTCAAGTTCAGAAAGATAGTATGCTGCAGGTTGGGTTCCTTGGAAAGTGGGCTTTGAGATGGAAATTAGCATGTAGGACACTTCATACATCATTCTTTCAAGTTCTATACCTGTGGAGAGAAAGGAAGGACAAAGGATGGGGCAGAGGGAAAAATCAGGCTGCAGCAAAGGCTTCCGCAGCAGTTTCAGCTAACCCCACCAGGAGCTCAGGAGTTGGAAAAATCCGCCAGATTTATCCACTTTCTAGCAAAGGTTATGGGCTTTCTGCATTAAGCAGTCATTGGATGCAGGTTGCCCCAGAAAGGGGGCATGGTCTTGGGTAAGGCAACTCCCTCCAGCATAAGGCAATTTCCAGAGAAGGCCAGAAGAATTTTCAGGCACTGGAGTGTCATTTATTCCTGAAGAGGGATCTTCGTGGCACATTGCAGCATCCACTTCATATCTTATTTTCATAACTGGAGTTAGGCAGTATGATGTCATCAGAATAGCCCTTTGGACCAAATGGACACCAGACCAAGATTGTCCTTCAAACACTGGGAAAGTAGCCAATACTGAGCAACTCAGGCCATCACACGGACTCTGCATCCAATACAGATAAGGCCTTCAGCCAAGTTCTTGGCATTGCTGATCCTGCCCTAAACTCTCTAACACACAGTCCAGGTCCACCTTCCAGGCTGCACTAGCTGGTAAGTGGAAGCTAGGAATAGACTTGTGTCACCCCAACACTTACTTCTGATTTCATTCCCAAGAAGCTGATCTTGACTAACAAAAAGCCTGCTGCTATAGACCATCCCGTGCCTCTAAGTCAGACCAACTCACCCGAAAGCACTGACAGGAAGGATAACAGCTATTCCAACCCTTATGTTTTTCTTCGGACCTTACTCTTATTCCCAGATACAAGGATTTGTCTGGCTCGGGGATTTCTTTTATCTTGCTGGCTTCTGGGAAGAGTTGAAGGAATGTGACTTCTCCAGCTGAGGTCCTCATCTTCTTTGCTTCCAGTTTCTCATCACACTCTATCTCTTGCACTTATCAATGTTTCAAGTAACCCCTGGGTGCAAGCTAGGACAGGCCTGGTGTTGGGGTTGAATTATGTCCCCCAAAATGACTTATTAAAATTCCAACCCGCAGTACCTCAGAACATGACCTTATTTGGAAATAGGCTTTTTACAGAGAGAATCAAGTTAAAATGAGGTCATTAGAGGAGGCCTCTACCACCAGCCCAATATGACTGGCATCCTTACGAAAAGGGGAATTTTGGATACATGAACACATACACAGAGGGAGGACACCATGTGACATGAAGGCAAAGATCAAGGTGACACATCTATGAGCCAAGAAATCCTGAAGGTTGCCAGCAAAACATCAGAAGTAAGGGAGAGGTATGGAACAGAATCTTCCTCAAGGGCCTCAGAAGGAACCAACTCTGCCAACACCTTGATCATGGACTTCTGGCCTCCAGAACTGTGTGACAATAAATGACTGTTGTTTTAAGCCACCCAGTTTGTGGTACTTTGTTAGTGTGTTTTAGATACAGCCCTAAAACACAGATACACCTGGGAAGCTTGTCTGTTCGTGGCTTGCATCCTGGTCATCATGCTAGAAAGAGCTTAAGGTCACAGGGCCATCAAGTGAAAGAGGTGACAACAGTACATTAGAAGCTAAGCCATCTGCAAATCCAACCATAATGAGATATCACCTCATACCCATTAGGATGCCCATTATCCCCTGCCAAAAAATAAATAAAATAGAAAATAACAGAAGATGGCAAGGATGTGGAGAAATTAGAACTCTTGTGCATTGCTGGTGGGAATGGAAAATGCTGTAACTGCTTTGGAAAACAATACAGACATTCCTCAAAAAAACAAAAATAGAACTACCATATGATCCAGCAGTTCTACTTCTGGGTACATACACAAAAGAATTGAAAGCAGCATCTCCCAGAGATATTTGCAAATCCATGTTCATTGCAGCATTACTCACAAATAGCCAAAAGGTGGCAGCAATCCAAATGTCCACCAACAGATGAATGGATAAAGAAAATGTAGACTATACATACAATTGAATATTACTCACCCTTAAAAAGGAAAGAAATTCTGACATGCTACAACACAGGTGAACTTCAAAGACATTACGCTAAGGAAAATAAGTCAATCACAAAAAGATTAATACTGTGTGGTTTCACTTATATGAGATAGCTAGGGTAATCAAAATCATAGAGACACAAAATAGAATGGTAGTTACCAGGGAGTAGGGGAGATGGGAATGGGAGTTGTTGATGGGTACAGAGTTTGAGTTTTGTGAGATGGAAAGTTCTGGAAATCTGTTGTACAATGATGTGAATAGAGTTAGCACTACTGAACTGTAGGCCTAAAACTTGATAAGAGGGTTAACTTATTATGTGGCTTTTGTTTTCATCACAATTTAAAAGGGAGAAAAAGGAGAAGGAGAGAGAGAAGGAGCAGCAGCCACAGATAGGTCATCTGGCTCCCCACCCAGCATTCCATCTTCCGTGGCACACCACCTCTCTAAGCCTGCAGCATCCACATCAGTCATTTGCAGGAGGACAAAGGACAGACTAGTCAGTCAACAAAAGCACTGCCCATCCAGATCAAGAAAGGGGGCATTTTGTTGAGCATCTACTGGGGCTTCAGACTATCCCTGATCACACATCACCTTATTAGCAACCCAGTGGAACAGTCCTCATTTCTCCACCTCCTAAATAAGAAACTGAAGCTCAGAGGGGTGAAGGGGACTGTTTTGAGTCCCTTGGCTGCTGGGAGGCCGAGCTGGGATCTCCTTCCCCCACCCCAGTTGCCTGTTTGATGACTACTTAAACTTTGTGAAATCATTTGGCTTGACAGAACGCTTAAGAGCTTTTCAAAGTGGTAACTGGAACTCACTCTGCCACACGTACTTGTATATCTGTCTGTTTTTCTTTTCTTTTCTTTCTCTTTTTCTGGAAGGAAAAACCAATCATCTAGTGAAAAATATTTTCCTTAGAGATCACTTAAGGTATTTGGCAATTTGGATTGCCAAATATCACAAAAGAGGCTAAGAAGTAAGACTTGGGACTGAGGGCAAAAAGAAAACATTCAACAAGTCCTAAAAGGCCAGGGAAATGCTTCAGGCTCACTTCCCTTGCCACCGCCCCAGACGTCCACACTGCCTTTTGAGTTGACAAACCCTTGGGAGGCTGAGTCAGGGTGGCCTGGGCCACCTCTTGCCAATCTTGGGAACCCTCTAGAATCCTGTTTGAAAACAAACCAACTGCTCCCACCCCCCAAGTCTTGGTGTGTTCAAATTTCTTTTCCCATGCCAAAATCTGATTTCCTGTTTCTAAGAAGCAAAGCTTTAAAATGTCCCTTAAAACAGAAAAAGACTCCTCAAGGGAGCTTAAACATCAAAGGACTCTTAAAAAGTAGGGTTTTGTTTGGTTAAGTACACGTAAATCAGAAAATTTTCAATTACATTTCCCCTTTTAGGTGCTAAGGATTCTTACCAGATTTGGGCGAAAGATTTGTTGACTAACCATATAGATTCTTGGGGGCCGTAAGGAGCGTTAATCTGGTCCAGTCTGCTTATTGCAGTGATAAGTCACTTACCTAAGGTCTCGCAGCAAGCAAGTGTCAAAAACAGACCCAACCCGAGGCTCTTAATGCCCAGTTTGGTATGGTTTCCATGCATCTGCCTATTTCTTCTCCAGTTGAAAGTTACAAGATTTTTTTTCAATATCGAAGGTTGAAGTTCGTAACAGGCAGCAGGAAGCCTTTGCGTAGTAATCGTGTAGGGTTTTTTAAGTTATGAGTTTGAAACAAGTAACTGTGACTACTAACCTTTCCTGAGCACTTAGCATGTACATGCGTTGTTCATTTAATTGCCTCAATTCCATGAAGTATTTACTATGTTTTCTTCATTTTACAAAGGAAAAGGGAGAATGAGGGAAGACAAGGATTCAAATTCTTGGTTTCAGCTTTTACTCTACTTTTTGAGTGGCCAGAACATGCCAGGCTTTTTCTGATACCTGGTATCAACACATCTTCAAAGCAACCCAGAGATATTGGTATTATTGTCTCCATCGCATGAGAAAATCAGATCTTAAGAAAATCAGCCTGCCCAAGTGCTCACCACCAGGAAGTAGCACAGTAAGGATTAGAACCTAAATCTGGCCCTCCATGCCCGTTCTCTTTCTGTTACCCTCTTGACAGAGTTGTTGTGAGGGTCAAAGCAGATCATTTAAGTGAAAGCCCTCTGTAAAAACTGTGAAGAATTTAACAGATTTGAGGGATTATCATGCTTCAATCTAAGTTGTTTTTTCCTAAATTTCCACTCTGGCTTGTAACAACAGGATCTAAGAGCCAGGCATGACAAGGGGCCCAGGTCTCTCAGCTGAAAAACATTTTCCAAATAAAAGATTTGATTGAACACATGCTTGTTTTCCTTGGGTGGGTCCCAACCACCCAAATGTTTAATTGGGTTGGAAAGTTTTGATCCTGATGGCCATTGTTGGAGGCAAATGAGAAACGTGGAGCCTTGCTCTCTGACCCTGAAGGAAAGAAGAAAGCCCAAAAAAACAGAGCTGTAATTCTGCTAGCAGTTATGCCATCCAAATAGCAGCATTATTAGACCAAATGCTGCTTCATTCATTGGCTTATGTGTTTATTTGGGGCTATCTTATGAGCATCTTCTGCAAACCACACTCTGCTTTAGGCACAAGGAATACAGAGAGGAATGAGCCACAGTCGTTCCCTTGAGGACCTCACAGTCCTGAGGACTTCCGCAAACATTCCCCGTGAACATTTCTCTACCCTTCCTGGTCATATTCTATTCTTCCCTCTTCTCTGCCCCACACAATTTATGCCAGTGTTATGGCTGGATAGTGTCCCTCCATAATTTGTATGTTGGAGACCTAACCCCCAGGACCTCAGAATGTGATTGTATTTGGAGATACATTCTTTAAAGAGGTTAATTAAGGGGGGCCAGGTGTGGTGGCTCACGCCTGTAATCCCAGCACTTTGGGAGGCTGAGGCCAGCGGATCATCTGAGGTTGGGAGTTTGAGACCAGCCTGACCAACATGAAGAAACCCCATCTCTACTGAAAATACAAAATTAGCTGGGCATGGTGGTGTATGCCTGTAATTGCAGCTACTTGGGAGGCTGAGACAGGATAATTGCTTGAACCCAGGAGACGAAGGTTGCAGTGAGCCAAGATTGCACCATTGCACTCCAGCCTGGGCAACAAGAGCAAAACTCCGTCTCAAATAAATAAATTAAATAAATAAATAGAGTTAATTAAGGTAAAATGAGGTCATTAGATGGGCTTTAATCCAATCTGTCTGGTGATTTTATAAGCGGAGATTAAGACACAGACACTCACAGTTGGAAGACTCTCTGAAGACACAGGGAGAAGACAGCCATCTACAAGCCAATAAGAGAGGCTTCGGAAGAAATAACCTTACCTACACCTTGATCTCAGACTTCCAGCCCCCAGAATTATGAGAAAATAAATTTCTGCTGTTTAAATCACCCAGTTTGTGGTTCTTTGTTACAGCAGCTCTAGAAAACGATTACAACCAGCCAAAGCATTGAGTCTGATCTGCAGAGTATGAGAATTATGTCTGTGTTCATTGAATGAAATGAAGAATGAATAAAACTGTCATGGGCCAACCCTCAAGGTGTTTGCAGTCTTAAGAGGACACTAGTGTTTTTTCTTGTTCTGTGCTGTGTGCTGGAGGCACGGAGATGAAAGCTGTGGACCTTCTTCATGGAATGTGTGTGCTAGCAGGGAAACCAAGCTTACAAGTATTTCATGCATAATAATTTTCAAAGTACTATGATAGAGGAATGCAACACCTGAGAACCTGGAAGAATCCCCTAACCTACTGAGGAGAAGAGAAGGTCAGGGAAGGCCTCTTGGAAAAGAAACCACCCAAGCTGTCATGAAGTACAAACAGCCATTACCCAGCAGGTGGTGGAGACAAACCATTCCAGGTACGTGCCCAAGCCTGGAGGTACCCAGGCCAACCACAACTAGTTAGTGCAAGAGAAGGAACAGAGAGAGAGAGAAGGCTGGAGTGAGGCAGAGACCAGGTCATGGAGGCAGGGACCAAAAGAGGCAAGGGCCAGGTCACAGAGGGCCTGCGGCAGGGTGAAAACACTTGGGTTATAGAGTTAGAGAACTGAAGTTCTCTAACTGTAGCCAGCTAGAGGCTACATTTCCCACCTTCGTGATCATGAGACTAAGTTAAGACCAGGGCAACACATGCAGAAGTGATATGTGTGACTTTCAGGTCACTCCCAAAGACAGGCTCAGCTACTTGCTAATTTCCCAGCCTAGTTATTTCTGCAGCCTGGGAAATAGAAACAACTGGAGTGGTCTCAAAAAGACACAATGCAGACAACAGACTGACCTACTAGCCTGAGTTCCTAGCTGCCCTAAAAGGACAAAAGTCCTGCTCTCCCTGAACAATTGCCTCTGGACGATTACAGAAGAGAGGAATAAACACCTGCTTAATTTAGGCCACTGAATACCTGGGTCCCTGCATTGCCCCAGCTTCACTTGTACCCTAAGCAACATATAGCCTTATTTTGGAGATTGTGGACAATACACTAAATCCTCAATGTTATCAATAAGTTCTTAGAAACTGTGACTTGAAGCAAAACAGTGCACAGCAGGTCCTTGAATAATGTCTCACATTTACCTTTCTTTCCTTATAATCTTGATAAGAAAAATAATTGGTTTTTATACTTTGTTTCACAGTCACACGGAATCCTACGCAGCCGTAAAAAAGGATGAGTTCATGCCCTTTGTAGGGACGTGGATGAAGCTGGAAACCATCTTTCTCAGCAAACTATCACAAGAATAGAAAACCAAACACTGCATGTTCTCACTTATAAGTGGAGTTGAACAATGAGAACACATGGACATAGGGAGGGGAACATCACACACCAGGGCCTGTCGGGGAGTTGGTGGGGCTAGGGGAGGGATAACATTAGGAGAAATACCTAACGTAGGTGATGGGTTGATGGGTGCAGCAAACCACCATGGCACATGTATACCTATGTAACAAAACTGCACGTTCTGCTCACGTACCCCAGAACTTATAATAAAAAAAGAAAAAAAAAAAAAGAAACTGTGGATGACATTAGGTGAGGACTTACTATGCTACTTGACACATAGTGGGTCTGTGATTAGTCAATATGCCTGATATAGTTTAGCTGTGTTCTCACCCAAATCTCATCTTGAATTGTAGCTCCCATAATCTCCACATGTTGTGGGAGGGGCCCAGTGGGAGGTAACTGAAACATGGGGACAGGTTTTGCCCTTTCTGTTCTCGTGATAATGATTAAGTCTCAAGAGATGTGATGATTTTATAAAAGGCAGTTCCCCTACGCGTGCTGTCTTGCCTGCCACCATGTAAGACGTACCTTTGCTCCTCCTTCACCTTCTACCATGATTGTCAGGCCTCCCCAGCCAGGTGGAACTGTGAGTCAATTAAATTTATTTTTCTTTATAAATTATGCACTCTCAGGTATTTCTTCATAGCAGTATGAAAATAGACTAATAAAATACCCACAGCTATCATTAGGATGAACTGATAGAATGTGATGACTCACTAGATGTGGTGGCAAAAGAAAAGGAAAAGCTAATCAAACTCTGAAATTTCCAACTTGGGTGTCAGTAAGAATGGTGGGACTCCTGATAGAAATGTGGGGAGGAGAGAGGAGGACAATTTGGGGAAAGAAAATAAAGGCAGGCTCTAGCCATGTTGAGTTTGAGTTGCTGGCGGGGCTCACAGAAAGAGATGCCAACAGGCAATTTGAAATTCGAGCTGTAGCTGAGGTCTGGAAACAAAGAATGGGGTGGGGGTGGGGGAGTTGAAGCTGTGGAAATAATGAGGTTTCTAAGGGAGAAAGCTGCAGACACAGATATTGGAAGGATAATGAGGAGACAAGTCTGGCTGGAGCAAAGGTTTCTTAGGGTGCAAGAGGGAGGGAGCACTGGGAAAGGGTTGGAGCCGATGTGGCAGAACTGCAAGAGCCTTGTGGAGGAGCTCAGACCTCAGTCTTCAGGCGAAGTGGCTTTGAATGGGGAGGGCAATGATGAAGATCCTACCTGTTGTGCCAGAGCATCCCTGATGGGGCCAGAGGGATGCTCGTCCTCTGCCAGACAAGCAGCTACCACTTACAGCCATTTCACTGCAGTCTTAATAAACATGTGTGAAGTACAGCAAACAACCTCAATAAACACGCTGCCTCTAGGTGGTGGGTTATGGGGGTTATAGGATTTTTTAATACAAAAAATTAGATGAAAGTAAATTTTTTTAAAAAAATGTCTGAGTGTGTGCTATAAACTTAGTACATCAAAGCACTTTCAGCCTGAATATTTTGGAGAGATTCTTAAGGAGACAATGAAACCAAAGAATTAGCCAGAGTGACTCCATGGAATGGAAAGTCACATCTTGAAGAATGAGGCAAGACAGGTGACTCCAGCTCACCCTTTCCATCCTTCAGTCAACCAAAATGTATTGAGAGTACCCCCCCACTCTGCCCCTTGCAGGGACCATCATTCACACCACCTGGAGGGTCAAGGCAAGAAGTAAACAAACGTGTCAGGAGTTGTTGAGTGCTGGGGTGAAAAATAAAACTGCGTGAGTGATAAACAGAAGACACAGCCACCCCACCTCAGGGAAGTTCCCTCCAAGGTGACCTTAGAGCCCAGATGGAGGGCAGTGAGGGTGCCACACAGCTCTCAGGAATGGAATGTTCCAGGCAAAAAAAAAACAGCAAACACAAAAGTCCTGAGGTGGGAGAGGGCATGGCATGTTTGTGGAATGCCAGAAGAGGTCAAGGCTGGCATTAGGGTGAGGCAAGTGAAGGGCCTAGGGTGAAAATTTAAGGAGGCCTTCTTCTCAAGGTCCTGTAATTGCCCAGGCAGATGGTTTCCTTTCTTGCTTCACCTCAGTCCAAGCCCTGGTGGCAGGAACTGAGTCTGAGACAGGGAGAGTGGCAGCAAGGCTCAGTGGCCACAGGACTCAGAAACGGGAGCAGCAGGGAACCCAAAGCCACAGATGGCTCACTGCTCTGTCTCCCTAAGAAACTCAATATGGGGATCCAAGAAATCCTATACGCCTGGAGGAGTTATCCTAAGCACGAGAGGAGAGTTTGGACCCACTTCTTAGTTGACTGAAGGATCTTCACTAAGAAGCAGGAAACAAGTTGTCTCCCAACATGACAAGGCGGTGCTACCTCAGGTACACATCCTCCCCAGTCTGGACCCAGATTTCCTTTGCTGTACCATGGAAGGATTGGATTCAATGAACTCAAAGTCCTCCCACCAGGAATCAGGTCCAACATTTCATGATTCTGTGAGCTCAAAACAAACCTTGTTTTCAAAAGGAGCCTGAGGGTGCAGGGAAGGAAAAGAAAAGGAAGAGACTCAAAGGCCTTCCCACCAAAAGCTCAAAGAAGACAAACGTTTTGCTCTTCCTCCCCATGTATTTCTGAGACATCCAGAGCAAGTTTCAAACAACCTGCTGGCCCAAACTTAGATTCTGGAATCAATCTCCCTTCATGGGATGAAAGAGTCTCACTAGGTTTGTGATGGCCCAGGTATCACCAACAGGCTCAAAACCTGCCATCCTGTCGAATGTTCACATGCTGAGGCCTCCACTGACCAGAACCACAGTGGATGCCTGTGGAAGTGACCACTTCAAGAATCAGCTAATAAATAGAAATGTTCTGTTTTGAACAAAGAGCTCCACTTGCAGCCAAGTTTTCCATTCATGAGCCTGTCTGACACAGGTATAACTGTCCCTTTGCCCTTTTTGCCTTAGGCTTTTTATAAGCTAGTTTCATTCCTTCTAGATTTCCAATAACTGCCCAGGGTTTAGAGTTTCTGAAGAGTTTCACATTTAGACATCCAACTTGACTTCTGCACCCGGGATCTGAGGCAAGAATTATTGTCATTCCCATTTTACAAATGAGGAAACTGAGGCTTTCAGAGAGAAGAGCCTGGAGCAATCTCCCAAGTAGGCATCAGACCTGAAACACTGACAGTGTGGCCCTGTAAAATCAGTGCTGTAAAAGCTCGTGATAACGGGAAATTAATGGTGAAAAATGTCCCTGCTTTTGCATCAGTGAATCAATTCTCACTTGCAAGCCTTATGAATATCCACCATCTACCCATCATGTCCGTTTTCCAGAGAGCAGGGACACAGATGCCACACAATCCCTTCACCCTCCCTAACATCCTTGACCCTCTGCCAGGCTCTCGGCCATGCATTGACTCCTTCCTCCTTCCATTGCCCCTCAAGAAAGGTCCATGCGTATCAATTCTAGCCAAGAGAGCCCTAGAAGGATCACCAAGCCCTTAGTTCTGCCATCAGGCAGACTCCAGAGCAGGTTTGGGTTCCACTGGAGTGCGCTTCTACATCCTGCCATGTGGAAAATTGTTGTAGAGCCTTAGAGAGGCCTCCGCCCTCTTTAACGGGTGGAGGGATGGGGACACTTAGATCCAGGACACCACCGACTCTAACTTTCCATTCTTGACTCACAGTGCCCTGCCCTAAAAGGCCATTGGGCCCAGACTACCCACAGTTTAGAATGCCAGGATTCAGTAGATGTATTTGCATACACAGGACGAGCCAAAGAAGGGAAACTCTGGCCCCATCTAGAGGGAACGCCCCTGAGAAACGTTTGCTGAAATGACCTGATAGCAAGAGCTGGAGAGGAGGGACAGTGGTCTCCTGAGTCATAAAACCACAGGACTTCACAGGCAGAACAAAGCCAGAAGGGCCCACCCTTGTTGAGGGTAGACCCGCAGCAAGGACAAGCAGGCTGAAAAGTTTCCTTGATAAGTTACTTCGTTTTCACTTTGGGTTTTAGCTACCAGGGATCTGTTTCAAAGAGTAATGGAAGAAACAAAGACAAAGATTCTAGTCTTCTTGCAGCCTGCTTCAGGCAAGTCTAATTAAGAAATATGTGAAAGAACCTCAGGAAAAGCTAGGAATGTCAAAAGGGATTTCAGTTTGGCCTGGAAAAATCTTCTCCCTGCCTTGAACTTCATAAAACTCTTTCATTTGCTACCCTTAGCTCCGAACCATCCCAACAGTCTTCCACGAGATGCCTTATTATTTCGGTTTTGTAGATGAAGAAACTGAGATTCAAGGAAGTGAAGTGATTTGCCCAAGGCCACATGATCTTAAGTGGCATAGCTGGGATTGTATCTGAAGTCCTTCTGAACCTCAGATGTCTAGCCAGAATACCACATGCCTCAAAACAGTCCTATGGGGCCAAGCGCAGTGGCTCATGCTTGTAATCCCAGCTCTTTGGGAGGCCAAGGCGGGCGGATCACTTGAGGTCTGGAGTTTGAGACCAACCTGGCCAATATGGTGAAACCTTGTCTCTACTAAAAATACAAAAATTAGCTGGGCATTAGTGGTATGTTGGTGCATGCTTGTAATCCCAGCTACTCATCCAGGAGGCTGGATGACAAAGTGAGACTTCATCTCAAAAAATTAAATAAATAAACAAATAAATAGTAATAATCCTGTGAAACAGGGATCTGTTATACCCCAGATTTGAAGAGCTGCACAGAAAGTAAGTTCCAAGACCAGGAGGTAAAGCCAAGTTTCTCAGCACCACAGCTAGAGCTCTTTCCACCATACAACACTGCTCCAGTTGCCCCTCTTATTTCCTGCTCTGTCACTCCAAGCTGCCAAAATAGTATCTAGTATGTAGTGAGTGCTAAATAAATACCTGATGGGTGAGCGAGTCCTCCTTTGAAGAGAAGTTTTGTTAGGAAAGTGGGTGATGATCTTAACTGGATGAGCCAGTGACTCATTTTGCTCAAGGATTAAATCTGAATTTGAAGAAAAGCAGTTGACTTAGCTATGAAATATGTCCCTGGGCTCCTCCCCAGTAAGGACAGAATGACTGGAGAAAGAACCCACTGTTCCTCTCTGGAATGAGAATTAAAACCATGAATAAGGCTTTTATGTTTCTCTTCTCCAGGACAATGAGGGAATAAAGATAGTTCTTGACAACATTGCGACATCGGAGAGAACAGGCGTCTAAGCATTCAAACACTGCTTTCCCTCTCATTATCTGTCATTTTGTTAAAGTAAAGCCATTCGTGAATTGGAAACTGTAGGACAAGAAACTGCTATGCTGTCCCATAGGGAAAACTCACTCGTACGTCTCATCCATTCTCTCAATTACTGGGAAAAGCACCAACACCTAAAGTGGCACAAAGTGGTGAGTGAAAAGGTGCAGACATTTTTCAGGGGCTCTTCCAGACAGGATTCCATTTACAGAGGAGGAAACCAAGGATCAAAGACATTCTGGAATTAGCTAATTTCCCCCAAGAGCTAGGATTTGAATCCAGGACTTCCGGAATACAGAGCCTGTGTTCTGTCCCTACACCATGATTAGAGGCTACTAATGATGGGCGTTATCACAAAGGAAAGTACCCCCACAAAGCAGCTTCACTTACTTTACCTCACACAACTGTGAGGATCAAATGAGATGGAGAGAGTGGAGATAATAATCCCCATTGTACAGATGAGGAAACTGAGGCTTAGTTTTTAAAGTGGTACATGTATGTAATATATGCCGCATCTAATTCCTGTTTTATAATTCCTATTTTATAAAAGAGGAAACTGAAGCCCAGAGGCAATAAAGTTACATATATGCATTAAACATGTTAATATTGTGTTCCTACTGTATGTAGGTTCTATGCTGACATTCCTCTTTCTCCAAACCTCAGTTTTATCTTTGGTGAAATGGCAGTGAGTGGTTTGACCAAAAGTGGTCAGCTAGAAAGTATTGTATTTGGAATTCCAAATCTAGAACTTTCTGATTTTAAAACTTATAAAACTTTTCTGTTATGAGGATCTATTTGCTTCTACCTTGATGTTATAAAATATATGACTCCTATAAAATATGTGGCATCTAAAGGTAAGACATTTTATTAATGGCTAGGTAGGGTAGATATCTTAGACAAATACTTCCCCACTGACTCTGTACAGAAACTTTTCAACTCTGAAGTTTATATGAATAATTCACTTATGGAATCAAAAATATTCATTCTACCAGTGTAGGAAGACCTCATCTGAATAAATTCTGCCTTGCATGTCACTCTTGAAATGGTAGGAGGGAAGGAATTTGAGATTGAACTTCCTCCAAGAGATGGGCAGTCACCTCTGTATGCCAAATGCTTTAGGGGGTTGTTTAAATTAAAATGGTGTGTGTCCTCTGGAGGTACAAGAAAAGCTATATTGGAAAACTATATATGTAAGACATAGTCAGAAACACATTGCCAGTCTCTGCAGAAAACCTCCTTTCTGGCCAAAGTTGTCGAGCACCAACTTCAAAGGTCAATGGAATGCCTGAGTGAGCAAGTGCACCACCCACCACCAGGAACCAGAGAGGCTGCTATTAAGGGCAAGGAGACAGGCGATGTGGACACCAAAGAAGGTGGGGTTAGTTAGCTTGACCTTGAAGAGGAGCTGTATTTCAAAACTTTAAGGACAGCCCAGGCAGAAACTGTGACGTGAGCAAAGACTTGAGTTTGGAAACTGCAATTAGAGACTAGGGCCACATTGAGAAAGATTATAAGTGTCTGGGTCAGAAATTTGTACTTAATCCATCAGACAATGCTGAAGGTTTTAGTAGTGAAAAAATCAATTAGAACTCTTTTAGAAAAACCGATCTTTCATTCATTCATCAAATACCTATTGAGCACATTGCCAGGCATTGCATCTTTTCATTCCCACACATCAGTGACTGGCAGGCTCACTGTCCAGTGCACAAACAGGCGATCAGCTAGTACTGCCATTCCCGATCTGGGTGGCCATGGTAGCCACTCCCAAGACAGCCACCACAATCCCCACCTCCTGGAATCCACACCTTATGGAGTCCCCTGCCATGAGTACCAGGGTTGCCTATGTGACCAATAGAATATGGCAGAAGTGATGCTATAGCACTTCCAAGATTAGGTGATAAAAGACACGTGGCTAGCATCCCTTCTGGTGGCTCTCTTTCTTCACTGGCTCTGGGGGAAGCCAGCAGCTATGTCATGAGCAGCCCTATGATGAGACCCAAATGAGAGTAGCCAAACTCTCCTGCTAGTTGCCCCAACCCCAGTCCTTTGAGTGAGCTTGAGCTTGGAAGTTGACAACCCAGTCCTCAATGCCTGCAGCCCCAGCCGACTGCTTGACTGCAGCCTCATGAGAGACATGGAGCCAGAACCACCCAACTAAACCCCTCCCAACCTCCCCGCCCTCAGAAATGAACTTACATTGACACATCATTATCATCCAAAGTCCTTTCCATTGTCATCTATGCTTGTTCTTTTAAACCATTCCATCTTGGGGTAATTTGTTACACAGTAATGGGTAAACAGTACAACGATCTTCCCAGCATGGTCGTTGTGTGGATAAAATGAAACAAAGAATGCCCTAAGGATTTGTGCAATTACAGAAAAGAGAGGAAGAGGCAGACTCAGGGGTCAGGTGGGATGAAAGACCTGTCTCCATGCAATGGACTTAGGAGGTGAAGAGCAGAAGCTCTAAGCCCCAAGCTTTCCCCAGCACTTCCAGGGTGGGTGCTGACTAGTACCTTACACAGAACAAAGTATCTCGCTGACCTCCCAGATCTTCCCTGCAGGACTGCTGCTTCATAGTGCTTCACAGAAAGAAACCAAGGCTCACAGAGGTCTATACAGTAATTTGATGACAGACACAGAGCACAGCGGGTACAAGCGAGGAGAAACTGGGGTACCTCAGGCCTGGTTCAGGGCAGGGAATTGGTGGCAGGGCTGCAGAGAGGTGTTGAAAAGATGAGAAGGGATGAGGAAGAGGAGAGCCCCAGAAAGGCAGCCTCTCCTCTCTCCTAGGGCAGCCAGCTCCTTGAGCCCGACAGGCTTCCCATGTGTGTCTAACTGAAGGTACGGCTCACTTTTTATCCTTTTAAAGTAAAAACTCAGGGATGCACCCAGGCCATCTGTGTTTATTAGAAGGGGCCGTTTTTTCCACCCTCCTGACATCCAGGAGAGGCACTCTATTCCGGAACAAAGCATGCCTCCCACCCACCCTTCCCTCCTGCTGGCTGCCCAGCCTGGCTCCATACACCACCATTCCAGAGATGATAAATATGCTTTGTAAAGTGCTCTGAAGAAGAGAGACAAAGGTCTCCTACTGGGTTTCACATAGTCCTGGAAACACCTGGATATGTGGGTGTGGTCTGAGCCATTTTCCAAAATGAAATTAATGTCCTCAAAACTATCTGGACCTATCAATGCTTGTCTGTACTAGAATCAACCCACCATAAAAGAAAATCTTTGATCAACAAAATAAAAGTTTCTTTAAAAATCAGCTGCTAAGTTATTGCCTCATTTCCTAATTGTTTTTGCTTTTCAGTGTTACTAGAGTATGAGGCAATCTGTGGCTTAGGCATCTAATAAACAAAACAAATAAACCTAAGGGTTTATGTTTTATAAAAATAAAGCCGACTTCAGGGAGGCTGAGCATTCATTTATTAATATTATTTTTCTATCTGGAATCAATAATTTTTATTAATAATAATCACACTCCACAGATACGAACTGGTATGTTGTTTGCAATTTGCAAAATAATTCTTCACTTAACCTTCACACCACCTATGTATAGCCGCAGGGGAAGGGCCATCAACCCCATGTCTGCAGAGAAGGGGGCTGGGTGCTAAGGGGCAGGATGGTAGTGTGGACAGGTGTGGGTTTGGAATCAGACAAGCTCTTCCACACAGTGGCCTGGGCAAGTTTCCTGTGCTTTCAGCCTCAGTCTCTTCATCTGCAAACAGGGATGGTAGCAAAACCTGCTTCAACAAGGTTGCTGTCTTTACAGTTCTCCTCATAGTGCTTAGAACATAATTACTCAATAACAAATGATATTTGTGGAGGTGGTGGTATTCTTGTCGTGGCTGTTGTTATTTTAATCTACTCTGTAAGGCTGGGAGGATTAGAGGCAATGTTGGTAAAAATGCTGAACGCAGGGCCCAAATCATAGAAGGTGTTAATTTTGAAGTGGGAAGGCTGAGATTGTAAATCATGTGTTTCTAATTCCTTAATATTTTCTCTGCATCCCAGTTACCTGGGCATGAGATCAGTGAAACACATTTCTTAGCTTTGAGAATAAATAGATTAAATTATTTTTATGAAAACAAAAAAGAATGGGAGGAAGGGAGGGAGAGAAAAAGAGGCAGAGAAAGAGAGAAAAAACATTTTACTATCTGCCCTAATGCCTGTCCATACCCACGTTTTTGAAGACTCAACACATTTCCCCCCACACCCCACCCCAATCCTGGGTGCAGCAGGGATCATGAGTCTATAATATCTCAGTGTCTTCCCAGCTTATAAAGGATAAAGCCAACTCTTTGTCTTCATTCAAGCCCTCCCTATGTGGCTGCAGCTTGCCTTTCCAGCCACGTTCCCTCCAAGTAAATATTCCCTCCGCGCACACTGCACTCCTCACCTTCCCTGGACTCAGCTGTTCTTCCAGCCTCCGCCCCTTGCCTGTGCTGTGACATCTGCCTGAAACGCCTTTCCCTTTCTTGCCTGGTGAGAATCTACGCACTTGTCAAGCTCTGGTGATTTGCCTTTCCCATTAGGCCATCAGCTGGGGACATCTTTGGAGACGGGGTCATTTCTCTGTGTCTCTGCTCAGCACCCAGCACAGGTGTGGCACTGAGGGGCGCAGCATGTTTGTTGGGAAAATCAGTGTGGGAATGAAGCAATTGGCACAAGTTCTTTCCACGGCAGAGGGGGCACTTGGGCAGCAGCCTCCCAACTCCCAGGCCAGCTGTGCTGGAGGGAGCGCCTGCCCGGGAGAAGGTGTTTGGAGACAGCACATAACACTCTGTTAAAAAAAAAAAAAAGTGGTTTTTACTCTGGTAATCACAAATCATGTGGGTGTTGCTGCGATTCTTCTTTAAAAGGATTATTAAAAGGGAGGGAACTTCGAATTATGGCCATGTAGAGAGAGCATCACACATTTCAGGATAGATCACTGTAGAGAGGAGAAAAAGCACTTTTGTAATGGGCCTGGCTTGGGTCCACAGCTGTCCCTTGCCAGGTTCTAGAAATGCTGCCACGGTGGGGAGGAAATGGGTGGCTGCAGTTGCAGCAACAGACAAGTGATGTGCATTGGCTGTGCTGGCAACACAGCCAAGAGAGCCCAGCCAGGAAGTACCACAGAGATGGCCGTTCCCCAGGACACCTGCCCCCATGACTTACAAATGTGGGTTCAAGTCCCAGCAACATCACCTGCAAATATGGTGGCCTTCTCTGTTCAGAGTCTCTCTGCTTCCTGTTTGGTTAACTTTGGGTTAATAAAAACAAACTGTAAGGATAGTGAAGAGGATTCAGTGAGACTGTAAGCTCCTTGAGGACAGGTACTTAGAATCACTTCTTTCCTGGCCCCCAGTGAAGAGTTGTTGGAGGTGTAAATGAACAAATCACATTAGACAAAATCCACAACAAACAACACTGATGTTAATTTCTCCTTTCACAGCCAGGAAAAGTTGAATCCATGGTTTATTACACATTTACCCTGGATGTGCTCAAGACTATAGAGAATACAAAGGTGAAAATGACGTGAGCCTCCCTCCAGGCTTTAGGATGATCTGAACACATATAAAACACAGGACACAGTGGGGTAAGTAGAGAAAGAAATAAAGGCAACAGGAGGTTGGCTTGAGCCAGAGTGGGACCTGGTGGTCCCTCTGAAAAAGAGGAAAATGAAGAAAGAAAGCTGGATGCCAGTGCATCAGGAAAGAGGGTGTTAGGAACAATCGTGGGTTATGGCTTGGGTTTTATTAGACCAGGGATCCAGGATTGCCCAGGCGCCCTTACACATGAAAAATCAAAGACTGTATTAATAGCTGGACTTGTACCCAAAACCTCTAAGTGGAGTTTTCTGGAGCTTTTTCATAAGCCCTTAAGCCCAAATTCAAATCTTGGGATCATACCATCAGCCAGGCAGCCCTATGGGCCAAGAGACCAGAGATGAACGTACTGGAACACATGTGTGAGGGGAGAGAGGGAGAGCCTGGGTCTCCCCATTGCAGGCTGGGCCCTGGCTTCCCTCCTGCTCTGTACGTGACCCTTTAATTCACAGTAATCCCTGCAATAGTATTCAATCGTCTATCTCTGTCTTGGCGTCTTAACAATCAATGAACAACTTTTCCACCACGCTTGGAGAGCAGGGGAGGAGGGGGGCTTCCCTGTTGAGCCCCCTCCATTCCCTCTGAGGTTGCAGGTGGGTGGGACATATCTTACTATTTTCTGGCTCTGTACCTTTGCATCCATTGTGTCCTGTGCCTGGAATTTCCTTTTCTATTTTGCTAACACCTATGCATCCTTCAAAACAGCCCAGGTTCACCTCCTCAGCGATGGCCTCCCTGAGCGCTGCTCTAAGTCAGCTACTGCCTCAGAGATAAGCACAGGGTACTGCTATGCCCAAACTTAGAGCCCATCACATTGCATTGTCATCATAAGTCTGCTTCTCTAAGACCCTCAAACATGAGTGAGCTCCTTAAGGACAGGAAACCTGCCTTCTTTTTCTTTTCTAATTCAACCCTAAGGTTGTTGCTCAGAGGATGAATGTGGAAAGGGGAGAGGAGGGAAGAGTATTTTCCAACAACATACAGTTCTATTTTAGGTAAGAGTGACTTCCTGTCCCTCGTACTGGGCAAACATCTTGTGCATCTTATGGAAGAGTAACCCCAACAGAAAAGAGATGAATGCAATGCTAAACCCCACCAAGATTCAACCTAAAACTTTTAGGAAAGGCAAGGTCTGGAGTTAGGAACCCACATGACAGCTTGTGTACATGTTCTGCTCTCTCTCTCTCTCTCTCTGTCTCTCTCTCTCTCTCTCTCTTTCACACACACACACACACACACACACACACACACATACACACACGCAGTCACAGGTATCTGCATGTATCCATATGCCCCCCTAATAATAGAACTCCTTCCTCATGCCAATACTTTAACCCTTAGCATGCACCTTCCCAGGTAGGACTTCATAGGAGCTGACAACACTCCTTCTCTGGGCAGTGGCAGGCTCTGCCCTTGTCTTCTAAACGACCAGTTTGATAAGGTGCAAAGGATCTTGAATGAAAGTGAGAGGACTGAATTTATGTCTGGAATCCATTGAGACACAATGTTGAAAACTTTGAAAGCAATTATCTGATTTTTAAGGCCAAAGCAAGAGTTCTGGGAAAGTTAGAACTTGTCACTTTTTGAATGTCTATGTCTACTGTAGACTGGAGGTTGCCTGGGTCCGGGCCAGTGCCTGCTCTGTTCACCGCTGCATCTTCAGAAACTAGCCCTGTGCCTGGAACAGGATTGATGCTCAAATTAATATATAAGTGAATAAAAAGCGAATGCCCTCCTCATAATTTCAAGCTGCTGTGTTTACAGGTGTCAAAGGCCTAATGGAGGAACTGTGAGGTTGCCACAAAGGCCTTCCAGGCCTGAACCCTGTGAGTCATCTTTGCTGCTGACACGTGCACAGCATGTTATTAATCACAGAGATCTTTGATCTGCATCAGACCCCACAAGTGAGTGATTTATCCTCCATGAATGCTAGGTTCATTGAGGGTGGAATTTTAATGATCTCTGTATCCCAGGCCCCAGCCCCTGCTCTGGCACATAGCAAATGCTCAGTAAGTGTCTGCTCTTTCATTCATACAGAACAATAAAGTAATGACTTGATGCTCAGAGAAGTGGCTTGTGTGGGTTCCACAGCATGCTAATGAGAGAGTCAGTGGTCCACTCCAGCCTTGGTACTTCCTTCTGTAGAACATCAAGGATTGTGTGCTTTCATGCATGAGGCCATGACGGAGCTTCAGAGTCAGTGACCTACACCCTGCCCTATGGCCTACTGCATCCGTCAGAGGACATGAGGTCAGACTTCTGCCCAGTTGTGGCAGGACTCCAGCTGGGACTGACGCCATGGCTGACTAGTGTCAGGTATTTGGGGAGTATCCAAGCTTAAAATACATCACCTCTATGTACAAATAATGTAAGTCATGGCATCAGCTGTGGGTTAAATTATGACCCCAAACAGATATGTAGTGGTTAAAATCCCCAGTACTTGAAAATGTAACCTTATTTGAAACGGGGTCTTTGCAGATGTAATCAAGTTGAGGTTAGGTCATACTGGATTAGGGTGAGTCCTAAATTCAATAAGTGACATCTTTATAAAAAGCCATGTGATGACACAGAGGAGACGCACAATGAAAATGCCATGTGACAAAGGAGGGAAGGATTGGAGTGATGTATCCAAAAGCCAGAGAACGCTAAGGATTGCCTGGAGCACCAGAAGCTAGGAAGAGGGCAGGAAGGATCCTTCTTAGAGTTTTCAGAGGGAACATGGCACTGTGACACCTTGATTTTGGATGTCTAGCCTTTGGAACTGTGAGAAAGCACATGTATATTTTTTTAAGTCACCCAGTTTATGGGTTTTTTTTTTTTTGTCATAGCAGCCACTGAAAACCATACATATAGCAAAAGCCTAAAGTAAGAGATGTTTCTCTGCAATACAGGCAAGAGGAAAGGGCCTGGAGAGAACATCCACAAATGAAAAACAAAACTCACAGTGAACACTTGAAGGCTCAAAGATCCCTGTTCCACATAGTTTTAGATGGTTTGTATTTTTATCAGCACAATTAAACAATATTAGGAGTCAACTCTGTGTGTGTGTAATTTATATTTACACAATTGGAGAGCAGTGTTCTCTTCAAATAGGATAATCATCTGATTTGCTCATAATTTGGAGAAAAGTCAATCCAATCTATCAGTCAACAAGCCTGGTCCCTGATGCAGGCATACAGAGACGTAGGATATTTGAGGTCCTTGCCTCATAATTTAGTTCAGGATACATTATATCGAGTCAGGAGTACATACAATGTTTGACCAAAATCCTTGGGGCCTTGAGAAGGCAGGGCAGGCAGTATCTCTGTCTATGAGATCCTGAGGCAAAGGTCAAGAAGGAATAACAGAAAAGGTGTTCATTTGAGCTGAGTCAAGGAGGAGAAATGTACCATGGGGTTGCTTAAAACAAAATCAAGCTGACAAAAGTGAAAGGGGTTCATGAAAGAAGGAAGCACACAAAAGCCTGGCCCACTGAGGTACTAATGGTGTTCTTCTATTTGTCTGGACCCAGCAAAAAAGGGAGGAGACAGACAAGATTTGCTGATTACCTATTCTTCACTATGTAAGTGAGTGTATCTTACACACCTGTGTAAGTGTATAAGAAATGTAACTTGTTTTTCTAGAAAGCACCCTGTTTTGTCTTCTAAGAGCATATTCTGCTTGAGGGCAGAAATCCTAATGTAATCAATTTTTTTTTTTCTCATCATGGCAGGGCTTCCTCCCTCTCAAGATTGCATTTCCATTCCCAAGATTGCACCTTAGTTCTGATGGGGATAGGAGTGTTGGAATGGAAAGGCTGATGTATGGTAGCAACGCACTAGGGAGAGGGACAGATGGGGAAGCACATCTGTGTCTCTCATCTCACCCTCAGCAGCAGCATCTATTGCAGTGTTGTCTGAGCAGCCCATGCAGAGCCTGCTGCTGGCGTCTCCTCACCCAGCCTCGTGGCTCCCAGATCTGCCCCATCTCAGTGTCTACCACTCTCAGCAACATGGGTGTAGTAGTTTGTAACTGTGTCTGCTAAGCTAGAACTATATTTCCCCATATTAACTTCCTGTGCAATTTCAGGTTGGAGTTGGTCAAAAGACTTAATGCAAGATTTAGAAAAGGTAAAGCAGCATCCACTGCTCTCTTAGGGCTATTGTATTTAGGAGAAATGAGTGACAGTTGCAGACATGCTACAGATTCTAGCATGCTCTCATTCTCCTCACTTGTCTACCTTCACAAATCTCAGAAGGGGTGCGTAGAGATTTTCTCTGATCCTTCAACTGCCCCATTCAGACTCTTATTTCCACAGCTTCTCCCACAATCATATGTGGTCTTATTTCTATAATAAACCCCCTACTCCATAATACTCACAGTGGTCTGCTTCCTTCATCAAACCCTGACTGATATAACAGGGAAATACTTGCACTTCTATGGAGGTCTCTGTATCATGGTTACTGACTGTCCCCAGTATCCATTCTATCTTGATTCCTGTTTCTTATAGTCCCATAGCTATAAGTTGTAGCTGGTCTGATGGCCAGGAAGCTAGAGATTCCATTTCTAAACCTTTCTTACAGCGAGAGATAACCATGTGACAAAACTCTGTCCAGTAGGACGTGAGAAGAAGTAATGTATCAAACATCGGGTCATGCCCTGAAGAGGAAGCAGCTTTCCTCCTTTTTCCTCTTTCCCTTCGAGCTCACTGAAATGCAGATGAGGTAGATGAGAGCTAACTGAAGCTAAGATGACTAAACCAGAATGCTAAAGGACAGTGGAATAACAAGAAAAGAAGAACCAGGGCCCCAGACGATTTGTGGTGCAGAGCTGCCCTTCCTCCCTGGACCACCTGCCAGTCTAAACTTTTTTCAAAAATTATTATTATTATTATACTTTAAGTTTTGGGGTATATGTGCAGTGAAATAAGCTTTCTATCACATTCAACCCACTGTTATTTGCTCAGTTAAAGAAGCTGAGCAAATATCCTATTATTCATCCCCTATGGCCACCTTCAATCCATTCATCCAGGCAAAGTGGGATAAGAACCTTGTGGGGCTCACTGCATCCTGGAACAATGAGCCAGATATTGGGCAGAGGCTCCCTCTTTTTTGGATGCCAGAGTTGAGTCTATCTAAGGATTCCTTCACCCTTTGCCTCACACCCACAAGGAGAAGAGGTGACACCTGTACCAGAGACTCACTTAGTTTCCTATTGCTGCTATAACAACGTTTCCATCTTTCTACCAGCTCAGAAAGGATTGCGCTTCTTATGCATAAAAACAGGCATCACCCCTGGGTTCTCAGCTGTTTAAGACATAAACTTCATGGCCTGAGGCAGTCTGAACTCTTGTCTTTTGGACAACTGCTTACTGCTGGGAGCTTCAAACACCTACTTCAAAAATCCTAAAATGAACTCTCAAAAATTACTGTTCCTGCCCTAACAATCATGACCCCTGGGCAGTGAATCTCAAACATGTTTACTGCTACCTGAAGGAAGAGGGGACAGCAATTACTATGTGACAGCATCATCCCCAACATCTGCAGGGTACAGAGAATCACGCCAGGCACAGTTCATTTCCTCTATGACCCGGCCTTGGGGATTAATTTCCTCAGTTCTGAAATGGACATAATATGACCCAGACAAATTAAGTGACTTGCCCAAACTTACACAGGCAGGAAGTGTTGGAATAGAATTTCATCTGAAATTTATGCTTTTTCAGCTGCACTTCTTTGCATGGAGTAGTGTGGTGGGCTGGTGGCAGATGTGGGAGGGACACTGAGCAAAGGCTAAGTGACGTGTGACCTGGAAAGCCCAGTGAAGGAAAGTGGACTTTAGTTTCTGTTTTGGTTTTTATTTTAGTTTGGTGTTGTAGAATTTTTGATGATTGCTTTTCTTTCTTTTTTTTTTTCCTAAAAGAAATCTAGATTAAATTTATGTTTAAAACAATCTTTTCATGTTTAACTTTTTATGTATTAGGCAGAAATCTAATCATTAAATAACACAAATGTCAAAACTATGTTTCATTCCAGAATAAGGAAAGATTAAAACAGAAGTATAGAGAGCTTTTCAAAAGCCACTTTTAAAATGTTTTTTGGGTTTCTAAACTAGTCATTGTTATGCCACACTGATTATTTTTATTATGTAAATATAAATGCTAGTCTTTTCCCCTGCATAATAAATGAACATTGCAAAAACAAAATCTTGCCTTTGAAAAACTATGACTTTTTTTTTACAATTATATATAAATGTTATGTAAATGTTTTTTGGTTTTTGGTTTTTTTTTCTGTTAAACTAAAGTTCTATTTATCTTCTCCAATACTGCCAGGATGATTTCTTTTTGTTCCACAGATTGAAAGGTAAGAGTAAGAGGGGGTCCTCGTGAGGCTAAGGTAAGAGTAAGAGGGAAGTAGTGTATTAGTTTCCTGTTGCTGCTATAACAAATTATCACAAAGTTAGTGGCTTAAAACACAGATTTGTTCTTTTACAATTCCAGAGGTCAGAACTCCAAACTTAGTTTCACTGGGCTAAAGTCAAGGTATCGGCAGGGCTGGTTCCCTCCAAAAGCTCTGAAAGATGAATCTACTTCCATATCTTTCTCAGCTCCTGTAGCTATATGTATTTCTTGGTTGGGAGCTCCTTCCTTCATCTGCAAAGCATATTGCTCCCATCCCTGCTTCTTTCATGCTATCACCAACTCCTCTGACTCTAACTCCTCCTGTATCCCTCTTATAAGGACTGTTGTGATTCCATCTGGCCCACCAGATCGTCCAGCATAATCTTCCCATCTTAAGATCCCTTAATCACAGCTGCAAACCATGTCAGGTTACATATTTACAGGTTCTGGGGGTTAGGACATGATCATCTTTAGGGGCCCATTTTTCAGTCTGTCACATGGAAAGACTGGTTAGAAGTCTGTGGCTGTGGGGATGGATGGAGATCAAGGATATGTGTGGGCTTTTGTACGGCAGATGATGAAGGAAAAAGCAGAGGTTTGGAGAGCAGAGACACCTGGTCAGATCAAGCTACATAATTGTGAGGCCCAGCGCAAAATAAAAATGCAGGCCCCTTGTTAAAGAAAAGATTTAAAATTTCCAGAAGGCAAGAGCAGAGCATCGAATCAATCAGAGGTTCTTCTGAGTTCAGGACCCTGTACAACTGCACATGTTGTATGTCTAGGAAGCCAGCCCTGGAACTGGGTTAGAATCCAGTCTGTAGCATTTGCTAATTTTTTGACCTTGGACAAAGTCATAAACCTTTTCCCAACCTCAATTTTCTTATCTTAGAATAAAAAGTAACTCCTGGATTATAGGTGTGCGTATTTCCTGGGAAATAAACACTGCCATAGCAAATTACCAAAAACTAGCTGGCTTAAAACATCAGAAATTTAGTCTCTCACTGTTCTGGAGCCAAGGGTTCAAAATCAAGTTGTTGGCAAGGTTGGTTCCTTCTGGAGGGTCTGGGGAGAATGCATCCCATGTCTCTCTCCCAGCTTCTGGTGTGGCCAGCAATCCCTGGCATTCATTGGTGTGCAGGTTCATCACTCCAATCTCTGCCTCCATCTTCACATCTTCTCTGTGTTAAATCTCTCTGTCCTTACTAAGAGCACTAGTCATTGGATTTAGGGTCCACTCTAAATCTAGGATGATCTCATCTCAAGATCCTTAACTTAATTATACCTCCAAAGGCCCTATCAATGTGACCCCAATACGGTCATATTCGTAGTTATCAGGAGTTTGAATTTCAACTTTTGGGGGCATACTATTCAATATGTGAAGTCCTCAACAGAGCACTGGGACAGAGGAAGCGCTACAAATTTTATCTATTATTACCATTATTATTACTTGACACGTTAAAAATAAAACAAGGGCATATATTTGATAATGACTTATCATGATGGAATTGAAATCCAGAGAGGACAAGGACTCACTCCATATCAGAAGGAGAACCGAGAAGTTTGTGTGTTCCAAAGGCAAGCCAATCACAAGATGGATAACCCCTGGAACGCAGAGTTCCCCACAATGCAAAAAACGTCCCAAGGGAACAGCCCCCAGTGCAATGGGAGAAAGTCTGAAGTTGAAACAAGAATGGGCACTATCCCAGGTGAGTGTTGAGGAAGAAAGGGACTCCCTGGTAGGTAAGCTGTGGATTTACTCACTTGTACATTCAATCATCAATCATTTATCACACATCTACTAGCATCAGAGATACTAGTTGCTAGGGGTTCTGAGCATAGCAAGAATGTTCTGTTTTGAAAGATTGCTGTTTTTTTGGAACAATCTTTTAAAATTTGTTTGTTTTTATCATGAAATTAAAGTTATTGGAAAATAATGGAGGAAAATAGAAGACCCAAGCAGACAGTTGTAGTACAAAAAACACTTTAGGCTTCAAAAGCCAGGCAAACTAGATGTAAGGGCCTTGGTCATGCAATGTCACCTGTAACACACTTTTCTCATCTGTAACACAGGTGATAATACTCCTCATATCTCCATAAAGGAGGTCCTGAAATGTGGAAGGTTTGCAATAAAAACACCTTTCCCTTTCAGATGAGTGTTTTAGAAAGAGCGCTTCAAATGTCCTAGCACTCTGCTGTATAATATGACACTCATTTTCCCTAACTCAACTTTCACCAGAGGCTAATGGGCTGTTTTCTTTCAGTTCAAGCAAGATATTTTCCTGGCTATGTTGTAGCTGGAAAGAAAAGCAAGAAATATAGAATACAGTGAACTTGGGAAGTCTTTCCTGTAAAAACCCCAGCAGATTTATCACAGATGTCTGGCCCACTCGTGGCCTTCTCCTGAATTCTATTAAGAATAATAACAAACAATCAGGAAACTGAACTCCAAAGCCCAGAAAACAGTGTTCTGGGTCTTTGGCAAAGTGGGGTCATGTGCAGACACAGGAGACCTAAAGCCCCCCAGGCACTCCTTGGTTGCTGGGACAAGGAAGTCAGCAATTACTGAGCACCCCTGCGACTGGACACTGTGCTGGGCCCTTTCATACACATGCACTCCTTTGGATCCTGCAAAAATCTCCAGATCCCTGTGGCCCCCATTTTTCAGATAAGAAAACCTGGGGCACGGAGGGGTGAGTCGTTTATGCTGACGCTCTCAAGCAGGAAGGCACATTGGAACCACTTGGGGAGCTTTTTTAGAATACAGAGGTTCTGATTCAGCCAGCCTGGGCTGGGGCTCTGGCATAGGCTTGTTTTTAAAGTGTCAGAGAAGAGTCCAAAGCATACATTCTGCTGGCTGAGAATCACTTCAGCACAGGCTCCCAAGTCTGCCAGATTTAGACACGAGTCGCAGTTCTGCCAGTATCTAATGAGGCAGCATGGGCAAGTTACTTCATCTCTCCAAGCCTCAGTTTCCACCTCGGTCAAATGGGGATAATAAAACCCAATCCGTAAAGTTATTTTATCCAGGATTAAATATGGTAATAGATGAAAAGCACTTATATTAGTGGCTAATACATAGCCAGTACTCAATATACTCAATATATACTGTAGCTAGAAATATAATTACTGATTAGTTGGGTGGCCTTGAGCAATTTACTTAACCCTGACACTTAATGTCTTCTTCTGTAAAATGAGGAAATCTTTAGGAAACATTTTGCTCCACTTAACCTTGAATGGGTCCCTATTAATACGTTTCTCTTCCAGTGAGGAGGGACTTTAACAGCCACTTAAGAGATGAACCAATTCTGGGCAAGCAGTAAGTTGAGCAAGAAAACAGTTTTTATTCCAGGCCCATGTGTTTTTGTTCTGTCTTCTGAAGATCTGGCCCGTCTTCTGTAAGCTGTATCTGCAGCCGATGCTGCTGACAGGTCTGCAAATGACTCCCAACCTGCTTTCCCCATAATATTCTCTTCATGCTTGCTAGACCACGCACAGCAGGGAGAAGCATGACTCAGGTTGAAATCACAATCATAGGCTCCATAAGTTCGCAGTCACGAGTGAATGATAGAATGTAGAACCCAGCCATCTGTTCATGCCTAAACATTTATGTACCATGTGCCAGATACTATTCTAGGTGCTAAAGATACTAAAATAAGACACAAGAGTGGCCCTTGTGTGCACAATCAAAGGAGAGGAGACCAGTCATGAACTGGGGTCAGCATTGTGACTGAGGGAAGAACAGATGCCTGGGGGTACACTTAAAGGGAGTTCAAAGCCAGGGATCACTCTTTTACTCACTAATGCTTTCATTATAAGCACTTGTTGTGTGCCGGGCTCTCAGCTGGGCACTGGATTATCTGGATCATCATTAGATCCAGTCTCAGGGTTTGAGCTGCTCAAGTCACTGGGCTCTCTCATCCATTTATGCCTAGGACATAATGCTAATCCCAGAGGCCTAGGCTTCTGGTGCTCAAGGCCTCTGGAGCTCTGGGCCCGGAGAGGTAGAAAGCTCTGTGCCAAAAGCTGAGAGTGCACAGAGGAGAGAATGAGTGTTCCACAGACATGTGGTCTTTATCCTGAGCCTGAGCCAGCCATAGAACAAGGAAGGGACACCGGGAGGGCCTGCCAGCCAGCGGATGGGAAAAGCCAGGGAGCTAGGAGAAGCCAGACATCCAGGAGAAGGGAAGGACCATTCACCTCTTTCTTTCAGACAGAATCTCAAGCAGGGCAGTGTCAGGCACTCTGTGCAATAGAGATGCGGCCCTCCCCCAGGAGCTTGGTCTACACTTAGCCAGAGGTGGCAGCAGGTCTGGAACCTGTGACCTTGCCCGCAGAGCACCTCATTAGAGGGTCGATGTAGGCTCCAAAACCCATGACATGTACAGTCCCAGGTATGAGCCATCAGGATTGGAAGAAGGGATGATCATCACTTCACTTTAAATACATCCTCTTTGATAATGTTGTTTGGCTTTTTTTTTTTTTTTTCTGTTTTTTGTTTGTTTGTTTGTTTTTTAATTACAGAAACAGCTACACGAATGGCAATGGCAGAGGCTGCCTCTTCCAATCTTTGCAAAATTCCATCTATGAGAAGGTCTCCTCATCGTCAAAGTCCCTTCATGATCTGTCCATCCAGCCAAAATGCTGTGAAGACAGAGGAGGACGAAAAGGAGACTCACAGAGGTGGTGTGACGTGCCTACAGCTGGAAGATGGCCAAAAACAAGACAGGAAGTAAATCAGGAACCCTGACCCCCTAGTTGTATGCCTGAGGCCATTTAACACGCAACAAATGCTATCCTCGGAAATAAGGCGGATGACTGTGCTTTGTCATAGCATACTGGATGCCCATAAAGTAATCTCATTACTCACCCCATGGTCTCATCCAACAGAGAAAAGTAGGGGACATTTCAAGGATGAGAGAGATTTCAGATGGGGACTGAAAGAATTTTGGAGTCAACCTGGCCCAAGGGAAGCTCCGCCCTTGGAGCTAAATAGTCAGGGTTCACATGTCAGCTCCACTCACTTATTCACCGTGAGACAGTCAGCTCTGAGGATGTAATAGAAGACTGATGCCTGCAGAGGATCTGATGCATAGCAGATATTAAATATCAGCAATCATAACTGCAACTGTAACACTTATATAGGGCTTGCTATGTGCAGACACTGTTCTGAGCACTCTATGTATGCCAAATCCAAATGCTCATATCAACTCTAAAAGGCAAGGAACAGCAACTTTCATTTTACACATGAGGAAACTAAAGCACCAAAAAAGATGAAGTAACTTGCTGGGGATCACAGAGTTAGTAGGGGGCTGGGATTTGAACCCTGACTGCAGAAACAGGGTCCTTAACCAGTACACTATGTTATGCCCTTTTGTGAGCGGCTTCCCCTTGGTAAAACAGCACTGACTGCTTTTTACTTCCCCTAAGATCAGCAAATCTCAGAAAGGAACTAGCACCACAGGTTGTGGCAGCCATTCCCTAAGCAAGTGTCTTCCTGATTTTCACCTCTCTGCCTCATGTCTCCTGGCTGAAGATGTCCTGATGACCCAGGCCTCAACCCACCTTTCTCAGACTGGGACAGAAATCCTCTTAGTCAGCATGCCTGGATTCTATTTGAACAGTCTTCTCAGAAGAAGATAGTACAAACACTTCATAGAGTCAGGAGCAGGGATGAGTTTACTGCAAATGTCCAAGGACAAAACAAATGGGTGCCCTCTCCCAGTCCAAGGCACTCTCATCTGACCCAACAGCTGACCACCCATCATCCTGTCCATCCTCCAGCTTTGACCCCCTATGGCCCCACCCAGCTGGGGGTTCTCTCACTCTCCTGCTCATCATTTCTCATTTCTCTCTGTGGGAGGGGAGAAAGACCAATGTTAGGTGGGGAATAAATTTCAGTGTGACATCTCCACTAATTAGAGGTGCATGCCCACCCATGGGAAGTTAAAATGTTTTGAGCATCTTCTAAAACCAGGCTTCTAGGCACGGTATGTACATACTCAGTTTTTTCATCCAGAAAATGGAGATATCTATATAGTACGGTGCTACTTGGGGATGAGATCAAATCAGAGAATTTTTTATGAAGATAGACAGACTTCGTCATTCATTCCTTCAAATAAGAAGCCTCCTGCTTGCATTTTCTTAGAACTGACCCTAGATGGGGGCTCAAAATGTCAGGTGCTCAGTGTAAAGGAAGCCTGGAGAGCCCTCTCAGGGCAGCAAGAGGCCTTGGAAATAGTCCTGGCCTGGACCCAGTCCCACTGCAGCCTGTCACTTGCTGTGTAACTAGGCAAGACCCCAATCCTCACTGGGCCTCTACTTCTCCACCTACAAATGTGACAGCACTGATAACAATAATAGCAAACATTTTCAAAACACTTGCTATGTGCTCGGCACTGTTCCAAGAGCTTTCACATATTAACTCATTTAAATAAAAAAACAAAATAGGATGGAGCCTGGATTGCCACGTGTCTCCTCCCAGCTCTGCTGGTCTATGACTAGTAGGCCTGCTTTGGGTGTTCATAATTAAGCAAGGCGTTAATGGCCCTTATCTGTCCCCAGATTATCAGGACAAACAGAGTCCAGCTCTCTGATGTCAGCACCAGGCACTGGGGGTCTCCACAGAAGGGAGGTTGGCCTTTCTCTGCGAGCCAGGGAGATTGATGAGGTGTGGGGATAGCGATTGGACACAGAACAAATGAGAAAGCAAATGGGGCAGGGGGATGAGACAGAAGCAGGGAGCACACTGGTAGTGCTTTGCAGCAGCCTCCTGGAAGACCCCTCTTTGGAGACCTTCCAGACCTGATACACGATCCTCCCTGAGCCACGAGCCATCTGTGTCCTTTCATTGCAAACCTGGTTAAAAAGGAAAATGCTTTCAGTGGTTTCTCTCTCCTCATTTATAATTAGAGGGAGAAAATGGACTTGCTCAGGGACAAGATAACATTTTGGGCGTGTTTTAAATCAGATCCAGTTACCAAGAGCCTGCCCTTCGTCTCTCCTTCCACCCCTCACACCCCTCCCACTGCCACCCTAGAGCATGGACTTTCTACAGGAGCCACAGGTCCTGTGCCCCCAAGCTTTGACTGTGCTGGCCCCCTTTCCTGGAGCACCATTTCTTCTCCTCTCCACCTGGCCAACAGCTTCATGTTCTTCAGGATTGCCATCAAGGGTCATCTTGTCATCTTTGGCCTGGCCAAATGGCTTGGCCCCTCATCTATGTGCTCACCAAGCCATAGATTTAGGCTGAATCATAGCTCTCTTCATACCCTAATCATCTCCTGATCATCTGAGTATATGTTAGAATGCAAAAAGCTCTGTCACCCATCAGAAACCAGGGTTCAAGTCCTGGTTCAACACTTCCTAACTTTATGAACTCGAGCAAACCAACTAACTTTCTTTAGCCTCAGTTTCATTGTCTGTAAAATGGGGATAACTCTAGTCCTGGTGAGGAGTAATTGAGACCATGTAGGCGGCATTGGCCTGCAGAGTGCCTGGCAGGGAGCTGGTGCTCGGCGCCACTCTGCTCAGCCTCACCTTCATTAAAAGAAGAGGGTTTCGGGAAACTTGTATTTAGAAGATCTGGATTTAATACCATACCCTCAACCCCTTCCTTCCTTCCTTCCTTCCTTCCTTCCTTTCCTTCCTTTCCTTCCTTTCCTTCCTTTCCTTCCTTTCCTTCCTTTCCTTCCTTCCTTCTTTCCTTCCCTCCCTCCCTCCCTCCTTCCCTCCCTCCTTCCCTCCCTCCCTCCTTCCCTCCCTCCTTCCCTCCTTCCTTTTGAGACAGAGTCTTGCTCTGTTGCCCAGGCTGGAGTACAGTGGCACAATCTCAGCTCACTGCAAGCTCCGCCTCCTGCCAACCCCTGTCTTTAGAATCATTGTTTTTGATCTCTTAGTAAGGAATTGCAGCTGCTGAGTTTTATTTTCTTTCAGACTCAATGCTTTCCAGCAGGCTTATGGGATAGTTCAAGCAATCTTCCCAGACTTGGGGAACCACCAATTAGTAGCAGATGAGATTGGCTGCGTCTCTGTAATGTGTCTGTCCCTGGGCTAGGTGCTTCTCATGCATCTCATCTCATCCACAAGGTCGGTATCCTCGTTGCAGAGCAGATGGCCTGGCTTGCCGTCTGCCACTTGCTTGACCCAGGAAGTTCTTGAAGCTCTCAGAGCTCCTGCTTCTGTCTGGCAAATGGGAATGATAAGTGCCTAACTCATGTGAGGAATGGATAAGAGATTGCATACGGCAGGCTTAGTAAGGTGTCTGGTACTTAGGAAACTCATGGCATGTGCAGGCTGCTGCTGCCATTAATAAAATCGAAAGTTAGTCCTTGATAAATGTCAGTCCCTCTCCTCCTACCATAATCCCAAACCTTAAAATTTCTGCCCAGCCACAATGAACTTCTTTAGGTTCCTTGAATTCCCCACACTCTCTCACTTTAAGTTCTTCAGAGGGCTGTTCTCCCTGACTGAAGGGAACTTCTCCACTCCCCATTTCTGGCGAACTCCAACTGATCTTAGACCTCAGATTAAATGTCACCTCCTCCAGGAAGCCTTCCCCATTAACTTCAGACTAGGTTATGTACTCCTTCTATGGGCAACCTATGCTTTCCCTATTTCATCACATCAAAGGTAATCAAGTAATTGTTCTGTGTTTCAAAAACTGAAACATAAAATGGTAAAACTATGAACATCTGGCTCTATCCAACCTGCCTCTCCTCACCCACACAGGTAATCACTTTTATTAATTTCTTGTGTATCCTTCTAGACTCACTTCTGGCAAACAAAAACATGTATTCTGACTTTCCTTCTTTCTTTCTCACATGAAAAGAGCAGACTACAGTTGACCCTTGAACCACTCAGAAGTCAAAACTCTGCATACAGCTTTTGAATCCCGGAAAACCTGACTACTGATAGCTTACTGTTGATGGGAAGCCTTACCAATAACAGTTGATTAACACATATTTTGTATATTATATGTATTATATGCTGTAGTCTTATTGTAAGCTAGAGAAAAGAAAATGTTATTAAGAAAATCGCAAAGAAGAGAAAATATATTTACCATTCACTAAGTGGAAGTGGATTATCATAAAGGTCTTCATCCTCATCATCTTTACATTGAGTAGGCTGAGGGGGAGGAAGAAAAAAGGGGTTGGTCTTACTGTCCCAGGGGTATAAGCAGCCCCATGCAATTTAAACTTGTTTTGCTCAAGAGTCAACTGTACATTCTCATTTTTCTCCTTGCTCTGGTCGCTTCATACTCTACACTGGAGATTCTTCCATGTCGGGATATAGAAAGTTTCTTTATTCTTTTCTTATTCTTTCCCTACTGATGAAAATGCAAATTGTATACCTATTATGTTGTAGATGTGCAGGTATGTCTACAGGACAAATTGGTAAATTCCAAGAATTAATGGAAAGACATTTTATAATATAGTGTAATATCTTCCCCCTTTCAAATGTAAGCCCCATAAGGGTTAGGACATCTGTTTTCCCCTCTGTGCCCCTGGCATGGAGCACGGTACTCAGCACACACCAGCCATACAGCTCGACTTGAAAAGGGGTATCAATAACCAGCACTATCCTCTTTTTAACTCCTTTTTACATAAGCTATACTCAGTGAAACTTCAACTGTATTCTCTTAAAAGCTAGTCCTATAATAGGCAGAGGCACCTCAAAATTCCAGGAAATGATTTATTCGAATGCTCCGGTCAGGCTGCCAAGAACTAACCTATCAAGATGCAAGAAATGAAATTTACAACAAGCCAGTTAGGATGTGCCTGGGGGTAGGCAGGCAGAGAAGAGGGAAAGGAAGAAGGAGATTAACTAGAGTAAGGGATGGAGCTCACAGCTCCTCTACAGAGCCCAGACTAGCTGAATAAATATTTTCAGAGTCAATTCAAGGAACATATAATGAGCACTCGATCTCTGCCAGACCTCATCACACTGGGGAAACTGGGTTGCCTGAAATAAGCTTCCCACCCTTGAGGAGCTCATAGTCATAGCCATTACAGTGCAGTACTACAAGGGAAGTAAGATGTACAAACAGGGTGTAGAGGCAGCACAGGGGAGGGAGCGGTTTATGCTGTCACAGGCCAGAGACAGGAAAGGAGTCATAAGGAATATGGCCACTCTTTCATTTTTTCATCCATTCAACAAATAGTTATTGAGAGCCTGTTTTGAGCCAGGCCCTGTACTGGGAATTATAGATTCCACACAGACAGCACACCTGACTTCACTGAGTTAAGTCTAGAGGAAAAACAGACAATAAAACACACATTGTCTTTTGAATAGCAGCCATTCTGACTGGTGTGAGATATTATCTCATTGTGGTTTTGATTTGCATTTCTCATGATCAGTAATATTGAGATTTTCTTCATATATTTGGTTGCATCTATGCCGTCTTTTGAAAAATGTCTGTTCATGTCCTTTGCCCACTTTTTAATGGGGTTTTCTCTTGTAAATTTGTTTAAGTTCATTGTAGATACGATGATATGGTTTGGCTCTGTGTCCCCACCCAAATCTCATGTTAAATTATGATCTCAGTGTTAGAGGAGGGACCTGGTGGGAGGTGATTGGATCATGGGAGTGGATCTTCCCCTTGCCATTCTCATGATAGTGAGTGAGTTCTCATGAGATCCGGTTGTTTAAAAGTGTGTAGCACTTCCCCCTTTACTCTCTGTCTCCTGCTAGCCATGTGAATATGTGCCTGCTTCCCCTTCACTTTCTGCCATGATCATAAGTTTCCTGAGGCCTCCCAGCCATGCTTCCTGTACAGCCTATGGAACCATGAGCCAATTAAACCTCTTTTCTTTATAAATTACCCGGTCTCAGGTAGTTATTTATAGCAACAAACTAATACATACTATTATTAAAAAGTCTAAAAATAACAGATGCTGGCGAGGTTGAAGACAAAAGGAAACCTACACTCTTAGTGGGAGTGTAAATTAGTTCAACCATTGTGAAAAGCAGTATGGTGATTCCTCAAAGAGCTAAAAACAACTACCATTCAACCCAGCAACCCCATAATTGGGTATATACCCAGAAGAATATAAATCACTCTACCACAAAGACACATGCATGCAAAAGTTCACTGCAGCACTATTCACAATAGCAAAGACATGGAATTAGCCTAAATGATTGTCAATGAAAGATTAAATAAAGAAAATGTGGTGCATATACACCACAGAATACTATGCAGCCATCAAAAGAAGGTGACTATGTCTTTTGCAGGAACATGGATAAAGCTGGAGGCCATTATCCTTAGCATCTATTATCCTAACACAGGAATAGAAAACCAAATACCACACGTTCTCACTTATAAGTGGGAGTTAAATGATGAGAACACATGAACACAAAGAAGGGAGCAACAGACACCGGAGTCTATTTGAGGGTGAAGGGTGGGAGGAGGGAGAGGAGCAGAAAAATTAACTATCAGGTACTAAGCTTAATACCTGAGTGATGAAATAATCTGTACCACAAACCTCCATGACATGTTACCTATATAACATGTTACCTATGTAACAAACCTTCACATGCATCTCCAAACCTGAAAAAAAAGTTTTTTTTTAAAGACATACATTGGGACACATAAGCCTGAGTTGGCCTCTGGAGGCATCATCATTTACCCCTTGATTTTCCAGAGAAAATCTAGAGAAATCTAGGCAGAGATGTTAAACATTGCATAGCTCTCCAAATACACTGTCCTGTGATGTGACTGGAAAAGAGGGATTGGTGAAGGAAGGGAGGCTGACAGTTTCACAGGATGACACAATGGTCAGATGACAAGGGGCCTTAGAGGCTGGGATGGTTCTTTGCCATTTTTCCACCCTCTCTCAGATCCATTCTCCGCTCTCTCTTTCCTGCTTTGTGCTGCTGAGGGTGACCCTCATTCTGCACAACTCAGAGGTGCCTGCAGGAAATCGGGGCAGAAGAGAAAGAGGCCAGGGTATTCCTCTGGCTCCCTCCCTGCCTTGGTATACATTTCTGGAAGAGGCTAAGCCCCTCCCTGACTACACCTCCTGTGGGTGGCCCTTCCTCCAGTTCTTGGTGGGCTCCCAGAAAACTATTCTCCTCCCTCACTGTTCAGGCTTGGGTAGCAATGGCTTCCCGCTCTTGCTAGCCTCTGGGCACCTCAGCATCTCATGCTGGTTCCCTTAACCCTGCCCACATCCCCATGATTAGGTCCTTCATTAACCTCTCTCAAACCATCTAAGCTAGAATCTGCTTCCTCCCAGCAGCCACACTGATGTTGAGGTCTTCCTGTGGAACCCTTACCTTGTAGTCTACAGACAGAAAATTAAGGTTCAGGAGGCAGAGACTTGACCATGTCACAGAGCTACTACGTGGCAGAGGTGAGATAAAAAGTTAGGTATACTGACTCTCCGCCCAGGATTCTGCCCACTCCACAACATGTCTGCAAGCCCATGATCAGCCCTAGCCCCAGTGCCCAGAACAAGGCTGGACTGAGTGGGCTCTCGCTAATACCTCTCGCTCTCCTTTCAGGAGCTGCTGGAAATGCTATGAAATGCTGTGGGAACAACAAATATTATCTCCCAGTCTAGGGTCCTCACTAGTTCTAGAAATAATCATTATATATTTTAAGAAGCAGGAAAGACCCTCATTCTTCTCTGATCCAAGAGACTCCATAAGCTTTGGCCCTAAAGGCACTAACTCAATCTGAGACACCTAGACATTTGAGCTTGAAAATACAGCCCCCCCTCCCCGCCTCTCCCTCAGAACACAAAAGCAAAATTATTTCTCTCAAAATTCACTTGACATGATGGGTCCTGGGCTGCTCTCCTAATTTATAGGTGTTTAGACTTAGAAGGAACCCCTAGTATTGCCTAGTCCAATTCATCTCATTTTGTAGTGGGGGAAAATGAGGTCTTCAGAAAGGAAGGGATTTTCTTAACAAGTCAGTTGCAGACCCAGACTCCTTGACTCTCAAAATAGTGCTTTTCTTCAGTGACCAAGTTCATTCATTTATTCCTTCATTCAAATATTTGATGAGCATCTACTATATGCCAGGGGTATAATAGTAAACAAAACCAGACATGGTCCCTGACCTCAGAGAGTTCACAGCCTAGTAAGCCATCACTGAGATTTCTCTCTAAATTTCCATTGAAACCTCACTAGACCAGGACTCAGGAAGGCTAGGTTCTAGGTTCTGGTCTTCTGTATTATGTAGTCTCGGCTAAGTGGTTAAACTTTCTCACCAAAAGAGAGTTGATAAGGAAACTCAGATAGCATCCCTAGATGGGGTTAGGATAAAACAAGAAAGTACATGGGAGAAAAAGGCACAGTGTTAAACAAGCAACAGTTCTTATCAACAGTAATATGGTCCAATGTGATCAGATCCTAGGACCTCTGGACTGATTGAGAAGGCACACACCTGGAAGAACCTTAGTTACTCTGCAGATTACTGACATTGCCATAAACTTTTGAAGGATTAGGGAATATTCTGTAACAGTATTACCTAACTCGATAAGTAGCAATGTCATTTATTAGTCATCATATCAAGCTATATTTGGGAATCATTCATTCTCTATCCTCTTCTTCACTCCTCCATATCATCAATGATCAAGTCCTATCAATTATATCTTTTAAACATCTTGAAAATATCTCAGAGTCTCCATCTATTATCACCTTTGAATCTTTTCTGGACTACTCCAACAACCTTATCCTGAAACTCTCCACTGTTAAAGTAGACTATAACTTCCAGAGAGTTAAAATAAAACATAACTGTCATACAAATATAAAGTGAACATGTGTTAAAGATTTATTTAATGCATTAATGAGGGAACCAGCCAGATGGTAAATCTGGCTTGTAGCATATGCGAAGGGCTGAGTATTTATATTATATAAGCACTGCAGAAAGAATGTTGGAATAAGATTTTTTGTTCGATGTAAAACTGGTTAATGTCCTTCAAGACAACCAAGCCATAGCCATTAGATTTTTTTAACAGGCTGAGATTATTTGCATCTCCATTAGAAAAAAAATTTACAAACCAGCATGTAATTTAGCAAAACTGGGTTCTAATCAATAGTAAACAATATGTCAAACAAAAGTACATTCCTGTAGAGTAGAAGTTGGCAGCCACCTTTTGTTTTTGTAAATAAAGTTTTATTTACACCATTCATGCCATTCATTTACATATTGTCTTTGGCTGTTTTCATGCTACAGTGAAATTTTTGACCAACTACAAGAGACCATATGGACTACAAGACTAAAATATTTACTATCTGGTCCTTTGCAGTAAAAGTTTGTCAGCCCCTGCCATAGAGAATTAAATATCCATCAAGCGTACCTGTTAGACAATGCTCTGGTATAACAATGAGAACACAAGCAGACCTCTTTGCCTTATTTCTGTGTTTGGTATGATTTTTTTTTTAATATCTCTTTCACTGTCACTTTCTTCCTACCCATTTCCAGACTCTTATCAGAGCAATCCTTCAAAAGCACACATCTTACATTGTCAATTCTCTGCTTAAAATCTTTCAAAGTCTCCATTACTTAGAAATTTAGCTGTACAAATTCCTGAGTTCTTGCAACCCCCAGTCACTTTACCTGGGGTGAAGATCCACCAGAACAATACGTGTGAAAGTCAGTGTACCCCACAAAGCAGCATACAAAGGTTTGTAATTGCATCTATGACTAGCATGGTTAGTTTTTCTCCCACATCTCAAGACAACAGAAAGACTTTGGGTATTCTTGGTTTGAGGGAACTGAGAGTAAGAAAAGATTAATAGATCAAAGGGTATATACAGTTGCAATTCTATAGGGCAAATAAGTCTAGAGACCTCCTAGCCTACAGCAGGAGGACTATAACTAATAATATTGTATTGTATGTTGGAAACTTGCTAAGAATGGAGAGTACATAAAAGAGAGCCAGCTGTGTGAGGTGATGGATATGTTAATTTGTTTGAGTATAGTAATCATTTCATTATGTATATGTATATCCAAACATCATGTTGTACACCTTAAATATATACAATTTTTAAAAAGTATTAATACCAACTACCCCTGAAGCTTCTGGGAACTTGTTTATAGGACTTGGCACCTGGTACAGAGCTCAGTAAATGTGAGTTTATTCTCCTACAATCCTCTTACCTTGTGTTGATCTGAAATGAGGATTATGTTTCTCTGAGGGAGAAGAGATGAGAGGAGGAGGGTGGGAGCAGGACTAGGAGGAAAATAACAGTGAGGACAACATCTGCTTTCTATTCCCCGGGCTCAGGGGCCCAGGCCGCCCTCCTGGTGTAACGTTTCTTCGTTCCATATAAACAGAAAGGATGATTCTCGTAATCTCGGCAACAAAATACGCAGGCATAAAACTGGGTCATATTTTACTTTAATGAGAGAAATGAGGAGCTGTTTCCTTCACACAGAGAAGCCTGGGTTGCCATAATTAACACCAAATGGGCCTGAGGCTGATTGCTCAAATGATGAAGAGGTTGTTGGGATTGGAAGAAACCTGGGACCTCAGGAGCTGCTAAAACATTGCCAGTCCTCCATTACACCCATCCTTAACCCTCCTGCCCACCCCAACCAGCCAGCTGCAGCTCCTGAAAAACAGGGAGGAGGATCAACTTTCATTACGTGCTTACTAGGTGCTTTATACACGTACACGTGGATATGAGCTCATGAACACAGACACACACACGCACAAAATCATGACGGGCATTTCATCCCCATTTTCCAGATCATGAAGCTGAAGTTCAGAGAGGTGAAATAACTTGCCTAAAATTCCACAGATTGGAAGTTACAGGATCCTTCACCATCTGGCGTTAACCTGTCTTTCAAATCTCATTTCTCCCTATAACAGCACTCTTGTATAGTTTATAATCCAATCACATAGAACCACATCTCCCTTTCCATCTACACTTGCCTTCCTGCCTGTTCCTGTGCTGGTATCTCAAATTGAACAACCCTCCCTATCTTCTTTGCTATTGAAATCTTGCTCAGCTTTCAAAAGTCAACTCAAAATTAAACACAGCATGTGCCAGTAAGGAACACAGAGCAGTGACATACAGCATACATGTGGACATTGGAATCACCCAAACCATATTCAAATACCAATTGTGCCATCTAATTGACCTCTTCTCTTTGAGCCCTGTCTGCCCATTTTTAAAATGAAGATAACAACACAGGGTTGTGGTGAGGAGTGCATGAGTAAGGACATATAAAATGCTTTGCATGGGATTTGGCATGCAGTCCATGCCTGTTAAACTTTTTGATTAGAAAAGCAACATTGCCAGCCAACAAGACAGAGACTTAAATAACCCAGGCATTTCAAAGGTAGCAACTCAAAATGAGACTACTGCTTTCACAAGCAACTATTATATGTCCCAGCCTACTCCCTGACTTCCAGACAAACACCCTCCCATTATGCCCGTGCCTGCATCCCCATCCTTCTGGTGGGGGTTACTCCAATCATGACAGACTTGGTGCCAATTCCCAGGGCTATTCCCAGACTGCTAACCCTAGACTTATGACATGCAATAACCAATATCAGATAGGGTATCTGCACTGGGGATAGTAAGTTAGGTGACAGTAGCCAAATCAAACTATTGTTTTCCCTTTTGTAAGACTTCTTTGATAGAAATAAGCTAACATGCCAATATGAATAAAGAAGAAAATAAGGGAGCTCAAAAAGACAAGAAGATGGGAAGGGCATTTTAATTATCAAGAACTACGAGAAATTACTGGGGGATTCTACAAAATAATGACCTGAACAGGTGCTCAGGATCTTCTTGCTGTTCCAACTCCCTGGGGGTGAATCAACCACCAAAATTAACTTGGCTGATTGTAGTAGGCTAGAGAAAAAGCCACATATGGCTGACATCTCAAATACTCAGAAAGAAGGTACAGGATGAGGGATTCATTGATTGTGATAGCAAAGGAAGGACCCCAAACTCCACCTGAACAGAAGATTGCCTCTCTAGAAAAATCTGGAGTGAACACTTCAATTATGAGGTCCAGGGAAGAAAACCCGGTGAATCCCCTAGGATCAAAGACGGGAACCACTCCTCCAACTAGCTATGTGCAGCTCCAGGAGAGATAGCTATTCTCATAGGTGGCTGTGTCCAAGAGGAGTAGCAATGTGGGGCCAAGGACACCCCATTTCCATTGGGACTTTAGAATAAAGAAGCTTCTGAACCTCACCCCATATAAAGAACCTGTCATCAGCAGCCTACTGGAGAAGACATTTCTCCTTACCTTCCACTGCTTGTCAATCTCCCTGGCCCAAAAGACCCCAATGCCTAGTGCGTATATCCTCCAAGCCAAGCATTTAAAGAGTAGACATTATTTTAAAATGGATCAAAGCCATTGAAGTAAGGAGACCAATCCCAACAACTAAAACAAAGTAGCTTTTAAGGAGGCAAGATATAATTAGAATTCTTAAGAAGATATTGTGAAAGCACAAAAATATACTTGTGGTACTTCCTGCATTATTTCAGAATTTTAAGATTTAATAGAGAAGTTTTCAAATGAGCATTTTTTTAAATTAGGTATAGGAAGTAACTCCCAATACACAGCAAAAAATGCAAAAAAAATTGAAAATCATGGGTAAAAAGATAAGAGACATGAAAGACATATGTAGGTGATATATTATGGAAGTAACAGAGTTTCAAAAGGGGCACAAGAAACAGATGGAGGAGAATAACAGGAAATTAGAATTAAAGAAGTTTTACTGAGGTTAGGAAAGACATGAAACTTGATATGAAAAAGATGCTCCTTTGTCTTAAATAGGAATAATTTTCAAGTGACACACACTAGACATACCCTGGTGAAATTATGTAACTCAAAAAAAGAAGAAAAAATATTTTTAAGCTTCTTGTGGCAGCCATGAAAATGTGGCAGCCTCTCAGATCTCCTGCTGCAGAGAACGTAATTAATGGATGGCCCCATCTGCAGCCCCTCTGAATCCACCACTAAGTTTATGCGGAGGCTATGCTTCCTGCAGGCTGTGTGCAATGAATAAGCATGGCAGGACTCCTACAGCAGGCCAGTCCTGCAAGATGTGGGACTTTTCCAATGGACAACTTTGGCTTGAGGGCACCCCATGAGCCTGGCCAAACCTTCCTTGCAAGTGTGCCACAGTCAGAGATGACTCCAATCTAATTCCCCTCCTTTCCCTCTCTCCTTCCACAGGTTTCAGATCTACATCATGATCTGAAGGTTCTCCAAGGCTTCTCCTGCTCCCAGGCCAATAAGTCTCCTACATATCTAATCCAATCTTTGTATTGTCTTGGCAGACCTGAACTAACACAGTCATAGAGGATGGATGGATGAGTAAATTGAGATATATAACATGATATGTGTGTGTGTGTGTGTGTGTGTGTGTGTGTGTGTGTGTGTCTACAGTGGTCCCCCGTAATCCACAGTTTCACATTCCACAGTTTCAGTTACCCAAGTTACAGTATAATAAGATATTTTGAGAAACAGAGATCACATTCACATAGCTTTTATGATGGTACATTATTATAATAGTTCTATTTTATTTTTGGCTATTGTCATTTTTCTCTCACAGTGCTTAATTTGTAAGTTAAACTTTATCATAGGTACATATATATAAGAAGAAACATAGCATATACAAAGCTTGGTGCTATCCATGATTTCAGGCATCTACTAGGGGTCTTGCAGCGTGTCCCCTGTGGATAAGGGGAGACTACCTCATGCATAGTTCTGTGTGTGTATGTATTTATGTATCTAGACATAATTTTGCATGTCTCTCTTCTAAGTCTCTCTTAGACTGAAATTAAGACTAAGATTTCTCTTACGCAGTACTGGTGATAAAAGACACTGAATCATAATTTTTAGATTCTTGAGAGAAAAAAATTATATTCAAGCAAATGATGTCTTATATTCTGCCAAGACATGAATTTTAAGGGCAGGCTGAAGTGTATACTCATGATGCTCACAAAATCCCCAATTCTTTACCTTCCAGGCACACAGAGATTGGCATTTCTCTATACCTCTGCAATTTGACATGGTCATGTAACTTTTTTGTCCAATGAACTGTAAATGAAAACGAGTGCGTCACTTCTGGACAGAAATATTTACTGGTGGTATGAGACTTTTTAGCACCTTCTCCCCTTGCCATTGTGATCTGGGAAGCTTGTATTGACACAGAAAGCAACACTGAGCTATCACACAGAGGACAACCTCCCTGATGAATCCTCTGAGACCCGCAGCAAACTTGGTATGAGCAAAAAAGAAAGTTATCCTTTTTCTGAAGGCTTCAAAATTTGAGTGGTTTTGATTTCTGCAGCACAAGCCAGTCTACTTCACTAACACAAAAGCAAAGCCACAGGAAAAAAAAAAAAAATGTAAGCTCCATGAGGGCAAGGACCTTGACTGTTCTCTGTCATAGCCCCTTTGCCCAAGCACAGCATGAATTAGTGCTGTATACATTGTTGTTGCTGCTGCTGCTATAGTTATTGAAAGAAATTTTCGGACATTGAAAAATTCAAAGAGTATGTGCCCATGCCTGTAGCTGAGGAAATTACCTGAGGAAGAACTCTGGCCAAATGAAAACTCATTAAACCAAAGTCTCAAGATAGGGAAGATGACAAATACAAGAAAGAATGGTGAGCAATAAATCTTGTGGTATTTCATAGTTAAATATAAGAGAATGATGAATGCTTGACTGGGAATTGTAATATGAGTTAAGGATTATTGAAACAGAAGAGGCATATTAAGAAAATATGGGATAATAGCATCAACATTCTGAATTTACTCAGCAAAACCCAGGAAGTATACATGTGTGAGAGAGAAGGGGTGGGTTGTGGGGGGCAGATTCCACAAGGGAGCAGGAAAATGAAGAAGTTAAAACTTTCAAAGCCTTCATCACTGTACAGAGCACATGGCCAAGTAAAACAATGAGGCGAGGGGAAGAATTAGGAAGAGTTATTGAATTTTTATGTAGCAATAGAGAAGTATTTGACTGTAAAGATGGCTGACATCTGCAATAATTAAGAGGCCTATGGTTTGATCACTTATTCAACAAATAGTTATTGAGCAGCCAGGATATGCCAGGTATTTTTCTAAGTGCTGGAGATATATCAGTAAATAAGTCAGTAAATAAAACAGAGAAGGCTTATACTCTCATTCTCAAGAGGGAAGGCAAGCAGCACACAGGTAATCAAACAAATAACAACATGTCGGGTGGTGATAACCTCCATTCCTGTTCCTCAGCTGAAAGTTTAGGAAAGAATAAAAATTAAGCCATTTCCAGATAAGGAGAGTATGACATTCTCTAGGCAGAAAATAAAACCTGCAAAAACTCTAAGGCAGTGATAAGATTCATATGTTCAGGCAAGAAGAAGGTCAGAAGGACAGTAGCGTGTGTGTGTGTGTGTGTGTGTGTGTGTGTGTGTTCATTCCTGAAGGTGCAAGGTTATATAGAACTTCATGAGGCTGAGTAAAATGTAAGACTCTTCTAAGTGTGCTGGTAAGCCACTGAGAAGTTTTAAGAAGGGGAGTGCTATGATCTGTTTTAAGATCGCTGACTGACATGCAGAGAAAGAGTAAAGGTTGGGCAAGGGTGAAAGCGAGACACCAGTGGGAGGTGATGGTGGCTTGGACCAGGGTAATGGCAGCAGGCATGGAATGCAGGGGCCAGATTGGGATTTGTCTGAAGATACAGCTAATAGGACTTGCTGGTGGATTAGCTGTCATAGGTGAGGGAAAGGGAAGAATCAGAGTTTACTCAAAATTTTTGACTTGAGCACATGAGTATATGGTGAATGAAAAGACTCGGAAAGAACAGATTGGAGGTTGCGGGGACAGGTTGTAAACAAAGTTATGGTTTGAGCAAGTTTGGTTTGAGATGCTTCAACATCCCAGAGAAGAGGCAAAGAACATACCTGGATATGTGAGCTTAGGAAGAAGTCAGGGATCAAGGTGAATATTCATAGAGAGAAGACACCTGAAGCTAAAGGAAGTACTGAGGCTACTGTATGTAAATAAGCTACATATACAGTCATGCATCTATTAACGACAAGCATGCATTCTGAGAAACGCATCATTAGGTGATGTCATCACTGTTCAAACATCACAGAAAGTACTTATACAGACCTAGGTGGTATGGCCTGCCACTCACCAAATGTGCTTGTGTGTGTGTGTCTTATACCTATGTGGTATAGACTTGTGCTCCTAGGCTACAAACCTGGACATCATGTTACTGTATTGAATGCTGCAGGCAATTGTAAAACAATGGTAAATATTTATGTATCTAACCACGTCTATACCTAGAATGGGGAGAGTAAAAATATGGTATAAAACATTAAGAAACTGGCACACCTGTACAGGACACTTAATGTGAATTAGCTTGCAGGACTGGAAGTTGCTCTAGGTGAGTCAGTGAGTGAGTGGTGAGCAACTGTGAAGACCTAGGACATGACTGTATACACGTTTATACAACTGACAACACAGTAGGTTTGTTTACATCATCATCACCACAAACAGGTGAGAAATGTGTTTTGCTATGACTTTACGATGGCAACAATGTTACTAGGAAATAGGAATTTTTCAGCTTTACTATAATCTTACGGGACCACCATAATATATGCAGTCCATTGTTGACCAAAACATTGTTTGGTGTCACATAACTATATAAAGCACTTGGTCCGGGGCTTCATAAATGGTTCCCTCTCCTTCTCTTCTTGGGATAATTGAAGGTAGCCTCTTAGAATTAACACTGGACTGAGTATCAGGAGACTGGCACTTCCTTTCTGGTTCTCTGTGTTCTCAGCAGTTATAAAAACCATTGAATGGATGATGAGGAAGCATGAGGAAACTAGAGGGGATTGGGTATTCTCTGTATACTGATTGTGTTGATAGTTTCATTAGTGTGTATATGTCTCAAAATTCACCAAACTGTACACTTTCAATAAATGCAGGTTACTGTATGTTAATTATACCTTATTAATGCTTCTTTTAGAAAAAGGAAGAGAAGAATTTCAGCTTTATTTATCTCCCTAGGTGGTTGTGTCCTTATAAATAAATAATAATTATTAAAATACTTGAAATAATAAAGATGAGACAAATGGAACATATGCTGTTGCTGGTGACTTTTTGCTCACTCTAAGTAGCCACTGCCTTATTTGGGAGTGGAGAGTAAGAACTGAAAGATGTGTGAAAGAAAATCATGAACATTTTCCTGAAAAAATGACAGGGTGAATGGCAGACGGGAAAGGACTCTATTAGGGTTCTCCAGAGAAGCAGAACCAACAGGACATACATGTATATATATATATATATATATATATATATATGTGCGTGTGTGTGTGTATACATATATACACACATATGGAGACAGAGAGATTAGTATAAAGAATTGGCTCACATCATTATGGAGGCTCACAAGACCTAAGATCTGCAGTCAACAAGCTGGAGACCCAGAAAAGCCTATGCTGTGGTTCCAGTCTATATACCAGCAGGCTCCAGACCCAGGAAGGGCAAATGTTTCCATTTGAAGCCAAAGGCAGGAAAGAACCAATGTCCCAGCTTAAGGCAGTCAGGCAGAAGGGGTTTCCTCTTCCTCAGCCTTTTTGTTCTATTCAGGCCTTCCACTGATTGGCTGAGGCCCACCCCATGAGAAAGGGCCATCTGCTTTCTCAGTCTACCAGTTCAAATGTTGATCTCATCCAAAACACCCTCACCAACACTCCCAGAGTAATGTTTGACCAAACATCTGCATACTTCGCGGCAGCCCAGTGAAGTTGACACATACAGTTAACCATCATTGGGACTCTTATTTATCGAGCTCCTATTTACAGCAAACCTCTATTGTCAATATTATTATTCCTTTTTACAAAGGAACAAAGAGGTGATGTCATCTGCCCAAGAACACAGAGCTCCAAAAGGACAAAGTTGGATTTGAATCCCATTTCATCTGAGTCTACCAAGCTTCCCTTCTGAGAATCCAAAAATTTGAAGCTCAATCAGACCTTACAGATGATCTGGACCCTGTCCCTCTTGACGAAGCAACACAAGTGACTGAGAGAGCTGGGGCTGCAGCCCCTGCCTAGAGCTCCTCCTGCCTGGCCACATCGCCCCTGCTGGGCTTGGCTTTTGGTAAGAATCTGACTCCATCTCTGGTCACTTCTTCCCACCTAGCCTGTGAGGGGGAAAAGCCTACTCTGGGATCATGTTCTGCCCTCAAGGCCTCCACAGCACCAGTGAATGTTTCCACAGGTGACCCCCATTCTGCCCCTCGCCATTCCTGGCCCCTCCTTCCTGGCTGCCCTGGTAGCAGAACGCCAGATATTTCACAAGCAGCCAATTAACACCTTTTTTCCTCCTTAGTGGAAAAAGTGATGCTCAGACTTCCTGAATTCAGGCGTGTGAGGCTGCCCGGTGGGGTCATCTCCTTTGTCGGGAGCCAGTTGCAATTTAGAGAAACTCATTTCTTTAAGGCTATAAATGACTGGATCCCTAAATCCTAGTGGGCTCCAGAGAAGAGATGAGTGAGAGAAAAAAAAGGAGGAAAAGGGCAGAAGAGAAATGCTTTGAGGAAAGGTGCTCCCCCAGAAAAATTCTTTCGATGATAATATCAGCCAGTGTGCATGGAGTACTGACTGTCAGCCACTACTCTAGTGCCTCGGATTATCTCAGTTATCATAGTCACCCAACAAGGGAAGACCTCTTTTTGCCTCCATTTTACTAATAAGGAAACTGAGGCATGGAGGTGTTGTGTAAGTGCCCAAGGTTGCACAGGTGAGGCCTAGTAGAGCTTATGTTTTTACCTCCGTCAGTTCAACCTCAAAACCTGTGCACTGTTTCTGATATAGCAGTTTACAGTTTACAAAATGTGTTTTCATCAACTCTCTCATTCGATTTTTCACAACATGCCTGCGGATTAAGATTTGCCCTCTGCCATGGTTTCCTCCTGTGTAAAATGAAATTCACAGAGTAGAGAGACTTAGCCAGGTCTACCAAATGAATCAATGCTAGACCAGGGAGACATTTGTTTATTCATTTAAAAAATGTTTATTGAATGCTTACTATGAGCCTGGCATAGTAACTGCATTAAGTTATACCTCAACAAAAATAGTAAGATTAAAAAGTAAGATTAAAAAAAAGGTCAGATTGTATGTAATTGTCTATGTCCCCTGCTGGCATGGAGTTCCCTTTTACTGGAGGGTGGGGCCACCTTTTTATTCTATTCAGGCCTTCATCTGATTGGATGAGGCCCATCTGCATTAGGGAGGGCTATCTGCTTTACTCTGTCTACCAGTTCAAACACTAATCTTATCCAGAAACACTCTCACAGACACACCCAGAATAACATGTGCTGCATCCTATATACTACATACTAGCAGGGTCATAGGCAAGTAGAGTGCAATCTGGCTTTTTTATTATTTTGGTTTTTATGGAGGTATAACTTAATGCAGTCAAGTAAGTATGCAGCCCAATAAATGTTAAATATGAATATATTACATACATACATGCATAACTATGTTGAGGTGGTAGCTACCCACTGAATCAAGATATAAACTACTTCCAGTACCGCAGGAGGCTCCCTAATATGAAGGGTTGCCATTATTCTGACCTCTTTTGCTGTGGATTTGTTATGTCTGTTTTTGACCTTCATTTAAATGGAATCCTATAGAGTGTACTCTTTCATATATGACTTTTCTCACTCGACAGTCATCCATATTGCCTGTATTATCATGTGTTCTTTTCTTACTGCTGTGTAGTATTCTAGTGAATAAACATATCACATGTTACAGGTTTGTTCTCTGGGAAGTTGACTCTGAGATGTTGGTTAGCATGCAGCATAGTTTCTTTGAAGTGCCCTTGGGATGAATCCCTATGAAAGGGAAGAATAGAAAACAGGGTCAGAACAGAGAGAAGTCAAGAGCTCAATGCAGACCCAAAGACCACTTCAGCTGACCCAGAGAGCTCTGAAGCTAAAATGACCCACCTTAGTTGTTCCATGTGGAGCATAATTGCTGGATCAGTCATAGGGTGTGTATCAATTTATACACTCACCAGCAAGTCCCTTAAATTTTAACCATTCTCATGGGTGGGTGTTTCGTGGTATCTCATGGTTTTGATTTGCACTCCACTTTAATCTTATTTTTAATCTTATTATTTTTGTTGAAATAATCTTATTATTATATTTGCACTGACTAAACACATAGCCACCAGAAACCTGCCTGGTCAGGGTAGAGCCAAATTTGAACTCAAGGTAGCTGATTCTAAAGACACCATGTTTCTCCCCATACATCATGTTGCCTCCCTTCACATCAGGAAGTGTCTACATCCAGAGACCAAACTGTTTCTGAAGTAGTCATTGACTTGGAACCTGCTGGGTATATGGTTGCATGGTGTATATTAGTTTCTTCTGGGGCAGACACTGCTAGTTGTCCAAAGCCAGTACAGTCTCTACTCTTTCCCTGCTCGCATTCAGATTTCAATCTGTATCTGGTGGCGATAGGCTTAGGGGAAGCCTATGATTGTATGTAACTAACCTATAGACAATGAAACATGAAGCTGTGCTTTTGGGACTGCTGAGAATCATTTTGTCATCTTTTCCCTTACTTCAAACATCTTCATATGTAAAATGATAAATTTCTTTACCATTTAAACAATGGTAAGTCTTCTGTTGCTTGCAGCCAAAAGCATCCTAACATTCCCTTTCCTATACCTCAGTGTAAACAGATTGCACCTTTTCTTCCCAGCTTCTTCTTAAACTGTGGTCTGATAGAAAATGCAGAAGCATCATCCTTATAATATTTGTAAGATAGATTATTTTAATTCTTATACGGAGCAGCCCTAGAGGTAGATGTTAGTGTTAACTCCATCTCATCAATGAGAAAACCATAGATCAATTTCAGCTCCTGAGAAATTAAATGGCTCAAAGAACTCTTCCAAACAGCAGCCTCATTTTTCAGACATTACAGTCAAGACCCACAGAGAAGAAGTAAGTAAAACAGCTGAAATCTGATGGATTGTGAAGTTCATGCTTTTTTCTTTAGATCTCTGTGTGAAATAGCTCTTCTAAGAAATGAGCACACGAGCATTTAAAATAGACACTTCGGACAGTCACAATACACAGTCACTCCAGATTTTAACTGCCCCGTAAACAGTCTTCTGCTTCAGAGGATGCAAACCTGAAGGTCTCCTGCATATCTCACAGAGGACACATATTCTGACACCCAATAGAAAATGAAAGCAACTCCTTGTCCAAGACTCATAAAGTTAGCACCTTTGCTTAGAGGCACTGTTTTCTCTGAAGCTGGAAACTCACTGAAAACCAGACCTGCTGTGCAGAGAAAAGAACTGAGCTGAGCTGAGCTTCTCCCCAGCCTCTAGATGGGTCAGATGAGAATGGCTCCTTTCAACGTAGCACATTTCAGCAGCTCAAATGTCATCCGAGAGAATAGCAGGGACTTTCTCATGTTCTCAAGCCTCTGATTCTCCTGAGGCCCTCTACCCTTTCCTGCCTGGGTCCTGGGGACTCAGCCTGCTTTTCTCTTTTCATTGGTGCTGCCAGCACCCTCTGTCTCTCTACAGAGTTCTAATCACCTGATCTCCCATGCTGGAGGCTGAGAAAGGTGCAGTCTTCCAGCTCCACAAACACACTCACACTTGCTGCCCTAAATTTAAGTTCTTGATCCTTGTATCATATGAGTTTTACTGTGTGATATTTTTAAGTTTTATTTTAGGTTTTGGGGTGCATGTGCAGGTTTGTTATATAGGTAAACTTGTGTCATGGGAGTGTGTTGTACAGATTATTTTATCATCCAGGTCCTAAGCCTAGAGCCCAGTAGTTATTTTTTCTGATCCTCTCCCTCCCACTTTCCACCCTCAAGTAGACCCCAGTGTCTGTTGTTCTCTTCTCTGTGTTAAATGAGTTCTCATCACTTAGCTCACACTTACAGGTGAGAACATGTGGTATTTGGTTTTCTGTTCCTGCATTAGCTTGCTAAGTATAATAGCCTCCAGCTCTATCCATGTTCCTGCAAAAGACATGATCTCTTTCCTTTTTGTGGCTGCATAGTATTCCATGGTATATATGTACCACATTTTCTTTATCCAGTCTGTCATTGATGGCCATTTAGGTTGATTCTATGTCTTTGTTATGGTGAATAGTGCTGCAATAAACATTTGCATGCATGTGTCTTTATGGTAACATTATTTATATTCTTCTATGTATATACCCAGTAATGGGATTGCTGGGTCAAATGGTAGGTCTGTTTTTAGCTCTTTGAGGAATCGCCATACTGCTTTCCATAATAGTTGAACTAATTTACATTCCCACCAACAGTGTATAAATGTTTTTCCCTATTCTCTGCAACTTCACCAGCATCTGTGGGATTTTAATGTAAAAGAGGCAAGAACAGAACTGCAAGTAGTTTGACATCACTGAGTGAGGAGTCCTCAGGGGCCACTGCCAGCTGCAGGCAAACAAGAGGGCAGGGACAACCCACACAGGAGCTTGCAGGCCTTGTTGAGAAATCTGAACTTATCCTGAAGGCAAAGGGAAACCATTGGATTTTAAGCTGGAGCATAACAAGATCAGATTTGGGTTTTAGAAAAAAGAATGAGGAGAAAAAGAAAGGGATAAGACTAGAGACCAAGAGACCATGGCAATAATCTGGGCTGCTTTGTCAGGTAAGGAGCTCCCTATCACTGGAGTATGCAAATAGATCCAGAAGCTGTAAGAACATCCCTATGATGGATACAAAGTCAAAATAGCTCCTGCCTGAGGTCCCTTCCAGTTGTCAGGCACCAAGGTTCTCTGAGAAAACTTCCATGACCCAGTCCAACCTTCACCTCCCCCATCACGAACCCCAGGCTCACAGGCTGTGAAACTGAGATGCGCCGTGGGTTGGTGGTGGGTCTGAGCAGTTTCTCCATCCCAGCCTGAGTAGGTTTCTGTCTCCATGGCAGGTTTGAGGTCCCCCAGCCAGTGCCCCACATGGGGACAAGGGGCAGTTCCATTTTGTTGTGCAACAGCTCATAAATCCAGGAATTACAAACAAAGGGGATTCTGTTACAGGTAAATACCATTTGAAATACAATCTCTGTAAGAGCTTTATGTTTGTCATGAATTTTATAAATTGTTGCAGTAATTAACAGGGCATAAAACAGGCTTCCTACCCCATCCAAGAAGGCCTTCCTGAATGCTCCATTGTCAGATGTGCCCTCGGGATCTCAGAGTGGCGGTGCCCTGGGTGATGCTGGGTGTGGGATGAGGGTGGGAGCACCTTAACACTGGGAAAAACACCTCCATTCACGGGTGGTAGTTTAATGAGCTTATTTTAGGTGGCTTAGAAAATGACATAGAGATTTAGCTCCCAGGCCCTCCCCTCCATAAATTAGAATGGGGCCTGTGGCCTGGGAGACAATTAGGACCTTCCCCTGCATTTAAATCAGAAGCTGGGCAATGAGAACAGTTTTCTCCCTTGCTGTTGACTGTATAGGTTTGGAGAATTTTCCCACTTTTTTCCACTTGTTTTCTTTCTTTCTGGGAAAACTGTCAAAAGCTATATGGAAAATAAAGACCCCAATTCATGAACACAGGTTGGATTTCTTTCTGGAACATAGTACCTTCTTGAAGTCTCAAATGACTCACAAAATTAATTCTGAGCCCTCCTGTTCCTGCCACCCTGAAGGACGCTGTCTCCCTCCACCCAGTTTGCAGCATGCCAGGAAACAAGTCAGTAAATGTGATGTCCTTGGTACTCCCTCCTCACGTACCTTTTAATTCAGAAACATTTCAGGCGGACAAAAAGTATAGCTAGTATAAATAATTTTTGTAAACCTACTACCTAACTGAAAATATAAAACATTACAGATCAAGTGAAGCCCCGGGCTCTTCTCCCATTTTTTAATTATGTGTCCTGTAGGATTTTAACAAGAAAATGTCATGGCCAGATGAGATTTTAGGGTTCTTACGCTGACTGGGGTATAAATGGGGGTAACCAAGACTGGACATAAACAGACCAGATTAGAAGGGTGTTTGACGATCCAGGCCAAAGATAGTAACGTCACAGGTCCTGCTCTTCACCTCTTAATGCTAAGCATGAAAAATCAATAGGCAAATACACTTGTCCCACCTTCAATTTACCCTGTATTTTTCAAACTCATAAATCACCAAATCCTCTCCATAGCTTTTTATTTCATCTCCATTTTACCTATATGCCATCATTCTCAGCAAACTATCGCAAGAACAGAAAACCAAACACCGCATGTTCTCACTCATAGGTGGGAATTGAACAATGAAAATACTTGGACAGAGGAAGGGGAACATCACACACCGGGGCCTGTCGTGGGGTGGGGGGAGCGGGGAGAAATAGCATTAGGAGCTATATCTAATGTAAATGACGAGTTAATGGGTGCAGCACACCAACATGGCACGTGTATACATATGTAACAAACCTGCATGTTGTGCACATGTATCCTAGAACTTAAAGTATAATAAAAAAAATTTTTTTAATAAAAAATAAAAGAAATAGCCAAAAAAAAAAAAGTTGTCCAGTAAGTTGATATCTAGGTTTACTCAAAAGTGGTTTCTATAAATTTTCTTTATGCCTGTGAATAAACCATGCTTTCCTTTTTGTTGTTTGCATTAAAATTTTTTGTTGAAGACTGAACATTTGAAATATTATAATGTGGTAACTGTGGAAATCAGATTCACATCTGTCTTCAAAGTTTGTTGTTGTTGTTTGTTGGGGGCCACCATAGTTATTAATTTGTTTAGTGACTTTTTCAAACTATTTTTTGAAATTAAAGGCTGTATTTCTTTTCAAAAAAAAGAAAAGAAAAGTGAAGCTTGAGGCGGTTTAATAATTTTCCCAGGATCATACTGCTGGGCCTCTGTAGCATTTTCTCTTGACCCTGAATCAACTCAGTGCCTAGGACAGAACCTAGCTCATACATGGTCTGTGCTCCATAAATGCTCAGCGGACAAATGAATTGCTCCTAACATACCTCTATTCTTTTAGGATTTAATCATATATAGCCCAGTGTCATTTTTGGCATTTACTTATATAAAATAAATAATAATAATATATTTTTCCAAACTTGGTAGTAAACTCCTTGAAAGAGGGGTCACGTTTCTTACCTTTTGGCACAAAATAGAAATTCATGATTATAATTATATAACAGACATATAGACTTCTACCATCAAAAGAGATATTTGAGGACATCCAGTTAAATTCCTTCATTTTACATATGGAAAAACTGAGACTTGTAGGGGAAAAAATGGCAGCCTAAGGCTCATAGAGTACATCAGAATTGTGTGCACATGCAGCTCAGCCACTTCCACCCAGATTCCTCTGATTCCTCTCCCAGCCCATACTTAGAACCCCTCCTATGTGCCAGCCTTCAGGATGGGCACTGGAATACCACAAGCAATGAGACACCGTCCTTGTCACAGTGCTCATGCATAGTCCCGGGGTCATGGGGGCTTAGTGGACAACTTCTTTGTAGGAAGCCATCATAGAAGAAATTATAGACGAGCCAGGAGCCTATGGAGAAGGGAGAACCCATGCCCCAATCAATGACATTCGGATTCAATTTTTCACATTGTGTCAACAAAACAGAGCATGTTTGGAAGAAAAATTTGACTGTTTAGCCATTGAGACACCAGATGTGAGCCACCGATCTTCCTAAAGAGACAGACAGGTAAAAGAGTGCTTGTCCATTATTCTGCACTGATCACCATAATTCTGGGTCAAGGATCATGGTGACTGCTTATGCCGTAGGTGCATCTTGGAGGCACAAGGCTCTATACGGCATTGAAAACATTCATGGGACTTACCTACCTTGATACTGGCTGCAGAGCTTACATTCCACCTGTTCAACTGTTGCACAGTCACCTTCCAAACACAAATCTGGAGTCACCAATGTCAAAAATGTCCCTGGTCCTAATCCAGTCTTTACACTTCTAGGACTCTGCTCTAAAGAAATAGTAGTTAGTCTTGGAAAAGCACAGAAGATGTCCACTGAGCCACAGTTTATAATGAAGAACTGATACAGTAATAATAATCATCATCATTTGTTAACTTTTTAGGTCACATGTCAGGCACTGTGTTAATGTACCTGTAAATGTTATCTTAATCTCATTAGTTTTCACTATCAATTCTATAAATAGGTCATTATTGTATCTATTATCCAGTTGAGGAAATTGAGGCTCAGAAAGGGTAATTATTTAGTCTACATTTGGTCAGAAAGCTAGTTTAAGTGATGGAGATATAATTCCTATTCCAGGGCCAGTGATCTTACATACTAGGCTCCAGATCAAATAGCAGAACAGGTAAATAAATGTTGGTATTAAATGTAATGTTATCCAATTTTTTTAAATGATGTTTACAAAAACTGCCTACAGTATCCACAGCAAATAAAAAATCAAAAGCAATTTGAAATTATACTTTGACAACCATGGCTACATGTTTGTAAACACACATGCATACACACACACCTCAAAAGAATATAAACCAAAATGTGACCAGTGGTTGTGGTAAGGTAATAAGATTAGGGTGGTTATTTTATTTTGTGTCTCAATTTTTCAAACATTTTAGAATCATCATAGTAAATTATTTTGATAGTAGGAAGAGCATATTTTTATATTTATTGCTAATTCTAATAACTGTCTACCCTCCCATTAATCATCTGTTAATCTTCTGCCAGGAACATCCACCCATGAGCAATGAAGAGTAATAATTTTCCAACCCTTTGCTGAAAAATCCTTAGTCTTAAAGGGAGAAAAGCAACAGACAGAAAAAGAATGATGGTGTACATGTGTGTCATTCAGTCTCATCATTTTCCTTTTCTTAACCTCAGCCTCTCCCAGAAACAAGACAAAGAGAACCAAAATTTCATGAAATCTCCAAGTTAGTAGGAAAAGGTAATTATCTAGTTGTGACAAAGTTGTCTAGTCTATTCCACATCCAATACAAGAATCCCAAAAATAAAAACTCTTATTGAACATCCTTGTATTAGTCCATTCTTGCATCGCTCTAAAGAACTACCTGAGACTGGGTAATTTATAAAGAAAAGACTTTTAATTAACTCAGTTCTGCAGGCTGTACAGGAAACTTACAATCATGGCAGAAGACAAAAGGGGAAGCAGGTACATCTTACATGGCAAAAGAAAGAGGAAGAGAGAAGGGGGAGATGCCAGACATTTTTAAACAACCAGATCTCACGAGAAGTCACTGTCACCAGAACTGCATGGGAGAAATCCACCCCCACAATTCAGTCACCTCCCACCAGGACCCTCGTCCAACACTGGGGATTGCAATTCAACATGAGATTTAGTTGGGGACACGGATCCAAACCGTACCACCCCCTGATGTTGTGGCACTCACTGATGTTGGGAGACAATTCTCTATGGGTCTTTCATGTTTCTACATAGCTTATAAGCAGAGGCACCAACTATCTTTTCAAAGATCTTTGTAGAGCAAATGGCCTCAGAATATAGAAATCGTGCTTCCTCCAGGAGCAAAGGACAGGTTTGTTTGCTGTCCTGCATGATAAAGGTACTATCTCTCCCCAGGACAAGGGTCAGGTGGGTTTGCTTGCAACACACTATAAAAGATTTGGGTTTCCTAAGCTCTAGGTTTCTCAGCTAGCTGTGAAGTAAGCCCATTGTAAATGCAGCACCCACCTGTGGTACTTTGCATCACTCCTTGGGACTTAGAGGACGAGAGAAAATACACGCAAACAGGAAGCTATGCCATTTGCTGGGCTATGAATAATAAAGCCCTTTGTCTCTGACCCAGGAGTCACTTGTCTTCTACCAGCCTCCATTAAACTGTAGCAGGCTACCTTCTTAGCTTGGAGGTACGATAAAATCTCAGATTCTTCACAGTTCTTTACAACTAATTTTTAAGACAACCTATACTATGGTTTAACGTGTGTTTATGTGCTATTCCTAGATGATGTGTAAAGTTCCTTTTTAATATTTTTTGGTTTTGCTAGTGAGGATTTAAGCATGTCTTCTGCCATGATTTAGAGTGGAGTTCAAGCTTTTAGGAACTTAATTTTAGCTGTATGGTGACCAGATGGCCTGGTTTGTCCCACATCATTATTCCATTTATGACTAATGTCCCAACATAACTATTAATAATACCCTTTTTCATTCTCAAAAGTGTCCCTGTTTGGATGATAAATTATATAGACATTCTAATTAAAAGAGAACTTTGGTGGCCAGTTTAATAACCAGAGGTAAAGTCTAAGGGCAAGAGACCACATATCCCTGTGGTATCTTTCTACCAAAACACTAGGATACAAGGTAAGGCTCTATGCTCCAATAGAAAAATTATACATCATGAGCAAGTTATTTAACCTCCTTGTGCCTCAATTTCTTTATCTGTAACATGGGGATAATAATGGTATTGACTTCATAAGGTTATTGTAAAGATTAAATCTTTATAAGTTAGTATATGTAAGTATAAAATACTTGAAGCAATGCCTAAGCATGCAGTAAATAAGTTAACTATTACTAATCACATTCATTATCACTATCATTTTTATTTAACCGCAAGAGCCATGACCTCTTTGACCATTTGTGAGCACCCAATGATCTACTTCAAGCATTCCCAAGACCATATAGAGCCTTGAGTAGTTATTCATCTCATACACTTGATTTCAAGCAAGACTGTACTCCCTCAAATCCAGGATGGCAGCTCATTTGGATGTTCATGAAAGTCACTGGAGGGTTCTCTACAGCAGTGTCACAGAACCGTACAATAAATAATCAGGAACGAATAAAAGCAACCTCACTTCTCTAAATTTGTATATGGTTCCTGATTCCAAACCTTTACCATGTGGGGTATACACGTGTTATGTGTGTGGATATGTGCGAGTGGGGCTTATATGTACACTTATATTTTGCTAAGGACTCTACTCCACATCTGAGAGGGAAAGGAGGTGCTATTAATATTTACACTCAGGCAATGGGTATAAACCAGAACCAAGCAGGGCAAGTCAGGTCATATGATATTATTCATGGGGTGTTTGATTCCTTTACAGACAAAATAAAGCTCCCAAAAGGTAGCACTTACTGTAAAAAGGAAGAGAAGATGGAGGAGGAGGAGGAGGAAAAGAAGAAAGAAGGGAGAAAATAAATCTGAAAAAATAAGTTAAAAGAAATCTACCGATCGACTCAGAACAACACTCACAGAGCCACGGAAAGGGCTGTCTTAGGAGTCAGTCTTTCAGCGAATGCCTTTGGGGTGTTGGGGACGGGAGGAGAGAGTTGTCTCTCCTTCTGTAACACGCCAGTGCCGTGGCGAGACAACTTAATAGCAGGGTAGCATTTCAGTTACAAATCAAGAACTCTATGTCTCAGTAAGGTCTCTTCAAACTCTGGCGGGTTAGCCTGTGGGGGAGTCTCTGAATCTGTGCACTCTATAAAAGGCAGGACATTTTTATGGCCCTAGGGGCTCAATAAATGTTAAAACACCAAAGGTGGCAATATAACAAGTATGCAAAATATCCTGAAGGGTCTTAAATCTCAGAGCAGCATGACTTGTATTGAGACTGTCTTCAAGTCTTGACAAGCACAATGAATGGTCCAATACACTCTCCACTCTGCATCAAGGAGGAAGTGTTGAGCATGTCAAATATGAAATGTTCCCCTTTTTAAAATTCATTTGTCAGGAAACCTGAGCTGCCTTGCACACTCCAAATGAGTGCCATGTCCTCTTTGTGAGAAGAACAATCTCAAATGATGCGAGCATATATAGAACAATAATCTTCCTGACGTAACCCTGAGGGCCAGATCAGCCGTTCACATTCACAGTCAGCCCTGCAGAATATTTGTTCCTTCTGGAGAATTTCTGGTCAGACTGAGAACAGATTTCCTGTGTATTTGTCACTTTGGGTTCACTTGGTCAGAAAGGCTGCAAGTTTCTCTTCATCAGGAGAAATAATAATAACAACAATAACAGCATGACTACCAATGCTATTGTGTCTACCATTTACTATACCCTTGCTATGTGTTAGATACCGTATTAAACTGGGGGCAGTATTCAAGGTCCTTGGGTCCTCCAGGAAGCAGACACCGAGATGAGTTAGGAATACAAGTGGTATATTGAGGGCAATGTTTGTAAAATTGAAAAGGGAGAGAAGTCAGAATTGGGCAGGGAAAGCCTTCAGATTGAGATGCTGATCTGATACCTGGGAATGGAAAGTGAGGGGAAGCAGGATTATTTCCTGGGAGGCCATAAGTCACTGCTCTTCTAGCTTTGGTTTCCTGCTTCACAATTTTCCTCCAATTTACCCAGAAACCAATGACAAGGGCAAGCACCTCATGATATATACAACGCTTGACTTCTTACAGACCTCTGGTATCTGATTGCTCTCACATTCTAGGATTTTTAGTGACTTTCTTGGGATTTGAAAGACAGAGCCCATATGAGTACTCAGATCCCCACCCGAGGCACTCCTGCCATTCAAATATATGGTGCCAACCCAGGGATAATCGGCCTGCCTTCCGTTCCCCATCCAGCTCAGGTGGAAGCATGATTGCAGTTAACACTTGTAATTTGAAGGTGAGGCTATAAATGGGATCCAGGGCAGAGTGGGTGGGGGTGGGGATGGGAGGCCATCAGACCAGCCAGGATGGCATCTGGACAACAGGAGCTGATGTTTTGGCATGTGAATAGGCTCAGGTCCTAGGGACACAAGTGACTTCCCTGGGTTACTGCTAGAGAAGGCCTACGTACAGATGTGGGGTGGGTAACCTCCCATCAGTTAAGCCTCTACACACCCTCAATCCTAATCCTGCCATCCCCACCTGTGAGCTCCCTAACTATGCACACAGAGGCAGTCTAAGGGGCATCTGGCTGCAAAATCTTGCCAGAGAAGCAGGATTGGTTTGGACCCTTCTTCCCTAAATGTTACCTCACTCTGGAGGTCCAGACAATCAGAGACACTTGGCAAAGGCAAATAGAAATCAGGACTTCTTTACAATTAGCTCAGAAACCAACCACTCAGGATAAGCCCCAGGGCTTGTCCTCACAAGCAACCAAATTTACAAAGCTACAGTTATTAGTATTTTTGTTTACCAAAAATCAAACTGAGGTTTTTCTGGCTCCAGAGTTCATGCTCTTACCCATTATACAGTATTGCCATCTGTATCAGTTAGAGTTCCATAAAGAGACAGAAACATGACTTGAATAGGGAAAGCTTAATATAACTAATTATTAACTAGTAACAGTGATATCAGGAAAACTGGATCCAATTTATGTTCTGAGTTCTGTCTACCATATAATGCTGCAGAGGGAATCGTTAACAAGACATGCAAGCTTACATATTCCTCAGATATTACTAAGAAAGCTCTCTGTGCTAGGCACTGTGCAGAGGTGTTGGAAACTCACTGATTAAAAAACACAGGGGCAGCTCCTGCCCTCACAGAGTTCAAGGTATGGAAAAAATGGCCTCGTATCTTACAGTGAACAATTGAGAAACACCAACCCAGACGAACTAAGTGGGAACCACTCAAATCGCCTGGAATGCCTATCAAAAAGGTACTGGCATATCTGAATCCCAACCCAAATTGAATGAATCTGAACTTTGGTGCTCAGAGGCCACATAACACTAACACCATAATCTGATGAGCTGTTAAAGGAAAGTAGGAGTCCAGGAAAGCCTTCTAAAGGACTCATAAGCGCTCACCGTGATTGCATGAGAGCCAGGTGCCAGACATGGTGCTGAGCATTCTGTATGCATCTCTTTAATCCTCCAGCAGCCTGATTGCCATCACATGTGTTAACACGTTTAATCCTCACACTAACCTTTTGAGTTATTATCATTATCCTTATTTTATATAAATAAGGAAAATGAGGCAAAGAGTAGTTATTTGTCTAAGCCACACAGGTGCTAAGTAGTAGAGCTTTTCATCATGTTACTGTATTGCTATCCAACCTGGCACCTAAAGAGTCAATGGCACCTAAAGGATTTTGCCAGAACACCACTCGCCTCCCTCTGCCCTTCTGCCCATGGTGCAGCCTCCTCCTTTGACTGGCTGAAGGGAACGCACATGCAAAGACCCAGAGGTAAGAAAAGACACAGACCATTTAAGGTGGCGGTGCAAAGACCCAGAGGTAAGAAAAGGCACAGACCATTTAAGGTGACTTGGGGAACCTAAAGTGCTAATCCATGAGGCTAGATTGTAAATGCTTAAGGTCCAGAGGATATTGCATACCGCAAAACCTGGACCCAACAGGCTAATGCTTTGAACCTCAGTTTAGCCCTTTTGACCTGCCTAAAAAATGTACTCTTCCATACCCTGTACTGAGTGCTTCCATCCTTGTCTAAACCACAACCATGGCATAAAGACCGCTAAGAATCTGAAATGAGGAAACCAGCAACGCCCACCTTCAATATCCTTCAAACAACCCCCAACTGCAGGGACATCTAGCTCACAACCCTGCTGTCCATCTTCTGTTCTGTCATCCCTCTGCCTGAGCCCACCCTTCTGAGACAGCAACCTGTGGTCCAAGCCCAGCTTTGTACCTTTCCCCCTGCCACCAAGATCAACTTTTGCTGAGTCCTTCTGCTCACTAACTATTAATGTCACTAATTAATATAATTAATTTATTCCTTGACAATGACAAATGCCAAGCAGATGATGAAGCAGAAAAAGCTTATGCTTTGGGTCAGGAGAAATGGATTCAAGTCTTGGCTCAGCTGTTGACTAGCTCTCTGAGCCTCAGTTGCCCCATCTGTAAAACAGGGCAATGTCTCCTCCCACAGAGTTGCTGAGAGGTGGAAGTAAGATCGTGTCAGTGAAAAGTTTTTGAAAACTCTTCACAGAAAGGATTTCTATAAATGTGAAGTTGGCCATCTAACACTGGCCCATTAAACCTCCTACTGAGGCGAAATGAGAGTAGGGGTCAGGTTCGAAACCTTTTTTAAGTTTATCTGTGTCTGTGGTCATGCGTGTTAGCTCTGGAATCAGAACCCCCTGCACCTGATTCAGTCTCTGCCACTTATTACCTGTGAGACCTCAGACAATTTGCTTAATTTTACTGCCTTAGTTTTCCCATCTGTAAAATAGGCATAATAGTAACAGCTAGTTATGAGGCTGTTGTGAGAATTAAATGTGATATTGCAAGTAAGGTATTTTGTGTAGTGCTTTTTATATAGTAAATGCTAAATAAATGTGAGTGACTTTTAGAAATCCTCACAACCTACACAGGGCTGTGCTATTATCTGTGTTTTACAGATGAATAAACCGAGGCCCACACAGATGAAAGTTTCAACCAAGGACACTCAGGGAGTGGATGACATTGGTGAGCTTTGAACCCATTGATGAGTCTGTGGAATGCGAATCTGCCCCTATGCTGCCTGCCCTGCTGTCTCTCAAGCCTGGCCAACAACCTCTCATGTGGAATCATGAGATCCTGCATGAGCTCATTGGTAACATGATCTCTTAGTTAGGCCGGAGCCTAAATCCTCTCCTCTAGAGAAAGGGTGAGATGGAAACAGGATTCCTCTGAGCAGTGTGGACTGATGAGTGTTTCGAAAAGACCATTCAGGCAGAAGCATAGAGATGAATGGATGGGGAGAAACTGGATCAGTGGTTCTCAAAGTGTGGTCCCAGACCACAGCTTCACCTGGGAGCTTGTTAGAAATGCATAGTCTCACCCCACCAGAAACCCACTGAATCAGAAACTCTGGGAGTGGGGCCCATCAGTCTGTTTTCACAAGACCCGAAGGTGATTCTGATGTTCCCTAACGTCTGAGAACCACTGGACTGGAGGTCACACAACCAGCTAAGAGTTTATTTAAATACTTTGAAGAAAAAAATGATAGCTGCATAAACCAGAAAAATGCTGATATTAAATTACCAGCTTTAGCCTGGGCAACAAAGTGAGACCCCCAACTCAACAAACAACAACAGAAAAAAAGCAGGGTGTGGTAACATGCACCTATAGTCCCAAGTACACAATAGGCTGACATGGGAGGATCCCTTGAGTCCAGGAGTTCAAGGCTGCTGTGAGCTACGATCACACTGCTCACTCCAGCCTGGGGAACAGAGTGAAACCTTGTCTGTAAATAAATAAATAGACTTTGTGTCTTATTTCATTTCAATTTCCATTTAAATCATGTATAAATTATCAACAATGATCTTGAAGTGTATAAATGATTCCCATTTTTCAGATGTGGAAACTGGGGTTCAAAAGATATGACACTGCAATTTCTCATCCAAACAGGAACACTTTTGAAAGGGAAAGGAGATGCTAATATTCATTCCACAGAGTCAGTAGGGCTGAACTGGGACTGTACTAGGGAAACCAAGACATAGGATCAGCTTTCATATGTAAACTATGAGAGAGCTGGAATGCAAATCCAGGACCATATGTCTCCAAGTCTCCATTGTCTGTGCCCCTCCATAATCTGCTCGTCAGAATCTGCTTCCTTTACTCAGCCCAGAGAAATCAGGGGTCTGGGGGACCAAAGGTTTTGGATGACGCCCACCAGGGTTTCTCCTGGAGGATTGAGAGAGATGGGAGGGAGTGACGCAGTTTTTGTCCATCTGCTCCTTTTTAGGTCTGGACAACCTGACCTGTTTTTACTTCCTCTTTAGTCTGAAACATAAGCAACATGTCACAGTTTTATTGGGAAATGTTACAAAGGTCAGAGCCAAAGGGAGCATATAAGGCTGCCCTGGGCCCTTCTCGAACTCTCTCCAGAAGCAGCTATGGGCTTTGATGTGCTGCAGCCTCACTCGAGGGCCTTAACAAGTACTCCTTGGTTCTCATGGAGGCAGAGGCCACCACTACTATCCTGGGAGTGTTTGGGCACTCCATAGTTTGCAAAATGCTTTCACATCTGTGTCTCAGCAACTTTTTCCTTAGGCCCTACACCTGCCTATAAAGAAGGGATTGAAGTTTCCCATTGGGCAGAGGAAAGACCTGGGGCTGGGAGGAGCAAAGCAACTTACACAAAAGTCACCAGCTAGTGCGTTGCTGTTCAGCTTGTCTTTCTTTTGTAATTGTCCACTCTACCATTTATTAATTTAGAAATAGAAAAACTTGTCAATTTTCTTGAAAGGGAATAAATGTGAACTCATAGCATCTTTCCTTCCATTTTTAAGATGAAAAAAATTAGGAGTCAGCCTTTAATGGTTAGTTTAACTTCATTCTATTATCTCTAGTTTATTGAGATACAAAAATGGAAGTCTTTCAGTCCGAATTCTTCTGATTCCAACGTCGTTATGCGGTCCAGAGGGCTAAAGCTATGATGATGCCTGGGAAACTGATGATAGCATTGTTTCCACATCTACTATATGTCAGGGACTAGCTGGGCACATAACACTTGTTACCTTTTTCAATTCCCTCTTTCCAGATGAGAAACCTGAAGTGAAGAGGGGATAAGGACTTCCTGGAAGGCACACATCTAATGAGTGGTATAGCCAAGATTCAAACTCTGTCCGATTCCAAACCCAGTGCCCCCCGAAGAGGGAAACATTAGAAAAATCCAGTTCAATTCTATGTCGGGTCTTGTTAAAAATTCGCCAGGGTCAAATCCTCTACAAGGGACAGGAAGAAAAACTAAAGATGCCTCCACACCCTTTCCTCTCTCTTCAAACCTCCAACACCTCCTCCCTCCTCCTCTCTCTTAGCTAATGGCCGTGCTTGCTCCTGTCACAGAAAACACATGCATTCCAAAGCTAACTTCCACACACTCATACATTCTCTCCAATCCCCACCCTGCATCCAGGCCTGTGTGCCCTGCCTTCCCTCCCATCACTCTAGATGGTCCATCCTGCTGCCACCTGAGGTCAGTTCTGCCACGGATGGTCTAGACTTCCCCTGACACTTTGAAAGGACACAAGTGGAGTAATTGACACCTTCTCTCCTACACTATCAAAATTTCCCTTTCCCTTTCCCATCAACATGTGAACACATTGTGTCTTTCCCACCTTTACAAACCCCAGACTTGACTGTTCATGCCCCTCCAGCCACTGCCCCCTTTTTCTGCTCCCCTTTATAGAAAAACTCCTCAAACAAGTTTCTGTCTTCTCCGTGTCTCACTTTCCTCCCTCTGATTTCACCTGAAGCCTCTCCAGTCACGTTTCCACCCCACATTCCATGGAAACAACTTTGCTAAGGTCACCAATGACTGCCATGTTGCTAAACCCAATAGTCAATTGCTTCCACCTAACAGCAGCTTTTGACACAGTTGATTACTTTTTCTTTCTTGATACTTTCTTAATTCAGCTTCCAATATTTTCTTGATTTCCCTCTGTCATTGATGCCTCCTTTTCAGTCTCGTCTTATGATTCCTCCTCTTCTCCCTTTCTCCTAAAGTTGGAGGACTAGAGGGCTCTTCAAATCTCATCTCTTCTCTCTCTAATGGATGATGGATGGATGGATGGATGGATGGATGGATGGATGGATGGATGGATGGATGGACATAAAGACTGGTAGACGCTTTGTGATCTCATCCACATCCAATTTTATAGATTTATGTATCATATGCTGAAAACTTCTAAACGTGCATCTCTAGCCCGGCCCTCTCTCCTAAATCCCTGACTCTCATACCTCTCTACTCAACAACTACATTTAGATATATGATAGATATTTCAGACTCCTAATGTGAGCTCCCCATCTTCTTCCCAAGCCCTGCTTAACTTCCACTTTTCTTCATCGACATTGAGGGCAATGCTAACCTTACAGTTAGATAAGCAGCAGCTTAGGGTCATCCTTGACTTCTCTCTTTCTCCCATATCCTGCATCCAATCTGTCAGAAAACCATACTGGGTTTATCTTCAAAACAGATCCAAAATCTGACCACTTCTGTTATCATTCCAGTCTGAAGCATCATCGTCTTGAGCCTGGTTTATCCAGCAGCCTTCTAACTGATCTGAGGAAGTCAGCTGCCTGCTGCCAACCCTATCCCCGCTCAACAGAGCTACTAGAATGATCCATTTGAAAAATAAGATGGTTAAGTTATTTCTTGATTCAGAATTCCCCATTCGCTCCTCGTTTTGCTCAGAGCCAAAGCTAAAATTTTAACAATGGATTTTAGTTTCTACATGTCTGGATGCCCTGTCACCACTCTGACTTCACCCCTGCTGCTGTCCTTCCCACCCCAGCCACACTGGCCTCCTTGGCATTGTCTGTCTGCCTGGAATTCTTCCTTCTAATATATATGCATGGTTTCCTCCTTCAAGCCTCTGGTCAAAAGGTAACGTCTCTAAAATTATATAATAACTACCCAACACTCCCAGTCCCCCTAACCAGTTCTATTTTTCTCAGAGCATTTAATGTTTTAGAATGTATTCTATATTTTCATTTCTTATTATGTTTATTGTTTGTTGTCTATCTTCCCCCATTACAATGTAAGTTCCAAGACAGCACAGCTTTTTCTCTCTTCTGTTTACTGACATAGCCCAAATACCTAGAACAATGCCTGGCACGCAGGTGCTTAAGAAATATTTGTTGAATGAATGAGTGTGAGAGAAATGGCCCTTCCCTGAAGGATTTTGCAGCTGGCTTGGGAGGCTTTGGGATAGGCACCACCCAGTTGCCAGATGCCCTTGAATCCCTTCCCTCACTCTCCCATTCATTTCTTCAAACTCCTGCTTAGCAATGGCTCTGCCACTCACCAGCAGGGCTGCATCTGGAAATTTGTCATCCCGTGGACTTGCAAGATCTTTATAAATAACCCAAATAACCTCTATTTCTTGAGCAATAATTATGCATAGGTAATGTGCTAGGTATTCTAAGCATATTATTTCTCATTGTCACAGCACCATTGAAAGGGCAATTTAAAGTTTCAACTTCAACATCTGTAAATGAAGATGTTGAAAAGCTGCAGAGCTTGTTCTGATTTACAATTTAGAGAATGATAGAACTGTGACCTGAAGCTGGATTCACTGGCCCCCAAAGCCTATGTTGCTTTCACTCCTGCCTTGCTCAGAAAGACAGAGTGCTGTGGCTAATCAGCTTCCAACTTCTTATCCTACTTCACTGCCTTTCTTTTTCCAAATCCATGCTCCTTCCTGTAATTCGCACCTTAGGAACATGGACTCTGGAGCTACACTCTCTGAGTTCACATCCTGGCTTCATCACTTACTTGCTGTGTGTCTTTCGGAAAATTACTTACCTCCCCTACTTCTCACTTTCCTCATCTGCAAAATGTGGATAATAACAGTACCTATCTCAGGAGGTTATGTCTGGATTAAATTAGTTAACACATCTATAGCACTTAAAATTATACCTGGAATGTGGTAGAATTAACAAATGTAACAGTTGTTGTTTGTTATTTGTTATTGTTATTATCCCACCTGAATCACAAGATTACTCAGAGGGAAAGAGAAAAGGAACTATAAAGCACTGGAAGGAACATTCCAAAATATGCAAAGAAATCATCCCTAGGAGTGAGATTACAGATGATTTTTATCTTCTTTCTAATTCTCTACACTTTCCACATTTTCTGCATTTATGGGCTGAATTATATTCCTTCTGCAACAAAATTCACATGTTTAAGGCCTAAACCCAATACTTCAGAATGTGACTGTATTTGGAGTTTTTTTAAAGAGGTGACTAAATTAAAATGAGGCTAATAGGGTAGGCCCTAAAGCAATCTGACTATTGCCCTTACAATAGAGGGAATTTGGACACACAGAGAGACACCAGGAATGTGCACACACAGAGGAAAGATTATGTGAAGGCACAGCAAGGAGGCAGCCGTCGGCAAGCTGAGGAGAGACACAGCAGAGGAAACTAACCCTAATGGCACCTTGACTTTGGACTTCCAGTCTCCAAAACTATGCGAAAATGAACTTCTATTGTTTAAGCCACCCAGTCTATGGTATGTGTTATAACAGCTTAAGTAGACTAATATATTACACTTTCTAAATTATCTATAATGAACATGTAGTATTTTCTTTCAAAAATCTTCTTTTCCTAGGTCTACAAAAATAATAAGAGCTAATGATGGAAAGGTGGATGGGGCCTAGACGTTAAAGAGTCTTAAGTCGTCTGTACTTGTAAGATTCATGCATACAAGTATACACCTGGCACACGCATTCTTACACATTCATCCTCACACACTAAGGAAAGAAATGGGAAATTTTAATATGACATAGATAATCACACTGTGGGTCTTGAGTCAGTTTTATTAATGGAGCCTCATTTTCTTCATCAATAAAAGGGAGTAATACCAAAACCTCCCAGAGGAGCATACTGTGAAAAACGAAGGGGGTCGGGAGAAGGAAAGCCTTCTGTAAGTGACAAGGCAACCCAGATATGAAGAACTACTATTCTTGGGAGATGCCAGAGAGCACTTGTTTTTATTTTGATGATGATGTTGACACCAAAGTAGAAGACAGAGAGGTCCAACCCTAGGGAAACCGCCTATCGATCACACGCCTTGCAAGCACTGCACGCTCACTTTCTCTTCCTCCCATCTTGTATTGGCAAAGTCCTCCAGACTCCTTAAAACTGTACTTAGACACCTCATGCAGTGTGGTAATAAGAGAGAAGTTTTTAGTTTTTAACTGAACCCAAACCCTTAAAATATTCATGAGCCTGAATCTCTATAGAATAGTATGGAAGACAGACATCCAGCCATAAAACAGAATGACAGAGATGGGCCTTGCAATGTGTGCCTTTTCTGAGCTTCAGTTTTCCTTCCCATACAATGGGAGCTGACACTAAGCCCCACGCAGCTTACTCAGCAGTCCCTGAGACTCAGTGAGACCCTGGAGTAGACTGTGCTCATAAATTACGTTTCCAAATACCAGGGACGTTTTTAATCATTAGAGAACATGCACAACAGTTATAATGGCAAACTGTGTCCTTCACATTCTCCCACAGGAGGTCTAATAGTAGGTGGCACAGGGGAAGGATTAAGAGATAAACTACAAGCTTCCTATTAAAAACAGAGGATGATCATTCTCAGCAAACTAACACAAGAACAGGAAACCAAACACCGCATGTTCTCACTCATAAGTGGGAGTTGAACAATGAGAACACATGGACACAGGGAGGGGAACATCACACACCGGGGCCAGTCAGGGGGTGGGGGGCAAGGGGAGGGAGAGCATTAGGACAAATGCCTAATGCATTTGGGGCTTAAAACCTAGATGATGGGTTGATAGGTGCAGCAAACCACCATGGCACATGTATACCTATGTAATAAACCTGCACTTTCTGCACATGTATCCCAGAACTTAAAGTAAAATAAAAATAAAAAAAAAAACAGAGGTTGCCGCCTAGTGTGTGTGCTACCATTCTCCCTCTCACACTCATGGCAGACTTATCTAATTGAGCACAGAGCTCTCTCAGGGTCACAAGGACCAATGTGATTGCTACAGAGGAGCAGACAAGGTTGGGGAAAGCAATTACCAGAATAGGGATAAACTCAGAGAAGAAATTGTGGTCAAGAATTTTTTTTTTTTTAGATGGAGTCTTGCTCTGTCACCCAGGCTGGAGTGCAGTGGTGTGATCTTGGTTCACTGCAACCTCCACCTCCAGGGTTCAAGCAATTCTCCTGCCTCAGCCTCCTGAGTAGCTGGGATTACAGGTGCCTGCCACCATGCCTGGCCAATTTTTGTAATTTTGAGTAGCAAAGGGGTTTCACCATGTTGGTCAGGCTGGTCTTGAACTCCTGACCTCAAGTGATCCACCCACGTCGGCCTCCCAAAGTGCTGGGATTACAGGCATGAGCCACCGCACCCAGCCGATCAAGATTTATATGATGCTAAGTCATGAATCTGCTGGCCTAAGTAATGCCACTTGTATTTGCTGGTCCAGAGGCAGAATTATTCTTTAAATCTGGATCTATGCTCAGGCTGGGTGTAGAAGCTAAGGAATTTCAGATTAGGCCTTTTGAAATCCTTTCTGGACCAAGGATATACATCGATTACTCAATCAATCCCCACACAGGAAAATTACAGTGATACAGAGGCAGGGTTATAGGTTATGCTTACTCCACCATGACCATCACTAGCAATAGCAACCACTACTAGTACGTAAGCTATCTATTGCTGTGTAACAAATTACCCCCAAATTTAGCAGCTTAAAACAATAAATATTTATCATCTCACATGATTTCTAAAAGTCAGAAATCCAGGAGCAGCTCAGCTGGGTGGCCATGGTTCAGGGTCTCTCATGAGGTTGCAGTCAAGATGTCAGCTAGGGCTGCAGTCATCTGAAGACGTGATTGGGGCTGGAGAATCTGCTTCCATGGTAGCTCACTCATATAGCTATTGACAAGGAGCCTCAGTGCCTTCACATTTAGACCTCTTCTTAGGGTTGCTTGAGCATCCTCACAACATGGCAGCTGGCTTCCTTCAGAGCAAGAGCAATGTGGAAGCTGTGATGCCTTTTATGACCTAACTTTGGAAGGGGAATTAAGCTTCACATATTAGAGGCAGGGCGTCAAAATTTTGTGGACCTATTTTAAAACCACCAAAACCATCACCAGAAATGTCTATGAAACATAGTGGAAATTGGGGAGGGGGAGACTGACAGGTAAAATGCTCTACCTCGACAAGCGTCTGTGTTCTAGACATAATGTGTTTTACACCTATGTAGTATACTTAGTGTATGACTGCTAGTAGATGGGTGGTGTATGGTATGTTTTCAAGCCAGAAGGGATCTTCTAGATTCTCTTGTAATTTTACAAAAGGGAAAACTGAGGCCCATAGAGAGGCTGAGATTCTCCCAGGTTAAGGTATGCTGATCTCCTGACTCTGGGACCACAATATTTCTCTGTAGTTCTTGCAGGGCTGCTTGTAAAAGGGCTTTTTCCAAGATTAGGCTGAGATGCCCTAAGAAGAAAACAAGTTCCAGAGAGGATGATTTCAGGGAACATAGAGACAAAATGAATTTTGGAGATTCTCAGGACCTGCCGAGACCAGCTTGTGGCCTTCAGATGAGCTGTCCTCCTTCTAGGGGATGGCCACGAGTGAGGCTGGCCAGGAGAAGGGGAAATGAGCCCAGCTGCCTCACCACCTCACAGTAGCCAGGGCAGTAATTGTTTCTTGATGTTTAACATTAACCAGAAACCCCTGCTATGTGGCCAGTTCTTAGGAACCCAGGAACACAAGGATAAGCTCAAGCCAAGAGTTTAAAATGACAAACAGACAGAGGTAGCTGAGAGAATATTTTATATTGTTTTCCAGGCTGTTTATTATATATTTTATACATTTTATGCATCTTTATGCTCTGTAACAATTTGACATGCTCGCAGTACTTTATAGGTTTTAATTATATAAGTTATGTAGGAGATGTTTATTTCTCAGATCTTATCTAACCTTCCTAAGGACCCTGGGAAAGTAACAAAATAATAGTTATTCTTGCAATGGTTATAGAGGAGTATCAGCAGAGTGGAGGAGCCCATAGCTCTGGAATCAGACTGCCAGGGTTCAAATCTTGCCTCTACCATGTACTAACTGTGTGATGCTGGGGAGAATCATTTAACTTCTCTATGTCTCAGTTTCTTCTTTGTTGGTAAAATGTAAGTGATAATAGTACCTGCCTCATGAGATTGTTGGGAGAGGTTAACAAGTTAATATTTGTGGAACACAACAGGGTCTGGTTCATTCTCCCAACTTTGTGTGGCCATTAGTCACTACTGCTACTAGAGGCTTTAGGTCACACATGGTCTCTAGGGCTTGAAGGATAGGTATTGCAGTTCAGAGACTTGTCCAAGATCACACAGTAATCTGGCCAAATTTCCAAACCCAGGAAGTTGGACTAGAAGATCTCCGGTGTATCATTCAAGTAATTATTCTCCGTGCCTCAGAAGGTTGGGCATGAACTGTAAACAAATATGCAAAATCATTCCATTTATTCCATTAAATTCAAGAAGACCTGGATAGGGAGATTACATAGCTTAATATAAACACAAGTTTAATCTCCACAACAGTCCTAGGACATTGGTATGTACATCGTTATCCCCATTTGACAGATGAAGAAAGCGAAGCACAAAGAGTCTAGATGATACAACTGGTAAACCACAGAGCCAAGTTCTGACACAGGCATGCTGGCTTCAGAGGCTTACCTGCCTCACTGCGTCCTAACTGAAGGGTTTCCTTGCAGTGACACTGATTGAAACATTGGATGAAATGAAATGCTCAATGGAAATCAATCGGCAGCAAAGGGCTTCATTCTCTATTGTATGCTTAGCCATCTACATTCTTTTAGCTGCTTCTGTTGGTGTCATCTGTGCTCTGTGTTCCAAGCATAGGACTGGGGGACACTGGCATTAGAGTCAGAAAAGCCACATTATATATTTTTTCATGCAACTAATCCATGGCTGCCTACTGTCCCTGAATTTGCCAACCACACTCCTACTTTTGTGTCTTTGCCTGTGTTCATTGTTCTGCCTGGACTTTCTCCTCCTATAAGGTCACCCGCTCTGTGAAGTCTTCTCTGATTTTCCAGGTTTCCCAGAGTTGTTCCATCCTCTGTGATTCCTCGGATTTTGCACTTTCTTATAGCATTTATTGATAGGTACCCAGTGCTCCATGATAACACGTGTCCTCTATCTCCATGACCTTTCAACAATGTGTGACTTGAGGGCAGAAACTGAGTTTTCCTCAACTTCAAACCTGCAGTGCCAAGGAGAGGGTAGGTTCACGGTAGAAGCTCAATAAGCCTGAACTGATCAATTAAATGAATGAAGGCCCTTTTCTTGAAAAGGTTTCTGGGATTCTATGTGGTATTTTTCTCCAGAACATGTTGTTTTCAGGCCAGAGCATGGCTTTCCCACTACTTCCGTTGTAAACAACTCTGTGAGAGTTTGGCTTCCTGGAATTTTGCCTGCATTTTCCTTATAATTACATCCCAATTGTTTCCTATTTGTTTGACACCTTATAATTCCCTGGCTTCTCCCTTGTCTAAAAGTTGCAGGCTGTGCCTTGATTGCTGGACTGTTCTAGTCTGGAGTGACCTCCTCTCATCAGACAGGCGGCCCTGTGGGCAGCAATTTCTGTTTGGGGGCAGTTTCCTGAAATTTCAGCCTAGGCCAGATCATGGGTTTTGGGCTTTATCACTTATTTGGTAAATGAACATGCTATTGCACTTTGCTAAACTTCTGCTTCCTCACCTGTAGAATGGTATCACTTCTATATTCCTCGGTAAGATGTTGTGAGGATTTAATAAGTTGTAAATACGCAAAATACTAGCACATGTTAGGCACTTAACAAATGCTCTAGTCTCTTTCCCTATGCAGACAGGATCTGCTTTTCCCTGTAATGCACCGCGTTATCCATGAAACAGGGGTAAGAATGCCTACTGTGCACAGCTACGAGAAATAAAGTCCATAGAATGATTTCAATCACTGGGGACACATCCCCACCCAGCACCCTCCTTTGACACCATCTTATTAAGCAGAAACTTACAAATAGATGTGGTATTTTTCTGTGGCTCAAACCACACTGCCCTGCACCTATTTGTCACACATAAGCACACTTGATGAACAAGTGCTATGGGAATGAGTATGGAAGAAGAGTGATGAGATCTCCTTGGGTAGGTGGGCAGGGCAGACTTCAGGAGACCAAGATTCGCAGGGACAGAAGGGTGGGGAAGGTACAAAGCAGCCCTCCCTCCTCAGACCTCCAGACTGAGAGAGGAGGCAGGGCTAAGAGTAAGGACTCAGAACTCAGCCATGCCTGAGGAAAGTAAATGTAAAACAATAAAAAGAAGGCTTTGAGAGAGAAAACCAAGGCTAAGTACTGGCAGCACCGTTCACTAGCTGATCAACCTTGGGCAAATCTGTGAGCCCCTTTCTTCACCTGTAAAATGGGTTGGATAATCCCAGCTTGTACCAAATAAGAGTTTTGCATCAAAATTCCACAAGGTAATGTATGTCGGCACAGTTTAAACTACAACATTGTGTGCCTTTGGAAGGGAGTCTTTTAATAATCTTTTAGTCTGTTTTTAATCTTCAAGCCTCTAGGTCACCTGCCAACCCACTCTGCCAAGATTTCCTTAAGACACTATCTCAAATGCTTCACCTAAATCCAAAATTCTAGGAGGTTTTGGTAAGAAGATTGGCAACCAGAGAATCCTCCAGTGCTTGTCCCAGAGAGTCTTATCTTAAACCACCCTTGCTCTTCCCTACAAAATGTTGACCATGTAAGGACAGAAGGGGAAGGAATACAGTCCATTATTCAGTATCCAGGGAGGATTGGTTCCAGAAACCACCCACAGATACCAAAATCCACTGATGTTCAAACCCCTTATGTCAAATGGCATAGTATTTGCATAGAATCTATGCACATCCTCCTGTATACTTTAAACCATCTGTAGATAATTTATCATACCTAATTAAGTGTAAATGTTATGTAAATGGTTGTAATTCACTACTAGTTGTTTATTTGTATTTTATTGTTATATTGCTTTTTTAATTTTTTTTCCAAATATTTTTTATTTGTTGTTGGTTGACTCCTTAGATGAGAAACCCATGTACGTGGAGGGATGACTGTAATTAATAAGGTACACAATTATCATTCTCTTTATCATAAGTTATCACTTCAAATACTATTATTATCAAATTATTATTATCATTCTCTTTACCATAAAAGCTGATCTTTTGTATTTTTAATTTGGATGTGGGATCTTGACAGGTGGGGTCATGCATAAATGAAATTGTATTTGAAATCCACACATGTTGCATACAGAAACTTGGACCCATGCCCAGGAAATTCTTTCATGTGCTGCCATCCAAGAGGAGGTCTCACTTGAAAACTAGCAACTGATATTCCTTCACCATCCAAGTGTAAACAGAACTCTGATCCAAGAACTTGCTATTGTGCATCTCTGGTGGGCATTAGCCCATGTTGAATAATTCATCACGGCTGGTGGTCACAGTGTTAGAAAAAAAATTATTATTTTTCTATCCTCAAACCCTCAAAATAAGACTATTGATTTCATAAATGAAATCGATAACTATGTGATGTACACTTCACAAACTTTTTTCTGATTCTCATAATGCCACCACAAAGTAGGTATTATTGTACCCATTTTACAGGTGAGAATGGTGGTAGGGTTGTCTTGAAGTAACTTTGGGTATCAGTAGTGGCAGAACAAAGAATGGGCTAGAAGAAGTCTATCATCACAACTCTGCAAATATTGTTTCAGTGCCAACCATGTAAAAAATCACTTTAAGGCCAGGCGTGGTGGCTCACACCTGTACTCCCAGCACTTTGGGAGGCCTAGGCGGGCAGATAACTTGGGCCCAGGAGTTCCAAACCAGCCCGGTTAACATGGCAAAACCCCATCTCTACTAAAAATACAAAAATTAGCCAGGTGTGCTGGTGCACCTGCAATCCCAGCTATTTGGGAGACTGAGGCACAAGAATTGCTTGAACCCAGGAGGTAGAGGCTACAGTGGGCCGAGATTATGCCACTGCACTCCAGCCTGGGTAACAGAGGAAGACTCTGCATTCAAAAAAACAAAGTCACTTTATTAAGATTGAAGATATGAGGATGAAACAAAGCAGGTTTAGTCATTGCACTTGTGGAACTCACAGCTTGGAGGTGAAAACAGGTCCATCAGATTTACAATCACTCCTTTGTAGTGTAAGGGAGTTAGGTAGCACAATGCAAGAGGAGTTGACCTGGGTTGAGGTGGGGAAGAGAGGTAGGGTAGTCACAGCACAGCAGGAGTAAAATTGGGTCAGGGGAATTTAGAGGGTAGAACTTTGCAGGCAGAGAGAGCAGAGAGGGGCAATTCAGGGCATAGGGGAGAGTAAAGGAGAAGCAATTGGAGGGGTGGATCATGAGGGTGGGGAGCCGGGCAGAGCCGTCCAGAGGTTCCAACTCCATCCTAACGCCTCCAAATGGCCTCTTCAAGGTCTTCTCTGGGGACAGACATGCACAGATTAATGTGCCCCAACTTGCTTCTTAACCGCATTTATCCTCCTCGCTGCAGCCTCAGTGGACATAGTGCAATTCATTGCAAGGTGGTCCATGGTCCAAGTCAGGAATGCTGGTGTCCGGGTGTGGGCTGTGACAGCGGAGATGGGGAAGAGTGGATGAACTCAGGGATCCTTAGGAGGCAACAGGACTCTGAAGCCACAGAAAAGCCCCAGCCTACTGCTGCCAGGGAACCAATGGGGGATGTTATGGAGATGAGAAATGAAGATCAAGAGAAGGGCAAGGGGGAGTCCCAAGCCAGGGCGTCGGCCTGAATTACATTGTTTGCCAATGTGTACCTTTTTCTTTTCTTGCTCTTTCCTTTTATATTTTCAGTCATATGCATATGATATAAACTATTCTCTCTTAAAAGTTTATATGGGACCATAACCCTGTTTTATATATGGGGAAAGGCTGACTCCCTGTGGGTTTTCTGTATTTTCATATTGCCCTAATTCAAACAATGTGATGAATCAACTCACTGTAATTTCTGGAGCTGGACTCAGAGAAGCTGAGTTTTATGGAGACTTTATTGAGCTGTACCCTGGGGCTGGGTAGCAGTCCTCGGGGAAAAGGGTATTTGGGGGTGGGATTTACACACTCTTCACTATGTTCTGGGGCATTCATCCCTCCAGAAATTGACGTGAATGTTGTTTGGTATATGAGGGACACTTAGGGGTTACGTGACTTGCCTATGGACACCCAGCTGGGTTGGTAGAATCTGCTAACTCCAAGACCAGGGCTCCTTCCCTGAAGGTGTGCACCTCCCAGGAACAGATGACACAAACCAGTGGACCTGGCTCTGAGGAAGGAGGAGGCTTCTGGGCTATTTTTCCTGTCTCTCCAGCTTTTCCAGGCTGTTTGTTTAACCTGAGTGGGTCTCCTCACTGTGCCTGAGCATCCTCTTCCCCAGGCACATAAAGGAGCAAGCAGGGGCTGCTCCCCTTGGAATCCATTTTCTCTTCTGACAAAGACCTTCCCAAGTTAGCAGACAGAGCATCAGGCTTCTAGCCCTAACTCCAGGGCCAGTGTTCCTTCTCCCACGCCGCACCGCTTCAGTGAGACAATTCAACTGATGAACAAAGGAATCATGTGTTCAACCTAAGAGTCTCTTCCAAATCTAAGCAGGTAAGAGGGAATATTCAAATCTTAGACTCTCAAAGGCAGCTAGGGGATTTGATCTTCCTTTTCTGGAATAGGTCGGCGTTACTATCCATTTTACACAGGAAGAAAATGAGATTTGGGAAATGTGAGTAATTTGCCTGGGGTATTTAGTAACATGGTCAGGATTTGAACCCAGGTTTCAGCTGTAAGAGTCCCCAGCAGAGTCTTCAGCAATAGTAGGTGTTCAAAATGTTTGTTCCCTTGCATGCTTCCAACTCTCTGCTGGTCCTGCCCCTTCTCTGGAAAGTAGACACCTATCGGCATTTTTCCAGCGTGAAAGCAGCTGTTCCCTGGATACCTGTGCCTTCATCTCAAAGTTGTTGCCATAAGTATACCTCTAAGGAATTAACAAGCCCACATATGGTATAGGGTAGATGGGAGCCTGCACTAAGGTGTCATAAAGGATTTTTAATAGAACTTTACAGGAGTAAGCCTTCCAGCCGGGCAGGGTAGGAAGTCAGGTAGAAGGTTGGGGTGGAAAGATGAGTAGATCTGAGAGGTGGGCAGTCAGCTCTGATGGAGAAAGAGGAGCTAAGAAAAAGCCACAGCCTCCTCGGGAGAGTGCTGAGCTCAGATCCTGGTGCCGGGACTCACCATGTGACCCAGGGCAAGTTCCTTCCCTCATGAAACTTATCTATGCATTAACAAATCTGCATGTAAGAAAATGTTCTAAAAGCAGAAATGAGAAAGGGAAGAGGGAGGAGGAGAGGAAGAATGGATTGGTTCAATCAGCTCAGGTTCAGAGTGAGGCCAGGAGATCACCGCCACGCCATGACTCCTTTACCCTCTACCCTGTGAGCAGATAGCAAACAGGCATTCTCTTGCCCCCACACTGACCATGCACACTCAATAGTTGTGCATAGGCTCTTCTTGCTAACAGGAAAGGTTTTCATTCTCTTCTCTGCCTGGAAAATTCATAATCCATTTTTCAGGTCTCAGGTCATGTCACCTCCTCCATGAAGTCTTCCTTGACTCCTCTCTCACCTCCACCCACCCTCAGACACTCATACCTTTGAGTTTTTACATCATTATATATACTCCAAGGACAGCATTTGTTACCTTGTTATTATTGTAGTAGTACTATTACTAGTGGCATAAATTGCTATTTAAGGAACACTTTTTTTGGTGGGTGTGGGCAGACATAGTGTTGTGGTCTTTTTACAAATTATGTATCATTTAAATTTCATCACTATGCCATAAATTAGGTATTTTCTTCTCAACTTTAAAAGTAAGGAAACTAAGGCTCCAAGAGGTTGGTGGTTTTCCTCCCGTGTAACTCAGGCAAGGCACAATGCCTGTATTTAGGGCCAGGTCTGACTCCTTTATAATTCCCTACTGTTCAACCTGAACAAAGAAGTAATAATAGGTGATAAGTGAAATGATGAATGAATGTCACCATGGAGTGAGGGGGGCTGAAGTGTGAAGCATGGCTTTAAACAATCATTTTAGTTTGCTGCGACCATCCCAGAACAACCCCACTCAGGTATAAAAGCAGACCTTAAGGATCATGTCAGTTAACCACAGGGAAAGATCTAGAGGAGCATGGGCTGGCCTGGGGGACAGAACTGCCTTTGGCACCTGTCCAGATGTATTTCCCAGCTTCTGATGGGCAACCCTCTTCAAACCTCTACTTCCCAGAGCTCTGTGTTAGAGACTGGCCCGATTTTCTTCCCTGCCACAGAAACCTTTTTGTGTCTGTCCTTAGAGACAGAAGGCGACCAAACCTCTGTATTTCTCGGTTGTGCTCTCCCAATTAAGCAAAGGAGCCAACCGAAGACTCCTCGAGACAAACTAATTGCATCTTAACAGGCTCTGTGCCTGCCAGCTTTGGCCCAGATTCAGATTTTATAGGCCACTTAGCCCCACACCCAGGGTTTATGATGGAAACACTGACAAAGCTTCACTGATAAGGCAGCAGAGGACCCAGGAGACCAGAAAACCTGGTCATTTTCCAGAGTCTAAACCCAGTCTCTACTCCAGGGGCCCCTCACTAGGCAGGATTCTGAAGTGTCAGCCAAGAGGACCCTGGCACAGGGCTGTTTGTTTCCACTCCAGTGCACTCCAGAAATTCTGCAGGATACCTTGCTGGGATTTTTAATGGCGAGTTTCTCCTTCAGCATCACCTGGTATCCAATTAGTTTTCCCATTCTTTGGGCTGCTCAATCATTCATTGATTTGTTCAATCATTCCTCAAATTCTGAACTCCTCTGCCAGGCTGTACTGGACACTAAAAAGAAGTACTACTTGGGTGATTAATTTTAAATGCTGCTCTATGAAGGTCACTCCACTCAGCCAGGTATTCATTGAACGACTTCTCAAGGATCACAGTTCCCATCAAGCCTGCCATGTGGACTTTGTGCAGTTTGTGCACTGCACAGCTCTAGGGGATGCCATTCACATAGACTATGATCACATTAAGTACCCTCTATAGAGAATAGAGAAGAACAAAAACAAAAGAGAAAACGAAAATACCATATATTCAGTCTATTATAGAAGTAAGAACATTCAAAATAAAGCTGCTGGGTCATAGAGCAATTTCCCAGCTCTTAGAGAATGTATAATTCGTCTCCAAAAGAAAAAAAAAAATCAGAAATATCATTCCCTTGTTTAAAACAGGGCTTTTCAACCTTGGCACTGTTGATACTTTTGGCCAGATCATTCCTTTGTTGTAGGAGGCTGTCCTGTGCAATGTAGAATGTTTAGCAACACTCTTGGCCTCTACCCGCGAGATACCAGTAGCAACTTCCTCCTCACCATTGTGACAACCAAAAATGTCTCCAGATGTTGCCAAATGTCCCAGCAGAGGCAGGGTAGAGAAGGGGGCAAATCATCCTTAGTTAGGTCAATGTTTTAAAATAACCTTCTCTCTCCCTTTCTATAATACCTTCCATGGCCCTCTAAGTGAAGTCCAAGACACAGGTTTTCATGCTGCTTATCAGTCCTGCCTCATCACTGCCCATTCCACCATACCTTTGCCCATGCACTTACCCCTGCATGCAAACGTCAGCCCCAGCCCCACCTCCCATCTCACCTGGTTTAACTCTCCTTGTCCTGCAAGACTTAGCTTGGGTCCCCGAACTCATGAAGCCTGTATTGACCCATCACCTCTCCCTCAGCAGTTGAATCAGCCTCTCTGTGGAATCCTTGGCACCCCAGGATCTCTCTACCCGACACTTAGACTTGTGGGAGTATCAACTCTTGTGAAATTATTTGCAGATTTGGGGGCAGTAACTATGTATCCCCAGCACTTAGCAAAGTGCTGGCTCAGATTTATTTATTTAGAAATTGTTCTATCTTATTCAAGTTGGATGAAGGATTAAAAAAAAATAAAATAAAAGCCCACACCCTCCACCAGCACGCCCTGCAGAATTATCTATGACTTTTGGCCAGAAAGCCAGTGCTCTCAACTCCATTGCTAACCAGCTTTCTGATCTTAGGCAAGTCAGTTCAGCTCTCCAGTCTGCCTCAGTTTCCTTACACGTAAAATGGGAGTCTCTTTGGTCTTCCTGTCTCATGATGATTTTAAGGTACAAATGAGTTATTATACGACCCCTTAGTAAACTGCCATTCATTGTATGAATGTCAGATGTTATTATACTGCTGAATAATAAGATCCTTGAAAACAAAAATGTTGAATGGAAGCAAATATATTAGAAGAATTCTTCTTTCTTTATATGGAAAGTTGGCCATCTCCTGAATGTAAACAGCATTTTATTTGTTTGGATTTTCTTTTGTTACTTCAAAAAACAAGCCTTACCGTTTGCTGATCCCTACCCTACCAAGACTCTTAATATTTCAATGAAGGAATTTTCCATATCCTCCTGGGCTGGAATTCCAGGAGTTTCTTCAATTTCTTTGAAGCGGGTCACACCGTTAACTGGAGGACATTTTTCTACCAGACACGTAGCCCATAGAACCTTCAGTTTAAACAATTTTATAGAGTGATAATAACTAGGATAGAAAACTTTAGAAGAGGAGCTGCTTCTAAAATGTATTCTTCACTTCAAAGACCAAAAAAAAATGCATTTGGTTTAAGAAAATGAAGTTGAAAGACATCTCCTAAGAATTTAGTGCTATTACAGGTTGAATTGTCTCCCACAAGAAAAGATATGTAAGGTTCTAACCTCCAGTACCTGTGAGTGTGACCTTATTTGGAAACAGAATCTTTGCAGATATAACAGTTAAGATGAGGTCATACTGTTTAGGATAGGCCATAATATAACTGGCATCCTTTTAAGAAGAGGAGGAGACACAGACACAGGGGAGAAAGCCATGTGAAGACAGAGGCAGAGGTTGGAGTCGTGCAGCTATAAACCAAGGGACGTCAGGGATTACTGGCAACCACCAGGAGAGAGGCCTGGAGCAGATTCATCCCCAGACCTCCAGACAGAATGAGCCCTGCCAAAAGCTGGATTTTTGACTTCTAGTCTTCAAACTTACGAGAGCCAAGCATGGTGGCTCACACCTGTAATCCCAGCCCTTTGGGAGGCCAAAGCAGGAGGACTGCTTGAGCCCAGGAGTTCGAGGCCAGCCTCGGCAACATGGTGAGACCTCATCTCTACAAAATAAATATATTGAAAAATTAGCCAGGTGTGGTGGTATGCACCTGTAGTCCCAGTTATTTGAGAGGCTGAGGTGGAACAATGACTTGAGCCCAGGAGGTCAAGGCTGCAGTAAGCCATGATCATGCCACTGCACTTCAGCCTGGATGACAGGGCAAGGTCCTGTCTCAAAAAAGAATTATGAGAAAATAAATTTCTGTTGTTTTAAGCCAACCAGTTTGCGATATTTTGTTGGAGCAGTCCTAGGAAACTAACACAAGCACTCTAGCCCAAATTATGAACTCTTTCCTCAGATGAAGTCTTCCTTTACCCACAGTCTATTACAACATCTAGACAGAAAAACAGACAATAACAACAGATTGGGAGCCCTCACCCCTCAAGATGGGAAGCATTTAAAGAGTACATACTACTTTTGACCCACTCTGTGTCTTCAGCACCTGTGTTCATGAGAACACAGAGCAAAGGCTCAGTAAATACTAGTTTTCTGAACAAAACTGAAGCAAGTCTCCATGAGACTTATAAAGCCTTAGGCCGAGGCTGATCAGGGCGAATAATTATTTTTCTGCAGTTATGAGGAGACAAAGTCAAAATGTATGCCCCGAAGGAGAGTTCTGAAACCCAGTCTGGAGCATATCTCCAGGCAATGGGGCTGGCAATTAGTGCACCAGGTGCTAAGGAAATAGGAACAGTGAGGAAAGTGGGTCAGAACCTGCCAACCAGAAGTTGCCTTGATGATCACACAGATGAAGCACCCCGTCCTGGAATGTATAGACATGCACACTTCTGGGGAGGAGCGTGGCCATTGCTTAGTTTTCTGGCTGCTTGGTATTCAATCCCTATTCCTATTAGGGAGGAGCCTTTCTTTATATATATCCCATATACTATTAGTAGACACAGTGCCCTCCTTATTACTATCACAACTGAAGATGAAAGATGTTCTATAAGTACATGCCTTGGAAGCCACAGCACAAACACATGACCTAGGCCCACCTGTCAGGCATGAGAGTAAGGGATGCAAAGTTGGAGGAATAGTTAGATTTATTGACAGGAGGCACCGCTGGATCCAGTTATGGGGAGTCACAGTGAGTAGGGAGTGATGTGAGGCCAACTTCCATCTCCCAAGACTAGAAGCATAACACAATACTGTTGTCCTCTTTCCCATTCCCCACTGATTTTTGTTGTTGTTGTTGTTGAGACAGAGTCTCACTCTGTTGCCCAGGCTGGAATGCAGTGGCATGATCTCGGCTCACTTCAACCTCCGCCTCCTGGGTTCAAGCAATTCTCCTGCCTCAGCCTCCCGAGTAGCTAGGATTACAGGCACGTGCCACCACACCCGGCTAATTTTTGTATTTTTTTTAGTAGAGACAAGGTTCCACCATGTTAGTCAGACTGGTCTCGAACTCCTGACCTCAGGTGATCCATTCATCTCGGCCTCCCAAAGTGCTGGGATTACAGGCGTGAGCCACCGTGCCCAGTGACCACTGATTTTTCTTCATGGGAAGAAGTGTCACATATGTGATTATCAAGTTTAGGGGAAGAAATTAGACTACTACTTCCTTCTCTTTTTTCAAACTAGCCTGCCTAAAGGGACACATAGATTTTACTTCTCCATGCCATGAGTTTACTGTGGCAGATTTTAGCTGCAGGACAAGACCTGTGGTGGTTCTGCTATGCCAATGACCAGGAGGAAGTCAAAATTTAGGAATGAGATATAAGCAAACCCACTTGGCCTCAGATCTAAAGCCACATTCTCCAATCAGCTTTTTCAACAATAAATGCAGAGTTTTAATATTTTCTATCTCTCCATGGGCTTTAAGCTCAAATTGGGAAGAACGTTATTTGCTGTGTCCCAGGGAACTCAGAGGGGGAATTCTAGACACTAATGTCATCATCAGTGTTTGACAGTTGAGGGATGATGTTGATTTTGAAGAAAGAGAATTAGTTGGTATCTCTAACACAAACTGCTATTCTAAATTTGCTCATTATAAAAAGTAAATCATCATCAATGTCTGACTTGGTAGACAGATTTTTTTTTTTTTTTTTTTTTTTTTTTTTTTGAGATGGAGTCTTGCTCTATCACCCAGGCTAGAGTGCAGTGGCGCAATCTCAGCAAACTGCAAACTCTGCCTCTCGGGTTCACGCCATTCTCCTGCCTCAGCCTCCCAGGTAGCTGGGACTACAGGCGCCTGCCACCATGCCCAGCTAATTTTTTGTATTTTTAGTAGAGATGGGTTTCACCATGTCAGCCAGGATGGTCTCGATCTCCTGACCTCGTGATCAACCCGCCTCGGCCTCCCAAAGTGCTGGGATTACAGGCATGAGCCACCACACCAGGCCCTGATTTTTTTTATGCCAAGTATCAGAAAACACAAGAAATTTGCTTTCACCTGGGAGAAAGAGAATATACTGGAAGAACAGATACACCTGTTCTGCCTCAAGGAAGTATCAAAACTCCTGGTCTGTGCCATAATTTAAGCCACAGGCACCTTGACATATTCCCATCCCAGGTGGCAGAACGTCAGTTCACTATGTCAATTGCATCAAGTTAGGACCAAAAACATAGGAAACAGCAAGTACTATAGATGCTTTCTGTAGGATACATGCAAGCCATAAATCCTACAAAAAAATAAATCCTATGAAAATGTAGAGAGTTTATTTCTGTGAATTCCGTAACTGCCAGCATCCGAAGGCATTTTTCAGTAGTCTCTCAAAAATGAATGTTAGGTTGAGGTACCTTGTGCTTCCCACCACTTAGAAAGAAGCAAAATAATTGCTGAGCCTTGGAATTTTGGTGGTAACATATACTACACTTGGATATGCCATGTTAACCCACTTGGGGAGTAAACTACCAGCTTGGAGTGGAGTACTCACTAGAAGGGGATCTCTGCCTAGGCCAGGCTGTAATACAGTCAGTGGTGCAGCTTGTATATGATGACCCAGCAGATCCAACAGTACTTCTTAGAATGCTGTCCAACACCCATAGCAAGTCTCCAAGAAAGAATCACAATAAAAAGCCCTTGAAGTCTAAGGACAAATCTGGGACCTATTTGGCAAATGATGATGCTCCTTTGATAAAGCACCTTTTGGATTGCTACTGGGCCCTTTTGGCAATTGAATAACTGAAAGTGGGACACAAGGTAAGCCCTCACCCCAAGCTGAACACCATGAACTGAGTGTTAGGTCTTCCACCTGGCCAGAAAGTTGGCCAAGCCCAGCAGCAGGCCATCATTCATGAAAATAGCATCTGTGGGACCAACCTTACAGGCTCTTAAGGCACAAGCAAGTGGCAGAGGCAGGCTGCTCACACTCCCGCAGTGCCCACTCCTGCCATAATTCATCTCCTCCAGCAACATATACCTACAGTTACATGGGAGACACCTCAGACCAGTGAACTGCAACAGAAATTCCACCCAGGAACCATAGAGAAGGGGTGCACAGGAAGCAAAACTTCAAGCAGTACCTTTTTAAGTCCACTTTGCAATGGATGGAAGGAAGACAGGGAGGGAGGAAGAAAGGCAGACAACGAGTTTATGCCCATGGGATTCATTTGGTTTTAGAATAAGGCCATGAACAGAAGCTACTGTACTCACAGAATAGTGTCTTGGTGGGTTGAAGAATCATTACCCATGCCGGCAGGGTAACACCTCACAAGATGGGGTATTATCCTGCAGAAAGTAATAAATACCCTCAATAGGGGAATAATTTTTGGTTCTGTTGCTGTTGTAGTCAGAATAAAGCATCCAGAACCAAGGGATAGGAGAAAGATTTGCACTTCTCGTGCCCCACTTATAAGTTTTGTTTTCCCTTCCTACAATTTGGGGATCTGTTAGTTCAGTGACTTGTGGGGAAGCTATGCTTTGGGGAGGAATGCTTCCATGAGGGGCCATAACAACCATCACACTGAACTGGACCATCTGGTCATTTCAGATTCCTTATGCCCCTGAGAAAACAGGGCAAGAAAAGAGGCAGTCACCAAACTGAACACGGTATAGGAACCTGATTGTCAAAGAAAAATAGGATTGCCAACTACGGCAGCATGCAGAAGTAAGATGGAATTTAGGAACCACCCCCTGTTCACTGGTTCCTACTTCTGCTATATCTAGTAGTAAAATCAGTGGAAAACTTCTGCAGCCCCATACATACCAAGGGCTCATATCCCTCAAAACTAAACATTGGGGCCACCCACAAGGGTGACCAGTGAAGGGCTGGCTGAAGGCAAAAACAAAGTCAAACATTGAAATGGAATAATAAAGAGAAGCCGCAAACACCAGTTATGCAGAAATGAAGACAATAGCCTCTATTTACTTCCTTCCTGATAGTGTCAACTATTTGTATATTTTACTGCAGTTCCCTCTTCTTTCCTCTCCATTTTCCCCACTATTACATATGTGGCTAATAGTAACAGTGAGCTTTATAATTAATCCTTGGGCTTTAGAAAGAACTGGAGGCATAGTAGGGATGCAGTAGCTGGTCAGGCTTTTGTTTTTATTCTTTTGGGAGAGGCTGAGACCATTTTTAGTTGTAAGAAAAATTGTGTGTGTGTGTGTGTGTGTTGGATGAACAGATATAGAAAGACGGATCTGTGTGGAGGTGGGACATTCAAAGAGGTAGTCATAGGGGGACATTCGTCAGCTCTTCTTGGCTGCCCAGCCACATCTCTTCTTAGTTGGAGGGAAACCCCACATTGAGGAGCAGCCTGTTGTCTCTATCAAAGCCTGAGTAGTAGGGGAGCCCTCCCTCTTCCCTGCCCCAGCTCCCAACAAAGTTGCCCAGATGAGTGAGGATTGGGGTTCATTCCCACCCGCTGTCCATGGGGAAGGCACTGATGGATGACCGACCTAGCCATCTTCCAAAAGATGAATGTTTGCTTCTTGCTATTTGCTCCCTGATCATCAGAGAGCTCCTTTGATTTCTGTCTGGTTCTGAAATCTGGTCCTCTAGAATCTGCTGAATCTGGAGCCTCCAATTCCCTTCCAATAATTTTGTGGAGGGTAGGAACTAATTTTCACTGGTTGGAACTGAGAACCTTCTGAAAGTAGTGTGACTCGAAGTATGTGGTTGATCTAGATTCACTTAAAGGGTCCTGGATAGAGCAGATGATGAAAAGCAGCTTTTAAGCACTAGTTACAATAGCAAAGCCATGTAACCAACCTAAGTGTCCACCAACAGTTGACTAGATAAAGAAAATGTGATACACATATGGAATACTAGACAGCCATAAAACAGAGTGAAAGCATGTCCTCTGCAGCAACATGGATGGAGCTGGAGGCCATTATCCTATGTGAACTGACTCAGAAGCAAAAAACCAAATATCTCATGTTCTCACTCATAAGTGGGAGCTAAACAAAGAGTACATAAGATAGGGACATAGACATAAACATGTCCATAAACATGGACATAAAGATGGGAAAAGTAGACTCTAGGGACTCTGGAGGGAGGAAAGCAGGAGGAGGGGGAGGGTTGAAAAAATTATCTACCGGGTACAACGTCCAATATTTGAGTGATGGGTACACTAGAAGCCCAATCCCCATTATGCCGGTGATACCCATGTAACGAACAGGCACATGTACCCCTGAATCTAAAATTTAAAAAAATTAAAAAGGAAGATTTTTAACAGATATTAGTTGGCATTATGTTCTAGCCACCGAGGGGAGAGGCTGGTCCCTCCACGTGCATGCAAGATCTCATTTTACCCACTATAACCCTATGAAGTCAATAGCATTCTTATGCCCATTCTAAAGATGAGAAAACTGTGGCACAGAGGGGTTAAGTAACTATTGCAAGTCACATGGCTAGAATGTAGGGGTGTGTGTACAAGTGTGTGTAAAAGCATGGGCTTCAAGGAAGACCCAACTCCACTAAGGGTCATGTAATCTGCATCTCCTGGAATCTCATCTGACCTATGCTCTCCTTCCTCTCAGGAGAATGCCTTCTCCAAGTAGCTATTTTTATGGGAACCAGACTGACGATACTGACCAGTAGCAAGGCACAACCAGTTGGTCCTAGCTTGAGGAAGATAAGGAGGTTTTCCTTCACATGGGTCTAAGAAACTCACCATTTTCCTCAACATCTGACCTGACAACTGGTTTCCTAGCATTGGCCCCAAGAAATACCACCCGCCATCTCCACCTGGATTCTGCAGCCCCCAAAGCCACAGCATTCCACCTTCTTTCCCCAGCAAGACAAATGGGGTAACCTGTTTGCAGCATCCTCAGGAGTCCTTGGGGGTAGGAGAACCTGAGGGAGATGAGAAGATAGGCCACGCCCAGCTCCAATGAGTGGCACACATATAAGCATTTAAGCATTTAGACTGGTTGAGGGTGGCAGTCCTGACCTCTGTTTTTAAGGAAGCCTGCCCAGGGTTTTATAGTCCAGGGTTCCTTGTGATCCTCAAGGCTTCCTCTACCCCTAACCCTGAAAAAACTCCAAGGGAAGAACTTCAAAGCTGCTTTCTCATTATAAATCTCACAGCCTAGGGACCTTCTGCCCACCCAAGTAAAACCCCCAGATGTGTGACTCATCTGGAGGTTTCCAAGGCTTCCCTGGCTTTATTGGATAGTCTCCTCCCAACACTCCTTGGGGTTCTTGTTCAACAAGCTTACTTAGCCAGGTTGTACATTTTATCCAAATACTACTTATCCTTAGGCACTTCTCCTGAGACATCACATCTCCAGGAAGCCTCCCTCAGACTGGTTGGGTTCCCCAGGGCACTTTGCCCTTACTTCTAGTAAAGCACAGGCACATCGTGATGGTTAGTATTGAGTATCAACTTGATTGGATTGAAGGATGTGAAATACTATTCCTGGGTGTGTCTGTGAGGGTGATGTCAAAGGAGATTAACATTCGAGTCAGTCGACTGGGAGAGGCAGACCCGCTCTTAGTCTGGGCGGGCACCATCAAATCAGCTGCCAGCACGGCTAGGATAAAGCAGGCAGAAGAACATGGAAGAACTAGATTTGCTGAGTCTTCCAGCCTTCATCTTTCTCCCGTGCTGGATGCTTCCTGTCCTCGAACATCAGACTCCAAGTTCTTCAGCTGTTGGACTCTTGCACCTACACCAGTGGTTTTCCAGGGGCTCTTGGGCCTTTACCCACAGACTAAAGGCTGCACTGTTGGCTTCCCTTCTTTTGAGATTTGGGGACTCAGACAGACCCACCACTGGCTTCCTTGCTCCTCAACTTGCAAACGGCCTATTGTGGGACTTTTACCTTGTGATGGTGTGAATCAATTCTCCTTAATAAACTCCCTTTCCTATATACATATAGTTGATTGACTATTTCTGTCCCTGTAGAGAACCCTGACTAATATATACATCCTCAAGTATCTAAGGTCTTCTAGGTCAGCAGTTCTCTACAGGGACAATTGTTGAGACTTTGGGCAATGTCTGGAAACATTTTTGGTTGTCACAGATGGGCAGGATGCTACTGGCATCTAATGGGAAGAGTCCAGGGATGCTGCTAAACATCCTACAATGCACAAGGCACTTCTCACAAGAAAGAATAATCTGGCCCCAAATGTCACTAGCAGGGCTGGTTTCATGGGCAGGCCCAGTAGACAGGGCCCAGCTCTCAAAAAGTATCTGCATTTGTTTAATGCTCTGTTACTGCCATGTTGATATTCTTAGTAACTTTTGAACAAGAGTCTCTGTATTTTCGTCTGGTACTGGGTCCTACAAATTATGCAGCTGGTCCTGGTCAACAGTGTAGACGTTGAGAAACCCTGTTCTTGTTCTAAAGACGGGTGTCCAAATGAAGATGTTATTCCTGCCCTCAAGGAGCCATTATCCAGTGATAGAGAGGGAAATGTGTGTTTGGTGTTTCCCTGTTCTGTGTGCTGGGACAGGGAAGCTTGGAGGAGGGAGTGCCTGACCCAACTTGGAACTAATTCCTGAGGGATGAGTTGGAGTTAACCACACGGAGAGGAGAGGAAAAAAGAGTCCTAACAAAGACACAGCATGTTCCAAGGCATCAAGCTCTAAGAAGGTCAAAGCTGTGTCAGGGACTCCAGGAAGTTCTGTACAGCCAGAAGACAGAGCACGGCAAGATGAGAAGCCATGCTGGAAGGTTAGTAAGAGCCAGGTCTCAATCACATTAAGGAGCTTTTGAAGGACCTTCAGTAAAGTAGTAACAAAATTAGATTGAGTTTGAGAAAGACAGTCAGAGGTGGTATGGCAAATAGATCGGAGGATGAGACATTGAACAGGGAGATCAGGTTAGAGCTGGAACAGTAGAAGCATTAAGAAATGCTAGAGCTGAATGCAGTAAGGCCCCACAAATTATGTAGCCAGTCCAGCAGCAGTACAGCAGGGAGAGACAAATGGACTCCAAAGATGAAGAGGTGGAATAGGATTTGATGGTTACTGAGTAGATACCATGTTTATTTTTATTAGCTTTTTACTATCTCTTTTCTTTCTTTCTTTCTTTTTTTTTTTTTTTTTTTGACACAGAGTCTCTCTGTTGTCACCCAGGCTGGAATGCAATGGCACGATCTCAGCTCACTGCAACTTCAGCGTCTCGAGTAGCTGGGATTCCAAGTGCCTGCCACCATGCCCAGTTAATTTTTGTATTTTTAGTAGAGACAGGGTTTCACCATGTTGGCCAGGCTGGTCTCAAACTCCTGACCTCAGGTGATCTACCCACCTTGGCCTCCCAAAGTGCTGGGATTACAGGCATGAGCCACTGCACCCAGCCTTACTATCTCTTTTCATCCTAGCAACAGATTTACAAGGGACATGGCATTTTACTCATTTTACCGTTGAGACAACTGATGCTGAGGAGATTAAATAACTTGACAGAAGTCACCCAGCTGGTTAGTGGCAGAGCCAGCATTTGAAGGTAGGCATGTCTGAAGCCAATTCCATGCTGATGTCTTTCCACAAAGCCCACAGCAGCCTTTCAAGCACATTGCAGATCCACCAGGTGACTGGTTGAGAACACGGCCAGACCTGGGCCAGCTGCTCGTCTGTCTCACTCTGTCCCTCCTGCCTGTGGTCCACTTCAGAGCCCACAAGGGGTTGTATGCCATACTCTTCACTTTCTGGTGTCAAGTTGCTTTCTTGGCACATAGTAGATAATTAATAACAAATAAAGAAACAGAAACAGTGCAGCAGAAATGTGAAAGACTAAAAACATTTTTTACTCAACATCACTAAGAGTCAAAGAAAAGCAAATTAAAATCGTAAGGAAATACCATCTCTGCCCATCAAATTGACCGGAGGCAGACCACTTGCTACAATCTTTCTGAAAAGTGGCATGGCATTATATTTCAAGTTTTTTTTTTTTTTTTAAAGAAAAGCATACCCTTTGCTGAATACTTGATTATTTCCTTAAAGACCTGGGTAAAAATTTATGGACAAAGATACTCATCTCAACCTTCTTTACAATTTAAGGAAAAAAAAAAAGGAGGAGGAGGTAATTTTCCAAAAACTTACAAATGAGTAATGATATACATTCAAATGATGGAATATTAATTTTGCAAAATTTTTAATGACATGAAAAATTTACCATAATAGAACGCTAAAGGGAAAAAGAATTTCATGAATACATACAATTGTGTTAGAGTAAATACCTCATTTTGTATAGACAGAGTTCCCAGCTAGAGCTTAAGCCATGATTTACCCTTGGGATAGAGCTATGTCTGGGAATTGCAAGTGGAATGATGGGATAAATCTGGTGGAATTATCCTGGGAGAGAAGTCATCATCTGGAGGAAAGAGGCCAGGCAGACAAGCTTAACCCAGGAACAAAACTTTATACACAGGCAGGGTGGGGTCGTTCTGAGGAAGACAAGGTACCTGTCCCTCAGTTCACGGGGAGCCCAGAATACATCTGAGCCTACAGAAAGGAGGGCTGCTGTTCAGATTATCTGTTCCTGCATAACAAACTACCCCAAAATTTAGTGACTTAAAACATCAATTTTTTATTTTCATTCATGGTTCTCTGAGTTAACTGGGTTCAGTAAGGCAGTTCTCACTTAGAATTTCTTAGGTGGTTGCTTGGGCTGGAGTCATCTGAAGTCTCTACCCTCTGTCTATCTAAGATGATACACTCATATGACTGCCAGTAGGTACTGAATGTCCCTGCAGAGGGACTATCAAAAGGAGCGCCAGCCAGGCGCAGTGGCTCATGCCTGTAATCCCAGCACTTCGGGAGGCCAACGCACGCGGATCACTTGAGGTCAGGAGTTCGACACTAGCCTGACTAAAATGGTGAAACCCCCTCTACTGAAAATACAAAAAATATGAGCCGGGCATGGTGGCAGATGCCTATAATCCCAGCTACTTGAGAGGCTGAGGCAGGAGAATGACTTGAATCTGGGAGGCAGAGGTTGCAGTGAGCCGAGATCACACCACTGCACTCCAGCCTGGGCAACAAGGATGGTTTCTCATACCATGAGAGGAAGTGACCCAAGAAGGAGCATTCCAAGAGAACCAGGAAGAATGGCAAGCCTTCTTACAACCTCACCTCAGAGGGTCTAGAACATCCTTTTGGATGCATCTTTTTGGTAAAGTAAGTCACTAAGACCAACCCAGAGTCAAAGGGTAGGGGATTAAATTTCACCTCCTGATGTGAGGAGCTGCAGGCCCAGGCATGAAGGGAAGAGACAGGGGGCAGCCCTCCCTCAAGCCTGTTCACCACAACTGTTTTCTATGAAGAGCCCTGAAAACATTGCTACGTAAGACAAAAAGCAGACCTGTGCCCCAAATTACAAGCCACTGGAGGCTGAGACTCCCACCTCTGCAGGGAGCCCAGCCTGGCTTTGGTGGCCTACAGGAGCCAAAAAGCACAACCATGTTTCTATACCTGGAGGAAGGCTCCAGGTAACTAGGAGAAGCAAGAGTGCCCCACAGCTGTAAAATAAGACAGTACCCAGGGGGGGCGGAGCAAGATGGCCGAATAGGAAGAGCTCCAGTCTCCAACTCCCAGCGCGAGCGACACAGAAGACCGGTGATTTCTGCATTTTCAACTGAGGTACTGGGTTCATCTCACTGGGGAGTGCCGGACGATCGGTGCTGGTCAGCTGCTGCAGCCCGACCAGCGAGAGCTGAAGCAGGGCGAGGCATCGCATCACCTGGGAAGCGCAAGGGGGAAGGGAATCCCTTTTCCTAGCCAGGGGAACTGAGACGCACAACACCTGGAAAATCGGGTAACTCCCACCCCAATACTGCGCTTTAAGCAACAGGCACACCAGGAGATCATATCCCACACCTGGCCGGGAGGGTCCCACACCCACGGAGCCTCCCTCATTGCTAGCACAGCAGTCTGTGATCTACCGGCAAGGCAGTAGCGAGGCTGGGGGAGGGGCGCCCGCCATTGCTGAGGCTTAAGTAGGTAAACAAAGCTGCTGGGAATCTCGAACTGGGTGGAGCTCACAGCAGCTCAAGGAAACCTGCCTGTCTCTGTAGACTCCACCTCTGGGGACAGGGCACAGTAAACAATAACAAACTCAGCCGAAACCTCTGCAGACGCAAACGACTCTGTCTGACAGCTTTGAAGAGAGCAGTGGATCTCCCAACACGGAGGTTGAGATCTGAGAAGGGACAGACTCCCTGCTCAAGTGGGTCCCTGATCCCTGAGTAGCCTAACTGGGAGACATCCCCCACTAGGGGCAGTCTGACACCCCACACCTCACAGGGTGGAGTACACCCCTGAGAGGAAGCTTCCAAAGCAAGAATCAGACAGGTACACTCGCTGTTCAGAAATATTCTATCTTCTGCAGCCTCTGCTGCTGATACCCAGGCAAACAGGGTCTGGAGTGGACCTCAAGCAATCTCCAACAGACCTACAGCTGAGGGTCCTGACTGTTAGAAGGAAAACTATCAAACAGGAAGGACACCTACACCAAAACCCCATCAGTACATCACCATCATCAAAGACCAGAGGCAGATAAAACCACAAAGATGGGGAAAAAACAGGGCAGAAAAGCTGGAAATTCAAAAAATAAGAGCGCATCTCCCCCGGCAAAGGAGCGCAGCTCATCGCCAGCAACGGATCAAAGCTGGACGGAGAATGACTTTGACGAGATGAGAGAAGAAGGCTTCAGTCCATCAAATTTCTCAGAGCTGAAGGAGGAATTACGTACCCAGCGCAAAGAAACTAAAAATCTTGAAAAAAAAGTGGAAGAATTGATGGCTAGAGTAATTAATGCAGAGAAGGTCATAAACGAAATGAAAGAGATGAAAACCATGACACGAGAAATACGTGACAAATGCACAAGCTTCAGTAACCGACTCGATCAACTGGAAGAAAGAGTGTCAGCGATTGAGGATCAAATGAATGAAATGAAGCAAGAAGAGAAACCAAAAGAAAAAAGAAGAAAAAGAAATGAACAAAGCCTGCAAGAAGTATGGGATTATGTAAAAAGACCAAATCTACGTCTGATTGGGGTGCCTGAAAGTGAGGGGGAAAATGGAACCAAGTTGGAAAACACTCTTCAGGATATCATCCAGGAGAACTTCCCCAACCTAGTAGGGCAGGCCAACATTCAAATCCAGGAAATACAGAGAACACCACAAAGATACTCCTCGAGAAGAGCAACTCCAAGACACATAATTGCCAGATTCACCAAAGTTGAAATGAAGGAAAAAATCTTAAGGGCAGCCAGAGAGAAAGGTCGGGTTACCCACAAAGGGAAGCCCATCAGACTAACAGCAGATCTCTCGGCAGAAACTCTCCAAGCCAGAAGAGAGTGGGGGCCAATATTCAACATTCTTAAAGAAAACAATTTTAAACCCAGAATTTCATATCCAGCCAAACTAAGTTTCATAAGTGAAGGAGAAATAAAATCCTTTACAGATAAGCAAATGCTTAGAGATTTTGTCACCACTAGGCCTGCCTTACAAGAGACCCTGAAGGAAGCACTCAACATGGAAAGGAACAACCGGTACCAGCCATTGCAAAAACATGCCAAAATGTAAAGACCATTGAGGCTAGGAAGAAACTGCATCAACTAATGAGCAAAATAACCAGTTAATATCATAATGGCAGGATCAAGTTCACACATAACAATCTTAACCTTAAATGTAAATGGACTAAATGCTCCAATTAAAAGACACAGACTGGCAAACTGGATAAAAAGTCAAGACCCATCAGTCTGCTGTATTCAGGAGACCCATCTCACACGCAGAGACATACATAGGCTCAAAATAAAGGGATGGAGGAAGATTTACCAAGCAAATGGAGAACAAAAAAAAGCAGGGGTTGCAATACTAGTCTCTGATAAAACAGACTTTAAACCATCAAAGATCAAAAGAGACAAAGAAGGCCATTACATAATGGTAAAGGGATCAATTCAACAGGAAGAGCTAACTATCCTAAATATACATGCACCCAATACAGGAGCACCCAGATTCATAAAGCAAGGCCTTAAAGACTTACAAAGAGACTTAGACTCCCATACAATAATAATGGGAGACTTCAACACCCCACTGTCAACATTAGACAGATCAATGAGACAGAAAGTTAACAAGGATATCCAGGAATTGAACTTATCTCTGCAGCAAGCAGACCTAATAGACATCTACAGAACTCTCCACCCCAAATCAACAGAATATACATTCTACTCAGCACCACATCACACTTATTCCAAAATTGACCACATAATTGGAAGTAAAGCACTCCTCAGCAAATGTACAAGAACAGAAATTATAACAAACTGTCTCTCAGACCACAGTGCAATCAAACTAGAACTCAGGACTAAGAAACTCAATCAAAACCGCTCAACTACATGGAAACTGAATAACCTGCTCCTGAATGACTACTGGGTACATAACGAAATGAAGGCAGAAATAAAGATGTTCTTTGAAACCAATGAGAACAAAGATACAACATACCAGAATCTCTGGGACACATTTAAAGCAGTGTGTAGAGGGAAATTTATAGCACTAAATGCCCACAAGAGAAAGCAGGAAAGATCTAAAATTGACACTCTAACATCGCAATTAAAAGAACTAGAGAAGCAAGAGCAAACACATTCGAAAGCTAGCAGAAGGCAAGAAATAACTAAGATCAGAGCAGAACTGAAGGAGATAGAGACACAAAAAACCCTCCAAAAAATCAATGAATCCAGGAGTTGGTTTTTGGAAAAGATCAACAAAATTGACAGACCACTAGCAAGACTAATAAAGAAGAAAAGAGAGAAGAATCAAATCGACGCAATTAAAAATGATAAAGGGGATATCACCACCGACCCCACAGAAATACAAACTACCATCAGAGAATACTATAAACACCTCTACGCAAATAAACTTGAAAATCTAGAAGAAATGGATAATTTCCTGGACACTTACACTCTTCCAAGACTAAACCAGGAAGAAGTTGAATCCCTGAATAGAACAATAGCAGGCTCTGAAATTGAGGCAATAATTAATAGCCTACCAACCAAAAAAAGTCCAGGACCAGATGGATTCACAGCTGAATTCTACCAGAGGTACAAGGAGGAGTTGGTACCATTCCTTCTGAAACTATTCCAATCAATAGAAAAAGAGGGAATCCTCCCTAACTCATTTTATGAGGCCAACATCATCCTGATACCAAAGCCTGGCAGAGACACAACAAAAAAAGAGAATTTTAGACCAATATCCCTGATGAACATCGATGCAAAAATCCTCAATAAAATACTGGCAAACCGGACTCAGCAACACATCAAAAAGCTTATCCACCATGATCAAGTGGGCTTCATCCCTGGGATGCAAGGCTGGTTCAACATTCGCAAATCAATAAACATAATCCAGCATATAAACAGAACCAAAGACAAGAACCACATGATTATCTCAATAGATGCAGAAAAGGCTTTTGACAAAATTCAGCAGCCCTTCATGCTAAAAACGCTCAATAAATTCGGTATTGATGGAACGTACCTCAAAATAATAAGAGCTATTTATGACAAACCCACAGCCAATATCATACTGAATGGGCAAAAACTAGAAAAATTCCCTTTGAAAACTGGCACAAGACAGGGATGCCCTCTCTCACCACTCCTATTCAACATAGTGTTGGAAGTTCTGGCTAGGGCAATTAGGCAAGAGAAAGAAATCAAGGGTATTCAGTTAGGAAAAGAAGAAGTCAAATTGTCCCTGTTTGCAGATGACATGATTGTATATTTAGAAAACCCCATTGTCTCAGCCCAAAATCTCCTTAAGCTGATAAGCAACTTCAGCAAAGTCTCAGGATACAAAATTAATGTGCAAAAATCACAAGCATTCTTATACACCAGTAACAGACAAACAGAGAGCCAAATCAGGAATGAACTTCCATTCACAATTGCTTCAAAGAGAATAAAATACCTAGGAATCCAACTTACAAGGGATGTAAAGGACCTCTTCAAGGAGAACTACAAACCACTGCTCAGTGAAATCAAAGAGGACACAAACAAATGGAAGAACATACCATGCTCATGGATAGGAAGAATCAATATCGTGAAAATGGCCATACTGCCCAAGGTTATTTATAGATTCAATGCCATCCCCATCAAGCTACCAATGAGTTTCTTCACAGAATTGGAAAAAAACTGCTTTAAAGTTCATATGGAACCAAAAAAGAGCCCGCATCTCCAAGACAATCCTAAGTCAAAAGAACAAAGCTGGAGGCATCACGCTACCTGACTTCAAACTATACTACAAGGCTACAGTAACCAAAACAGCATGGTACTGGTACCAAAACAGAGATATAGACCAATGGAACAGAACAGAGTCCTCAGAAATAATACCACACATCTACAGCCATCTGATCTTTGACAAACCTGAGAGAAACAAGAAATGGGGAAAGGATTCCCTATTTAATAAATGGTGCTGGGAAAATTGGCTAGCCATAAGTAGAAAGCTGAAACTGGATCCTTTCCTTACTCCTTATACGAAAATTAATTCAAGATGGATTAGAGACTTAAATGTTAGACATAATACCATAAAAATCCTAGAGGAAAACCTAGGTAGTACCATTCAGGACATAGGCATGGGCAAAGACTTCATGTCTAAAACACCAAAAGCAACAGCAGCAAAAGCCAAAATTGACAAATGGGATCTCATTAAACTAAAGAGCTTCTGCACAGCAAAAGAAACTACCATCAGAGTGAACAGGCAACCTACAGAATGGGAGAAAATTTTTGCAATCTACTCGTCTGACCAAGGGCTAATATCCAGAACCTACAAAGAACTCAAACAAATTTACAAGAAAAAAACAAACAACCCCATCAAAAAGTGGGCAAAGGATATGAACAGACATTTATCAAAAGAAGACATTCATACAGCCAACAGACACATGAAAAAATGCTCATCATCACTGGCCATCAGAGAAATGCAAATCAAAACCACAATGAGATACCATCTCACACCAGTTAGAATGGCGATCATTAAAAAGTCAGGAAACAACAGGTGCTGGAGAGGATGTGGAGAAATAGGAACACTTTTACACTGTTGGTGGGATTGTAAACTAGTTCAACCATTATGGAAAACAGTATGGCGATTCCTCAAGGATCTAGAACTAGATGTACCATATGACCCAGCCATCCCATTACTGGGTATATACCCAAAGGATTATAAATCATGCTGCTATAAAGACACATGCACACGTATGTTTATTGCAGCACTATTCACAATAGCAAAGACTTGGAATCAACCCAAATGTCCATCAGTGACAGACTGGATTAAGAAAATGTGGCACATATACACCATGGAATACTATGCAGCCATAAAAAAGGATGAGTTTGTGTCCTTTGTAGGGACATGGATGCAGCTGGAAACCATCATTCTTAGCAAACTATCACAAGAACAGAAAACCAAACACCGCACGTTCTCACTCATAGGTGGGAACTGAATAATGAGATCACTTGGACTCAGGAAGGGGAACATCACACACCGGGGCCTATCATGGGGAGGGGAGAGGGGGGAGGGATTGCATTGGGAGTTATACCTGATGTAAATGACGAGTTGATGGGTGCAGCACACCAACATGGCACAAGTATACATATGTAACAAACCTGCACGTTATGCACATGTACCCTACAACTTAAAGTATAATAATAATAAATTAAAAAAAAAAAAAATAAGACAGTACCCAGCAGAAAAAAGTTTCATGGTGGGCCTAGCCAGAAAGGCAAAGCACATTCAAGAGACATGGAGGCCTCAGAGTAGACAGCACTGTAAGGGACACAGCTGTGAAAGTGAAGGAGATAGACAAGTAGCTCCTGAGTTCATCTGAGAAATCCCTCCGAACTTCCCAGAAATAACTCAGCAGGCCTTTGTAAGAGGAGGACATAAGACCTATAATACCACATTGAGATAAAAGCCAGTTAAATATAAATTATGACTATTAATATCACCCCCCCATTTTTCATCCCAGCTTGATGCAAAACAGGTTACATAACTTAATATATTAACACATGTTTCTGTGAACAGAAATGTAAACATACACACTTATACATACACACACATAAACGTGCTTGGAAAAAGAATGGAAGACGTACATTACAAAGTTAATTCTGCTGTCTCTCATATCCTTGATATCAGGACAGTGTTTTTGATTCTTTGTATATTTTTCTGTATGTTCTCAATTCTCCATGATGAACATAGTGCTTGTGTAACTAGAAATAAGTATATTTTTTAAAGGAAAGTATACATCCAATCTTTAATAATCGTGCTTCTTCAAATGAAGTCATGAGGGAAGGTTTCCCCTGCCTGAGCCTGGGCTGTGAACACAGCAAGCTTCACAACCCAGGACATCTACAAGAGCTATGGACTCCAGTGGGGCCCAGGAGAGCCATGAGCATAGCAGGTCAGTAGCCACTAGGTAAGGATGTTCAGAGTGATCCCAGGTGAGCACCCACCAGCCTGTCCTCCCTAGGGTTACCATACCAGCCCCTCAGAAGTTGTGTTGTGTTCACATATACATCACTAAAGTTATCCATCCATGTTGGAAGAGGAGGTAGAAAGAAGGCATTTCTCTTCCTAAAATGTGTGAGCTGGCTGTCTGCTAATTCTTGCTTTCCATCACTACCTGGAATAGACTGAATTGTGCACCCAACCCCCAAATTCATATGCTGAAGCCTTGATTATCCTTAAAGAGCCAGGTAGAGGAAAGATCAAAATTGGAGTTGTATATGGTGCAGGAAAACCTGTGAGAGAAAAGGCCATTCCTCTACTCACTGCAATAAACCCTGGGATATTCCTCTGCCACTGAGCTTGGGAAGCCAGGACTGTCAGCATGCCGAAGGCCCATGCACTGGCCAGCCATCAGGCCTGAGAAACCACTCAGTACAGGGGTGCTGAGCGTTTCCCCCTAGGCTGGCCACAGGCTCTCAGATGGTTCAATGGCAATAAGAGAAAGAGGACAAAATTCAGGTACCCACCTGGAGCCAAGCACAACATCCCTGTTAGAGAGCTGTATCCACCAGGAAAACCAAGTACACCACGATGTTAAAAAAGAAAAAGAAAGGCTTTAGTAAAGGACTAGCTAAAGAGGTGTGGACAGAGATAAGGCAATGAATAAGAAATCAATAAACCTGAAGATGTGACTGAATTCCTGCCATCTCATGGTAAAATTTGAATGGAGAAGGAGTTCCTTCTTATGGAGGAGCAAAAAAAGTTGATTCTTGAGATGGACTGTACTCTTGGTAGTAAAGATGCTGTGAACACTGTCAAAATGCCAACAAAGGATTTAAAACATAACATAAACTTAGTTGATAAAGCAGTAGCAGAGTTTGAGAAGATTCACTCCAATTCTGAAAGAAGTTCTACTGCGGGCAAAATGCTATCAAACAGCATTGCATGCTACAGAGAAATCTTTCATGAAAGGAAGAATCAATCAATGTGGCAAACTTCATCGTTGTCTTATTTCAAGAAATTTCCATAGCCAATCCAACTTTCAGCAGTTACCACTGTGATCAGCAGGCCTTCAACATCAAGGCAAGAGCCTCTTCCTGCAAAAAGATTACACCTTGCTAAAGGCTGAGATGATTCTTTGCATTTTTAGCAGTAAAGTATTTTTAAATTAAGGTAAACAAACAGACAAAAAAGAAATCATAAGGTGACCATGGAAAGCCACCACCACCCCCAGGGCTCAAGGAGGAGGGGCAGGTCAGAAGACAGTGAAGCTGTGAAAACTGGCTTCCCACGTAGGAGGGGCCACACATGGATAAAAACGAATGAAATACTGCCAGAAGTGTGCTGGGGAAGGGAAGAAATATCCCAGACCTCTTGCTTCCCACTGCCCAACCTACCAGTGCCTCCCTTGTGCCAAACGCAATGAGAAGTCAGTCGGCAAGTGAGCCCAGATGATGCAGTCAGCCTTCCAGACACAGAGCACAGCCAAAAGGGATCAAAAACTGTGCTGAGGCTAGTACAAGGGCAATGGTGTTTACAACTAATCAATCACAACCAGTTACAGATTTCTTTGTTTCCTCTCCACTCCCACTGCTTCTTCTGACAAGCCTTAAAAAAAATACTGATCTAGAAGCAAAAGGGATATTATTCACATACATAGGTATTATTATCCCAAGTTTGTCGATAACAAAAGTGAGGCAGAGAAGTTAGGTATTTGCTCTACATCATCTAAACACCATATTAAAGTTTCTGGAAGTCACCTAGACAGGGCAAGTCTGTTTATTGTAACAGGCAAGTCAACAGCATAGTAAGCACCAGCAGGCAAGTGTTATGCACAATGACAGCACGTGGCCAGGGAACAGAACAATGGCAAAAATGACAGTGTTGGGAGGGAGGGGAGTTGACAGAGAGACCTCCCAGAAAAGATGATTCCTGAGCAGTCTTGAATGAATGTGAAATAGCAGAGGAGTTCAATTCAGTTCAGCCCTGTGCCTTTCCCTGTGGCTAACAAGCTAAAAATGGGGAGATGCATTCCTAGAAAATCTCTATTGACTACCTCTTTCTTGCTGTACCAGTTATGAGCACTTGATGCATTCCAGGCACTCCATGTCATCCATCTTTGTATCCCCAGAGCTAACCTGTGAGAAACAAATGCCAGTATGACTCTATAGGAGGCAGTGCTGGGGAATGTTTAAGATTTCAGACTCTGCATCAAACCAACCTGGGCTTGTATGCTCAGGCTACTACTTATTTAATCAATGGAGCAACTTTCTAAGTCTCTTTTTCTGAATCTATAAAAGGGACATCCTGGTAGTAGAACCTACTTCATTGCAGTGTTGTGAGAATTAAATGAGGTAATGCATATAAAGACCTTAGCAAATAAGTGCTTGATAGGCCGGGCGCGGTGGCTCACGCCTGTAATCCCAGCACTTTGGGAGGCCGAGGGGGGCGGATCACAAGGTCAGGAGATCGAGACCACGGTGAAACCCCGTCTCTACTAAAAATACAAAAAATTAGCCGGGCGCGGTTGTGGGCGCCTGTAGTCCCAGCTACTCGGGAGGCTGAGGCAGGAGAATGGCGGGAACCCGGGAGGCGGAGCTTGCAGTGAGCCGAGATCGCGCCACTGCACTCCAGCCTGGGCTGGGCGACAGAGCGAGACTCCGTCTCAAAAAAAAAATAAATAAAAAATAAAAAAAATAAATAAATAAGTGCTTGATAAATTATTATGATTGTTATGATTATGATTATATGATTTTACTTATTAGCAATCATGATTTCTATGAGATAATAGAAATTCTATAATGTAGTAGAAATTCTAATAGAAGAAAGCAGTTGACCATACACAGTTGATGGAGGACTCCCCAAAAAGGGGGGTGTTTGAACCAGACCTTGAAAGATAAATCAGAGTCCTTCATGCAGAGGGAAGGAAGGCATTCCAGGAAAAAAAAAAAAAAAAAAAAAAAAAAAAAAAAAAAAAAGCATGACCAAGGTCTTGGAGACCCTTCTTCCTATACCAGCTATGAGAGCTTGACACATTCCAGTCACTCCATCTCATCCATCTTTGCATCCCCAGAGCTAATGTGTGAGAAATAAATACCATTATGATTCTATAGGAGGCAGTATTGGGAAATGCTTAAGATTTCACTCTGCCAGGGCCTTCAGTGTGATTGGGTTATATGGTATAACAGTAAGAAAGAAGAAGAAGTAGCAATAGGGCTCAAGAATAGCCAAGAGGCTTTCAAATCATCCAACCCATTTTTGAAAACCCAATGCAAGCTTCCTCTCCTTCCAAAAGCCTTTCATGAGCATCTTATGATGCAGTAACCCTCAACTCTTCTCAATATCAATAGTGCCCTTGTTCTGAACCATACGACTCACTACTCAATTTTTTAAAAAAGATATCATTATCCTCAAAATTCTTTTAGGTGATTCTTTCACTCTAACTTTCTAATTCTCATGTATTACTCCTGGTCAACAGCACCTGCTGTATCTTTAGGAGACTTTTGTATTAGTTGATTGGTTGATAACTCTTGGTTGTTCAGTTTTTTTCTCTGTACTAAGTAAAAAGAATGGTGAATCAGCCTATGGTGAATGACAGAGACTTATCAGAGTATTTCAAAGTGACCTCTGCAGCTCCTGGTGGCCAAGCTCGAGACATAAGCCTGGCTGGTTCTATCTCTGAACCCCACTCAGCACTGTCCCCTGTCTTCTTGTCACTTCTCTAGACAGGGACGCAAATGTTCTGTCTCTCTACCAGATTGACACCCAGTAGACACCATGAACAATAGCCAATATTATTTTCATTTTTATTAGCAATCGCTTCATTTTTAGGTCCCCAAGATATCAATCAGTCCCAATTATATAACAGAGCATTTTCTCACTTTTATCATTTTTACTCAACATAATGGAAGTGTGAGAAAGCTGTAAATGCTTCTTCTTTGGGAGATTTGCAAAAGTAGAAGAGTAGTCTCTGCTGGGAATTTGTTTCTGGGTGGCCTGACACAGGAAGGGGGAACCAGAACTATTGTTTTATGCTAGTCAATTCCATGATTCCGAGCAGAACCATCCTCTACTGACAATCATTTTATTAGAACTCACACAAGACTTCAGGTCAATTACATGACTGCCAGCACGAAGGAGAGCTAGCTTCTTCAACTGAAAATGGCCCCCCAACCCCACCGGAAGGTTAAGTGCCTTGCCTTAAGTACTTATTACAGTCAGACACATGTAGTTTTTCTCCAGGAAAAGTGCTCATGTTGGAAAAGAACCGGCTGGAATTAGAGCATCTACAACAAAACTACACTATTTACAAAACTCCCTGACACTGGGCAGCTGTTTACTGAAGTTGAGACTTTCTGGGAAGTAAGAGTTCAAAGACAGACAACTGTAAATATTCTTAATAGGATGAAAGAAATCATCTATTAATTTATTGATTCTTTTATTCATAGATTCATAAGTGTAGCATATTCTGAAAGAAATATTCTAATTTTCCCATCATAAAACATCATTCCAGATTGGAATAGTCAATTTGGATTAACCTGGAGAGCTCAGGGTTCTGGCCAGTTGTACATTTCAGGATGCCGTCTCCAGCCCCCATTTTCCAGGATCCAATCACAACATTGAGCATTTTGTATTGCAATCATCTATTTTCATATCTTTATTCCTGACCAGACAACAAGTTCTATGAACCCCATTTAGGTCATCATTGTGGACCTAGCACCTGTACAGTGCCTTGCACATAGTAGTTGCTTAGGAAATTTTGACCAAATGGTGGGATGAAAGAGATCTAAAGTGAGTATTTATTCCTGTATTTATTTACTTATTTATTCAATACCTAGCAATACCTGAAAAGGATTTTTATCTGGAGATTTTATAAACAGAACAGAAGTAATACACTGAGAATGCTAATCTCACACATGAGGATGGCGACTGGCTCTGCCACGTTGGATGGATCACAGACAGACCAGTGAATGAGTAGATCCCAGTGCGTGGGTGGATTGGAACTGGATGAATGGACTGATGGGCAGACAAAACAAACTACAAAGACTTGCAACAGAATTCCAAGACTAATTTTCAGCTTCACACAGGTGTGGCTAAGGGAATTCTCTCACCCCATTCTGGTTTAGATCCTTCTTTTTTTTTTTCACTGTCTTGAGACGAAACTGCTCTCTCAGGTGTATATCATCTCCATCTATCACAATCTACCTACCATTCATAAATTCGTCTACATCTGCTCTCCACCTTGTATCTTCACTCTCTTCCTCTTTACTCACATGTTTTTATAAATGTGGTCAAGATTCTCTATTCTTAAATTTAAAACCCCTCAATTGATTCCATATTCCTAGAACTTTACTTCCTAATCCCTCTCCTTTCCTTCATACCCACAATTCCTGTAATAGCATCTTTATTCATTGAAATTGTTTCACCTCTTAATCACTCCTCAAGTCACTAAAATGTGGTTTCTGTACCCGTCACCTCCTAGAGACTGCTCTTACCAATGTTATTTGCTAAAGCTAATAGAAATATCTCAGTCCTTAATTTTCCTGCAGCTTTTGCTACTGTTGACTACAGTCTCCCCTAGACTTCAATGCTGTTATTCTCATAGGGCTTTTCTTCCACCCTTTTAGACTCAACTTTTCAGGTCTTTATCCTTAACTGCTAAGTCTCCTCAAGGCTCTTCCTTCAACTCCCAGCTCTTCTTTCCTCAAAAACTATTAATAATTCTACTTGGACTCATCCATATCCATGTCTCTAAAAAGCATCCATGTGCTTGTGACTCAAAAACAGTCTCTCCAACCCAGAGGCCTCTCCTAAGCACCAAACCTGTGTATGGTGCTGCCTGGATGTGCCAGAAGCAGCTCAAATCCAGCATGTTTAAAATTGAGCTTGGCATTTCCTCCAAATTCTGCTCCTCCTCCAGGGACTGTCCCCTCCATCCACTCAGGCCTTCAAACCAAAAACTGAGTCCACCTTCTGGTAGGGTTGAGTCATGAGTCCTGGATCCAGGTGGAGGCAGTCAGTTGTGAAAATGCAGAAGTCTGAAAAACATCTCAAAAGACTAATCTTAGGTTTTCCAACAGTGATCTTATCTATAGGAGCAATTGGGAAGTCACAAATCTTGTGACCTCTGCCACATGACTCCTGAGTAACAAGTGCTCATAGAAACACAAGTTAGGAGGGGGGGGCGGAGCAAGATGGCCGAATAGGAAGAGCTCCAGTCTCCAACTCCCAGCGCGAGCGACACAGAAGACCGGTGATTTCTGCATTTTCAACTGAGGTACTGGGTTCATCTCACTGGGGAGTGCCAGACGATCAGTGCTGGTCAGCTGCTGCAGCCCGACCAGCGAGAGCTGAAGCAGGGCGAGGCATCGCATCACCTGGGAAGCCCAAGGGGGAAGGGAATCCCTTTTCCTAGCCAGGGGAACTGAGACACACAACACCTGGAAAATCGGGTAACTCCCACCCCAATACTGCGCTTTAAGCAAACAGGCACACCAGGAGATCATATCCCACACCTGGCCGGGAGGGTCCCACACCCACGGAGCCTCCCTCATTGCTAGCACAGCAGTCTGCGATCTCGCGGCAAGGCAGCAGCGAGGCTGGGGGAGGGGCGCCCGCCATTGCTGAGGCTTAAGTAGGTAAACAAAGCTGCTGGGAAGCTCGAACTGGGTGGAGCTCACAGCACCTCAAGGAAACCTGCCTGTCTCTGTAGACTCCACCTCTGGGGACAGGGCACAGTAAACAATAACAAACGCAACAGAAACCTCTGCAGACGCAAACGACTCTGTCTGACAGCTTTGAAGAGAGCAGTGGATCTCCCAACACGGAGGTTGAGATCTGAGAAGGGACAGACTCCCTGCTCAAGTGGGTCCCTGATCCCTGAGTAGCCTAACTGGGAGACATCCCCCACTAGGGGCAGTCTGACACCCCACACCTCACAGGGTGGAGTACACCCCTGAGAGGAAGCTTCCAAAGCAAGAATCAGACAGGTACACTCGCTGTTCAGAAATGTTCTATCTTCTGCAGCCTCTGCTGCTGATACCCAGGCAAACAGGGTCTGGAGTGGACCTCAAGCAATCTCCAACAGACCTACAGCTGAGGGTCCTGACTGTTAGATGGAAAACTATCAAACAGGAAGGACACCTACACCAAAACCCCATCAGTACATCACCATCATCAAAGACCAGAGGCAGATAAAACCACAAAGATGGGGAAAAAACAGGGCAGAAAAGCTGGAAATTCAAAAAATAAGAGCGCATCTCCCCCGGCAAAGGAGCGCAGCTCATCGCCAGCAACAGATCAAAGCTGGACGGAGAATGACTTTGACGAGATGAGAGAAGAAGGCCTCAGTCCATCAAATTTCTCAGAGCTAAAGGAGGAATTACGTACCCAGCGCAAAGAAACTAAAAATCTTGAAAAAAAAAGTGGAAGAATTGATGGCTAGAGTAATTAATGCAGAGAAGGTCATAAGCGAAATGAAAGAGATGAAAACCATGACACGAGAAATACGTGACAAATGCACAAGCTTCAGTAACCGACTCGATCAACTGGAAGAAAGAGTGTCAGCGATTGAGGATCAAATGAATGAAATGAAGCAAGAAGAGAAACCAAAAGAAAAAAGAAGAAAAAGAAATGAACAAAGCCTGCAAGAAGTATGGGATTATGTAAAAAGACCAAATCTACGTCTGATTGGGGTGCCTGAAAGTGAGGGGGAAAATGGAACCAAGTTGGAAAACACTCTTCAGGATATCATCCAGGAGAACTTCCCCAACCTAGTAGGGCAGGCCAACATTCAAATCCAGGAAATACAGAGAACGCCACAAAGATACTCCTCGAGAAGAGCAACTCCAAGACACATAATTGCCAGATTCACCAAAGTTGAAATGAAGGAAAAAATCTTAAGGGCAGCCAGAGAGAAAGGTCGGGTTACCCACAAAGGGAAGCCCATCAGACTAACAGCAGATCTCTCGGCAGAAACTCTCCAAGCCAGAAGAGAGTGGGGGCCAATATTCAACATTCTTAAAGAAAACAATTTTAAACCCAGAATTTCATATCCAGCCAAACTAAGTTTCATAAGTGAAGGAGAAATAAAATCCTTTACAGATAAGCAAATGCTTAGAGATTTTGTCACCACTAGGCCTGCCTTACAAGAGACCCTGAAGGAAGCACTCAACATGGAAAGGAACAACCGGTACCAGCCATTGCAAAAACATGCCAAAATGTAAAGACCATCGAGGCTAGGAAGAAACTGCATCAACTAACGAGCAAAATAACCAGTTAATATCATAATGGCAGGATCAAGTTCACACATAACAATCTTAACCTTAAATGTAAATGGACTAAATGCTCCAATTAAAAGACACAGACTGGCAAACTGGATAAAGAGTCAAGACCCATCAGTCTGCTGTATTCAGGAGACCCATCTCACACGCAGAGACATACATAGGCTCAAAATAAAGGGATGGAGGAAGATTTACCAAGCAAATGGAGAACAAAAAAAAGCGGGGGTTGCAATACTAGTCTCTGATAAAACAGACTTTAAACCATCAAAGATCAAAAGAGACAAAGAAGGCCATTACATAATGGTAAAGGGATCAATTCAACAGGAAGAGCTAACTATCCTAAATATACATGCACCCAATACAGGAGCACCCAGATTCATAAAGCAAGTCCTTAGAGACTTACAAAGAGACTTAGACTCCCATACAATAATAATGGGAGACTTCAACACTCCACTGTCAACATTAGACAGATCAATGAGACAGAAAGTTAACAAGGATATCCAGGAATTGAACTCATCTCTGCAGCAAGCAGACCTAATAGACATCTATAGAACTCTCCACCCCAAATCAACAGAATATACATTCTTCTCAGCACCACATCGTACTTACTCCAAAATGGACCACGTAATTGGAAGTAAAGCACTCCTCAGCAAATGTACAAGAACAGAAATTATAACAAACTGTCTCTCAGACCACAGTGCAATCAAACTAGAACTCAGGACTAAGAAACTCAATCAAAACCGCTCAACTACATGGAAACTGAATAACCTGCTCCTGAATGACTACTGGGTACATAACGAAATGAAGGCAGAAATAAAGATGTTCTTTGAAACCAATGAGAACAAAGATAGAACACACCAGAATCTCCGGGACACATTTAAAGCAGTGTGTAGAGGGAAATTTATAGCACTAAATGCCCACAAGAGAAAGCAGGAAAGATCTAAAATTGACACTCTAACATCGCAATTAAAAGAACTAGAGAAGCAAGAGCAAACACATTCGAAAGCTAGCAGAAGGCAAGAAATAACTAAGATCAGAGCAGAACTGAAGGAGATAGAGACACAAAAAACCCTCCAAAAAATCAATGAATCCAGGAGTTGGTTTTTGGAAAAGATCAACAAAATTGACAGACCACTAGCAAGACTAATAAAGAAGAAAAGAGAGAAGAATCAAATCGACGCAATTAAAAATGATAAAGGGGATATCACCACCGACCCCACAGAAATACAAACTACCATCAGAGAATACTATAAACACCTCTACGCAAATAAACTTGAAAATCTAGAAGAAATGGATAATTTCCTGGACACTTACACTCTTCCAAGACTAAACCAGGAAGAAGTTGAATCCCTGAATAGAACAATAGCAGGCTCTGAAATTGAGGCAATAATTAATAGCCTACCAACCAAAAAAAGTCCAGGACCAGATGGATTCACAGCTGAATTCTACCAGAGGTACAAGGAGGAGTTGGTACCATTCCTTCTGAAACTATTCCAATCAATAGAAAAAGAGGGAATCCTCCCTAACTCATTTTATGAGGCCAACATCATCCTGATACCAAAGCCTGGCAGAGACACAACAAAAAAAGAGAATTTTAGACCAATATCCCTGATGAACATCGATGCAAAAATCCTCAATAAAATACTGGCAAACCGGACTCAGCAACACATCAAAAAGCTTATCCACCATGATCAAGTGGGCTTCATCCCTGGGATGCAAGGCTGGTTCAACATTCACAAATCAATAAACATAATCCAGCATATAAACAGAACCAAAGACAAGAACCACATGATTATCTCAATAGATGCAGAAAAGGCTTTTGACAAAATTCAACAGCCCTTCATGCTAAAAACGCTCAATAAATTCGGTATTGATGGAACGTACCTCAAAATAATAAGAGCTATTTATGACAAACCCACAGCCAATATCATACTGAATGGGCAAAAACTAGAAAAATTCCCTTTGAAAACTGGCACAAGACAGGGATGCCCTCTCTCACCACTCCTATTCAACATAGTGTTGGAAGTTCTGGCTAGGGCAATTAGGCAAGAGAAAGAAATCAAGGGTATTCAGTTAGGAAAAGAAGAAGTCAAATTGTCCCTGTTTGCAGATGACATGATTGTATATTTAGAAAACCCCATTGTCTCAGCCCAAAATCTCCTTAAGCTGATAAGCAACTTCAGCAAAGTCTCAGGATACAAAATTAATGTGCAAAAATCACAAGCATTCTTATACACCAGTAACAGACAAACAGAGAGCCAAATCAGGAATGAACTTCCATTCACAATTGCTTCAAAGAGAATAAAATACCTAGGAATCCAACTTACAAGGGATGTAAAGGACCTCTTCAAGGAGAACTACAAACCACTGCTCAGTGAAATCAAAGAGGACACAAACAAATGGAAGAACATACCATGCTCATGGATAGGAAGAATCAATATCGTGAAAATGGCCATACTGCCCAAGGTTATTTATAGATTCAATGCCATCCCCATCAAGCTACCAATGAGTTTCTTCACAGAATTGGAAAAAACTGCTTTAAAGTTCATATGGAACCAAAAAAGAGCCCGCATCTCCAAGACAATCCTAAGTCAAAAGAACAAAGCTGGAGGCATCACGCTACCTGACTTCAAACTATACTACAAGGCTACAGTAACCAAAACAGCATGGTACTGGTACCAAAACAGAGATATAGACCAATGGAACAGAACAGAGTCCTCAGAAATAATACCACACATCTACAGCCATCTGATCTTTGACAAACCTGAGAGAAACAAGAAATGGGGAAAGGATTCCCTATTTAATAAATGGTGCTGGGAAAATTGGCTAGCCATAAGTAGAAAGCTGAAACTGGATCCTTTCCTTACTACTCATACAAAAATTAATTCAAGATGGATTAGAGACTTAAATGTTAGACCTAATACCATAAAAATCCTAGAGGAAAACCTAGGTAGTACCATTCAGGACATAGGCATGGGCAAAGACTTCATGTCTAAAACACCAAAAGCAATGGCAGCAAAAGCCAAAATTGACAAATGGGATCTCATTAAACTAAAGAGCTTCTGCACAGCAAAAGAAACTACCATCAGAGTGAACAGGCAACCTACAGAATGGGAGACAATTTTTGCAATCTACTCGTCTGACAAAGGGCTAATATCCAGAACCTACAAAGAACTCAAACAAATTTACAAGAAAAAAACAAACAACCCCATCAAAAAGTGGGCAAAGGATATGAACAGACATTTCTCAAAAGAAGACATTCATACAGCCAACAGACACATGAAAAAATGCTCATCATCACTGGCCATCAGAGAAATGCAAATCAAAACCACAATGAGATACCATCTCACACCAGTTAGAATGGCGATCATTAAAAAGTCAGGAAACAACAGGTGCTGGAGAGGATGTGGAGAAATAGGAACACTTTTACACTGTTGGTGGGATTGTAAACTAGTTCAACCATTATGGAAAACAGTATGGCGATTCCTCAAGGATCTAGAACTAGATGTACCATATGACCCAGCCATCCCATTACTGGGTATATACCCAAAGGATTCTAAATCATGCTGCTATAAAGACACATGCACACGTATGTTTATTGCAGCACTATTCACAATAGCAAAGACTTGGAATCAACCCAAATGTCCAACAGTGACAGATTGGATTAAGAAAATGTGGCACATATACACCGTGGAATACTATGCAGCCATAAAAAGGATGAGTTTGTGTCCTTTGTAGGGACATGGATGCAGCTGGAAACCATCATTCTTAGCAAACTATCACAAGAACAGAAAACCAAACACCACATGTTCTCACTCATAGGTGGGAACTGAACAATGAGATCACTTGGACTCAGGAAGGGGAACATCACACACCGGGGCCTATCATGGGGAGGGGGCAGGGGGGAGGGATTGCACTGGGAGTTATACCTGATGTAAATGACGAGTTGATGGGTGCAGCACACCAACATGGCACAAGTATACATATGTAACAAACCTGCACGTTATGCACATGTACCCTACAACTTAAAGTATAATAATAATAAATAAATTTAAAAAAAAAAAAAAAAGAAACACAAGTCAGGGAGGAATGGCTAGTTATTGTTTAACTACATCTACTTTTAGCAGAATTCACACCCCTCCTATCTTAATTAAGATTCACACCCACAATCTTAATCTTGTGGCCTTTCATTACTTACAAGGCTGTTTCAGTCCCTGAACATGGAGAAGATCAATTTGAGAGAGGGACTATTATCATCTTCTCTTAAAGTGAAACTATAAATTCCTTTCATGGTTAGGTTGGCCTACACCCAGAATAAGTGAGGACAGCCAGCCTGTGAGGCAAGCAGCAAGATGGAATCAGCCATGCTAGACTTCTCTTGCTGTCATGATGTTTGCAAAGGCAGTTTCACTCCTTCATCCTCACTTGTCACCAAGATGTCCCCATTCCACTTCTTTAAAATCTTTTAATTCCATCCAATTCTCTGCATCCTCTTATCTGTTGACTTAATTCAGGCCACTGTCATCTCTGGGCTAGATTAATATAGCCTTCGAGCTGGTCTTGTCTACAGTTTTTTGCTTTCTCCTTTGGAACTAAAGGGGAAGAAAAAACAATTTTCCCTTTACCCTTTATAGTTCTTGATTAGAATGGATCTCTGTAACACAAAACAGATTAACAGGAGAAAAACAAACAGAAGTTTGACAACATGTATACCTCATGTATCCATGGGAGAGATCCAGAGAAATGAGTGAATCTCAGTGAAGTGGCCTTGAATGTGGGCTTAAATACCATGATCTGTTGAAACAAAGAATGCTAGGGGGAAGGCTGGTAATGAGGAGATGCCCAGGAAAACATAGTAAGCATGGGTAAGGTTTGCTAAGGTTTGTTATGCAGGTTTATAAGTCAGTGCCTTCACTATTGGTAAGAGTCACTAGTGGTTTAGACACATCTTTCTCTCCTGGTACAGAGAGAGAGACACCTTTGCAAATAGAGATTTTCTTTATAGGTGTAAATTTCTCCCACAAAGGGGTAACTTCTACTCTGTTTTCAGAGTGTGTCTGCAATTTTGCAAAACAATCAGCTCAAAATAATCCTTATGCCAAAGGGGCATATTCTGATCTCCTACGGTCATATTCTGGGGTGTCATATTTTCTTCTTTATATGACCAAAGAGACAGACTGAAAAGAATTCATTTTCTCTCCTACCTGCAGCTTAAATCGTTTCAGACTCTTCCGAAGACTTCAGGGCAAGTTCAAAGTCCCCAGCCTGCCATTCAAGGCCCTGCCAGCCCCATCTTCGGCCCCACCTCTGACCCTTCATCTATCCACTCTAGTCTGTTTGCAGTCCCAGAGCTCTTTACTTCTCTTTTTCTGGGCCTTTGCCTGTGATAGCCCTTCAGCCTACCTTTCTCTCTCTCCTTCTACACTTAGCAAACTTCAACCCATTTTTAAACATAGCTCAGTTACTGCCTTTTCAGGAAGTCTTCTCTGACTCCCAGGCCGAGTGAAGGGCTCTCTATGTGTTTTTATGATTTAACCCTATTTGCGCCTTCCCCTCCATGATGTGCAAAAAACAATGAGCAACTTGACAGTTTTTCACTCAGTGTCCCTAGCCTAGTACATGTAAAGCATTTAGCAATGTTTTTGTCAATAAGTGAATGATCGATGGGTGGGAGGAAGGAAAGAAGGAAGGAAGGAAACAATAGCTGGGTGAATGAAATCATCTGTAACTCTTAATTTCACTCCACATTATGTATCTATAACGCCCTCTAGTGACTGATGGGTTAATTGTAGGTTTTAGAAGCTACTGGGCCAACTGGCAGACATGTACTGAGTACCTAATCAGAGAAATGCTCAGAGCCAACTGAGCACTATATGAACTCATGGTCAAGTAGAGCAACAGTACATACACCAAAGAATCACTGTATTCTGGGTGCTATGTAAAGCAAACAGCCCAGTAATGTTGCAACAGCAGGAGTTTGGGATTAAGAAGACCACGGCTCTGCCAGCCACTAGCTGGACACATTTTCTAACTTCTCTAGGCCTCATTTTCTCATCTATAAAAACGGGGGTCATAACACCTATTTCTCAGGGTTGTTGGAAGAATTAAAAGAGAAAGTGTTTGCTCCAGGCATGTGTTTGGTTCCTTACAGAGTAGGACCTCAACAAAAGCTACCTTCTTTTCTCTCTCCCTGCCTTGCTCGCTCATGAATCTGCAACTCCCCCTGAGACCTATTAAAACTGAATTGAGATGAGGGAAAAGCACCTCCATCCATGCCTGGAGAGCCAGTACACGTTAGTTGGTAGAAATAGACACCTTTGGTTTTAAAAGGTTGATGTCTCCCAGGGAGTCCCTGTGGTACCCAGGAAAGCCGGTCCTGGGAACTGTACCCCATCTTCTCTGCAGGCAGTGAGTTGAGTTTGTATGTTTCTGAAGCATTGTTCTCCTTAATCTAACCAGGATTATGAACCCTGGTGTTGGCCCAGATTGTTTTCTTATAGCATCTGAAGATGATCTTGACATTCTCTTCTTCCAAGCTTTTGTTTGTTGCCCATAGGCTACAGAATACAACTCCAACTCCTTAGCATGACCTGCAAAGTCCTCTGAGGCCTAGGCTCTCCTCTCCCTCTGCAGCCCATCTGCACCCTCTACTCCAACTATACTGAACATTTATATGAACCATGGTCCCAAAAACACCTTGTTCTCTAGCACCTCTGGGCCTTCTTTATGCTGTTCCCTCTGTCTAGAACACTGTCTACAGTTCAGTGCCTGGTAAAGTCATCTTCATATTCCAAGGACCAGCCCAAGCCCTTGAGCAGATTCCCCAAGTCAGAGGCAGAAATAATGAAGAGGAGGGTGCTGAGCAGTGCAGAATGAGCAGGCCAAGCAGCTTGACTGTTCACTCAGCCATCTATTCAATGAAAATGCTGTGCCTCAATGCCTGGCTCTGTGTACAGCTCAGAATTACTGCGGTGAATAAGCGGGGTCAGTCCTTGGCCTTATGGTGCTCATGGTGCAGTGGAGAAACCAGGCAAATAATCATGCAAATAAATAAATTAGTATACACTGTGGAAAGTGCTAGAAGGGGAAAGTTTATGGCGCCATGACAGGAGTATCTAATAAATATTAGGGGTCAGGAAATGGTATTCATGCTGAGACAAGAAAGATGCTTAACCAAAGGAAGAATGGAGAGAAGAGAGTTCCAGGCAGAGGGAACAGTATATGCAAAGTCCCCAAGGCAGGAAGGAGTCTGGATGTTCAAAGAGCCAGAAGAAGGCAGGGTGGCAGACGGACACAAAATGAAGCTGGTAGGGTAGATATGAGCCAGATTATTTAGGATTCAGAAGAGCATGTGGGAAAGAAAATAATGGGAGCTAGAAAGGGAAGTCAGAGGCAGGTCGTGAATGCCACACTGAGAAGTTTGGGCTATATCATTGAGGTACAAGGAGCCAAGACAGGATTTTGGCATGTCGCTTTAGCAATTAAAAATAAAAACAACCAAAAGTGTGCATGTCTGATGAAGGGAAATGGTCCAGCCTGGAAAGAGTTAACCCCTTCCTTGTCTTGAAATCTTCATAAGCCCAAGCACTCTGAAAAATAATAAGCTATCATTTATCAGCAAGGTTCTGCAAAGGTAGCATTTAAAACTGAAAAAAGGCAATAAATCAGGCATATATAATTTAAGCCCTGAAGTATAGTAATTCTTCTTTTAATGCAACATCTGGTATAAATAATGCAATTTGCAAGGGGGAGGGAGCAGGGAGTGCTGTGCAGAGCTTTCATTATTGTGCAAGCAGCACTTAAAGCCCCATTTCCCTCCCATCTTTCCAGCAACACCAAGGACTTAAAAAAAAAAAAAAAAGCATGATTATTATTCCCTCGGCTGGCCAAAAGGGGAGTCAAGTTAATTATAGACTTGTTTGCCGGTTATTAATTAAACCCCAGCTAAACATAAAAACACAGGGGAAGTGCCATTTCCCGCTCCGTGCTTCTAGCCTCTTGCAGCTATGGAGCTGACGTTCTTGCCTTTGCTGTCCACCCCATGTCCTGTTTCCTCTGCGGATTTTCTCAGGAGGGCCCCAGGGCCTTTGCCCTGTGTGCAAACAAAACCTTATTTTTAGCTGGGAAGGAACACAAAATTGAAAGCTCTAAAACAGCAGGGGGACAATAGAAGGAAGCTTGCAGACACTGACTGGTCAGTGACACCCAAGGTTCTGGGGCTGCCACACCCTCCTGCCCCTCCCAGGTCTGCAAGCCTCCTCAGTCTTCTTTTGGATGTCCCCAGCTTCACCTGCACACTTCCTGTGAGGCAGCTCTATAGAGGGAGTGATCAGAAGGAAGACCTTTGTGATATATGGACCAGATCTCCCAGTCTGCCCCCACTTACCAGTGCCATGACATTGAACAAGTTACTTCACCTCTCCATGCTCGGTTACCTCCTCTCTAAATTGGAGACAGTAATAGACCCACCTTCTAGGTGTGCTATGAGCATTAAATGAGATAAAGCTGGTCAATTACTCAGCCTGGCACATGATTGTTCATAAATATTAGTCTCCTTTCCCTCATTCCTCCACTCCTCTGGGAAGACAGGCTTCACGTCTGCATGTCCCACATAAATATCAAATTCTAGGGTGCACCTGTGACCTTGGCATGTCTCAAAACATTTCTAAGCTTCTATTTCCTCATCTCTAAAATGGGAGCCCAGCATCCACCAAGATCCTTGGGAAAATTAGACAGCAGGAGCAGCCCAATGCCTGGTTCTGACCAGATACTTAATATACGTTAGTTATTGAATTATCTGAGAACAATCCTCAGTATACTTAAAGAAGGGATTATCAAACCAGTGTCTGTGGCATAAGAAAGGAGAGATTAATCAAAGTGCATCATACCGAATTAGCCTCACTTCCCACTAGAGGTGAGGTACTAAATTACCAGATCAAGAACATTCCATAGATGTTCCACAAAGACATAAGAAAATTTACCAGATTTGTTGGCAAAATGAACCTAGACCATCAACCTAGCCTCCTTAAAATCCTCCAGCAGGTAGGTTCTCTACCTGTCCATAGAGGCCGTGGCCATTACTGTCTGGTTAGCCTCACCCATGCTGTTTCTTGGACAGGAAGAGCTAAGGACAGAGCTGACCACCAGTGATTTCCTCAAAACAAGATTTCTCAATGTTACCAGTCACGTGGATGAAAATAGAAAGCCTTCCAGGGAAACATGCAACTTAAACAAAACTTGAGGGAATAGTGCATGTAACTTCCAGACTCCAAAGGCAGTGTGCCCTGTTTCTCCCTGTCCTGCCCGAGCAAGCTACCGACTGCTGATTCAGTTTCCAAACTTCCCCATCCCACCTCTCAGAGCAGGTGTGGACAGCATGGCGGAGCCTGCACTGACGTTGGCTTTGCAACTTGGGTTCATGCCCTCCACTGGCATCACTCAATTCCATCAGTTATTCTTCTCATTTCTATTTAGTTTTAGATTTGCTGTTTCTGTTTATTGTTTCCACTTTCCACTCATCCCCTAGTAGGAGTCATTAGACTCAGATTCAAGTCCTAGTGCTGCTGCCAAGATGCCAATAACAAAGATGCTGGAGATACAATGGCAACCAAGACCTGTGAGATCTCTACAGGAAAGACAGAGGGTAAACACATAATTACACCAATAGTTATTTAATTGCACTTTTACTAAGCACTGAGTTCTAAAAGAGCATATAACAGAGGAACTAGCTTTGATGTCCTATTTGGCCTCCTAAAATCCCTCCCGTGAATAGTGCAAAAATTGTTATACTCATTTTGAAGATAAAAGTGAAGCCAGAGAGCTCATATAATAGATAAAACACAGAACACAGAGGTCATATAATAGATACGACACCGTGGAAGGAAGGAAAAGAGAGAGGTAGGGAGACAGGCGAAAAGGGAAAATGAGATATTTGTAAACTGTAAAGTGCTATATACATGAAAAGACAAAAACAACTATCATTCCCGTATGCTAGGATACCAAGCTTGAACTTGCATTGAATATGTAAAGGATCACTTACATTAGAGTTTCCATATTGCTTTCCTGTTTTCTAGCCTTCTGTGGAACAGGAAGAGATAAGGATATGGGAGGTGGTGTCTCATAGAAGATACCAACCCTATATTCTGTTGCCTGCCAAATAAAAGTCTTTATATGTCAACTGCTAACATGAACAAATTATCCAATCTCTCCAACTGTTTTAGTTTGCAAGAATTGGACAATAACTGAGATTACTGTCAGCATTAAATAAAACAACACATATACAGCCTGACACATACTAGGTGCTTAGGAAATAGCAAGACATTCCCTTCCCCTTCTTTACTTCCCTTCTCCTCCCTCTGGAGGGGTCTTCATTTCACAAGAGGGTGAATCAGCATTCTAAGAACCTGGCAGGAGTTGCTGTGAGAGGCGTGCCCTGACCAGTCAGTATGTGGCCTTGGTCTTGGCTCCAGGACTTAAAATTAAGAAAGGAAATATGACTGGCATGCCCCTCACTCCTAATTTCCCATTTGCTGTTCATGCCTTACCAGTTCCATGAAGGGCAGAGTACTTCTGAGGAAAAGGATATTGGGGAGAGGAGGGAAAGAGCAGTATGGGAAGATTTCATGTTTTTTCTTTGCAGCTCCAAGAGCTTATGACTAGTTTAATTTAAAAAAAAAAAAAACTTATTCTCTAAGAAGTTGAACTAAGATGAATTTTCAGTCCAAGATTTTTTATATGTAAGAACTGCAAATGCATCACTGCAGTTCTCCTTAAACACAGAAGAGCTTTGGTCAGGAATCCAAAGTGGATCTTGGACTTTCATGTTCCAAAGTTTTAAAACTTCAAAGTCTACAAAATTGCCACATCTCCCAGCACCTCCACACACAAAACTGACTGTAGAACTTAATCTGGAAGAAGTTTCGCCTCCCCTGAAGAGCTGGCATGCTTCTTCCTGGTGACAAGAAAGACATGTCCCAACCCCTACTCTGTGCCCAGCTTTGTGCTAGATGCCAGGTGGCTGGCAATGGGGTGAATATGACAGTGGCAACCTTGCCTGTGAAACTCACAGATGACCCTCTGAAGATCAAAGGTAGCAGGCTGGAATAGTAAGAGAGAAGTCAGCCCACTTGTTGGGAGGTAATGTTTATTATTAAGCAACTACAATGTGTTCGACGTTTCATACTGTTGGGTCTTCCCTTTCATTGTGCATTTGGCCTTCCCAATGAAACTTAGGAGTAGGAATTTCTAGACACATGACCAGGGACAGGTTACTTACACATCTATTGCATTTGAGGATTCTGGAACCCTAAGACCATAAGTAGCAGAGCTGGAATTCAAACTCAGATCTGATTCCAGAGCCCATTCTTATCTGGCTGTCACATAGCCACCAAAAGGCAGGAGAAAGTGAGGTCACAAACAAATAAGATTGTTAGAGTGGGCAGAAGAACTCAAAAGTCAGAGCAAGAATGGAGAAAATCATTATTGGGGCAAACAGCACCTTATTTTTGTAAATTACCACCTAGTAGATTAATGGTCCCCACGTCCTCAAGAAAAGGTTGGAATATGGGCAGGATCTTCCACTGAAATAAGCAGGGAAGCATGTAATTGGTTTTAGAAAGACTTCCATCCAAAATCATTAAATCAAATTTTGGCACATGAAAGGGTAAGCTTCAGTTATTGGAAAATTTACTTAGGTGACACAGCTCATTTCCTGATGAAGCCAGATTAATGGGACATTACCGAACCTAATTCCTCCAGAAGTAAATGACTCACCTCTCCTCCTGCTGGGCCGCCTGGAGCTTTCCATGTGCTTGGCCTCCTGCCCTTTCTGAAAACCCAAATACTGGGATAGGAAACTCAGCCAGTAGAGAGAAGTAAAAGAATCAATCCTGTTTGTTCTTTATCTCCTGGTTCTCCACCTAATTAGGTCTTAAACTAAGTGCCATCTGAACAGCCAAATTAAATCCCCCTCCCACCAAGTTGTAGATATAGTTATTTGGAGGAAGTCTGGGAAGGTTAAAATGGTCAGATGGGCAGGGGCTTGGAAAAAACAAAATTAGAGAAATATAAAGGAGTTCTGGGGGTGAACCTCTCAGAATGGGCACAGAGCATGAGGTTATTTGTGTCTGTGCAGATGTTCACAAAATAATGTTATCCACTATAAAGGAACACTTGATAATCAGATGGTCAAGATATCCTATCCTGTGCCTAGTTATTTCTTTCCCTAGCCACCTTGATGCTTACTCAATGGGCTCATGAAGAAGATGGCCATTATTACAGGGATGGACATTAGCAATGCTGGAGTTAGGTCAACTTTGGTGAGAAGCCTATGTTATTGAACCCATGCATGAATGTCTGTCCAACCCATCAATAGCACAGACCAATGCTTAGCCTAGGGTGTTGCATCATTTCCAAGGAAAGTATTCGGCCTCTGGTTTGATCAGACCCCTTGAATCATGTAGGGGGCAATGATTTATCCTTGCTGGAAAAGGTATCAATATGTATATAGATTTGACTTCCCTGACCACAGTGTTTCTATAACACCACCATCTATAGATATAAGAATACCTTATTCTCCATCACAAAATCCTGCACAACATTGCTTATGATGAAGGAGTTCATTTTATATGAAAGAAGTGGAACAATGGCCTCATGACCATGAATCTTCCTATGAAATTTATCACTCAGAAGCAGACAGTCTAATAGAATGGTAGAATAACCTATTGAAGAGTCAATTATGGTGCTTGCTAGAAAACAATACTTGCAAGGTTGGGGTGCTATGCTACAAGATGCAATATATGTTCTGAACTACTAGTTCATATTTGATATCATTTTTCTATAGCCAGAATTCTTGGGTGTGAAAATCAAGAAGCAAAAGGAGCTACCTGCACCTTTAACTCCAATAACCCTATCAGAAAAATTATACTCCCATCCCTGTAAATTTGAACTCTGCTGGCCTAGAGGTCTTAGTTTTCAAGGAAAAAATGTTTCCTCCAAGAGACACAACAATGGTTCATTGAACTGGAAGTCAAGATTGCCAACTGCTGATTGGTGTATCTCATACCACTGAACCAACATGACTAATGATCAAAGTTAATGGAAGATTATAGAAACCCAATACATTCAGATCTACTGAGGGTTTAAACCCTCTAGGGATGAAGGTTAGGGTCACACACTCAGATAGAACAATCTATTTTCGAAGCTAGGGAGGAGCTTCAAATGAAGTCCAAGTGCATTCATGTGGCCAGCAAAAACTAGATGCAAGATACATTGGAAAAGAGATTGTTCTATCTTTTCAGCTTCTCTAGTAGTAGATAGCTTTAGCTTCTATTAAGATTTTTAAAAATAAAGAAGCAATGAGAGAATTAAGACTCTGGGCAGCCAAGAAAAGAGACAAATGTCTACTAATAGGAAATACATGTTGAACACCTACCATGAATAAGGCAACATTTGAATTGGCATCTGGAGATTAGGTAAGGAGTGAGACAAGTGGCTATGAGGGAAATAGCCATTGTATCAATAACAGTCTATGCAATGATTCAGAGCTGTTTTGAGAGTGCCAATAACGCCATAAAAGTGGGATGCAGAGTGGGGAAGGTAGGAAAGAATATCATTGCCAACAGTGGAAAAATTGGCCAACATTACTTATCTTGATGGGCAGTAGGACTGTGAGTCAAACCTGGGTCACTCTGGGGTCATGCCCAGTTCCACCACCGCAGGTCTCCACCTGTTGATTCTCCTTGGAGAGTTAAACACTCAACCAGGCCAGGCACAACAGTGGGTCACACCTGTAATCCCAGCACTTTGGGAGGCTGAGGCAGGTGGATCACTTGAGGTTAGGAGTTCGAGACAAGCCCGAACAACATGGGGAAACCCCATCTCTACTAAAACTACAAAAATTCATCGGGGTTGGTGGCCCATGCCTGTAATCCCAGCTACTCCAGAGGCTGAGGCAGGAGAATCACTTGAACCCAGTAGGCAGAGGTTGCAGTGAGCTGAGATCATGCCATTGCACTCTAGTCTGGAAAACAAGAGTGAAACTCAGTCGTTAAAAATAAATTAAATAAATAAATAAACACTCAACCAGAGAACAAAGAACTGAATATTCTGGGCCTAGATCATTGTAAAGCTGAAAAAGCAATAGTGATCAATCCAGAGTTGAATGCTAAGACTTTTCTCTGAGACGCAAGTGTGGGGCCCAAGAAAATCCTGGAGTGCTCACCAGAAAGAAACTCTTGGTTAAAACAGCAGGTTTTGCAAACTATTTAGTCCCACTTTTTGGATGCAAGCAAACTCTTGCCACATCCCTATTCTAAGTCCAAAACCAAAACTTTAATTTCCTTTGTGGGAGTAAGAAATGGTCTCTGTGAGAATAGAATATGCTACTGACAAAAGGGAAGGGGAAGAAAAGGTAGCCTAATTTGGTGACTGCTTAAAAAAAAAAAAAAAATCCCAAAACAAAACAAAGAACTGGGGAGTAAAGGTCTATAGCTGCCTCCCCAGGAAGTCCTATAACTGAGGACAATGGCAGAATTGTTCTCCCATCAGAAAGAAACCTTGCAGTCCAACCCGGGAGCCACTCACTGTCTTTTGCTATTTCTTTTCCTGAAATACAATTTATTGGAAATTCTGCCAGATCTCCAGGGGGAAAACAAAGGACTGGCAGTAAAATGAAACACCTAATTAACGGAGAGAACTGTTCCACTGTGGCCAGAGGACTTGATGCAAGACTCCTGGCTCCTTGAAGAAAGGAGTGAGGGGAGAGAGTCCCACAGAGCACTGAGCACCTGTAACTATTGTACTTCTTAAAATTAGTGTGAAAGTTAATTGAGTTCATTAATCAAAGTGCTTAAAAAAGTACATATTGTATTGTGTAAGCATTAGCCATTATTACACACATTTTCCTTGCAACAACTCTGGGTTAGGAATCAATACACCCAACTCACATGTAGTTAAATTGAGGAGCAAGAGAGTTAAGCACTTGCCTAAGTTTTCACAGCTATAACATGATGGAGCCAGGACTGAAATTCATAGGTCTACAATTTTAAATCTGAAATATATTCAGAATATTATACTGCCCCCTTCCCCTGTGGCAAAAGGGTTTTCTCGTCATTTTGTTCATCTGTAGCCTCAGAAGTTTCACCATTGACTTCGGTCTGCTTAGGGTCCCTTGCCACTGTGTTTGTGAACAAATGTAAGTCAGAAGGCAGGGACTATGGGGAGAAAGCCCAGAACAAGCAAGCCTTTGCAGACAGTACCTGGGCTGTTATAATCAAGTTGGAGGAGAGTACAAGAGGAGCAGGCATGGGAAAATAGAGAGGGAAAAGAAAGAGTGAAAAAGAAAGGAACCCGCTCCATTTGCATCTATTTATCTGTGTGTTTATAAATTTGTATCCAGCCTTGATTTTAAGGGATTATACAACAGGATAACATTGAGTCACACTTGGGGCAATAGGTTTCCAAAGAATCTCCTTGAAGTGTCACCCCAGTGACTTTTTCAACTTTGATTTATCATTTTTTAAAACAATATAAGGCCTTGGCAATAAGCCTGCTTCTTCCTCCACCACCTGTCTTCTGCAAAAACCATAAAGTAAAGCAGCTAGTAAAATGCTTCATACATAGTAGGTGTTCAAAATTGTAATATGGCTGCAGAACCAGCAGTTCACCCCAGACAGTTCCCAGTGGATTTGCTAAACTTCCAAAAGCAGCCGCTCCTCTTGGGTTTGAGAAGAATGCATTTGTGCAACCCCTTTCCTTCCTTCTTCTCTCTACCCACTAGGAAGTCTTCTCCCCAGCCAAGATGGCAGGGAGTGGTGGCTTTATTGCATTTGCTTGTGTGTTTGTGTATATATGAGAGCCTTCCCGCAGTGAGGCCAATATATGCAGTCCCACCCTTCACCTCCCAGTCCTAAATTGAAACAAGCTGGTTGCAATTGTGAGCAAGCCCAGCTCACACCAGCTGGGCCCTGCTCACAGCTTCAGAAAACGCTGTTTCATGTTCAGATGCAAATAACTATTTCCTCTCTAGAGCATGCCCCGGACTGTGTTCCAATCTGCACGGGGATGAGAGGGGAGCAGGGGCTCTGGAAAAACATTTGGCCTGGGCTGTCAGGATGAATTATGTGGCCCTGAAGCTTTCCCTGAATTCAGAGAATGGTCAGCGCTCTTAGAGAGGTGCAGAGAGCAGGAGAAGAGTGATGTTCCCAGAGTCTCCAAGCCACTGTACCTATACCCCATCCCCACTGCCAACCGCTCAGATCAGCACTCGTGGCCTGATCCTAGGGGGCTGCCATAGCCTCTGAACTGGTCTTCCCACTTCTAGCAGTGTCCTCTTCAAAACATCCCAAATGTCTGCTATCAGAGGGATTCAATCATTCATTCATTCGTTCATTCAAAAATTAGTTATTAGATACCTACTTTGTGTCAGATATGTTGTAGGAACAGGGGATATGATAGGACCCACACAGAGGGGAAAACCCCTGTCCTTGGGAGGTTTATATCCTAATGAGCTTTCTCAAGCACAATTCTCATCATGTCACTCCCTTGCTCTTACTCAGAAGTCCTCAATGGCTCCCTATGGCAAACTGAATAAAAACTACACTTCTTAATGCAGACTAGGCCCTCCAGGTTCTGACCTGAATCTGCCTGTCCAGTCTTAAGGTTTCACTTTTCACGGCTTATGATCCAGTCAGAAATCTGTTAAAAAATCTACCTGCCCTGTGAGGTCCAGCTCCAATGCCATCATCATGGAACCATCCACAATTCCTCCTTTTTTTGTGTTCTCACAGCACTATCCCAGAGATACACAGTGAGGAAGAATAGCAGAGATTATCCAAAACTCCAAATTTACATTTCATCAGTCCCCTTCTCCCCAGGCCCCATTCTGTGTTAGGACTAATTTGTCCTACTGTGGTAGACGTGACTCGGATTCCTTGACGCGAGGGTTGAACTAAAATGTATTGAGGGTCTAACATGTGCCACACTCTGTTTCACACTTTTGTTAATTTTATCTCTTCCCATTCTCTATTTTCTCCCATTTACGTGTAAGGAAACCAAACTCAGAGAGATGAGGTAATTTACCCAAAGTCACACAGCTAGGAGGTAATGGACTACCAGTTCAAAGGCGGGTTGAATGAGCTCCGCTTGCTCACTGCCCATGGTCATTCCTCCCCACCTGGAGCACACAAATCCTCTAGTATGCAGTGTTGTCTTTGGGGAGCGCCTGTGCAAAGGTACAAGATAAACACTGGGCATCTACCTGGAGCATCCTTTTCACTTACTGGTAAGCCATTTAAATACTATTTGATGTCAAGAATATCCACATGAAAATAAACCCAGCTGTGGCACATTATGGAATGGAATTTTCAGATTGCGTGAATTTTAGGGATAAAATGCAAGCCTTCCAATCCACTTTGCACCGGAGGAGGGTTACTTTGGGCTGTGCTCCAGACCTCTCAGCTGGTACCCATTTAGTCCCCTGGGCCACAAGGGCTACTTAGAGAGAAAAGATAGTTTTCTATCCAATAGTTTCCACTATTGCAATTTCTTACTGAGCTGTGTATGCTCTTCCCCTCCTAAGAGCTGGGCCTTGAGTGTGCCTAATGCCTCTGACTCATGATGTCTTAATGATGAGTTGATTCCTCTTCTTTCGTAGCATCTTCATCTGCCAGGGTCTTAGTTGCCCTACCCTAAAGAAAGCGAGAATGTCAGTCATTGTCCCAAGTGATTGGAGAGGTTTACGCTGTAGGAGCTGTGATGAGGAGAGGACTCCATGTCCTTCAAATAACTCCATTTTGTATAATTTAGAATTGACTCTAGCTGGTATTGACTAAAAGCAAGGCTGGGTTTCCTGAATACAAATAAGCACCGAAGAACATGTGTTTTTGTTTTTGTTTTAATTATCTGGCAGGAACAACTCAAATATAATATATAGCACATGAGCCACCACACCCCTCATCTCCCTACCTCCCATGTCCTTGGCAAACTTGGCTAATTAGTCACAAACCTGTTTCTTCTAGATCTGACTTAACTTCAGGATCCTTCTCAACACAGCAGTTGGGCAGCTGTTACCAATGGGTCAGAGTTGGCACAAGAAACAAGTCTGTTTGCCTTCCTTGATCCAGAGCACAGTCCTTGAATGAAGGGGATGATTTCCGTTCTTCCCAGGAGCATGCAATCTCCTTTACAAAACCCTTCTGTGACTTCACATTCCCTACAGGATAAAATCCACGTTTCTTTCCTGACATTTAGGGCCCTCATGCTGTGTCCCAGCCAGACTCCCAGGCTCTGCTTGTGGCACATCCACTCAATGAGCCTCCACAGCAGCCACCGAACATGCTCCCATCTGGCCACCTGCACTTCCACACCTTTGCATACCTGTTCCCTTGGCCTGGAGCAACTTCCTCCCTCCTTGTTTGGATCAGAGGCTCTGAAACTTAAGGGTACATGGAAAAACTGGTTAAACATGGATTGCTGGTTCCCAATACCCAGAGTTTCTGATTCACTAGGTCTGGAGTGGGTCCCAAGAATTTACATTTCTCGCAATTTCCCAGGTGATGCTGGTGCCAATGGTCTAGGGGCCACACTTTGGAAACTACGGCTTTAGGTAACTCTGGCCTGCCTTTCAAAGTTAACTCAGGCTTCTCTTCCTCCAGGAAGCCCACCCTGATTGGCCCCATTTTATACTGGGTTAAGTGCCTCTTATAAGTCCCCACATTCCCCTGTTATTCCTTCTGTGCTAGTACATAAAGGTTTGTGTAGAAATTGCCTTTCAATCTATCTGTATCTCCTCTCAATTTAAGCTCGTTGAGGCCTCTAACTCAACCATGTCTTATTCATCTCCATATCCTTGGTACCTCACAAGTGCCCCATACGTAGTAGAGGCTCACTGAATTTTGTTAAATGAATACAAACCCCAATGTCAGCACAGAGCAGAACCAAATGTTAAGGAAATGCATGACATAAGAAAGAGGAATGTTATCACTGTGTGCCAATCCTTCCTTACCTGAAATACTGCCTCTGTCTCCTCCCTGGTCTCCAGGTCTCTAGTCTGAACACCTCCCTTCCATCTTCCACACTGACTCTGCCACAACATTGCTTAAAACTCTTACACAATCCCACACAGCCATCAGAAAAAGAGAAAAAAAAAAAAAGGCCAAATTTCTCATCCTAGCATTCAAAGCCCTCAGGTTTGGGCCCCAACATAACTTTCCAACCTTATCCCCTTACACATTAAGTTCTCAATAATCCCAGACTGCTTTGTGCTCCTGTGCTATTTCATTCACAAAGAAAGTTCTTCACGCTTTTCTACCCGGAAAACTTGTATTGTGCTTCAAGGCCCATATCAAGTATCACCATCTCCGTGGAGCCTTCCTTGATTATCATAGGCCTAATAACTTACCCTCATAGTACAGTATACTTCTCTTTGTTGTAACACTTAGACAAGTAAACAATCCTCTGTCTTACCCAGGAAGCTCTGACTACTAGACTACGTGTTCCTGAAAGACTGTCAGTTACCGCTATTTCTCTGGCTCTTACCAGATACCCTGATCTATGGTAGGGGCTCCATGTCTGTTTTATCCATCTGACTTCTACCCTGAGAAATATAAAAGCAACAGGTTTTATGAGCTCCAACCTCCATCAGGATTCCTTTACAATGTCCACCTCAAAAAGACCATTTCACTTATATTAAAACTAGGGCAAATCTCTTTACAACCTGAAAAAAATCTGGCCCCTGCTTGTCTAATCCGCAAGCCCAGTGAGATCCCTAGCTTCTTCTCAGTGGGACCAAAATATGTTTACCTCACCAAATCATCATCCGAGGAAAATACTATGAAATCTGTCTAACAAATGGCATGGCTTCACTGTCCTTCCCAGAGATTTGGGTGAAGAACAGAAGCTCAAGAGGCCTTTGCACACCCTCACTTTGTACAAAAAGGCATAAATATGATGTAAGGAGAGTCAGAGAGAGGGGGACAGACACAGCAACACAGAGACAGGGAAGAGACATAAGAGAAACAAAGAGAAAAGCAAAAGCTAGATGAAAACATGAGAGAAGTTAAAAAGAAACAAGAAAGAGCAAATACAGTGAGAGATAAGAGACGACACAGCTAGAGAAAGAGATGAAGAGATACAGAAAAAGAAAGATGGAGAAGAGAGAACAGGCACATAGATGAGAAAAAAAAAGAAAAAATACATACAAGTACACATATGTAAGTAGATAAGAGACACAATGAGAAACAGGGAACAAAGACAGAGAAATGGACTAAAGAGAAAGAGACAAAGGCAGCCCACATTGCTGAGCCACTAGACTGTGGTAGCTGGTAGGTAGGTACTGACGTATTTTTGAATTAATGTGAACATAGAGAGAAAGAGGTACACAGATGGACGGAGAAGGAGCAGGAGAGAGCTCAACTCAGTGCCTGCTGTTTTTTCACCACATACTCTACATGTAACGGAAAAATGGTAAGTCAGCCAAGAGTATGCACAAGCGTGAGATCTCCAATTTCGGCAATGGCCTTCAAAACCTTAAGGGCTCATCAGGAACAGAATGTCTTCTAGCCCAGCAAGGGCCAGGCCAACTCTGCGAAGAGGCTGAACAGATCATAAAAATCTTTTCTAAGATCAACATGGTAATAAACTGTTTATTACATCTTCGATTGGCTTCATGGGGCAGGGAAAAGCACACTGCTCAGGGAGTCTGGGTGCCTGGTTTCCCATGTGAGCCTTGTAGCTCACTTGCTCATGCATCAACTTGGCCAGCTCACTGTCCTCCAGGCTCCAGAGTTCCCAACTATGAAAGGGAGGCTGGGGTAATGGGGTGGTAATTGGACCAAATCACTTCTTTCACCTTTTTGCTAAGCAAAATAATTTTTTCCTAACAAAATCATAGGCAGACGTCTAATATATAAAACCGGTTGAAAATTAAAAATGGAATTTCTCCGATTCAAAGTTAGATGGCAGCTCATTCAGACTCCAGAAGAAGCTTCTCTTCCTCTCTTCTTAGATCCCCTTGAATAAATGGTAACTGAGTTCAAGTGCTGTGAAAGTCTGTGCAGCCAGTATCAGAGACAGCCCTGCTTCTGAGAGTAGAGAAAACTTAAGAGCAGAAGTGCCCAGGTAGAAGAAAAGATGAACAGCATACATGCAACAGATTGTTGCACAACAAAATATTGCTTCCAGTGGTGCTGAAAGCCCACTTCCTTATTTCTTTTTTAATATTCCAATTCATAATTCCAAAGGCATTTACAAATGAACACCACGTGCACAGTCGCAAGAAACGCTTTGTGATATTAACAATTCAATGGCTTAGAAATTTGTGTATATGGCAAATTATTTTAACTAAACCTAAACATTTTAGATGAAATGTGAGTGAAGTGTGATGACTTTACAAAAGGGTGACTATATGGGTGTTGAATATTAGAGTTTCAATAGTTTTATTTTTATAAAAATATTTAAGCATTTTTAATTAAAATTTCAAAAAATTACATAAAACTTCAGCTTTACTGAATTCTGAAATATTTACTGAAATATTCTAAAAAATTTCAATATTAATTTAGAATAATTGTATTTTGCTTTTTGATTTGCATATTTTAGAAAAATAACTTTTCCAAACAACATTGATTTTTATTTTTATATTTATTGATGAAATATCCAAATTATATATGCTTTGAATAAAATTCATTTTATTTTTAATCCTTTAAAATAAATCATTGACAATGAGCATAAATTGAGATCATGATAGAAATAGGAAATATACAGTGAAATTTATAGAAAAGAAAAAAGACTAAAAAGAACAATGAAAAAGAGGTAGTCCTCTGAAATAAAAATATACATATTGGAATCTGAACGTAGGCAGACTTCACTTGCATGCAATACAAAAAGAAACAAAGAAAGAAACTCTTGCAATTCCTATAACTAAAATTAAGGTTAAAAGGCTGAGCACAGTGGCTCACATCTGTAACACCAGCACTTTGGGAACCTCAGGCAGGAGGATTTCTTGAGCTTAGGATTTCAAGACCAGCCTGGGCATTTCTGTCTCTACAAAAAAAAAAAAAAAGATAATAAAAATGAAATCAAATTAAGACTTAAAAATAGCAAAACTTCCTACCATATCCAAAAACACAAGTGATACTGGGTATTGGCATGGGGCTTTAAAGATAATGTTATGTGTCCAATATTTAGTCAAGCATAATGACTGATACCTTACATAGTACTAAAAACGTAATATTTACAGAACACAATGGAAAATGTTTAGGTTTACTTAAAATGATTTTGACATTTGATGCTATAAGAGCAGAAATTGCAAATTTGACCTTTTTTTATTATGCTTTAAGTTCCAGGGTACATTTGCACAATGTGCACCTTTGTTACATATGTATACATGTGCCATGTTGGTGTGCTGCACCACCCATTAACTCATCATTTACATTAGGTATAGCTCCTAATCCTATCCCTCCCCCATCTCCCCACCCCATGACAGGCCCTGGTGTGTGATGTTCCCCACCCTGTGTCCAAGCGTTCTCATTGTTCAATTCCCACCTGTGAGTGAGAACATGTGGTGTTTGGTTTTCCATCCTTGCGATAGTTTGCTCAGAATGATGGTTTCCAGCTTCATCCATGTCCCTACAAAGGACATGAACTCATCCTCCTTTATGGCTGCATAGTATTCCATGGTATATATGTGCCACATTTTCTTAATCCAGTCTATCATTAATGGACATCTGGGTTGGTTCCAAGTCTTTGCTGTTGTGAATAGTGCCGCAATAAACATACATGTGCATGTGTCTTTACAGCAGCATGATTTATCATCCTTTGGTATTTGGGTATATACCCAGTAATGGGATGGCTGGGGCAAATGGTGTTTCTAGTTCTAGATCATTGAGGAATTGCCACACTGTCTTCCACAATGGCTGAACTAGTTTACAGTCCCACCAACAGTGTAAAAGTGTTCCTATTTCTCCACATCCTCTCCAGCACCTGTTGTTTCCTGACTTTTTAATGATCACCATTCTAACTGGTGTGAGATGGTATCTCATTGTGGTTTTGATTTGCATTTCTCTGATGGCCAGTGCTGATGAGCATTTTTTCATGTGTCTGTTGCCTGCATAAATGTCTTCTTTTGAGAAGTGTCTGTTCATATTCTTTGCCTACTTTTTGATGGGGTTGTTTGATATTTTTCTTGTAAGTTTGTTTAAGTTTTTGTAGACTCTGGATATTAGCCCTTTGTCAGATGAGTAGATTGTAAAAATTTTTTCCCATTCCGTAGGTTGTCTGTTCACTCTGATGGTAGTTTCTTTTGCTGTGCAGAAGCTCTTTAGTTTAATTAGATCCCATTTGTCAATTTTGGCTTTTGTCGCCATCGCTTTTGGTGTTTTAGTCATGAAGTCCTTGCCCATGCCTATGGCCTGAATGGTATTGCCTAGGTTTTCTTCTAGGGTTTTTATGGTTTTAGGTCTAACATGTAAGTCTTTAATCCATCTTGAATTAATTTTCATATAAGGCGTAAGGAAGGGATCCAGTTTCAGCTTTCTACACATGGCTAGCCAGTTTTCCCAGCAGCATTTATTAAATAGGGAATCCTTTCCCCATTGCTTGTTTTTGTCAGGTTTGTCAAAGATCAGATGGTTGTAGATGTGTGGTATCATTTCTGAGGGCTCTGTTCTGTTCCATTGGCCTATATATCTGTTTTGGTACCAGTACCATGCTGTTTTGGTTACTGTAGCCTTGTAGTATAGTTTGAAGTCAGGTAGCGTGATGCCTCCAGCTTTGTTCTTTTGGCTTAGGATTGTCTTGGCAATGCGGGGTCTTTTTTGGTTCCATATGAACTTTAAAATAGTTTTTTTCCAATTCTGTGAAGAACGTCATTGGTAGCTTATGGGGATGGCATTGAATCTATTAATTACCTTGGGCAGTATGGCCATTTTCATGGTATTGATTTTTCCTATCCTTGAACATGGAATGGTCTTCCATTTGTTTGTGTCCTCTTTGATTTCGTTGAGCAGTGGTTTGTAGTTCTCCTTGAAGAGGTCCTTCACATCCGTTGTAAGTTGGATTCCTAGGTATTTTATCATCTTTGAAGCAATTGTGAATGGGAGTTCACTCATGATTTTGCTCTCTGTTTGTCTGTTATTGATGTATAGGAATGCTTGTGATTTTTGCACATTTATTTTGCATCCTGAGACTTTGCTGAAGTTGCTTATCAGCTTAAGGAGATTTTGGGCTGAGAAGATGGGGTTTTCTAAAAATGCAATCATGTCATCTGCAAACAGGTACAATTTTACTTCCCCTTTTCCTAATTGAATACCCTTTATTTCTTTCTCCTGCCTCATTGCCCTGCCAGAACTTCCAACACTATGTTGAATAGGAATGGTGAGAGATGGCATGCCTGTCTTGTGCCAGTTTTCAAAGGGAATACTTCCAGTTTTTGCCCATTCCGTATGATATTGGCTGTAAGTTTGTCATAAATAGCTCTTATTATGTTGGAACATGTCCCATCAATACCTAGTTTATTGAGAGTTTTTAGCATGAAGGGCTGTTGAATTTTGTCAAAGGCCTTTTCTGCATCTATTGAGATAATCATGTGGTTTTTGTCTTTGGTTCTGTTTATATGCTGGATTATATTTATTGACTTGCATATGTTGAACCAGCCTTGCATCCCAGGGATGGAGCCCACTTGATCATGGTGGATAAGCTTTTTGATGTGTTGCTGGATTCGGTTTGCCAGTATTTTATCGAGGATTTTTGCTTCGATGTTCATCAGGGATATTGGTCTAAAATTCTCTTTTTTTGTTGTGTCTCTGCCAGGCTTTGATATCAGGATGATGCTGGCCTTATAAAACGAGTTAGGGAGGATTCCTTCTTTTTCTATTGATTGGAATAGTTTCAGAAGGAATGGTACCAGCTCCTCTTTGTACCGCTGGTAGAATTCGGCTGTGATTCCGTCTGGTCCTGGACTTTTTTTGGTTGGTAGGTTGTTAATTATTGCCTCAATTTCAGAGCCTGTTATTTGTCTATTCGGGGATTCAACTTCTTCCTGGTTTAGTCTTGGGAGAGTGTAAGTGTCCAGGAAATTATCCATTTCTTCTAGATTTTCTAGATTTCTAGAAAATCTAGATTTTTAGTTTATTTGCGTAGAGGTGTTTATAGTATTCTCTGATGGTGGTTTGTATTTCTGTGGGATCAGTGATAATATCCCCTTTATCATTTTTTATTGCATCTATTTGATTCTTCTCTCTTTTCTCACAAATTTGACTTTTAAAGTAATAAGATAAATAATTATTCTCTAGGTTGAAGATTTCAAAATGAGTGTATTAATTTAATTGTGAATAAAGAGAGAAAACATTAAATTTTTTAAAACAATATTAAATGATATTAATATCATAACATTCAATAATTGTTGCTCAGCTCAACCAGTTTGTAACACGTTTAAAAGTCATGTTAGGCTGGGTGTGGTGGCTCACACTTGTAATCCAAGCACTTTGGGAGGCTGAGGTGGGCAGATCCCTTAAGGTCAGGAGTTCCAAGACCAGCCTGACCAACAAGGTGAAACCCCATCTCTACTAAACATACAAAAATTAGCCAGGTGTGGTGGCAGGTGCCTGTAACCCCAGCCACTCAGGAAGCTGAGGCAGGAGAATCGCTTGAACTTGGGAGGCAGAGGTTGCAATGAGCAGAGATCACTCCACTGCACTCCAGCCTGGGCAACAGAGACAGACTTTGTCTCAAAAAAAAAAAAAAAAAAAAAAGTCATGTTAAACAACCAGAAAACACATTGAAATTAATGTGTATTATATTTGTATCATAGCTCATAAAAAGAACAGACTGTGACTTCATTGAAGAACTGAAAAAATCAACTTTGGTTTTAGTCATTGATCTGTTGAGGGTAAGCCTATGAAAAAGATGCTAACGTTGCGGGTAAAGGAAATGATATACAACCAGAATTCAGAAGTATTCCTATGGTATGCATGGTACACATTAATTAATTTGTTATTAGAAGACTTGGCCTCAGTTGTGCTAATACCAATATCATTCTTTGGAGCAATTCAAAGTTGTAAGATTTTGATGAAACACATACCGTATTTTACCTGTCAACTCTCTCCAATGCAAGACAGGAATGCCAAACATATGCATTCAAGTAATTAGATTTAACTTATTTCAATTTTTACGTCGATTTTATCAGGGTATAACTTACTCTAAAATGTATCTGTTTTAAGTGTATAGATGAGTTGTGACAAAGATACACACCAGTGTAACCACCACCACAATTAACATATAAACATTTCCATCACCCCAGAAAATTCCCCAATGTGCCTTTGCTGTCAGTTCTGCCTCCCACCACCTATTCCTGGACCTAGGCAACCATTGATCTGCTTTATATCACTATGACCATTATGCCTGCTCTAGAATTCCATGTTCAGTGGATTCACATAATATGTACTCTTTGGTACCTGGCTTCTTTCACTCAGTCTTTCTTCTTTCACTCAGTTTTTGAGATTTAGCTGTGTTGCTGTATGCAACAGTAATTTGTTCCTTTTTATTGCTGAATACTATTCCATTTACATGGATATACCACAATTTGTTTATTCACCTGCTGATAAAAATTTAAGTTGTATCCAGTTTGGGACTACTGTGAATAAATATGCAATGAACATTTGTCCCTGTGTATTTATGTGTTCATTCCTTTTGGATAAATCCCTAGGAGTAAAATAGCTGTGTTGTATCATTAGTGTTATTATAGGAGTGATTAAGAAATCATTTTAGACAGACAGAGAGGGAAGAAGTCCTTGGTAAGGCTTTTTCTTTTCATAAAAACAACTCCCAAAACATCTCTTTTCTAACCGAAAAGCAGCTTGAAAAGCCAGGCTGGCAAGCATTGATATGCAAATGCTGGTGATTAGAAATTAGGTCCACCCAACATGGCAGTTTGCACCCTCTTCTCCTTGTCACCATGTGTGCAGGTATCATGGCCACCTCCAGATAACACCACATATACAGGACATCATGGTGACCTGTATTTGCATATTAAAAGGCTAGGGCGGGAGGGCCAGTTTTTTTGCCAAGCTACTTGAATGACATACCTGGTCAAACCAATCCCCTGGGTCCTATGCAAATCAGACACTGCCTCCTCTAGCCTCCCAATATAACCAACTGCTCTCCACCACATCCCTGTGGTTTCTCTCTGTTTGGAGCCCCCCTCCCTCTTCTTTCTTGCCTATTAAACTTCCCAGTCCTTAAAACCACTCCACATGTGTCCGTGTCATCTATCTGATAGGCACAAGACAAAGGACCCTGGTGTTTCTCCAGTCATTGGAGCCATAACAGTATGTTATCAACTCTTTAAGAAACTGCCAAATTCTTTGTAATATTTTCCATTCCCACTGGTAGTCTAGGAGATTTTTAGTTGTTCCACAATTAACCAAGTCTTAGTATGGTCAGTCTTTTTAATTCTAGCCATTCTTGCTGGTGTTTAACGGAATTGCACTGTAATTTTAATATCTATTTTCTTTCTGACTAATAATGTAGGACATATTTTCATGTGCTTACTGGCCCATTGTTTATCTTCATTTGTGTAGTAGCTATTCAAATCTCTTTCCCGTTTTTCACTGGACTGTTTCACTGACTGATTGTTGAAGCTCTTTATTTTTTTCAGTATCACAAGCAAGAACGTCAAGTAAAGCTCTTTTTATATTCATGTTACTAGTCTTTAAAAGGTTATATCTATTATAAATACTTTCTCTCAACTATGGCCTGGGTTTTCATTTTCTTAACATTTTACTTTGAAGAGCAGAAATTTTTACTTTTGATGAAATTACATGTATCAACTATTTTCTTTTGTGATTCATGATTCTATGTCCTAAGAAATTTTATTTCCAAAATCATAATGTTTTATAGTTTTAGCTTTTACATTTAGACCTATGACCAATTTCCAGTTAATTTTTATGTGACATGGGGTAAGAGTCAAGATTCATATTTTTTCAAATGGATACCCAGTTCCAGCACCATTTATTGTAAATTCAATCCTTTCCCCATTAGATTACCTTGGCACTTTGTTCAAAAAGCAACTGACCCTATATTTTTTGGTCTCCACTGGACTCTACTGTTTCATTAATCTAAATTTCTGCCTCTATACCAATAGCACTCTGTCTTGATTACTGCATGTATTAGTTTGTTCTCTCACTGCTATAAAGAAATGCCTGAGACTAGGTAATTTATAAGAAAGGAGGTTTAGTTGGCTTAGCGTTCCACAGGCTGTGCAGCAAGCATGGCAGCATCTGTCTCTGGGAAGGCCTCAAGGAGCTTTTACTTACGGGGAAAGGCAAAGCCAGAGCAGGCACCTTACATGGCAGGAGTACCTAGGGTGGGGAGGTGTAGGTGCTGCACACTTTTCAACAACCAGATCTCTTGAGCACTCACTCACAAGAGCAGCACCAAAAGGATGGTGCCAACACATTCATGAGAGACTACACCCATGATCCAATCGCCTCTGACCAGGCCCCACTTCCAACAATGTGGCTCACAAATTCAACATAAGATTTGGTGAGTACACAGATCCAAGCCATATCACTGCAATTTTATAGTATATCTTGACATCAGGTTCTGTAAGTCTCCAACTGTATCCTTTGTCAAAAATGTTTTGGCTACTTTAGGTCCTTTGTGTTTACATGTAAATTTTAGAATCATTCGTCAGATTCTACAAAAAGCTTCCTGATATTTTTTGGGGGTGATTTCATTGTATCTGTAGATCAATTTGGGAGATAAATAGATAAATGACATCTTTAAAATATCATCTTCTGATTCTTGAGTATGGCATACCACGTCACTAATTTAAGTCTTAATTTCTCTCATTAGTGTTGTGTAGTTTTCATATATTTTAATAAACTTACTCTATTTTATGTTTTTTGATACTACTTTACATTGTGTTAATTTTATTTTCCAATTGTTCCTTGCTATAAATAGAAGTACAATTGACTTTGCTTATATTGAAGTTGTATCCAATGGCCTTGCTAAATTCACCTAGTTCTGGCAATGTTTTATAGTTTCCTTGGGATTCTCTACATATATGATCATGTCATCAGCAAATAAAGATAATTTTACTTCTTTTCTAAGTACCTTTTTCCCCTTGTTTTATTGACTGTCTAGGATCTCTAGTTATTACTGAGTAGAACTGGTGAAAATCGACATCCTTAAATATGGAGAAAAAATATTTATTCTCAGCATTAAGTTTGAGATCAATTGTAGGTTTTATTGTAAATTAGGTTAGGGAAGCTTCCTTCTATCCTTCGTTTACTGATAAATTTTATCATAAATTACTATTTAATGTTATCAGATACTTTTTCTCTAGCTGTTGAGATGATCATACTGTTTTCTCCTTTATTCTATTAATATCATTTTGTTATATAACTGACTTTCAGATGTTAAACCAAAATTATATTCCTGAGATAAACACAGGATATTGCTTGATATTATTTGCTAATGTTCTGCTAGCATTTTGCATCTATATTTCTGAGGGATATTATTCTTGGATTTTCTTTTCTTTTAATATCTATGTCTGCTTTTTAAATCAGGGTAATCTTAGACTCATAAAAATGAGTAAGGGAGTATTCCCTTTTCTTCTAAAAAGGTTTTGTGTAAGATTGGTATTATTTCTTTCTTGAACGTTTTGTAGAATTCACCAGCGAAGCCATCTGAGGATCATGATGTTTTGTTTGGGAAATTTATTTTTGATTTGTTGGGAAATTTATTTTTAACTTTTTATTTTGTGATAATTTTAGGTTTACAGAATGATTGCAAAAAATAGTACACAGAGTTCCCATATATCCTTCACCCAGCCTCTCCTGGGGTTAATATCTCACATAACCTTAGTACAATTATCCAATTTTTAAAAACTTGGTATAATACTATTTATCAGATAAACATCAGAGTTATTTGGATTCACCAGAATTTTGCACTAATGCTCTTTGTACATTCCAGAATCTAATCTAGGCTGCCACATTGCATTTCATTTTATATCTTTAGAGACTCATCCAATCTGTGACAGTTTCTCAGCCTTTCCTTGTCTTTCATTAATCATGACTTTGAGGCTCTAAAAAGTACTGGTCAATGATTTTATAGAATAGCCATCATTTGGGGTTTTTATAGTGTTCTTTTATAAATGGACTGAAGTTATGCAGTATGGGAAAGAAAACCTCAGACGTAATATGCCCTTCTCAGCACTCATAGCAGGCAATGCATGATGTTGATATGCCTTATTGGGGGTTAACCTTAATTACTTTGTTAAGGTGGGGTCATTCATGTTTCACTACCATAAGGTTTCTATTTTTTCCTTTAGATTAATAAGTACTTATTTTGGGGATAATACTTTGAAATGGAACTCATATCCTGTCCTTCTTTAAACTTTAACATTTTATCATTCATCAGTTAATGTTGCTTACAGAAATTATTACTGTCTTTACATAATATGATTTCCTCCCTTTTTGCTGCTTTTGGGATTTTCTCTTTATTACTGGATGACTGAATTGCAGTGATTTGATTATAACATGTTTTAGCAGTGTGTGTGTGTGTGTGTGTGGGTGGGTGGGTGTGGGTGTGGATGTCTGTCTTGCTTAGAATTCATTGAGTTTCAGGGGTTTAAAAATTTATAGCTTGTTCTCATATTTAGAAAATTTTCAGCCATTATTTCTTCTAATATTCTTTCTGTTCTTTTCCCATACCTTTTCTGGGACTTCAGTTACACTGATATTAGACTGCTTATTTTATCCCAGGTGTCACTGAAGCTTTGTGCTTTCCTTTTAAGTTTTTTTTCCTCTCTGTGCTTCTGTTTAGATGGTGTTGTAAACTGAGTTGTGTTCCCCAAAAAACATATGTTGAAACCCTAACCCCAGTGTGACTAACAGTCACATTTTTCTTTTCTTGGAGATAGGACCTTTAGGGGAGAAATTAAGGTTAATTGAGGTCATAAGGGTGAGGTCCTAATCCAAGAGAAGTGATGTCCTTATAAGAAGAGAGACACTGGCTGGGTGCGGTGGCTCATGCCTATAATCCCAGCACTATGGGATGCCAAGGCAGGTGGATCACCTGAAATCAGGAGTTCAAGACCAGCCTAACCAATATGGTGAAACCCTGTCTCTACTAAAATTACAAAAATTAGATGGGCGTGGTGGTATGTGCCTGTAGTCTCAGCTACTTAGGAGTCTGAGACAGGAGAATCGCTTGAACCTGGGAGGCAGAGGTTGCAGTGAGCCGCGATGGTGCCACTGCATTCCAGAGTGAGTGACAGAGCAAGACTTCCATCTAAAAAAACAAAACAAAAAGAAGAGAGACATCAGAGCTTTCTCTGTGCATGGAGAAGAGGCCATGTGACAACACGGTAAGAAAAGGGCCATCTAAAAGCCAGGAAAAGACATCTGCCAGAAACCAACATGGATGGCACCCTGATCTGGTCTCTCTGCCTCCACATCGTGAGAAAATACATTTCTGTTGTTTAAGTCACCATGTTTGTGGTATTTTGTTATTGCTGCCCAAGCAGACTAATGCAGATAGTGTATTGCTCTACTGAGCTTATCTTCTATAATGTCTAATGTGTTTTAATCCTATTAAATGTGAACTTTTTGTTTATAATTAAATTTATCTATGAAAGTTTTCTATTTCACTTTTTTAATCTTCCTTTTCAATATTTATTGTGTCCATGTTCTCCATTAAATATTTGAACATATTTATAATTATTTTAAAGTTATTGTCTGCTCCTTTTATTATCTGTCATTTCTGGGTTTGTTTCAATTGGCTGATTTTTCTTCTTTTTAAAAAAGTTTTATTTCCCTACTTTTTAATGTGTCTAGTAATTTTTAGTTGGATCCTGGACATTGTTGTGCACTGGATTTTGTTTGCTTCCTTTAAAGAGTGTTAGACTTTGTTCTGGCAGCATAATTGTGAATTAGCTTGATACTTTCAAAACTGGTTTTATGCTTCATAGAGTAGCTTTTAATTTAGGGCCAATTTAGTACTTCTAATAAAGCATGACCCTTCTGGTATTTACTAAAATGCCTTGGTTCTCTTCACTCTGGCTGATTAGAATGCAAACATCTCCCAGTACTGTGTGAGCTTTGGGAATTATTCTGCTTACAACTCCCCAGGTACTCTTTCCTTGACTTCATAGAGTTTCATACTATGCGTGTGCAGCTTAATATCCAGCAGCAAACTCAAGAGGAATCCTGTGCAGACATGTGAAGTTTTTCTCTGTGTAATTCTCTTATCTCTGGTATTCTGGTCTCCGAATTCCAGCAAAGTCCACCTACCTAAATCCTGATCTCAAATTCCTCAATTCAGTGGGACTGCCATGATCTAATTGACATCTCCCTCCCTGTACCTCCCTGTACCACAGCCCGAAAGACTGCCTCTGTGCTGAACTCAGAGTGATCATTGGACTCATTTGTTTTCTTCCTCTAACTTTTGTTTTCATTTATTTTTCCCCTTTTCTGGTTATCACAGAGGGAAAATGAATTGGGACCAAGTTAGACCACAAGGCTAGAACCAGAAGTCAAAATTTTTCCAGTTCAATTTCTTGTAGGTAAAATATAAGATTCAGAAGATATTACTATCAATAGACCATGAATTATGTCAGATATTGATTATAGCAACATAATTGTTAATTTTGCAGCAATGGAGGCAAGAAAAATTAATTTTATAAATTAATTTTATAAAAATAAATGAATTATGTGAATTTCAGTTTTTACCATTCATTCAAACATTATTGGCTTATTAATAGGACTCTTAGATATATTCAATAATAATTAAATTCAGTCACTTTTTATACTTTGCCAACTTTCACTCCTTTAAAAACTATAACTTAACTTTCTAAATTTTATCAAAATATGTTACTTAATAGCTTACTAGGTTGACTTACAACGTTTAAAACAGTTAGACACGTGGTATATGGGTTCCATTTAAACTCCTGCTCCAGGCGCTGCAAGTGTTACAGATGGGCCTGCGCTTGCCGTGAGACAAACGCTCACCCCCAATGCTTCTTTGTTCCTCTGCCTCCATGTTGATAATCCCAGGAAGCCCCTGCTGTGCTGGGAGCCACTGTCTCTACCAGTGGCTAGTGCGGATGCTTCACATCAGCCTCTGCAAGGGCACGGCTCTCCTCATAGTCCTAGAGGAATCCTAATCCTTTCATTTCCTTCCTAGTGGCCCTGGAATTTCAGTTCACCTCCTCGAGGCTGCCATAGATGTTGGCTGCTCCACAGTCAGCTCACTTCTCTGGACTGCTTGGACATTATTGCCATTATTTCTACCAGTAAAATTGGAGGTTCAAGATACTACAAATGTATGTCCTGCCTCTGCATGGTCAACAGCAGTTCACTGTCCCCTAAGTCCTTGTATTAGTTTCCAGTGGCTGCAGTAACAAATGACCATACACATGGTGGCTTAAAACAACAAAAAATGTATTTTCTCACAGTTCTGGAGGCCAGAAATCCAAAATCAGTATCACTGAGTCAAAAATCAAGGTCTTGGCAAGGTTATGTTTCTTCCAGAGGCTCTAGCAGAAAATTTGTTCCTTGCCTCTTCCATCTTCTTGTAGCTGCTGGCATTCGTTGGCTACAGGCTGTGTCATTCAAATACTGCCTCACTCATCACATTGCTTTCTCCTTTTTGCATGTTTATCAAGTCTCCCTCTGCTTGCCACTTATAAGGATAGATTTGAATTTTTTAATTTTCTTTTTCCTATAAATGCCCTAATGTACCACTAGATATAGGTACCTTGCAGACTCATCACCTTCCCTCCTCATAGGGCTGATAGAGTAGGCACTGAAGGGATGCTTATTCACTCAAAGGCATCATGCAAATTGAAGAGTCTTTGAAAATGGAGGAGAGAAATCTCCTTTCTAAAACCACATTTTATGATATTTGATTGTCATAAAAATTACACTTAAGAACTGGGTGGGTGGGAGGAGAAAGAGCCAGGCTCTAATGCCAGCTTTGCTATTAACTAAGGGTACAGCCAGAGAGGCACAACTTCACCCCCCAGGCCTGGTGTTTCTCACTGGCTGGTTATGGATACAAATACCAGTTGCTTCAGATTCTTAGGGATTTATAGTAGCCAGGCAGAAGATAGGGCTATGTACAACACAGAGTTATACAAATACTGTTTTCCTTATTAATAACCCTATGGATGGACATTATTATCACCAATACTAAAAAGAAGCGACACCCTGCCGCAAATCACACTCTGCGAGTAAATGGCAGAGCCATGATTCAAACCCAGAATCCAATTTCAATTCTACCCTCAGCAGCAAAAGATCACTGATAACCTTTCAGGATTTGGTGGCTAAAAACAGGCACATTTTTTCCTTTTATGAGAAGATTCTGGTACTTCTAATCTGCTATGTATAACCTGAATGCTGAGTGTATTAGAACTCTTGAAACGTAAGAAACAACAGGCTAGGAATGAGGGCCTGAGAAAACACACAATTTTTTAAATTTGCTTTCCATTCACAGGCCTTTTCTGGCCTACTTCCTATTTTCCACATATTCATTCCAAAAATATTTATGTAATGATATAATAATGGTAGTCATCATAAAAAGTATTATGAGTAGTATTTTATCAATAGCTATAATCTACTGAACTGTTACTCTATGACAGTCTATGTGGTCTATAGGCCCCAGAGACACAGAGAAAAAAAGCATAGTTTAGCTGGGTTTCTGGAAGATAGAGACTAACTTGCAGGCTGTTACAAAATGAGGTAAAGAAAATGTAACTCCTCTAGAAAATAAAGGCCTTGCTATATGCTAGCTGTTAATACTCCTTATGAAGAACACAGTACAGAATTTTTAGGATGGGGCTACCGTCAGGGAGCAAAGGTTTATAAGCAAAAAATCCCTCATCTAAAAGCAAATGAAGGAGAAGTTTGGATTCAAGAATTTGAAATACAGAATTCCCCACGTTCAACCTGGTAGTTGAGATACCTAACGCTTGCGTTTTTTCCTTTACTTGGTACATGAAAAAATAAACTAAATTTGATAGTTAACACATTATAAGCAAATACTATAGCTAAAAGAGGTTTGAAAAACCAGAAAACTAGCTTAAATATTATGTAGACTGTAAATCCGATTTTTATCCTTTCTAATCTTATTTAGCTATTAATTTGCTTAAAGCCTCTGTTGCATGTATTCTTCAAAGAGAAAAAACCTCACCTACCACCACTCTTATACTATTTAGAGTAATTCTTTGCTTAGAATAATAGTTGTAGCTATTCACTGATGAGGGTGGGCAAGTTTTTGTTTGCTTGTTTTTAATAATCTCCAGCATTTGGAGAGTTCCTTAATGTTTGCAAAGCACCTTCCCATTCAACCTCTCTGTTGAGCCTCACATCATCTTCATAGTACAGACGACTAAAAGTAAATAGGTGTGTCATAGCACTGGCCCAAGCTCACGCACTTGGTAAGAAGTGGAGCTAGGAGTCCAACCTTTGACCTTCTGGAAACCTCCTATGATTAAGTAGAAACAAATCAACTTATTTAAGGCCTCTGGGTTGAACATAAGTTTTTCAGTGACAATATTCTAAAAAGGCACCAGAAAATGAGTATTATCAACCAGGGACATTACCAAAAGAAAGAAAAAGGACACGGAAAGAATCAGGGGTTTGAAGCCTTGCACATCCAGGTTTAAATCCCAGTTCTGCCATTAGTAACAAAAAGTCACACTGCTTGGACATATGTGATTTTCATCTGTTTAATTATTCTCTGCCTCACAAGGATGTTATTGAATTAGCACAGAAGTAATTGTGGGTTTTGCCATTACCTTTTTTTTTTTTTTTTTCTGAGACAGAGTCTCACTCCATCACCTAGGCTGGAGTGCAGTGGTACAATCTTGGCTCACTGCAACCTCCATCTCCCGGGTTTAAGCAATCCTCCTGCCTCAGCCTCCCAAGTAGCTCAGATTACAGGCACATACCACCACACCTGGATAATTTTTGTATTTTTAGTAGAGATGGGGTTTCACCATGTTGGCCAGGCTGGTCTCAAACTCATGACCTCAAATGATTCACCCACTTCAGCCTCCCAAAGTGCTGGGATTACAGGCGTGAGCCACTGCACCTGGCCTTTTACTTTTAATGGAGACAGGAGCTGTCATTATTGTTCACCACCAAATTCTCAGCACTCAGCCTAGTGACTGCTACATAGCAGGCTTTCACAAATATCCATTGAAAATATATTCCTGTCGAAGTAAGCCTCTTCTCCCCTCTGAGCCTCAGCTTAGCCATTTGCAAAATGGGGATAATAATAACTAGGTTGAAGCATAGTAACGCTTAAATTAAAAAGGAAATTCTAACTTCTCAATGAAAGGTAGTTTCCCTGTCTGCCTTTCTCAGTGCTTTGTCATCTCACAGGTCCACTCCTGAAATGTGTGTTCTCTAGAAGGCAGGCTGGAACACAGACAGGAATCGTTGTCTGGGTGGTATGATCATTTCTGAGCTGCACAGACACAGTATGACACAGCAAGGAAAAATGGCATTGCTATTCAGACTTAAAACCAACATCTCTCATTTTTAATGTTCTGCCAATAGAAATCTCAGCCTCTTCAAAGGACTGAGTATCCCATCCATATTGCCCCACTTAGCCATTGTGTTTTTTAAAGAAATAAACATTTCTGCTTGCTGAGCAAAAGCAAAAAGAGATTTCGTAAATACACAATCATTTGATCAACATCCATGCAGGGCTGCAAGCTGATTGCTCAAGATGAGTTGTGGACAAAAATCGATCATTTAGACCCTCCCTAACCTGGCCCTTCTTTATCTGTCCAATGTAAAAAGGCAGCAGATTGGAATGGGAGAGACTAGACTATAGTCAGATCTAATTTCAATTCCAGTTCCATCACTTATGAACACGTAACTTAGAAAGTATCCAATCCAGTCTTCAATTTCCTCATCTACAAATGAAGTGTATATGAAGTGGCTAGAAAAGTGCCTAGCTGGTAGTAGGTAGCCCAAACAAATATCCTGCTGAGGATATTTGTATCTATATTGTTGGAAATCTACTGTGTGCCAGGCACTGTTCTAGACCCTGGGGATGCAAAGAGGAACACAGTCTCGCACTTGAGGAGGTTACTGTTGAGGGAGAGAAACAAATGCATCAGGTGCCTATTATCAATGATATGGGAATTCAAAGGAGATGGACCCAACACAACTGGGAGAGCCAGGGAAGGGCTCCTGGGGAAAGCTGTGCCTGAGCTGAATCTATCAGGGTGAAAAGTGGAGGAGGCATTCCAGGCTGTGACAAGAACACAGCCAAAAGGCTGGGGACTCTGGGATAGCACAGTGATATAAGAACCAGACAAACAGGGCAAGCTGGTCAGTGGTGGGGGATGAAGCTAGAAAGTAGGCATAGTCAAATCATGAAGAGTCTTGATGCCACTTCAAAGTGTATTTGCTTTCTAGGGCTGTCACAACCCAGTACCACAAACTGGATGGCTCAAAACAACAGAAACGTATTCTGTCACACTTATAGAGACCAGAAGTTCAAAATCAAGGTATCGGCCAATTTGGTCCTTCTAGAGACTGAGAGAAACTGTTCCATGCCTCTCTCCTAACCTCTAGTTGGGCATTACTCCAGCCTCTGCCTCTACCTTCACATGGCATCCTCCTAGTATGTTTCTGTGTGTCTAAATTTCTCTCTTCATTAAGGGCACCAGTCATTGGATTAGGGGCCCACACTGCTTTGCTATCAGTTCATCTTAAGGTGGTCTCATCTGCAAAGACCCTGTTTCCAAACAAGATCATATTCATAGGTAATAGTGGCTAACACTTGAGCTTATCATTTTGGGGGACACAGTTTAACCCACAAGATAATGGGAGTGATAGAGTTTTGTGTAGTAAGGTCCCTTAGACTCTTGTGGTAAGAATTGATGACTGGAGACCTCCTCCTACGGTTCTGTTGCTTTGGTCACTAGAAAGCTCAAGTCAAATGGATGGCACACACACACACATCTTTTTTTTTGGCACATGTACAGGGCACTACAATTTGTATTTCATCCATGAGCATTATTTCTGGTTCCCTCTTATATTTTCTATCCTTGTGTATCAGTCAAGTCCTACTGAAACAGAAGGGACACTCAAATTAAGATAATTCAAGAAGGGTTTATGTAAAACAGGGCTATTTACAGAGGTGTGGGCTAGAGATAGGGGAAGTACAACAGACAGCACAGTGTCCAGGGGCCAATAACAGTGGAGTTTCACCCCTAGTCCCAGGAGACAGAGCAGTTACCTGCCTAGAAAGAAAGAGTCTTACTGAGAAGGTCAACTTGAGAGGATTTGTGTTCTCTAAGGAAGGACACAGCCTGCCCAATGTGACTTCAGGACCTCACTCCCCTCCTCCCTCTAATCCCCTGCTGGTGCTTCCCATGGCCAAAGCCAATAAAACTCCAGATATAAGCCACATGGTCAGTGCCCCAAGGCAGACAGCAGGATGGCAGGTGGAGTGTGTCTGAAGAGGCAAGCAGAAGAGACCCCCAGCAAGTCTTTTCCCTTCTCAGGACTCAGAACATAATACCCCAAAGTATGGCACCTTGACACACGGAGGACTTTAAGCTGGAGGAAATTAAGAAAACTGTAAAAGTGGGACAGTCTCTCTGACCTTCTCTGGCCTTTCTATCCTGAAGCAGGCCATAAAAGAATTCCCTGACCTACCTCCCCTAAAAGTAGGTCACAAGGCCCTCATTCTGGAAGTGTCCTGCCCTATATCCAGAGGCCAAGAAGAATCTGTACAAATAAGCCTTGCTAAGTTCCCCCTAATTTTGCACCATTGGATGATACCCTTCTGTCCTTCAATCAAGCTTCCGTTATGTCTGTCCATAAAAACACACAGCTTTCCCTGGATCTTTGGGCCTTCATATCCAAAGGCTCCTCAGTCACGTAAAACTATATTAAACAAATTAGTTATCCTTTTCTCTTGTTAATCTGTCTTTGTCATTGGGATATCAGTCATAAACCTTGCAATAGGTTGGGAAAGAAATCTTTTGTCCCCTACACCTTTCCTTCCGATTTTCTCATTTATTTTTTATATTCTTTGTATTTGAGTCAGCAATCTCAAATCCTTCCTTTTTAGAATAAAAAGGGGAATAACCACCAAAAAGCATAGAAAGCAGTGGCAGAATTTCCTGTCCCTTTTACCACAGTGCTCTCTGTCATCAGCAGTTTGTAAGCTGCATGTGACAATCAGTTGAGTCACCCTGAGCGGTCATAGCAGGCTGACCCACTATGGGATCAGAGCCCTTTGCACACAGTCCTCTGGCCACTCAGCATGTTACATAAACTCCCGGCAGGCTCCCTATTTCCAGAGCTTTCCAAGGACATGCTTGCAGCAAGAGTCATTCTGGCACCAAGCACTTCTCACAGATGTTACAAACTGCCGCGTGGAGAGGTCCAGATGGTGTATTGAAAAGGGCGGAGTGAGCCTCAGGACGGTACACAGGCCCTTTGTCTCACACGGAGAACACACCAAATAATTCTGTGCACATGCTGAGAAGATCATCTTTCCTCCCTGAGCTCCAGGTTGCTTTTGGAGTATTTGGATTCAGGCATAGAATGTCAGAGCTGGAGAGGACCCTAGAGACCAACTAGTCCAAGCCCTTGTTAATACAGATGCATAGACTAAGGGCCAGAGGGCACCAGGGTAATAGTGTATCATGGCTAGAGTTTGTTGAGTACCTACTCTCTCCCTGGTAATGTGCTATGTTTATTCCTTCACATTCCTACTCATCACAGATGTGCTGAGTACCTGCTGCATGCAGGGCACCATGCTAAGAAATGGAGATACATCTGGGGACAAGGCTGGCTTTATCCTGCCTTCATGGAGTCTACAGAATAATATGCTTTTGGCATGCTATCACTAATCCTTACCACAACTCTGCAAGGTGTGGTAGGAGACCACAGGCCTTGGAGACCAAAGTGACCCAAGCCACACACCACTCTTTCTTAAGAACTAGAAAAAGGCTGGGTGCAGTGGCTCACACCTGTAATCCCAGCACTTTGGGAGGCTGAGGCAGATGGAACACAAGGTCAGGAGTTCAAGACCAGACTGGCCAAGATGGGGAAGCCCCATCTCAACTAAAAACACAAAAATTAGCCGGGCGTTGTGGCAGGTGTCTATAATCTCAGCTACTCGGGAGGCTGAGGCAGAGAATTGCTTGAAACCAGGAGGTGGAGGCTGCAGTGAGCCGAGATCATGCCACCACAATCCAGCCTGGGTGACAGAGCGAGACTCTGTCTTAAAAAAAAAAAAAAAGAAAAAGAAAATTGAAAAATAAGGTTGCCCTCCGTGAGTTAAATATAAACACTTCATGGAGCATCACAGCCACTGGATGGAGGTAGAAAGGCACCTAGACTCGGAGACCTTGACTGTAACCTGCTTGAAGATATGAATATTTTTGAAGAAGAAAACAGCATCCATCTGAAGAGGTTTGGGTCAGGCGTGGAGACACAGAAAATGGGTATCAGAAGCTTTGTTTAGAAAAAGGTCAGCATCTAGCACTCGAACTCTCTTGTGTGTGTTTTCCCTGTTTGCATTGAAGGAAATAGGGAAGAAAGTCTGTTTTCCTCAACTTTAGGGAAAACTGAATTCTCTTTTCCAATTGATGCTCTGATAACTAACTGATTCTATCAAACAAGGTTGGGCTGAGCTTCTGGCAGGCCCTAGGTTGTGACCCACGTTGTCTTCTGAGGTAGACTCACTTTGAAGGGCTGTCCCAGGAGATAGCTTATGCTGTCCAGGAGAGAATTCACCCATGAACTTCAGGTGGTGAAAAACAGTGTCAAGCAAACCTAGTTCAAGCCCTGGCTCCGCCAGTTAAAGCTCTGCAATGTTGAACAAGCCGCTTATTCATCAGGGGTCTCAGTTTTCTCATCTATACAACAAGAATGATTGTAATCCTTACTATAATTCTATGAGGTGGCAGCAATTGATATTATAACCAAAAAGGTTTAAGTAAATCCTTACATATAATAAATACTCAATTATTACTTTTTAATCATGGTAATATTGACATATTATTACATATTAACTACTGAATAATTGTTATTAGTATAAATAACAGCCATTTACACTACTCATTTGTTCATAATAATGTTTTTTGCTAGACAGCATTATTTTAATCAATATTTTAAGTTTCTTTTCTGAATCTAAAGGTGAATACACATTCCTCAGGAAAGTAAGAGAAAGTACAGAAAAGAATAGAGAGAAAAATAAAAAACAACCATGGTCCCACAATCCAGAGAATGCCACAGTTAGTATGTCAGTTTATTTCTCTCCAGTGTTTTTTCTGCGTGTGTGTCTGTCTGTAGAGAAAGAGGTGAATTTTACGTAAATAAGATCATACTTTACGTATGTCACCATTTGCCAAAGAAAATAATTCTATAACATTCTGTCGTTGCACCATAGTTTATAAAACCATTCTCTTATTGTTAGGCTTTGGGAGTTTCCCCCAAATATTTTTACTCTTCTAAATCATGCTATAATGAGTTTCTTCATAGAGAAATCTTTTCCACACCTCTCATAATTTCCTGAAGGAGAAAATTCTCTTGGTAAACTTTTTGGATCAAAGGATATCCATTTCTTTAAGTCTGTAACACATTTTGTCAAATTAATTTCCATTAGGGTTATATTACATTATTTTTCCTTCAGCACAATATGAATACAGCTTCTTTAAATCTTTCACTTTGTAGATAAACATAGCTTTTTTTTTCTATTTTATTGCCTGAATTACAATTCAGTTTGGTAGTTACTGTTGTTTCTTTTCCTGAAAACTGTGTATTCACACCCTTGACCCGCTTTTCTCCCACATTTTACTATGTTCTTATCACTATGCATAAGCTTTTTATACAAAGATATTTTTTGAATATCACACCTGTGGCAAATAAATTTCAGAGTGTATTGTTTGACTTTTAATTTTTAATGCTATTTTGATATACAAGTTTTAAATTTTATACAGTTTGAAAATGTATATATGTATTTATCTATTATACTTTAAGTTCTGGGATACATGTGCAGAACGTGAAGGTTTGTTACATAGGTATACACGTGCCATGGTGGTTTGCTGCACCCATCAACCCACCATCTACATTAGGTACTTCTCCTAATACTATTCCACCCCTAGCCCCCCACCCCCTGACAGCCCCAGTGTGTGATGTTCCCCTCCCTGTGTCCATGTGTTTTCATTGTTCAACTCCCACTTGTGAGTGAGAACATGCAGTGTTTGGTTTTCTGTTCTTGTGTTAGTTTGCTCAGAATGATGGTTTCCATCTTCATTCATGTCCCTGCAAAGGACATGAACTCACCCTTTTTTTATGGCTACATAGTATTCCATGGTCTATATGTGCCACATTTTCTTTATCCAGTCTATCATTGATGGGCATTTGGGTTGGTTCCAAGTCTTTGCTATTGTGAACAGTGCTGCAGTAAACACATATGTGCATGTGTCTTTATAGCAGCATGATTTATAATCCTTTGGGTATATACTCAGTAATGGGATTGCTGGGTCAAATGGTATTTCTAGTTCTAGATCCTTGAGGAATTACCACACTGTCTTCCACAATGGCTGAACTAATTTACACTCCCATCAACAGTGTAAAAACCTCCATATTTCTCCAGATCCTCTCCAGCACCTGTCGTTTCCTGATTTTTTAATGATCACCATTCTAACTGGTATGAGACGGTATCTCATTGTGGTTTTGATTTGCATTTCTCTAATGACCAGTGATGATGAGCTTTTTAAAATATGTTTCTTGGCTGCATAAATGTCTTCTTTTGAGAAGTGTCCACATCCTTCACCCACTTTTTGATGGGCTTGTTTGTTTTTTCTTGTAAATTTGTTTGAGTTCTTTGTAGATTTTGGATATTAACCCTATGTTAGATGGATAGATTGCAAAAATTTTCTCCCATTCTGTAGGTTACCTGTTCACTCTGGTGATAGTTTCCTTTGCTGTGAAGAATCTCTTTAGTTTAATTAGAATTTAATAAAGTCTAATTAGGCCAGGAGCAGTGGCTCACACCAGTAATCCCAGCACTTTGGGAGGCCGAGGCCAGTGCATCACTTGAGGCTAGGAGTTTGAGACCAGCCTGGCCAATATGGTGAAACCTTATCTCTACTAAAAATACAAAAATTAGCTGAGTGTAGTGGTGTGTGCCTCTACTCCCAGCTACTCGGGAGGTTGAGGCGGGAGGATCACTTGAACCCAGGAGACGGAGGTTGCAGCGAGCTGAGATCACACCATTGCACTCCAGCCTGGGCAACAGAGTGAGACTCTGTCTCAAAAAAAAATTATAATTAACACTGCTCTCATATATACAGCCAACTCCAACTCCAAACTCTTAAACCTCACAACATTCAAGAAAACTCAGGACTAGCTATCTCCTGTATACTTAACTAATTGTATAAAGCAATAACTATTACGTATATTAATGATGTGCTGAAACTGGGTTGGTGGTAGTTTATTATATTGTTCTCTCTTTTTTGAGTGTCTTAAAATTTCCCATAATAAACAGTCTAAAACATCATTTTGTCATCTTGACTCCTTGGTCAAGCATGCAAGGCCTTATATGACTTGTTTTCTGCTGCCTGTCAAGCTTCATAAACAGACATTCCTAATTTATGAACTTGGACAACTTTGAAATTGCTATAAGCTTCAGTCATCTCCTCTCCTAAAACACAACGCAAAACAAAGAAGTGAATGTACCCTGAACTTGGAGGACTGTTGACAGGAGGAAATGAATGAATGCATGTCTAGCCTAGAACGTGATGCCTGACACATGGCAAGCATTCAACAAAGGTTTTCTTTTATTATCATTATTACTATTATTATTTCCATTTCTTTATGTGGAACTTTCTTCCCGACAGAATCAGAAGCTGACCATGGCTGATTAAGCCGAAGAGAAGTTTATTTCAAAGATATTGGGAGGGCCAGAAGTCTAGCTCAAGACAAGGCTTAGGAATGATGCCCAGAAGCCTGGCCTAGGAAGAAGCCTCCTATGGCTGCTCCAACCCCGCTAAGCACAGCTGGAAATGGCACTTGCCGCCCATCCACCCTCTACGCCAGGGTGGATGCCCTGTAACACATCATGAACCCAGTTAGGAAGAGTGGTGGAGATAGAAACACTTAAATATCAAGTTTTCTCCATTCTCAGCCAGCGTGTCAACTGATCAGAGATTTTGACTTCACGGGGTGACCCAAACCAACACCTCGATAACAACAAACACCCCACAAATGATCCTGTAGAAAAGTAGGCAAAAGACATGAATACACATTTTTTAAAAGAAGATATACAAATGGACAACAGGCGTATGAAAAAATTGCTCAACATCACTAATCAGCAGAGAAATGCAACTTCATACTACAATGAGATTTCATCTCACACCATTCAGATGGCTGTTATTAAAAAGATAAAATGTAACAGATAGTAAAGATGTAGAGAAAAGAGAACTCTTATACATTGTTGATAGGAATGTAAATTAGTACATCTATGGAAAACAGTACAGAGATTTCTCAAAGAACTAAGAATAGAACTACCATGTAATCCTACAGTCTCATTACTTGGTATCTACCCAAAAGAGAAGAAATTATATCAAAAAGATACCTGAACTCATATATCACAGCACTTTTCACAATAGCAAAAATATGGAATCAACCTAAGTGTCCATCAATGGAGGACTGGATAAAGAAACAGTGGTATATATACACAATAGAATACTATTCAGCTATTAAAAGGAATAAAATCATGTATTTTGCAGCAACATGAATGGAACCAAGGGTCTTTATCTTAACTGAAACAAGTCAGACACAGAAAGACAAATATTGCACATTCTTACCCATAAGTGGAAGCTAAATAATGTGTACAAATGGATGTAGAGTGTGGGATGACAAACAATGGAGACTGAAGGCTGAGGGGGTAGAGAGAAGTGGATGATGAGAGATTACTTAATGGATGCATCATATGGTATTCAGGAGATGGATACCCTAAAAGCCCTGACTTTAACACTACCCAATCTATGCATGTAACAAAATTGCACTTGTACCCCATAAATTTATACAAATTTTTACAAAAATTTTTATTCCTGAGGGATCTGAGTCCATCAGTGGTCTTACCTGTATGAATATGTAGTAGCCTTCCTTTTCTTTCTTAATTCCTGAACATTTTTTTATAAATGTAGAAGACCCCACAGAAAAGCATCTGAATTCCAGACATATACTTACCCCTTCCCAATTTTGTTAGAAATTTTGCTCGCCCCTGATGATCAGAATTAATCACTCTAGAAAGCAAAGTGAACTTCTCTTTTGGCCTGTTTGTCATGGGCATGAAGGAGCCTGAAATAGCCCTGTGGCAGTTCAGCCTCCTACCCCATGGAACAACTGTTGTGTGGACAAATGAGATGATGCCTCATCTGGGAACTGAGACCTCCACCTGAGTCCAGAATCACAAGGATAGAAAGCAAAATTTACATAGATGAGGCATTAGGTCATAGGCAGATGGGCCTCCCACCCTTACCTCTTGATTCCCATACTGAGGTATTCTGTCAGTGAGAAACTGCACTGTATATGGTCACCGTTCAGAATACAGACTACATCCTTAGGAACAGCACTCCAACCTTGCAACAGGTGCTGTCCACGAATCATCAATAAACCATTTTATAATTTGTTAAGACTATGGGCCACACAGTAAGCCCAGTCCAATCCTCTTGGCACTTAGATTTCTCAGCATCATCTCACAAATCAGTGATTCATTTGGTCATCAATTTATTTATAATATAAATAAAGCATCTTATCAATCAGATTGGCAGATTTGACAATTCGACAACAAAATGTAAATACAGAAATCTTTCATGACACTGAAGTTGAGACAAAGACCCCAATCAGATAGGCAGATTTACTAATTTCTTTTTTTTTTCTTTTATATATATATACATATATGTTTTAAGTTCTGGGATACATGTGCAGAACGTGCAGATTTGTTACATAGGTATACATGTGCCACTGTGGTTTGCTGCACCCATCAACCCAACATCTACATTAGGTATTTTTCCTAATGCTATCCCTCCCCTAGCCCCCCACCCCCTGACAGGCTCCAGTGTGTAATGTTCCTCTCCCTGTTTCCATGTGTTCTCATTGTTCAACCCCCACTTATGAGTGAGAACATGCAGTGTTTGTTTTTCTGTTCCTGTGTTAGTTTGCTGAGAATGATGGTTTCCATCTTCATTCATGTCCCTGCAAAGGACATAAACTCATTCTTTTCTATGGCTGCATAGTATTCCATGGTGTACATGTGCCACATTTTCTTTATCCAGTCTATCATTGATGGGCATTTGGGTTGGTTGCAAACCTTTGCTATTGTGAATAGTGCTGCAATAAACACATGTGTGAGTGTGTCTTTATAGTCTAATGATTGCTGGGTCAAATGGTATTTCTGGTTCTAGATCCTTGAGGAATCACCATACTGTTTTCCACAATGGTTGAACTAATTTATACTCCCACCAACAGTGTAAAAGTGTTCCTATTTCTCCACATCCTCTCCAGCATTTGTTGTTTCCTGACTTTTTAATGAGCACTATTCTAACTGGCATGAGATGGTAACTCATTGTGGTTTAGATTTGCATTTCTCTAATGACCAGTGATGATGAGCTTTTCTTTCATACATTTGTTGGCTGTATAAATGTCTTTTTCTGAGAAGTGTCTGTTTATATCCTTTGCCCACTTTTTGATGGGGTTGTTTGTTTTTTGTAAATTCGTTTAAGTTCCTTGTAGATTCTGGATATTAGCTCTTTCTCAGATGGATAGATTGCAAAACTTTTCTCCCATTCTATAGGTTGACTGTTCACTCTGACGATAGTTTATTTTGCTGTGCAGAAGTTCTTTAGTTTAATTAGATCCCATTTGTCAATTTTGGCTTTCGTTGTCATTGCTTTTGGTGTTTCATTCATGAAGTCTTTGCCCATGCCTATGTCCTGAATGGTATTGCCTAGGTTTTCTTCTACAGTTTTTATGGTTTTCGGTCTTATGTTCAAGTCTTTAATCCATTTTGAGTTAATTTTTGTCTAAGGTGTAAGGAAGGGATCCAGTTTCAGTTTTCTGCATATGGCTAGCCAGTCTTCCCAGCACCATTTATTAAATAGGGAATCCTTTCCCCACTGCATGTTTTTGTCCAGTTTGTCAAGATCATATAGTTGTAGATGTGTGGTGTTATTTCTGAGGCCTCTGCTCTGTTCCATTGGTCTATATATCTGTTTTGGTACCAGTACCATGCTGTTTTGGTTACTGTAGCCTTGTAGTGTAGTTTGAAGTCAGGTAGTGTGATGCCTCCAGCTTTGTTCTTTTGGCTTAGGATTGTCTTGGCTATACAGGCTCTTTTTTGGTTCCATATGAAATTTAAAGTAGTTTTTTTCTAATTCTGTGAAGAAAATCAGTGGTAGCTTGATAGGAATAGCATTGAATCTATGATATTGACTCTTCCTATTCATGAGCATGGAATGTTTTTTCATTTGTTTGTGTCATCTTTTATTTCGTTGAGCAGTGGTTTCTAGTTCTCCTTGAAGAGGTCCTTCACATCACTTATAAGTTGTATTCCTAGGCATTTTATTCTCTTTGTAGCAATTGCGAATGGGAGTTCACTCATGATTTGGCTCTCTGTCTATTCTTGGTGTATAGGAATGCTTGTGATTTTTGCACATTTATTTTGTATCCTGAGACTTTGCTGAAGTTGCTTATCAGCTTAAGGAGATTTTGGGCTGAGACAATGGGGTTCTCTAAATATACGATCATGTCATCTGCAAACAGAGACAATTTGACTTCCTCTATTCCTATCTGAATACCCTTTATTTCTTTCTCTTGCCTAACTCCCCTGACCGGAACTTCCAATACTATGTTGAATAGGAGTGGTGAGAGAGGGCATCCTTGTCTTGTGCCAGTTTTCAAAGGGAATTCTTCCAGCTTTTGCCCATTCAGTATGATATTGGCTGTGGGTTTGTCAAAAATCACTCTTACTATTTTGAGATATGTTCCATCAATACCTAGTTTATTGAGTGTTTTTAGCATGAAGGGGTGTTGAATTTTATTGGAACCTTTTTATTCATCTATTGAGATAATCATGTGGTTTTTGTCATTGGTTCTGTGTATGTGATGGAATACATTTATTGATTTGCATATGTTGAACCAGCCTTGCATCCCAGTGATGAAGCCAACTTGATCGCAGTGGATAAGCTTGTTGATGGGCTGCTGGATTTGGTTGGCCAGTATTTTATTGAGGATTTTTGCATTGATTTTCATGAGAGCTATTGGCCTGAAATTTTCTTGAATTTTATTGTGTCTCTGCCAGGTTTTGGTATCAGGAAATGGTACCAAAAAATGAGTTAAGGAGGAGTCTCTCTTTTTCTATTGTTTGGAATAGTTTCAGAAGGAATGGTACCAGCTCCTCTTTGTACCTCTGGCAGAACTCGGCTGTGAATCCATCTGGACCTGAACTTTTTTTACTGCCTCAATGTCAGAACTTGTTATTGATCTATTCAGGGATTCAACTTCTTCCTGGTTTAGTCTTGGGAGGGTGTATGTGTCCAGGAATTTATCTATTTCTTCTAGATTTTCTAGTTTATTTGTGTAGAGGTATTTATAGTTTTCTCTGATGGTAGTTTATATTTCTGTGGGATCAGTAGTGATATTCCTTTTATCATTTTTTATTGTGTCTTTTGATTCTTCTCTCTTTCCTTCTTTATTAGTCTAACGGTCTATCTATTTTGTTAATCTTTTCAAAAAACCAGCTCCTGGATTCATTGACCTTTTAAAGGGTTTTTTGTGTCTCTATCTCCTTCAGTTCTGCTCTGATCTTAGTTATTTCTTGTCTTCTGCTAGCTTTTGAATTTGTTTGCTCTTGCTTCTCTAGTTCTTTTAATTGTGATGTTAAGATGTTGATTTTAGATCTTTCCTGCTTTCTCTTGTGGGCATTTAGTGCTATAAATTTCCCTCTAAACACTGCTTTAGCTGTGTCCCAGAGATTCTGGTACATTGTGTCTTTGTTTTCATTTGTTTCAAAGAACTTATTTATTTCTGCATTAATTTCATTATTTACCCAGTAGTCATTTAGGAGCAGGTTGTTCAGTTTCCATGTAGCTGTGCGGTTTTGAGTGAGTTTCTCAATCCTGTGTTCTAATTTGACTGCACTGTAGTCTGAGAGGTTGTTTGTTATGATTTCTGTTCTTCTACATTTGCCAAGAAGTGTTTTACTTCCAATTATGTGGTTGATGTTAGAATAAGTGCTATGTGGTGCTGAGAAGAATGTGTACTCTGGTGCTTTAGGGTGGAGAGTTCTATAGATGTCTATTAGGTCCGCTTGATCCAGAACTGAGTCAAGTCCTGAATATCCTTGTTAATTTTCTCTTGTTGATCTGCCTAATATTGACAGTGAGGTGTTAAAGTCTCCCACTGTTATTGTGTGGGAGTCTAAGTCTCTTTGTACTTCTCCAAGAATTTGCTTTATGAATCTTGATGCTCCTGTATTGGGTGCTTATATATTTAGGATGGTTAACTCTTCTTGTTGCATTAATCCCTTTACTATTGTGTAATGCCCTTATTTGTCCTTTTTGATCTTTGTTAGTTTAAAGTCTGTTTTGTCAGAGATTAGGATTGCAACCGCTGCTTTATTTATTTATTTATTTATTTATTTGGTATCAAGATGATGCTGGCCTCAAAAAATGAGTTAGGGAGGAGTCCCTCTTTTTCTATTATTTGGAATACTTTCAGAAGGAATGGTACTAGCTCCTTTTTGTATCTCTGGTAGAATTCTTACCATTTGCTTGGAAATGTTCCTCCATCCCTTTATTTTGAGCCTATGTTTGTCTTTGCATGTGAGATAGGTCTCCTGAATACAGCACACCAAGGGTCTTGACTCTTTATCCAATTTGCCAGTCTGTGTCTTTTAATTGGGGCATTTAGCCCATTTACATTTAATATTAATATTGCTATGTGTGAATTTGATCCTGTCTTCATGATGCTAGCTGGTTATTTTGCACATTAGTTGATGCAGTTTCATCATAGGTTCGTTGATCTTTATATTTTGGTATGCTTTTGCAGTGGCTGGTACTAGTTTTTCCTTTCCATATTTAATGCTTCCTTCAGGAGCACTTGTAAGGCAGGCCTGGTGGTGACAAAATCTTTTACAGACAAGCAAATACTGAGGTATTTTATTTCTCCTTCACTTATGAAGCTTAGATTGGCTGGATACAAAATTCTGGGTTGAAAATTGTTTCCTTTAAGAATGTTGAATATTGGCCTCCACTCTCTTCTGGCTTGTAGGGCTTCTGCAGAGAGATTTGCTGTTAGTCTGATGGGCTTCCCTTTGTGGGTAATCTGACCTTTCTCTCTGGCTGCCCTTAACATTTTTTCCTTCATTTCAGCCTTGGTGAAGCTGATGGTTATGTGTCTTGGGGTTACTCTCCTCAAGGAGTATCTTAGTGGTGTTTTCTGTATCTCCTGAATTTGAATGTTGACCTCTCTTGCTAGGTTGGGGAAGTTCTCCTGGATAATATCCTGAAGTGTGTTTTCCAACTTGGTTCCATTCTCCCCATCACTTTCAGGTACACCAATCAATTGTAGGTTTGATCTTTTCACATAGTCCCATATTTCTTGGAGGATTTGTCCATTCCTTTTCATTCTTTTTTCTCTAATCTTGTCTTCACACTTTATTTCATTAAGTTCATCTTCAATCTCTGATATCCTTTCTTCCACTTGATTGATTTGGCTATCGATACTTGTGTATGCTTCACAAAGTGCTCATGCTGTGTTTCTCAGCCTCATCACATGATTTGTGTTCTTCTCTAAACTGGTTATTCTAGTTAGCAGTTCCTATAATCTTTTATCAAGGTTCTTAGCTTCCTTGCATTGGGTCATAACACACTCCTTTAGCTTGGAAGAGTTTATTATTACCCACCTCCTGAAGCCTACTTCTGTCAATTTGTCAAACCCTTTCTCCATCCAATTTTGTCCCCTTGCTGGTGAGGAGTTGTGATCCTTTGCAGGAGAAGAGGTGTTCTGGTTTTTGGAATTTTCAGCATTTTTGCACTGGTTTTCCCTCATCTTCGTGGATTTACCTACCTTTGATCTTTGATGCTGATGACCTTTGGATGGGATTTTTGCATGGGCGTCCTTTTTGCTGATATTGATGTTATTGCTTTCTGTTTGTTAGTTTTCCTTCTAACAGTCAGGCCCCTCTTCGGCAGGTCTGTTGGAGTTTGCTAGAGGTCCACTCCAGTCCCTCTTTCCCTGGGTATCACCAGCGGAGGCTGCAGAACAGTAAACATTGCTGCCTGCTCCTTCCTCTGGAAGCTTCATCCCAGAGGGGCACCCACCAGATGCCAGCCAAAGCTCTCCTGCATGAGGTGTCTGTTGACCCCTGCTGGGAGGTGTCTCCCAGTCAAGAGGCACAGGGGTCAGGGACCCACTTGAGGAGGAAGTCTGTCCCATAGCAGAGTTCGAGCGCTGTGCTGGGAAATCCGCTGCTCTCTTCATAGCCAACAGGCAGGAATGTTTAAGTCTGCTGAAGCTGCACCAACAGCCATCCTTTCCCCCAGGTGCTCTGTCCCAGGGAGATGGGAGTTTTATCTATAAACCCTGACTAGGGCTGCTGCCTTTCTTTCAGAGACGCCCTGCCCAGAAACAAGGAATCCAGAGAGGCAGTCTGGCAACAGCAGTTTTGCAGTACTGCAGGGGGCTCTGCCCAGTCCAAACTTCCCAATGTCTTTGTTTACACTGTGAGGGGAAAACCACCTACTCAAGCCTCAGTGATGGCAGATGCCTCTATCCCCACCAAGCTGTAGTGTCACAGGTCAACTTCAGACTGCTGTGCTGGCAGTGAGAATTTCAAGCCAGTGGATCTTAGCTTGCTGGGCTCCATGGAGGTGGGACCCCCTGAGCAAGACCACTTGGTTCCCCGGCTTCAGCCCCCTTTCCAAGGGAGTGAACGGTTCTGTCTCACTGGGATTTCAGGTGCCACTGGGGTATGAAAAACATCTGCAGCTAGCTCAGTGTCTGCCCAATTGGCTGCCCAGTTTTGTGCCTGAAACCCAGGGCCCTGGTGGTGTAGGCACCTGAGGGAATCTCCTTGTCTATGGTTGCAGAAACCATGGGAAAAGTGTAGTATCTGCACCAGATAGCACCATCTCTCGTGGCACAGTCCCTCATGCCTTCCCTTGGCTAGGAGAGGGAATTCCCTGACCCCTTGCACTTCCCATGTGAGACGACGCCCCACCCTGCTTCTGCTCGCCCTCCATGGGCTGCACCCACTGTTTAACCAGTTCCAGTGAGATGTGCTGGGAACCTCAGTTGGAAATGCAGAAATCTCCTGCCTTCTACATTGGTCTTACTGGCAGCTGCAGACCAGAGCTGTTCCTATTTGGCCATCTTGCCAGATCCCCCCTGCCCACAATTTCGAAACATAGTGTAAATGCAGAAATCCTTCATGACACTGAAGTTGAGACAAAGACCCCAACTGGTGATGCCCCTTCCCTGGCATCACAACTTTCAGGAGTCCCGTCTGGGCAGGGTGGCTGCCCTCCCTAACAATTGAAACATTGGAGAGCCCAACTCCAAGCTGCTGAGCAAAAGACTGAGAGTTCTGGGGTGGCTAGATCTATTCCCTTTAAATCCTAATTGCTGTACATCAGTGAGTCCCAATGTAGGATTAAACAAACAAGTTTGACCACAAAACCTATATTTCCTAACCTCGGGTGGGAAAGAGCGTGCCCAGCAGAGAGGTGTGATCCAACACACAACTGGGGAAACACTGCTATATAGAAACCCAGAGCTGAGGCCAGAATGTTATCTGAACTGTCAACTATGCAGGGCTGTTCTGAGAATTCGATTAAGTAACAGATACGAAGTTTGTGTCACATAGTATATATTCAATATGCACCTATATGAAAATATGTGCCTCTAGCACTTCTAAATCTTGCTAGGGGGTGAGTAGGCTGGGTGTTAATGTAGTCATTTCACAGATAAAGAAACTGGGGTTTAGAGAGATTAAATTACATGGTAATAGGGCAGAGCTAGGAAGTGAGAGCCGCCATGGCAGGAATTGACCTTGGCTTTTGGGCTCCAATTTCAATTAACCCAACTCACCAATTCCCAAAACAGTCAGCCTTGATCTGGTCTTACTCACTCCACAAGCTAACATTTTACAAACACTGAGTCACAGCTTTCCCTCCCCTTGGGCTGCGCCAACATACAGCATGGTCCATCACGGGCTCAGATCCCACCCTCTTCTGGGGCCCTTTATGGGAATGCGCAAAGCCCAGACTTCCAGGAACAGAGTGAGTAGGTAAGGCGTCTATGCTGACCTAGCCTGATCCCATCAAGGGATCCGACCTGCGTGAGCTGGAGAGATCTATGACGCTGCCAAGGACCACATCAGAAAGATAATATTTGAAGAGTGAAAGGTTCTTCAAAGAATGTAAAATCCTTGGAGTGAGCGAGTGCCTGAAGTTCTTGAGGCATGACTCATGCTGGGTGGGCCAGGACATGAGCTGTAGATAGCGGGTAAAAGAGGTAGCAAAATATTAATAGCAGAATGTCAGAGCTGGGAGGGATCTAGGAGATTGACTTTTCTAAGGTCACGCAGATAATAAGGGGCAGCACTGAGACCTGAATCCAGATGCTCTCATTCATTCATTCATTCAATATTTACTAAGCACTTACTACAGGCCTGGAGGGAGACTAGGTACTAAGAATACAGCAGTAAATAAAACAAGCAGGTTTTCTCTCTTCCCCATAGCTGAGTTCATTTGCAAGGGCTGAAAGGGGAGAGAGCTGAACAAATCCACAGGTTCATCTCTGGAGCTTTGAGACTGTGAGTCTAGGACACTCATGAGCCCTCTGCACAACAGCCAAGGCATTTAAAAGAGACTTCTAGAAGAACAAACTGCAGCATTTGTATCTTGTGGTGCATTCCTGTGTGTCAACCTCCGTGATAGAACATTTATGAGCTGTGCTTGGTACAAAATATTGTGCCCAACCACTACAGAGGTGGAATGCTGAATTTCAGACTTTTTAAATAAATATTTTCTGGACTTGTTTGCAGATTGAGATTGCAGTTTGTTTCTTAACTTGAATGTTATGCTTATGATACTAAAGAATTCAGTTTTCAATAAAAATTTGTATTGTACTTAAAACCATAATAATTACTAAGAGTTATTGAATGCTAAGTTTAGGTGATCTAGGCACAACACTGCTAATGTTTACAACACTCCTGATAGATAGCCTTCCCCCTGTACCCCCAGTTTTAGAGATGAATCCTGGAGGGGCTTAGAAATGGGCCTCTGGTTCCAAAGCCCATGCTCTTTCCATTAAGCAGTACAGGAGGAGGAGGTTGGTAGGTGGACTCTTGCCTGGGATACAGGGAACTGCCTGGTTAGCTGACATATGAGGCATAGAATGGGAGCAGTGAGGGATGAACCTAGAAAGGGAAGTGGATGTCTATCCTGAGCCTGTATGATCCCATGGAAGATGTTGCAGGAACCGCAAAGCAGAAGTTCAGTGCCTCTTTCCAAAGAGCCTAGAGACTCAGAACCCAACTTCGAGATTGAGGCTGAGAGCTCCTTTTAGGGAAGGATGAACAAGCCCTTATTTCTCAACCCTGCAGACACAGTGCTAATGATAGTAGGATAAGCCATTCCCATAAGCCACATCCCACATTGTCTCCAACTCTGATCAGACTGTGTTGTGACAATCTGTTTTCTTGTCTTGTGGACCATGGCTCTTTCCAACTGCTCCTCTCCTAATTTCAGATAGCTCAATACCAGAGACTCAGGTGTGTGGTCCTGGAGCCCTAACCACTGCCTCAGGTCAAAATGTCAGCCAAGGACATGTATGTCTCCGTGGTTCCAGCAATCCCCACTTTAGGCCAGCTAAGCCTTTTGGTTTACATTTCTGCATCTGTAGCTGAGTGGACAGCACTACTCTGTCTGGGGAGAAGGGGAAAGGATAGAACAGCTGGTTCTAGGAGCTAGTCAGTACCCACTCAGCTATAGAAACTGACCATTAAAATTTTATAACCCAGCATCTGCCCAGGAGCTGATAGGGCAGAAGCCCTGAGTGTAAATTACATTGTGCTCCTGAATAAGATGCATTCATGCATTTCTGTATTCATTTACCTGTGATGCTTTAAGCCTTGTGTCGGACCCTGGGGATGAGGCGGATGTGGGTCATAGTCAAGATGTTTCTGACTTCCTTTTTCCTTTCAAGCAGTTTAACAGCTTCCTGCCCCAGTATCCAGAGCTTCCCTATCTCAGTATCATCGGCAGTACCATCGGCACCTTTGCTCACCTTTACTGAGTACTTACCATGCATGTAAGTACAGGTAAGCACATGTAACATGCACGCAGGCACAGGTAAGCTCATGTAACATGCATGCAAGCACAGGTAAGCTCATGTAACATGCACACAAGACCAGGAATGGTGTCCTGTGCTAAGAGCTTCCTACTGTTTATCTTAGTTGATCTTTACCATAACCATAAGCTAGATAGTATTGTTAGCCCATTTTACAGATAAGGAAACTGAAGCACACCTATTCATTCATTGCACAAATATTTAATCGAAAACCTGTTCAAAGTACAGAATAGTCTCTGAGGAAAAGAGAAAGGAAAATAAATGAACATTTATTGAGTATCTACTACATGCCAGGAACTATATGTTTTCCAAATGTTACCTCATTTAATCCTTCCAACTACACTGGGAAATGGGTTTTGATTTCCCCATTTTTACAAATGTGCCTGGGATTCCACAGATTAAACCCCCTTCTCATGGAACTGACATTCTAATCATGGAAGAAAACAATTGGGGTAACATGGGAAATCCATGAATTTGGGGGTAAATACTAAGAAGGAAAAGTATGCGGGAGATGGGAGACAGAGTGTGGTTGGAGAAGGGAGGAGTAGGGAGGGGAGGAAGGGAAGGCTTCTGAGGATGGGAGGCCAGGAGCAGAGACAGGGATGGAGGGAGGGGCGAGTCCTCCGAGGCCCTAGGTGGAGAGCAGCCCACACCCAGCGCACTTGCTCTTCGCATTTTCATCTCCCCCAACAATCTGTGTGTCCAACCTCTAGGATTTATTCCAGAGCAAGATTGGTACTAGGGTTTTTTTCAAGGGCAGGTCATCCTGCTGCTTACAAAACCTGTTGAAAAGGCTTCTGGGGCCCACCCAGGCAAAGCAGAACAGCCTGCCCCATGTGGCAGGAGCTCCAGAATTTTGTGATCCTTGCCTATTAGACACCTTGACAGCCAACTGGATATCCAGCCACTGCATAACCACCTTCTGGACCCAGGAAACTGTTTCCCCAAACCACCTGCCCCACTGTGGTCCTCTCACAGAGGAAAACAGTCTACAAAGCTCATAATGGCCATTTGCATCATATCAGTTACCACTGCAGGTTGGAACCTCCCAGAGGGCGGGAGCCACACCTTACTTATTTCTGTATCCCCAGTTTCTAATCCTGGGCCTGACATTAAGTAGATGCCTCATAAATGTTTGTTAAGTGAAATAGAATATTCACCCTGATAGTGAACCAAAATGTGCTTCTCTGAAAACCATATTTTTTATTTATATATATAAAATCCCCCTCTCAGGGGACTACATAAAAAAAATTCTTCCACACATCAACCCTTATGGAAGAAGGAAGGAAGGAGTGTGGGGGATGGAATTAAACATTTATAGAGCACTTACTAAGTGTCAAGCTTCATGGTTTCTAAATGTTATCTTACTTAATCCTCCCAACCCTCTGAAGTAGTTATTGTTTATGGATGCAGAAATAATCCCCAGCAGCCCTCAGTTATGATTCTGGCTCTGCCTTTTGTTACTGAGTGCCCCTACTGTCTCTGGCCTCTAGTCTTTTCAGTTGACTGCTCTACTTCCCCCAGGGTTTGAAGACAGCAATTACATCTCTTCCAAGACTCTTCCTCCTTATTTCCAGGCTAAAATATCTCCAATTACTTTCGATGCCTCTCATGGTGCAGTAGTGAAGACTGGCTCTGGAATCAGGACAACCAGGATCCAACGATATTATGTCACCTGTGCATAAGTGACTTAACCTTCTGAATGTTGGTGTTCTATCTGTGTGACATGGGACACTTATGATACCATCCCATTGAGTTGTTATAAGCAGCTTAAATAATATAACAAATGTAAGTACCTAGCACTCTGGGGTAGGAGTGGAAAGGGGGCGATTCCTTTTCTTCCCATTATAAGGGTCACAGCCAATCTCCCTATAACAAAAGACAGGTTCACAAGATTAAAACATAACCAATTTATTTGATCATCGTTTCACGTGATGTGGGAACCTTCAGAATGGAGACCCTAATGTACAGGGAAAACTACCTATGTTCATGCTCAGGTCCAGTGACAAATAAATAGAAAAGTGTAGAACTGTAATTGGACAAAAGGGTGTGATCTAATACAGATCAACTGAGCAAGGAAACTCAGCAAGCCCTTTCTGCTCAGATTCTTCTTGGCCTCTCTTATGCAGCCTTCCTTCCTTCCGGGTATGGGGCAGGACCCTTTCTGAAATAGGGGTCTTATGACTTGCAATCAAACAAGATAGGTCAGAGAATTTCTTCACGGCCAGTTCTTACACAGAAAAGCAGGGAAAAGTTAGAGTAATATTTTTAGGTTTTATGGTTGGCTTTGGGGAAAAGGGGATCTGGTTTCTATAATCCACCTTGAAGAATAGGAATTCTAGTTTCTATGGCTAGCCTCAGGGAAGAATGAGAGACGAGAGACAGGAGGGCAGGAGAAGGTCAAAGAGAAACTTTGATCCGAAGCTTTTTCCAGGGATTTCACTTTTGGGGATCAATTTCTGGGCCCCCACACTGGCACACAGTAGGTCCTCAAAAGACGCTGCTGCTAAAGGTTAAGAACATCATCCCCACCATTTCAACTGAATTCATGCCAGTTTGTTCATGACCCTATTTACTTTATGTGACATTCAGAACCGGACATTATCTGGGCTCCCTTGTTTTCCAGGGAGCATTGCAATCTGCCCTGCCAGCCCAAATCCTGCCTCTTGAAAAGAAGTAAGGGACCAGAGCATGTGAACAGGACCAGGGTCACACCACTTCCAGGAACCCATGCAAGCTGTGCTGAGAAATCACAACTCAGGAACTGATGATAAATACACTGGTGTTTACTCTGAGTATAAGAGGAAAGACAACAGTCTGATCCAAGCACTTGGACTTTTGTTACATTAACTGCTTCAGAACAACCATCAGGAAAATCTTTTCCATCTCATGAGGGTTGGTGTTTATTGCATCCAGAAACAGATCATCATCCTGTGGCACTTTGTTAAATCTCAGAGGCACATGTTTTTTAATATTTAAATGTTTCTAAAATTGGAATGCATCTGATAACCAATGTACAATAATAATAATAATAATAAGTGAAATAGTGCCAAGAATTCCTCCTTCCTAAAAGCTATAATCAATTTGATGGTGAACCTTAAAACAGAGGGGGCTACCATTGATTGAGCACCTACCGTCTACTATCTGCTAGACCCAATGCTATATGCTCAGAACTTTAATTTTTATTTTTTCTTTTCCATTTTAATATGTTTTTTCTCTTTATTAAAAAATTATCACTGAAAAATATTTTAAAATACCTGCAACTAAAGTATCCCCAAGAACCCCAGTCTAAGGGAAGTTTAAAGAGCCCCTTTAGAATCTAAGGAGGCATAACCTAATTGGAACCTCAATTTGCATAACTGCAGAAACAAAAGCAAACTCTACCCACATCACTACCAGGTATTTCTGAGACTCCCAGGACAGCTTACATACTCTTGGTGGCCCCCTATTCTTCCAGACCTCTGCTCTAAGCTTCTCTGCCATTCATTTCTGCCTGTTCAAGCTTCCCTGAGCTGCCACAGCATCTTCCCTGGTCTTCCCATATGTAGATATTGGCCTGCCCCTAATTCCCCAAAGCACAGGAAACACCAAACCAGAGTATTTAACCAACTCTACTCAAGTCCCAAGGGGACTACAAAGGCACTATAATAGAAGAAACGCAAAATAAAACAGTGGATAGCAGGTGGGCTCATCCCAAACACCAAGAGACTTTGCTCAAGAGACTCCCATCTTCAGCCACAGCAGGATGGCATTTTGCTCAGTCCATGCTAACCTTACATTACAGAGCCCCCTCTCACCTCCTCTCGCCTCCAGGTTTCAGGACTCTAATCTTCTCCTGTGGGCCCTGCCTGAGGAAGCTCAAAATTTGGTATTATATTAATTAAGATAATACTAGCTGCTACAAGGGCAAAACCTTAAAATCTCAAAGCCTTAAAAGAATAGTTCTACTTTTGGAAAGCCCAGTCAGTCTGTAAAGTCCAGTTACAGGGCTCTGCTCCACACAGCGACTCAGGGACCCAGACTCACAGAGGATCTGCCACTTTCTACAGGGCGGCCAGTTTGCCTGGGTATCAATATCCAGTCTGCAGACAAGAAAAGAAAGGGAGTTATATGTAGAAGGTTTTCTGTGGGCCATGCCTGCAAGTGGCACACGAAATTCCCACCTATGTTTCACTGACTGAAACACAGGGCCATGCCTCATTGCAAGAAGGACTGGGACATGTAGGTAATTTGTGCCCGAGAGTAAAAGAAAGCAGATTTGCAGAGTGACAGAACAACTAGCCACTCTGCCATGAGCAGCATTATGGCTTGCTTTCTTGCTCTGTATCGAGGAGAATAACACCTTTAAGTTGATTATACACAACACCCTCACCCCTTTGCTTCAACCTTTCCTTTAAACTTCTGGCCATGCCCTCTCATAACCAAAATTCTATTTAAATATTTCTCCTAAACAATAACTCTCCCTCAAAAAAATAAATTATTCTGCCAACACTAGAATTCATAAATAGTTGCTATTATTTTTATGTGTATTTTTGTCCCCCTACATAGAAAAATAATGTTTAAAGAAATCACTCATAATCTTACAACTCTATTTATTTTAATGTGTTTCTTTCCTTTATATTTCCACATGCTTAAATCTTGTGCAACCTTCATAGGCTTCAAATGATTTCCCTTCCTTGAACATGAGGCTCTGAAATAACTTACCCAAGGTCACATGACCAGGACATAGTACAGCCAAACTTCTAACCTTGATGTAATCCCAGAGCTAGGGCTCTTGCCAGTGCACCATACTACTTTCAAGCTTAACAACTTATCTGAAGTCACCCAGTGACTGAGTCATACTGGGACTCAGGTGAGAGGTCAAATGTAAATAAACCTGGATCTATCTGTTAGGTCCCAAAGCCTGTGCTTTGGTCACTATGTGAAACAGGAGTGTTTCGGTTGAGATGGTGAGGGAGATGTTCAAAATCTCTTCAGCAGCAGCATCTTTTAAGGATTTACTGTGTGCCAGTGTCAGGCTCAGAAATTGATCCCCCAAAGTGAAGTCCTCAGAAGCAGCCTTGAATCAGAGTTTCTCTCTGACCTTCTCCTGCCCTCCTGTCTCTCATCTGTCATGTCTCAAAACCCTCCCCTCTGCTGCTAACCTGCTCCTGAATGCAAGCTTAGTGGATGTAATGAGATTCACAAGGGGGTTTAGGGCTGCCAGCAAAGCTGCAGGAAATGACATGAATCAACCCTATTCACAATTTGGCCCCCACAAAATGACTTGTAACACATGACCAGTTCAAGAGAAACTACTCCGAGAGGGATCTATGACAAGGTGTCATGCTCCTTGTAATTTCCCCTGACCTTTCACTTACCCCTGTCTACTGTATGCTAATTATCTGTATCTAAAGTAGAAAGTGACCCATCTATGACATGTCTTATCCTCCTTATTAGAGCCTCAGTTTCCAGAAAGCAGGAGCCATGTTTGATTCCTCTTTGCTACGGCAAGGCGTGGCCCATAATAACTGTTTAACTCCCTCCCACCCAAAGAAGCAGACAATTATAGGATTAGTCAAATTAGAAGTCATCTAAAAGACCTGTGGTCCAGGACACTGCCCAATTTACAATCCCCTTCCTATTTCACATAGTGACCAAAGCCCAAATCTGGGGACAACAGATAGGTCCAGGTTTACATTTCACCTCCAACACTGGGTAGCTTCAGACAAGTTATTAAGCTTATCTTTTTGTGAAACCCTAATGAGTTAATGCAGCCCACATTTGATAGCATATTGATTATGTTACTGTTAGTATTATGACTACTATTGCTATTATTCACCTTCTGACTTCTTCAAATTATTTATCATACAGAGAAGTGAACAAAACCTCTAAAGCCTGAGAACAAAAAGGAGGTGGGATTTTGAGTGGCTTCTTGTGACCTTCAGAGAGCAGAGTGGGTAAGTACTCTTTAGGGGAAATCTTGACCCTTCTAAAAATCCCATTAAATCTAAACACACATCTGTTAGCACACACCAACCATGCAGTCTCTGCTTTCACCCAGAATTGAGTAGTACAAGGAGAAATATTATATCCAGTAACTCATATGGAACTATTTATCCCCAATCACTTTGTGCTTTTCCTTAAACTTTTCCACAGTCTTTGGTTTCAAAGTCCATTTCAGAATGACTGAATTTTCTTGCAAAGTAAGTTCCCTTACCCCCACCGAAAAAAAAAAAAAAAAAAGAGATTGTTTTAGGAAAATCTCCTCAGGGCATAGAGACTATGAGTTTCCAAACTTTCTTTCCCCATTCTTCTTTTTCTTTTAAATAAAAATTGCCCAGGAAACCAAGATTCATTAAGAGTGATGGGGGAAAAAATATGACTGAGATGAAAGGAGTTTGTGGCTTACTGCTTAGCAAGGAACTTACAAAAAGTCTTTTAGGGGAATCTTATGGAATCACAGAATATGAGGACTGAGAAGGCACTAAGGGACTATATAGTTTCAATCTCCTCATTTGGAGGTGGAGATACTGAGATCCACAAGAGAGAAATTAATTAGCCAAAGTGATACAGCAAGTCTACCAAACAAATGAGACTTGAATTCAGGCCTCTTAAATCCCAGGTCTTCTAGAAAGCAGAGCCTGAGGCAGAGGTTAAGCTATTGACGCTTTACTTGGTGGGGTACAAACCCAGGGAGTGAGAGTGAAGACAAAGGGAAGTGATGAAGGAAAGGTACTAAGTGATGAGAAGCAGTGAAGAGCATTCTTGCACCAGCTCCCATTTCACAGAGACACAGCACAACCACCAGCAAGCAGGTTACTCAGCACTAAGACCTTCTCAAGAGCTGCAGGGAGAAACTGCACCTCTAGGTTGGGGATCTAGAAACTACATCATCCCTGACCAATGACAGATGGTGAGTTGGTGGATAAACAACCCACTTTCCTCATCCCCCACCCCAAGTTGGGATAATTTAGACATTTGCTAGGATAATATTAGGCATATATGCTGGCTCCCAGATCAGGTGACCAACGCACCTCAATATGCCTGAAACTTTTCTGGATTTTGCACTGCAAGTCCCTCAGTTCCAGTCAAACCATAACAGTTGGGTGCCCTACACCAGATGACCCCAGCATAACTCAGCTCTAGTTGTTCACTGGGTAACACACTTGAAAACACAGTTTTTACTGGGTCCTATCCGTTTCTGTCTCATTTTCCTATGGGTGTTTCCTGGGATCATTACCCAATTAAAAATGACTTGCATTTCAATCTTTGTCTCAGAGTCCGCTTCTGGGGGAACCCTAGTGCCTGGCACACTGTATGCTCTCAGTAAATGTCATCGGTAATCACATGATAGCAACATGAAGTCTTCTCCCTGTTTGTTTCCGTTGCTTTGGAAACTTGACCAAAGTCATGGTTACGTGAGCCCAGTCTACTATACACATACACACACACACACACACACACACACACACACACACACCCCCTCAGTACCCAGTCAGTCAGCAGTCTGAAGGGGAGTATGAATCTGGTTCTGCCCCACCCTAGACAGCAGAATAGTACCTGAGATATTTAGCTGGGGCCTACTTGGTCCAGGTGTGTGTATATAATAATATCTGCACTGCCGCAATAACTAAGGACTCTTGTCACTCTAATGAACTTGTTGAGAATGACTAAACTACTAATAGAATAGAAAACTATATGCAATTTACAATACAGTTCATTTACATTCTATTTGTGTTTAATAATGCAGAGGCAAAATTACTTAACATGGGATCAAGTAAGCCACCTACCTACATCCAAAACATATTGGAAGAAGTGGTTTGTTCAAAATGCTGATTCCAGGGTTCCACCAAGACTCCTACTGACTGCTGCTGGAGTGAGGCCTGCAAGCTGCATGTTAAACAATCTCTCCAAGTGATTCTTGAGCACATTAAACTTTGAGAGCTCCTTCCCTAACAATTGACGGGCTAAGTTACATTCTCTCAGCTGCTTCTCACTGAGGAACCAGTGACTATTCTCAGTCTTAGTTGGACCCAGGTGGATTTCTCCCCACGTTCCATGTAATTAATACAGTTTCCCTTCTGAGAGCTCCTTGCTGCTCTTGTCCACCCGCCACCTCGCCCAGCTAGTTTTTTGTATTTTTTAGTAGAGACAGGGTTTCACTGTGTTAGCCAGGATGGTCTCAATCTCCTGACCTAGTGATCCGCCCGTCTCGGCCTCCTAAAGTGCTGGGATTACAGGCTTGAGCCACCACGCCCGGCCCAGAGCTTGTTAAAGGTTCACTTGAAGTGCACGGCTATATCTACCATGTGGCCCAGGGTACAGGCATACTGCTCAAGACAAATTCTTTCGGCTGCCACTTTGCCAGTCTCCTCTGATCTGGACCTCTGTGCCAGCCTAGATTGGGTGCAGAGAAGGGTCAAGACATAGGTCATTGTGCCTGGGCTGCCATGATGGAAGAATGTTTTGTTCTACTCCCTTCAGTAGTAAGAGAAGTTCATCTCTAGGACAACGTGGAGATGGATTTTCCTAAGTAGGACTCTAATGCCCTGACCATTCCTGCATGATGCCACCAACTCCCCTCTCTCAGCTGAAACGGCTCCAGTGTTCCTGATTAACCATGTACCTCCGACCAAGGGGCCTCCTCACATATTTCCTCCTATGCACATAGGTTTCCTCTACCACTCCGTGAATGCTTTAAGGCCAAAGGTCATGTCTCATGGGTCATTTAGTCACCAGCAACAAACCCAAATCGTGGCTCATAAATGAGGTTCCAATGATATTTGCTGAATGAATGATCAATTTCTTTTTATCCTTTTTTAATTTTTTTAGAGACAGGGTCTCACTCTGTCGTCCAGGCTGGAGTGTAGTGGCATAATCATAGCTCACTGCACCTTCAAACTCTGGGGCTCAAGTGATTCTCCCACATTGGCCACACAAATACCTGGGACTACAGGTGGACGCCACCATGCCTGGCCAAAATGGTCAATTTCTATGCCATTATCTTGCTTTAATTTTCTTCACAGCACTTACCATTATCTAAGATTATTGCTTATTGGTGTAGTCATTTATTGCCTACCTACACACACACAAATTAAACCCTTTGCTAGTGTCATGGGCTGAACTGTGTCCCTCGCGCCCAAATTCATATGTTGAAGTCCTAACCCCCAGTACCTCAGAATATGACCTTATTTGACAGTAGGAACATTGCAAATGTAATGGGCAAAGATAAAGTCATTAGAGTGAGCCTTAATCCAATATGACTGGTGTCTTTATACAGAGAGGAAAGACCATGAGAAGACAGAGGGAGAAGACGACCATCCACAAGCCAAGGAGAGAGGCCTCAGAAGAAACCAACCCTGTTAACACCTTCCAGCCTTCAGAATTGTGAGAACATAAATTTCTCTTGTTCAAGCCACCCAGTCTGTTCCAGCAGCCCTAGCGGACTAATACAACAAGAAAGAAATGTGTCTGCCTTGGCTACCATGGACCCCAGCACCCTGAACAATTCCTGCCACACAGCAGGTTCTTAGTAAATCATTTTCAAGTGAACACTTTTAATACACAATTTGTTGTTTTCCCCCAAATGCATATGCAGTTTCATACATCTGAGCCTTTGTATATGCTGTTCCCCAGCCAAAAACACCCATCTCCATTCCCTGTCATCTGTCCCCATTGAGCCAAAGAAATCTTATTTTTCCTTTGAAACTCAGTTCAGGCCAGGCGCAGTGGCCCAGGCCTGTAATCACAGCACTTGGGGAGACCAGGGCAGGAGGATCACTTGAGTCCAGGAGGTCAAAACCAGCCTGAGCAACATTGTGAGACCTTGTCCCTGTAAAAAATTTAAAAATTATCTGGGCACAATGGCTAGCACATGTAGTCCCAGCTGCTGGTGGGGGCTGAGGCAAGAATATCACTTGACCCCAGGAGATCAAGGCTGCAGTGAACCATGACTGTGCCACTGCATTCCAGCCTGAGTGACAAAGTGAGACCCTGCCTCAAAAAAAACAAAAAAACAACAAAAAAAATCCTCATCTCAGACTCGTATTCTCTGTGAGATGTCCTTGACTCCACTGGACAAAATTGGTCACTCTCTTCTCTATGCTGTTCTGAACTTTGTACGCACTAATTATAACTTCTTATCTTTGTTTTCTGCTGCTGTAACAGAATACCACAGACTGAGTAAGTTATAAAGAAAATAAATTTATTTTTTACAGTTCTAGAGGTTGAAAGTTTCATACTAAGGTGCTGGCATCTGGCAAGGGCCTTTTTGCTACAACATAAGATAGCAGAGGGCATTGTGTGGTGAGAGAGCATGAGAGAGAGAGAGATCTCACTTTTATAACAAAACCACTCTGACTAAAATGGAATTAATCCATTCATACAGGGCAAAGCCCCCATGACCTAATTAGTCCTGAAAGACCTCTACAAGGGAAACCACAAAACACTGCTGAAAGAAATCATAGACAACACAAACAAATGGAAACTCATCTCATGCTCATGGATGGGTAATATCAATATTGTGAAAATGACCATACTGCCAAAAGCAATCTACAAATTCAATGCAATGCCCATCAAAATACCACCATCATTCTTCACAGAACTAGAAAAAACAATTCTAAAATTCATATGGAACCAAAAAAGAGCCCGCATAACCAGAGAAAGACTAAGCAAAAAGAACAAATCTGGAGGCATCACATTACCTGACTTCAAACTATTCTATGAGGCCGTTGTCACTAAAACTGTATGGTACTGGTATAAAAATAGGTACATATAAACCAACAGAACAGAATAGAGAACCCAGAAATAAACCCAAATACTTACAGCTAACTGATCTTCAACAAAGCACACAAAAACATAAAGTGGGGAAAGGATACCCTATTCAATAAATTTGTGCTGGAATAATTGGCAAGCCACATAAAGAAGAATGAAACTGGATCCTCATCTCTCACTTTATACAAAAATCAACTCAAGATGGATCAAGGAGTTAAACCTAAGACCTGAAGTTATAAAAATTCTAGAAGATAACACCAGAAAAACCCTTGAAGACATTGGCTTAGGCAAAACTTCATGACCAAGAACCCAAAAGCAAATGAAACAAAACAAAGATAAATAGATGAGACATAATTAAACCAAAAAGCTTCTGCACAGCAAAAGAAACAATCATCAGCATAAACAGACAACCCACCAAATGGGAGAAAATCTTCACCATCTATAGACCAAACAAAGGACTAATATCCAGAGTCTACAAGGAACTCAAACAAATCAGCAAGAAAAAAAGAAAAAAATCCCATCAAAAATTGGGCTAAGGACATGAATAGACAATTCTCAAAAGAAGATATACAAATGGCCAACAAATATGAAAAAATGCTCAACATCACTAATGATTAGGGAGATGCAAATCAAAACCATAATATAATACCAACTTACTCCTGCAAGAATGTCCATAATCAAAAAATCAAAAAATAATACATGTTGGAGTGGATGCGGTGAACAGGGAACACTTCTACTCTGCTGGTGGGAATGAAAACTAGTACAACCTCTATGGAAAACAGTGTAGAGATTCCTTAAAGTACTAAAAGTAGAACTACCATTCGATCCAGCAGTCCCACTACTGGATATCTACTCAGAGGAAAAGAAGTCATTATACGAAAAAGACATTCACACATGCATGTTTATGGCAGCACAATTCACAATTGTAAAAATATGGAACCAGTCCAAATGCCCATCAATCAATGAGTGGATAAAGAAATTGTAGTATCTATACCACAATTCTACTCAGCCATGAAAAGGAATGAAATAATGGCATTCGCAGCAACCTGGATGGAATTGGAGATCATTATTCTAAGTGAAGTAACTCAGGAATGGAAAACCAAACATTGTATATTCTCACTCATAAGCGGGAACTAAGCTATGAGGAGGCAAAGGCATAAGAATGATACAATGGACTCTGGGGACTCAGGAGAAAGGGTGGGAGTGAGGGTGAGGAATAAAAGACTACACATTGGGTACAGCGTGTACTGCTCAGGGGATGGGTGTCCCAAAATATCAGAAATCATCACTAAAGAACTTATTCATGTAACCAAACACCACCTATTCTGAAAAAATCTATTGAAATTTTTTTTAAATAAATGTCCTACCTCCTAATATTTTTATACGGCAATCAAATTTCAACATGAGTTTTGGAGGGGACATTCAAACCATAGCACTGCTAGACTATGAGCTTAACTTCAGAAACCATCTTTGTCTCTAATCCGTGCCATCTAGCCAAGGACCTGGCATGGAGTAAGAGATCAATAATTGAACCACCAGGCCCTATTAATCTAGTCAGTATGCAGACAGTTTCTGTCTGCAAGTGACTTATCTACTGATGAGGTACAGATCCATAAATACACATGTCTGCCACATACTAGGTATTCAACTAATACTTACTGGATTTAAACTAATTTACCAAATTGTTGTCATAATATAACATTATTTTGCTTGCTTAGAATGCCCACTCTGCCCTCCCCTTCCAAACTAATGAGCCCCATTTTTCAAGGTAAAACTAAACCCTAACTCCTTTTAAATGCCTTAGCTGACTACTGCCAAACTCACTGAGCCCCTAGAATTATAGCATTTTGGAATATGCTTCCCTATAAGGAACATTAAGCCAGCCCAAACCTGTGATCTGGTACAACTTCTATCCTGGACCCCGGAGCACATCATGACCTGAAGTCTGTACTGACCCAGCCTGGGAGGGCCACTCGGCTCCAGAAGGGTTAATGGTAAGCCAGTCTGGGTATCCCAGCCTGCATTGTGCCTTCAGGAACAAAATATGCCTGTAAAGAAAACACTGACTGGAACCATCTGCCCTCCCCTGTAGCTTGAAAGAAGCTGCATATAGACTCCCTAATCCTTTTTCTCTCCCCTCAGCCAGAAATGAATTTCATTTGGAGGCAAAATGAGGGGGCTGTGAGGGAAAGAGAGCAGAGAGAGGTAGGCCAGACACATCTGGACAGCTTTTCTTTGTAAATTCAGAAGACTGCAGGGAATCACTTTCTCCCCTTGACAAAGGAAATGGTCCATGGGCAGGAATTGATGACTTGCAAATCTCATGCAGGTGAAGAGGTTATAGTGTCTGGAGGTCTTTGGGGCTTAGAAAAAATAAAGAGCAAATAATCTAAACGGGGCAGCTGTTTATGGGACCAGAATCCCCATCACCAACACCGGTCAGCAGAGAGAGCAGTTCTGGAGCCTTGGCATCTTCAACAGTCTAGGGTCTCCACGGTCTGTTCACCTATTCATCCATTCAGTTATTCAGCAGGAATATATTAAGATATACTTAAGATTCTCTGCCAGGTGGTATGTTTGGTGCTATGGAAATAGCCACGGGTTTGGATTCACCTTCATCTCTAACAACCGCGTGAGGAAAATAGTCACATAAGAAATAATATACAGACCATCAGTAACAAAGCAATCATCTGAAACAAGGACAGATAGGGTGGTGAATACTATAAAGTAGGTATTTTTAAAAACTATTAACTTGACTTTAAGGGAGGTGGTGGTGACGCAGACTATCTCCTTGACCAAACTTTAGTTAAGTTCCTTTAAGTCCTCTTCTAAACTAGGTCTCCAACTTGGGCTTCAGTGACTGTCCTTTTATAGTCCACTTGCAGCAAGAATGCTAAGTCAGTTTAGAGAGAATCCCCTCCTCCCTTAATGTCTGATCATCTTCAATATCTGATCAAATTCCTCAACCTCCACCATCCCCCACCCTTTTTACCTGATCACCTGGCCTGCCTTCAGCAAGAATCCTGCCAAGTTGGGTTAGCCAGAATCCCCCTTACGCCTGATGTTTTGTCTTAGTAATTTTCCATCCACGGACCCTGACCCTGCTCCTGTGCTATAAATCCTTCTTTTCCATATTGTATTCTGAATTGAGCCCAGTTCTATACTGAGATCTCCTCTCCCTTCTTGCCATAGTTCCTGAATAAAAATCTGTTTTTACTACTTTAACTTACATTTAGATCTAGTTTGTTTTTTTTTATAACAATGGTGTTAAAAGATATACTTGGGCACATTAAAATTTTAAAGAGCTTATTTGAGCATTCAGGAATTCATGAATTGGGCAGCACCAGATCACAAGTGGTTCAGCACTCCACTAAGAGTGAAGATATTCACATAAGCATGACCAAAAACATTTTTTATTGTTTAAAGTGCAAAGTCTCTAGTTAAAGGTTAGTTGGCAGTTACTGATTGATTAAGCTTAAGTTTTGTTTTACTGTTTACATGCAGATGGATTTTAGTGTGATGACATAGGAACTGAGGTGTCTCAGCCTAATGGATTCTCAAATAATTATTGTAACAGTGGTATGAGACAAAGCTCTGAAGAATAGAAGATAGCCATATGTCCTCCAGCATATGACCATGTAGTTTTGGGAGTATATAATCCCCAGCCTAAGGAGCAGAATATGTTTGAAATGAAGACCCAAAGTTTTCATCAGAAGAAGACTTGAAGCTTTCACTTCTAGCTCCACCCTACAAAACTCCAGAGCCTTCTTCTCCAACAAGTAAGAAAATACAGGTAGAGAGAGGCAGAAAACATAACTATTGGGTACCAAGCTTAATACCTGGGTGGTGAAACAATCTGTACAACAAACCCGCATGACAGAAATGTACCTGTATAATAAACCTTCACATGTACTCCCGGACCTAAAATAAAAGTTTTTTAAAAAGAAAATACAGGTAGAGAATACGATTTACTCTTCCACAAATGGACACAAAGCCAGAGCTAACAAGTATGAGGTCACTTATCCAATATGCAATACGTATTACCCCCATCTTTTCCCAGTACCACAACTTACTGGGGATCTTGTCTAATGAAATGAATGAATGGTTCATTCTCAAAGGATCTCAGTCATTGGTGGTCCTGTTCCTGGAAGGGTATAATAGTCTCCTGTAAATGTTTACAACAATGCATGGTAACAAGACAAGACCAGGGAATAATCAAAGTTCCATTCATATTCTCCTCTGCCCCATCATGTAGCCCAAATACTATCTCCACTCCATGGTCAAGCTCAACCACACCAACCAACGCTTTTTTCCCTTTGTTTACCTTGTGGCTCCATGAGCCTGAAGTGGCCTGGGAGTCACCAAGACTTCCAATTCAGTAGACTTACTGTTTTCCCTGTGGGATTATTCCTTCCTTGGGTACTTCCTAAGGCTCACCAGACCATAGAACCACAAGTCAAGAAGCAACATTTTGAGCACGGATCATTAGGTTCAGTCACAGGAGGCACCACACAACCTCTGCCACTCAGTTCCTAAATCTATGGTCATATACTACACTCTGAAAAACAATGTCCAGTACTTACAATCAGTTACCTCCCACCTGTTGTCATATCTAAATCTTCAATATGGCATTCCATTCTCCTTCAAGGTCAGCTGGAGAATAGATTATTATCATGATAATATGTCCACTGCCTTTTTTTAATTATACTGTACATACCAGGGACTTAGAGTTGTACAGTAAGACTGGAAAATTGGGCATTAGCACGGAAAGGAGCCTTTGAGTGAAGAAGTCCATAGAGTCCATGTACAGAGTTTACATCACTTGTAATTGCCTCACGTCCTCTCAGGGAATCTTCAGTTCCACTTAATACTGGGACAATGGCCTGTGGGTTTAGTCTGATGGCTGTTTGACACCTTAGTTGCACCATCTATCTTGGGCTTACCCTGGGACTTCTCTGACATTGTGGCATCCATTTAGTCAGGCATAGGCCAACCTAGAAATAAGAGGAAAACAGCACCCATAGGGCAACCCATAGAGGCAATGGGCAAATGTTTTCCTTTTCCAATACTTGGGTGGGTAATTCTGAAATTCTCAGAGGGTCACAGTGGGATAAAATTCTAATTCCCCACAGTAGTGACCCGCACAATAATGCAAACTTACAGCAGCTTTCCCTTCCCCATTTTCTTCTTCCCGGACCTCTACCCATTTTCCCTGGAATCACAACCTAAAATCAACAACCAGCCCACAAACTCCTCTTATCTGTAGATCTACTTTTTGGGAGAAGCTAATCTAAGAGAGCTGCTCTAGGAAGTGATCCTGGAAATCAGACTTTCCAGGTGGAATTCTGGAATGGGCCAGATGGTAATCAGAAGGCCATTGTTGGTGGGGAGTTGGGTGGCAATTATCCCTAGCAGACAATCACATCACTTGTTCTAAGGCTGAGGTGGATTGGAAGGAGATGCAGAAGGCTGGGGACACTGAAAGAGATGAAGGTGGTGGTAATTATAAGGATTGTAGATGTGGCAAGCTGTGGTTAATGGTTTTAGAAGCCTTGATAAGAGAAGAAAAAAAAAAAGACAGATCAGTTAGTCAACTACTAATTCGAAATTTGCTATAAAAGTTGGGAAGCCTCCATAATAACTGGGATGGCTCTTTGAAGCTTAGACACAAATTTGGCCTACAGTAAATGAGGAAGAGGTACCAAAACTGCCTGAGCAGAATACAGAGGATTCAGGAGGCTCAAGAAGGTAGGAATACTAGGGGGGTGTTTTTATATGAAACCATATAGCATCTTAGCTTACTACAGATATGTCAAGCCCTATTGTGTATGTGGTTCAAACAAATTGAGTGAGGAGCCAACTGCTTTTTGGAACAGCTATAGATTCTTTTAATCTGAGCCTCTCTTAAAGCTGCCAATTTTTCAGGTCACCTGGAAAATGGGTGAACACAATACACTAAAATGTGGCATCAACTGATTTCAAATTTCTTATGGAGCAAATGTTTGTACTCCCCCAAAATTCATAAATTCATGAAGACCTACCCCCAATTTAAAGGTATTAGCAGGTGGGGTCTTGGGAGGTGATTTAGTTTATGAGGGTGAGGTCCTCATAAATGGGAAAAGTACCCTTGTAAACAAAGCCTAAGAGAGCTATCTAGTCCTTTTTCTACCACGTGAGAAGACTCAAGAAGTTGGGTGTCCGCTTCCTAGAAAAGAACCCTCACCAAAATCTGATCATAGTAGCATCCTGATCTCAACCTTCTATCCTCCAGAACTGTGAGAAATAAATGTTTGTTGTTTAAGCCACTCAGTCTATGTTAACTTGTTACAATAGCCCAAACTAACTAAGACAACATTTAATATCATACTTTTATCTTGGTGGAAGGAATAACAGGAGAGACCATTTTGTCATTTTTGGAAGAGATCCCTAACATGTTTTAAATCAGGGGTTGGCAAACAAAAGCCTTCAAGCCAAGTCAAACCCACAGCCTGTTTTTATAAATAAAAGTTTATTAAAACACAGCCATGCTCATTGGTTTGCATATTGTCCATGACTGCTTTTGTACTATAACGAGAGAGTTGAGTAGTCGCAGGAGAGACCATGTATCCAAAGCTAAAATTATTTGGCATTTGGCTTTTTACAGAAAAAGTTTGCCAACCCTGCTCTAGATCACTGAAGCTATATAGAACTTGATTTCAAAGTATGTATAGCTCACTCTCTGCACACATGTATCTAGCCAAACAACTAGGGAATCTGCTCTTTCCAGGTCTTACCTACATAATGTCATCAATCCTGGGGGACAACAAGCATGATGTCCTGTAAGATGGTGAGGCCATCAAAATCCTGTAAAATAGATTATAACACAGATATGGAGAATTCACAAATCCTTGAATTAGGACAGTAAATATGTTACTTCTCTCCCTACCAAATGAAAGCAATTTGCCTCTGCTATTTGCTGTGATTCAGAATGGAGAAGAAAGCACTCGTTGCCTGCTCAATAGCTGCATATCCAATGTCAGGGGCTGTATTGCTTATATCCAGAAGGGGAACACATCTGAAATGGCAGCTGCAATCACAGTCTCCACCTAATTAAATTTATGATAATCCATTATCATCTCAAGGATCCTTTTACGCTGACAAATAAAAAATTAAGTGGAGAGGGGTGAGGACCCCCCTCTTGTGCCTTTCAAGTCTTTGATGGTCATGACAGTGTCTTCAGCTGTCCTTGGAAATGCAATATTGCTTTTGATTTTTTTTCTTTTTGCATAACTGGTGAATGTTAATGGCTTCATTGGAGTCTTTCCCCATAGTAGACCTTACCATGGATCAGAAAGCTGTATGGGAGTTGTATTAGTTGCCAAAGATATCCATTCCAGCTATACATCCAGCCTGGGGTAATAATGATAAAGAGATTTATTGCTCTGTTGCCTTTCTGTGATGGAAACTCAAGGAAGATCATTTATCTCCTGGCCTGAAGAAGTCCTCTTCACTCCCCATCTTAAATTGTGAACTACAGTGCAGTCCTGAATCCTTGGTTTTAGCTTGGAACCAGAATCCAACAGAATTCCAAAAGGTTAGCCATCTGTTTTCTTAGGGTACAATTTCTGGGTTTTCAATAGTATCAGGTTCCTTTGAAGATGATTGAGCAGATATTCAAAAGGATATATAGGTGTATATGTAGCCAGATCCATTTTGTCAAGGGTTCCAGTCCTCCCCTCCACTCCAGGGGCTCAGGGACCATGGTCTGAGTCAAATAAAAGATTGGAGAAAGGTGACAGGTGGTGTGTTGGCTCAAGTCAGTCACTGCTCCACCTTTGCCTAAGTTACAGTCTAGCAAGAAAGACAAAAATTATACATGGAAATGTTTAATGTCTAATGGCATTATGAGGCATCATGCAATGAATACAGAGTACCATAAGAGCATACAATAGGGGAATCCCTTGCAATCAAGAAAGCTTCCATACAATCTAAAGAATAAATAGCTGATGAATCAGAGTACAAAACACATGACATTATATACCGAACTTTATTTTCTAAATTAGATGTTTATGTGTGTAATTGAAGTGTCCCTCTACTCAGTTTGGGGCACGTCATTTACATTCTGGGAACTGACCAGAGTACAATATGATTGTTTATATGCAATATGCACATATACATACATAGAAAAATGCCCAAAAGGGTCCATAATAGAGTCAATTCATGGTTATCTCTGCAAGGTAGGTTATAAGTAGGGCTTATTTTCCTTACAACTAGCTCTCTAAATAATTATTTTCTAAACACACATAAAAGCAGGCATTTTTAAAATAAGAACAAAGTGACTCATTTGTTTTCTTAAAGAGACAGAAGGACCTGCATCAATTTTACAAGCTGTTTGACCTCTTAACTCTCACTTCCAGCAGAATCTAGCTATGCAACAGTCTCTGTACCACACGTGTAGTTACAGACTTCCAGACCTGCAATCTAAAGTCCTGGGAGCAGTGAGCAGTCTCAGACTTGCCCAGGACTGCAGCATTTAGGACCTAGTCCTGAGCCAAGAACAGGAGCTCTGACACCATAGAGACCCTCAGCATTCCGGCCCATTTAGCACTGGCTGCTGCCTGGGCAGTGTGAGTCCTGGGACCAAGTACCTCTAGGAGAGTCAAACTGTCAGAGTCCCCATCATGTCCCACCCTCACTGAGAAAACTGAGGCAGACTGTGTTGATCCAAACCTTCCTTGACTTCAGATAGAACAAATGGTTGGGTCAACAGCTTAAACACCTTTGCACTGAGGATCATCAAAATATCTTGAATTCTTTCCTCAGTATTTTGGGTATGTCAAAACTCTCAGTCATGCTTGGCCGATTAATTCTAAATGCATATGGCTTAAAAAGAAGCAGAGGGAAAGCAAATGGGATCCATGTTTTTTATTCATTCACACCTAATTTAGCCAGATGTGGACGAAGGGTGCCAGATGCTTGGTGTTCAGTTATGATCATGGAGTATTCCATCAAAGCAGGAGCTTGACAGAGACCTGAGTGCCAACAGACAGCCAGAACAACCGGATCCTCATTCAGTCTTTGCTATGCACCTTCTCTTCGCTAAACCCTGGGCACTGCAGGCACAGAGACAGGTCAGACAAGTGCCCTGCCCTCCAGGATTCAATGTGCAAGGTCTGAGATGAATGTATAGGCAGATAACTCCCAAAAAGAGTGTCAGGGCTTGGATAGAAGCTGTGTGGGCTACAGTGAGACCTCAAAGAGGAAGGAGTGTTTTCTGCCTGGAGTGTAAGGAGAACCTTCATAGATAATAATGTGGACGCACACCATGTACTGAGTACTTGTCATGCGTATTAGTTTTGTAGGGCTACCTTAACAAATTACCACAAACTGGGTTGCTTAAAACAACAGCATTTTATTCTTTCACAGTTCAGAAGGCCAGAAATCTAGGTGTCAGCAAGGCTGGTTCCTCCTGGAGGCTCCGAGGGAGAACTTGCTCCATGACTCTCTCCTAACTTTTGCTGGATCCTGGCAATCCTTGGCACTCCTTGGCTTGTAGCTGCATCACCCCAGTCTCTGCCTTCTTCATCACATAGCCATCACTTTTGTATCTGTGTGTATCCTCCTTTGATATGCATATAAAGATATCACTCATTGCTTTTAGGGAACACCCTAAATCCAGTATGATTTCGTGTAGAGACCTTTTTCCCAAACAAGTTTACATTCACAAGTATGGGGGCTAGTCCTTGAACATACCTTTTTGGAGGACACAGTTCAACACAGTACACCACATTTCAGCCCTTTAACTATGTACATTATATGATCTGATTCTCATAACAACCCTGATATGGTTTGGCTGTGTCCCCACCCAAATCTCACCTTGAATTGTAATAATCCCCACGTGTCAATGGCAGGGCCAGGTGAAGATAATTGAATCATGGGGGCAGTTTCCCCATACTATTCTTGTGACAGTGAATAAGTCTCATCTGATGGTTTTATAAAATGGAGTTCCCCTGAACACACTGTTTTGCCTACCACCATGTAAGATGTGACTTTGTTCCTCCTTCACCTTCCTCTGTGATTGTGAGGCCTCCCCAGCTATGCAGAACTATGAGTCAATTAAACTCTTTCCTTTATAAATTACCCAGTCTTGGGTACGCCTTTATTAGCAGTGTGAGAACTGACTAATACAAATCCTATGAGGCAGGTACTATCATCAACCCATGATATGGTTTGGCTGTGTCCCCACTCAAATCTCATCTTGAATTGTAGTTCCCATAATCCCATGTGCTGTGGGAGGGACCTGGTGGGAGGTAATTGAATCATGGAGGCTGTTACCCTCATGCTGTTCTTGTGATAGTGAGTGAGTTCTCAAGAGATCTGATGGTTTTATAAGGGGCTTTTGCCCTTTTTTGCTTGGCACTTCTCCTTGCTGCCACCATGTGAAGAAGGACGTGTTTGCTTCCCCTTCTATCAGGATTTTAAGTTTCCTGAGGCCTGCTTAGCCCTGTGGAACTGAGTCAATTAAAACTCTTTCCATTATAAATTATCCAGTCTCGGGGTAGGTCCTTATAGCAGCGTAAGAACAGACTAATACAGCCCCATTTTACAGATGAGGAAAAAAACTCAAAGAGGTAAGCAGCTTGACAAAGTTCATGAAGCCAGAAAGTGGAAAAGCAGGGTTTGACAACAGGTCAGACAGACCCCAAAACCTTGTTTTTAGGGCAATTTGGCAGCTTCTTACAAAGCTAAATATAGTCTTACTACATAATCTATGAATTATGCCCCTAGGTATATTTACTCAAATGAGGTAAAACTTTATAATCACACAAAAACCTGCACATAAATGTTTACAGCAGCTTTATTCATAACTGCTAAAATGTGCAAGCAAGCAAGATATCCTTCAATAGATCAATGCATAGACAAGCTGCAGTACATCTGCATAAAGGAATATTATGCAAGGATAAAAAAAAATAAGTTACCAAGCCATAAAAAGACATAAAGAAACCATAAATGCATACTGCTAAGTAAAAGAAGACAGTCTGAAAAGACTACATAGTGTATGGTTCCAACTATATGATATTCTGGAAAAGGCAAAAGCACAGAGACATTAAAAAAAATTCAGTAGTTGCCAGGTTCTGGGGGAGGGAGGGATAACTAGGTGGAGCACAGAGAATTTTTTAGAGCAGTGAAACTCTTCTGTAATAGTGGATATACATCCTTATACATTTGTAAAAACTCATAGAGTTATATGCAAAAAGTGAACCTTAATGTAAATTGTGGACTTTAGTTAATACTAATGTTTCATAACAAATGTATAATGCCCCAGTATAAGATGCTAATAATAGGATAAATTGTGTCATGAGGGGGTATATTTGGGAACTCCGTACTTTCTGCTCAAATTTTCTGTAAACTTAAAATTATTCTAACAAAATCTCATTATAAACAAATAAATAAGGAGCCCACCAGGAGCCAGCCTAGGGGAGTATTGAGAAAGTTGAAGGGGGAAAACACCTGCTAAGAAATGAAAAGAACTGAAAAGCCATCAGGAAAAGATGAGATTGCTGTTCTTCCTTGCTCCTCCCCATTGGACACTGAGGTATACTGTCATCAGCTTTGTCAGGTTTTCAGTAGTGATTACATCAATATTTCTTTGTCTGCTTCTCAGCTCCAGGACTCCATGCTGGAAGCCAGACGTGCAGATATAAATAAGATGTAGCATTGGTCCTTAACTAGCTCACATTATTGAGGAGGCATCAGACACAAAGCATAGAGTACAAAGAAATGAAATAGACCTTGGGTGGCTCTGAGGGCAGACGGGGGAACCAGCAACCTCAGCTTCCAAACTTGGGGCTAAATACAAATGGGGCAATTAATAAAAGTATGGCCTGAGCCAAACCTAATGTGACCCTCTGCTCCCCAGCACACAACTCAGGGGAGACGATTTGGCAAGGTAAGGGGATCATTGAGCTGAGATGGGCACCTGAACACAACGGGTGATTCAGTTCCTACAGCCCAGGCACTGCCCACAGGCCTTTCTCAGGGAGCCAAGAACACTGACAGCTGTGTGGATATCAGCCCCACTTCTTCCCCATGCTAGGACAATGGACCACAGCCACACCAAGCCCCTTCCCCATGATGCCCTTCTCCCTGCCTTACCTTTCCTCTTTCTCTTTCCTTATCCTGCTCTCCTTAGAGAATACGTTATTACTTCTCACTTGGAGGAAACAGGAGCAGCAAGAACCAAGGGAAGACATTGCTGCTGTGGCTCTTGGCTTTCATTCCCATTTGGTGGTTGGCCTCACTCCCAGTATGGCAGCCCTGTGGCACTGTGCAGACCTCGGGAAATAGAAAGGAAGCCCAGCACAGTCCACTGGCCTTGGCTTCAATACTTATGTCTATCCAGATTTTCTGATGGCCACTAAGCCCCTTCCTGTTTAGTTGGTGAAACTGACCATGGGAAGAAATGGAAAGTGCTGACTCATGTCCTCAGTGGTCAGCATCTCCTGTCTGCTGTCTCTTCAGCTAACCCATTGTCTGGCACACAGCAGACACTGTGGCTGTGACTCTACAGCAGTTCTGTCCAGGTGGTGGGACACCTGTCTCTCTGGCCTTCTTTCTTCCTCCTCCTATCCCCAAGAATATTTCCTTGCCCCAGTGAACCAACTTGGCCTGTTCCCTAGACAGGCCACACCCTTGCATTCCCCTACGTCTTTGCTCACACTCGTTACTCTGCCAGGAATGCCTTGCTTCACCTTTTTACCCCTACTTATCCTTTAAGATCCAGCTAAACTGTTAACTCTTTTACAAATTCTTCCCCAACTCTCCCAAAGTGACTCACTCCTGACTGTGTGTTTCCAAAGCTGTCTTCTTACGTAGAATGAAGCACTTTGCAAAGCATATGTTTTCATTCCTGTCTCTCCCAAAGACTCATTGCTTCCTTTCTATTTCCCCAGCATAAAGCAGAATAAAAGGCACACAGTAGGTGCTCAGCAATACTTATGGGATGGATGCCATGGGCAGGAGACAGTTAAACGTTATTTCACTTCAAGAGTATGGACACCATCAGAGCAGATGGAAACCATTTGAGAAATTCAGCTCTTCCTCTCCTGCCTCATGCTCTCTAGCCTAAGCTCCACCTTCCCAACGTCTTTCTTGAGGCTGAAACAGCCTACATGGGCAATGATGCCCACTTTAAAGTAGGTGTGGTGGCCTCTCTCCCAGAAACCAGCTCTCTTTTATGTTTCCCATCGCTGACTTCATTTCCAGCTTTGACCCCCTTAGGGCTAATGACAGCCATGTAGCTCATGAATTTCTGGAAGCTGCTCTTCCTCCAAGGGAGATAGAAAGTGGGATGTTCACGCATCATTCACTTGGCCAGCATTAGAGAACACTGGGCTGGGATGGAACACAGTGATGAATCAGACCCAAGCTTTGCCCACGAGGAGCTCAGATTCAAATGGGGATGGCAGGTAAGTGAATGAATACTCAAAATACAGTGTGGTTCAGGGTGAAAAAGAAGAACTTGCAGGCCAGGGAGTAAGGAATGGTGGGTGCATGTGGGAAGACCAACCAAAGAAAGAACATAGAACCAGGCTTGGAGTGTTCAAGAAAGACTTCCTAGCAGAGGCAATGCCTAAGCTGCAGTCTTAAGCACATAATAACATAGGATCTTAGACCATTTTAGATCCAGACCCCTGAGTTATCTGGGGACAACCAGGACAATATCAAGAATGATGATAAGACGCTGTCATAAAAGACCCCCAAGAACTGGCAGTTTCTATAGGCAGGAGAGGCCCATGGCAGAAAATTCTTCAATGGCTACCTGGGTTTCTGCTGCCCCTGATGCTGGTGTAATTCAGGCTCCACAGCTCAGAGCGTCTGGATTCAAAGATCTCTATTTATTGGTCATATTTCCTATTTTCAGTGCCTTCAAAAGGCCAGACCACAGAGTCCTTGTCAGATGTAGCCCTATGTTTCAGAATCAATATAGGCAGAAGAATCGATCTACTGGGAACCCTGGGCAAGCCATGTAACCTAGTCCCAGTGTCCTGATTTGTAGAAGAAGGATGATAATAGTATTTCCCTTATGGGTTTTTAAGGATAAAATGAGATAAAGTATATAAACCTCATCTTTCAAGCTTCTTTTGCTAACCTTAATCACACCAAGCTTTTTCCTCCCTTCTCATATGTCTTCTCTTGGCTGGAAAGTCCTACCCCAATTTGTTTAGATAGGACCTACTCATCTTTCAGGTCTCCCCCTGAAATCACTTCTCAGGAGAGCTTCCCTGACACCTCAAACCCAAGTACCTTGCATCACAGAGGCTCATGGTACCCGGAAATTGCTTACACTGTACTCAATGAATTTGAATGTTGAACAGGTCATTACATCTTTGCCAGCCCACTATAAGGACAGAGACTTATCTTATTCAATGCTGTATCTCCAACTAACCCACAGTGGCTGACGCACAGCAGATGCTTGGTAAACATCTATTGAATGGATGCATAAAGCAAATAAATAAGAACTCAATGTTTAATAGATATTACCAATACTATATTCTCAGTCTACCACTTACTAGCTACATGACTTTGTTGCCTCCTCTGTAAAATGGGAAGAATGAATATTCAAAATGACCCTGCAATATAGGTGTTGACTTAATGTAGATAAAATACTTATAGGAGAGGTCCAACAAGTGATAGTGACTATTCTCATCTTAAGGGCAAAGCAGAACTAGAACCACTGTTTCTGAACCCACAGAGATCCTTTTCCCGTGTTTCCAAAGGTCAGAAAAATATTGTGTGATCCTCACTCCCACATCACCCAGTGCCTTCAAAAAGACACCTAAAGGCAACACTCTGGTGATGGCTATGCCAGGCATGCTGCCTTGACAACTGTGGCCGTCCTGGCTTGGGGGCTGGGGCAGATGTGCACACTTCTGCTTCTGACTGGAACAGAAAGGCAAAGAGGGAACGCTGCCAATGCCTTTGTGCAGATTCATCATTTTCAATGCTCATTCTTCACATATGTTTTCGATCTCACACAAAACATGGACTTCTGGTTTCCATTACCTTTGTTTCATTTCAGAATATAATGTTTTTTATAGCCTGGGGAAGGGAGGGAGAAAGTAAGCGTGTGAGCTGATATGATTTTTATTTTTCCATCAGAAGAAAGAGGGAAAGAGAAAGCCAAGAAACCAGGGATGGCAGAACTGCCTGGGAGTTGATTGCCCAAGCATTTATTCCCCAAGCATTTATTGAGTCAATCATTGATTCCCCAAGCATTTATTGAGCACCTACTCTGTGCATGCAGAGAGACGGGATAAAACAATGACTAACACATGGTCCCCGCAGTCAAGTAATCTGCAATAAGCAGATAAACTGACTCATAGCACAAAATACAAGACAGATTTTTCTTCTGGAAGGGAAGAGAAGAAAGCAGGGAAAAGATAAAGGTTAGGAAAAAAAGAAAAAGTGAAGAAATAATAAAAGGAGGGAAGAAAAGATGGGAGGAAGTGAAGAAAGAAGAAGGGATAGGAAAAAGAAGGGACAGAAAGAAGCTAACATGTATTCATCACTTCCTATGTGCCAGGCACTATGCTAAGAACCTTACATCTTGTATTTTATTTAGTCCTCATAACTTCCCTTTAAGGGAAGCCCATTTACCATTTTACAGGTGAGAAAACAGAGGCTTAGGTAATACCCAAGGTCTCAGCTGGTAGCACAGTCTGGAGGTGCGCAGGCCACAGAGCTCCTTGCCTGGCCTCCTCACACAAAGGTGTTACCAACTGGCTCTGCTCTAAAGAAAAAACCCTCCTTCTTACATGCCTGAGGAGCCCAACACCTGGTTATTCCACTCGCTCCTCAAAAGCCTCCCAGAAACATAGCCAGTTAAAATGGATGGACCTTAGAGATCATCTGATCCAACCCACCTGAGGAGACACACATTCAGAAACAGGTGGAGATTTGCCTGAGGTCTTGTGGAGAATACAGGAGACCTGGGGCCCAGTCCTCCCCACTGGAGCCCATGGGGAAGTCAGCAATGCCAACAGCTAGGGCATTTAATTGCTTCCAGACCAGAGAAGACTGCAGTCCACCCTCCTCACTCCATCCCGTCCTGACTGAAGCATTCCCAGGTCTGCTGAGCAGGAAGGTTTATTTTGGCAGAAAGCTGGGTGCTGTCCAGCTCGATAATCATTTGTGTTAACACGCCATTATGTGTGTCGTTAACAGACTTGGCAACTGGGACTTGGCTTTTTCTTCCCTTACATTTTCTTTTCATTTTCCAAAAATAGAAAAATAAAATGCAACTCCCATATATGAATCAGAAAGACCAAGATTCCCAGCCACACAGGTGCTTGCAGACTCTTCCCGGAAGAAGAGGCTTTACCAAAAGCATGTCATTGCCCAGCAAGTATCTCATGGCTTTGTTCTTCAAGGAGGCTCCATCTGACATCATGGCTAGAGTTTGCTCCTCCTGACCAGGGCTCATACATCCAACCTTTCCTACCATGGCACCCAACTGCCCTCTCTGCCAGCCTAGCTCATGGAATGGAAAATGTCAGGGCTGTGGAGTCAAACAGACCTGAGATAAAAGACTGACTCCACCACGTTGTGTCTTTTGATAACTTGATGAAGAGATTTAACCTCTCTGTACCTCAGTTTCCTCATCTGGAAAATGAGGGTAACAATGAAAAATTATATCATTCTTCTCTTTATTTATGCCATGCTTGGCAATTCATCTATTTAAAAATGAGAAAGATAAAGAGGGTTAAATGATAATGTTGTACTCCTGATATTTAACAGGATTTGAATATAATGTACTCAGAATATAATGATAAATCAGACACAGGCCTTGCCTTCCAAAGGCTTACAGGCTCACAGGGGAGCTCAATATAAAGAAACTTAATTCCTTTATTATTCCACAAATACACTGTAAGCCGTGCTCCCCAAGTCCAAAGTTAACACCCTGGTTCAAGCCACCATGTTCTCTGACCTTGACGACTGCAATTACCTCCTTTTAATATATACGTATGTGTATATATATGGAACACTTCACGAATTTGCATGTAATACTTTCACAAGGGCCATGGTAATCTTCTCTGTATCATTCCAATTTTACTATATGTGCTGCCAAAGTAAGCACTGCAATTACCGTCTAACTGGTCTCCAAGTTCCCTCTCTTGCTCCTCCAGTCTGTTCTCAGCAGAGAAGCCAGCATGATTCTTTCAAAACATCAGTCTGATCATACCATGCCCCTGCTCAAAACCTCCCAATGGCTTCCCATTCAACTTAGGGGAAAAAACCTAAATTCTTTACCTTAGCCTAGAAGGTCTGATGATCTGGGACCTGTCTGTCTCACTGCCCTCCTCACTCATTCTGCTCCAGCCACACCAGTCTGGTAGCTCTTCCGTGAGCACACCTAGAATGTTTCCACTTCAGATTCTTCATTGTCTCTCCTAGAATGATGCCTCCCCAGGTATCTGCACAGCTCCTTCCCTTACTTTATTCACGTCTCTGCTCAAATGCCACATTGTCAAAGAGGCATACTATCCAAAATAGCATCCCCATTGCTTACTATGCCCTTACTTTGCTTTAGAGAAAGACTCATCACTTTCTAAATTACATCATATACCTGTTTGCCTGTGTTTAGCCTCTCTCACAAGAAAATAAACATCCAAAGAACAGAGATTTTGGATCACCGCCTTGCATGTGCTATGTACTCAGTAAACATTCATTGGGTGACTGAATTAATGCAGAAATCAACACACACTATGTGCCAAGCTCTACACTAAGCACTGGTGAGACCAACTGGACAGAGTTCTTCCCTCCTAGTCAACGAGGGACTTGACAGAAGGAAACTCAGTAGGAAACCTGAAGAGGTACCTGTTCCAGCTGCAGAAGTTCAAACCCAGGGAATCATTTCAAAAGGAAAATATTTTTAAACCATGTGTTAAAGAATGAGTCAGAGTAGCCAGGTAAAGATGGGAAAATTAGGGGGAAGGAGAGGGGATCCTACATAGAGGAGACATTATGAGAAAAAGCATAGAGGAAAGAAAAATATTGGTGTGTTTTGAAGACCACAAACATTTTTGTTTTGCTGGGGCTATGTGTGTGTGAGGGTATTAGGGGTTAGTGCAGAAAAACAAGAGATGAATCTGGACACACGAAAAGGAAGAGATCATGGAAGGACTTCTATCTCAGTTGGGGATATTAGATCTTATCTGCTATAGGAAGTCATTAAAGAAGAGTAACATGGTCAGTTTTACGAAGTTCATTCTGACCAATGAGTACCAAATAGATTTGAGGGAAGTCTAGGTGTGAAGTATAGAGATAAGGTAGCTAATAATACAATAACAACAATAAAAATTAGAAGAAAAAAATTTGCTATCCATAACTACAACCATCTTCTAAAGAGGATAGATCCTATTAAATGGGAGAGGGACCTTTTGTTCTGCTAAGAATTTCATTGACTTTGATTATACAGATTTGAGGGCAGAAGGTGTGGAGAGCTGAGTCCTCTGTGTGATAGAAGAAAATAAATCCCAGAGAATCTCACTGGAAAAAAAGAGAAGCTAAGGAAAGAGGAGAAGGAAAGAGGAGCCAGCAAAACAATGTGATGTTACTCACTAATCAGAATGAATTTCCAATGAGAAAAATCAAGAAGCAAAGGAGCTTTTAAAATCAGGAGTTTGTATTTATGATTTTAAGCTGTTTGCTAAATAATAGGAGCTCTACTTCATGATATGATGAAATCACTGGTATAAAATCCCTCCCACCATTAAAACAAAACAGAACAAACATAAAACTGAACAAAATATAGAAGGCAACAGTTTTCTGGCATTGGACAATAGCCAACACATGACTGTGATCCCTGAAAGGAGATAAGCTTGCAAGGTGAGCCCCACAATTGCCCCAGCTCTCTGGGAATGGTTTCCCTCACTGCAGAACAGAGAGCTAGAGTCTGAGCAGAGCATAGTAGTTCTGATGAGCTGACCAGGCAGATGCCAGAGTTCACAGCAGCTGGCATGACTACAATCTGTAGGGTACAGCACAAGAGAGGAGTGAACTGCATAGACAGGGGTCCCCAGAAGCCTGTATATAGGTGCCCTGTGGAGTCCTTCACTGAGAGCGAGGCTATGCCTTCTCAGGGTGAGAGTACACAGGCTTACCACAATGTAACTACAACAGGATAGATAACAGAACAAAGATGCTAGAAGTTAAACAGTTCTAGAAGACAGAGGAGATATAGTCCAGCCGGAGCAAAGGCATCTTATTCACACTTCAAACCTCCAACTGAGAAACCAAAATGGTGACAATTTAAGAATAAGAACCACAGACTAGAGTAAGGCATACTTTTGATAAGCACTGTTCAATATAACTTTCTGCAATAATTTTAAAGTTATCTGTACTTTCCAAAATGATAACCACTAGCAACAGGTGGCTACTGAGTACTTGAAATATAACTAGTGCAACTAAGAAAATTGTCTTAAACCATTTTATTTAATACAAATTTAAATTGCTACGTGTGGCTGCCATATTGTGTAGCACAGCTTTAGATATACCCTAACAAAGCCTAAAACCAGGCCTTCACAAAATTCACAGGGGACACAGACTTTGAGGTTGATCCCATTAAGTTAGAGGAGAATGGGAAAGACATTGGGCTTTACACAGAGCCTGCCTATCAAAGCATAAATATGAGCCTACAGAAATTTAAGGTGATGAGACAGTAATTGAACCTCTTACTGCCCACTAGAATAAAAATTAGCATTTTTTCAGAGGAAAATAACAGAATCAAAAATCTCTGTAACATATTACCAATGTTCCATATAATCAAAAATTACTAGATATGCAAAGAATAGAAAAACATGACTCCTAGTCAAGAAACCAATCCCAAGATATACTAGATGTTGGACATAGCAGACAATTACTATAAAGTAAAAGTTATAAATATGTTTAAATAATTGTGGGAAGATGCTGTTAATAAGTGAATGAATAGGAGATCTAAGCAGAGATACTAAAACTAAAAAGAACTAGGACTGAAATTCACGATAATTAATTTTTTTTAATTGACAGGATCAATGGACTTAACACAAATTGGGGGGCAAAAGTGTAATGAACTTGAAGGTAAACCAATAGAAATTAGCCAATCTAAAGAAAATAAAAGAAAAAGATTGGAGAAAAAATGAACAAAATCTCAGGATCTTCAAAACTATGCCAAATGGTCAAAATACATGTAATAGATGACCCATAAGGAGAAAAGAATAAAAATGGGAAAGAAAACATTTGAAAAAATAATAGCTGAAACATTTCCATAGTTAGTAAAGATATACATTTATAGATTCAAAATACTCAGTGAACACCAAGTAAGATAAATACAAAGAAAAACACACATAGATATGTCAGGGTCTAACTATGAAAACAACAATGAGTCTTGAAAATAGTCAGAACACAAAGATATGTTTATACAGATGCTTCTTGACTTATGACAAGGTTATGTCCCAATAAACCCATCATAAGTTGAAAATATTGTAATTTGAAAATACATTTAATACATCTAAACTACTGAATATCATAGCTTAACCTAACCTACTTTAAACATGTTCAGAACATTTACCTTAGCTTGCAGTTGAGCAAAATCATCTAACACAACAACAGTTTTATAATGAAATGTTGAATATCTTACATAATTTATTGAATACTATACTGCAAGTAAAAATAAGATGGTTCTATGGATACTTAGAGTACAGTTTCTACCAAATACATTGCTTTCATACTATTATAAAGTCAAAAGATCATAAGTCAAACCATCATAACTCAGGGACTGTCTGCACAGAAAACAATGAAACCTTACCAGCCAGAAAGGATTGGGGTTCTATATTTAACCTCCTTAAACAGAATAACTGTCAGCCAAGAATTTTGTATCCAGAAAAACTAAGTTTCAGAAATGAAGGAGAAATAAAGTCATTTTCAGACAAACAAATGCTGACTTTGTCACCACCAGACCAGCCCTACAACTATTGCTAAAAAGAATTCTAACTCTTAAAACAAAAGCTTGACATGCACCAGAAGAGAACCTCTTGAAAGCATAAAATTCACAGGCCCTATAAAACAATAACACAATGAAAAAAACGAAGTATCTAGGTAACAATCAACATGATGACTAGAACATTACCTCACATCTGAATATTAACTTTGATCATAAATGGCCTAAATGTTCCACTTAAAAGATCCAGATTGGCAGAATGGATTAAAAAATTACAAATCAAATATCTGCTGTCTTCAAGAGACTTGTCTAACATATAATGATTCATATAAATTCAAAGTAAAGGGATAGAAAAAGATATTCCATGCAAATGGAAACCAAAAGGGAATAGGAGTGGGTATTCTTATATCAGATAAAATGGACTTTAAAGCAACAACAGGTTAAAAAAAAAAAAAGACAAAGATCATTATAGAATGATAAAAGGATCAATTCAACAAGAAGATATTACAATCCTTAAAATATATGCACCTAACTCTTGAGCTCCTAGATTCATTAATAAAAAAATTACTACTAGATCTAAGAAGTGAGACAGATAACAACACAATAATAGTGAGGGACATCAACACTCCATCGAAAGTCCAGACAGATTATCAAGACATAAAGTCAACACAAAAACAATGGACTTAAACTACACTCTAGATCAAATGGACCTAACAGGTATTTACAGAACATTCTACTAAAGAACTGCAGGATATACATTTTTCTCATCAGCACATGGAACATTCACCAGGATAGACTATATACTAGGCCACAAAACAAGTCTCAATAAATTTTTTAAAATTGAAATCATATCAAGTATCTTCTCAGACCATGGTGTAACAAGACTAAAAATCAACTCCAAAAGGAACCCTCAAAACTATACAAATACATGGAAATTAAACAATCTGCTCCTGGATGATTTTAGGTTAACAATGAAATCAAGATGGAAATTTAAAAATTCCTTGAAATAAATGACAATAGTGACAAAAGTTATCAAAATTTCTGAGATATAGCAAAAGCAGTGCTAAGAGCAAAGTTTACAGCATTAAATACTTACATCGAAAAGTCTGAAAGATCACAAATTGACAACCTAACGTCACACCTCAAGGAACCAGAGAAACAAGAACAACCCAAAACCAAAGCTAGCAGAAGAAAAGAAATAATAAATGGGAGCTAAATGATGAGGACACATGGAGACGTAGAGAGGAACAACATACAGTGGGGCCTTTAAGAAGGTGAAGGGTGGGACGAGGGAGAGGATCAGGAAAAATAACTAATGGGCACTAGGTTTAATAGGTGGGTGATGAAATAATCTGTACAATAAACCCCCAAGACACAAATTTACTTATGTAACAAATCTGCACTTGTACCCCTGAACTTAAAATAAAAGTTAAAAATAGAGAAAAGAAATAGCAAAGATCAGAGCAGAACTAAATGAAATTGAGACCAAAAATATTCAAAGGATCAATGAAACAAAAAGTTGGTTCTTTGAAAAGATAAATGAAAATGGATAGATTAGCTAGATTAACCAAGAAAAGAAGAGAGAAGATTCAAATAAGTTCAGTTAGAAATGAAAATGGAGACACTACAACCAACATCACAGAAATACAAAAGATCATTCAAGACTACTATGAATACCTCTATGCACACAAACTAAAAAATCTAGAGAAAGTGGATAAATTCCTAGATACATACAACCCTTCTAGATTAAATCAGGAAGAAATAGAAATCCTGAACAGATCAGTAACGATCAGTGAGACTGAAACAATAATACAAAAAAAATGCTAACGAAACAAAAAGCCCAGGGCCAAATGGATTCACAGCTGCATTGTACCGGATGAAGAATGAGTACCAATCTTAATGAAACTATTCCAAAACATTAAGAAAAAGGAAATTCTCTCTAACTCATTCTATGAAGCCAGTATCACCCTGATATCTAAACCAGGAAAGGACATTAAAAAGAAAACTACAGACCAATATCCCTAATGAACATAGATGCAAAAATCCTCAACAAAATACTAGCTAACTGAATCCAACAGCATATCAAAAAGATAATAGGCCATGATTAAGTGGGTTTCATCCCAGAGATGCAAGGTGGTTTAACATACATACACAAATCAACAAATGTGATTCATCACATAAACAGAACTAAAAACAAAAACCATATGACCATCTCAATAGATGCAGAGAAAGCATTCAATAAAATCCAGCATCCATTTATGATAAAAACCTTCAACAAACTAGACATAGAAGGAATATACTTCAAAATAATAAAAGCCACATATTACAAACCCACAGTCAACATCACATTGAATGGGGAAAAGTTGAAAGCATTTCCTGAGATCTGGAACAAGACAAGGATGCCCACTTTCACTACTTCTATTCAACATAGTACTGGAAGTCCTAGCCAGAGCAATTAGCCAAGAGAAAAAAGTAAAGCTTATCAAAATTGGAAAAGAAGAACCAAACTATTGCTGTTCACCAATGATACGATGCCCTTTCATATACCTAGAAAACCCTAAACACTCCTCCAAAAGACTCCTAGATTTGAAAAACAAATTCAGTAAGACTCAGGTTACGAAATCAATGTACACAATAGTAGCACTGCTATATGCCAACAACAACCAAATTGAGAATCAAATCAAGAACTCAATCCCTTATGCACTAGTTGCAAAAAATACTTACAAATATACTTAACCAAGGAGGTGAAAGATCTCCATAAGAAAAAAGAAACTACAAGACACTACTGAATGCAATCATAGGTGACACTAACAAATGGAAACACATCCTATGCTCATATATTAGAAGAATCAATATCATGAAAATGACCATCTGGCCAAAAGGAATGCCTACAGATTCTGTGCAACTCTTATCAAAATACCAACATCATTTTCACAGAAATAGGAAAAAACAATCCTAAAATTCATATAGAACTAAAAAAGTGCCCCAATAGCCAAAGCAATCCAAAGCAGAGAACAAATCTGGAAGCATCACATTACCTGACTTCAAATATACTACAAGGCTATAGAGTTACCAAAACAGCATGGTGCTGGTATAAATGCAGATACATAGACCAATGAAACTGAATGGAGAACCCAGAAATAAAACCAAACACAACTGATTGATCTTTGACACAGCACACAAAAGCAAACTGAGGAAAGGACACCCTATTTAATAAATGGTGCTGGGAAAACTGGATAGCTACACGTAGAAGAATGAAACTGGATCTCTATCTCTCACCTTATATAAAAATCAACTCAAGATGGATTGAAGACTTAAATCTAAGACCTGAAACCATAAAAATTCTGGAAGACAACCTAGGAAAAACTATTCTGGACATTGGCCTAGGCAAAGAATTTATGACTAAGACCCCAAAAGCAAATTAACAAAATCAAAAATAAATAAATGGAACCTAATGAAGCTAAAAAGCTTTTGTACAGCAAAAGAAATAATCATCAGGGCAAACAGACAGTGGGAGGAAATATTTGTAAACTATTCATTCCACAAAGGACTAATATTCAGAATCTACAAGGAACTCAAATCAGAAAAAAAAAAAATCCCACCAAAAGAGGGCAAATAACATGAATAGACATTTCTCAAAAGAAGATATACAAATGGAAAACAAACAAATGAAAAAATGCTCAACATCACTAATCATGAGGGCAATGCAAAATAAAACTACAATGAGATAGGACCTTATCCTTCCAATAATGGTCATTATTAAAAAGTCAAAAAAAATAGATGTTGGCATGAATGTGGTAGTAAGAGAATGCTCGTGGGAATGTAAATTAGTACAACCACTAAGGAAAACCGTATAGAGAGTCCTAAAAGAACTAAAAGTAGATCGACCATTCAATCTAGCAATCTCACTACTGGGTATCTACCCAGAGGAAAAGAAGTCATTACATCAAAAAGACACCTGCATGCATAGGTTTATTGCAGCACAATTCAGAATTTCAAAGATATAGAATCAAAGTCCCATCAACCAATGAATGGATAAAGAAAACGTGGCCTATATATACACCATGGAATACTACTCAACCATAAAAAGAATGAAATAATGTCTTTTTTGGAAAATTGGATGGAGCTGGAGGCCATTATTCTAAGTGAAGTAACTCAGAAATAGAAAACCAAATACCATATGTTCTCACTCATAAATCGAAGCTAAACTCTGGGTACGCAAAGGCGTACAGAGTGGTATAATGGACTTTAGAGACTCAAAAGGGGGAAGATGCAAGGGAGGAGAGGCATAAAAAACTACATATTAGGTACAATGCACACTACTTGGATGATGGGTGCACTAAAATCTCAAACTTCCCCACTGTACAACTCATCCATGTAACTAAAAACCACGTGTACCCCAAAAGTTATTGAAATACAAAAAATACATAGTTTTTTCCAGAGTATAACTATTTTATTCTACCCAGGTCATCACAAGTCCAATATTTTCAGTTGATGGTATCAGTAAGTCACAATTTTGCTGCCTTAAATTGGTGTTTTCTCCCATCCTTTTCCCTCCTTAGCAAGAGTCATTACAACTTTATCTCATTTTTCATTATTCTGCTTCCTGTTACTTTTACCTCATAAGGATATTGAACCTTTAGTGATTCAATGACTGGCTCAAAGGACATAATCAGTTACAGGAAAGTCTAGGGCTTGACTCCTTGATGCTTCTTTTTTTCTTTTATTATTATACTTTAAGTTCTAGGGTACATGTGCACAACGTACAGGTTTGTTACATATGTATACATGTGCCATGTTGGTGTGCTGCACCCATTAACTCGTCATTTACATTAGGTATATCTCCTAATGCTATCCCTCCCCCCTCCCCCCCTTCTCCTCCCTCCCCACAATAGGACCTCGTGTGTAATGTTCCCCTTCCATGTCCAAGTGTTCTCATTGTTCAATTCCCACCTATGAGTGAGAACATGCAGTATTTGGTTTTCTGTTCTTGCATTACTTTGCTGAGAATGATGGTTTCCAGCTTCATCCATGTCCCTACAAAGGACATGAACTCATCCTTTTTTATGGCTACATAGTATTCCATGGTGTATATGTGCCACATTTTCTTAATCCAGTCTGTCGCTGATGGACATTTGGGTTGATTCCCAGTCTGTGCTATTGTGAATAGTGCCGCAATAAACATACGTGTGCATGTGTCTTTATAGCAGCACGATTTATAATCCTTTGGGTATATCCCCAGTAATGGGATCGCTGGGTCAAATAGTATTTCTAGTTCTAGATCCTTGAGGAATCGCCACACTGTTTTCCACAATGATTGAACTAGTTTACAGTCCCACCAACAGTGTAAAAGTGTTCCTATTTCTCCACATCCTCTCCAGTACCTGTTGTTTCCTGATTTTTTTAATGATTGCCATTCTAACTGGTGTGAGATGGTATCTCATTGTGGTTTTGATTTGCATTTCTCTGATGGCAAGTGATGATGAGCATTTTTTCATGTGTCTGTTGGCTGTATGAATGTCTTCTTTTGAGAAGTGTCTGTTCATATCCTTTGCCCACTTTTTGATGGGGTTGTTTTTTTCTTGTAAATTTGATTGAGTTCTTTATAGGTTCTGGATATTAGCCCTTTGTCAGATGAGTAGATTGCAAAAATTGTCTCCCATTCTGTAGGTTGCCTGTTCACTCTGATGGTAGTTTCTTTTCCTGTGCAGAAGCTCTTTAGTTTAATTAGATCACATTTGTCAATTTTGGCTTTTGTGGCTGTTGCTTTTGGTGTTTTAGACATGAAGTCTTTGCCCATGCCTATGTCCTGAATGGTATTACCTAGGTTTTCTTCTAGGGTTTTTATGGTTTTAGGTCTAACATTTAAGTCTCTAATCCATCTTGAATTAATTTTCATATAAGGAGTAAGGAAAGGATCCAGTTTCAGTTTTCTACTTATGGCTAGCCAATTTTTCCAGCACCATTTATTAAATAGGGAATCCTTTCCCCGTTTGTTGTTTTTGTCAGGTTTGTCAAAGATCAGATGGCTATAGATGTGTGGTATTATTTCTGAGGGCTCTGTTCTGTTCCATTGGTCTATATCTCTGTTTTGGTACCAGTACCATGCTGTTTTGGTTACTGTCGCCTTGTAGTATAGTTTGAAGTCAGGTAGCGTGATGCCTCCAGCTGTGTTCTTTTGGCTTAGGATTGTCTTGGCAATGCAGGGTCTTTTTTGGTTCCATATGAACTTTAAAGCAGTTTTTTCCAATTCTGTGAAGAAAGTCACTGGTAGCTTATGGGGATGGCATTGAATCTATAAATTACCTTGGGCAGTATGGCCATTTTCACGATATTGATTCCCCCTATCCATGAGCATGGTATGTTCTTCCATTTGTTTGTGTCCTCTCTTATTTCATTGAGCAGTGGTTTGTAGTTCTCCTTGAAGAGGTCCTTCACATCCCTTGTAAGTTGGATTCCTAGGTATTTTGTTCTCTTTGAAACTATTGTGAATGGGAGTTCATTCATGGTTTGGCTCTCTGTTTGTCTGTTATTGGTGTATAAGAATGCTTGTGATTTTTGCAGATTGATTTTGTATCCTGAGACTTTGCTGAAGTTGCTTATCAGCTTAAGGAGATTTTGGGCTGAGACGATGGGGTTTTCTAAACATGCAATCATGTCATCTGCAAACAGGGACAATTTGACTTCTTTTCCTACCTGAATACCCTTTATTTCTTTCTCTTGCCTGATTGCCCTGGCTAGAACTTCCAACACTATGTTTAATAGGAGTGGTAAGAGAGGGCATCCCTGTCTTGTGCCAGTTTTCAAAGGGAATGCTTCCAGTTTTTGCCCATTCAGTATGATATTGGCTATGGGTTTGTCATAAATAGTTCTTACTATTTTGAGATACGTTTCATCAATACCAAATTTATTCAGAGTTTTTAGCATGAAGCACTGTTGAATTTTGTCAAAGGCCTTTTCTGCATCTATTGAGATCATCATGTGGTTTTTGTCTTTGGTTCTGTTTATATGCTGGATTACGTTTATTGATTTGCGTATGTTGAACCAGCCTTGCATCCCAGGGATGAAGCCCACTTGATCATGGTGGATAAGCTTTTTGATGTGCTGCTGGATTCGGTTTGCCAGTATTTTATTGAGGATTTTTGCATCGATGTTCATCAAGGATATTGGTCTAAAATTCTCTTTTTTTTTTGGTTGTATCTCTGTCAGGCTTTGGTATCAGGATGATGTTGGCATCATAAAATGAGTTAGGGAGGATTCCCTCTTTTTCTATTGATTGGAATAGTTTCAGAAGGAATGGTACCAACTCCTCCTTGTACCTCTGGTACAATTCGGCTATGAATCTGTCTGATCCTGGACTTTTTTTGGTTGGTAGGCTATTAATTATTGCCTCAATTTCAGAGCCTGCTATTGGTCTATTCAGGGATTCAACTTCTTCCTGGTTTAGTCTTGGGACAGTGTAAGTGTCCAGGAAATTATCCATTTCTTCTAGGTTTTCTAGTTTATTTGCATAGAGGTGTTTACAGTATTCTCTGATGGTAGTTTGTATTTCTGTGGGGTCGGTGGTGATATCCCCTTTATCATTTTTTATTGCATCTATTTGATTCTTCTCTCTTTTCTTCTTTATTAGTCTTGCTAGCAGTCTATCAATTTTGTTGATCTTTTCAAAAAATCAGCTCCTGGATTCATTGATTTTTTGGAGAGTTTTTTGTGTCTCTATCTCCTTCAGTTCTGCTCTGATCTTAGTTATTTCTTGCCTTCTGCTAGCTTTTGAATGTGTTTGCTCTTGCTTCTCTAGTTCTTTTAATTATGATGTTAGGGTGTCAATTTTAGGTCTTTCCTGTTTTCTCTCGTGGGCATTTAGTGCTATAAATTTCCCTCTACACACTGCTTTTAATGTGTCCCAGAGATTCTGGTATGTTGTATCTTTGTTCTCATTGGTTTCAAAGAACATCTTTATTTCTGCCTTCATTTCATTATGTACCCAGTAGTCATTCAAGAGCAAGTTGTTCAGTTTCCATGTAGTTGAGCGGTTTTGATTGAGTTTCTTAGTCCTGAGTTCTAGTTTGATTGCACTGTGGTCTGAGAGAGAGTTTGTTATAATTTCTGTTCTTGTACATTTGCTGAGGAGTGCTTTGCTTCCAACTATGTGGTCAATTTTGGAATAAGTGTGATGTGGTGCTGAGAAAAATGTATATTCTGTTGATTTGGGGTGGAGAGTTCTGTAGATGTCTATTAGGTCCGTTTGGTGGAGAGTTGAGTTCAATTCCTGGATATCTTTGTTAACTTTCTGTCTCGTTGATCTGTCTAATGTTGACAGTGGGGTGTTAAAGTCTCCCATTATTATTGTATGGGAGTCTAAGTCTCTTTGTAAGTTTCTAAGGACTTGCTTTATGAATCTGGGTGCTCCTGTATTGGGTGCATATATATTTAGGATAGTCAGCTCTTCCTTACGAATTGATCCCTTTACCATTATGTAATGGCCTTCTTTGTCTCTTTTGATCTTTGATGGTTTAAAGTCTGTTTTATCAGAGACTAAGATTGCAACCCCTGCTTTTTTTGTTTTCCATTTGCCTGGTAAATCTTCCTCCATCCCTTTATTTTGAGGCTATGTGTGTCTCTGCATGTGAGATGGGTCTCCTGAATACAGCAAACTGATGGGTCTAGACTCTTTATCCAATTTGCCAGTCTGTGTCTTTTAATTGGACCATTTAGTCCATTTACGTTTAAGGTTAATATTGTTATGTGTGAACTTGATCCTGTCATTATGATATTAGCTGGTTATTTTACGCATTAGTTGATGCAGTTTCTTCCTAGCATTGATGGACTTTACATTTTGACATGTTTTTGCAGTGGCTGGTACCTGTTTTTCCTTTCCATGTTTAGTGCTTCCTTCAGGATCTCTTGTAGGGTGTGCCTGGTGGTGACAAAATCTCTAAGCATTTGTTGTCTGTAAAATATTTTATTTCTCTTTCGCTTATAAAACTTAGTTTGGCTGGATATGAAATTCTGAGTTGAAAATTCTTTTCTTTAAGAATGTTGAATATTGGCCCTCACTCTCTTCTGGCTTGGAGAGTTTCTGCCAAGAGATCTGCTGTTAGTCTGATGGGCTTTCCTTTGTGTGTAACCCGACCTTTCTTTCTGGCTGCTCTTAACATTTTTTCCTTCATTTCAACTTTGGTGAATCTGACAATTATGTGTCTTGGAGCTGCTCTTCTCGAAGAGTGTCTTTGTGGCGTTCTCTGTATTTCCTGAATTTGAATGTTGGCCTGCCTTACTAGCTTGGGGAAGTTCTCCTGGATGATATCCTGCAGAGTGTTTTCCAACTTGGTTCCATTTTCCCCGTCACTTTCAGGCACACCAATCAGATGTAAATTTGGTCTTTTCATATAATCCCACATTTCTTGGAGGCTTTGTTCATTTCTTTTTACTCTTTTCTCTCTACACTTCTCTTCTCGCTTCATTTCATTCATTTGATCTTCAATCACTGATACTCTTTCTTCCAGTTGATCGAGTCAGTTACTGAAGCTTGTGCATTTGTCACGTAGTTCTCGTGCTATGGTTTCATCTCTGTCAGTTCTTTTAAGGTCTTCTCTGCATTGATTATTCTAGTTATTCATTCATCCATTCTTTTTTCAAGGTTTTTAGTTTCTTTGCACTGGTTACGTAGTTCCTCCTTTAGCTCTGAGAAGTTTGATCGACTGAAGCCTTCTTCTCTCAACTCGTCAAAATCATTCTCCATCCAGCTTTGTTCCATTGCTGACAATGAGCTGTGTTCCTTTGGAGGGGGAGATGCACTCTGATTTTTTGAATTTCCAGCTTTTCTGCACTGCTTTTTCCCCATCTTTGTGGTTTTATCTGCCTTTAGTCTTTGATGATGGTGACGTACTGATGGGGTTTTGGTGTGGGTGTCCTTTCTGTTTGTTAGTTTTCCTTCTAACATCAGGACCCTCAGCTGTAGGTTTGTGGGAGTTTGCTTGAGGTCCACTCCAGACCCTGTTTGCCTGGGCATCAGCAGTGGAGGCTGCAGAAGATAGAATATTGCTGAACAGTGAGTGTTGCTGTCTGATTCTTGCTCTGGAAGCTTCGTCTCAGGTGTATACCCCACCATGTGAGGTTTGAGGTGTCGGTCTGCACTTAGTGGGGGATGTCTCCCAGTTAGGATACTCAGGGGTCAGGGACCCACTTGAGCAGGCAGTCTGTCCATTCTCAGATCTCTACCTCCATGCTGGGAGATCCACTGCTCTCTTCAAAGCTGTCAGACAGGGACATTTACCTCTGTTGAGGTTTCTGCTGCTTTTTGTTTAGCTATGCCCTGTCCCCGGAGGAGGAGTCTACAGAGGCAGGCCGGCCTCCTTGAGCTGTGGTGGGCTCCACCCAATTCGAGCTTCCCGGTGGCTTTGTTTACCCACTTAAGCCTCAGCAATGACGGGCGCCCCTCCTCCAGCCTCACTGCCGCCTGGCAGTTAGATCTCCGACTGCTGTGCTAGCAATGAGGGAGGCTCCATGGGCGTGGGACCCTCTGGGCCAGGTGTGGGATATAATCTCCTGGTGTGCCGTGTGCTAAGACCCTTGGTAAAACGCAGTATTAGGGTGGGAGTTACCCGATTTTCCAGGTGTTGTGTGTCTCAATTTCCTTTGACTAGGAAAAGGAATTCCCTTCCCCCTTGGGCTTCCCAGGTGAGGCAATGCCTCGCCCTGCTTCAGCTCTTGCTGGTTGGGCTGCACCCACGGACCAGTGCCAACTGTCTGACACGCCCCAGTGAGATGAACCCGGTACCTCAGTTGAAAATGCAGAAATCACCCGTCTTCTGTGTCGCTCACGCTGGGAGCTGGAGGCTGGAGCTGTTCCTATTTGGCCATCTTGGGCGTGCTCCCCCAAATACATATATTTTTAAAAAGTGCAACACAGACCTATTAATGTAACAGAATAGGCAAAGTTCACTGAGATAATAGGCAAAGTTCAAACAACAATAAGCCTTTAAAAACACTATCCCTTTTTAAGTTTTAGTGTGGTAACTAATAACGTCCAAAATTATGTGACAAAGACTATGAAAATATTTTCCCGTTCTAACTACATATCTTCTTCTGCTATACAGATTTTCTTCAAATTTTGCCATCAAAAACTTTGCAGCAGGATAAATGAAGAAACAGGAGAGGCCAGGTGCAGTGGCTCACGCCTGTAATCCCAGGAGTTCGAGACCAGCCTGGCCAACATCTTGAAACCCCATCTCTACTAAAAATACAAAAAATTAGTCAAGCATGGTGGTGGCACCTGTAATCCCAGCTACTTGGGAGGTTGGGGCAGGAGAATCACTTGAACCCAGGAGGTGGAGGTTGCAGAGAGCCAAGATCGCACCACTGCACTCCAGCCCAGGTGACAGTGTGAGACTGCATCTCAAAAACAAAAAGAAAAAGAAAAAGAAACAGGAGAATCTAGCTGTCTCCTCTTAAACCAAACATATATTTTCAGAAATGTAAGACAACATCTTCCTTCTCACTACATGATTTCTGGTTTGGAAAATGCAGTTATGTTCTATAAAAAGATGAATGTTAATGTGTAATGGGTTTAATATTGTTATTTTTAGCAAATTAACAAACAAATATTTTTAAATTTTCAAAAAAAGATTTATTGCTGACTTGTCATCAGAAACAATGGAGGCAAGAAGACAATGGACCAACATTTTAAAGTACTAAATGAGAAAAATCTATCAAACACACACTTCTATATTGATCAACGATATTCCTCAAACTCTAGGATTATATAAAGACTTTTTTTAATCAATTCAAGCTGAGAGAATTTGATGTCAGCAAACCTGCACTGCAGAAAGTGCTAAACGATGTTTTTAGGCTGAAAAGCATTAATATTGCCTGGACACTCAGGTCTAAAGGCAAGAAAAAAACAGCACAAAACAAAATTGTTTTTGTAAGAGGTTAAACATAAAAGATTTTTTCATAATTTTCTTAAAAGACAACTAAACATTTAAAGCAAAAGTCAGAACACTGTAAGGCAGAGTCTGTAGCTTATGCAGAAATAAAAAGTATGACATCAAAAACAAAGTATGAGATGTTAATTAACAGAATTATACTGCTATTCCATCTGTGAAGTGGGAAATAAGTGTCAGGTGTGAATTAAGAAATGAAAAGTGTGACGAGTCAGATGAACAAAGTAGGATAATATTAAGTGTAAATATATTTATTTTGATAAGTTAAATATGCATATTGTTAGCCATAGAGCAACCAGTAAAAAGTAATAAAAAGAAGTATGGATGGGAAGCTAATTGAGGATATAAAATGGAACTCCAGAAATATATATAATTAAGAAAGGAAAGGATAATTAAAGGAATAAAAACCAGAAGAAATAAATGAAAACAAATACCAAGGTAGTAGACTTAAACCCAAACATATTAATAATCTTATTAAATGTAAAGAGACTAAAACTCCCCAACCAAATTAAAAAAAAAAAAAAAAAGGAGAATGACAAACTAGATAAAAAAGCAAAATTTCAGAATATTCTGTCTAAAGGGATGTACTTTACATTTCAAAACACAAATATGTTAACAGTGAAAGGATAGAAAAAATGTATGTTATCTATTGTTACGGACTGAATTGTGTTTCCCCAAAATTCATATGTTGAACTCCGAACTGCTAATGCGACTGACTGTATTTGAACATAGAGCCTTTAGGGAGACAATTAAGATTAAATGAGGTCATAAGGGGAGGACCCTAATGGAATATGATTAATGTCCTTAACAATAAGAGGAAGAGGTATCAAAAATCTCTCTCAGGTATCAAAAATCTCTCTCAGAGAAGAGGTCAAGTGAGGACCCAGCAAGAGGGCAGCCATCTACAAACAGAAAGAGAGACCTCGCCATCAGACCCTGATGGCAACTTGATCTTGACCTCCAGAACTGTGAGAAAGTAACTTTCTGGCTGGGCCTGTGGCTCATGCCTGTAATTCCAGCACTTTGGGAGGCTGAGGCAGGCGGATCACCTGAGGTGAGGAGTTCAAGACCAACCTGGCCAACATTGCAAAACCCTGTCTCTACTAAAAAATACAAAAAAAAATTAGCTGGGTGTGGTGGTGTGCACCTATAATCCCAGCTACTCGGGAGGCTGAGGCAGGAGAATCACTTGAACCCAGGAGGTGCAGGTTGCAGTAAGCAAAGATCACGCCACTGCACTCTAGCCTGGACGACAGAGCGAGACTCAGTCTAAAAAAATTAAAAGAAAGTAACTTTCTGTTGTTTAAGCCACCCACTCTATGGTACATTGATATGGCAGCTCTAGCTGACTAAGACATTATACACAGAATAAACATAATAAGGGTGGAGTTGATATATTGATACCAGGGTATTTGCTGTTTGTGCTGTGTGATCCCATTGAGTGACAAGTCTTTAATGAAACCTCCTACATTCGTGAAGGCTTTGTGCAAGTGTGTTTCCTTTCAAGAAAGAGCTTGGGTTTCATGCCTAGTTCTAGACACTGCAGAATACAGAGAGCATATGCTAACATAGAAACCTAAAGCAGAGATGACCATGAAAACCACAGCACCTTTGAGAATTTGCAGAACCTCAAAGAGGATATTAAATGCCCACAGACCATGAAATAGTGGTTTGATCTACTATCTTGGGATGTTGGAAACTCCAGATGATATCTGGGTTTAATAATTTTTTAAAGCACCATAATAATATTGATGATGAGGAGGAGGAAGAGGATAGAAAAAAGTCTAGGTCTCTTATTCACAAGTTCAGGGCACTTTTCAGTAATACATAGCACTTTTTGCTTTTCAGAAGCAAACTGCATAATGGATATTGTGATTAAATAACGCAGAAGTTCAGGCTACTGGAGGAATCACAAAGTCTTCTTAGAGGAGGAAACTTTTTTTAATTTGTCTCATTTTATTTCTTGGTAATTACTAAACCATAGTTGGGAGGTGTTAGAATTCTGGGGACAAGGTTTGAGAAGTGTTATCCTATATAAGCTACTGTTTAAAATTATTAAAATCTAGGGGAGGAAACTTTCACATTAGACCATAGAAAGGGTACAGTTAGAAAATCTGGAGACAGACTGAGCAGGATATGGCACCTCTGTGAAGGGTCACCACGGACATTCATGAGTGATGTGTCCTGTGTGGCCTGAGGGCTCATTCCAACAAATGAGCACCACTGTCAGGATACTGGGGCCTTTTGGCCAGAAAGAAATTGATACCTTTATTCTGGCCTTTGGTTTTAATCCTGTCCTATACAGAAAGAAAAAAACTACTTAACCAGGGATCATAAAACCCACCTGAGAGAGCTGGAAGACATAATCGAGTGATTCTTTTAAAATGTAAGGAACAAGCTCATCACTTATCTGTTCAAAACTCTTGAAGGCAGAAAAGAGCCCTGAGAGACGAGAGAAGGAGAGAGAGCTAAGGTGAAGGGTGGAATTCAGGCCAAGGTTTTACAGGCAGAGCTTCCTGCTGGGAGAGGAACAAGAATGCTTCTTGAGAAAGGTCAAAATAGGAAGATTTTTCTAAAATAAAAATCTGGTTAACTCAAAAAAGCAAAATAATAATAATTTTAAAACCTTCACTAGCTTCCCATCTCAGCCTCCCCATTTCAACCCCACTGCACCCACCGAGTTCTTTTCCTCTCTGCCCACCTTCCCTCCCCTCTGCTGCAGCCATGGGCTCCTTGCTGTTCTCCAGCACCTTGTGCACACTCCCAGTCAAGGCCTTTGCACTTGCCCTTCTGACTCCCTGCAAAGCCTTGCCCCAAATGCAGACACTTACCCTCACCCGCTTCACATCTTTGCTTAATGTTCCCCTCTCAGTGAGGCCATGCCTGACTACTCTATGTAAAATCACACCTCCTGCATCCAGGCCCTATCTCCTTCTATGCTTTTATTTTTTCTACAGCACTCATTACCTTCTAATGTACTGTAAAAATTACTTATTTATTTTGTTTATCTCCTGTACCCCTTGCTAGAATATAAATGCAGGGGCATCAAATTTTGTCCATTTTGTTCATTGCTGTATCCCAGTGACTAGAACAGTGCTTGGCAATATGTTAGAAAGAAAGAGAGGTGGAGGAGGAAGGGAGGGAGGGGGAGGGAGGGAGGGAGGGAGGGAGGGAGGGAGGAAGGAAGGAAGGAAGGAAGGAAGGAAGGGAAGGAGGGAGGGATGGGAGGGGAGGGGAGGGGGAGGAGGGGCATGGGGGAGGGGGAGGGGGGGGGGAGAGGATGGGGGGAGGGGGAGGAGGGGGGGAGGGGAGGGGGGAAGAGAGGGGAGGAGGGGGGGGGGAGGGGAGGGGGGGGGGGGGGGGGGGAGGGGGGGGGAGGGGGGAGGGGGGGGAGGGGAGGGGAGGGGGGGGGGGGGGGGAAGAGAGGGGAGGGGGGGAGGGGGGGGGGGGGGGAGAGGGGGAGGAGGGGGGGGGGGAGGGGGGGGGGAAGAGGGGGGGAGGGGGGGGGGGGGGGAGGGGGGGGGGGGGGAGGGGGAGGGGGGAAGAGAGGGGAGGGGGGGAGGGGGGGGGGGGGGGAAGGGGGGGGGGGAGGGGGGGGGGGGGGGGGGGGAGGGGGGAAGGGGGGGAGGAGGGGGGGGGGGGGAGGGGGGGGAGGGGGGGGGGGGGGGGGGGAGGGGGAGGGGGAGGGGGGGGGGGGGGGGGGGGAAGGGGGGTTTCTTTTCTTCCCTGGGGGAGGGGGGGGAGGGGGGGGGAGGGGGGGGGGGGGGGGGGGGAGGGGGAGGGGGGGAGGGGGGGAGGAGGGGGGGGGAGGGGAGGGGGAAGAGAGGGGAGGAGGGGGAGGAGAAGGGAGAGGGGAAGAGAGGGGAGGAGGGGGAGGGGAGGGAAAGAAGGAAAGAAGGAAGGAAGGAGTGAGGGAGGAAGGAAGAAAAAGAGGGAGAGAGACATAAGTCATTTTCACAGTTCCTGGCAAGTAGTAAGTCTTTAGTAAATGTCAGCTTTTATTACTAGATAGGGAAAACAAAGCCTAGAAAGAAGAAAACATGACTTGATCAAAGGCCACAGAAAGTTGTTGATGGGGCCAGCAGTAGGCCCCAGGTTCCCTAACTTGGTAGCTTATAGCAGGCCCTCAATAAATATTCACCTTTTTATTATTTTACTCCTTGGCAAAATACATATGTGGTAAACACACTCGTTTTATGTTTAACACTTTGCCTTCCTATTATGTGTCCAGCACTTTCACGTTTAATATGCAGAATAGTTATTGGAGGTGAGAGTGTTTCTTTAATTGTAATCATGAGAACCCTGTGCTCAGAGAGGTCAAGTGACCTCTCAAGGTCACACAGCTGGTAAGTGGTGGAGTCAGAATTCATCTCCAGACCTGTGATTTCAAGTCCAGTGGTCTTTTCCTCATAATGCAGAAGAGGGGTGTGGCAAAAGGTGCCAACAGCTTGAAATGAAATCCATCACACCCGCCCAAATGCAAACCTCCCTCCACTTAGCCTCAGGCACGTTTTCATCTTTGCCTTGACCTTAAGAGAAACCTGCTGGCACTGTGGCGTCTGCCTTTGAAAGTCAGCTGCCTGTTTTTCAGACTCATAAATTGCCTGTAAGAAGTGTTTCATTATTCTGTCCAGGAGACATCAAATACCTGAGCTGTATTTCATGAAAGTTCCCCTTCAGACGTAGGCCACAGGGTAGGTAGCATTTCTGTCTCCAGGAAACCCCTGAAATCCACCTTTTGGATTATTCCGCTTGAGACAAATTAGAAGTGAAAGCGGCTGCCTGCACTCTTTCATGTTCAAGCGGAGCCGGGTGGTGTGGGCTGCCAGGCACCAAAGAATTCTTTATTCTTCCGTCACAGGGGAAATGGAGGAAAGAAAGTAAACATCGCACTTTCCACTCCTACATCAGTCATGGGGACACCGCGTGGAAGCCCAAAAAGTGTCATTCCAAGGCAGAAAGCTACTGAAAGGGCTGGGACTGTCACACCCAGAGCTGGCCTCCGTCAAAACTATACATTTGATGGAGATAAGTGTTGTCCTGTAATGATCTGAAAGTCAGGAGTCCTTGATGCAAAACCCAGCTTAGCCATAACATGGCTATGTGTCTTTAAGCAACTCACTGCCCCTCTCTACACAGTGACCACGTGACCTGTCACTAAAATCCTTACTAGTTCCATCATGCTGTGGCTTTTGCATTAACCAATACACTCAAGTCACTCAAACTAGTAACATATTTACCATATAAATGAAAAACGAATGAATATAAAGCCAATTGCTAAGCTTGATAAGCCAAAAGCTTCTCAAGTCCATCAGTTGATTTTTCACTTTGACATCAAATCTTTCTTGTTCGCTAGTGTATGTCAAGCAAACACCATTCTCCCCAGACGTTTACAGTCCTGCACCACATACTGATGTTTTGGTCAATGACGGACAGCGTATGCGCAACTGGTCCCATAAGATTACAATACTGTATTTTTACTGTGCTTTTTCTATGTTTAGATACAGAAATGCTCTCCACAGTGTTATAACTGCCTACAGCATTCAGCATAGTACCATGCTGTCCAGGTTTGTAGTCTAGGAGCACTAGGCTATACCACATAGCCTAGGTGTGTAGTAGGCATCACCATCTAGCTTTGTGTAAGTACAGTCTATGATGTTTGCACTGCCATGAAATTGCCTAAGGAAGCATGACTTAGAGCACATTCCTGTCATTAAGCAATGCATGACTGTATGAATTCGTTGCCTTCCCTAAGGAACTGGTGAAGCCAGCACAGACAGAGATTACGAGAGAAGATCCTGGGTGCTGCCCTCACAAAGCTGGCAACAGTCCGGGAGGGAGGGCAGCTAACATCGATTGAAGGCATTCTCTCTACTGGGCACATATATGTTACTGTATTAATATCTCAGAATAACCCTAGCAGGTGTGTATTGTTATTCCTACTCTAAAGTAGGGAAACTGGGACCTGAGATCATACAGCTCTTAAATGATGATGCTGGATTCAAATTCAGTTCCATTTTTCCAGGCTGTACTTGCTGCATGCTTGGCCAGGCCTCCTGTAATACTGGGGGGAAGCAGTAGGCACCAAAAGAGCATGACTACCTCCAGCTGAGTGGTCTGGGGAGGCTTCCTGGAAGAGAAGGCATTTCTGAAGTGGGCCTGGAGCCAGTCAGGATTTGGACATTCGATCCCATCACATTTGCACACACGTGTGGACACACACACTCACACACTCACAAACACACGTGTGCACACTCACATGCACAAACACACGTACACAGTCACACTCACACATTCACACACATGCACACACTCACAAACACACACATGCACACACACACACAAACACATGTGCACACACACATGTGCACACACACATGTGCACACACTCATGCATGAGCACAGTCACACCCACTGTCTCACATACTCACTCACACACTCATTCACACACACTCACACATTTCTGTGTGGACTCAGGGTGGCCCGCAGCCACTGGCCGGGCTGGAAGAATGTATGTACACACTCGAAGGAGAGCTGTTATTTTAGTGCTGGCGACACTCCAGCCATGAAAGTGGGGGGTCCCAGCACAGTTATTATTTCTTTTTCCACCAGCAGAAAACATCTGTCCAGTGAAAATTATATTCACTAAGAGATCAGCAGCATACCTGCCAGGAGCCCCGAGCCCTCCCCTCCCAGCCTTCCCGTCAGCAGAGGCACAGCCAGTGCTCGAGTGGGGTCAACTGTGCATCTGCAGGCTCTCGGCAGCCTGCGCTGGCAAGAAAGTGTGTGTCCTCTGACAGGACACCCTAAGAACTACTAAAATGGAGCTCAGGACTCTCATAAACAGAACTTGAACTCCACCTAAACAGTCTCTGGGTCACCCTTAGCTGGCACTTACTTGTAAGTCACCTAAACAGAATGCCACCCTCATTTGACAGAATTCAAAACATGGTAGGAGGAAAGAAGGGTAAAGAGGAATAAATTTTCAAAGACCCTAATATGTCCTAGCACTGTGAAAGCTGCCCCTCTTTCTCTCTCTGCCTCCAACAGACCACCCAGGCACTGGGGCCTTCTGCATACTCGCCCACTGCTTTTTGGTGCCTACCGGAGATCAGAGAGGCAGCGTATTGTGATGGGCACGGCTCTGGGTTTGGAGTACTGAACCCAAGATCACGCAGGTAAACAGACAGGACTGAGACAGGATGCAGAGCATGGGACTGTAAGGTATTTGTCCCTTACATCCTTACCCATAGTACTTCCCTGCAGCAAGTAGTCCCAGTTGACTGTGAGGTCAAGAATATTTATAGGTGCAGTGAAAAGATAAGCAGCATTTAGATTGGGAAAGGTTTGAAAGCCAGGATAATGAATTTGAGCTTAATTCAGAAAGCACTAGGGAGCCACTGAAGGTTCTTGAGAGGGAGGGCTTATCAGGTTTGCATGTTGGACATTCAAATATGATGCATTATAAAGGATACACACATAGAATCTGTAACACATAAAATCATTTTCAACTCTGGGTTCCACATGGGTGCTAGTTTACAGAGAGATTCCCCCGAGACCAACCTGATCAGTAGACGTTCTGAATCATCCTTGTGAGGACTGTGGACAGGCAGCAGCCGGCCCACAGCTACAACCGATGGAGGCTGAAAGGACCGAGCACATACAAATTTGGGAAATAGCCATGCCATGCCCCTCTCCCAGAAGCAGGGCCCATATCTAGTCCTGGAACAGATTTCCCTGAGAAAAGGAAAGAGAGGCACCTGGACCCTAGAATGAGCATGGCTCATGACCTGGAGCAACGTATGTCCCCTCTGGGGCCTGGTTCACTCCTGGGTGCATCAGGCAGTCTGGACAAAAGTCATATTTGATCAGGTGCTCCTTATAAGAATAAGCAGGAGTCACACCCCTACTCTGGGCCAGGCTTCATGTTAACTAAGTCATACCATCTCTCTTGTCCCTGGCTTTCACGGACTGGGATTTCCTGTGGGCAGGAGCCACGTCTGATGTGTCTTCACGACCTCAGTGCACTAGGCGTGGGCTCTGGAGTTATACTCTGAGTTCAAGTTCAAACCCCCCACCCCATCACTAGCCATGTGACTTTGGGCAAGTGACTTTATACTGTAGTCCCTCATTTTGTCTCTAAAATAGTAATAATAATTGCCTAACTTGTAGGCTGGTTGAGAGCAAATGACTTAAACCTTAAGGTACTTAGGGCAGATCAAGGCCAGGCACATGGTCAACAGCTGATAAGTGTTAGCTATTGGTAACATGAATTAGAGCCGTGTGTCAAGAGAGCTACTCGAAAGGACCAGTGAGAGTGCCGTGCAACCTTGGAAGGGGGCAGGAGGGAGGGTCTAGGCCCATCTTACAGGAGTGGAGGCATTCGATCCAGCAGAGCTCGAAGGCTGAAGTGTGCTTGAAACCCAGGAGACTGGGACAGTGGAGCGCAGTGCATGGGGGAAACATAGATGGGTCCCAGGTTGTGGACGACATCACAAATGGACTAAGGATTTAGACCTCATCCGGAGGCAATGGGGTCCATCCAAGGGTTTTCAGTAGGGACTAACCTGATCAGACTTAGAGAGGTGACTCCAGAGCAAAAAGAATGACCTAGAAGGGACATCACAGTGGCAGTTAGGCCAGACCCACCAGGAGAGAGCTAACAAGGCTGGATGGGGCAATAATGGAGAGGAAGGAAGGAGAGGAGTCTCCAAGGCCCATGGACAGATCTCAGTGAGGAGGGAGGAGGAGTTCACAGGGTCTCTCAACTCCCTTCAGCTCTGACATTCTGGGATTGTAGAATTCCTCCAAGACCCTCCACGTGGCGACAGCTGGGCAGCATGCACACTTTGAGGATCTTGTTCCAGTTCCTTGGAGCTCATGAAGCAAAAAGCTTCCCTGGGGGGAGTTTGGAAAGCTCTTCATTGGCTGTGCTGTTTCCTCCCATCTCTCTCCAAAAAGTCAGGGGAATTACAATCAAAGCTAGAGCCAGGCCTGGCCAGGGACAAGGAGGGGCGGAGGCCATTCTCTAAATCCAAGGGGATCTGCATCCCCACCAGATAGCTCCATGCTCTCAGCTTCCATCAATCACACTTATGGCCTCCATCCCAACTGCGTGCAGCAATCTCTGCTGTAAACACTCTGTTTATTGCTCCAAGAGGTTCATCATACTTGGAGAGGCTCTGCCACAAAGCATGCTGGGACCTTGATGAGGTTGGACCGAGGGAGGATGAGGGAGCAGACTTAGGACTGGGTGATACACAAGTAAGAGATGCTGTCCCTTCTGAAGAAAGTATGCCAAAGGGAGCTGGTGTTTACTGAGAGCCTTCTCCTGGCGGGGTGCTTTGTGAGTATCCTCTCAATCCATCATCCCAACCACCCAGCAAGGGAGCTTTGTTATTATCATTTTGCCCATGATAACATTGAAAATTAGAATGTTAAGTGATTTGCCTAATTTCTACAGGGATTCAACGACATGCGTGGATTCCGACCCAAATTCATTAGCCTCCAAAACCTATGCATTCATTTATTTATTTTTTCATCCAACAAAAATACATCATGGGCCTACTATGTGCCAGGCACTGTATCAGAGACCAGAGATCCAAGACACATACATTTCTCAGTCATTTCATGGGAGAGACAAACAATATCAAGATAACAAATGAACAAGATAACTCCAGGTGGTGATAGATTGTGAAGCATATGAAATAAGGTGAGCCAATCTAGAGCCAGGTTGTTCAGATGCGGCCTAGATTCCAAATCTCGCCCGTGGTCTTTGTGTGGAACTGAAAGCTAAGAATGGTTTTTATAGGTTTAAAGGGTTGTAAAACAAACAAAAGAAAATATGCAACATAGATAGTCTATAAAGTCTCACAAAGTCTAAAATATTTACTATCTGAGCAGACAAAGGTTGTCAGCCCCTAGTCAAGAGACTGAAGGGGCATCCTTGGTAGTGGATGGTGGAGAGGAAGGAGAGGAGGCTCCCAAGCCCACTGACAGGCCTTGGTGAGGAAGGAGGGCAAAGGGAGATTGGGAGAGTTACAGGGTCTGTCAGGGAAGACACTCTATGTGGAGGTGATTTTGAACTGAGACCTAATGATGGAAAAGAACCACCAGCTGAAGAGGCCCAGAGAATGAGAACTCCAGGTAGAAGGAACAGCAAATGAATGTAAAAAGGCTTTGAGGTAGAAACAAGCTTAGTATGTTCAAGAAATAAAAAGAAGACCAATGTCCCTTGAGTGCAGGAAACAAGAGGGAAAGTGCTGCCAGCTGAGCTCGTGGACAAGCAGGAAGCAGGTGACATAAGACTTTCTGGGCCAAGGCAAAGAGTGTCCTTTCCACTAGGCCCGACCCTGTGGTGTGGCAAAATCAAATGAGAATCTAGTGGATGTCAGTCTGGCTGGGGTGTCAGTGTGTCAGTATCACAATCTAGAGGTTCAAGGACAGTCATCAGAATCTGGGTGCAAGAGACACTGGAGTCAAACAGGTGGTAGCACCAACTCCCAGATGATGTGGTCATTTACCTTAGGACCGTCCCCAGTGGTCAGAGGGTACCAGGACGATGCTCCAGCATGAACAGGGTTTCAGGAGCTTGGCAGGCTGTCAGGACTCTTGCCAAACAAACTGGGATTCAAGGTAGGGCTTAAGCTCCAATAGGAAATGGAGAAATAAATATGACAAACCACGAATGACAGAGGATGTGATGGAGGTGATGGTTAAAAACAGAGACTTCCTGAGCATTTGGCTACCCTGGCCTTACTGCTCCACCTCAAGCCCTGGGACCATGCCACATATACTGGCCTCCTGCCCACCGTGTGTGCCCTATCCTGGCCAGGCAAGACTCAGGAAATGAGTGGGGCCAATCCAGGGAGAGGAGAGCCACAGCGACTCCTCCTGGAAGGAGCTGGAGAGGTAGATGCTGGTAAAACTGTGCAGAAAGCAAGTTTACCTGGCTAATTACTGCTTCATCCGTGGTATGGCCATCTGTGCAAGCAGGCTACAGGGGGCTTATCCACACTCACAAGTAAATTCCCATATGATCTGCTTGCCAAATTCCTGGCCATGGGGAGGGAGAGAAGAGAATCATCTGTGTGGATCGACTGTAACATTTTGTACTTTGGCGACCACTTAGTTTAAAATGCCTGTTCTCCTAAGCGTGTACCCAGGCAAAATGTGTACTGTAATTTGATTTTTTAAAAACAACTTTTATTGTTTTTTTTCTTATTATAAGAGCAACACATGTTCCTTTCGGGAAAATCAGAAAATACAGAGAAACCAAAAGGAAGAAAATAAAATCACTAATCCATCCACGCAGAGATAGTCATCAATACCTCGATGTTTACTGTCCAAGCTTTTCTTTGTGCGTAGTTTATTACACAAATGTAACCCAAATATCCTCTGAGTCTCACCAATTGTGGGCTCACCTGAGGTATGACTAATGGTTACACTGCTGACTTGATGGCTTCTAACTGCCTGTTATCAGATTCCCAACCACTTGTCAAGGGCCCTCCCCCATATCCCTGGATATCTTTAGGGGGCTCCACGCACTCTCCGATGCCAGTCCATCCCTTGCCTGGGCCTCTGTTCCTTCTCACCTGCAAGTTGCGCTTTTTGCTGCCCCCATTTGCCCCTCCCAGCTGGCCTGGGAGGTATAGATTGGGATTAAGCACCTACTAGATGTGGCATGCATCATAGCGGGAGCCACACTGTACTGAGTCTTGAAAGGGGGCACAAAGATTCAAGTGAATGTGGTTTGTGGCCTGAAGGGACTCACAGTCTAATGAGAGACAGGCACAGGCAGAGATGACCCTGATGTGAGACAGGGCATGTGCTCCTTGTCGTAAGTGGCCACAGGGAGTGTGCTTGGGGAACATGATGCTGGGTTCCAGGAAGGAGGAGGTAGCGTTTTTCTTGGGCCTGCAGGATGGCTGGGATCATATTCAGGAGGTAGGAGAGAGACAGACAAGTGAGCTAGGAGAAGGGTCAGGGTGCAGGTATGAGAGCTGGGAGGTGAGGGCCTGGGGAAAACACGCAGGGGCCTAATTGTGCAGAACAGAGAGAGTGAAAGGAGAGAGTGACAAGAAACAAATATAGAAAAATACACTGGAACCAGGTCACAAGGCAAATCAGTGCCACCGATGAGATCATGGTCAGGACAGGCAGAATGGAAAATTCAAGAGGAAAACTCAGTTTTAAGAGTACAGTCCTTAAATAATTGTTCTTGAAAATTAATTTGTTTCCACTAACTTATTATCCTTATGCCACATATTATCATATGAGCATAGAAAATTACACTAAATACATTTTTATGATCCTAAAGTTGACGATATTGATTTTGATCGGCAATGAATATTTAAAAATAAAATTCTATACTTTCAATCTATTCAATATTTCTGTGGTCATTTTTCTTCATTTAGGTAGAAAAGTCATGACTATTCAATGTCTGTGTCTAGGCAAGGTGTACTCTTGGCATTTCAGCACACGCCCTTCCTTATTACTGTCCCACCTTGTAGCCTCTGCACCTGCTATTCCCACTGCCTGGAATGGCTTTTTCTCTTCCACTGCACCGACACCTACTCATCTTTCATATTTCAGCTTGAACATCACTTTCTTTGACTCTCCAATTCTGGGTTAGGTCTCCCTATCTACATTCCTGGGGTGGTCAGTCTTTCTTATTAACACTTATTAAAATTAAATAACTTAAGGGTACACTCGGATGTGAGGGATTTCTGGCTGTGACATCTGTCACCCCAATCAACCATTGATTGCCAGGGTTGATTTGGTTGACCTGGCTGGCTAGGCGGGTGTCCCCGTCCTCCCTCACCGCTCCATGTGAGTCCCCCCCAAAGCTGCACACTCAAAGAGAACGACCATCTCCAGTAGAGGAGGATCAGCCTTTGGTCAAGGGCATACAAGTAGCTGCGCTCCCCTGCTAGAATCTCCAAACTTAATGGTACACCCATGCACACGTGCTTAAATTCAAACAGTCAAGGCCTACATCTCCCACTTAAATGGAAGCTCAATGAGGGCAGGAGCTTTTTGTGTCTGAAGTGTTTTTGCACGTAGAGACGATCATTAGGCATTTCTCAAGTGAATGAATGTCACTCCCTTTCCAATTATGGTTCCAAGAAGTTTTTGATAATTCCAAGATTAAAAAAAAAAAAAAAAAAAAAAAAGTGTTGTCTCAGAACAACTATCAGGTAAATTTTTACAACAATCATCCCTTTATTTTTATTTGTATTTGATTTTTCATAGTCTCCTTACTTCTAGAAAGAATTTAAAGGAAATTTATGTACAAGACAACAGACCTGAGAAGCTTTAAATTTTAAGAGGGCCTGTATTTGATGTATAAAGTGATTTAAATCCATGATCTCTGCCTAGACTGTCTGGGCAGGGCTAAAGCCCAGAAGATGCCTTTTTCTTATACTATTTGCAAATGTGCTTCTTCTTTTGGGTGGGCCTTCCGAGTAGTTCACCTTAAAGCTACATGAGGAAGGGACCAGGGCTTCATTAACACCAGGTGCGGTGTATAAAAGCATGCTATCAGTTCAAATCTTTGGGATTAATTATTGCCTCAAAAGCCTTGTGAAGGGCTTACTATCCCCAGTTAGATGAAGAAACTTAGGCCCAGAAAAGTGAATGACTTTGCCCAAATCACAAACTGAAGAAATGGAACAAAAGTGGGCTTTTCTGGGGAACTAAGACTAGACGCTTACTGCTCTCTGCTGCCTCCTATTGGTGTGAAGAAGAAAGAGCAAGCCTCTCTGAGTTTGCTCCAGAAACGAGCCCTGTGTTCCCATAGTGGGCGGGGGGCACTAGGCATCCTGGCATGCCTCCTCTGCCAGCTCCCTTTGCCTTTTGTCTCCCTGCCTTCCCACCCCACCAGATCCTCAGGATCCCTAATTGCTCCTATTACGGGCTAATAGCCAGAATCCAAGAATTGGAGCAGTGGGTTCCAGGGCCAGCAGGGCCAGCGGTGCCAGGCTCGCTGGACATGCTGCGTGGCCTCTTCTTTTCAGCCCAGTGACTTGTCACCTGCCCTCTGAGTTCTAGGTGCAGCCCTGGGAGAGGACCAGAGATAGAGCTCAGCACTAATCCACATGCGTGTCTTCACAGAAGCGCTTCACTCCTGTACAATAGGGCCTGTTTCCTTCTCTTAGACAGAAGCAGGATATTAGTGGCTTCACTAGGACATTGTGAAATTGAAACAAGATCCTGAGTTAGGCGCTCAGAAAATGTCCACGTCCCTCGCTTCCCTTTCTGTTTTTGCTGGCAGTGTCGGCAATGACTGAAATATTGATTGCTCTCCTGCCCTGCTCCTTGGCAAGGGCCTTAAGGCTGATTTTCTGGTGGTGAAGTCAATGGATGCGGAGCCAGGAGGATGAGTAACTGCCTCTCTCCTGCTGAACTTCATCTTCTACAGGTGTCTGAGGCAGACGCAGCTCGGGCTCCTCAGCCCAACCCCGAATCAGGCCCTCACACCCAGCACGTGCTATGAGCTAACAAAGCAATCACAGCCAATCGTGGCTATAAATCCCCAGTGTTTATAATGTCTTTGTGTACCTCTAAACTCAAATAACCCCAAGTCCCATGGGACTACAGAAAACAAGCTACAATTGTTGTTCACTCATCAAAAGCGTATTCTTCAGAGGAATGAGGAGGCCAGGGTACAGATGTCGCTCAGTAAATCACCCAGTGGCAACTGGGGAATGGTTGCAATGGTGAAAAAAATCTGATCAAACAATGCTTTTACATGGGATGAAGGAGAGAGCAGGGCTTGAAACAAAGAAATCAGCCTGGACAGGACTGGAACCCAGAAGATTCCTTTTCTCTGTACTATTTACAGATGTGCTTCCTCTTTGGGGTGGGCATTCCAAGTGGTTCCCCTTAAAGCTACATGAAGAAGCGTCAGAGCTTCATTAGCACCAGATTCAGTGAGTTATAAAAGCATGCTATCAGTTCCAATCTTTGGGATTAATTGTTCTTTTGGTGAAGATGGAGAAAAACAAGTTTGTTATCCAACCAAGAGATGGGGCCAACATGGCAAGGATAGGAGCAGGCTGGAGTTCAGAGACCTCACCCCAGGCACCCTAGTTATCAGGTCTAAGGCAACAAGCCAGCTCAGAGACAGTATCCCCAGGTAGGCAGAGAGTGCTGAGTCCTGCTGCCACTATGTAGGCTTGGCTCAGGGCCTGTTGGGGTGAAATTCTAGGGCACTGGAGGGGGTGGGGATGTCAGAGAGGAACATCGAGAGAGCATCTGGTGACAAGATCAAGCCCTTCATGAGTAAACTGAGGCCAAGAGCAGAGAAGAATAACAGCCAACCTTGCCATTCATTTGATTCATATTACTCAAAATGAATGGACAATTGCAGGCCTCTTGAATTTCAGTGCAGTGCCATTTGTTCTGAGCTATTTACTCATAAGAATAGAATTTAAGGGTTGTCAGGGCCTGAATCTAATTCTGTGATGACAAATGTGTGAGCTGTATGATGCCAAATTGCCTCTACCCACTCATGTAGCTGGAGTTAGTATGTATCTACAGGTTTGTTTCTGCCCAAAAGGCTTTCCCAAACTCCTTCTGCTGAGCATGCATAGCTCCTTGGTTTTCTTTTAAGAGAAAGAATGCACTGCTCCATTCTATGAAATCTAAGTGGGACTGTTAGTCAGTCCTTTACCCACTTACCCACAAGATTGAGAGCATGTGACCTGAGTCTAACCAATCAAAATATTCTCTCCTAGCCACAGTGATTGGCTTGCATATGGGCAAGGCCCAACATAGCCAAACCTAGCCAATCATAAACCACTCCAGGACTTGTCTACCAAAGTTAGCTGGGAGGCCAAGCTTAATAATCTTCATAATCTGAAAAGCCTTTGCTTCAAAACGAGACGTTTCAGCAGTTGAACTATCAACCACAAACCTAGAATGACTTTACAGCTGCTTGCCACCGTAACTCACATTTGAAGAACCTGCTTATATGAAAGCCTATGAGAAAGGAAGAAATTGAACTTCCCAAAACTGGGTTCAAGACAACTTCGTAACTACGATGACTTTCTCAGCTAAGAGTTATTATAGTAAAATCATTACATAACTTTGCCAAAGTTAATTTATAGGTTAGAACCCTTTCTATCTTCAGGGCATATCCATTTAAATTAGGCTTCCAAGATGCTACGTCACCTATCACAGAACTCCTTCACTTTCGTGACCACACCCTAATAATGGTTTTTTTAATGAGTTCATTAGTACTTTACATTATCTCCCTGATATTAACAACTAAACTCACACAAACACAATGGTATGAACTATTTTACCTGCTATTATCTTAATTTTAATTGCTCTTTCACCATTATGTATATTATATATAATAGATGAAATTATAACCCCTCCCTTCCCATCAAAACTATAGGACACCAATGATACCGAAGCTATGAATGCACAGATTATGAAGACCTAAAGTTTGATTCCTACGTAATTCCTACAACAGACTTAAAACCAGGAAAACTATGGCTACTTGAAGTTGATAATCAAGTAGTCCTCTCCATAGAAATATCAATTTGCATCAATTGCATCAGAAGATGTTCTATATTCATAAGCTGTACCATCATGAGACCTAAAGCCAGATGCTATCTCAGGACTTTTAAACCAGGCAACCTTGACATCTACAAGGCCAGGTCTTTACCACGGTCAATCCCCAGAAATCTGCAGATCTAATCACAGCTTCATACCCACTGTTCTTGAACTGGTACCCCTAAAACACTTTGAAAATTGAGCAACATCTATATTATAATATCACTGTAGAGCTGACTAGCATTAACCTTTTAAGTTAAAGACTGAAAGTTATGATCCTTCCAATGAAATGCCCCAACTAGACACATCCACATGATCTATTACTATTATACCCACAATCCTATCACTTTTCATTTTATTTCAACTAAAAATTTCAAAATTCACCTATCCAACAAATCCAACACCAAAAACTTTTGAAACGCAGAAACATGAAACCCTTAGAGAAAAGAAGTTTAATTGGCTCACAGTTCTGCAGGCTTTACAGGAAACATGTTGCTGGCATCTGCTTAGTTTCTAGGGAGGCCTTAGGAAACTTACAATCATGGTGGAAGGTAAAGGGGGAGCAGGCCTGTCACATGGTGAAAACAGGAGCAAAAGAGAGAGAATGGGATCGGGGGAGGGATGTGCCAAACACTTTTATATGACAAGGTCTCATGAGAACTCACTATGACAAAAGACAGCACCAAGCCACAAGGGACCCACCCCCATGATCCAAAAACCTCCTACCAGGCCCCACCTCCAGCACTGGGGATTACAATTCAATACGGGATTTGGGCAGAGGCAAATATCCAAACTATATCACTTGCTGTCCTGACTAATATTGTTAATCCCTCACAAAGCTCTTTACTGTAGAGCCCAGATATAGTCTCATGCTTCTCAACATAATGTTCCAAGTCATTGACATGTTGATATAATGAAACCAATTGGCCTTTGCAGATTCTAATCCAATGCTTTCATTTGGCAAATGAAGAGACAGAGGCACAGAGAAGGAAAAGGATTTGCACAAGATCATGGCCAACCAATGATAGAAATGGGTTCACGCCCCTACTTGTCATTTGCTATGCCTTGATCAACGTGTTGTCCAGCTAAAAGACCTGCCACCAAAAATTGAACAAAAGCTCATGCAAAGCTCTGCATCATGAGTCAGGATTTAGACCCTCTCCACTTAGTCCCCCAGCCCCTTAGCTGTAGTCCTTTACAGCCTTGAAGTTGCTCAGAATCTCAATGTGAGATTTCATGTGCCCTGTCAGAACACAGTCTTTTTTTTGTTGGGGGGAGTGGGGGACAGGGTCTGACTCTGTCACCCAGGTTAGAGTGCAGTGGTGTAATTTTGCTCACTGTGACCTCCGCCTCCTGGGCTCAAGCCATCCTCCCACCTCAGCCTCCCAAGTAGCTGGGATTACAGATGCATGCCACCACACCTGGCTAATTTTTGTATTTTTTGTAGAGATGGGGTTTTGCCACGTTGCCCAGGCTGGTCTCAAACTCCTGAGCTCAAGAGATCCACCTGCCTCAGCCTCCCAAAGTGCTGGGATTATAGGTGTGAGCCACCACACCCTCAGAACATAGTCTTAAGGGGGGACTCTGAAGAAAGCTTCCTGTGTTGGCATTAAAGGAATAAAGAAAGGTCCATTTTATTTCCACTTTCCTTGTCAACAAGACCAGTTCCATGGAAGATTCTTCTCAAATGCATACTCATTCATCCAGCTCCCTCATACTTCATGGCCTCAGAGCTGAATTCTTGACTCAGAGGTACTCTGACCTGAGGAGAATGTTCCTCTTCTTTAATTCAGGCACTATGCTTATTTTAGTACAACCTAAGATAGCATTAGCTTTGAGGGCAACTATATATTAACTGCAAAGAATCAAATAGCAAGGAGGAAAAGCAATTGAAAGAAGCAAGAATTTTTTGCCTGAAAATGAGAAAATTCAGAGAAAGCATACTATTTTCACACTTTTGAAGGATTGTCACGGGTCAGGAAAATTTGATTTCTATAAGAGTCCAAGGAGAAGAATAAAAGCAAACCTCTAAGGAGACAGATGTATAGGTCTAGAAACTGAGGCTTTGAGAGTGTAAATGACTCACTTGCATCCACACAGCACATTGTTTACCAAAGAGGAACGTCAACTAAGACCTCCTAAAGAGTCAGATAGCTGGAGACAATTGGGTGACACAAACTTAGGTTCAAATCCAGTTGCCACTACTTCCTCCCTTGGGCGGAAATTCTCTGAACCTTCTCATCTACAAATACTAGTGCAAACCTACTGGGGCTCTTAAAATCAACTGACACTCTGTGGATGATGTGTCTATCATGGGGCTCAGCTCATACTGACACTCAATCAGTCTTACTTCTCTCACCTTTCCCCTTTTCATACCACATCATCTCTTCTTTTCCTGTAATTTGAACAGCACAGGATTCACTTTAACCCAGTGTCCAGAATAGGTTTTCTTGGTTTAATTGAAGCACAGTTACACTTAGCTCATCCATTGCCTGGTCCCACAAGAGAATCAAGCCACAACAACATCAGTAGGAGGGTAGGTGCTCAGAAAGCATCTGGCAGTACTGAATAATATGGGAAAATAATGCTTCTGCCACACCCTGCACCTTACTGGCTGTCTCCATGAGCACCTCATCCATTACCTTCCCAAGAAAAGCAATTGTCTGTTCCCTCCTGTCATCAAAGCTGGTAATCCATTTGCCTCAGCCATGTATGCCAAACTGAGTTCCCAGAATATACTTTGCCAGATCCAACCTCCAAACTTTTGTCTAGACTCTTCTCTATGCCTGGATTTTTTCCCTCTTTTTCTATAAGGTAAACATCTTATCCATTCTTCAAAATTTAGGTGATTGCACATCATCTTCTGCAGACCCTTCCCTGTGGTCTCCAGGCTTGTTAGTATTAGCTTTGTTTAAAATGAATTGAATTGCCACATACAAAAGACTCAATAAAAACTACCTTTTATCATCATTGCCAGCCCCATCATCACTGACTAGAGTGTCATCTGCCTTGGAGGCATAGCTACAGAAGTCTAGAGAGCACAGGAATGGTAACTAAAGAGTGAGTACAGCAGGGTTCTCCTACTTTGGGAGGGGTGGGGGTTCTACAGTAATTTTATTCTAACAGAGAAACTAAGCTGCAATAAGTCTATATGATTAGAGCAGATGGTGGCTGTCTTTCCAAAGGGTGAAGCCCGAGTCCAGCGGGCAGCTCACGAAGCCTGGAATATCCTCTTTCCTGGCACTATCCTGCACCGCCTGACTCATGGTGTGAGATAGTGACTGTACAACCACATTCAATGAAGATTGGAAGTCTAACTGGGTAGAGGCAACAACCCAACAGGAGACAATTACACAATCGATGAAAAAGATGCGGAGATAAAGTGCTACTCTACTCTCCACTATTATTTGCCAAGAAAGCTGAGAGTATGGTATGAGCAGAAAATTATGTTCTTTGTTCTTAAATAAATCCCAATAGAAATGAGGTTATGATCAAACAAGCAGTAGAATGAGATGAACATCTAGGTTAGATAAAAATATGTGTGCATAAGGAAAAGAACAGCAATAACAAGAGAGAAGAGAGAGCCTTCTCTTTTACTTCAATAAGACAGGAAACAGCATCTTTTATTTTCCTTGCTGCAGTGGCTCATTCATTTTCATAAAACACAGTTTCTGCAATACAGTGTATTGATAAGGTTGCTTCATCATGGGAGGACAAACATGAGGCTGACTATTAATGGCAGAACTAGGTCTTCTCTCAAAGCCTCTAATGAGTGCCATTTCTCCTAAGGGACCCCTGACACCATACGACACTTCAGTTAAATCTTCTGAAATATTGCAAGGGCATGATTGACAAGGTTTTTTTGGTGCTATGACTTTCTTGCACATGTAAACTCTTTCAGAAAACTTGGCCATAAAATGTTGGGGAAGAGTTTGGCTTAGAGCCACAAAGTTCCAGATGCCAGTCATGGGTGCCTCTGCCCTGTGTCACCACATCTTCTTTTCTGAGAATCACAGTCACTGAGAGTTATACATTGTGGTTGAAAGAAATGATCCATTTACCACCATCCACCTCATCCTCTGTGCAAAGCTCATAAGAGCAGAGGCTGAAAACAGAAAAGTTGTCTCTGTTCCCTCACACCAGGGACATTACTTGGTGACCTGGTAAATAGCATGGGCAAGGTAGCCCACGTTGCCAGAAGTGACCCCTGCCAAAGAGATGTGGCCATCCTTTGTCATCTAGGTGGAGAATTCCTTGGTCAGCCACTCCATCTGTTCAGGCTTTAGCCCTGTGAAACAAAACTTGCCAACTTGGTCAGTGATGTGTTGCCAGTTGTGGGAGGAATCCTGCTTCTTGAGAGGAGGATTGTGGGAGAAGTCACTCTTCTTGAGGTTGAAAACCAGCTGAGTCCACATGCTAATGATGTAGTCGGCCATATTTTCACTTCTTGCAACCACTGTTTTTATAAATCTGGAGTCTTCAGAATGGTAGAGGCAATCCAGGCCTCATTGAGAGGAAAGTTACAATACATGGGATGGAACAAGATTTTCAACTGTGACTCCACACTTCTGGCTTCATTCACATCTTTGCAGATCATAGTTAAAGTCTCCCACATGCTCACCGTAAGCCCATGTTTTGGCATATGATTGGCAGAGACAAATGTTAATGCCCTGTTTGATGAAGTGGCACACAGCCCCGGCATCCTTGTTACCATCACCTCTGGCAAAGCATTGATAGGCCGTGTCAAAGAATGCAGAGATTCTTTTTCTTCATCCCATTGCTATTTCCTTCCACTGCTCTGGACAAGGGTCCACTTCCATGGGATTATGGGCCCAGGCATGCAGGAGAAGAACACTTTGTGCTGGTGTTTTTGAAATGTCCTCCATAGTGCCTGTGAAGTCAGAACCACAAGTCTTGGGGTCATAGTACTGATAAACTTGTAGCTGTGTGCCAGCATCCCTGAAGTATGTGATTTCCCTAGGATAGTTCGGGCACAAAGACATCTCAGCTGAACTTTAAAACTCTGTATAGAAAACTAGCTCTGATCCTTAAGGCCCCAGTTCCAGAAATAGCCTGCACAGTGACAAACCAGTCACTTTTCAACACTTCATTGTTCTTACCCAGGGCTACTCCTGCAGATGTCTTGCAAAATTCAACCAGTACCCCAATGAGCAGGTATTCCTTGTCCAGACATTTTGTGGCAGTCTGGGCCTCTGCCTTGCAGATGTTAGACAGCAGATAAAGCTTTCAGGTGTTGTCCTGGTTGTCACCAACTCCCAGATTCACCTTTTTGCCATCAGTGTCCCTCTTAAAGGCTTTAGTGACTCCCAAGATAGGATCCGGACGTCCCATCTCCACATGGGCCCACCAGGAGCTAGTCCTGTTGGAGGCTGCCATGGCAAGGCCCAGTTGGAAGGCAATGGTGATCCAGGAGGGGATGCAACCTGAGTGCAGCAGGGCCATGGCGGATGGGAGGAGGGCAGTTGAGTAGCTGCAGAACAGAGTGGAGGGCAAGCGGGCCCCTCCCACTTTTTAAAAGCAGTCAGGACACTAACAGGGAAGGCAGGATGACCAGTTCAGAAGGCTGCACACAGGGACTTTCACTCCTGGGGTGAATGTACCAATATGTGGGGAAGGACCTAGGCTAACCAAGCCCATGATGTGTACACCTTGATACCCTTAAATATACTGACAATGGAAATGGAACTCCTGAGGGAACCTGAAACCCCTATGCTCCCACTCTGGCTGACCTCCTGAATGATGTTTGATGAGCAGAAGTTTGGAACCACAGAGAGCAGCAGTTGTAGAACTCAAATGCTCACTGTCATCAGTCTTCCCTCTAGAGAAATAGCCCCTAAAGACCAGACAGTCCTGCACATGATCAGTTTGATTCCTACTGTCATAGTCTGCTCACACTGCCATAATGAAATTCCACAGACAGAGCACTTAAACAACAGAAATTTATTTCCAACAGTTCTAGAGGCTGAGAAGTCAAAGATCCAGGTTCTGGCTGATGTGGTTCCCCGATGAGGGTTCTCTTCCTGGCATGCAGGCAACTGCCTTCTCACTGTGTCCTCACGAGGCAGAGAAAGAGAGAGAGGTATGAGTGGGGAATCTCTGATGGTTCTTCTTATAAGGACACTATCTCATCATGAGTCCCACTGTCATGACCTCATCTAAACCTATTCATCTCCCAAAGTCCCCATCACACTGGGAGTTAGGGCTTCAATATATGAATTTGGGTCCATAGCTCCTGCTCTCTACAAAGAAGCATCTGGGTCTATCTCCCTCAGAGACTGGCCTGAAGGAGATATCTCCTTCATCCGGGTCTATCTCCTTTGGAGACTGCCCAGCAATGCACACAGCGGTCAGATGAGAGCCTTGGGAGTCACACAGCCTGAGTCTGATTCAGGCTCCAGCATCGTCAGTTGTGTGACCATAAGCAGCTGTCTCCTTCCTGATCCGCAGTTCAGTTTACTTATCTATAAAATAGCGGTAGTGATACCTACCCCCAGGGCTGTTTTGAATATTAAATGGGATATTGTAAGACAGGCACTTCACACTGTCCTGTCAAAGAATCCATGCTCAGTAAATGGGAGCTGTTGTTTCCCAGGGTTGGGTAGCACAATGACCTCTTGGTTTTCTAGATCTGGAATGCGTCTATCTTGAGCCAAGCTTGAGGGAGTGCTGCCTCAGTAATTCATGTTCATTTCTGTCCTTTGACTTGCCAACCCTTTTTCAACTGGTACATTCTTTTTTAGATATGCTGATGGCCTTCTGGTCTTAAAATTAGTCTACTTTTCAGAGGGTGGTTCTTGCATATTTGCGTCCAACATGTTTTGATTTACAGTAAAACCCTCAGAAGACAACCTTCTTTCTCTTTCAAAGTCTTTGTGGGCACCTCTTTAGCAAAATCATTGAACTGCCTAACAATTCTTGGGAGAGGAAATTCCACAATTTTTGTATCCAATGCCAGAGAAGCTATTTCCTAGTGGTTTTGATAGGGTGAGGCATGAGGTTATGAGTGCGGTTTGGAGGCTGTAAGATGAGCCCTCAGAGTGCTACTTATTGCTAGGTACACTGCCCTCAATGAGGTTGAGGTACCCTCCTGGGCTAAACAGCTTAGTCTCACTTGGGCATGCTTAAGTGTGGTAGCAGCAGTAGTGGTAGTAGCAGCAGTTACAGCAGCAGCATGAGATGACCGTATCTTCAATTCAATTACATATTTTCTATGAAATGAGTTCATAGGCTCTGAATTGGTAGAGCACCACAGTTTAGCCAGTCCAATCTGTCATATTTGCAGATAAAGATATAGAGAGTCACTAGCCTGGTCAGCCAAATTAAGGAAATGACCCTGGAGAGTACTGAGATGATGAATGTGGATATCCAACACTCAGCCTTCCATTGCACTGATGGAAAGCAGAAGGCCAAAGAGACCGGTGCATTATTAGAAAACCACAGAGCTAGTCACTGATGGACATTTGGGTTGATTCCAAAGACAGATTGGATTAAGAAAATGTGGCACATATACACCATGGAATACTATGCAGCCATAAAAAAGGATGAGTTTGCGTCCTTTGTAGGGACATGGATGCAGCTGGAAACCATCATTCTTAGCAAACTATCACAAGAACAGAAAACCAAACACCGCATGTTCTCACTCATAGGTGGGAACTGAACAATGAGATCACTTGGACTCAGGAAGGGGAACATCACACACCGGGGCCTATCATGGGGAGGGGGGAGGGGGGAGGGATTGCATTGGGAGTTATACCTGATGTAAATGATGAGTTGATGGGTGCAGCACACCAACATGGCACAAGTATACATATGTAACAAACCTGCACGTTATGCACATGTACCCTACAACTTAAAGTATAATAATAATAAATAAATTTAAAAAAAAAAAAAAAAAAAAAAAAAAACCACAGAGCTAGTTAATGCTCATCTGAAGAACTTTCTGCCCTGGGAGTGACATACAGCCAAAGAAATACATCGACAGGGCAGCAGAAATTATTTACCATATTTCTTAAATTTATGTCAGATTACCTATATATATCATCTGTACTACATCTTGAGAAAATATCTTATAAACCTGCTAATTACTGTTAAAGAGTACAGTTGTACCACTATCACTATGCCTCACTCATAATCTATTTATTTCATTTTGGTTTAACTGCTATAGTACTGTTTGATTTGAAATTTTAAATCATATTATTTTACACCAAAAAAACTAACATTTTACATTAGCCAAAATTACTTCAATTGTTATACTTTTTGCATGCTGAAAAACACAAGTTAACAGAGTGTGGTTTTAGTGTTAAAGTGCTAATTTGTTACCTGTCACCATTTAAAGTAGATGATATTTTGTCACCCTGTTTTAATGACACTTGTTCACTTTTTGATACATCACCACAAATCATAAGATATGAAAGGGGCCCGCATCTCTCCTTTGCTGCAGAGAAGCCTTGGGAATAAGTGCTCAATAAACATGGGTTTGTTGGTAGTGGAAATGATGGTGGCAAAGGTGGGGTGGAGGACTGAAATAGTCTGTGGAATTATTCTTAAATTCTAGAGTGCTATAAGGACATTAGCCAACAGTATTATACTCAGATATCCATCCCCTTTGTTCTGTAGTTAGATATTAACATTAAATAATATTAGTATTTGCAATAGTATATGAAAATATGCAAAGAGAAAAATTTGTAAAATTTCAAATGTCTAAACCCAATTAAGCATTCTTCCCCAGAATACTATGTTTCTTCGGCTTTCCCCCCTGTGCCTCTCTCACTGCCAATTTTGCATCCCAGGATGGCGTGTGATTGGGAGTAATAGCAAATAGATGCAGAAAGAGAGGCACAGATGGACAGTAGGAACAGTTGAAAGTGAACCCGCCTGCTCTAGAGTGCTGTTCCCAGGCAATGGGTGGCAAGGCATTCTGGTATGTGCGTAGATGTTCCAGTCCGATGCTGTGGTTCTACTTTTGAGGTCAGTGTTGGTTATTTCTCAATCCCATTCCATCAACGCTGTGGCAAGACAAAATCCCTTCCAGAGACCTCCATTATTCATGAAAAGTCATTCCTTCCAGGCTGTCGCAACTTTATGTCTTATTCCGCATTTGGTAGTATTTTGATGAGAGAGGAGGTGGTTAAATCAAGCACTACTGGAAAGCCACTATCATAACCCAGAAACTCCTCTTTCTCAACCATTAAGAACCCTGCCCAGCCTTCCCTTGGTTTTAATCCCACTGATGACATGGATTTGGTGTTTCTGGTTAGCCTCATGGTAAAAGCTCTTGTAGGAAGTCTTGTTTTTTATTTTGCCACCAACTCTCTTCCAAACCAGATGTATTAATACAAGAGGTGACTGGTGAAGCTGTTTCCAGTCATGCGTTTTCTCCAGCGCTCACCCATTCAGTCAGAAAATACTGGTGCAAACCTACCATGTTCCAGGCCCTAGGTTGGCCCTGAGATTCAAAGATAATTAGCACATCCATCCACATTTCTTCTAATGCCATGGAAGCCTTATCTTGCTTATGGCCTCTGTCTTATTCTGTATTTTAATGATGAACAGATGGTCAACATCATCTATATGATAATTCATCATTCAATCATTTTTTTTTTTTCCACAAAAGTTTGTCCCTAGATGATCCTCAATGATGGATTTCTATTGCAATTCAGTTCAATATCCAGATGTGTGAGTATGTTTAGAAGAGTCACCAGACCCTTGGAACCAAACTTGTTTTAACTTGATTCAACTACAAAGACCGTTCTGAGACTCCGCTCAAGTTTAATATTGCTTTCCTGAGGCTTGTCTGTTCTCTAGTGCCTCTTATCATAGGTTCTTCCAAGCCACCTGTTATAGTTGACCCAGTTTCACTACACAAGAACTGGAGAGTCATTTCCTGTTTTAAGTACTGGAAGAGATTTTAATAAGATGATACAGAGCAGCTGTTTTCTCAAGCCACAGAAAGTAGAACAAAAGAGCGAGCCCTGGCCAGGAATGAAGAGACTTGGGTTCTTTTCTATGCAGACTCCACCTTGCTAAGTGGCTATCAAGAAGCTTCTTAAGTCTGGACCCATCTCTGTGTTCTCCCTCCAAACCTCACACCCACCCCATCACCCAATCCTACCCCTTTTTCAGAGTTTTCTTTGCCAAGGTTTTTACCCAAGCTTTATAAAGGATTATAGGATCTAATTCCCACTGTGATGTTATTTTATGACCATGTGAGCCATTATTAGAAGTCAGTAGTTCTAGAAGGGACTTGAACAAATGCTCCATTTACACTTTCTTGCTCTAACAACACTTTCATTTCCTGAGCACTTATGCTGACTCCAGCACTTCACTGGGAGCCAGAAAGACAAAGATGAAATAAGATTGTGCCATCAATACTAAAGGGAGCTCTGGGAGTTCAGAGGGGAACTTAACCCATCCTGAGGGAAACAAGATAAACTTGGTAAGAGATAGCATTGCCTTAGCTGGCTCTGGAAAGGAGAGTGTGGATCAGCTAGAAAGAAATAAGTGCTAAGCATAGGGAGCCATGAGCAACTGCACGGAGGTGTGAACGGTATAACTAGGAACTTACCAAGAGTGTGAAGTTACTAGAAGAAAAACTTGGGAGCCTGGACAGTCAGATGAGGATGACTAAGAGAAACAGAGGCACGTTTCAAATGCCTTGCAAGCCAAAAATGAGATCATTCCTCAACCACAACCTTTTAGTGGCTTCCTCTGCACCCAAATTAAGATCCAAATTCCAATTAATACTGAAAACACTGGACTGCTGCCTGCATTTCTTTCTTTTATCATGTCTCTCAGAGGTTCTTTAGAGAAGTACAAATTTTTCTGACTGTAGAGAAGCTTTATCTCCTCTATTTTTAAAGTATATGGAAATGATATGCAAGCACATTATTATTATGATTTCAGGCATATAAAAAGTATCAACAACAGTATAAGCATCTGCATATCTCTCACTTGTATTAAGGATTAAAATATTACAGATATACTTGATGTCATCCTCCCTAATCTCATTCCCTTCTGTGCATCCCAGAGGAAACCACCGTCCTGACATTTATATCATTCTCTTTCATATTTTTATATTTCTATAACATATGTATTTATAAAACAGTAATACTGCTTTTGTGGGTTTTTAAACTTTCGCAAATTGCATTGATTCTCCTAATGACTTGCTTCCTTCACTCAACATAGTTTTCGAGACTTACCCAATTGATACATGTAATTGAATTTCATTCATTCTAATGATGAATAGTATTATATGAATATAGAAATACACTACAATTTATTTTAGCCATTCTCATAGGTTATTTTCAAATCAGACATGGTGGTGTGCACATGGAGTCCCAGTTATTTAGGAGGCCAAGGCAGGAAGATCACTTTACCCCAGGAGTTCAAGTCCAGCCTGGACAACGTAGTGAGACCCCCATCTCTAAAAATTTTTTTTAAAAAAAGCTTATTTCCAATATTTTTCTATTATAAACAAGGCTGCCATTTTTCTGTATTTCTCTATGCATGTATACAAGGTTTCTCTGAGAAATGCACCTAAGAGTGGAGTCCCTGGTTATAAGATCTATACATCTTCAACTTTACTAGCTGTCTTTGTTAAGGCTGCTATAACAACTTACCATAGATTGGGTTAGCTTAAACAACAAATATTTATTTCTCACATTCTGGAGGCTGGAAGTTCAAGGTCAGGGTGCCAGCAAGATCAGGTTCTAGTGAGGGCTGTCTTCTAGGTTACAGATTGCCAGCTTCTCACTGTGTCCTCACATGATGGAAAGAGAGTCAGCTAGGTCTCTGGCTTCTTTTATAGGGACGCTAATCCCAATCATGAAGGCTCTACCCTCATGACCTAATCACCCCCCAAAGGCTCCAAATACCACCATATTGGGGATGCAATTTCAACATATGAATTTGGATGGGGACACAGACATTCGGTCCATTGCACTAGCTATTGCCAAAGTTCTCTCCAAAGTGATTTTACCAATTTAAACTCCTGTAGTAGTGTATGAGGATTCCTATGACTCCATATTCTTGTTAATACTTGTTACCAGATTTTTAAACGTTTACCAATTTTATCTTGGGGATATGAAATGGCATCTCATCATAGTTTTAATTTGCATTTCTTCAATTACTAATAAGGCTGAGCATCTTTTCTTTCTTTTTTTTTTTTCCTTTTCTTTTCTCTTTTCAGACAAGATCTCTCTCTGTTACCCAGGCTGAAGTGCAGTGGCATAATCTCAGCTCACTGGAGCCTCTGCTTCCCAGGCTCAAACAACCCTCCTACCTAAGCCTCCTGAGTGGCTGGGACTACCGGCACATGACACCACCACGCTCAGCTAATTTTTGATTTTGTTTAATTTTTTGTAGAGAAAAGTTCTCAGTATATTGTCCAGGCTGGTCTCAGATTCCTAGGCTCAAGCTGTCCTCCTGCCCCGGCCTCCCAAAGTGCTCGGATTACAGGCATGAGCCACCGAGCTTGGCCATCTTTTCATTTTCATTGGATATCTGTGAATTGTATGTTTAACACCCTTGGCCGAGTTTTCCATGGGGCTGGTTGTGTCTTTCTTAGTGATTTATAGGAGTTCTATATATTTCATGGCTAAAAATCCTTTTGCACTGCACATATTAAAAAGAGCTGGAAAGGCCAGGTGCAGTGGTTCACACCCGCAATCCCAGCACTGTGGGAGGCCAAGCCAGGTGGGTTACTTGAGGCCAGGAGTTTGAGACCAGCCTGGCCAACATGGCAAAACCCCATCTCCACTAAAAATACAAAAAAATTAGCTGGGCGTGGTGGCACGTGCCTGTAATCCCAGCTACTCCGGAAGCTGAGGCACGGGAATCGCTTGAATCCAGGAGGTGGAGGTTGCAGTGAGTCAATATTGTGCCTCTGCACTCCAGCCTGAGCAACGTAGCAAGACCCCCGTCACAAAAAAAAAAAAAAAAAAAAAAGAGCTGGAAAGAAGGCCTGAAGGCCACTCAAAGCTGCATGGCGTGTCGTAGGCTGCCCCTACCATTATTGCCGTCTGGATGATTCGGGCAATTTTTGAGACTCTCTGAGCCTCAGACTCCTCATTTGCAAAACTATAATAATAATAGTTGCCCCAAAGGCAATCATGGGAATTCAATGAAGTAATGTATGTAAGCTACTTCATATATAAGAATTTAGTAATAATAAAATACCAACAATAACAGCTGACATTTATTGAAGCCTTCTTTATTGGACTAGACAAAAAGCCACAAGTGCAGAAGCCAAGGCTTAGACTCCAAAGCCCAGGCTCTTAACCAGGAAAATAAATGGTCGCTATTATTATTGTCCTAATGGAGCAAACAGCTAGCTGGGCATCCAGGCACAGTTCCTATAGCTGACTCTGCCTCCAACTACCCATGTGACCTTGTGCAATTCACACCCCTTCCCTGAGCCACAGACATTGATTTGCACATTCCTTCGATAAACTCTCTGCCTCTATGGTCTTTGGAGCTGTAGAAATGAGGATGTTTGGGAGCTTCAATTTCTTCACTTTTAAAATGGAGATTAAATATCTACTCAGTTCTAGGGCTGCTATCACAAAGCACCACAAACTGGGGGATTTGAAACAAGAGAAATGTATTATCTCACAGTCCTAGAAGTCTGAAATCAGGGTGTCCACAGCACCATGTTCCCTCTGAAACTTGTTGGAGAGAATACTTCTTTGTCCCTTCCTAGCTTCTGGTGGTGGCCAGCTATCCCTGGTCTTCCTTGGATTCTAGCTACAGTGTTCTAGTCTCTGCCTCTGTGTCTCATGCCCTGCTCCCTGTGTGGCTGTGTCTCCACAGGCCTTTCTATAAAAACCCCAGTCACACTGAATTAAGGGCCCACCTACTCCAGTATGACCTCATCTTAACTAATACATCCACAATGATACTATTTCTTTTTTTTCCTTTTTTTTTTTTTTTTTTTTTTTGAGACGGAGTCTCACTCTGTCGCCCAGGCTGGAGTGCAGTGGCGCAATCTCTACTCACTGCAAGCTCCACCTCCCTGGTTCACGCCATTCTCCTGCCTCAGCCACCCAAGTAGCTGGGACTACAGGTGCCCGCCACCACGCCTGGCTAATTTTCTGTATTTTTAGTAGAGACGGGGTTTCACCGTGTTAGCCAGGATGGTCTCGATCTCCTGACCTCGTGATCCCCCCACCTCGGCCTACCAAAGTGCTGGGATTACAGGCGTGAGCCACCGCACCCGGCCCACAATGACACTATTTCTAAATAAGGTCACATCCTGAGGTACCTGAGATTGGAACTTCAATATATTTTTTGAGGAACACAGCTCAGCCCCAGACAACATCCTAGGTGGGAACCCTGCATAGGACAGGCCTTCAGGGCCCAAGGTCAACCTGGCATGATCTTCTGTGGCATCACTGGAGCTTTGGCCTTCTGGCTCCACAGAAAACGGAAGCCCAACTCCCAAGAGAAGGGCCATCACATTTCCCAAAGCAGAGTTTTCTTTGATGCAATCTTACAGATTAAGTCCAGCTAGCGATGGGATATCTTCGATAAAATGGAGGGGAAAGAGGCCATCCTACTCTTTGAAACTGAGAGATTAGGTAAGCAAAGTTTCAAGAGCATTGTACCAGATTAGTGTTCCCTTTTCAGAAAATACAGTCCAATTCTAAAAGTTTTGATAGGCAATAATTTGTCTCTTAAAAAAAAAATAGTTCTCAAGGACACAGGAAGGGAAGGAAGCCAGCATTTTTATTTAGAGGCTCCTCTGTGCCAAGCCATATGTGGAACGGTTTTACAAACATCATCCCTTGCAACCGTCGGGATAATTCTTTGATAATTAACCCCCATTTGACAGATAAGGAAGCAAGCTCAGAGAAGTTAACTGAATTTTCCCCAAGTCCCAAAGCTAAAAAGATGGTGGTACGAGGAGTTAAACCTAGGTTTGTCTGAAAATCAAGTTTATAATCTTCCCACTCTGCTAAGTTGCCTCTTTATTATTTTATATTAGATCATGTTATGTGAAAACTTGAACCATTTTACCTGGCAGAGAGTAGTCGAAATACATATACAGCCTTCCCTCTTGCAGAGAATGTCCTGGAATGAATGAATGAATGACAATGGATGAACATACAGCACCCTCTGATTCTCCTGTCCTCATGTGAACTCTTCCTCCTCTGAATTCCCAGTACTTTGTCCTTCCCACTTAGATGGGCCTTACTCCCCTCCCCACCCTCTACCCTCACCCCATAGCTCATTCCTCAGAGAAGGGATGAGGTCTAACTCATCTTTCATCCCATTTCACCCCAGCCTCCTTCACTGTCCTGATGCACACTAAATGCCCAATATCTGTTTGCAAAGCATCAATAAGCAAAAACTCCAATAAAACACAGTTCAGTATTGGTTAAAGAGATGGGTTTAACCTGACAGCATTCTTAGGAAATGTAGAAAAAAACCTGAGCTGGAACTCAAAAACAGGTTCCAGACTTGCGCTGTTAACAAATTTGTTACGCAAACTTAGGCTACTCTTGGACCTCTCTTGCCCCGTACATCAAATAAGGGGCTTGAACTAATGATTTTGAGAGCTATTCTAATCCATCAGTCTAGGTCTTGGTATCTCCAAAGGTCAGAAGGGGTCATGGGCTACAAGGCATCCAGATGCCAGTAGGGATCATGCTGTCCAAGTTGAAGAATCCTCTCCCAGTTTCCAGTTTTAGCATGTGGGCACCTTGCAAATGGTCTCTTGCAAGTTCCAGGCAAGAACTTCCCAAAGACAGCTGAAACAAAGAACCAAGATCTTTCAGCAGGAGGTTCATTGTATGCAAGCCTTCCTGGGGCCAAAAAGAATGCCAGAACCTGGGGTCCATTCGTTGAAACAAACAGAATTTCTACTCTCTATCTCTTCCAAGAAGAAACCATAATGATGATAGTTAGCAATTATTGTGCACAAATGATTTGTCCTGCATTGAGTAAGCACTTTATAGGCATTACCAAAGTTGATTCTCATGTGAGGCAGATGTGAATTGTAATTTATATACAGAAACATAAATTGTTACTATTATGCATATTTTATTCTCCATTTTACAAGTCAAGAAACTGGGGAACCAAAGATTGAGGGACATTTCTAAGATTATCTAGGTATCTCTATACTTCAAAGTCTAGTTTTTATTTTTACTTTTTTTAAATATGAAATACATCACATGGTACAAAATCTGAAAGGTACAAGGATGTGTGCAGTATGTTTCTCCTATGCCTGGTCTCCCAGCATCTGCTGTCTTTATGGGAAAGGATCAATATTAGTAATCATTTGCCTATCTTTCAAGAGGTCTTCTCCACTAAGAGAAACCAGTGGTCATGTTTACCCATCGGCCACACACTATAGACAAAGTTCTGCACCTTTATTTTTCTAGTTACCAATATCACTAGGCAATCTTTCCATATCAGTGCAGAAATATCTGCCTCATTCTTTGCATGGGCTGATAATAGTCCACCATCTGAAAGTGTCATGATTTATTTTAAAGAATACACACTTCTCAAAAGAAGACATTCATACAGTCAACAGACACAAGAAAAAATGCTCATCATCACTTGCCATCAGAGAAATGCAAATCAAAACCACAATGAGATACCATCTCACACCAGTTGAACGGCAATCATTAAAAAATCAGGAAACAACAGGTGCTGGAGAGGTTGTGGAGAAATAGGAACACTTTTACATTGTTGGTGGGACTGTAAACTAGTTCAACCATTGTGGAAAACAGTGTGGTGATTCCTCAAGGATCTAGAACTAGAAATACCATTTGACCCAGTCATCCCATTACTGGGGATATACCCAAAGCATTATAAAGCATGCTGCTATAAAGACACATGAACACGTATGTTTATTGCAGCACTATTCACAATAGCAAAGACTGGGAATCAACCCAAATGTCCATCAGCGACAGACTGAATTAAGAAAATGTGGCACATATACACCATGGAATACTATGCAGCCATAAAAAAGGATGAGTTCATGTCCTTTGTAGGGACATGGATGCAGCTGGAAACCATCATTCTCAGCAAACTATTGCAAGAACTGAAAACCAAACACCGTACTTTCTCACTCACAGGTGGGAATTGAACAATGAGATCACTTGAACACAGGAAGGGGAACATCACACACCGCGGCCTATTGTGGGGAGGGGGGAGGGGGGAGGGATAGCATTAGGAAATATACCTAACATAAATGACCAGTTAATGGGTGCAGCACACCAACATGGCACATGTATACATATGTAACCAACCTGCACGTTGTGCACATGTACCCTAGAACTTAAAGTATAATAATAATAATAATTATAATAAAAGCAAAAAAAATAAAAAAGAGTACATATGGGCCCCAAGCTTTTAAGCACTGGGATTTACAGGGAAGTACTAAGAAGTGGGTATGCCCTGTCCTCAAGCCCAGGGTCACTAAGCTTTTCTGATCAACTGGCCCTTTATGAGATCTTTACACAAAACTTTCAGTCTGATTGAAGGCTAAATTAAACAATTAAGGTTAAGCACTCTGTGCCTGGCACATCATAAATGCTCAGTTATTATGCTAATATCGGCAGGTATCTTACTATGTGGACCAAGACAGTTGGAAAAATAGAGAGTAGCATAAGAAAGAATCTGCCTTCTTCTCCAAGGTCTGTGGAGTGATGGAAAGAATAAGACAGACCTGTGTTCAAAACCCAGCTCTGCTACTCACTGTGTATTAACACACATATGTCTTAACAGAGAACTTCCACTCTCTAAGTTTGGGATAGGCAAATGGCTGCCAGCTTGCAACTACATATCCCCCACTCATTTGCAGCTGGGTGTGGCTATGTTCTTACCAATAAACTATACATGGAAATTGCTTCCCCTCCACTTCCTCTCCTTCCACCTTCCTATGGACTGGAATTCTTATGTGGTGCTAATGAAACACCTTCAACCAGATGGAGGAGGTAACAGTCTAAGGAAAGAGCAAAACTAGAAGAGACTTGGATACCTGAGTAACTCATAGGGCAGAGTTACACACCCCATGTACTTCATCCACGTGGCTGTGGACTAGACTATTACATGACAGTGCTGTCCACATTGATCTTGTTTTAGAAATGGGATTTTGAGAGGCCAGGTGCGTTGGCTAATGCTTGTAATCCCAGCACTTTGGGAGGCCGAGGCAGGCCGATCACAAGGTCAGGAGTTCAAGACCAGCATTACCAACATAGTGAAACCCCGTCTCTACTAAAAAATACAAAAATTAGCCAGGCCTGGTGGCACGCACCTGTAATCCCAGCTACTCAAGAGGCTGAGGCAGGAGAATCTCTTGAACCCAATAGTCAGAGGTTGAAGTGAGCCAAAATCACGCCATTGTACTCCAGCTTGGGTGACAGAGCGAGACTCTGTCTCAAAAAAAAAAAAAAAAAAAACAGAAAAAAAAGAAATAGGATTTTGAGGTTTCTGTTGGAGCATCTTAACTTTTACCCTAACTAATGGTGTGACCTTGAACAAATTACTTGACATCCCTAAGCCTCAATAGCCACATCTCTAAATTCCCCATGAAGAGAAGGCAAACAGAACACCTAACACGGTACTTGACACATCATAAAAGCTTGTTAAATGGTTATCTGGGCGTTGGTTTTCTCATCTGTAAAATGGGTGTATTAATCATTTCTTTGTGAAACTCAAATGAGACAGAGGACCATACCGTTTACACAGTCAGGACCCAGCTGCCAGCAACCTGAGGTATAGTGTATTTTGCACAGATAAGAGGTAAAGATTTAATCTTCCTTTTTTCCAGGTGAGTTTGGGCAAGTGCCCTGTTTTTGATTCAATGTAGGAGTGCATCTGGATTAGGGCAAAGGGAACCTCCACCTTTGCAGGGCCAAGGAAGTCAGGGCCATGGAGCAGGAAGCCTGCCTAAGGCCTCTGACCACCACACAATGCCTGCTAACCTAAGCATGAGTGAACCAGAAGCATGTGGTCCCATCACCTTTTTTGTGCATATGATTTTAAAGATTAATGAGAGAGGCAGAAAGCAATAAAAAAGAATTGAATTCTCACAATCACCCTCCATTCATTTCACTCAAATGAAAGGATTTAAAGGCCAGTTTTTAGAGCTTTTGTGAGCTAGAAATCCCAATGTTTATTAGGTGCCTACTATGTTCCAGGTTGAGTACTTGATGCCTTAGGGATGCTCTCTCCACTGATGCTCACTGCAGCCCCAGACAGAATGTACACCCTTCACTCCTAGACAAAGGAAGAATTTGAAGATCAGAGCATTGAAGTACCGTGCCTTGCCCGAGGTCACACAGTTAGTCTGTAGCTGATCAGGATTTGAATACAGATCTGTCTGTATCCAAAACCTGCACTCATTGATTGAGTGTTCAAAATCTATAGTCATTGAGTCCACGACTCTAATGTTTATTGAATATCTATTATGTTCCCCGCAAGGACAAAGTGCCACGGGGAATAGCAAGACAAATCAGACATGGAGGTTTTATTTTCTGGGTAATATCAAGATGCTTTTTCTCACAGAAATGAATGGAGAGGGTATCAGAACTAGAGTCGGCAAGCATGGGTTGCTTTGTCCCTAACTACCTCTGTGTTGTTTTGCACATTTCTAGCTTCTCCAAGTTTTGTCCTTCTCACCTATAAAATAGAAATAATGCCTCTATCCACAGTGACCTCCAGAGTCACTAGGAAGATCAAATAAATGAAATAACAGGTGTACTGATGATGTGCTAACTATGAAGCACTGGATAGAGGTGCTTTAGGATATTCTGGAAACTTTGCTGTGCTGTCACAAATGCTTCATTAATGTCCACAGGGACAGTGAGCCAAGCATATTTGCTCCCTTGGGGACAAAGGGAGTCAACTGGTGCCTCTTGATAATGTTCCCAGAATGAGAAAATCCCAGAAGTTCACATGCATGAGTATGGGACCCTCTGACCTCTTTCCCAGCCAGGGCCAAGCAGCAGATGTCAACAGCTTTGTGGCCTTTCACAAATGCTGTCAGCAACAACAACCCTTCACGTGAGGATGGCACTTTAGAGTTTACAGAGTAGTTTCACAGCTGGAAATTCTTCCGACTTCCTTGGAACCCAGCAAATTAGGCAAGACTATTCGCATATGAGGAAGTTGAGGTGTCAAGGCTTCAAGATGCGCCACAACTTGCCCAGGGACTTACAGTTATTAACGAGCAGGGTCTATGTTATACAATTCATATGTCCAGCCTATATATCTGGGTCCAAAGTTCTTTGCATTTCCCCATTAAACACCACCTGCAACAAAGGAAATTATACTGCCCCTTTTGGGGCCCAGGTTACAAAGCATCATGCTGAAACCTGCTCGTTCATTCATTCATTCATTCAATAAATGCTCACTGAGAATCTGCTCTCTGCCAGATCCTGTGCTGGGCCTCACAGAAAACAAGAAGCCAGATGCAGAGCCTGCTCCCAATGGACTCACAGTCGGCTGGGTCACGGAACCAAGAGGTGGGGGATGACTAAGCCAGGACTTCACCTAAGCACTCTCTCATTCTCACCACACTGCAAAGTGCATGTTTTTCTCTAAATTTTATGATGGGCCAAGGAAGCTCAGAGACACTGAGTGTCTGGCTCAAAGTCAATCAGCCAGTAAATGACACAACTGGGATTGGATTACAAGTCTGTTAGATGTCAAGCTCAGGCCCTTTCCCCAAGAAAACATAGGACTCCTCAAAATATCTTCAATACAGTATATCCAGGATAGAATTGTAAGTGCCACGGCACCCATTTGGCTTCATTACATGATTTCAAGTGGCCAATTCAACTAACTTATTTTTCCTTTTGATTTATTTTTCTTTTTTTTTTTTTAGACAGAGTCTTGCACTGTCACCCAAGCTGGAGTGCAGTGGTGCAATCTCAGCTCACTGCAACCTGCACTTCCTGGGTTCAAGCAATTCTCATGTCTTAGCCTCCTCGAGTAGATGAGGGAGCTGAGGACCAGAAAGCACAAAGATTGTGCCCAACACCACACAGCTGTTCAGTATCAGAGCTGGAATTCAAGCAGAGGGTCTGATTTTAAAGCCTCAGTCATTTACACCTCGCTGGGTTCTGGGTCCCTAGCCGTGGGCTTGGCAATTTCACATTCTTTTTTATCTAGAGAATATCATCTGCTTGAGACAGGGACAAGTTACAGTTTATCTTTGTGTCGCCAATGCTGGGCATGTAGAAAAACATCCTCAATGAATGTGTAATGGTTTGATGGATGAAACAACAGCAATTACCCCAATATATAGAAAAAGAAACTGAGGTCCAGATAGATTAGGGTATCTGTCCAAGGTTACATGACTCACAAGTGGCCACGCCAAGATTCAAACCTGGTCATTCTGGCTCTGAGGACCATTATAGGTCTGCCAGCAGGAGGTCCTATAGAAGGCATCAGATCCACAGCAAGACTGAAAACAGACACAGTATCCATTCTTAAATCAGCTCTCTTTGCTGTGTCCTCTTAGTGCTAGAAAGAGCCCTGGAGGTGGAGGTTTTGCAGGGGAACCAGGTAAGTACACTCAGCTGGAGGCCATGACAAGTGTGTAGGGGAAAGGAAGACCCAACCCAACAAGGCCCACCTCACAGATAGGACTCACGCCCAGATGGCCAAACTAGTCACACATGTTTGGAAGTCAGTGAACAGCTTTGCTGGGGGCCAGGAGAATGATCTGTTCTGGGGGTTCTGCCAGACATGGGGATGAGCCTGCCAGAAGGAGACCAGGCCAGGGGAAGGACAGATGAGGCCAAGGCTCTGCCAGAAGCCATGCTGGCCCCAGAGAATCAATCCTCTAACCAGAACCATGACTTTATTCCAAGCTCAGAGTGTTCCGGTTCCCAGATTAGACCATGAAAAAGCGGTTCCATGTGGCCCTTTAGGTTTGGTCACTTCTCCAACCCCCAGCACTACCCCCCACCTCCAGCCCAGAGTCACAGGGCAGCCATTTCGTGTCAACATGAGGATGTTGCTCTTTATTTTCTTCTCTTTTGAATGTATAAAAATAACTCTGCCTGACCCAAATATCCATGTGAGCTCTCAAGAAGCTGGGCTTACACATGTTTGCACGTCAGGCCCTGAGCAATCCCACATGTGGCTGCTGAAAGGAGGTGTCCTCTACGTGGCAAGGGGCTGCCTTCCTCAACCTCAGCGATGCTATTGGAAGGAAGAAGTTAGCACACACGCAACTTCTTCCTAAGCTCTTTTAAATGGGTCTTCTCTTTTAATTTGTCACCTCACTTTTGTAGTTGAAAAACCTAAGGCTCAGAAAGATGTGTGACTAGTTTAAAGTCATTCTTGCACTCAACAAATGTTATCATTTTCACCAATGTGCCTGGTGTGGATTTCTGCAAAGAGAAACCTTATTCTTTTTTCTCTGCTAGATAAAACGATTCATTAATGGACTTTCTCAGTGTTCCATGAAATTTCCCAAAGTACATAAGATAGAAGAGTAATTCAAGGAGAGCTGAAGAGGCATTTGGGAAAAATGAGTTATATGCACAAATTAACCTGGAAATCACCGATTAAGCAACAATTTCTTAGGAAATCACTAATTAAAGAAACTAAACAGCATGGGATTTTCTTGAATACGGAATGTTTCAGAGCTCTTACTTGACTAAAGCATATTTAAATCTCCCAGAGGAGTATCAAGTATAGTGTCTCCCACTGCAATATTTTCCCAAATTTATGATGGAGAGTTCTAACAAAAACTTTTTTGGAAGCACTTCTCTAGTATATTGGGTTGAATCATATGAAATTGTCAATTTTTGACTGGTTTTGATCTACAAACCATATGGTTTAACCTAATAGGTACAATAGGGGTTTTTCACATGTTTTGTACCTCCATTATCACATTTCATAATGTGATGTGACAAATGGGCTATGAATGCCTTGAAAGTTACTTGTTATGTAGCCTCGATGTGTTCACGGTTAGGGCTGGAAATAGTCCTGGGGTGTGGTGGTAAAATTCATGATTGTCCATCTACAACACGGAGCTGCCATGGGAAGCAGCCACCTAATAGAGACTAAGTTTCCCAGTCCCTTTATGTCCAGGTGGGTCTGGGGATGAGCGTCCACGATGGAGTGTGATTGCAAATGATAGATGTCACTGCCAGATGAAGGCTGGTAAGAATCAGGTGGGCCTCCCCCACCCTCTTGTTTGCCCATCTTCCAGCTACAAAAAGAGGACTCCAAGGCCCTGGAGGTTGGCAGATCCACAAGATGGAAGGGGACACCTTCTTTGATCCACCACCTGGTGGGAAGCTACCTACCAACCAGGAACACCCACATTGAGTTATTAGGTGAGGGAGAAAGGAACTGATTACCTTAAGCCACTGAAATGTGGGCTGGCAGGGTGGGGTGGGGGGGTGGGGTTTTGTTATTGTTACAGGAGTATTATCCTAACTACTACAGTAAAGTTGGGAGAAGACAGTGGGAGGACCCTGAAGATGGCAATAATATAGAGCAAAAGATGACCAACTTCAACAAAGCCCATATAACAGAGGAATCATGGTGGAAATGGCCAGGCTCTCATGTTTGGAAACCAATGTAATTTGCAGGAAGTATACCATGAAGCCAGAACTGTGCTGATTATGAGGGTTATTGATCACATTCCTAATCATTTGGTTGAGACGTCCGTGGCATCTGCCTCTCTTGTCCCCATGTCCAATCAACCCTCACGAGGTGCTATTGATTCTGCATCCTCTGGTATCTGCATCCATCTCCTCCTTAGCACCTCTGCCCTAGACACACTGTCTCCTTCAGGATTCCCTAACACCAGTCTCACACCAATCCCACCACAGCCCCACAGATGAGGATTGCCAAAGGGATTGCCTTAACAAATGAAAATCTAACCATATATCTCCCTGTTTAAACCCTTAAGCAGTCCCCAGTGTGCTTAGGATAAGGTCCAGATTCCCCAGCCTGGTAGTTGGGACCCTCCAGAGCGTGGCCCTTGCCTCCTTCCCCAGCCTCCCCACTTACGATCAAACCACACCCAACCCAGTGTGTGTGGCCAGTCCCCACCGCAGCCCTATGCACGTCTGTCTTATGGGCCATCACCTCCATAAGAAGATTAATATTAAAAATTATTACTGGTATAATTTTAAATACTTTGAGGTGTTTTTCTTCTTTTGGCAAAATTTAATAGATTTCCATAACCCCTAGAAATTCCCTTTTTTATTCTGATATGGAAAAAAATTAAAACATTTTTCTAAAAAACTAAAACATTCCATGTTCAGGGGGCTTTTTTCCTTCTGATTTTGAGAGAAATTAAAATATTGCCTTGGTCCACTGAAAGTCGTGTGTGCCCAAGGCACTGTGCCTGCTGTACCTGACAGATGAGTCCCACAAGGAATTACTGTGAAGTTCCTCCTCCCTTCTCTAAGTCTGTCCTTATCTGGGATGTCATCCTGCCCCTACCTTGAGGAATAACAACTACAGTTTCGTGTATTTTTTCTCTCCACTATGTCCATATAACAGGAAGGTTCACAACGTTGGCGTGCATCGGAATCACCAGGGGCTTGTGAACATGCAGATTCACAGCTCTGCTCCCGAAGGCCAAGATTCTTCAAGTCTAGGATAGACCTTGGATTAGCTGGACTTTTACAGTCTCCTCAAGGGGTTCTGGGACAGATCACCTTCCCAAATACCTTGAACCTTGTAAGACCCACTTTGGAAGTCCTGTGTGTGGTGCTGGAACATCACAATGTCCTCTGTAAGAGCAAAGGCCATGCCATGCTCATCTCTGGGTTCTACTGCACAACACTGTGCCTGGTGGCAGTGGGTGCTGAGAAAGGTTGAATTGAGTTGAGCTGAACTAAATGGATGTGAAGTTCTTCTCTTCTCCTATGCTCTACATTTACATCAGGAGGTGATGGTGCAAAGAACAGCTAACATTTCCTCTCTCCTCACCATCATGGGAAAATTAAAACACAGCAGGTTCTCACCCAAAGGATTGGACGAGTGAGGCTCTGTCTTCTGAGTTGAGCTTATTGAGTGAAGTGGGAAGATGGTGAATTTTAGAGAAAGACTAATCTGAGTTTGAGCCTTGATTTCACCACCTCCTGTTTAGCTGTGATCATGTACCCATATGTTTGATCTTCCATTTCTTTACCAGCAAAATAGGAACAGTACAATGCCATGCATATAGAATGTGCTCAGTGTTAAGTTTCTTTCTTCTTTTCACATGAATAGAGCAAAGGGCACTAGATTTAGAGGTGTGGGGCCTTGACTCTTCTGTTGGGCTGACTACTCACTGGGCACCTGGCATAGAGCAGGAGCTCCCTGCATACCTGCCAGACAGGTGAATGCTACAGCCCTGGCTCCAGGCAAGGTGCTGGCTATGCTCTCTCTGCCTCTCTTCAGTCTAACTCCAGGAGTAAGAATGTGGCCGTTCTCTGGAGAAAGTACTGCATTTTGCTGCCTCCACAATGTAGAGTGAGGACCAAACTCTAGAAGGACAGAAGATACCCTTCCCCTCCCCTCCCCTGCTGACCTCCACCAGATCACACCAAAAGAAACATTTTTGCCCATCAGAGAAGCAGACAGACGGTAGCAATGGGCATGCTAGCCCTGGGCCTACCAGCAAACCGGCCTCCAAACTAGGCAGGCTAGACAGTTGATCTTACAGCCCTCTCTGCTGATCTTTGAAAATAAGACAGAAGGGAAAACATTTACCTCCCCATAGCAAACATCTGCTTTGCAATTTCTGAGGATGGGCCCACAGAGAGAGCTCTCCCTCTATGAGGGCTCCCAGAAGAAGCCAACAATGCCTGGGGCATGTTCCCATGAAGGAAGGGCCGAGTTCCCAGAGATGTCCCCAGCCACCCCTCCCTCAGGATGATGCTGAGGCCCTCTTTACACACCTGCTCTTCCTTTTCTGGGCCTGGGACAAATCCATCTCTGAGGGGGCTCATCTCATCACTGATCTCATTTTATGAAATGAGTATTTTTATTTGTTTCAGTCCCAGGGTTCTGAGGTTGCCTCACGGTGGTCCTTTATTCCACCTACACTCTTCAGCTAAAATAAACTGTAGGACAAGGGAAAAGGCAAGAAGTGGTACCCATATTCTCATACAAAAACCTCACAGGAAGGATAGTTGCTAGAGAGAGAGAAAAGATTCCTGATCCACTGAGCATTTTCAAATCATAGAATTATGACATCTAAATGTTCAAAGTAACCGTGAACTTCTACCATTTAACTTGACAACCTCCCAAGATTACCCATTGGAGACCACATTGAAAGATAATTATCCACTAACAATTTACTGTATATCATAGAAACTGTTGGTTGACTGCCCAATAGCCATTTCCTTCCCACTTTTTTCGTGGTGACAGCTACACACACACACACACACACACACACACACACACACACACACACCCCACAGCTAAAAATACAAAGTTCACTTTTTCCCAGCCTTCCTTACAAGTAGGAGTGGCTGTGTGACTTTGTTCAACTCAGTGATATTTAAGAAAAAAAAAAAATACAGGAAGGCTTGTGGGAAAAATGTTCTTCCCTGATAAAAAGCGATAAAGACAGAGATGATACTCTGGCATCTCTGGCCATCCCTTGGCTTCCTGCCTTTGAAAATTGCCATTCGAGGCTGGGTGTTATGGCTTACAACTATAATCCCAGCACTTTGGGAGGCTGAGGCAGGAGGATCACTTGAGGCTGGAGTTCAAGACCAGCTAGGGCCACAAAGCAAGACCTCATCTCTACAATTTTTTTTTTTCAATTAGCCAAGTATAGTGGTGTGTGCCTATAGTCACAACTGCTAGGGAGGCTGAAGCCGGAAGATTCCTTGAGAATAGAAGTTCGAGGCTGCAGTGAGCTATGGTCATACCACTGTACTTCAGCCTGGTTGACAGAGCAAGACTCTGTCTCTAAAAATTAGACATTTTAGGACTAAAACTAAGGTAGGACTATTTAAATCCTGAGGCAACAAACCTGAAGACAAAAGCCAGTGCTCTAGGAAAGAGGAACAGAAGGGTGGAAAGAGGATGGGTATTTTTGCTTATTGAGCCACTGAACCAGCTTAGAACTGCCTACTTCTTAAAGCCACTGTTAGGCAGGTATCCTATTCCTTACGGTCAAAAGCATCTTAGCTGACGCCTCACACATTATCAAACCCTAGCATAACAACATCTTGGAACATGAAGGAAATTCAGGGGGAGTAGTAATTCCAGAGTTAAAAGTAGAAAATAAATCTTCACAAAAACTGGAAAATATATGGGAATGTTTAATATTATCAATATATTCCCTTGTGAATGCCTCTGTTTATAAAATAGAAATGGTAATATCTACCGTATGGTAGGTATTCTAAGGATTAGATGATTTAATATATGCAAAGTAACGTTGAAAGTGCCAGGCACGGCCGGGCGCGGTGGCTCAAGCCTGTAATCCCAGCACTTTGGGAGGCCGAGACGGGTGGATCACAAGGTCAGGAGATCGAGACCATCCTGGCTAACACGGTGAAACCCCGTCTCTACTAAAAAATACATAAAACTAGCCGGGCGAGGTGGCAGGCGCCTGTAGTCCCAGCTACTCGGGAGGCTAAGGCAGGAGAATGGCGTGAACCCGGGAGGCGGAGCTTGCAGTAAGCTGAGATCCGGCCACTGCACTCCAGCCTGGGTGACAGAGCAAGACCCCATCTCAAAAAAAAAAAAAAAAAAAAAAAAAAGAAAGTGCCAGGCACATAGCAAGTACTATCTAATTATAGCTTTCATATTAATCAGTAAAAAAATATAACTTTCTTTAATAAATAATATGAGTTTGGGCAGGGCACTAGACTTGGAATCAGAAAACCTGGCTTCTAGACAGATACTTCTCTTTGATCACATATCAATTTTTGTGGCTGTTTTAGGACAATGAAATCTCAGTACAATATATTCCCTGTGTCAAAGAGTGTTGAAAGTTTGATGAATCAGATGAATTTTGAGTTATCATATGTTGCCAATTCAGTAATGAAATAAATGTATCATTGGAAGTCTTAAAAGGCTAAAAAAAACCACTTGTAAATAAAATGGAACATTTTGGTTATGCAACTATGTAAGCGTGTGGATGGTTTTAAATAATTTCATGTGAAATTAGTTTTCTTCTTCTGAAACAATAGCTATACAATAACAAGTCTAAGAAGAAAAGCAGAGTGGAATAAGATAAACAGGGAGCTAGAGTGCATGTGGTCTAGTTTTAGTCCCACCACTAACCTACTGATGTGCCTCAGGCAAGGCCTTTCCCAAGCCCAGGTCTGCTCATTTGTGAATTGAGGGAAAGAGCCTGGAGTTAGGAAAGGACAACAGTCTTTACCCCAGCTCCACTCCTTGGTGTGTGACCTGATAAAGGTCACTTACTCTCTCTGAGCCCCATTGATATGGTTTGGCTGTGTTCTCACCCAAATCTCAACTTGAATTATAGTTCCCATAATCCCCACATGTCATGGGAGGGACCCAGTGGGTGGTAATCGAATCATGGGGCAGTTACCTCCATGCTGTTCTCGTGATAGTGAGTTCTCAAGAGAGCTGACGGTTTTATAATGGGGCTTTTCCCACCTTTTTTCTCAGCACTTCTCCTTCCTGCCATCATGTGAAGAAGGATGTGTTTGCTTCCCCTTGTACCATGACTGTAAGTTTCCTGAGGCCTCCCCAGCCCTGCGGAACTGTGATTCAATTAAACCTCTTTCCCTTATAAATTACCCAGTCTTGGGCAGTTTTTATGGTAGCCTGAGAATGGACTAATACACCCATCTCTAAAATGGGGATGAAAAAGACACTGACCTCATTGGAAAACTCTGAAGGTCAAATGTCAGCACATATGAAAAAATTCCTGGCACAGAATAGACCCTTAATAAATGTTGTCCATCTGGTTCCAATATTCTACAGCTCTGTGTAAGGCATGACCTGGAAAATGCAAGGGACCAAAAGAGAGAACGTATTCTTTGTCTCACAAGACCATGCCCAGAAAGGATGGCTTGGGCCCCACTGGGAGGCCAGCATTCTTGGACAACCTTTAGCATGGGGGACATTTATTAGATTCAGAAAACAAAAACAGTTCATAAGGATTCCAGTGTAAGGAATGTTGGGGAATAAATATGGGGAGGGGCAAGCTCTGAGAAGCAGACTTCTATAGGACATCTTCAGGGCCTGAGTGTTCATCATCAGACTTCCCACCATTAGGAGGTCAGGTTGGAGGCAAAGTCATGAAAACATTCACTATTGTACTACTGTATTAGTCTGTTTTCATGCTGCTGATAAAGACATAGCCGAGACTGGGAAGAAAAAGAGGTTTAATTGGACTTACACTTCCATATGGCTGGGGAGGCCTCAGAATCATGGCAGGAGGTGAAAGGCACTTCTAACCTGGTGGCAGCAAGAGAAAATGAGGAAGATGCAAAAGTGGAAACCCCTGATAAAACCATCCAGTCTCGTGAGACTTACTACCACAAGAACAGTATAGGGGAAGCCACCTCTATGATTCAAATTATCTCCCACCAGGTCCCACCCACAACCCGTGGAAATTATGGTAGTACAATTCAAGATGAGATTTGGTGGGGGACACAGCCAAACCGTATCGTTCCACCCCTGGCTCCTCCAAATCTCATGTCCTCACATTTCAAAACGAGTCATGCCTTCCCAACAGTCCCTCAGAGTCTTAACTCATTTTAGCATTAACCCAAAAGTCCACAGTCCAGCCAGTCGTGGGGCTCATGCCTGTAATCCTAGCACTTTGGGAGGCCAAGGTGGGCAGATCACTTGCGGTCAGGAGTTCAAGACCAGCCTGGCCAACATGGTGAAACCCCATCTCTACTAAAAATACAAAAATTAGTCAGGCTTGGTGGTGTGCACCTGTAGTCTCAGCTACTCGGGAGGCTGAAGCAGGAGAATCACATGAACCTGAGAGGTGGAGGTTGCAGTGAGCCAAGATCATACCACTGTACTCCTGCCTGGGTGACAGAGCAAGATTCCATCTCAAAAAACAAACAAAACAAAAGTCCACAGTCCAAAGTCTCATCTGAGACAAGACAAGTCCCTACCACTTGTGAGCTTGTAAAATCAAAAGCAAGCGAGTTACTTCCTAGATACAATGGGGGTACAGGTATTGGGTAAATATAGCCCTTCCAAATGGAAGAAATCAGCCAAAACAAAGTGGTACACGGCCCATGCAAGTGTGAAATCCAGTGAGGCAGTCAAATTTTAAAGCTCCAAAATGATCTCCTTTGACAGCAGGTCTCACATCCAGGTCACGCTGATGCAAGAGGTAGGTTCCCATAGCCTTGGGCAGTTCTGCCCCTGTGGCTTTGCAGGGTACAGTCTCCCTCCTGGCTGCTTTCATGGGCTAGCATTGAGTGTCTGCAGCTTTTCCAGGTGAACGGTGCAAGCTGTCAGTGGATCTACCATTCTGGGGTCTGGAGGACAGTGGCCCTCTTCTCACAGCTCCACTAGGTGGTGCCCCAGTACAGACTCTGTGGTGGAGCTCTGACCCCACATTTTCCTTCTGCACTGCCCTAGCAGAGGTTCACTATGAGGGCCCCACCCCTGCAGCAAACTTTTGCTTGAGCATCCAGGCGTTTCCATACATCTTCTGAAATCTAGGTCAAACCTCAATTCTTGACTTCTGTGCACCCACAGGCTCAACATCACATGGAAGCTGCCAAGACTTGGATCTTGCACCCTCTGAAGCCACAGCCCAAGCTCTACCTTGGCCCCTTTCAGCCATAGCTGGAGCAGCTGGGACACAGGGCACCAAGTCCCTGGGCTGCACGTGGCACAGGAACCCTGGTCCTGGCCCATGAAACCACTTTTTCCTCCTGGGCCTCCGGGCCTGTGATGGGAGGGGCTGCCATGAAGTTCTCTGACATGGCCTGTAGACATTTTCCCCATGGTCTTGGGGATTAACATTAGGCTCCTTGCTACTTATGCAAATTTCTGTAATCAGCTTGAATTTCTCCCCAGAAAATGGGTTTTTCTTTTCCATTGCATAGACAGGCTGCAAATTTTCCAAATTTTTATGCTCTGCTTCCCTTATAAAACTGAATGCCTATAGCAGCACCAAAGTCACATCTCAAATGCTTTGCTGCTTAGGAATTTCTTCTTCCAGATACCTTAAATCATCTCTCTCAAGTTCAAAGTTCCACAAATCTCTAGGGCAGGGCAAAATGCCACCAGTCTCTTTGCTAAAATATAAGAAGAGTCACCTTTGCTCCAGTTCCCAACAAGTTCCTCATCTCCATCTGAGAACACCTCAGCCTGGATTTTATTGTCCATATCACTATCAGCATTTTGGACAAAGCCTCTTAACATGTCTCTAGGAAGTTCCAAACATTCACACATTTGCCTGTCTTCTTCTGAGCCCTTCAAACTATCCCAATCTCTTCCTGTTACCCAGTTCCAAAGTCGATTCCACATTTTCAGGTATCTTTTCAACAACGCTCACTCTACTGGTACCAATTTACTGTATTAGTCCATTTTCATGCTGCTGATAGAGACATAGCTAAGACTGGGAAGACAAAGAGGTTTAATTGGACTTACAGTTCCATATGCTAGGGAGGCCTCAGAATCACAGCGGTAGGCAAAAGGCACTTCTTACATGGGTGGTGGCAAGAGAAAAATGAGGAAGATGCAAAAGTGGAAATCCCTGATAAAACCATCAGATCTCATGAAACTTATTCACTACCATGAGAAGAGTATGGGGGAAACTGCCCCCATGATTCAAATTATCTCCCACTGGGTCCCTCTCACAACATGTGGGAATTATGGGAGTCCAATTCAACATGAGATCTGGGTGGGGACACAGAGCCAAACCATATCACCTACTATTTATAAAATTTAACCCCCATTCAAAGAGCACTATCCCCCTCCGCCCCACACACACACACACATGCTGTTTGACACTGATGATTATAACCCACAAAGAAGTGTCTGGAATGGTGGAAGTCTTCTCCTTCATGGCCAAATGTACCACTTCTATACTACAAGGAATATAAAATGCAAATGGCCCACAAAATAATACTGCAATTTACCAAAGATGCAGGATGTCATGAAGTCAAGGAAAGTAACACAGAAGAACTGCATAAATCACAAGCAGAATCACCAATAAGTGATAATCTGGCAGAGTTAGATACATTTGGCAGATCACAGATGGCAGAATTAGACACATTAGCCATCGAAGAAAATCAAAAAGGATAATGACATGATAGGTGCTTCAAAGGAAAATATTTCTAATATAAACAAAGCTCAAGGAAAACTTAATAAGACTGTTACTATATTTACAAAATTACTCTGTTGTTGATCATGCTCCAAAGGCCAAAGGTAAAGAATATATTTTTGCTAGCATACAATGTATTGGGATAACTGTACTGAAGAAACAATTGATTCATTCTTGGTTCATCATAAGCATTCACATATAATTGCAATGCAACTCAATTTTATTAAATAAACATGACAATTTTTTGTTCCATTTTCAAAATAATTTCCCACCGAATCTCGGCCTTTTATGATTCTCTATGAAGCCATTGTCCTCATTTTAAGTTTATTCATCTTGAATAACACGTTTTGGGCATGAGGACTTCTTTTCCTCTTTTATATGGTCAGACAAAAAGATAACCAACTCCATTCATCATTGATGGATGAATAGGAACATGCCAATTTTGGGAAAGGAAAGAAGAGCCTATTAACAAAGGAAACACCATATACAAAAGCAAAAATATATAAAAGTCTATTTGGTTTTAAAAGTGATTTTTAACTCTTGGTGTAGGCAGAGGCTCTTTGAGAATTTGGTGAGAGATATAAATACTGTCTTTCAAAGAAACACATAGAGGTGCAAGCACACAAAAATTTACCTACAACTTCAGGGTGTTCATGAACATTCAAGGTCTAATCATGACCTTCAGATTGAGAACCACAGGTTAGGAGTCAGCCTGTATTCTGGTATGACTATGGAAAAGACTGTGCTCATTCAAGATGTTCAGAAAGTATCACATATTCATTTAAAAAGCATGTATTTCACACCACACTGTGCCAGGCATTGTTCTAGACTGTAGCTGACTGATTGCATTAGTGGCCACAAATAATAGATTTCCTATATCTACCAGTGGCTTGGTAACTTTGCAGTCTCTTCCATTCTGGCTCTGGGCTTGGCCATGTCACTTGCCCTGTCCAGTGAGACAGTAGCAAACTTGACATAAGTAGAAGCTTGAGAAAACACTTACATATTTCCACTTCCCCTCTTGGACACCTCACTACCCTCCTGCCCCTCACATACACACACCGGGCAGTCTGGGATAACTTGTTGGGGGCTGAGAAACCACATACAGCAAGTTGAGTCTTCCCATCACAGTCATCCTAAGCCAGCCAGCACCTAGCCAACCTTCCAACTGATGTGATACATGTTAGAGACATGAGCTAGCCCAGCCAAAATCAGTCGAGTCTGGCCCAGATTAATAGATCATGCTTATTTAGAGGTTCATAAGAAATCATTAATGGTTGTTGTTTTAAGCCACTAAGTATTTGAGGATAGTTTGTGATACAGCAATAGCTAACTGACACATAAGCAGTGTGGATACAGCAGTGAAGAAAACAGACAATACTCTTGTATTCATGGAGCTTACATTCCAGCAAAGAGTAAAGGGAAATGAAGGTGGAGAAAGGTAAAGCAAGACCAATTTTTGAAGGTCAGAAAGGCCTTACAGAAGATCTTGGTCACATTTCAAGACGTAATGAGTAGCAACTGAGAGTTTTTTAAACAGTAAAGTGATATAAGTAGATTTTTATTCTAAAAAGATATTTTTGGTAGCTGTGGAGAGGAGCAAGAATTGCAATGCACTGACCAATTAGAAATGTGCTCTGATAGCACCAGTGAGAAAATAAGGAGGCCTAAATCATGGAATTGGCAATGAAGATGGAGAGAAAAGGAGTAGCTTGAGAAATATTTAGGAGGTAATGTTAAAAGAAGTTGCCAGTCATTTTTATTTGAAAAATGAAGAGAAAAGCAGAGTTGTATATAACAACAAATTACTTCTTCATTTATTTAATGAATATTTACTGAAGGTCCACTATATGTCAAGCACACTGCGCAGGTATTAGGGATTTATTGGTAAGTGAAACTGGCCAGGAACCCTGTCTTCTGAAGTGTGGTGGTGAAGATCATTGATCAAATAAACACTTAGATAAACACACACTTACAAAGTAGGACAAGTGGCATGAAAGAGAATAATAAGAAAGTTCCAATTTACAACTGGGCAGGAGCACTTAGAGAAAGTGTCTCTGGAGACATTAAATTTAAACTAAAGCCTAGTGAATGAAAAGAAATTAACCAGACAGAGAGTCAGAGAACAAGTACATCAGACAAAAACAAACAAAAAAAATCCTGTTTGAAGACCTTGGGGCAGGAAAGGCTTTTGAAGATGTAAATGAAAAAGTAAGAAAATGAGTAAAAGGAAGAGTGGCACAATATGAATGAGAGAGAGTAGCAGAGACCAACATAGGCAGGGCCTGTGGTTCATGATAGGAATCTAGAATCAAAACTCAAAGTGCAGTAAGAAGTGACAAAAGGCAGGAGCAACAGGTCTGGAAGCAAATGCTGAGCTCATTGTGGGAGGGACTACTAGGTTAAGGTGCCTGGAGAAATGTATGTGGACATGCCCAGATGGCATTAGAAAGGGAGGTCTGAAGGTGGTCAGAGAGGTCTGACCCAAAGACAGTGGTTTGGCAATTATTAGTTTGGAGGACACAGCTAAAACCAGATTTACGTTTGCAATCCCCCAAAGAGACTATGTAGATGCGAAGAGAAACCCACAAGTGGAAACTCTTGAAAAACTGAGCAAGAGACTGTAGCCTTCCCAGATGACTCAGGCTGGAATATTGTTACCAGGTCTCCAAGCAATTACAGGAGGAAATTGGGGATGGAAATGAGAAGTCCAAGAGGACACTCTGATGGCAATGGAATATTTATTTCTATTCCTCTCCATGTCAAAACGTTATTATTGTTAATGAATTTGACTTGTCACATGTTGTGAATTTGGTAATAAAATAAAAACTCTAACTTGATCTTTAAGAAAAAATTTTGAACTGGTCAAAATGGCCTTTTCTTCTCGTAAATTTTTTTTAAGTCTTGGTATTGGCCTCAGTGTAAGGCCAGCCACTGTTAAATAATTTCACATGGAACTATAGCCTCTCCCTACTTCAACCCTAACTAAGATTTCAAATTTGAAGCTGCAGAGTTTGACTAAGAATATAAATGAAATAAACATCAGGTGGCCCAGATTCTAATTATTGTCCTCAACACCATTGGTAGGTGTTGAGACCTGAGCTAAATCATGTTTATCTGTACCTCAGTTTTGTCCCCTATGAAATTAGATAAACGGACTTGAATATGCCTCACATCTCTTACAGAGTTCTATCAAAAAGGCAGGCCAGTAAGCCACTCTCAATGAACTTCTGTCATGTCCCAAACCTACACTTATATCATCTCATTTGATACATGCAGCCTACTATGAGGTATAAGTATTGTTGTTGCCAGTGTAGAGATGGGAAGACTAAAGGTAAAAAAAGTCAGTATTCTGGATATGAACTGGCAGTTAAACTAAATAAAATGTTGAAGTAAAGAGATACACACAACCCTCAAAACGTTGCGGCATTATAACCCCATCACTGAGATTTGTAGGGTGCTGAGCAGAATGTAAGCACTCTAAGGTCTCAGTCACAAGTACACATCTCTTCAGTAGAAGCGTGAAAGCAGACAAAGACTATATGTAAACAAACATGGCCATGTTCCAATAAAAATCATACACACTGAAAAAAAAAAAAAAAGGTAGTGTACTAGTCTGTTCTCACACTGCTGTGAATAAAAACCCAAGACTGAGTAATTTATAAAGGAAAGAGGTTTAATTGACTCACACAGTTCCACATTGCTGGGGAGGCCTCAGGAAACTCACAATCATGGTGGAAGGCCAATAAGAAGTAGAACCATCTTCACAGGGTGGTAGAGGAAATGCCAGATGCTTATAAAACCATCAGAGCTCATGAGACTCACTAACCATCATGAGAGAAGCATGGGGGAGCCACTCCCACGATCCAATTACCTCCATCTGGTCCTGCCCTTTACACGTGGGGATTACGGGGATTAAGATTCAAGATGAGATTTGGGTGGGGTCACAGCCAAACCATATCAGGCAGTGTTATAGTAGAAAAATTTGGGTTTTGTGTCAGAGAAGCCTGGGTTTTCGTAGGTTCTAATACTTACTGTGCCAGTCATCAGTGTATCACCTCTCAGTGCCACATTCATCCTTCAACTGCCCAGTCTTGTGAGACTAGAGCTGGACCGTATGAACATTTCTCCTTCACCAGCTGGTATTATATTATGCTTTGTCAGTAGAGGGCACTAAAGGCCCACTACAAGGGACTTTTCTTCCTGGTTCCACATGCTTACCTGCTTGCTCTTTGTCGGTAGCAACCGACTTGTAAAGGACATCCAGTTATGCTCATAGCTTAGCACATTTCACTGACATCCCAGAGGGCAGCTTCCCAGCAAATTTCAGCAGTGCTTCCAGGAGTGGCTCCCCAGAAAGTCTTGTCACACCCCCAGAGGACAAATCCCTGGAGAGTTTTCTCAGCACCCCAGAGGCTGGTTTCCCACTGTGGCACCTCAACAAAACTCTCCATCCTCCAGTGGGCTATAGCCACACCCCTCCAACGAGGTCTGAATCCCAGCGTTGAGGAGAGGGTGTTATCTTCCAGATGTGTTCCTTCCTTGGGTACCCTGCCTCAGCCCTAGGGGTGGTACTGCTCCCTAAATCCTCTATTCCTGCATTATTTCAAGTAACCCTTACCCCTCAGTAGTTAATCTTCCTTGTTGCTAGTTAGCAGCTCTTTATATTAAACTTTCCCTACTCAAATGAGTGTGCATTTTCTATCTTCTGACTGGACCCTGACTGATACGCTTAGAGAAATTCACTTAACCTCTCTGAGCTTCAACTCCTTCTGCAAGATGAAAATAATAATACCTCTCTTGCCAAATTGTCAGAAAAAATTAGAGCTGCTGTAATATATAGCACTTAGAATGGTGTTAGTGACAAGTATGAAATAGTGGAAGCTTTTTATGATTATTATCATTATTATTAATTTATTCAAGTCACATAGCTAGTAAATGTTGGAGATGGGATTGAACTGGAATTTAAAGGAATGTAAAGACGACTTTCTTGCCACAGTTAAATGTTAACATATCCATCTCCTTAAAAACACGAGTCCTTTGAAGGTAGTAAGAGCAGAGGACTGCTTGTTCCACCCTCCCCTCCCCCCGCCCCTGTCACCACAGTGCTAGGCCTCCACACACAATGACCTCGGGCTATCGCTCACACTCCCCAGAGGTGGCATTAAATCTGGCGGCTTCCACTCCAGGTTGCTCTGGGCCACAACTAAGGCCGGCTCTGTGACCTCGGACAAGGCATGTCCCCTCTCTGAGATGTTTTGTAGAACAGAGATAATAAGAGTGGCTATCTCACAGAGGTGGAGTAGCAGAGACTGTAAGAAACATTAAGCTGCAGCCGCCCTCCACAGAGACCCCTGAACTGAGCAGGGGCTGAGGCAGGAGTGAGAGCTCAGTCCCGACACTCTGGCCTCTGGACAGCAGCTCGGGTTCAGATTTCTTGAGGAAAATGATTTACACCTAAACACATTCCAAAAGTGTCTCTGGATAAATTGGCTCTTGGTCAAATTATAACAAAGAAAAATAATAACTAATTTTTGAGCACTTTATCCCTCGCTAAGCATGTCACATGGAGTGACTTATTTACTCATCATCATAACCCTAGCCTACCCCTATTAATAATATGCATACAACACCATATATCTATATAGTTTTTTGTTGTTGTTTTTTTGTTTTTTTTTTTTTTTTGGTTAAAGCAAACTGTCACATCTTTAATTTCTTTTATCTTCACGATGAGTCTAGGTGAACATTTTTATTATCTCCAATTACAGCTGTGTAAACAAGCCCAGAGAAGGGAGGTGACTTGCTAGTGGCAAGGAGAATTAGTGACAGAACCAGAGAACCCAGGTCTCAATCCTGGGCACCAGTGCTTTTTCAACTACAGGACTCAGCTGCAGAGACAAACACGGAATAAAATTGAACAATATGGAAAACCTCAAGTATAAGAATTGCTGCCATGCCAGGCATGGTGCCTCACGCCTGTAATCCCAGCGCTTTGGGAGGCCAAGGTGGGCTGATCGCCTGAGGTCAGGAGTTTGAGACCAGCCTGGTCAACATGGTGAAACCCTGTCTTTACTAAAAATACAAAAATTAGCCGGGCGTGGTGGCGCATGCCTATAATCCCAACTACCCAGGAGGTTGAAGCAGGAGAATTGGTTGAACCCTGGAGGTGGAAGTTGCAGTAAGCTGCGATCACACCATTGCACTCCAGACTGGGCAACAGAGCAAGACTCTGCCTCAAAAAAAAAAAATCAACTACAGGACTCTTCTCCCTGCTGCTGACCTCCCCACCCTCTTCCCACAGATTCCTGCTCCACCCCACCCTCCCTACTGCCCCTTCCTCTGCCTCTGGTGCCTGCTATAAACCTTCCGCCACCTCCTCCTCCAGACTCTGTGCTCTCAGGGGATCTGGGTTTGAGGGTATGCTCTGCACCCACCAGCTGCATAATCTTGGAGAATCACTTCTGCTCCCTGACTCTTAGTAGCCTCATCTGTGAACAAGGAGAGGGATGGTACTATGTAATTCCTAAGGGCCTTCCTAACAGTAAGTAGTCTGAGTAGAAAACAGCTGACAAACTCATTTATAGTAAGGTGTGACTGATTGCTGAGTAGGCTTGCTCTGTCATCTCATCAAAGAGAAGTTGCATTAAACAGGGCATGGCTGAAGGGGGTATTATTTAGCCAAAGGAATGACTCTGTCATTATAGAATGAAAGATACCTTGAGTTACCTAGCTGTAGTGTTTGGGACAATTTAGGAGTGGGAGACTAATGAAACTTCTTAGGTCTATCATATAAACATCCTTCAAGCCCCACAGAGATCATGTCCCATCGATACTTAAACTCCCTACAGGTTATAGCATAAAATCCCTTGCCTGCTCCAACCCCTTCTTCCAGATCTATCCACTACTGCTTGCCCTTGTGTTTCCCCTCAAGCCAAAAGGAGCCCCCATTATTGCTCAAACATGGCTCTTTCCAACTCTTCATCTCTGCCACATACCAAACTCATCTGGAGTCAAATTCCGTTTCCCTCCCTCCACTGACAAATCCCAATCCCTCAGGAGAACCCACTCATATACCCCATTTTCCTGAACTCTTTCAACCTACTTTTCTCCCTCTCCTCCAACCCCTTGGAATGCTCATCTTGCACCTCTGATGACTCTGATGGCATTAGCACATGTGATCACCGTCACTAGGGAGCAGGCCCCTCGAGGGCAGAGACTGCTTGTCTTAAAGTTTGTACAGAAAGTACACCTTATAGACTCTCAGTAAGTGCCAGGTGAATTGGATGAAGGAACTAATTGCCAGTGAGTGGAAGAGGCAATATGAAGAGTCATGTGCCCTTAGAAGTAGCTTGGAGCCACCTCCCCCAGCCTCTTTAGGCCATTTAAAGGCCGTGGAAATACACCACCAGCTGCCCTTCAGGAGGCCCAGCCGAGGATGCCGACGTGACCGCCATGGCTGCTGCCCCTCTGCACCTTCCTCCCCATATGCACTGAGGCAAAGCTTTCCCGGACAAGCACCCAGCCAATGACAGGCACAGTGAGGGTGCTGGTGCCCACCCACTCCTACCAGATGTGGGCCCCCAGCCATGGGCTTCTTGGCTTGGGAACTATGACAGCAGCCTGGCCGAGACTACCCCGAGGTGTGCTGCAGTCTGAGACCTTCCTGCCCAACCCTCTTTCCTTCCCCTGTGCTTTCCCAGGTAACAGATCCGCAACAAGACTGCTGGCTCGCCCTGCCAACTCCTGCCCTCTCCCCTTTCACCTTCATAAGCATTCCCCGAATACATGTCTTGAACAAGTAACCCTTCTTGGCATGTGCTTCTCAGAGAACCTGAACTAGCATTTCCTCTTTGCTGGAGATGAGTTCACACGTGATCAGCAAATGAGACCCATGTACTTCATTTCTCCCCGCCCAGGAGACACTGGGAGGACCAGCATCTGGAGACTGGATCCCCAGATCCCCTGCTCTATTCTCTTCAGCTCTCTGCACCTCCTTCATGCTGATGTCGGCCTGCTTGCCACTCCGGGGCACTCGGCCCCCCTAATTTGACCCTCCAGCCACCTCCCTCCCAGCCTCTAACACAACTCCACTTCCTGGCACTGACCTCATCTTCCTCCCACAGCTCCTGCATCAGGCTGGGCCATGCCTCCTCCGACACAGCCCTAGGGCCTCTCCCACAAGTGGCCTGCTTGAGGGGCAGCCTCCACCACCCATACATCCTCCACAGTGGTGGTGGGGTCCCTGGTGGGCACAGCTTCTGTCTCCTAAGGCAGAGCCAGGGTGGCCCCGTTGAGGCCCTATCTGAGGGACCTTCACAGAAATCCCTGCCTAAAACAATGACAGTGACCAGGGTGGGAGACACCTGCAGGTCTTATGCACCAAATCCAGGAGAGGCAGAGATGTGTCACAACTGGAGCAGGGACTAGGGAGCTCAGACCCAGAGGAAAGGATTCAGAACAAGCACACTTGGATGAAACAGGAGAGGATGGGTTCCCGAAAGATTACCTCGGGTGCATCTAGGACTATTGTGGGGTCAGCTGAGTGTCTCAGGATGAGGCTAGCCTGCCTCCAAGGGCAGATGGAAGGGATAAGCCATCACTGTGCCCACCCAGGCCTTGGCCACTCTAGTCAAACCGCCTGGGAGGGCATGCAGCTGCCCAGGGTTCCTCCAGCAAAGCCCAAGATGGGCCTTCCTCTGCCTTGTTTGCCCCCTTCGCTACCCCCATTTCCTGTCTTCCCTTTGTTCCTTGCCACAAGTTTCTCTCTGACTCCTCCCAGATACTGCAGAGGGCTGGACACTGACCCCCACAACTCTGCCACCAGCCATATAAGTGCTGCTGTGCCCCTTCCAGCTGATTATCACCCACCGCCATCCCACCAGATGACTCTGGATGGCACCAAATCTATGCACTGAACCACTGCTCCTGGAGACCTCCGTCATGTCCACCCACACAGCCACTCCATCGTACCAGCCAGGGCTTCCTCCTTTTCACTGGTCCAAGCCCCTGAGGCCCCTGTGAAGCTCAAGGTCAAGTCTGTGACCAGAGGCTAATGACTTTTGCCTTTGGACCTCAGGATCCCACCTTACATTGAGGAAGTGGGTCCTCTCCAGATCATCCCTCACAGCCTGCCCAATTTGGTAATCCCATAAGAATTTGATTCCATAATCCCATAAGCACTTGGTTCTCAGTATCTCTTGTGCAAACACTGTATCTGTTTTCCCTTCCTTGTTCTGTGGAACAGGCCACTAGGCCAGGCCACAGCTGTCTCCCGGCATCCGTTGCTACCCAATCTCTTTGTGAAGGGACTTCCTGTGCAGGAATAAAGAGAACTTCCCACTCCCCAGCCCGCTCTGTTCCATATCCCAGCCACTGGGACGGTGACCTCCCCACTCAGATCCATAGAAGGGAAGACAAAATAAATCCTTCGCAGACCCCAACACGTACTGATGGCCACACATCTGCTGCACCCCCACTGTTCACTCATGAGGAAAACACACGGACTCCCTCACGCACATCCTCACACTCACTACCCAGCACATCCAATCGCTTCCTGTCTTAAAAACACTGAGTTTATCATCGTTCTACATGTTTCTAATACGTACAAACTCTTACACAAGCCCTCCCAATCCTCCTGCTCACATTCCTTCTCTCTCTCTCTCTCTCTCTCATATACACACACACACACACACACACACACACACAGAGGGATCACTCCTTTCTGCACGGAGAAGAAGCACCGAACTCAGGCTTTGACCCCAGCTTCTCTCCCAGCACCTCCCAGGTAAAAAGGTGCTCCACTCAGGACCTGGCTGCCAAAGCCCCTGTCTCTGCTCTTCCACACACCCAACCAGCCTTCAAGGCCTCTCCTTCTCATTGCAAGGCCCAAAGTGAGCTACAGACAAAATCATGAAGACAGCAAAAAATGTTTTCTAAGTACTGAATAATGCTCTTAGGTGACGGAGGACATGCGAATGACTGTGAGCTCTTGGACTTGAGCAGAGCTGACTACAAGAGGCTCCAAAGGAGAGGGAGTGGGTGGAGAAGAAGCTGAGCCTGAAAAATGGCACTCACCCCCTCAGGCACAGGAAGGGGGCCGGGAGCATGTGTAAGTACATCATTTCCACACCCCACCACAAAACACAGCTATCCTTCCATACCAAGGGGCCATTTATTTCGCCAGTTTCCTCATCCTAAAACAGTAACTAACACTGATGAGTACTTATTCTGAGCCAGGGAACTGTGATAAATGCTAGCCACACATTAACTTCGCTTCAATTTCCTAACAACCTTACAAGGTAAACATTATTATGATCACTGTTTTTACAGGTGAAAAACAAAACTAAGGGTTAAGAGAATTTAAAGTAACTTGCCCAAGGTCACCCAGCAGGTGAGGAAGGAGGTTATATACAATCTGTGTGGCCCCCCCAAGCCTGCCAGTGATAGAAGCACCTGCCTCCAACACCTCCCTATCCTCACTTTTAAACTCAGACAGAACCAAATTCAAATCCTGACCACCCCATTGACTGACTGTGACTCCAGGTAAGCTACTCAATCTCACTAGCCTCCATTTCCCTACTTGTGAAAGGAGAATAAAAGGACCTGTTTGGCAGAGTTGTTCTAAGGACTGCCGAGGGTTCACCTGAAGCACTTAACACATTGCCTAGCCCACAATAGGTCCTCAACAAATGTCTCATCTCTGTCTTCCTATAAAATTATGGCGGTATCTTCAAAGACCAAAGTAAGCCTACGAGGTAAAAGTCCAAGTCCAGGATTCCAGATTTGGAAAAGGCCAGGAGTGAAGCTTTTTCAAACGTAGTTTTTAGTATAAATAAAAAATAATGTTCTCCTTCCTGCCACGGGGGTTAGCCATATGGAACTCATTTCCCTGACTGGCGGTGCGGGCTGAAGCCATGAGCAGGTTCAACTCAAGCTGTGATTGTTTGATGGATGACAGAGCTAGAAGGGGGTAATACAGATAAGTAATAACACCTCCTGTTTGTCCTGCACTTTACAGTTTGCAAAAGCTTGCCCACCCGTTATCTCGTTTGATCCTCACAGCCACCTTCAGAGGTGGGCAGTGTGGTCAAGGATATCAAGAATGAGGTCATCTCCATTTGACAGATGAAGAAACAGAGGCCCAAAGAGAGAGCATGCCGCACCCATAGTGATGGCCAAGCCTCAAAGAAAACTAGGCCAGCTGACAGCGGCCCAAGGACCCTTTCCAGAAGGACAGAGGGGACTTCCTGCTAATAATAGCAGTAACTAATACTCATTTGCCAGCAGGGCCAGGACAACAGCAAAATGAGAAAGACACACAAAACACAAAAGTTTTTTTGTTTTTTGTTTTTTTTTTTACACAGAGTTTCTCTCTTGTTGCCCAGGCTGGAGTGCAGTGGTGTGATCTTGGCTCACTGCAACCTCCATCTCCTGGGTTCAAGCAATTTTCTTGCCCCTCCCAAGCAGCTGGGGGTACAGGCGTGCATCACCACACCCAGCTAATTTTGTATTTTTAGTAGAGATGAGGTTTCACCGTGTTGGCCAGGCTCGAACTCCTGACCTCAGGTGATTCCCCCCACCTCAGCCTCCCAAAGTGCTGGGATTACAGGCGTGAGCCACTGCATCCAACCCACAGCACAAAATTTAGTGAGGCAAGCAAGCACAGGGTGAGTGTCTTCACAGATTTTTGCACCCTAGGCACCTCACCCTAGTCCCAGCCCTGCTTACCAAGCTCTGTTCTAAACACTTTATACATCTTAGCTTATTTAGTCCTCATAACAAACCATAAAGCAGATACCATATCATCACCTCCTATAGACATGGACAACAAAGACACTCCTTTGCAGACGTGGGAAAGAGAGGGGTGATGTAGATTGCTCAAGGTCTTATAAGAAGATTTCACACTCATGCACTAAACTATTCTACCTACCCTGCCACACTGCCACTGACCATGGCTACAGTCTCTAAGGCTCACCAGCATGGCCTTTCCAAGAAAGGTCGATGAGTAAAACTGCAGAAGAAAAGAACTGACATTCAATGTGTGCCTGAAATATATACAGTTAACTCTTGTTTGTTATTTGCAGTAGTTATCTTCTATAAAGTTGCTGTGAACACAGAATTTGTGAATGCTGAACCATTGTTCCTAGGGGAAGTGCCGAGTTAGGTTCCTTCAACCTCCGGTTGTTGCATTGTCATCAAGTAATCAATACATAACTTTGTTTCATGTGTTTCTGTTTAAACACAACTTATTAAACAAATACTGTTGATGCATTTAACATTGAACTCACATCCAACAGCACTGCAAATTATACACAAAGCTTATGTAACACACGTTCTCTCCAGAAGGCATATTACAGACTTCTTGCTGTTAGAAACACTAGACAGTACTTTAGTATTACTCTTGAGGCCATCATAAACAGCAACATCGCCAACAAAAGAAGCACAAAAATGCAAACAACATAGCACTAAACAGATCACGAAAAGGCAGGAAACTGTCTTGTTCAACCTCAGAGGGAAACATGCATCAAGTAACTCAAATTTATCACCACTGTGTACATGTCCTCAGATGGCTGCAGAAACACCAGGAGCATTGTTTGGGGGTTACAAATAAATTTTAGTAAGTAGGCAAATTTGCAAATAGGAAATCTATGAATAATGAGGATCTGTAGATACGTATACACACACAATCATATACCCACTTTATAGAGAAGGACACAGAGGCTCAGAGAGGCCCACTGACCTGCTCACTGCAGTGTAGCTCCGGAATGGCAGGATTTGAACCCAGGGGCATTCCTCCCAGATTTCTCTCCTTCAAAGAGGAGTATGTTGGATCTTTTCCATCATTCCCGGTCCTCCTTTTATGAACCCCAAAGAGCTCAGTGTAGTGTCACACAGGATTTGAAAGAATCAGAAGACTCAGGTTTGAGAGCCAGCCTGACCCTCAGTTTTCCCATCAACGGAGATAATAGCTCCTGCCTCACATGAGGGTTGTCAGGATTCTAATGAACCTGCAGGTGCTTGAAGTGTACTCACTTTACTTCCCCTGCAAACAGGCCTTTCCCATTAAAGCTAATGCTTCCATTCTGGTGCTATCCCACTGAGCAGACTGGGATAGGTCCAGGCCCTCCCCCAGCTGGAGCTGAGAGCCCTTTCCTGGCAGGCCTGGGGCTGTGAGAGGAACCTGCGAGCACACTCCGGAAAAGGATGCTCGTGCTTTCTCCAGTGGACAGTAATCCCTCACAGACCCTTGCATTCCTCCAGAGCCAAAACACAGCCCAAGGTTTATTTTTAGAAACACAATTTTTTCTCCCTTTTCTTTTTCCTTCCAGGGTCTGATAGCGCAAACGGCCCCCGTAAGAGGCCCCCAGTGCAAGCTGAGCATGTGGCGCTGTGGAAAGATTCCACACTTTGAAGTTAGACAGCACTGTGTCCAAACGCCAAGGCTGCTAATAAGTGCACGACCCTCACTCACCTGCTTGGACGCTCGGTTTTCTTATCACAAAATGCATTGAGTAAAATAGTACCTGCCTATTGAAGGATTGATTGAAGAATTAAATACGTTAAGGTCCTTTGCGCTGTGCTACTCCAAGCATGTCCTGGAACCAGCAGCATAGGCATCACCCTTTAGAAATGCAGAAACTCAGGCCCGCCCCAGACCTACTGATTCAGAATCTGTTTTTTAACAAGACCCCAGGTATTTATTAGAGTGTGGGCAGCATTGCCCTGGCACCCTGCCCAGCAGGCAATAGGTATCAAATAAATACTATTATTGTTATTATGTGGGTCCAATCCTCAAGCTGTTTACAGATAACTAATACGAGCGCAGAGATCGTTAATACAGGGCGAGGGGCATTATGGGAAGGTAAGCAAATTGTCTGGGCGTAGAGATGGGAGAATGATTGCAACATTTGGCGACTCAGCTAAAGCATTTGACCTCAACTTTGCTTATTGTTTTTGTTTGGTTTTGCTTTAATAATGTTCCTCCTTTTTAAATAAGTGTTTAACCTTTATTCTACACTAACTGTGTTCTAAGCTCTGTTCTGGGCCCTGTAGAGAGAAAGCTGAATGAAGCCATGTTTCCTTTACTCAAGTAGTTTACTGTCTAATCAGAGACATATAAACCAATAATCTCAAAAAAAAATTTTTTTTTTTTCTTGAGACAAATTCTCGCTCTGTCACCCAGGCTGGAGTGCAGTGGCACAATCTCGGCTCACTGCAGCCTCAGCCTCCTGGGCTCAAGCAATTCTTCTCTGAGTAGCTGGGATTACAGGCACCTGCCACCATGCCCAGCTAGTTTTTTTTATTTTTAGTAGAGACAGGGTTTCCCCATGTTGGCCAGGCTGGTCTTGAACTCCTGACCTAGTGATCCACCCACCTCGGCCTCCCAAAGTGCTGGGATTACAGGCATGAGCCACCACACCTGGTGAAAATTTTTTATTTAAAAAGTGTTATGATGCAGAGATGGAAGCCAACAGGCCATGGAATAATGAATGGCTGGGGAGCTCAGAGGACAAGATTGCCCCTAGGCCCTCCATCCCAGGGCAGACAAAGATGCTTTGAACATTTTGCTATTTCCTATCATGCCTTCTTTTTCTTCTCTCTCCTCTTTCTGCCTCTCTCTCTCTCTCCCCACCTCCCCCCACCTCTCTCTTTCTCTCTCCTTCTCTGTCTCTCTCTCTCTCTCAGTGTTTTCACATAGTTGGGTCATATTATATAAATCTGCACATTGCCTTTTTGGCTAACATGATTACGTAAGTATAGCCCTATATGTAACTGGGATGGTGAACAAATAGGACTCATAGGATGTGGTGTTTTTATTTTTGTCTCATAATAGCCTTTAAAATACATTGGGAAGAATTGTTCCTCCTCTGCCTCTAGATGAAAACTATGACAGTTCTCATGAATCTTCAGTTCACACGCATGTGATTTAAAAAAGAAAAAAAAGCCTTACCTTCTTTTTGCATCAAAGATGTAGTCTCAATTCAACTATGAAAAGTCCCATGGAATAATCAGAGCTCCATTTTTCATTCGAAGGGTCAGCTACTTCCCCTCCCCATAGCTAAGGGTGTGCTGCAAGCCAGAAGTTTTCTTTGCAGGGGAGTAGGTTGAGGAAAGTCATGGTGCTTCTTCCCTCCTTCTCCGCTTGATATTTCCACACTTCTTCACTCTTCTTACTAATTATGCCTCTTCCTCTTCGCTCCCCAGGGATGGGGAGAGAGGAAAGAGAGGTAAAGTGAGAGAGGCAGGGAAGTTCTTAATGGACTGGTACTGTCATAAGACAGCTTTATCACACTCTCAGTTCAGCTGTGTTTAAAGCTCATTCTGTGAACCCAGTCTCCTGGCTTCTCTATGTCCCACACCTGCAGTTCCCTTGACACGCTGCTCCTGCAGCCCCAAGGAACCCAGACACTCACCTCTCGCCTCTTTCTACAGAGTCTGTTTCTCCCTCTACCACTCACACTAGCTCCCTCTCACACATGGCCCACAGTCAGTCCATGGGAAACACTTGGGCGTTCTTTTTTCCAACAAACTCTGGGAATGTAGTTATTTTATAACGGAGGCAAAGAGTCAGTAGCTATCAGACACCAAGGTAAATTGTAAGGCGGAACACCCTGGAGGTCTCCATGGTTATAATTTTAATGAGTAGGTGTATGTGTGCCTCCCAATGTATTCTCCTTTTCTTCCATGGTTACAGTACCCAAATGTTTAGTTGGGAACATTGTTGTGATTATGTTTTACCACTGAAATATAAACAAAGTGTTGTATGTGGAATTCTAAGATATTCCCTTAAAGTGACAGCATACATACATCATCCTGTTGCTTGAAATGTGGATGTGATGGATGGCTGGTGCTCCAGCACCCATCCTGAGCCATGAAGACTGAGCCTCACTCTAAGGATGGGGAGTGGAAAGCTGGAAAGAGGCTGACTACTGAGCCATCTCACCAAGTGTGGACTGCCCCCCTCCAGACTTCACTTATTCAGAGAAATAAGTTTCAATCTGGCTTAAATCACTATTTTAGGTATTTCTTAGCTAAGCCTAATCCTAACAGATTATGTAATAGTCCATTATATGGCTATTGTTTACTGGATCATAATTCTAATGTTATTCTTTAAGACGGTTTCCAATTTTTACTATTAGGAATAACACTGTGATGAACTGTTATCCATATTCCTGGTTTGTGGGGCTTTATTTATTTATTTATTTATTTATTTATTTTTTATTTTTGAGACAGAGTCTCACTCTGTTGCCAAGGCTGGAGTGCAGTGGTGAGATCTCAGCTCACTGCAACCTCCACCTCCTGGATTCAAGCAATTCTCCTGCCTCATCCTCCCAAGTAGCTGGATTACAGGTACCTGCCACCACGCCTGGCTAATTTTTTTTGTATTTTTAATAGAGACGAGGTCCTGCCATGTTGACGAGACTGGTTTTGAACTCCTAACCTCAAGTGATCCTCCTGCCTCAGCCTCCCAAAGTGCTAGGATTACAGGCATGAGCCAACGTGTCCAGCCCCTGGTTATTTTCTAAGGTGGAAAATAAAGATCTTCATACAGATATAGCTTCATGTTGCTTTCCTAAATGTATGCTCTTTTATGTTTCCAGATGCAGCAGGGTGTAGGTCCCATCATTCACATTTTTAACCTGCACGCAGACTTTAGAACACAACCCACTGTATTTGTCAGCTTTTGTTTCCATAATGCTGCATAACAAACACCCCAAAACTCAATAGCTTTCAACAACGAGAATTTATTCTCACAATTACAGATCTGCAGATCAACGATGGTTCAGTCAATTCAGGCTAGGCTTGACTGGGAAGCTCCACTTCAGCCTGCTGGACAGCTAAGTGTAGCGGCAAACTGTGGTCAAGTCTGCTCCACATGTATTTATTCCAGGGCTCAGGCTGAAGGGGCAGCAGCTACGCAAAAGCATATGCTCTTCTTGTGGTGGATCAATCACTGGAGCCCAAGAGCCAATCTCTTGGGCTTGGCTGGAAGATTTCCTAAACTCTTACAGCCCCTGATAAGGTGATATAAATGATCCAGGGCCTGACAGTGCTATTCAGAGAAGCCTCAACAGCAAATTTCACGTGCAAAGGCAGGAAGCAAGCGGCAAGTTCTTCCCTAGAAATTTTCAAAGAATAGAGTGTGTTAATTTGCCTAATTAAGCAAGATTTGGGTTCAACAAGCAACACTGATTAAGCAGCTATGTCTTTGCTAGTTGTTTTCAGAAATATCATATCAATCCTCAAACAGATCTGTCGACAAGCATTAAGTTTACAGAGGCTTAAAACTGAAATAGAGACAAGAAGAGATAGTTTAGAATTACGCACCCACCCCCTAGTCAGTGGTAAGGATCTGATGTTTGTCACATAGGAAGAAGGGTTTGAGCATGTCCCAACCTGTGGGCAAGCAGAGGGCAGAGGTTAAGGCCAGTGGCCCTCACATCAGACTTCCTGGATTCAAATCCTAAGTTTGCCATTTTCTTTTTTCTTTTTTTTTTTTTTTTTTTTGAGATGGAGTGTTGCTCAGCTGCCCGGGCTGGAGTGCAGTGGCGTGATCTCGGCTCACTGCAACCACCGACCGTCTCACGGGTTCAAGCGATTCCCCCGTCTCAGCCTCCTGAGTCGCTGGGATTACAGGCGCCCGCCATAATGCCCAGCTAATTTTTGTATTTTAGTAGAGATGGGGTTTCACCATGTTGGCCAGGCTGGTCTTGAATGCCTCTCTCAGCCTCCCAAAGTGCTAGGATTACAGGCATGAGCCACCACACCTGGCAAGTTTGCCATTTTCTAACTGTACAAGGTATTTATTTTTTCTGTGGCTCAGTTTCCCCATTGATAAAAGGAGGCCATAATAGCATATATTTCGTAAGGTTGTTGACAAAGTTTAGTGAAATAATGCACCTGAATTTCTTAAAACGCACCAGGCACAAAGAAAGTGCTTAATAAATGTTAGTGTTATGCCAGGGCAGCAACATTTAACTTCCATCAAAACTCAGATTGACCAAGAGCATGTGGCCCCTTTGTTCTGTCTATAACCTTTTTCCTACTAACTAGTAGATTTCCTCTATTTTTTTCCAATGCTTATGAATTTCAAAGAAGGAAGTATAGAATAGTTGTTTTAGTTTACATTTGAGTGGATAATTAATAAGGTTAATTCTTTTCTCATATATTCACCAGTTAGAATATTTTTAGAAGTGTTTCAGGATGTCTAATCTTTGTCTTCTAAACCATTTGATTTTTGGAAATAGCCAAAAGCCATTCAAAAGGACAACCTGATTGTTTTAATATCTAGTAAGGTTTGAACCTTCATATTGCACAATAATTTAAATGGTCCCTTCAAAGAATGGTCTCCTCTAAGGGGAAATAAAGGCTTAGTTTCTCAAACGCATCAGTCTTCTAGCTCCCCTCCAAGATGACATCTGCATATGAAGAGGGAGAGGTGGAGCTTGAACACCTTCGCGGCAGGCAAAAGGTCAGATTCCTCTTACTCTTCTAAGCAGGATTAGGTGGAGGTCCCTGATCCACCTGCATGCATCTTACCCTACTGGCATTCACAGCTGAAGTCTGTGTCTGTACAAGAGTAACTTACAGCCTAGGCTTTCCTAAGCTGATCAGAGCCCAGGGGACTGCCTTGCTAGCTCTCACTCTCTGCAGCTCTTTGGACTCATCTATTGAGTCTAGACTCCTTCCCATTTGCTGTGACTCCAATTGGCCTGGCCCAGGTAGTCCACTGGGCAGCCCTTGCTGCAGAGTACCTTGACCTTGCCCAACCATGGTGATTCCCATTGGTAATACTCCCCAGCCAAAATCCCACCATTTTCTGGGTCCATCTGTGCCTCACTGGAAATAAGAATGGCTCAGGAAAACTAAGTGTCAAGGCCTCCCTCTGCCACATCATACCACACTGCCATGTGGATGTGGTTACACCCCAGGATGACAGTCTATTCCACAGAGTCTCAAGCAGGAAGAAGGACAAAAGCCTCCCCTGCCCTTGATGATATCCCCACTTATCCAATAGTCTTCTCTATTTTCTGGGCCAAAGCTGGGAGAATACATGATCTAAACTGATTCTCTCACCTTCTTCTTCCTCCTTTTTCTCTATCTCTTTCTCTCTATCACAAAGAGCCCTAAAATGACAGATTTCCCCTGCATCATGCCCTCCATACTGCAGTTTCTTAGAGATACCCTAATAAAGGATGTGGGTATTCTCTCCGCACTTGGGGGGAACTCCATAAACTGGTTCAATCAGGCTGCATTGTTGAAAAGCCAAAGGGGAGGATTAAAGCAATTTAGAAATGGTTTTTCAAGACAACACCTGGCTTGCAAGGTTATTTTATTGCTGAATAATTCTATTTGACATGCCAAAAGAGAAATATTAACTTGTTCTTTCTTTTTGCATTCCTTCTGTTATAAATCACAGTCTTCTTCCAGGATGATGGATGCCTCAAGACACCTAGAGCAAAGGTCGAGAAAGGAAGGAAGCAAAATAGAAAAGCACATTAATAGTTTTCAAAACATGACCTCCATTAAGCCATTATGATTGGTTGCAATTATAATCGTCCTTTCCTTTTTTCTCCTAATTGGGCTTAGAGCTTCTCAACTATATGTTATGTATAAGAATTAGTGTGAACAATGTGGGCCTTGTTGGAATCCTCATTCCAATAGACCAACTGTAAAAAGACACTTTTTAGATAATAAAGGAAACTTGGTATTAGATGACATCAATAAAGTATTAATTTGTTAAATGTGATAATGATACTATGCTTAGGTTAAAACCCTTCACTTTTTAAAAAGTAGACTTAAATATTTAGGGCATAATGACATGATGGCTACAATTTGCTTTAAAATATTACAAGAAAATAAAAGCTGGGGAGGCTATTCGATGGATGAACCAAGTGCAGCAAAATGCTGATGGTTGTAGAAATTGAATGAAGGCCACAGAAGAATTTTATCATACACAATTTATTTCTCAGCTGGGCATGGTGGCTCTTGCCTGTAATCCCAACACTTTAGGAGGATGAGGTGGGAGGATCATTTGAGCCCAGGAATTCCAGACCAGCCTTGACCACATAGCAATATCTTATCTCTACAAAAAATAAAAATAAAAATTAGCCAAGTGTAGTGGCAGGGGCCTGTGGTCGCAGCTACTCAGGAGGCTGAGGCAAGAGGATCGCTTGAGCCCAGGAGTTAGAGGCTACAATGAGCTATGATCACCACTGATCACTCCAGCTTGGGGTGAGACCCCACCCCCACCAAAAAAAAAAAATACTTCTTTATGTGATGGAAATTTTCAAAATAAAAAGTTTTTAAAATCAAATAATATGGAGAATTATAAAACACAGATCACACGTGCTATGCTTAATGGTCAGTACAGGGGTGATGTGGATTATATACCATTTTCACTTTATGAGATCAGATGTAATTCAGCCCTATGCCAATACCCACTCACCATCCCTTTGTCAGCACTGAGTTTTATCAGTTTCCCAATGTTGGCTAATTTATATACATATATATACACACACACACACACACATATATATATGGTCCAATTGTTTTAATTTACATTCAGGAGGTTTTAATGAGGTTAAATTATTTTCATATATTTATTACCCAGCAAATTTTTAGAAGCTCTTTCATAGTGACTGATCTCTGTCCTTTTAGAGTGGATTTGACTTTTAGAAATCACCAGAAGTCATTCACAGCTACCTGGCGAATAAGCGGGCAATCAACAGGGAGAACAGTCAGACCTCATTTTTAACTTCCAAACCTTAAAAAGATCTAGGTCTGATTTTTTCCTAGGCTTTACAACAACCTCTAAAGACCCTGTTCCAGGAGAAGCTGAAAGTTTCCCTCAGGTAACAATGCCGATTCATTAAAATAAACAAACAGCCTCTCAAATTTCACAGACATTATACTCCTTTGGATGATACTAACAATGTCAATGATGACAGCTGTAATGTATTTTATACTAACTATATGCCAAATTTTCCAGAAAAGTGTCCTTTGCTGCACAGAATGAACGTCCAAATTCAGTCTGTCGCAAAAATACAGCCCAGGGCAGACTGCAACAAGTATAAAAATTCATTGCAGTGTTCTGTTTTATCTTTTAAGTGAATGTGATTTTTGTATTCTGTTCCATATAGTAGTACGTGCTAAAATTTATTGAGTACCTAAAACAGATGCTATTCTAAGCTCTTTACATATATTAATTCTTCAATCTTCATAGCATGCCTATGAAACTGGTGCTATTATTACATCCATTCTGCAGGTAAGAAAACTGAGGTGCAAAGAGCTTAAGTAACTTACCTGAAGTTCAAGTAACTTAACTGAAAGATGAAGTGCCAAGCCAGGAAGTATCGGAGCCAGAATTTGGACCTAGACAGTCTGGCTCCAGAAGCTGTTTCCTTAACCACTGTGATGTATTTCCTCCATAATGTGCTCATGCTCTCTTTGAATTAATAAAATGAATTGTATCTTCGAATTCACTGTGCATTCGTAGTTTAGAACATCATTAGCCATCCTTGCCTTCTCTGGAGGTTGACGAATGTAACTGTGGAATCAAAGTTACAACTAGTCTGAGTTGGAGAAGTACAAACATGTACTATTATCTCCAGTCCTCACGATAACAGAGCAAAGTCAGTATTATTGTCATGTTTCAGAGCTTTACAAAATGAGAGGTGACTCCTTTCACTGGGACAGGCCCTTCTTTGAGTTTTTATAAAAACTGGTAAAATCAAAAAGGAAAGGGGGTTGGGCAAAGTCTGAACAAGCAATCAAAAGTTCATTCCACTGTCCCCTTTGGTCTTTACTGATGGCAAACCTGCAACAGGCTGCTTCTTAGGCCTAAGCCAAATGTCCAACATACACTTACACACACACACACACACAAACACACACACTCAGCTGAGGTAGGCTGGACCTACGAGAAAGTCCAGCCACGTTCCATGGGAGCCAGCACAACTTCTGCAGCAGACGATAATAAATGCACAGCTATGGATACACGGTCCATGGACACATGGAGGAGCCAAGAGCTCCCAGTAAATTCACTCTGTCCCAGATGGTCTCTCCCGTCTCTAACTATACCTTTCAGCATTGAGAGCCCACAGTAGACCTTCTAATGTCAAGTTAGGAAATTCACAAAAAGCATTTTCCCAATAAGCATTTAAAAGGCAGTATGAAGTAGTGGGGAGTGTACCCCCCTTAAAGCCAGTCAGACCTGATTTGATTCCCAGCTGCTGTGGTCTTAAGTCCTGTGGCCATGGGCAAATTATGTGGCTCCTGTCACCAAGCTTCCATTTCCTTTGACTTGCGTAATGGTCAAAGTAACAGATACCACACAAGGTTGTTATAGGACTAAATGAGACAGCATATGTGAAGTTACTAGCCTTGTTCTTGGGAAATCATAAGAACTTAAAAAATATTAGTTACATAGAATTAATTTGAGGTGCACGACAGTATGTATATTATACACATACACATTCACATACACTTGTATATGCATGGACTATTTCAAGAAACTATTCTCCTGAGAAGAAGGACTAGATAAGGTTCTAGTGTCAGATGGAAATGTCGTTTTCACTCTATACCTTTCTATACTAGTTGAATGTTTCCAATATGAATATATCCCCTTCTCAAAAATATTCATAATGTCTGTTGTTGTTGTTTGCTTGCCAGGAGGCTTTTGGAAGACCAGACTTTGTTATCTGCAGCCTGGTTGCTTCACCCTCTTTTGCCTATCAGATCCACTGAAGGCCCAACTGTAGGATCAGACTCCACCCACCTTGAATGTACAACCATCAGCACACAAACTAATAGGTGAGATACATCATAAAAGTTGACGCGCTAGGCCTACTTAGCATGCTTCTAAGTGGCCAGCCAGGCTAGGGTGACAGAGTCAGGAACTGTAGAGCTGTTCCTTACACTTTGAACCTTGGTAGTGTGCTTCCAATCCATGCAATTAACTAGTAGGCCACAGCGCTTCTAGCCATGCTATCATGCTTCTCACCAATTATTAGTTACCTTCCATAGTCCAGCCCATCAGCTGGAGCCCCTGACTCTCACTCCTGCTCCCAGAAGGCCTGGGGTCTGTCTTCCTGCCCCTGCTCCCTCCTTTGTACCCGAGCCTGGATCATTAGCAAAGTGTAGCCCAAGTTCCTCCTGGAAGCTCACTCCACTGCCAGATGCTGGTTTGCCCCAAGTCCACCGCAGCTGATCCAGATGCCATACCCTACCCTGGGACCCTCAGCTAAAATAATGTCCCCAGGTCCCAGGAGACTGGCGGCACAAATGAGGTCACATTAATAATTCAGATGTTACTGGTTCAGAGCCCTCACATGCTGATAAAGGAATTTGGCCTTCCTCAAAGTCTCGCCTGGTTTTGCTGAGACATCTCAGACTCACAAACACTACGTTCTGTGCTACCCTCAGTGATATCCTCAGCTTACAGGCTTCTCGAGGGTTCGTCCTGGCTGCCATCCCCATAGTGAGAACAGTGCTTCCCTCCCACAGCTCCCTGAGCATCACACACTAAACTCACTGAACTCTCTTCAGTCCTCACTGCAGCCCTCCACTCATTCCGTATTCCATGGATAACTGGGAAGGGGCCTTCACCCCCAAAGCTGTATTTTACTTTGTTGGCTGAGCTCCAAAAAAGCCCTACTTAGAACCCAAATTTCACCAAGGGCTCCCACGCTCTCTTCCTCCCTCATCTCGGTCTCCCATGAACAAAACCTCCACAGCAGCTCCCTTACCCCACAAACACATCAGGAACCAGGAGCCAGAGGCTGAGCAGGCCTGATTATGTTCTCAGGCTCTGTTGGGCTCGGCTAGACCCATCTATGATAATAGGTGTTTGATAAATAGTAGTGATTTTTCAATGTCAGACTCCAAGCAGGATAATTTTCTGATAACATGCCATGTAACAGCCATCTGCAAATTAGTCAACGCTATCCCTGCTAACATACAAAGAAGCTGGGGCACAGAGAAATTTGGGGATAAACCCAAAGTCACGTGGTCAGAAAGTAAAGCACTGAGATTCAAGCCTTTTGTTTCCTGTCGCAATTCAAAACCCATGCCCCTTCCAGCTTACCTCTCCTATCCATTCCAAGGGTGTCTCCTCAGCCCCCATTATGTGTCCTGAAGCCAGGGTGGGGCTGGGATGGGCAGGGAGCAACAAAACTCAGGCCAGACTGGGAGGCTGGGTTTACAGCATCCTCCCAGCCTGGCCTGAGTTTCTATCTGATGTTTCAGGCCCGATTGTCACACAGAATTATCCTTGCAACTGTGGGAAATTGGGGAGTAGGGGGCAGTGGGAAGGCACACTTCTTGAATTGGTTTCTTGAGAAATTCAAAATAGCCCCTCTCCCTAGAGATTGAGTTAGCCTTTGCGTTTCAAGACTCCAAGGGGTTCCAGAGAAGGCACTTGTCCCTGTAGGGTATGCGGAGTAAGATTTTGATGTGCAAGGTTTATTTTAGTCAAGGAAAGGAAAGGGAAGCGGGAAGCTAGAGAGTCATATGAAACCTAATAAGGCTGGATTTTTTGTGTGGGGAGAATATTTTGGACGCTTGCCATCTCCTGCAGCACCACATAGGCATCCCTATCAAGTAGCTTTTGTCGGTGTAAGGAAGTGAAAGCAGAAATAGCCTCTCCTTAACCCAGGACTGCAAGTTTGAGGGCGCACCCAGGGTATCAGCAGAGTCGGCCTTGCAGGAAGGCTGAGCTTGAATTTGTTCAATCATCTGATATTCGTGGCACATATACAAGGCATTTTGATATTGTCATGAGTGGTATTACCATAATCATATCACTATACAGGACATGATTACCCCAACTTCAAAAATCTTAAAAAAAAAAAAAAACCAGAGCTTTGGAAAGATTAAGGGCCAAGGGCACACAGTCATTAAAGGTCAAAATCATGGTCCCAACCAGTTCTTTCTGGCTCTAAATCCAGCATCTGCCCACCACCTAGGGCCCCGCTCTCAGGGAGTCTCATACTAGAGGAGACTCAGACCCATAAATGGAAACGTGTCATACCATGTGATAAGTAGGACAATGAAGCAGAGAGGTTCAGAGCATGGACTTTAAACTTGGACAGACCTAGAGGCACTACACAGCTCTGTAACCTACTAGCTGTGTGGTGCATTATTTAGACTCTCTAAGTTTTCTGATCTGTAACATACAAATATGAAGTCCTACTTAATTCATAAAGTTAGGTGAGAATTAAAATATGAAAATCACTTAGCCCACTGCCTGCATAGAGTAGCAGCTCAATAAGTGAGAGCTGCTGCATCACCGTTGAAATGGCCACATGCAGAGGGGGGTATAAGAGAGACTTTCTGAACCCAAAGCCAGACTCAGCTGGAAGTATTTCAGTGCAACTGGAGTCCCAATGGGAAGGACATCCCCCATGCAGGAGTGAGTGGAGGTCTATAAACACCTGAGGCAAAAGGTAACTGCTGCTCTATCTTCCACCTCTAGGAGCCTCAACCTAACCAGGGGCTCAGAACTGAGCAGTAGGTAGGATGGAGTGAGGTTTCCCATCATGGAGACCTTCTCGATGTACTCTCACACCCAGGTGGATCCGGGTTTTGCCCTCTTTCCCTCCATTCCTAGCTATGTGGCCTTGGGAGGGAGCTTAGCCTCTCTGAGACTTCGTTTCCTCATCTTTAAATTGTGAAGGGTGATGTCTATCTCATTATTAAAAGAAATCATGTGTACAAACCACCTAGCAGAGTGCCACATAGGAAGTGCTGGAGAGATCACAGTTATGTTCACTCCCCAACTTCATGTCCTCTAAGCAAGCTAAGAAAGTAGAAAGTCTTTCAACGGCCTCCACGGCTTTGTGTGCACATGCCCACACACACACACACACACACACACGCACACACATGCATGAACAGAGAAAGAGAAGAAAGAATCGGGTTTAAAACTATCTCAGCAAATGTTTAAGTTCTGCAAGGCCCTGGAAAAATTACAGCTCTGAAAAGGTTATCTGCTTAAGACCAGACCAGGTCTGTCTCCCGTCTCACAGCCAGCACTGCGAGAAGCTCTACATGGCCTCCTACCCCCATCCAAGTCCCACCTCAGCCCCACCAAAAGAAAACTTCTCCTCGGGGCCTTGGACTGTCTAATTTGGAGAGCTCTGAAAAAAAAAAAAAAACTGCTTCTGCCTTAGCCAGTGAAAGCACTTCCTATGCAAGTTTCCTTTCTAATCTCTGGGAGAGTCTGAGTTCCACAGCAGTCATGCTTTGGTGAGAGCCTAAGGATGAGGAGGTCAAGAAGAGGGTTCAGGGTATCAGATAAAAGGGGCAACTGGAGGCAACTTAATCGGCCAGGAGCCATCTAGCAGCTTGAATAAAAGCCTGCCCACACTTACCTAACATCAAGCGATGGGGTGGCTTCCTTTCTCTTCCTTGTGGGTTATGGGGAACGGTAAGAGTTGGCTTGTGGCCAGGCGCAGTGGCTCATGCCTGTAATCACAGCACTTTGGGAGGCCAAGGTGGGCAGATAGCCTAAGGTCAGGAGATCGAGACAATCCTGGCCAACATGATGAAACCCTGTCTCTACTAAAAAAACAAAAATTAGCTGGGTGTGGTGGCGCATACCTGTAATCCCAGCTACTCAGGAGGCTAACATACAAGAATCGCTTGAACCCAGTAGGCAGAGGTTGCAGTAAGCTGAGATCACACAACTGCACTCTAGCCTGGCAACAGAGCAAGCTTCCGTCTCAAAAAAAAGAGTGGGTTTGTGTTGCCCTGGCATGTTTCCACCTATTGCCTTTGAGCTAGTCACTATGGTCCCTGCCTTACAGATGAAGATACTCGGTTCAGAATGGAAATCACTTACCCCTGACTACATAAATAGTGAGAAATATACCATCATAGACTCAAATCTCCTGATTCCTAATCCAGGACTCTTGTACAAGAGTGTTTCCTTTATAATGTTATAAAAATATCAGAGAGCCTGGCATAAATTAAGAGCTAAATAAGATGTAGCTGAGGACTGCTAACTATCGTGTTTACTCGGGACAACAATTCAAGGAGGGAATTATTATTATCTCCATTTGTGGATAAGGAAACTGAGGCCCAGAGGGCCAGGGGTGAGCAAACTGGCCCATGGCCTGTTTCATAAACAAAGTTTTATTGGAACACGCCATGTTCATTCATTGACATGTTGTTGATGGCTGCTTTTGACTACAACAGCAGAGGTGTGCAGTTGCAACAGAGAATGCACGCCTAAATAGACTCAAGTTTTGGAGACAGAGTCTTTACAGAGGTAATTAAGTTAAAATCAGGTCATCAGCATGGATCCTAATCTAAAATGACCAATGACCTTATAAGAAAGGGGGAATGAGGACACATACACATACAGACAATGTAAAGACACAGGGAGAAGATTAGCCACATACAAGCCAAGGAGAAAGGCCTCAGAAGAAACCAACCTTGCTAACATCTTGATCTTGGACTTCCAGCCTCCAGAACTGTGCAGAAAAAAATTTCGTTGTTTAAGCCACCCAGTCTACAGGACTTGATTACAGCAGCCCTAGCAAACTCATACCATTACCTATTCAATGCCAGACACTGTTCTAGATGTTAGGGAGAGAACAGGGTCTTATTAGGTATGAATATCATCATCTAAGCATTTGGCTTGGTTCAAGAAATTAAACCCTCGTGGAATGCCTATTAGCTGAGTACTCTTTTATTTCACATTTTACAGATGAGGCATTTGAAGCCCGGAGAGGATATGCACTTACCCAAGATCACACAGCTATCTAAGACACCACTCAGCTTCCAGGAAGGTTGAGTATACTGGACAGCAAATGAATGTCCAGCAGGGAACTGTTAAGAGGCCACTGGCAACAGCCACAGCCCCCTTGACTGGTTTGATGAATACTTGGCATGCAGCAGACCAGTCAGCAAACAGGACTGCCAAGATGTGCCTGTGCTTGAACCATCACCAACAAAACCCAGCCACACCCTCCCCATGCTGGTTTTGATGACATAAGGCCCACTGAACTTTGAATGACTAGCTCAACTGGAAAGGCTCTGGCTGCCTCTGAGTGTCATTGTCACCCCATTGCCCATTTCCTGACTCTGTTCCCTTCTCCAGCCCTGTGAGGCACTCAGGCGTCTAGAGGATCCAGTGAGATCAACTGGTGATATGGTTAGGCTTTGTGTCCCCACCCAAATCTCATCCTGAAATGTAACCTCCATAGTCCCCATGTGTCAAGGGAGAGACCAGGTGGAGGTAATTGAACCATGGGGGCAGTTTCCCCCATGCTGTTCTCATGATAGTGAGTGAGTTCTCGCAAGACCTGATCATTTTATAAGGGGCTCTTCCACCTTCACTCAGCACTTCTCCTTGTGAAGAAGGTCCTTGCTTCCCCTTTGCCTTCCGCCATGATTGTAAGTCTCCTGAGGCCTCCCAGCCATGCTGAACTGTGAGTCAGTTAAACCTCTTTCCTTCACAAATTACCGAGTCTCTGGCAGTTCTTTATAGAAGTATGAAAACGGACTGATACACCTGGAAAGGTTACCCGCCCAGTGGCAGGCACAGAGGGGACTCTGAACATACAATTTCCTATTTCCTTGTTCCTCACTTCCCATGCAACCCTTTTTAGTAATGCTCAGAAAAAAAGAGCCAGGTGAAAACCCCAATGCACTCAGAGGACAGACGTCGGGGGCATGAAGCATTTAATCCCTCAACAAATATTTATTGAGCACCTACTGTGCTGTAGATAGAGCAGTGAACAAGACGGATGTGGCTCCTACTCTCCTGGGACTCACAATCTAATTGGAGAGAGAAGGTTGAATGAGTAATTATCCATTATCCAACAGGAAGCTTAAAGGGCAAGTGAGTTTAAAAGTGAGGCCTTTCCCTAGCATGGGGCACGGGGATAACAAGAAGGACTTCTCTAACGCAATGTCATTTAAGTGGAAGGAGCAGTAAAAACTGGCTAGCAAAAGGAGACAGGAATCAGCAAAGTGTGCTATGCCCCTGTTCCTACCAACAAATGACAGTGTGACTTCAAGCAGCTTCCTTCCCCTCTCTGGGCCTCTAGTTTCCCACTCACACAATATATGGGTGGCCTGAGTCCTGTTAAATTTCCTTCAAGGTCTAAAAGCCTATGGCATCTTTGAAATCTAATTCAGGCAAGAGAAAAATTGCTCCCACCTCTCTTTTGCATCCTAGAAAAATACACCTTACGTTACTCAAAATTTAAACTGGGAGTATCTTTGTCTTTGGTGAGACTCTGAGCTCCCTGAGGTCAGGGATGCAGTCTTATCTCATGTATCCGCCTCCATCACCCAGTACAGAGCCCAGCACAAAGCAGAGACTTAGGGAGAGGGTGCTGAGTGGAATATGATTGAAGGGAAATTGGAACTGAGGTGTGGCAGCTACCACCAGTACCCCACACCTACACAAACACACATGCACACATGCACGCACATATGTGCCCATGTGCACACGTTTCTACTTCCTCAATGAAATGCTTTCCCCACATTCTGCCAATCGTTTTTGGCATGTGTCCCAACCACCTACTTCTGCACCACCTGCTCATGGACCTAAAAGCCTTGAACGGTTAACTCCCTGCTCCCAGACCTGGAGAGGTACTCGCTCCCCAGATGAGGCACTTTCAAAAGCTGCAGGGGCATCAGACGTGCACCCTGCAAGGTGCAGGCTCTGTAGCTAGCCAGGGACAGCTTGCTCAGTGAGTTCACGTTCCTAGCAGGAACGTGAGGGGGTATGAGGAGGGCAGGGATAGCCAGTTCAACTTGAGCAAGACCCCTCCTCACACAGGCTAGCTGTGTGACCCAACAGAGGAGGAGGGGGGTTTCTCCCACCTCAATCCATTTGGCCTATATTTTTTAGAGAGTTTGATTTGCACAAGGCAAAGTTAGAGGCATTAGAAGACACCATAACGGGAATCCTGAAAAAATAAATGACAGTTAGTAAGCCCTCATTTCCATGTTTTCCCATGCTGTTGTGAACACAGCCCTGCGGGGGAGTAGATTACCATCCCCATGGTCACAGATGAGGAAGAGGAATTGGCATCTATGGAGCACCAATTACGCACTCAGTGCTATGCTAAGAAGTTTGTAGTTATCATCTCATTTTATATTTACTCTTCAGCCCAAAGTGCCAGGTAGAGATTATTAACTCCACATTAGGGATAAAGAAATTGAGGCTTTGAGAAGGCAAGCAACTTGCCCAAGATCCTGAGAAATAAGTAATCTTAACCCCAAACTGGGATTAACTCCAAAGCCCCATGCCCTTCACCCACTCATTTGTTTAAAATATAGTACTTAGCACATAATAGATGTTTATGCTCTATTCCACCCATGGCTTTCACGACCCTGAAAGACCCAGATGCCAAAACCTGCCTGGACCAGGGAGAAAGATGAATCCCAAATTGGAAATGAGATTGCAGTTTTAAAAGACTAACTGGCCAGAAAATGCTCAGATCTGCCATAAAGGTGTATTCCATTGAACACATGTGAAGGTAAGGATTCAAGGAAAAATAAAATCGTTTCATGCTTAAATCTCACCAAGACCAACCTATTCAATGTGCCAATTGTAAAAGCATGAGGCCCATTATAACGAGAGAGGCAGGTGCTTCTCGGAGGGACAGAACATAGGCTCAGAGCCCAGCTGAGGGGACTTACAGCATGAACAGTCATCCAGGCAGAGGCCTGGGAGGAAACAGACAGTTAACGTGCCTGCAATGACAGGACAAACGGACATGAAAAGGCTGGAGAGGTGGGGGTAGGTGGGAACCAGATTGTAAAGGCCCTTGTAGGTCAGGGTGAGGACTCCAGACTTTATTCCAAGGATAAAAGAGAGTCTTTGCAGGGTTTTATGCAGGAGTGTAAGAATCTGATTTGCAGCTGGGCGCGGCGGCTCACGCCTATAATCCCAGCATTTTGGGAGGCCAAGGTGGGCAGATAACCTGAGGTTAGGAGTTCGAGACCAGCCTGGCCAACATGGTGAAACCCCTTCTCTACTAGAAATACAAAAATTAGCCAGGTGTGGTGGCACGTGACTGTAATCCCAGCTACTCAGGGGGCTAAGGCAGGAGAATCACTTGAACCCAGGAGGCAGAGGTTGCAGTGAGCCGAGATCATGCCACTGCACACCAGCCTGGGTGACAGAGCAAGACTCCATCTCAAAAAAAAAAAATAGGAATCTGATTTGCATTTATAAAGCAAGGTCTAGTTGTGGTATGAGGCAGAGACTGAAAAAGTAAAAAAGTCAATTCAAGAAGCTTAGAAAGAAATCCAAGAGATGACGGTGACTTGGACCAGTGACAGTGAAGAGAGGAGTGGGGAAGTGTGAAAGGGATTTCAAAGAGCTCAGCAGTCATTTATGGTGAAAGGCTCATCATCTATTATTTCTCTGAGGAAATTCAGGACTTCAGGACAAATCTGTGTCACTTTTGATCCAAAGATGTGCTTGACTCACGGGACCCTGGGCAGGCAGTCAAACCTTGTCCCCCAACCAGAGATGCTGGAGGCTTTGGAATGTGGAAATGAGCGGTTAGGAAAGTGGTTCAATGACTGGGCAAAGAGAGGCATCTGGCACAGGCAAGATCAAGTGATAAATGCATAAAAATGCTAAGCAAAACACATTGCAAAGATTGCTTACCTAGAACTAATATGTAGTATCTAAAGCACAGTCTCCGCTACCCAGCAGACCTGGGTTTCATTGGATGTGGTCACTGACTAACGGGGGAAGCCGCTTGACCACTGTGAGCCTAGATATTTCCATCTGTAAAGTGAATATAATAAGGTCTCTCTCACAAGTCTTGCAGGGGCCTGGGAAAGTTAGAGAAAATACCGGTACATCACCAAGCATGGTCCGTTTACTTAGGCCACAGAAAATAATAGATACTCAGAGGAAACCAAGAGATACTCAGAAGTTAGAAAGGAGAGGAACTGGTGATTGACTGGATGTGGGGGTGAGGGTAAGGGCAGAGGCCAGGCTGATGCTCAGATTTCCGCCTGAACACACAAGTAAGTGGATGTTAAGATGTGGGAATCCCTCCCACACAGACCCCAGCCTGACTCATGCCTACTAGCCCCATGTATAGGAAGCTGAGTAATCCTCCACTCCTTCCTTCCTATTGCCAAGAATTTCTCTAGAAGACCTAGCTCCCATAAAAATAAACATAAGAAAAATAAATATTCATCAAGCATTTACTAAGTGCCTGCTGAGGACTTTCCATGCATTATGTCATTGAAGCCTCGCAACTACCTATGAGGAGGCAAGTACTATGATCCCATTTGACAAATGAGGAGACTGAGGCTCAGAGAGGTGACATAGGAGGCTCACTCAAGACCTCCAGGTGAGTAAGTAGCAGATCCTGGGCTCAAACTGGGGCCTGCCTCTGGCCCACCTGAGCAGAGTCAGAGTCGCAACTTGCCTGTGCAACCAATGTTGCAGGCGCCCCTTCTGGGAACCCACCAGGCCCAGCTGCTACAGCTCCGGCACACCAGGCGGTCTAAGCCAGTTCTGACAGATGACTGATTTACTGGAGAGGCTCAGTAGGGAACAGCCAGGCACCTGAGTGAATTTGTGACCCCACAACCAGGTGTTCCTGCTGCCTGTTGACAGCACCTGGATTACGTGTGGCAGGAAGAGGAACAGGCCCCAGCCATTCAACACCAAATCATAGCACCGACCTGCTTTGGCTCTTGGGGATCTCCTGCTCTCAAATGTTTGTGACCGCTGACTCCCTTGCTTCTCAAAGGGTGGTCCATGGACCAGCATCATCGCATCGGCACCAGCTGGGAGCTCATTGGAAATCCGGAAACTCAGGATCCAACCAGGACCTTCTGAGTCAGCCTTCGCATTTGATCTCCAGGCGGCTGCAGTACACATTGACACAGGCAAAAGAACACAAGACCACAAAGTCCAGAGAGCTGGGTAGGAGTCCTGACCAGCCACTGAGAGGCTCTGGAAACTTGGGTGAGTCTCTTCTGAGATTTGGTTTGCTCATCCGTAAAATGAGAGTGTTTAGGCCAGATAGTCTCCAATGTCAGACAGAAAACACTCAAATCTGCTGGTGGAGGGAACAAAGGCCTGGGGAGTCAGACTCAAAGCTTCATAAATATTTTAATTAAATAAGCAAATAGTTAACTCCACAAATTTTTACTGCACACCTACAATGTGCCAGGCATTCTAGACCCTATTGATAAAGAAGTCCTCGCACTAATGGGACTTACATTCGTTTTCTAGCTAATGAAATGGGGTTAAAACCCCACCTCTAGTCCCCAGCAGCTTTGTGACCTTGGGAACATGATTTAACTTCACCACTGTCTAGTTTTCCAGCTATAAAATAATAACAACAATAATAAGAGCAGCTAACATTTATTGAGCACTTATTGTCAGACACTATTCTAAATGCATACAAAAATTCCCTAGGAGGCAATATAACCTGAGTTCCAATCCTGATACCCCCTCCCCACTTAAAGCTGCAGGACTTTCGGGCAGTTACTTGGCCTTTCCGTGCCTGAGTTCTTGTGGTGGCTGCTGTGATGTGTCACTGGGTACCCCTTCCAGAATGAAGAACTCATTGCCCTCAGTGGCTGGAAGTGCTGTGGCAAGACAGCCCACAACTGTCAGCCCTTTCTGGGAAGCCCGCTTGGGTCAAGAAAACTGACTCACCCAAGTTCATGTTCACATTCGATGTCTGATAAACATAGGAGTGCAAAGCCTAATCCCCTTATCCCAACTTGAATCAACTGAAGGACCATCCAAGTTCCAGAGCACCCCATGAGGCCAGCTGAGGTCTTGGCTGAGACCATGTTACAGCTCAAAATCTCCTGGGCCCCTCCTGCCTCTTCCTCTTCCCACTGGTGTTGGTCCCAAGAGCTCTCCCTCCTAAACAGCCTGCATGCCCATGTCCATCTCAGCGTTGGCTTCCTGAGCAACAATCTCCTGGATTCCCATCTATAAAATAAGAACAAGCACATCACCTACCTCATAGGGCTTTTGTGCACACAACATGAGTAAACATATGAAGTGCTTAAAATCCCTGGAGTGTGGGAAGTGCTCTAAATGTATTTGCTGTTACTGTTATCATTGGTATTATTATTTCATGTAATCCCATTAAGGAAGGAATCTCATTGGTCTCATTCTAAAGGGAGCAGCATATGCAAGGGCACTGAAGCAGGTAAGCATGATCAGGGAGCTAAAGAAGGAAGGCCCAGTAGCATAAGACAAAGCTAAAGGGGAGGTGTCGGGGGCAGGAGGCCACAGCATGTGGGCTCTCACAAGCCATGGTAAAGAGTTTGACCTTCGGCCGGGCGCGGTGGCTCAAGCCTGTAATCCCAGCACTTTGGGAGGCCGAGACGGGTGGATCATGAGGTCAGGAGATCGAGACCATCCTGGCTAACACGGTGAAACCCCGTCTCTACTAAAAAATACAAAAATCTAGCCGGGCGAGGTGGCGGGCGCCTGTAGTCCCAGCTACTCGGGAGGCTGAGGCAGGAGAATGGCGTGAACCCGGGAGGCGGAGCTTGCAGTGAGCTGAGATCCGGCCACTGCACTCCAGCCTGGGCGACAGAGCGAGACTCCGCCTCAAAAAAAAAAAAAAAAAAAAAAAAAAAAGAGTTTGACCTTCATTCTACCAGTTAAGGAAGTGGTGGAAGACCCTTCCACTGAAAGGTGTTCAGCAGGAATGTCACACTTACCCCTCAGAGCTGCCCAGCCCAGGGTTGGACCTCTCTGATGTTAGTGTCCACTCTTACTCCCTCTCAACAGCTCCCAGGAGTCTGTCTCTACCTCTTCTCAGGACCAGCGCAGAATCCTCTGCCCTCTCTAACTCAGGCTCCCCAAACCTCCTCTTCAAGACAACCGCTTTACTTCCCCCAATCATCTTTATGGGACCTGTTTTCAAGTCCCCTCCCCACTCCGGTTCCCTCCCCTGGATATCCAATTTGTCTTTATCCTCTTGAAGTGAAACAGATTAGAATGACCTCCTGCTCTTGGTGAGGACCAGCCACTGCAAGGCAGAGCAGGACTGCCCTGCACACAGCACCCCCACAAACACCTCTGGAGATATACCCTGATGTTTCCTTTCTGTGAACCCTGAATGAATGGATGGATGAATGAATGAATGAATGAATGAGTGATTGCATATGACAGGACTAGAATGTGTGAAAAGCCCATGGAGTCCATGCAAAACAATACTCGAGATGTGAACTTAATTATGGTGAAGTCTCCCTGAGGTTGTTTCCAGACTAGCACTGCAGTGGAGAGATGAGCGCCAGCACAAAAGCAAGAATGCTGGACTGGGAATCACAAAGCCCTAGGTCTTCGTTCCAGCTCTGTTGTGCAGTCCTGTAGCACTTGACCTCTCTGGGCTCCCAGTCATCATCTACCAAGTCATCTCCTGGTTCTCATCTAGCTCATTCATTCAGGAAAGAGCCATCCCACATGACTATTCTTCTAATGTCCACAATAAATATTCGTGGAGCGAAGAAAGGTCAGACTGACCCAGGATAATATCTGGAGCAGGTATGGCATGGGGCTGGGTGAAAGAGGGAGTCTGCAGTCTCTTTCCCTCAGGCCTCGTTGAGTAATTAAGATGCAAGCAGCCACCTTTTTAAATGCTATAAATGCATATATCCTTTGCCCCAACAATTTCACTCCTAAAAATTTTTTCTACAGTTAAACCAGACTTATTATGTTATTCATCACAACACTGTGTTTTTTTTTTTTTTTTTTTTTTTTGAGACGGAGTCTCACTCTGTCGCCCAGTCTGGAGTGCAGTGGCCGGATCTCAGCTCACTGCAAGCTCCGCCTCCCGGGTTCATGCCATTCTCCTGCCTCAGCCTCCCGAGTAGCTGGGACTACAGGCGCCCGCCGCCTCGCCCGGCTAGTTTTTTGTATTTTTTAGTAGAGACGGGGTTTCACTGTGTTAGCCAGGATGGTCTCAATCTCCTGACCTCGTGATCCGCCCGTCTCGGCCTCCCAAAGTGCTGGGATTACAGGCTTGAGCCACCGCGCCCAGCCCACAACACTGTTAATAATGATAATATCTTGGAACAAGCTAAAGGATAATCAATGAGGAACTCAGGAAATAAATTAATGCATCCTTATAATGGAATGTTAGGACACTATGAAAGAAAACAAGAAGTTCATTGTGTGCTGTTATGGAAAAATCTCAAGATACACTGCTAAATGAAAAAGTAAAGTGGACCAGGACAGTGGTATACTGTGCTCTTTAAGTTAAAAAAAATCAGGTGAGCGAATAGTACTCTATGTTTGTGTACTGTATTAGTCCGTTTCACACTGCTGATAAAGACATACCTGAGACTGGGTAATTTATAAAGAAAAAGAGGTTTAATTGACTCACAGTTCCACATAGCTGGAGAAGCCCTCACAATCATGGCAGAAGGTGAAAGTCACATCTTACACGGCAGCAGACAAGAGAGAATGAATGCCAAGCAAAAAGGTAAACCCCTTTTAAAACCATCAGATCTCGTGAGACTTATTCACTACCATGAGAACAGTATGGGGAAACTGCCCACATGATTCAATTATCTCCCACTGGGTCCTTCCCATGGTGTGTAGGAATTATGGGAGCCACAATTCAAGATGAGATTTGGGTGGGGACACAGTCAAACCACATCTTGTAGTGTGCATTTATATGTATATAAAACATCCCTGGGCAGAAAAACAAGGATGAGCAATAGTGGCTACTTGCTGAAGTGCTGGTGGGCAGTATGAATTAGCACACTGGGGAAAGGGAAGGATGAGAATCTTTTTTTCTTATATGTTTCTGTACCTTTGGGTGTTTAAACCTATTACCTAGTGAAAGGAATAAGGAGAGAAAGAACAAGAGTCAGCTCCAATAACTGTATTCCAAGTCCCCTAGCAGGGACTAATGCTAATCCCTTCTTCCTTTTGTCTAGTGCTGCCCTCATTCCAAGCAAATTCGCTTATTTTACAAGATCACTGATGCACAGATGTGCAGAAAGACTGGCATCTCTTTTTCACAGGTAAAGAAATTCAAGTTCAGCAAGAATAAATGACTTGTCCAAGAACACATTGGCAGAAAATCATTTTAAATGATTTTAGCTAAAAGTAGCAGAAGACTTAATTTAAAATAGCTTACACAATAGAGGGCTTATTAATTCACATAGTAAGAAGTCCAGAAATAAGGGGAAATTCTCCTTTTGGTTAACTCAGAGGCAGGAGATGTCATCAAAGGCTCAGGTGCTTACCATCCCTGTCCTATGCCATTCTCTGCATGTCATTGAGGTCTCTCCTCCTTGTCACAAGACAGTACAGCAGGGGTAACTTGAGGACATATTATCCAAAAAGGAGGATATTTTTTCCCCCTGTGAATCTCTCCTATCAGCAATGAAATTCTTTCCCAGAAACCCCATAGCGAGTTTCTTCTCAAGTCCCATGGACCATATGATTGGTTAATATGTCTATACCCAACCCAAAAAATGACAAAGAGTTTGACACCACCATGGATGACTTAAACCAATATGACTCATCCTCCAAGGCATGAGGATAGAGCCATTTCCCCTAAGCACCTAATACTTCAAAATCGAAGCTTCATCAGTAAGAAATGACTATTACGTACATTTACCCAGTGAGGTCTATCCTGGTTGTAAGTGATGTTATCACAATACAAAGCTGGGCATGATCTGGTTAACTAAATTGTTACTGAAACTCATTATTCAGTAAACATTTGCTGAGTACCCACTATGTGCAAGGCAGTATATTAGGTGGCCTGAATTCAGAAATAAAAGGCATAGTCCTTTAAGGTCCTTCTTAGTCTAGTGAGAAATACAACAAACAATAAACAAATCCTAGCCAGCATGACCAGAAAAATGAGGAAAGCAGGCACAGGCAAGCATGGGGGAGAGAAGAGTCAACTGACCCATCTGGAAGGTTAAGGACAGATTTTCTGGGGAAAGGGACTCATGAGCTGTGATCTAAAAGAACAAGAGTTAATGAGGTAAAGATGGTCAGGAAGGCTAGGCAAGGTTGAGTGAACAGCCTGTACAAAAGGCTGGAGAGGAGAAACAACACAATACCCTTGGAAACTATGCAAGTGGGCATGGGTGGAGTGGTGTGCTTATGGGGACAGGGCTGGGAAAAGAACAAGAAGAAAACATCCTCATGAGCCTTGTCAATAAAAGCTTTATCCAAGAAGGAGGGAAATGTCAGACAATCTTAAATGGGTGAGCAACATCAGCAAATTTACATTTTTGAAAGAAAAGTAAGAAGAAAGACAAGAAAGAGAATGAAAGAGTAATGGATGGAGAAGTTTCCATTAATGATAGATACTGAGCATCAGACACCGTCCTAGGCTTGGGGCATCCAGCTTGATTAGGGCAGAAACAGCCCCTGCCCTCGGGGTCTCGTAGAGAAGACGGTCATAGGCAACATGCTCAATACCTATCATCACTTGTAACCTCGGGTGTCAGGGAAGGCTCTGAGGAGGAAATGACCTCCCAGAGATCTGAAGGCTGAGCAGGAATTAGCTAAGGGAAATAGAAAGGAGAGGTGTTCCAGGCATGCTAAGTTCCAGAAATACAAAACACTTGGTATAACCAAGGAACTGAGACCCCAGAGTGGCTGGAGCTCAAAAACAAAGGACTTCAATGGCAACAAGGAGAGCTTAGAGGCAGCTAGGAGCCAAAATGCATGGGTTGTGCTGAGGGGCTTACATTTTTATCAAGAGAAGAGAACAGAAGAAACACAATGAGGAAGCATGAAAAAAGAATTGGAAGGCAAATTTCCTGAGTTTAAGCCATTTGAGATCATATTGGCAGTTGAAAACCCCAGGATGGGATTTCAGAGCCTCACATGGAATCAGGCCATCCTTCCCAGCCAGGGTTGGTGTAACGGCCTCCAAGCCTATCTGCACCTCCCCCAGCCAGCTCAGGGGACCTCCTCTCCCAACTCTCAGGCATCAGACCCCAAGGGAGAGACCATCAGAGATGAGTGATTTGCCCCAAGGACCAGCAGCAAAGGGCTTACCCCTCCCCCTGGCAGCCAGTGCTTCCAGGGGATCCACTGCAGATGGAGGCCATCAAAAAGAGATTAGCACAGCCCCTGAGACACCTGCAGGGAGGAGGCTTACTGGTCCCCTTACTGGGAACTCCTCCAGCTGATGCTAACGGAAGAAACCAGAGCTCTCTTTGGCAGAAGCCAGTGAGGCCCTGGAAACACAGTTTGCCTTTGGGGGCTTTTGCAAAATCTGTAATGGACTTGGGACAGGCAGAATGTAGAATTTTCTGGCCAAAATATGTCAGATCCCACCTCTTAACCTTACAGAAAAGGAAACAAAGAGGGAAAGTAACTTGCCCAAGGTCATGAAGCAAGTCATGGCAGAGTGAATACTGGTATAGAAGTTTGAAGAGTCTTCATTCAATACTCTTTCCAATAATAATAACAATAAAAGCAGCTAAGATTTACTGAGTATTTAATATGTACTAGACATTGTTCTAAGTGCTTTGAATGTTTTAACTCATTTAACCGGCAGCACTACCCCATCAGGCTGGTAATAGCATGATTTCCATTTTACAGATGAAGAAACTGAGGAACACAGAGTTTAAGTAACTCTCCAAAAGTTACACAGCTAGAAGAGTTAGAATTTGAACTCAGGCAACCTGTATGTTTAAAACTACTCAGAACTGCAGAGAGACCATCCAACCTCACATCCTCCAAAAGGCAGAATCTATTCAATAATGTGGACTCTGCTTTTTATCAGTTGGTCTGTTTTGGGCCTGGGGGGGTTCACCTGCCTTCTTCTACCCACAGCTGTTCCTCAGTCTGCAGCAGCCCCTGGTCTGCACTGAGAGTATATCAGTGCAGCACACTGACCTTTTTTCTCTATGCTAAATTATTGCTCCCATCTCCAACAAACTAAAGGCAGAAACAAGGTCACATGCCAATATGCCAGCTGACCCATGCCCCTTCACTACTCTATACTTGGCCCTCTATCCACCTTTCTAGACTTGGCTGTCTATCCCTGGTGCCTAACTTGTATAGACTACATCCATGGGCTTTCTTGCTCTCTAGTCAATGGGAAATATGATCAGGAGACTAGAGGAGAAGAGAAAAGGGAAATTGGGGTATTTATTCCTGCAGCTCCTGCTCTTTCCAGTTACTGCAGGCTGACTGGATCCCTCACCTGCAGGTCTCTGCTGCTGTAAGAAGGACCTTCCATACAGCCTTGTCTTTTTCTTGTTCCAGTCACCACTCCTTCCCCATCCCTTCAGGGCTGGGAAAGGTAAAGAAGTTTCTCTGTTATTAGATCCAGGGTTCTGCAACATTCTTTGTGGCTTTCCTATACCCTGCCATACTGCCATAAACAGTTCCTCTATGACATTCTTGATCTGTCCTAATTGGAGTGTGCTGTCTGTTTCCTGTCTGATGCACAGGCTATCCCTTGACCTTCTGCATGGTGCACTGTGCTGTAATCCAGGTGAGCTGGGACTGGCACAGAGAAGCTGGTCGCTCGCTGGTGGTGCCCCTCCTAAAAAACTAACCAGAATTGGCCGGGCGCGGTGGCTCACGCCTGTAATCCCAGCACTTTGGGAGGCCGAGGCGGGCGGATCACAAGGTCAGGAGATCGAGACCACGGTGAAACCCCGTCTCTACTAAAAATACAAAAAAAAAATTAGCCGGGCGCGGTTGTGGGCGCCTATAGTCCCAGCTACTCGGGAGGCTGAGGCAGGAGAATGGCGTGAACCCGGGAGGCGGAGCTTGCAATGAGCCGAGATCGCGCCACTGCACTCTAGCCTGGGCGACAGAGCGAGACTCCTAATTGGAGTGTGCTGTCTGTTTCCTGTCTGATGCACAGGCTATCCCTTGACCTTCTGCATGGTGCACTGTGCTGTAATCCAGGTGAGCTGGGACTGGCACAGAGAAGCTGGTCGCTCGCTGGTGGTGCCCCTCCTAAAAAACTAACCAGAATTATTGTGCTAAGTAGCTAATTTCAGGGTCATCATTAGAAACAGTCCTGAAGTCTAAAACCTAGTCTCCAGAACCATTATTAGCCTTAGTTACTGAGACTCAGTCACTTAGTCACATGTCCCAAGTGACTTATCAGGCGCCAAAGCATACATGTTCTCTAATCCTGACAGCAACCCGGCAAGGTTTGTCATTATCCCCATTTTACAGATGAGGAACTGGGGCCCAAAGAGATAGAGCTCAGAACTGTGGTTGGTAAGGCTTTTTCCCTCCACCCTGTTCCTCTGTAGAACACCTGGGCTGGATGGGTGGGCCACAGCAGAAGGATTTCTGGGAAAGGGGCAAAATTCAAAGTCCGGAGAGACCAGCTTAACTGGGGACACTGAACCTGACAGTTTGGAGTCAAATGACCTACAACTGTTAGGTAGAAGGGGCTGGCAGAGGTTGAATAGGGTTTCAGGGCTCAAACATTAAGTAGTGACCCAGAGCAGGTATTGGGAACATCTGACAGTTTTTATCTGCCAGGCATCCATTTCTCTTCCTTGTCTTTACAGCCTCATTTCCCTTAAGGAACCTCAACCTCCTACCACTCTCTTTCCACGTGGTTCAAATAGGGGTGCTGTGGCTCCACACTAATGCAGGGGACTATGCCTTAGAGTATTTAGGAGAGAATGATCCTTTCCTCATGATTGGTCTCAAATGGACACTTGACCCAACTTAGTACAAACTGAGAGTCAGCATTAGGGCTTTTCCTAAAACTGGGGCAGGAAATGTCTTCTAAAACTAGGACAAGAAGCACCAACTAGCAGAACATAAGCCAAGAGCTGCTCATGGCCAACTTGCCCTCACTTGGGAAGCACCTGCCTGAGGATGCAGCAAATACAAAGAAGCACAGAGTTGAAAGACAGAGAAAAGAAGGAAAATCCCGTCTCCATCACCAGAGTATCTAGTTTCAGTAATGCTTTAGTTCAGCACAATCCCTGCAGTTTCAGGAACTGGAAGGAAGCCAATCTAGTCCCTGTTTTGTGTAAACCTATTTGAGTTGAGTTTCTGACATATGGAACTAAGAGTCCTGACTAATATAGAAGGTCTTAAACTTAATCAAGGAATTTGGGTACAGATTAGAAAAACTGAGGCAAAAGCCCAGGTGTACGGGACCCACTGGGAGAGGCTGCAATTCCCAACATTTCTCATTGTTAAGTACACTGGCCTCTGAAATCATGCTGCCTGAGTCTGCCTGGCTCGGCTATTTACTGCCTGTGAGAAGTGCCCTCTTGTGCCTCAGTTTTCTCATCTATATGATGCAGGCATTCAAAACAGTACTATTCTGCTAGGGCTGTTGATCAAATAGGATATCGCATGTGAATCATTTACAACAATGCCTGGCGAATTGTAAACTCTCAATACACTTTGGGTCTTACTGTTATCTTAAGCCACACAGACAGCTCATTCCAGACAGCAAGGCTCATTTCAAATCCAAGGAGCTGAGTTAGCTGAAGTCAAGCAACTGGTGCTGCACCCTCATCAGAGTGCCTCAGGGACTCTGGGGCACAGCCTATAGGAGAAACTTCAGACCTGACCAGTCGTGATGGGATTAGGACAATGGGGGCCCCCAAACTGGCAAGCTAGGGGTTTCTGGACTAGCCAGCGCATCCTTCAGATGTGCTGCAGTTGCGGAACCTGCTGGGAGGCCCCATTCCCCACAACTGAGTGTTGTGATGATCCTTTCATAACCACTAGCAGCCCCCAGGAGAGGCAGGAACCAGGCCAGGGCACGGCCCAGATTCTGCCTGAGAAAGCACATTGCCAGGCCTGTCAATCAGTTTGCATTTTTGCTGCTATGTCCAAAGATAGAACAGGATATCTTTGGTTAGAGAGGAAACGGTGCATTTTCTTTATTAGATTAAAAGTCCTCTTGACCAAGAAAAAGAAGAACATGCATAGTGAGAAAAAGCCGTGGAGCAGGAGTCAGGAGGCCAAAGTTCTAGTCCAGGTCTGTACCTGGCTTACTAACGGACTTTGGCAAGTCCCATCCTGTCTCTGGCCCGTGCTTCCCTCAGCTGTAGAATCCTGATGGGAAGTAGCTGGATGGGGAGAAAGAAAGCAATTGGATGAAGTGGTCCTGGTGGCCTCCTGGTGACCAGCAAGTTGTTTGGAAATTCACTTTCACCACAGAGACTAGTAACTTGCACAGTTCAAGAAAATGAACTTTCTTCAGTCCTGACACTGGTGGTCCTGCCCCATTCTTTCTCACTGTTAGCTTCTCATCTCCTCCTGTGTCTCTCCTTAACCAGCAGCTTTTTTCCTTTTCTCTGGTTCCTTTTCTGTCCTTGGAGAGCAGGTTCTAAGAACTAGTCGATAATCTTAACACATGACCAACATTTGCATTAGCCCTTTGCAACTTAAAACTGACTTCACATGTGTTGCTTCATTTAGCCTGAGATGAATGGAATCCTCCCAGGGTGATATCCCCTACAGAAGACTTACTCCTCTCTATTGTCATTGCTTTATTGGCTTCCTTGTGAAGTGAAATCTCTACCAGTGTGGGGACTGCTTCTACCCTGCTCATCACTGCACCCCCAGGGCTAAAGTGTGGTGCCTGTTATATGGTAGACTCATAATAAATACATGCTGAATAAACCAGCAGGCCAAATCAGCCAGACCTGGAGCTGATAGAAAATGGAGCTTAAGAAAGAAGGAGTCTGGGATGGCTACTGGATCCCTGTTCTTGTGAATGGTCTCGCTGCTCACCCGGTCACTGCAGAAAAAGTGACAGAAATAGGAAGGAAATCACTGTAATAAAGGACCCAATCGGGGATAACTGGGACCTCCCCAAACTGAAGACATAAAGACTAATGCCCAAGTAATCCTTCCATGAGAGCTGGGAGAAGTCCTCAGGGTGGCTTTTACAGAGTCTGATCATTCTGCGACCCGTGACACCAAATCAGACCATCTACAGTATTTTTGTTGTCAGCGAGTCATCTGTGACAATTTAGACAAGGTAAGTGAGTATTTGGGCTTAAGTCAATCTGGAGGAAGAAAAGTTCCGTAAAAGTTTCAAGAAGGGAAAAAATAATAATAATGAGAATAAGCCCCAGTGAAGCCAATGTTTCTGATCCAGGTCAGACTCTGCAAAGAAAACCACATGGACGTTCAGACATGTTGGTCAATTAGCTAAAAGGAGCACTCACCACACCTTCCAAATGCTTTCTTCTTTTGGGGGTCTTTAATTAATGGGCCAGAGGAAGTCTGGCAAAGAGAATGACAAATGGTAAGTGGATCACCTTAAAGAAACCACTGGCACAGAAACAGAGAAGTCTAGACTGGCTGGGATGCTCAGCATTTATTAAAACTCCCAAAATGTGAACTCACACCTAAGTCAGACGGTCAGGGGGCTGGCTGGGGAGGAGAGCGGGGCCCATAAGACATTCTGCAGACCAAAGTCATGCCACCAACACCAATCCCAAGACTAGGGCTGAGTCAGGGAAGGTAGAAAGCTGAAGTTTGGCTGTGGAGTCTTAGGAGAGCAGGGCCCTCAGGCAGAATGTGACTAGCCTTGCTAGGGCTCTCCTAGCTTAGGCGGGCTCAGAAAGGAGGTGTGTGTGTGTGGGCCTTGGCCAGCAGCTCATCTAAGAGAATGAAGTGGGGGCTGAGGAAACCATGCAGGCCATGCCCGGTTGTATGCTAAGCAAGACGGAAGTATTACTACTGGAGGCTGTGGGGACCTGAAGGACCTTCACAGGCCCTTCTTTATCATTCCCATCAATGTTGGTGCTCCCCAGGATTCAGTCTTGGCCTGCTTCTCCTCTCAGTTACTGCCTCCAGCTCCAACCTGACTTGTGAGATTCAGACGCATTCTGCAATCTGCCTACGGGACTTTTCTTACTGGGTGTCTCATGGGCCCTTTGAACTCAAGATCCCCCCAGATCAGACTCATTTTCCTACTTCCTGCACAACACCGTTCCACCTCAAAGTCCACCCTGTGAGTGAACGGCAGAACCATCCACGCAGGCACTCGAGTCAAAAACCTGGGTATTGGCCTCACCTCCTCTCTTCCTGACATCCTCCATCTGTAAATAGTCAGCAAATCTGGTTCTGCCTCTTAAATGGATCTCAAAGCCAGCATCCCTCTCTGCACCCTACCTGGCATACATCAGGTGACTGCAGGTGCTTCCCTATAGATCCTGTGGTGAGTACAGCCAACCCACAGTAATTCAGAGACTGGAGGGCTGTGACCCGTTTTCTTCCCCTCCTGTTGAAATGCAAATGTCCCTCCTCAGCCTTGAATCCTAAAACCTAGCCCACCAAGCCAGCTCTCACAGGACTTGGGATCTTAACTCTTTGCCCTCAAGTTCCTCATTTCTTCCTTAGCCTCTGCTCCTGACCTGACCCTGGCCAGGCACTCCACTCGCCCCTGCTTACTCTGCACAGAAACCTGCTCGCCTCTTTCTCTTTGTCCTCGCCATCCCCGCCTCATCCTCTGAACTGCTCTGAGTGGCAGTGCCTCTCCTGATTGAGGCTCTCAGCTTGGGTTTGGCACCTTCTCTGAGTTCCCAGAGCCCTCTGTGTGTCTCTATCACCACATTCATCTCACCATATTGAATTTTCCTCATCACTTGTAGAATTGGCTCCTTGGCAAGGGACACTTAAAATGAGGTCAGTTTCTGTTGTATCTAGAAATAAGGCAGCAAGTCGCTTTTAGAGAAAATTCACTTAAGTGCCTAAATCCATGGCTTCACATCATTAAAGGTTTACTTCTCGGCTGGGCGCAGTGACTCACGCCTGTAATCCCAGCACTTCGGAACGCCGAGGTGGATGGATCACCTGAGATCGGAAGTTCAAGACCAGCCTGGGCAACATGGTGAAACCCCGTCTCTACTAAAAATACAAAAATCAGCTGGATGCAGTGGCACATGCCTGTAATCCCAGTTACTGGGGAGCCTGAGGCTGGAGGAGCACTTGAACCCAGGAGGCGGAGGTTGCCTCGGAGACTTCTCCATATAGCAGGCAGGTCAGGAAAGAGCAAGGACCACATGTGAGCCAGTTCTAGAAGTGGTGCGGTCACCTCCACTCACATTCCCCCAGCAAGAACCCACTCACACAACACCTAACTTCAAGGGAGTCTGGAAACATAGTTGAGCTCCATGCCCACAAAGAAGAAAAGAACATGAATACTGCTGAGCACTAGCATTTTTGGCCATACCTGGCCATGTTTACCAGGCAAGAGTTTGTCTGTGTGATTAGCTACCAAGTTTAACCTTGGGAAAGAGAACCTTCCTTCTTTGAAGAAACCTGGACAGGAGTAGCAAGAAAAATAAAGGCAAAGGCCCCTTCAGACTGTCTTCACTGCCATTGCTACACCAGTTCCCCGCTCCAAACACCCTGGCAGTCATCAGTGCATCTCAAGGCAAGCCATCTCCTGCGGAAGGTAGGGCACCTCCTGTCTTAAAGGGTAAGGTCTGACCACTGCGTTCTTGTGATGACTTGGGAGCCTATAGGACTTGGCCTCTCCACACACACTAGTAAGTATCCATGGAGTCCTAATGAGGTTACTGGAGGAGAAGGCGTGGGCTTCTTCCCAGTAAAGCAGGACAGGGGTAATGAGAAGGTTCTACTCTAGGATACCACTGAGGAGGACCATATCTGTATCCCAAAACATAAGGTCAGACCTTTTCATTGTATTAGCTGGTCTTTTTTTTAAAATTATTATTATACTTTAAGTTCTAGGGTACATGTGTACAACATGCAGGTTTGTTACATAGGTATACGTGCGCCATGTTGGTTTTTTGCACCCATCAACTTGTCATTTACATTAGGTATTTCTTCTAACACTATCCCTCGCCCAGTCCTCCACTCCCCAACAGACCCTGGTGTGTGATGTTCCCCTCCCTGTGTCCATGTGTTCTCATTGCTCAACTCCCACTTACGAGTGAGAACATGTGGTGTTTGGTTTTCTGTCCTTGTGATATTTTGCTGAAAATGATGGTTTCCAGCTTCACCCATGTCCCTGCAAAGGACATGAACTCATCCTTTTTTATGGCTGCATAGTATTCCATGATGTATATGTGCCACATTTTCTTTATCCAGTATATTATTGATGGACATTTGGGTTGGTTCCAAGTCTTTGCTATTGTGAGTAGTGCTGCAATACACATACGTGTACATGTGTCTTTATAGTAGCATGATTTATAATCCTTTGGGTATATACCCTGTAATGGGATTGCTGGGTCAAATGGTATTTCTATTTCCAGATCCTTGAGGAATCGCCACACTATCTTCCACAATAGTTGAACTAATTTACACTCCCACCAACAGCATTCCTGTTTCTTCACATCCTCTCCAGCATCTGATGGTTCCTGACTTTTTAATGATTGCCATTCTAACTGGTGTGAGATGGTATTTCACTGTAGTTTTGATTTGCATTTTTCAGATGACCAGAGATGACAAGCATTTTTTCATAAATGTCTTCATTTATGAAAGATATTTATGACTGCATAATGTCTTCTTTTGAGAAGTGGCTGTTCGTATCCTTTGCCCACTTTTTGATGGGGTTGTTTCTTTTTTTATTGTAAGTTTGTTTAAGTTCTTTGTAGATTCTGGATCTTAGCCCTTTGTAAGATAGATAGATTGCAAAAATTTTCTCCCATTGTAGGTTGTCTGTTCACACTGATGATAGTTTCTTTTGCTGTGCAGAAGCTCTTTAGTTTAATTAGATCCCATTTGTCTATTTTGGCTTTTGTTGCCATTGCTTTTGGTGTTTTAGTCATGAAGTCTTTGCCCATGCCTATATTCTGAATGTTATTGCCTAGGTTTTCTTCTAGGGTTTTAACAGTTTTAGGTCTTACATTTAAGTCTTTAATCCATCGTGGGTTAATTTTTGTATAAGGTGTAAGGAAGGGATCCAGTTTCAGCTTTCTACATATGACTAGCCAGTTTTCCCAGCACCATTTATTAAATAGGAAATCCTTTCCCCATTGCTTGTTTTTGTCAGGTTTGTTAAAGATCACATGGTTGTAGATGTGTGGTGTTATTTTGGGGCCTCTGTTCTGTTCCATTGGTCTATATATCTGTTTTGGTACCAGTACCATGCTGTTTTTGGTTACTGTAGCCTTGTAGTATAGTTTGAAGTCAGGTAGCATGATGCCTCCAACTTTGTTCTTTTTGCTTAGGATTATCTAGGCAATACAGGCTCTTTTTTGGTTCCATATGAAATTTAAAGTAGTTTTTTCCAATTCTGTGAAGAAAGTCAGTGGTAGCTTGATGGAGATAGCACTGAATCTATAAATTACCTTGGGCAGTATGGCCATTTTCACGATATTGATTCTTCCTATCCATGAGCATGGAACGTTCTTCCATTTGTTTGTGTCCTCTTTTATTTCACTGAGCAATGGTTTTTAGTTCTCCTTGAAGAGGTCCTTTACATCTGTTGTAAGTTGGATTCCTAGGTATTTTATTCTCTTTGTAGTAATTGTGAATGGGAGTTCACTCATGATTTGGCTCTCTGCTTGTCTGTTATTGGTGTATAGTAATGCTTGTGATTTTTGCACATTGATTTTGTATCCTGAGACTTTGCTGAAATTGCTTATCAGCTTAAGGAGATTTTGGGTGGAGACAATTTAATACTTTAAATTCTAGGGTACATGTGCACAACATGCAGGTTTGTTACATATGTATACATGTGCCATGTATGTGTGCTGCACCCATTAACTCGTCATTTACATTAGGCATATCTCCTAATGCTATCCCTCCCCCCTCCCCCCTCCCTCCACCCCATGACAGGCCCCAGTGTGTGATGTTCCCCACCCTGTGTCCAAGTGTTCTCATTGTTCAGTTCCCACCTATGAGTGAGAACATGCGGTGTTTGGTTTTCCGTCCTTGTGATAGTTTGCTCAGAATGATGGTTTCCAGCTTCATCCATGTCCCTACAAAGGACATGAACTAATCGTTTTTTACGGCTGCATTGTATTCTATGGTGTATATGTGCCACATTTTCTTAATCCAGTCTATTACTGATGGACATTTGGGTTGGTTCCAAGTCTTTGCTATTGTGAATAGTGCCGCAATAAACATATGTGCGCATGTGTCTTTATAGCAGCATGATTTATAATCCTTTGGGTATATACCCAGTAATGGGATGGCTGAGTAAAATGGTATTTCTAGTTCTAGATACTTGAAGAATCACCACATCGTCTTCCACAATGGTTGAACTAGTTTACAGTGCCACCAACAGTGTAAAAGTGTTCCTATTTCTCCACATCCTCTCCAGCACCTGTTGTTTCCTGACTTTTTAGTGATTGCCATTTAACTGGTGTGAGATGGTATCTCACTGTGGTTTTGATTTGCATTTTTCTGATGGCCAGTGATGATGAGCATTTTTTCCATGTGTCTGTTGGCTGCATAAATGTCTTCTTTTAAGAATTGTCTGTTCATATCCTTCACCCACTTTGTGATGGGGTTGTTTGATTTTTTTCTTGAAAATTTGTTTGAGTTCTTTGTAGATTCTGGATATTACCCTTTGTCAGATGGGTAGATTGTAAACATTTTCTCCCATTCTGTAGGTTGCCTGTTCACTCTGATGGTAGTTTCTTTTGTTGTGCAGAAGCCCTTCAGTTTTATCAGATCCCATTTGGCTTTTGTTGCCATTGCTTTTGGTGTTTTAGTCATGAAGTCCTTGCCCAAGTCTATGTCCTGAATGTTAGTGCCTAGGTTTTCTTCTAGGATTTTTATGGTTTTAGATCTAACATTTAAATCTTTAATCCATCTTGAATTAATTTTTGTATAAGGTGTAAGGAAGGGATCCAATTTCAGCTTTGTACATATGGCTAGCCAGTTTTCCCAGCAGCATTTATTAAATAGGGAATCCTTTCCCTATTGCTTGTTTTTGTCAGGTTTGTCAAAGATCAGATGGTTGTAGATGTGTGGTATCATTTCTGAGGGCTCTGTTCTGTTCCATTGGTCTATATCTCTGTTTTGGTACCAGTACCATGCTGTTTTGGTTACTGTAGTCTTGTAGTATAGTTTGAAGTCAGGTAGCGTGGTGCCTCCAGCTTCGTTCTTTTGGCTTAGGATCCTCTTGGCAATGTGGGCTCTTTTTTGGTTCCATATGAACGTTAAAGTAGTTTTTTCCAATTCTGTGAAGAAAGTCATTGGTAGCTTATGGGGATGGCATTGAATCTATAAATTACCTTGGGCAGTAAGGCCATTTTCACAATATTGATTCTTCCTATCCATGAGCATGGTATGTTCTTCCATTTGTTTGTGTCCTCTTTTATTTCATTGAGCAGTGGTTTGTAGTTCTCCTTGAAGAGGTCCTTCACATCCTTTGTAAGTTGGATTCCTAAGTATTGTATTCTCTTTGAAGCAATTGTGAATGGGAGTTCACTCATGATTTGGCTCTCTGTCTGTTATTGGTGTGTAGGAATGCTTGTGATTTTTACACATTGATTTTGTATCCTGAGACTTTGCTGAAGTTGCTTATCAGCTTAAGGAGATTTTGGACTGAGACAATGGAGTTTTCTAAATATACAATCATGTCTTCTGCAAACAGAGACAGTTTCATTTTCTCTTTTCCTAATTGAATACCCTTTATTTCTTTCTCTTGCCTTATTGCCCTGGCCAGAACTTCCAATAGTATATTGAATAGGAGTGGTGAAAGAGGGCATCCTTGTCTTGGGCAAGTTTTCAAAAGGAATGCTTCCAGGTTTTGCCCATTCAATATGATATTGGCTCTGGGTTTGTCATAAATAGCTCTTATTTTGAGATACATTCCATCAATACCTAGTTTATTGAGAGTTTTTAGCATGAAAGGCTGTTGAATTTTATCAAAGGCCTTTTCTGCATCTATTGAGATAAACACGTGGTTTTTGTCATTGGTTCTGTTTATGTGATGGATTACGTTTATTGATTTGCATATGTTGAACCAGCCTTGCATCCCAGGGATGAAGCCAAGTTGATCATGGAGGATTCACTTTTTGATGTGCTGCTGTATTCAGTTTGCCAGTATTTTATTGAGGAGTTTTGCATCAATGTTCATCAGGGATATTGGTCTAAAATTCTCTTTTTGTTGTTGTTGTGTCTCTGCCAGGCTTTGGTATCAGGATGATGCTGGTGTCATAAAATAAGTTAGGAAAGATTCCCTCTTTTTCTATTGATTGGAATAGTTTCAGAAGGAATGGTACCAGCTCCTCTTTGTACCTCTAGTAGAATTCACTGTGAATCAGTCTGGTCCTGGACTTTTTTTAGTTGGTAGGCTACTAATTATTGCCTTAATTTCAGAACTTGTTATTGGTCTATTCAGAGATTCAACTTCTTCCCAGTTTAGTCTTGGGAGGATGTAAGTGTCCAGGAATGTATCCCTTTCTTCTAGATTTTCTAGTTTATTTGCGTAGAGGTGTTTATAGTATTCTCTGATGGTAGTTTGTATTTCTGTGGGATCAGTGGTGATACCCCTTTATCATTTTTTATTGCGTCTTTTTGATTCTTCTCTCTTTCCTTCTTTATTAGTCTTGCTACTGGTCTATCAATTTTGTTGATCATTTCAAAAACCAGCTCCTGGATTCATTGATTTTTTGAAGGGTTTTTTGTGTCTCTATCTCCTTCAGTTCTGTTCTGATCTTAGTTATTTCTTGTCTTCTACTAGCTTTTGAATTTGTTTGCTCTTGCTTCTCTACTTCTTTTAATTGTGATGTTAGGATGTTGATTTCAGATCTTTCCTGCTTTCTCTTGTGGGCATTTAGTTTAGCTGGTCTTTTCTGATAAACTCTGAGTTACTGAGAGGAAGAAATTCTCTTATTTATCTCTGTAGCCCCAGGGCCTGAGGCAGAATCTACTGGCGAGAAGTGATCACAAATCCAGCTCCTCCCGGGACCACACCATTCCTAGAATCTAACCTGGGATTGTTGGCTCCAGTTAACTAAGGCAACCAGGCATCAAGGACAGACCAACAGAAAACTTCACTCAATACTGTGTTCCATCTTCCAGATAAGTCACCAGAGGCCACAAACTCTAGAAGTGTCATTAAATTCAGTCCATTTGGTCATTGTCTGCTAAAAATATGTAGAAATCAGAATTGTTGATCAAAATACAAGTTGGAACATGATGGGGTACTACATGCTCCTAAGTGAAGTGGTGAAATATTTATTAAGCACTGGATTGGGATGTTTCATTCATTAAGTCGTCCAATCTCATAAGGACTGCATAAAGTAGATATTTAGATGTTGTTTTTCAAGTAAGAAAACAGAAGCTTAGCAAGTGTAAATAATTTTTCTGAGGCCACCCGCTTACTGAATGACTGCATCAAGATTTGAACTCAGAACCAGGCACAGTGGCTCACACCTATAATCCTAACACTTTGGGAGGGCAAGGCAGGAGGATCACTTGAGGCCAGGAGTTTGAGACCAGCCTAGGCAACATAGTGAGACCCATATCTCTACAAAAAAATTAAAAATTAGCTTAGTGTGATGCACCTGTAGTCCCAGTTACTCAGAAGGCTGAAGCAGGAGGATGGCTTGAGCCCAAGAGTTCAAGGCTACAGTGAGCTGTAATCACACCACTACACTCCAGCCTAGGCTACAGAGCAAGACCCTGTCTCTATAAAGAAAAAAAAAGATTTGAACTCAGGTCCTTCTTCTTCAAAGCCTACCATCTTTTCACGTACTATGAGGCCCACACTCCTCCCACCAACGGAGGTTGCTAAGATTAGTGAGCCGCAGCCGAGGAGTCAGCACTTCTGAGAAAGCCGAGGGCAGAGGCATTGCTTGAAGTGAAGCCAAGCAGTGATGGCGGGAGGGGAAGGGAAAAGGAAAGAGCACGAGCTGAGGGTCCACAGCATGCCAGGCATGGGGCTTGACACTCCCCACGTGGTATTTCATCTCTTCCTCACAGCGGCCTAGAGAAGAGGTGTCATTATCTTCATTTTACAGAGGAGGAAAGTGGGCACAGAGGTAACTGAACAAAGTCGCAAACTGAACAAAGTCGCAAACTGTAATGGAGCTGGAGATTGAAAGGGTAACTCAGGAATTGCTGAAGATTCCATTGCCAAGGCCCCTGCCTGACACGTCCACTGCCACCCCTGCCGGATTACATATAATCCAAGATGCTGCCTGATCCAGAAGGATTTATGAAGGCAAAATGCTGTGTGCATCTGGCTAGAGCCCAGCCCCCCTAGTGGTTCTGAAATCCAAGATGGTGAATCCCTATTAACACTCCGACCAATGGTACTGGGGGCTGCAAATTTTGGGGCAAATGCAGGACAGATCCTGAGCTCCCTCCTCACCCCAGGTCCAGCCTCAGGGGAGGCCATATGGGAGCACTTTGCCTTCCCCTGGCCACCTCCCACTTGTATTGCTCAGCTCTGATCTGTGTGTGTATTGTACTTTAAGAGGAAAAGGCTGCAGAGACAAACAAGGAATAAAATCAAACAATACAGAAAACCTCCAGTACAAGAATTGCTGCCAGGCCAGGTGCGGTGGCTCATGCCTGTAATCCCAGCACTTTGGCAGGCGGATTGCTTGAGGTCGGGAGTTCAAGACCAGCCTGGCCAACATGGTAAAACCTCATCTCTACTAAAAATACAAAAATTAGCTGAACATGGTAGCATGCGCCTGCAGTCCCAGCTACTCGGGAGACTGAGGCGAGAGAATCCCTTGAATCCGGGAGGCGGAGGTTGCAGTGAGCCAAGATGATACCACTTCACCCTAGCTTGAGCAAAAGAGTGAAACTCCGTCTCAAAAAAAAAAAAAAAAAAAAAAAAAAAAAAAAAAAAAAAAGAAGATTTGCTGCCATTTATGACTGCATATCGTTTAAAACGCTAGCTTGCTAAAATATTTTTCTAGTCCTGGTTCAAATGCCACCTCCTTTAGGAAGCCACTCCCTGGAAGGAATGCCTCTCACCCTTTCCAATGCTCTGTTTTATGATTAGATTTTTAATTATCATATTCAGCCCAAGAATTAATGATACTTCCTTACTAAATTGTGGTCATATTGAAAGCAAGGACCCTGCCCTCTTTGCAGTAATAAAAGTAAACTAATAGCCACCATCTGTTGGGTACTCACATGTCCCACATGCTTTATATTCATTATCTCCTTTGACACTCATGATATTCTGTTTGTTTCCACTATTTGGAAACTGACATTTAGAAAGATTACCCACAGGGTCAAGGTCCAAACTCAGATCCAAGCCTGGGCTCCTTCCAATAAGCAATGATGCGCAAAGTATTTATTATAAAAATATTTGTTCAGTATTTGTGAATTCATGGGCTCCAACCCTGTTGCCCAGTGTGACAACTAAAACGGAATGCAATAGCATTTCTGTTTTCCATTGCTGTATAATAAACCACCCCCAACCTCAGTGGTTTAAAGCAACACCATTTTCTTTGCACTTGATTCTGAGGATCAGGAATTTTGGCAGGGCTCAGTGAGAACTGCTCCTCTCTGCTCCGTGCAGGATCTATGTTCCTCTCCATGGCCTGTCTCTTCTTGCCATGGCACATGTGTTTCCCTCTGACTGAAAACAAAGTCTCCTTAAAAGCCTCCTTCATCTCAGAGTGTCAATTCTGCTGCATTCTACAATAGGCCAAAGCAAGTTACAAGTGCAGACTAGAGTCAAGAGAGCACAGAGATCAACTTCAGCCCTTGTTGAGAGAAGCAAGAAAAGTCACATCATGAAGGACACGGGCCTAGGAGAAATGATCCACTGGGGCTGGGATGGTCAACCTGTTGTGCTCTCTTGGCTAGGCTGTGGGGCCCAGGTGTGGTCAAACACAAGTCTAGATGTTTGGGCAAAGGTATTTGTGGATGTGATTAATATTTATAATCAATTGACTTTAATTGAAGCAAATTTCCCTCAATAATGTGGGTGGACCTCATCCAATCAGTTGAAGGCTTTAAGAGCAAAGACACAGATTTCCTGAAAAAGAAGCAATTCTACCTCAAGTGTGCAACAAAGAAGCTGTGGAGTTTCTGCCTGGGTTTCCAGCATGCTGGCCGGTCACACAGATTTTGGACTCAAGACTACATCAGCTCTATTGAATTGCCAGCCTACTGAGCAGTCATCCAGACTTTAGGCTTACCAGGCCCCTTAATCATGTGAGCCAATTCATTAAAATAAACCTCTCTCTCTTTCTCTCTCATATTCCCTCTCTCTCTCTCCCTCTGCATATGTATATACACATACACAAACATATGCATATATAATAGTGTGTGTGTGTGTATATATATATAATAGTGTGTGTCTATATATTAAAAAGTGTGCATCTGTGTCTGTGTGTGTATAAAATAGTGTGTGTGTATATATATATATATATATATATATACACACACACACTCTATTAGTTCTGTTTCTTTGGAGAACCCTGAAATTACATGGACCATTTTTAACAATCTACTGTAAACACAAAAGATAGATTCTGATCAGAACATAGGGCTGTGGCATTAACTGTCCACGACCTTGAAGAGAGAGAGATCTTTCCTAGTATGATCTGGAAATCAGAACACAGCTGCCTCAGATCTGGGATTTTTCATGAATGTTGTTGTTTTTCTGCTTTGGCCAGGGTTTGCTATGATAATCACCACATACACTTCACAAATTATCTCTTTTATAGAATGACACAGGCTGTAAGTTAAATCTTTGCTAGATCATGCACAATCTGATGAGGGTGCCACTGCTGCCACTGCTGGACCCTGGGAACTACCACTGGCACCTCCACTGCCCCCACTGGACACGGGGCACGAAGCAGGCACTGCGGGCACCAGAATAATTCTGACTTACCCCTGGGTCACTCACTACAGATCCAGAGCATTTACAGTGACATTTCACTACCTGGAAATTTTACTATGTGGAGACTTCCTCACCGGGCAGGAAGTGGAAGAAAAGGAGGCTCTCAGGAAAAGATTCAAGTCTACCAACTAGTGCCATGAGAGACCTGGTCTCACATACACACAGCCCAACCTTCCCCAACTCACAGATCAATACCAGACATTTACATTCAGTACCCCCTTTATTGCGTGTGACGAACCATTTTAAGTCAGTTCACTACCTGTGTAATGAGCTGTGTGAGTTCCCAGCAGGAAGCAGGGAGTACACTCAAATCTATAACAAAGGGACTATACTTAAAGATGTGAGCAGACTTTAAGGAAACCAGCAAGGGTAGTGCAGTGCCCTGGATTAGCCGCAGCTGCGTTGCCTAGAACTTAGCCACCTCTGGTCTTCTGGCTGGGAGAATGCCTTCTGTCCCTCCTACCCCAATCTCCTGCCTGTGCCTTGTTCAAAAGGTAGAGGGTGCTGACACCCATGGAAGCAGTCTGTTAGGGAAGGAAATGGCGCTGAGGGACAAATGACAGGCACCCAACGCACAGTCCTTCTGCAAGGCAGCACACTGGCACTGTCTCTAAGCACTGCTTTCCCCCTCATGCCTGGCTTGGTAGTCTTTCAAATCGCATTTTAAGCTGAGTGTTATGGTATGCAACTGTAGTCCCAGCTACTCAAGAGGTGAAGTAGGAAGATCCCGTGATCCCAGGTGTTTGCATCTACAGTGAGCTATGAGGGTGCCACTGCACTCCTGCCTGGGCGACAGAGCAAGATGCCGACTCTTACAATAAATAAAATAAAATCCCATTTCACTCAATTAAGCATTTGTAGGGCAAAGAAAGAGGATAGTAGACTGAATTTGTCCCAAGCCACCGAGAGATGTCCTCTGAGGCTCAGTGCTCTGACCTATAAATTACAGATAGTAATTTTTACTTCCCAGGGTTGCTGTGTGAGTGTGCAATGAGCTCACAGAATCTTTATAAAGTATAAAGCAACATACAGAGACGCTCTGCTATGACTGACGAAGACAGAAGGGCCACAGACATAAAGCCACACATCACAGTGAAGGATGGCCAGGCCACTCTAGCTCCATCACTTCCTCCCCTAACACGTCACTCCTCAGCTACAGGCCCAGGGGAGTTCTCAGATCCCCACGAAGCCGCCTCTGCTCTGATGTGCCAGCAGTGAGGAGTCTAGTCCAGGTCCCTGTAGCGTCAGTGATGACCGCCCAGATGGGCAGGCAGGAAATGGTCCCCTCATCAGCATGACTGAGGAACTTGAGATGCATAAACGTCAGCCCAGTTTTGGTTGTAGGAACGTTCTTTTCTCCCAAGAGGCCCCGTGGGAGCACTTACACCCACAAGGATTATTTAGGGGCATAGGAAGTCAGTGAGGATGGCAAAGAGTGCTTTCCCCAGGGAACAGCTTTACAGGAGCCGCTGGCCAGAGACACATGTACAACTCAGCGGGGCCCACGGCTGTCCCTCTGCATCCTCACAGGACCCTCGCTAAGCCCTCGGCAAGAATGGCTCCAGAATTTATGAGACCAAAAGAGGCTCTGAAATGGCTTTTATTTTAAAATGAAATTGGAAAAATATAGCGGGAACAGTGAGACTCACCCTCTGCAGAGGGGGTGAAGCAGCATGACAGTCAATGGAGATGGTGCCACAGCAACTACCACACGTGCCCACTTGACCTCTGAATGAAACGTCCATTTTACTCGGGAAGGAGGAGAACACCTCCGCTCTACTTTCACAGCTAGTGGCTCCCCACTGCCTACAAGACAATGCCCATAGCTCCCCAGTTTGGCATTTCAGAGCCTTCCCAGCTGGCCCCATCCAGCTTTTACAAGCCTACTTCCCAGTACCACATTCATGGACTCACAGTTCCGCGTCACGTGGCAGTCAGAGGCATAAGCTTCAAAGTGTGACATACCAGGTTTCTAATCTGGGCTCTGACCCTTACTAAGTCATGTGACTTTCGGCAAGATCTTTAACCTCTCTGACCTGACTCAGATTCCACATCCCAAAAAGTAATAGCATTTGCCACAAATTAAATGAGATTATTCATACAAAGCCTTCAGCGCATTACCTAGCCCATAACCCAACTATGGGCCAAACTTCTGGCTGTGCCCCGTCCTTGGCCCCCAGAATCCTACCTGCCCAGCCTCTCACCAGTGCGAGCCCACCCCGAGTTCCACATGGCTGCTCCAACCACACTTGTCTCTCCCCTGGCCCTGACCTCCACTCCTCTCTCAGGACTCCAAGTAACCACACTCACCCTGGGAAGACCACAGCCATGGGATGGAAATACTACTGAATTCAACACCTGAAGACCGTGGTTCAATTCCCCACCTCTCCAGTGACTCAACACCTGACCTTCCACCGGTCACTCAACCTCTCTGGCCTTCTGTTTCCTCTTCTCTAAGAGGGGAAAAATAGCCCTTTTCACTTGTTATAGAAAGTCAACAGGATGATATATGTGAAAGGACTTTGTAAACTCTGAAATGCTGTGGAGTGTTAGGAAAAAATAAACTATTAAGTTTTAGGGCAATAGTAATACTGAGCCATAAAAACTAATTTTGTTATAATTTGGATCTTCATTTGTGGTTTGTAACTTTTCTACTAGAAAACCCAGAGTACTGACTCAATGATGCAAGAGAATTCGTGTAACTGATAAGCAAAATTTCCCACAGACTTCCTATTTTTCCCCCTAGTCCCCACTCTGGAAAATGTAAAAGTAATATATGTTGTTGCTAAGACAATGGGAGTTCTACTTCTCATTTCCAAGGCACTTTACAGTTTACAAACTGTTCATACAGCCTAGGGCCTAAGGAGGCTACAGTTGGCTTGAAGAGCCAAGTGGAATACTTTGTGTCAACCCTAAGTCATGGCCTTCCATCAAATCCAAAGGGTCCTGAGCTTATGATTACCTGGGAGCAACCCAGCCTCATCCACAAAGGGTCAAATGCCCGTGTATCGTATGAATCAAGCCAGGGTTTTTTAACCTCATAGGTAAAAGGATCGCTTCTTTTATTTCTTGCAAAGTGTAAATCTAGCCATTCTTTTTTCCTCTCAGGGAAACACACTGAGACCTCAATTTACCAACTCAAGCAGCCTGTCAAGGATTCTATACATTCAATGCCAACGTGTTTCATTGTAACTTTCTTGGCTGACATGTCCTAGGCAACATCTAGTTAGGGAATTTCACAATGCTTGAGCTATCCAAGATAGGGGAAGACATCTAGGGGAAACAGACTAATCTGTAAGCACAAGAAAAAATCAGTCCACTTGTTTAATACTACACAGCATCATAGATGAGATGAAAGGCTGTGGTCATAAATGTTCTGGGCTGCCTCAATGATTTCCATTTAAGCAATGGAAGTCCTGCTAAGGTAAGAAAAAGGAAGTTAGAGGCCGGGCGCGGTGGCTCAAGCCTGTAATCCCAGCACTTTGGGAGGCCGAGATGGGCGGATCACGAGGTCAGGAGATCGAGACCATGCTGGCTAACACGGTGAAACCCCGTCTCTACTAAAAAATACAAAAAATTAGCCGGGCGAGGTGGCGGGCGCCTGTAGTCCCAGCTACTCAGGAGGCTGAGGCAGGAGAATGGTGTGAACCCAGGAGGAGGAGCTTGCAGTGAGCTGAGATCCGGCCACTGCACTCCAGCCTGGGCGACAGAGCGAGACTCCGTCTCAAAAAAAAAAAAAAAAAGAAAAAAAAAAAAAAAAAAGGAAAAGGAAGTTAGAATCTTTAAGTCTGATTGGTGACCGTGGGAGCCGGACAGTAAGTGAGAAAAACCATTATCCCAGCTCTGTCTCTAGTTCATTGTATAATCTTAAATAAGTCAATTCCCTTCTCTGGAATTCTATTCTTAATTGGTTAAATGAGAAGGTTGGACTAGTTGAGGTACAGCAAATGCATGACACACGTGTTGCCACAGGAGACTTACTCATCTGAAGCCCATGCAGACATTGCTAATCAATTACAGCACCCTTTTCCAGTAAGCAGGACGCAGTACAGTGCCACCAATAGGCCAAAGTTGGCACATGAAGCAAATAAAACCCGTTTACCATCCCTGAGCTAGATAACTTCCAAGGAGTTTTGCCTGTTATGACATTTTGCCATCCATGCACTAGTGAAGAGAACAAAGCAGAAATCAGGAAACCTGGAGGCTTGTCACCATCCTGCCTTGAGTTTTCAGTGCCACCGAGAAAGTAACTCAAAAACTAGGTCTCTCTTTCCTCATTTGTTAAATCGAGGGTAACCATTTTATTCTTGTAATTTTCGGGATCTTTGTAAAGATGAAAATTAAAATTACCACACACTGTCTTAAAGCAATGCAAATTTACTATATTACTATTCTGTAGGTCAGAAGTCCAAAATGGGTTTCACTGGGCTAAAATTGAGGCATCAGCAGAGCCTCCTTCCTTTTGGAAGCTCTAGAGGAAAACCCACTTCCAGCTCTACAGGCTGCCTTCATTCCGTGACTGGCAGCCCCTTCCTCCGTCTTCAAAGCCAGCAGTGGGGCATTTTCACAGCTCTCTGACTCTGACTCTTCCGTTTATTCTCAACTCTCCTTCTCTTACCCTAACCTTCTGCCTTCCCCTTCCAGCATTTAAGAACCCTTGTGATTACATAGGGTCCACCAGGATAATCTTCCTATCTCAAGATCTTTACCTTAATCACATCTGCAAGGTCCCTCCAGGAAAGTGAGGTAACAGATTCACAGGTTTGTGGGGGTTAGGACAAGAATATCTTTGGGGGTTCATTATTCAGCCTGCCACACCTCACATAATTCTTTGTAAACATCGTCCTCCTGAGCAAAGACAAACTGCTCCTGGAGGAAGGCTGAAAAAGGAATTAAACTGCAGAATCACCAGAAACTTTCTATATCTGCCTGCCTAAACACCAATGGTTAACATTCAAAAGAGAGCCACAGGAAGGGAAGTTCAGGCTATTGTCCATTTCAGCAACTCTCCACCAAGTTTTTGAGATGAAATACACAAGACAAATTTGAAAACAAAACAAAACAAAAAAAATACCAAACCTGGGGTGAAAGAAATACTACTTTTTAAGCTATCCAACAGCACCCCCCAGTGCCAAGAAGCAGAAAGAGGGGAGAAGGGCTGGCAATTGGTAAAGAACCAGAATATTGTCCAGGTGTTCATTCTTGTAACGCTCCTTTGGGAGGCCAAGGTTGGAGGATCATTTGAGGCCAGGAGCTTGAGACCAGACCAGCCTGAGCAACATAGCAAGACTCTGTCTCTAAAAATTAAAAATAAAAAATTATCTGGAAATGATGGTGCATGCCTGTAGTCCCAGCTACTCGGGAGGCTGAGGTGGGAGGATCTCTTGAGTGCAGGAGTTTGAGGCTGCAGTGAACTATGATTGCACTACTGCGCTCCAGCCTAGGCAACAGAGGAAAGTTCTGTCTCAAAAATAATAATAATAATGATAATCAGAATATTTAGCTCTATGGTTCTCCATCAGACACACAAGGCGTGGGATACAAATGATCTGAGACTAGCCCAGGCATGGCATGTGAACTCCTTTTTTTTTTTTCTTTTTTTTGATGGAGTTTCGCTCTTGTTGCCCAGGCTGGCATGCAACGGCATGGTCTTAGCTCACTGCAACCTCCACCTCCCAGGTTCAAGCTATTCTCCTGCCTCAACCTCCCAAGTAGCTGGGACTACAGGCATCCACTACACACCCAGCTAATTTTTGTATTTTTAGTAGAGACGGGGTTTCACCATGTTGGCCATGCTGATCTCCAACTCCTGACCTCAGGTGATCCACCTGCCTCGGCCTCCCAAAGTGCTGGGATTATAGGCAACTGTACCCCTGTACAACTGCACCCAGCCTGCATAAGCCACTTTTTAAGCTCACCAAGTGATTCTATGTTTTGGACCTTTGATTTACAGTTAAAACCACCGACTTCAGCAAAGCAGTAAACACAGTCTGAAAGCCTTCTAGGCCTTGGGGAGTCAAAAATAAATATGATAAAGCTCCTCCTCAAAGAGAGTTTCCAGTCTAGGTAGACTACAAGAGCTAGAAGAGACATTGGCCACAACTAACAACTATGGGACATAAGGCAAATTACTTAACCTCTCTGTGCCAGATCCCTCATCTGTAAAATGAGGATAATAATAGTATCTGCCTTATAGGGGTACTAAGAGAGTTAAATGATGTAACTCACATAAGGCACTTAATGTGGTATCTGATACAAAATAAGCACACGGCAAGTGTTAGGGGCCAACTGGTGAGCCAGAGATGGGAAGTCCATGGCTACCGTTCCCTTGCCACTCAGTGCCAACCCCAGAGTCATCTGAATGCTCCATTCTATTGAATGTGGACAAAGCTCTGAATTCTTCTTAATCTAATTCTCCACGCACAAGAGAGAGAGAGGTAGGAATCCACTGTACCTTGAAAATTCTCTTTGCATTTTTCACTTAGGGAAATGGAGATCCAGGAAGGCCAAGTTCATTGAATGAGTCTATGCGGAGTTGGGAAAAGGGTCTGAATCCTCTGAAACTGATGATCCGCACATGCAGCTCTTCAGCAATCACAAGCTTGGTGGGGTCTACCATGGCCGCAGTGTGCTGTGCCCATATGCTCCTTCTGGAAGGTTCCCGGACATTCTTGTCTACCTCCCTCTCCACCTGCTGCTTCCTAGGTGTTCTGTAGCAGCAGACAGTCCCATGGTGGGCCAGGTGACGTTGTAAAAACCCACACCCTTTCCCACTAACAGAGCCCTGATACCTGTCTTGTGCTAATTGCTTGGCATACATAATCTCAGATGACTTCATATTGATTGCACGAGGCAGAGATTTTTAACCCCATTGTATAGATGAGAAAACTGAGACTTACAGAAGGTTAGTGTCTTGCCCAAGGAAAAATGATTATTAAGAGGCAGAAGAGGATCCAAATCCAAGTCTGAGACCCACGTGGTTAATCACTAGGGCATATTGTTTAGCGTTATACACCCATAACTTCATGAAGCAGATCCATTAGGCTTTGATGTACTCCCCAAATTCCCAAGTTTCCCTTCATCAAAACATTTACTAAATTACACCAAACCTACTAAATTACACATATGGGCCTCCTGCATGAGGCTGAAGTCCTTCAGCCACTACTCTGGCCAACACACACACAGCTACCTACATACCTTCTCTGGTAGAATATCCTCATTTATCCTTCAGTTTTATGCTTATAATCACTCTCCAGGAAGCCTACCTAACTGTCAGGTGTTCCTATTATTTCCACCCGTATTAACCTGTATTTCCCTTGTTTCAGCACTTGTCAAACTATCTGCAGTATGTTATCTGATGACAGTGGAATTAATCTAGAAGTCCATATAACAAGTGAAAATTATGAAACACTCGATTATATTCAGTAACAGTAGCTACTATTTATTGAGCTTTGTGCCAGGCACTATACTAAGCACTTATATAAATACATACACACACAAACACACATGCATACCTCTACAATCTCATTTACTGACTACTCCAAGCCTCTTAGGTGGTTGGTGTCACTTTTTTCATACTATAAGAGGTACGGGTGGGAGCCTGCAGGAAATCAGCCTTGGAGAGGTTAAATGATTTGCCCCAACCCATGCAGATATATATGTAGCAAAACCAGAATCTGAACCCAGATTTTTGAGTCTCCATCTCACTATACTGTCCTGCCTCAATGCAGCATGGGTTAAACTCACAGCTTTGTACAAGAACCAGGGGCCCTATAAGAACAAGTTCAACCCTGGAAAGTGGCATTCCTTTCCTCTTCTTACTGTCACTTCAACTACAGGCATCCCTTGGAGATATTGCAAGTTCAGTTCCAGACCACTGCATTAAAGTGAGTATCACAATAAAGTGAGTCACATGAATTTTTTTTGGTTTCCCAGGATATATAAAAGTTATGTTTACACTATACTACAATCTAGTACATGTGCAATAGTATTATGTCTAAAACAATGTACACACTTTAATTTAAAAATATTTCATTGCTAAAAAACGTTAATGATCATGGGAGCCTTTAGTGACTTGTAATCTTTTTGCTGACGGAAGGTCTTGGGGTGGTGGGGGAAGTTTCTTAAAACAAGACAACAATGAAGTTTGCCACATTGATTGACTCTTCCTTTCACAAAAGATTTCTCTGTTGCATGTGATGCTGTTTGATAGTACTTTACCCATAGGGAAACTTCCTTCGAAATTGGCATCAGCCATGTATGGTGTCACGCAAATGTAATCCCAGCTATGTGGGAGGTTGAGATGGGAGGATCCCTTGAGCCATGAAGTCAGGAGTTCCAGACCCTGTCTTTCAAAAAAAAAACAAAAAGAGTCAGTCCTCTCAAACCCTGCCACTGCTTTATCAACTAAGTTTATGTAATATTCTAAATCCTTTGTTGTCATTAAAACAATGTTCACAGCATCTTTACCAGGAGTAAATTCCATCTCAAGAAACATCTTTCTTTGCTAATCTATAAGAAAAGTAAGTCCTCATCCTTGCAAATTTTATCATGAGATTGCAGCAATTCAATCACATCTTCAGGCTCCACTTCTAGCTCTCTTGCTATTTCCACCTTCTTCCACTGAAGTCTTCAACCCCTCAAAGTCATCCATGAGGGTTGGATTCAACTTCTTCCAAACTCCTGTTAAGGCTGATATTTTGACCTCTTCCTATGAGTCACAAATGTTCATAATGACATCTAAAATGGTGAATCCTTTCTGGAAGTTTCTCTATTTACTTTGCTCAGATCCATCAGGAAAAAAAATGCTATCTATAGCCTCATGAAATGTATGTCTTAAGTAATAAGACTTGAAAGTTGAAATTACTTCTTGATCCATGGTCTGCAGAATGGGTGTTTGTGTTAGCAGGCATGAAAACAATATTCATCTCTGTGTACATCTTCATCAGAGCTCTTGGGTGATCAAGTGTATTGTGAATGAGTAGTAATATTTTGAAAGGAGTTTTTGTTTCAGAGCAGTAGGTCTCAACAGTGGGCTTAAACTATCCAGCAAAATATGCCGTTAACAGATGTGCTGTCATCCAGGCTTTGTTATTCCATGTACAGAGCACAGGCACTGTAGATTTAGCATAATGTTTAAGGTCCCTAAGATCTTTAGAACGAGTCACATCTGCACTAGCCCCTAACAAGAGATTCAGCCGCCCTTTGAAGCTTTGAAGCCAGGCATTGACTTCTTCTGTATAGCTATGAAAGATGGTATCTTCTTCCAATAGAAGACTATTTTGTCCACATTAAAAATATGTTGTGTAATGTAGCCACTTTCATCAATTATCTTAGCCAGATCTTCTGGATAACTTGCTGCAACTTCTCCATCAGCACTTGCTGCTTCACCTTGGACTTTGATGTTATGGAGATGACTTATTTCCTTAAGCCTCATGAAGCAACCTCTGATAGCTCTGAACTTTTCTTCTGCAGCTTTCTTGCCTCTCTCAGCTTTCATAAATTGAAGAGAGTTAGGGTCTTGCTCTGGATTAAGCTTCGGCTTAAGGGAATATTGCAGCTGGTTTGATCTTCTGTTGAAACCACTAAAACTTTTTCCATATCAGCAATAAGGTTTTTTTGTTATTGTTGTTTGTTTGTTTGTTTGTTTTTGCTTTCTTACCACTCATGTATTCACCGGCATAGAACTTGTAATTTCCTTCAATAAATTTTCCTTTGCATTCACAATGTGTCTAACTGGCACAAGAGGCCTAGCTTTCAGCCTGTGTTGGCTTTTGTGATGCCTTCCTCACTAAACTTTATCATTTCTAGCTTTAGATTTAAAGTTTAGAGATGCATACCTCTTTCTTTCACTTGAACACTAAGAGGCCATTGTAGGGTTGTTAACTGGCCTAATTTTAATATCATTGCGTCTCAGGGAATGGGAGGCCCAAGGAGAGAGAGAGAGATGGGGAAACAGTCAGTGGAGCAGTGAGAATACACACAACATTTATCTATTAAGTTTATTGTCTTATGTGGGTGCCGTTCATGACACCCCAAAACAATTACAATAGTAACATCAAAGATCACTGATCACAGATCATCATCATAACAGATATAATGATAATAAAGAAGCTTAAAATTTTGCAGGAATTACAAAAATGTGTCACAGACACACAAAGTGAGGACTTGCTGTTGGGAAAATGGTGCCAATAGACTTACTAGATCCAGGGTTGCCACAAATCTTCAATTTGTAAAAAATGCAACATTGACAAAGTGCAATAAAGCAAAGTATAGCTGTACTAGAAATTTACCCAATTATGAATAGTTAATTGAATTCAGCCATCAGAAGTTGCCAATAAATAGACCAGGCACGGTGGCTCATGCCTGTAATCCTAGCACTTTGGGAGGCCAAAGCAGATCACCTGAGGTCAGGAGTTCGAGACCAACATGGCAAAACCCCATCTCTACAAAAAATTAAAAATTTAAAAAAAAAATTAGCTGTGGCATGCCTGTAATCCCAGCTATTCAGGAGGCTGAGGCACAAGAATCTCTTGAACCTGGGAGGTGGAGGTTGCAGTTAACTGATATCGCACCACTGCACTCTAGCCTGGGTGACAGCAAAATTCTGCCAAGAAAAAAAAAAAAAGTTGCCCATAAATAGCAAAGTGTTCCCAGAAATTGATCAGAAAGAGATCACCAGCTGCTTGCAGTGGCTCATGCCTGTAATCCCAGCACTTTGGGAGGCCAAGGCAGGTGGATCATAAGGTCTGGAGTTCGAGTCCAGCCTGGCCAATATGGTGAAACCCCATCTCTACTAAAAATACGAAAGTTAGCCGGCCATGGTGGTGCGTGCCTGTAGTCCCAGCTACTCGGGAGGCTGAGGCAGGAGAATCGCTTGAATCCGGGAGGCGGAGGTTGCTGTGAGCCAAGATTGTGCCACTGCACTCCAACCTGGGTGACAGAGTGAAACTCTGTCTCAAAAGAAAAATAATAATTGTACAAATATGACACAAAAACTGTTTCAGGTAAATTTAAATGTTCAAAATTATATCCAATTTTAGAAACACATTTATCCTTTTTCTCATATCTTTCCCCAAAAATAATTATTATATAATCCTAGTTGGGCATGGTGACTCATGCCTGTAATCCTAGCACTTTGGGAGGCCAAGGTGGGAGGATCACTTGAGGCCAGGAGTTCAAAGCCAGGAGCTCAAGGCTGCAGTAAGCTATGATCATGCTGCTGCACTCTAGCTGGGCAACAAAGCAAGACCTTGTCTCATATACATATATATATATATATATATATATGAATATATGAAATATACTGGTAATTAATACACAATGCCCTTCCTCTTCCATCATCCTTAACAATAATAATATGACATAGAGAATACTAGTAATTAATGAACAATATATCACATACATTGATGAAAACAGCTAGCAAGTTGTTACCATTTTTTCTGTGAATGGGCCAGTGAAATCTGTTGAACAAAAGGAGACAGAAGAGTGTGTGGTAGAACGCAGAGGCCAGGAAAAGGCTCAAAGGAAGGAACTGAGAGAAGATGAGACGAGAAGGCTGATGCCAGAGGAGGAAATTTCCGAGGGGTGGTGCGTTAGAAGAGGTTTAGGATGGGTATCTACGGTCAGGGGAGGAAACATTCTCAGCAGCTCAGCTGGATGACAGAATATTTGTTCCCCCATCCCTAGGACTCCCAGCCACTCTGCTAAGCGGCTCTTTCCCTGGGGCTACTTGATGGTCTTTTTGACTTTTTCCTGAATGCTCCACCTTATGTTTAATCATGGTTATTCTACAAAGCAATTACTCCACCCATCCCCTTACCATAGAAAGCTAATTCTAAACAAATCAACCAATTTTTAAAAGAAGAATGCGCAGGATGAAGTCTTCACTAAAGGCTGTTGAAGAAAAGGAGAAGGTTATATTCAGGGAGTGGTTCATCGCAGCCTTTGCTATGCTTGACTAAATCACCCCTTGAAGCACTATTCAGTCCTAACATTGGTGACAGGGAAGAACGCGTCAGCCACGGTCATTGCTGTGTCCATGTCCACAAGAGGGCAGTGGTGCATGCAGTCAGAACCCACGTTCTCACCCCGGCATCAGCCGCTAGGATCAGAATTAGGGACTGTGATATAAGATCCAGAGTCAGACAGCTAAGATCATCTCACACACACATGCTCACACACACAGGCGCACACACACGCACACACACATATGCGCACACGCACAACACGTGGAGCACGGAGGCCCAGGGAGAAGGACTCGCCTGTAGTCTCACAGAGACGAATTGCAGAGCCAGGCCTCCCTCCCTTCATCAGTGGTTCCCTGGGGAGTTTCTGTTAACAGACATGCTGGGGCCCACCCAGACCCAAATAGTCAGAATCTCCAGGTGGGGCCCAGGCCTCAGATTTTTAAAGCACCCCAGGGTTAAGAAGTCCTGCTGTCTCCATGGTTGCCTCTCAACAAAAGGGAGAGAAAAGACAGAAATATGAGTCTTCGATACCTTAACAAGTCTCAAGACACTAAATGGGGCAGGAGAGGGGGAGGCAATAAATTATGCAATATTAAGAGAAAATGAATACAAAACAGAGTATAAGTCAAGGCACAGCAAACAGTCAAGATCCTACTTAAATGGGGTACCTTGGGGAGAGTTAACAAAGGAATTGCGAATATACAGTCAGGATGTAGAAAACCACAGATCAGTATCTGTGGGGGCAGGGACCCCCAGGCCAAAGAGAGTGGTTATGGGAATCCAGGGACAAGACGGGCTGGGTGGCTTCCCACCACCTGGCAGGAGCTGTGATCTTCAGTAGAGGGAAGCAGCCGGGGGATTTAATACCCAAACCCACTCTTCCCCACCCTCTGAGTCCTTGCCAGTGCCCCCTGGGCCAAACTCAACCAGAAGCCCAAAGGCAAGGCAGCCATTGAGAGTCCCTAGAGATGTGCTCCTGGGGCACCGAACAGGCTGACCAAGGACAGAGAGTGGTTCGGTGGCACACGCGATCACTGTTCAAGCGTTTGTCTGTTCAACAAAAGTTGAATGAGCATTGCTAGATACAGACACTATTGCATGTAAAACAACTTTCACTTCCATTCCTCTGTGGATGAGGAATAGACATTTTTTGCTGGTTTGAATGCAATATAGGCAAAGTCTCTTCTTGGAGAACAATAATAGGGCTTTAGTTAGAAAAAAAGTAATGCCTAAACATTCTTACTTCTTGGATTTGTTTTAATATAGCAATGAGCAACTTTCTTTAGAATTGGAAAATAGGAAAAAGTTTTCATTAAGTTACAATACAATAGGGTTGGTAACTTCCTGGTTGAAACTACAGAATCTCCTTTCTGAGGCTTAGTAAAAAGATATGTTCCTTAGATTTATTATACAATTTCTGCCTGTTCAAAGAAGTTTCATATATATTTCATCTACATTTTCTTGCCCCTAACCTCCCTCTATCAGGGCATTTATCTGGTCCTGGAGGTGGAGTCAGGGGGTTACAGTTGAGAACTCAGCAAAATTGAGTCTCAGCTCTCCATGACCTCACTGGGTGACCTTGGCCCAGTCCCTTCCACAATCATAACATAAGAGAGCTGGATGAGACATGTAGGTTTCAAACATTTTTTAACAGGAGGACTTAAAAAAAAATCTTACATGGCAACCAATAATAGAACAGATTTAGTAGCTCTTCACTTGTTCAAACAGACTCCCTCTTCTCCTGTGGCTAAAAATTCCTGTGGAAATTCTAGAGAATTTTTCAAATTCCTTCCAGGACTGTGTTCTACGAAATATTAGTTCCATAACATAGTAATATTAGCATTTGTGGGGGAAGTAGAGGGATCAGCAAAGTTCAACAGATTTTCTTTGCTGTGGGAATTTTGGGGGACTTTAATATGGTAAAGTGTTTTGTCAGTCTCCAGTCTGGTAATTTACTATATAGTTAGGGAAACAATGATTCAGACAAATTTCTTTTGACTTTTTTTTTTTTAACCAGAATCCACAGTCAGAAATACACTTTCTATCATGCGTGACTCAACACACACACAGAGATACACACATACACACATTTCACAAAACAATATTTATCTTTACTGCATTCTGATACCATCTAGTCTATTTCTCTCATTTTTTAAATGTTTAGGTTGTGTGTGAGCGTGTACATGAATGTGTGTGTGTGGGGGTGTGTGTCACTAGATCATAATGCAAAATTCATTTCTCACTGTAGGCTATAGTCACAAGTGTGTGAAAGCTGCTATCTCGGCAACTCTCAGCTCTAAGACTCCACCCGTGCAGGCTGCAGGCTGCTTGCGGGTCTCCGAGACACAGATTAACTGATTCCTTCTAGGGCTTAAAACATGGGAGCCTCTGTGCCTGTCCTCACAGCTGAGTTGGGCCAAAGAATGTGGACAGGATGGAGTGAAGAAAGCTGGCACTGCCCTGGTCTGGGAGGTACGGTCAGGAACAAAGACAGAGTTTGTTTCAAGGGCTGCCAATCCCGCTTCATTCACAGGCACTAAATTCATTCCGCCTTCGTTGCCCTGTAGGAGGTCCCCCTCACCCCACGGACCCGCCAGGCACTTCCACAAGGGGTTAGTGTCAGATCTGGGCAGCTCTCCCTGCCTGATGTGATGGGCATTCAGGTTGCCTGTGAAAATCGGAAACAGAGTCGCGCTTGTCACTTGAAAAACAACATCCGTCCCCCACCGCCCCACGTGATCCCAGCTCCCACCCTGACCCTGAGGAGGGCCCAGAAAACAAACATGTCTTGAGGTGTGTCAGTGGCGGGAAGGGTGCTGGCCAGCCTGGCTGCTGTGTGCGGGTCCCCAGAGGTCATCCTGCTCCACTCTCTTTTCCTCACCCCTCTCCTTACTTCTTGTGCAGGGCATCTGAAAGGACCGTCTTTCCAGAGTCAGCCTCCTAGAGCAATGGGAGGCTACGCTGGGTCTGGCACCTTAAGCAATAATCTGGTGGCATTTTCTTTTGTACAGATGGGGGAAATGAGGCTTAGAGAGGTTGTCGCTCAAGTCTGTCTGGTGCCAAGTTCAGGAGCTTCTAAGCCAAGGGGAAGAGGGAGGTAGCAGGGATAGCAGATCAAACTTGAATAACGCCAGGGCAGTCTCGGGCTTAGGCAAAGTGGCCAGTGTTTCGCAGAATTAGGAGCCAAGGGGCGGAGGCGTGGGCAGTTGAATGCAGGCACACTGGGAGTCGTGAGCTGGAGGCAAGAGCACACGTTTTACCATCATATAGACCCAATTGTTTTAATTAACAGACTTTATTTTTCAAGAGCAGTTTTAGATTAATAGCAAAATTGAGCAGAAAATACAGAGCTCCCCCACACTCTTCCCCATCACACACACAGCCCACCCCCACCCCAAGGTCCCCGACCAGGGTTACATTTAGTAGAATGATGAAACAACATAAATACATCATTATCACCCAAAGTCTGTAGTTTACATTAGGGTTCACTCTTTGTATTGTACATTTTATGGGTTTGTACAGGTGTATAATGGCAAGTATCCACTGCTGTCATATCACACAGAATAGTTTCCCCGGCCTAAAATCCCTGTGCTCCACCTATCCGTCCCACCTTCCCCCCAGCCTCTAGAAACCACTCATCTTTGTACTGTTTCCGTAGTTTTGTGTTTTCTAGAATGCCGTATAGTTGAAATCATAAAGTCTGTAGCCTTTTCAGATTACTCAGAGCCAGTGTTTTAACCTTTATAAAAGTATATATGGACAACATTCACTTCAGGGAAGATGAAGAAAACATACGTTTCCTTATTTCTCCTAAATACAAATAAAAACCCTGACATTGTATACATAAAACAAACCTTAAAACACTCTGAAAGGTGGAGAGAAGAAGGCAGGCCAGCTGGGGACCTCAGGAACTAAGAAACAACACAATCGTGAGTTCTCTGGGTTTCTTTTTGCCTCATATATTCCAGACTTGGAGCTAAAGAAGCCTTTGACCTGGAAACATCAATGGATGCAGACCAGAAAAGCCCCAGCAAAAGTCTGCTCTGTCCAGTCAAAGGACCAGGTGAGCAGTAGCCTAAAAAGACACAAAACTTTTGAATAAAAATCACTTTTGTGTAAGATGTGAGTGATAAAACATAAAATAAAAAAAAAAAAATTAAAAACCACTGTACTCTAGCCAAACACCACAGGAAACACACACACACACACACACACGCACACACACACCCCTGTGGCCCTACCCCCAGTGCACCAGCAAAGGTGGAGCAGGGAGCCTAGATTTCTACCTTTGCCAGCTTGAAATGGGACACCCCAAACCCCTACTGGGATGGTATCAAAGAGGGCCAAGTAAGGAGCTGGGACTTTCACCCCCGCCAGGTGGTAGCAAGAACCCTTGACATGAGGGTATCAGTAAAGGCCACATGGAGCCTGAATTTCCAACCCCACCCAGCAGTGATGAGGTGTCCCTTCATCTCCCCCATGGAATGGTCAATGGAAACAGAGTCACCACCTCCCGACAGTTAAAGGCTCCCCTCCCCACACAGTATCAGTGAGGCCACGTGTGGAGCACTAACAAGGCCTTCCAACCCTTCCTAGCCAGGGAGATATCAGTGGAGGCGTAGTGGATGGCCAGAACTCCCACCTCTGTGCAGTAGTAACAAGGAGGCCCTTGCCCCTTGAGTACCAACAGAGGCTGAGTAGGGAACTGTGACCTCTATTACCCCCCTGACAATAATAAAACAGCACTCCCCATTTCTCAGCAGACCAGTATCAAAGGAAGCCAGCTAAAACGAAAGTTTAAATAATATCCAGAATCTCATAACATAATACTCAAAATTTCAGGTTTGCATTAAAAACCACTCACTTTACCAAGAACCAAAAGATCTCAAATTGAGTGAAAAAAGATAATCAGTAAATGCCAGATCACCAAGATGACAGAGATGTTAGAATATTCTGCTGAAGATTTAAAGTAGTCATTATAAAAAATGTTTTAATAAGCAACTGAAACAAGTGAAAAAATAGTCTCAGCAAACAAATAGAAAGGCTTGCCAAAGAAAGATAAGATGTAAAGAACCACATGGAAATGTTATAGCTGAAAACTATGATAAGTGCACCAAGAATAAACACTAATATATATTGTGAACTTTGAATGATAATGATGTGTCGATGTAAGTTCATTGATTGTAACAGATATACCACTCTGGTGCAGGATGCCTTTTGGCGGGGGCGGGTGGTGGTGCTGTGGATACATGGGGATAGAGAGTATATGGTAACTCTCTGCATTTTCTACTCAGTTTCGCTGTGAGTCTAAACTTTTCTTTTTTCTTTTTTTTTTTTTTGAGACAGAGTTTCACTCTTGTTGCCCAGGCTGGAGTGCAATGGCGCGATCTCGGCTCACTGTGACCTCCACCTTCCAGATTCAAGCAATTCTCCTGCCTCAGCCTCCCGAGTAGCTGGGATTACAGGCATTCACCACCACGGCCAGCTAATTTTGTATTTTTAGTAGAGACAGGGTTTCTCCATGTTGGTCAGGCTAGTCTTGAACTCCTGACCTCAGGTGATCTGCCTGCCTTGGCCTCCCAAAGTGCTAGGATTACAGGCGTGAACCACCATGCCTGGCCACTGTGAGTCTAAACTTTTCTAAAAAATAAAATTAATTTTTGTAAACTAGTGACCAAAATTATAAATATCAATCAATGGGTTCAAGAGCATAATGAAGCGCACAGAGGAAAGGATCAATAAACTGTAAATGGAGAGATAGAACAATACAAATTATACCATCTGAGCAACAAAAAAGAGTAGACAAAAAAAGAAAAGAAGAAAAAAAAGAAAGAAGAGCCTCAGGGACTTAGTGTTCAGGCTACCACAACAAAATGCTATAAGCTAGGTGACGTATAAACAACAGAAAGTTATTTCTCACAGTTCTAGAGCCTGGGAAGTTCAATGTCTGGTGAGGGCCCACCTCCTGGTTCATAGAACAGCACCTTCTCACTGTCTCCTTACATGATGGAAGAGACAAGGCAGCTCTCTGGGGTCCCTTTTATAAGGCTACTAATAATCCCAGCACTTTAGGAGGCTGAGATGGGCAGATCACCTGAGGCCAGGAGTTCGAAACCAGCCTGGCAAACATGGTGAAACCCTGTCTCTATTAAAAATGCAAAAATTAGCTGGGTGTGATGGCATCCAACTATAATCCCAGATACTCGGGAAGCTGAGGCAGGAGAATCACTTGAACCTGGGAAGCAGAGGTTGCAGTGAGCCGAAATCATGCCACTGCACTCCAGCCTGGGCCACAGAACAAGACTCCGTCTCAAAAAAGAATCTCTTCATTCAGATTGGTGAAACGATTACACCAGTAAACTGTGATAAGTTATGCACATATAATATAATACCTAGGGAGATCATTGAAAAGCTACACAAACAGATGTAATAAAAACACTACAAATAAATCAAAAATAGAAGTCTAAAAATTAATTTAAATAATCCACAGCAACAAAGGCAGTAAAAAGAAAACAAAGAAATGAAAAACAGAGTACATACAGAAAACAAAACCTAAAGTGACTGACTCACCATCTCAATAATTACACTTAATGTAAATGGTCTACATACCCAATTAAAAGATAGAGATTGGGCCAGACACAGTGGCTCACATCTGTAATTCCAGCACTTTGGGAGGCCAAGGTGGGCACATCACTTATGGCCAGAAGTTCAACACCAGCCTGGCCAACATGGTGAAATTCCATATCTACTAAAAATGCAAAAATTAGCCAGACATGGTGGCGCACATCTGTAGTCCCAGCTACTCAGGAGGCTGAGGCATGAGAATTGCTTGAATCCAGGTGGCAGAGGTTGCCACAAGTCAAGATTCTGCCACTGCACTCCAGCCTAGGTGACAGTGCAAGAGTCTGTATCAAAAGAAAAGAGATTTGTATAGGGGATTTAAAAACATGAGCCAAGTCCATGCTATCTATAAGAAACTCACTTCAACTACAACAAAAGTGAATGATAGATTAAAAGACAGATTAAAAGTAAAAGGATAAGCCAGGCATAATGGCTCATGCCTGTAATCCTAACATTTTGGGGAGCTGAGGTGGGAGGATTGCTTAAGACCAGGAGTTCAAGACCAGCCTGGACGACATAGCAAGACCTCATCTCTACTAAGCATTTAAAAAAATAAATTAGCCGTGCATGGTGGCACATGCCTGTCATCCTAGCTACTTGGGAGGCTAAGGTGGGTGGATCACTTGAACCTGGATGGTTGAGACTGCAGTGAGCCATTATCACACCACTACACTCCAGCCTGGGCAACAGAGCATGGCCCTGTCCCAAAAAATTTTTTGAAAAATAAATAAATGAATAAAAAGTAAAAGGATGGGGAAGGAACACCATGCAAACATTAATCAAAAGAAAGTAGACGTGACTGTATTCATATCGGATAACATGAACTTCAGAAAAAAAATAAAATTACTAGAGACAGAGAGGGGCATTATATAATAAACAGCCAACCCACCAAGAAAACATTGCAATCCTAAATGTATATGTACCAAACAATAGAGTTGCAAAATATGTGAAGTAAAAATTGATAGAACAGAAAAAAAGAAATATACAAATTCACAATTTTAGTTGGAGGGTTTAACACCGTTCTCTCAAATATTGATAGAACAACTAGATAGAAAGTCAGCAAGGATATAGAACTCAACAACCCTATGAACCAACAGGACCCAGATGATGTAGATATGCTTCACCCAACAGCTGCAACAGAATACACATTATCTTCAGGAGCCCATGGAACATACATCAAGATAGACCATATCCTAAGCCAATAAAAAAATTTTTTAAAGAATTGAAAATCATACAGAGTGTGTTATCCAACCACAATAAAATCAAACTAGAAAAAAATAACAGAAAGAGCAGGAGAAAATTTCCTAACATTTAGAAACTAATAACCTACTAAATAATGTCTAAATAATCTGGCTGGGTTTGGTGGCTCACACCTGTAATCCCAACACTTTGGGAGGCCGGCCAACATGGTGAAACTCCATCTCTACCAAAAATACAAAAGAGTTACCTGGGCATGGTGGCATGTGCCTGCAGTCTCAGCTACTTGGGAGGCTGAGGCAGGAGAATTGCTTGAACCCGGGAGGCAGAGTTTGCCATTGCACTCCAACCTGGGTGACAGAGCAAGACTCTGTCTCAAAAGAAAAAAAAGAAAGAAAAGAAAGAAAGCAAATGAAGGGAGAAAACAATAAAGATAAAAAAGGAACTAAAAAGGAAATAATCTATGGGTCAAAAAAAAAGAAGTCTCAAAGGAAATTTTTAAAATATACTAAGCTGAAAGAAAATAAAAATATAACACATAAGAAGTTATGGAACATATCTATAGCAGTACTGAGAGGAAAATTTATAGCACTAAATTCATATTTTGAAAAAGGAAGTTTCAAATCAACAATCTAAACTCCACCTCAAGAATCTAGAAAACAAATGAAGGGCGGAGTGTGGTGGCTCACGCCTATAATTCCAGCACTTTGGGAGGCTGAGGCGGGCAGATCACAAGGTCAGGAGTTCAAGACTAGGCTGACCAACATGGTGAAACCCCATCTCTACTAAAAACACAAAAATTTTTAGTAGATTTGGTCTACTAAACAGATAGGATGTGGTGGCACACGCCTATAGTCCCAGCTACTTGGGAGGCTGAGGCAGGAGAATTGCTTGAACCTGGGAGGCGGAGCTTGCAGTGAGCCAAGACCACGTCATTGCACTCCAGCCTGGGAAATAGAGTGAGACTCTGTCTCAGGGGAAAAAAAAAAAAGAAAGAAAGTAAATGAAGGGAGAAAGCAATAAAGATAAAGATAAAAAAGGAAATAAATGAAATTGAAAACAAAAAAAAAAAGTAGAGAAAGTCAGTTATACAAAGGACAGTTTCTTTGAAAGAGCAATAAAATGACAAATCTCTAACAAAAGTAGCAAAGAAAAAATGAGAAGGCATAAATTACCAATATTGGGAATGAAGCAGGAAATATCACTACTGATCCCGTAGATATCAAACCCATCATAAGGAATACTACAAACTACACACATAAATTTGACAACTTAGATTAAATGTACCAATTCTTTGAAAAGTACAAACTACCTCACCTTACCCAATATGAAGTAATTATTTGCTTAGCCCTATAACTATTAGTGAAATGTAATTCATCATTTAAAAACTCTCCAAAAAGAAATCTCCAGACCCAGATCTTTTTATTAGATAATTCTAGCAAATGTTAAAGAAGAATTAACACTAGTTCTATACAATCTATTCCAGAAAATAGAAGAGAAGGGAGTATTTCCCACTTCATTTTATGAAGTTTAAATAATGCCTTGATAGCAAAAGCAAAGACAATTCAAAAAAGAAAAGAAATTCACAGATCAATATCCTTCATGAATATAAATGCAAAAGTTGTTAACAAAATATTAGCAAATAGGATTCAGCAACATTTAAAAAAGAATTATATACTATGACCAACTCAAATTTATTCCAGGGATACAAGACTGGTTTGATATTCAACAATTCACCATATTAACAGGCTAAAGAAGAAAAATCACATGATTATATCAATCTATAAAAAAATCATTTGACAAAATTCAGTATGCATTTATGATTTTTAAAAACTCTCGGAAAAATAGAAATAGAGAGAAACATCAACTCAATAAGGAAAATCTACAAAAGCCTATAGCTGACATTATGCTTAATGGTGAAAGATTGAATGCCTTCTTGCTAAGATCAGAATCAAGGCAAGGATATTACTCTCACCACCTTTCTTCAACATAATGCTAGAAATTTTGGAAAATGTAGTAAGGCAAGAAAAATAATTAATAGGCATTCAGATAGAAAAAGAAGAAGTAAAATTGTATCTATTTTCAGATGACATAATTGTACACATAGGAAATCCCCAAGGAATCTACAAAAAAAACCCAAAAAACTAAAAACTCTTGGAACTAATAAGTGAGCACAAAAAGGTTATATAAGATAAACATACGGTGATCATTGTATTTGTATAAACTAACAAATTAAAAATAAAATATCATTTATAATCACTCAAAACAATGAAAATGTTTAAGTAAATCTAACAAAATACATATGACTAGCATGCTAAAAACTACAAAATGAAAGAAATCAAAGATCCAAATAAATGAGGGACATATGGTGTTCATGGATTGAAAGAGCCAAAAGAGTGAAGATGTCAATTCTCCCCAAATTAATCTATAAGTTTAATGTGATCCTTATCTAAATTCTGGCAATACTTTTTTAGATATAAAGAAGCATATTCTAACATTTAGATGAAAAAGAGAAGAAACTACAATAGCTAAAACAATTTTGAAAAAGAAGAAAAATGAGAAGAATCAGACCACCTGCTTTCGACACTTAGTCTATAGCTATAGTAATCAAGATTGATATTGGTAGAATTGGTGGTGATCCACATAGATCAAGGGAACAGAATAGAGAACTAATCAATAGACCCATACCAAAATGCCCAAATGCAAAAGCCATCCAATGGAGAAACAGCCTTTTTGACAAATGCTGCTGGAATAACTGAATACCTAGAAGGAGGGAAAGTTAACCTCAACCTAAGTCTGACATGTTATATGAAAATTAACTCAAATTGAATTATGGACTTTAATGTAAGACTATCATACTTTTAGAAAAAAAAATCTATAAAATAAAAAATGGATAAAATGGACTTCATCAATATAAAAAATTTTGCTCCATGAAAAACCCTGTTACGAGGAGAAAAGACAAGCTAAAGACTGAAAAAACATATTTGCAAACCACATATCAAATAGGTAGAATATATAAACATCACTCAAAATTTGACTCAAAAAACAAACAATCCAATTGGAGAATGGGAAAAAGACATGTAGAGGCATTTCACGAAAGAGGTTATGCAGATGATAAATAAGCACATAAAAAGATGTTTAATATTGTCAGGAAGGAGATGCAAATTAAAACCAGAATGAGATATTACTACACACCTAACAGAATGGCTAAATTAAAAAATAGTGACAACACCAAACACTATTGATGATTGAGAAAAACTGAGTCGGCGGAGTGTGGTGACTCATGCCTGTACTCCAGCACTTTAGGAGGTGGAGGCGGGTGTGTCATCTGAGGTCAGGTGTTCCAGACCAGCCTGGCCAACACGGAGAAACCCTGTCTCTATTAAAAATACAAAATTCGGCCGTGGGCAGTGGCTTATGCCTGTAATCCCAGCACTTCAGGAGGCCAAGGCGGGAGGATCATGAGGTCAAGAGATCGAGACCATCCTGGCCAACATGGTGAACCCCTGTCTGTACTAAAAATGCAAAAATTAGCCGGGCATGGTGACATGTGTCTGTAGTCCCAGCTACTCGGGAGGCTGAAGCAGGAGAACTGCTTGAGCCTGGGAGGCAGAGGTTGCAGTGAGCCAAGATCACGCCACTGCACTGCAGCCTGGCGACAGAAGGAGACTCCGTCTCAAAAAAATAAAACAAAAAAACCCACAAAATTCTCCAGGCGTGGTGGTTCATGTTTGTAATCCCAGCTACTCGGGAAGCTGAGGCAGGAGAATCGCTTGAGCCTGGGAGGCAGAGGTTGCAGTGAGCCAATATTGCACCACTGCACTGCAGCCTGGCGACAGAACAAGACTCCATCTCTAAATAAATAAATAAATAATTCACCAGGAGTGGTGGTTCATGTTTGTAATCCCAGCTACTCGGGAGGCTGAGGCAGGAGAATCACTTGAACCTGGGAGGCAGAGGTTGCAGTGGGCCGGCATAGCGCCATTGCACTCCAGCCTGGGCAACCAGAGCAAAACGCCATCTCAAAAAAAAAAAAAAGAGAAAGAAAAGAAAAACCGAGTCACTCACGTATTGCTGATCAGAATGTAAGAGAGGAGTACATCCACGCTGTAAAACAGTTTAATAGCTTATTTAAAAGTTAAACACGCACCTACTGTACAAACCAACAATAGCATTCCTGAGCATTTATTCCCGAGAAATGAAAATTTACATTTATGTAACAATTATATGCACATGTTTATAGCACCTATATTTGTAATAATCAAAAACTAGAAATAACCCAGATTATCGGGAGAACCCGCTCCCGATGTTTAATGTGGGTTCTTTTATATTTCCTAAGTGTCTCGGCTGGGTTGAGAAATAAAGGGAAAGAGCATAAGAGAGAGAAATGTAAAGCTGGGTGTCCGGGGGAGACATCACATGTCGGCAGGATCTGTGATGTTCTCCAAGCCCTAAAACCAGCAAGTTTTTATTACCGATTTTCAAAAGGGGAGGGAGTGCATGAATAGGGTGTGGGTCACAGAGATCACATACTTCACAAGGTAATAAAATATCACAAAGCAAATGGAGGCAGGGCAAGATCACAGGACCACCAGATGAGGAGAAATTAAAATTGCTAATGAAGTTTCCGGCGCGCATTGTCATTGATAACATCTTATGAGGAAACAGGGTTTGAGAGCAGAAAACCTGTTGGAACACAATTTATTAGGTGGGAATTTTCTCATCCTAATAAGCCTGGGAGCACTATAGGAGACCAGCGCTTATTTCAACCCTTTGGGTTCGACCATAAAAGATGGCATGCTTTGAGAGGGCCATTCATAGGCCTACCCTCAGGGCGTATTCTCTTTCTCAGGGAAGTTCCTTGCTGAGAAAAAGAATTCACGATATTTCTCCTATTTGCTTTTGAAAGAGGAGAAATATAGCTCTGTTCCGTCCGGCTCACCGACAGCCAGTTCAAAGTTACCTCTCTTGTTCCCTGAACATCGCTGTTATCCTGTTCTTTTTATAAGATGCCCAGATTTCACATTCAAACACACATGCTCTACAAACAATTTGTGCTGTTGATACAATCACAGGGTCCTGAGGTGACATTCATCCTCCTCAGTTTACAAAGATGACAGGATTAAGAGATTAAAGACAAGACAGGGGGCCGGGCGCAGTGGCTCACGCCTGTAATCCCATCACTTTGGGAGGCCAAGGCAGGCAGATCACGAGATCAGGAGATCGAGACCATCCTGGCTAACATGGTGAAACCCCGTCTCTAGTAAAAAGTACAAAAAATTAGCCGGTGTGGTGGCTTATGCCTGTAGTCCCAGCTACTCGGGAGCCTGAGGCAGAAAAATGGCGTGAACCCAGGAGACAGAGCTTGCAAGTGAGCCGAGATCGCGCCACTGCACTCCAGCCTGGGCAATAGTGCATGACTCTGTCTCAAAAAAAAAAAAAAAAAAGACAACACAGGCGTAGGAAATCACAAGGATATTCAGTGGGGAAGTGATAAGTGTCCATGAAATCACAATTTATGTTCAGAGATTACAGTAAAGACAGGTGTAAGAAAGTATAAAAGTATTAATTTGGGGAACTAATAAATGTCCATGAAATCTTCACAATTTATGTTCTTCTGCCGCGGCTTCAGTCGGTCCCTGCGTTGTGGGTCCCTGACTTCCCGCAACACCAGATGTCCTTCCAAATTGTTTGCAAATACCAACAATGCCATTGTAAGGGCCATTCTTGTGAAATGTCTTCTTTTTCACATGTGAGAGTTTGGGAGACACCGCTGAATGCCTCCCATAACCCATTCTCACCTTTTAAGGTTAATAAATTAGACAGACACTATTCCCGCTATTATACAGCTCTCAGTTTGGGGAAAAAGACAGATAAGTAAACAGGTACATGCAATTGATTGCTTCAGTAATGGGTTGCAATAAACCACTGTCAGTTCACAGATATCCCAACTCAAAAAAGGTGTCAAACTCAGTAGCCAATGACACGAGCTTGCATAAAGGAGGCTAGGACTGTTTTATATTCTCATGTAAAACTCGTCACAAAACTTTCCACAGGACAAGGAGAAAGCCCTAGGAACCCTAATTAAATCTGCCTGATTTAATTAGAAATCCAAACACTGCCAAGTCTCCCTGATCAATGGAGCAAGGAACAGTTTGCCTGATTTAATTATTTTGTTTAAGGATTAGCTTTTTTTTACTTTTATTGAACTCATATATTAATGAGAACATAAAGCAAGTAAAGTTATTAGAGGTCCACACACTAGAGTCAGATCATCCCAGCTTCCTCAGTTCTTCACAATATAACCTTACTTCACTTCCTTGAGTCTCAGTTCCTCTCCTGTTAAAAGAAAGAAAGAAAGAAAGAAAGAAGAGAGAGAAGGAAGGAAGGAAGGAAGGAAGGAAGGAAGGAAGGAAGGAAGGAAGAAGGAAGGAGGGAGGGAGGAGGAAGGAAGGAAGGAAGGAAGGAAGGAAGGAAGGAAGGAAGGAAGGAAGGAAGGGAGGACTTCATGAAAATACCTCAAAAGGAAACTTATGGATGAAATGAAATAATGCATATTAATGCAGTTAGCACAATGCCTAGCATATAGCAACTCAATCACATTATATGATGATAGTGAAACATTTGCATTATTTTATTTATTTTTTTTGTTTGTTTGTTTGTTTGAGACAGAGTCTCACTCTGTCCCCCAGGCTGGAGCACAATGGCACCATCTCGGCTCACTGCAAGCTCCGCCTCCCGGGTTCACGCAATTCTCCTGCCTCAGCCTCCCGAGTAGCTGGGACTGCAGGCGCCCGCCACTACGCCTGGCTAATTTTTTGTATTTTTAGTAGAGACGGGGTTTCACCATGTTAACCAGGATGGTCTTGATCTCCTGACCTCGTGATCCGCCTGCCTCGGCCTCCCAAAGTGCTGGGATTACAGGTGTGAGCCACCGTGCCCAGCCTGCATTATTTTTTAGGATGAATTCTTGGGAGTAAAAATACAAACCAGAGAGTTTAAACGTTTTTAAATTCCGTGAACATACTATAAAATTATTTTCCAAGAATAGTAAGACCAATACATATTTCTACCAACTATGTAGAGAGCACCCATCTCTCCTAACCCTTGCCAGTTTTGTGTGCTCTCATTTTAAAGTATTTGTTATTTTATAGGTGAAAGTGTATAATGTATTCCCCCCTTTGTGCTTCTTTGATTACCAGCAAAGTTGAATTATTGTTTTAATGTCTGTTAGCTATTTGTATTTCCTCTTCAATGGATTGGTTAAAATCCATTGGATTGGTTAAAATCTGCCACCTACATAACTATCAGAGTTTTAATTTCATCAATTTGTAGGAGCTCTTTACATATTAAGGTATGAATTCTTCATTGGCAATGTGAAATTTAATAAACATGTGTGGAAAGGTGAGAGCAGTTCTAGTGTTTGTCACTGGGATGGTGAGTGATGTTTATGAGTTGATTATATATGCCCTTCAAATTGCTTTTAAATCTGCATGAATGATAGGACCACCGTTTATTTTTGTTTTGTTTCCATCTACTTGTATGTGATTTCCCATCCACTACAAACCTGAAGATACTTCTATTTGTTATTTGTAGGATAGCTCTAGTGGATCCTGTTCGTGGTCCTTTTTCCCAGCCAACAGATATGAGTATTGTTGATAAAATTCTGTTGCCCTCTTCTGGACAGAATTGCCCTGGGCCAAACAAGACCACCCTCACCAGCACTTTAGGAGGACAAGATGGGTGGATCACCTGAGGTCAGGAGTTCAAGACCAGCCTGGTCAATATGGCAAAACCCTGTCTCTACTAAAAATACAAAAATTAGCTGGGCATGGTGGCACATGCCCATAGTCCTAGTTATTTGGGAGGCTGAGACACGAGCATGGCTTGAACCTGGGAGGCAGAGGTTGCAGTGAGCCAAGACTGTACCACTGCACTCCAGCCTGGACAACAAGTGAGACTCCATCTCAAAAACAAAACAAAACAAAAGAGGCTACCCCACTTTCTCCTCTACTTCACCTGCCCACGGACCTCAGCCAATGACTGATTGACATTGGGGTATGAAAGACCCACTCCCACTCCCTTACCCTAGGTGAGACTAATGAATGTGCACGATGTGTGCTCCCGTGGGAGCAGACTGAAGCTGGACTACACTCTGGCTTAGCTTTCCTCCACTGCCTCATGCTGCCTGCCTCTCTCCTTTTCTCCGGAGAGCATTCTCCCAGCAAACCTCTCGAACAGGAATCTCTGTCTCTGGCTGTACTTCTAGGGAACCCAACCTAAGGCAGTGGCCTTTCCAGGAATAAATATTTCTGTTTGTACCTTTGTTCCCACAATCATTCTGTGTCACACTTACACCTGGCCACACTGAGCATGAAACCACTTACTTTTCTTTTTTTTTTGTTTTGTTTTGTTTTGTTTTGTTTTTAGATGGAGTTTCATTCTTGTCGCCCAGGCTGGAGTGCAATGGGACGATCTCGGCTCACTGCAAACTCCACCTCCCAAGTTTAAGCAATTTTCCTGCCTCAGCCTTCTGAGTAGCTGGGACTACAGGTGCGCGCGCTACCACACCTGGCTAATTTTGTGTTTTTAGTAGAGACGGGGTTTCGCCATGTTGGCCAGGCTGGTCTCGAACTCCTGACCTCAAGTGATCCACCCATCTCAGCCTCCCAAAGTGCTGGGATTACAGGCGTGAGCCACCGCACCCGGCCAGAAACCACTTACTTTCTTGAGGGTTGAGTTAACCTGTTGGTAAATTGTTTCAGTAGCTTGTCCAGGGTCATCTAGTGTGTTGTTTAATATTTACTGAGACCCCTGAGGCAAAGCAACCTGCATTTGAACTTTTGGCCAATGGCAGCTGGAACTATTTCTTGGTACCTAACCCTGATGAACTGAAATCTCACATCTTGTTCCCCCAGGGCTGGCTCCTTCTGAGCAGAAAATGATTCATGCTAGCTCTGCAGCTCCAGTATAAAAGATTCAGAAAGTACCTCACCCAGAGGCCCAAGAGCCTGGGAAATACGGGTTTGCACAATCACACATGGTTAGAGCCAGAGAATACCATAGTGATTACATAATCTCACAGATGGGGAAACTGAAGCCTAGAGAGATAAACTTACTTATTCGAGGCCAACCAAGCAGAGTAATACTACCACTACAGGCCGTTCTGGTCTAGGGGAAAAACATGGGTCTATCCAAAATTTCCTTTGCCTTTGATTCCCCCATTATCTCCAATATAGCAACACTAGCTCAGCTGCTAGTGTTCCCAGTTTCCGGTTCCAATGGCTGTCTCTCATACTACACTCCTTATTGTTCCTGGCTCTGCCAACACTACTGACTCTAGGGTGACCAACCACCCCAGTTTACCCAGGACTGACAGAGTTCATAGGACATGGGACTTTCGGTGCTAAAACTGGGACAGTTCCAGGCAAACCAGTGTGATTGGTCACCTAATGATATTCCTGCCTCTTAGAATTCTACCTCCACTCTCTCCTGGGTCTTCTCCTGGCTCACAAATCAAACTATTTCTTCTCAGTTTCTAAAATATATTCTTTCTCTCTTTCTCTCTCTCTGTCTCTCTCTCTCCCTGTCTCTCTCTCTCTTTTGTTTTTTATGTTTTTCCTATGAGGTATTTCTTCAGGGGTTGATTCTCAATCCAATATTTTTTTTTTTTTTTTTTTTTTTTTTTTTTTTTTTGAGACGGAGTCTCGCTCTGTCGCCCAGGCTGGAGTGCAGTGGCGCGATCTCGGCTCACTGCAAGCTCCGCCTCCTGGGTTTACGCCATTCTCCTGCCTCAGCCTCCTGAGTAGCTGGGACTACAGGCGCCCGCCACCGCGCCCGGCTAATTTTTTGTATTTTTAGTAGAGACGGGGTTTCACCGTGGTCTCCATCTCCTGACCTTGTGATCCGCCCGCCTCGGCCTCCCAAAGTGCTGGGATTACAGGCGTGAGCCACCGCGCCCGGCCAATATTCTTTCCTTAGGTGTTATCCCTGGCCAATCTCATCTATTCTCAACCCTTGTAAACTGATAATCTTCTACTTCTATACCTTCCTCCTAGAATTCTTATAAACTCTACAACTTATATCACAAGCCCATATGGAGAATCAAACTCAACAAGTCCATTGCAGAATCCATCATACATCTCCCTTTCTTGGCTAATGGTGCCAGCTCTAGAACTGTGTGTAGGGCTGTGACAGTGAGGAAGAACATGACATCCAAGATACTGATTGCTTTTACCCAATACCTATTACCCTTTTCTCCTAGGAATATCACCTGGTTTTCTTCTGGGGACCCATCTATCTCCAATATTCACTTCATTGTGGTTTGTGTGGGCAAATCCATTCAAGGTTAGCTAGCCTGTTGCGTGAAGGGATCTGAGGACACAACACAAATGATGCACGTTCATCCTAACACTGCCCATTACTTCCTACAACATGGATCCCAGGGCCTCCCCATTTCTGTCCTTTCTGAGGTCTGGTTAATGAGCTTTTCCTTTGATTCTGAGAGCTAGGCTGTTTGCATCCACCAACTATTTTCGCTGAAATTAGCCACAACTGTTTTTCTGTTGCTAATAACCAAAGAACAGTAATAGATTATAATGAGATGTCTCCCTGTCCCCTACCCACCCCATGTGTCACTGCCTCCCCACTGAAAAGTCTGCAGAATTTCTTTCATAATTTCTCTCAAATCTAATCCCTCTTCTGCATCTCCATTATTTGACTTATTTCTTGCCTGACCTATAGCATCATCTCTTGCCCAAACTATAGCTGTAACTCCCATTTTCAAGTGTCTACTTTGTGCCAAGCACTTAACAATTGTTCTTTCAAAACTCTTCAGAGTAGGTTTTGTTATCTCCTTTTTAGAGACAAGGAAATGGAAGCTCCCAGGTGGTGAGTCACCTGTCCAAGGAAACAGGCAAGACAGAATGTGAGCCCACTCTCTCTCCACCGCTTCACACAGCCTCTCCAGCTGGTTTCCCAGGTTGAGCCTTTCTCCCCACACTGCCTTCCAGAGGTGGTTTATTTTTTATTTAATTTAATTTTTTTTTTTTTTTTTTTTTTTTTTGAGGCGAAGTCTCACTCTGTCGCCCAGGCTGGAGTGCAGTGGCGCGATCTCGGCTCACTGCAAGCTCCGCCTCCCGGGTTCACGCCATTCTCCTGCCTCAGCCTCCCAAGTAGCTGGAACTACAGGCACCCGCCACCGCGCCTGGCTAATTTTTTGTATTTTTAGTAGAGACAGGGTTTCACCGTGGTCTCGATCTCCTGACCTCGTGATCCACCTGCCTCGGCCTCCCAAAGTGCTGGGATTACAGGCGTGAGCCACCGCACCCGGCCGGAGGCAGTTTATTTAAGATATAAATCTGACTAGTTACACCCTTGCTTAAAAGAATTTCTGGGGCTCAGCTAGCCCACAGCATGCCAGCCAAGGTCCTAGGTGTAGCCCCTTTTTTTTTTTTTTTTTTTTTTTTTTGAGACAGAGTCTCACTCTGTTGCCTACACTGGAGTGCAGTGGTGGATCTTGGCCCACTGCAACTTCTGCCTCCCAGATTCAAGCCATTCTGGTGCCTCAGCCTCCTCAGTAGCTGGAATTACAGGTATGTGCCACCCCACTCAGCTAATTTTTGTATTTTTATTAGAGATGGAGTTTCCGTATGTTGGCCAGGCTGGTCTTGAACTCCTGACCTCAGGTGATCCACCTGCCTTGGCATCCTAAGGTACCGGTATTACAGTCGTGAGCCACCACACCAGGCTGGCGTGGCCCTTCTTTATCCAATCCCTGCTTCCTGTCCAGACCCAGGAGCGCCTACTCCCCAGCTCAGGCTCGCTCTTCTGGGCACATTAACTTACTTGTAGAGCACACTAGGCTATTTCTTGCTTTATCGCCTTTGCCCATACAGGTCCTTCTTTCTGGAACATCTTTTCCCTCCTGTCTTCTCTCTTCTCTCAAGACTTAGGTCAGTTGCTATTTCCTCCAGGAAGCCTTGTTTGACCACCTACACCCCTCCACCGCTACCTAAGCGAAGCTCCTCCTTGCCTGTGCATCCTGCTATGTAGACCAGCACCTATTCATTTACTGCATTATAGTACAACTGTTTATGTCTGTCTGTTTCCCCCACTAAGCCAGAAGCTCCCAGCAGGCCAAGGCTGTGGTTTCTCTCTGCTTGAGTGGGATTCCAGCACCTGGCACATGTTAAGTTCTCAGTTCCTAGTGACTCCCCTTGCCCTTCCTGTTCAGGTGGTTTCTAGGGCCTCCTCTGCCCTGGAAACCTGCGACAATGCTGTGGCAGTACAGGTAAAGCCATTCCCCCAGCCCTGCCTCTGGGTACTGCCACCATCACGGAAACTGGGCTCAGCAAACAGAAAGCTAAAGAACGTAAGCCCTTTGTTTATATCTTCTAACACTGTGAAGGGGATGCATTCAATAAGAATATGTCTTTTAAAATTTCCCTTTTTCTCTCTTCTACTTCCCCAAGATGCCACAGCTGCATCAGAACCAATATCTTCAACGCTCCCCCTCATCTCTGCTCTCACTTTCTTGTCCTTCTGACACTGCATAGGCAGCAAAAAACAAAACTGGCACAGCTGGAGCCTCTGCAGGAGACAAAAAGAGGAGAGTGGCTTTCTCTCCCTTGGAGTGACAGCAGGGGGCAAATAGAGCTCAATCATCCCTCTCTGGGTGCATCCTAATTTATATAACTATTTACCTCCTACTTAGATGTGTCTAACATTTTGCTATTGTAAAATATGTTTTAAAGAACATCTTTGGCCAGATATGTTTGCCCCAGAACCTCCACTGACTAATTCTTTGACTTTTGACCTTGAACAAGTTTCTTATCGTCTCTGTGTCTCAGTTTCCTCAACTGTAAAACGGAGACAAGAATTCCCACCTTATAGAGTTGCTCTGGGTATCAAATGAGACCAAAAAATGCAGAGTACTTAGAACAGTACCAGGCTCATAATAAGCAGTCAGCAATCTTGGCTATTTTTGTTAGGTGATGGTTGTGCTTGTCAATTTATTATTATCAAGCCTGTATTGCCTACCTTGTCCTTTTATCCGACCGTGATGCTATTGTCATGACTTGGATATCCCACAGACATCTCAAACACATTTTATTTCAGACTCTATTATCACCAAACACCACCTCCCCTCCTACCCTATCATTCCACTAACTTATTTCTTCTATATTCTTCCTTTTGATGAATGGCATTGCTAACCCCCTACTCTCTCAAGTCATAAGCCCAGGAAAAGATCAACCATCCTGGTTTGCTCAGGGAAGAGGGGTCTCACAGCATGTATGACTTTCAGTTTTACAACTGGTAAAGTTTCAAGCCAACCAGGATAAGGGCCACCCTAATTCTTAATCCTTCCCCAGCTTCCCACATCCTTTGGCCACTGACTTCCATAAGCTCAACCTTCTGAATCCATCCCTCCATTCCACTGCCACTAACAAGCCTTATCCTTGAGCCTCTTGTTTCCTGCCTGTGGTTTCCTTGCATCCACCTCTGCCTCCCTGTCATGTGCCCAGCATAGACTGACCTTCCCAGAAGACGCACTAAAATCCTTCAGTGACTCCCCATAGTCTTACTCTTAGTCCTAAACCCTTGCCACCACCGGCGTTCTCTTTTGCCAAAACTCCACAGGTAGGCCACTGTTTATTTATAACCATTTTTATATTTTTAATAATTATTATTTTTTGTTTTTTGTTTGTGTGTGTTTTTTTGAGGTGGTATCTCATTCACTCTGTTGCCCTGGTTGGAGTGCAGTGACGCAATCTTGGCCCTCTGAAACCTCCCAGGTTCAAGCAATTCTCCTGCCTCAGCCTCCTGTGTAGCTGGGATTACAGGCACACACGCGACTAATTTTGTGTTTTTATTAGAGACGGGGTTTTACCATGTTGGCCAAGCATGAGCCACCGTGCCCAGTCAATAATGATATATTACTTATAAGCACTCTTTTGCATAAAACATGGTCACACCAGTGTTGGTCTAGCCTAATACACCTGTTATGTGAATGGAAAAACACTTTAAACAGACTTCCTCTTAGGATGAGTAAACTCTCTTAGTTGGCAAAATACATTAAGTGGTTGGGTTGGAACGTCTCCCCTGTGTGAGGCAGGGGAGACACTTGTGTTGGGACCAGAGGGAGGAAAGAGAAAGAGACCAGAAAAATGGAGGAAATGGAACTGGGAGAAGGCAGAAAGCTCTGTGGCTAGAACCGCCAACCTGCAAGAACTGCCCAGCCATCTTCAGCAGCGTAACTAAGCTCACAAAAGAATTGGTGTGGCCGGGCGCGGTGGCTCAAGCCTGTAATCTCAGCACTTTGGGAGGCCGAGACGGGCGGATCACGAGTTCAGGAGATCGAGACCATCCTGGCTAACACGGTGAAACCCCGTCTCTACTAAAATACAAAAAAAATTAGCCGGGCGAGGTGGCGGGCGCCTGTACTCCCAGCTACTCGGGAGGCTGAGGCAGGAGAATGGCGTGAACCCGGGAGGCGGGGCTTGCAGTGAGCTGAGATCCGGCCATTGCACTCCAGCCTGGGCAACAGAGCTAGACTCCGTCTCAAAAAAAAAAAAAAAAAAAAAAAAAAGAATTGGTGCATGTGGGTTGTTGTAGAACTTGGTGGAAAGGCAGACCTTTGCCTGTGAATTGACTTGGGGCAGGGAGCACAAAGCAGAGAGGTGGAGGAAGAGATCAGAGCAAGAGAAAAATTGCATAGAGGACTCATGATGTCACAGGCTGTGCTGTTTGGGTTCAGGTCGAGGTTAACCAGAGTTCCCAGGGAGCGGGAGCCCCAGCTAGCATCTAGGTTGCACAGATGCCTTCTGAAACACATTTTCACCTCTACAAGTCCTGGTGTGGGGTCAGGTGTTGCACTCTAACCAAAGCACCGAGAGTACAGGAGGATAATGATCTGTCTTCAGGAAAAGCCAGACTTCAACAGCTTGACCCTCTCTCTCTGATTCTGGCAAAAGCGTGTCGTGGCTTCAGTTTTCACTTCTGTTCTCTACCCAGGCCTCCTGTTCCTCTGGTCCTTATCAGAATGTATCTGTCTTGTGTATTCATCCTCAGATGTTATCACCAAACATCCCTGTCATTTATCCTTCCCTCTCTTCTTCCTCTCTCCTATAATTTTCAAAGATTTTATTGATCAAAGTACATTGGCTCATAGTTTATTTATTTCTCCATATTTTAGCAATCAGAAGCTTGTACAATTGTCAATCAATACTTCTGATTTGCTTGAGATAAAATTCATGCTGAACTGATATAATTCCAGGTCAAATCAATGCAGTTTTATGGCTTAATAATAGCTAATGTTTATGGAAAACTTATCATGTGCTAGGTAGCAATCCATTGAGGTAGGCATTATTATTATCCGCATTTTACAGACAAGGCCACAGAAGGGCTTAGCTTCCCTGGCATCACACAGCAACTAGGTAACAAGCTAGAATTAAAACCCAGGTAGCCAGGCATGGTGGCTCACACCTGTAATCTCAGTACTTTGGGAGGCTGAGGTGGGCAGATCACCTGAGGTCTGAAATTCGAGACCAGCCTGGCCAGTGTGGTGAAACCCCATCTCTACTAAAAATACAAAACTTAGTCGGGCATGGTGGTGAGGGCCCATAGTCCCAGCTACTCAGGAGGCTGAGGTAGGAGAATCACTTCAACCCTGGAGGCAGAGGTTGTAGTGAGCTGAGACCATGCCATTGCACTCCAGCCTGGGCAACAGAGCAAGACTCCGTCTCAAAAAAAAAAAAAAAAAAAAAAACCAGGTAACCTGATAACAGAGCCCAAGATCTTCTACCTTTTTGTTTTATCAAACTATTGCCAAGGTGCTTAAATATGCAGTTAAAGTATATAATGTCCATCATGTTTTATGAAATATACTAAAAATTTAGAGTCCCTCTATCGCTATCCTAGTACACCCCTAAGAGCTCTCACCTTCCAAGTAAGGGAACACTATAATAAATAAAACCTGGCCGGCCAGGTGCGGTGGCTCATGCTTGTAATCCCAGCACCTTGGGAGGCAGGGGTCCCAAGTGAGCTCAGGAGTTCAAGACCAGCCTGGCCAACATGGTGAAACTCTGCCTCTACTAAAAATACAAAAAATTAGCCCAGCATGGTAGCTCATGCCTGTAGTCCCAGCTACCTGGGAGGCTGAGGCAAGAGAATTGCTTGAACCTGGGAGGCAGAGGTTGCAGTGAGCCAAGATCGCACCACTGCACTCCAGCCTGGGTGACAGAGCGACACTTCATCTCAAATAAATAAATAAATAAATAAATAAATCAATCCCTCTTTAAGATAGTAATTACTTTTTTGTTTTAGTGTTTTAAAGAAGCTGGTTTTTGCCACTTCAGTCTAGAGTTTAAAAAAAAAAAAAATCTCCTTTTTTTAAAACTTGATTCAGCATTTTTTTTTCTCTTTCTTTTTTTATTGACTACAATATTTAAACTGCTCTGCCCAAAAATACAACAGCAAGGAAGGAAGCTTCATATACTAATCATTTGCATACCTCTATAAATACTTCTGATTCTTACTAGCATACAGACATCAATTTCACCTAACTTTAGAGAAGTGTACGCATATTCTTTTTGGTGCTATTTTGGAGCCCATCCTTTTTATTAAGTGTAGCTTCAGATGTTCTCTACTGATGTAATTGATGCATTTGTCTTTTGAAGCTTGCCATCTTATGTTAATGTGTGGGAGCTTGCCATTCCATCTTCCAATTTGAGGTCATAGGGCTGGGTGATGAACATTACAGAGCTATAAATATTTTTCATTTTGGTTTTGTTTTAACAAATGACCTTCTTTTCTTTTTAAATTATTTGCTTAGGATATTTTCCCAAAAGTGGGACTGCCAGGCCTGACAACAGAAAGGCTTGATGAGGTAAACACAGACATTGGAGGGAGGCCTGGATTTAAATCCTTTCTTCACCACCTACTCTCAGGAGGCTTCAACCATGTTGCTTAATCTCTTCGTAAACCTCATAAAGCAAATGATAATAGTATCATTCCCACAAGGTAGTTACAAGGATTAACAATAAAATAAAAGATGTGAAACCATAATAGGCCGTAACTAAATGGAGGCAGCTGTTGTTAGTATTACTAATTTAAGGCCTTTTTTTTTTGTAAGTTGCCATCTTACTTTCCAGAAAGCTTGCACAATAAAAAGATGCTCCTTAACTTACATCCAGATAAGCCCATCCTAAGTTGAAAGTATCCTAAACCAAAATGGATTTAATACACCCACATACCAAACATCATAGCTTAGCCTGGCCTACCTTAAACGTGCTCAGAAGACTTACATTACCCTATAGTTAGGCAAACTCGTCTAACATAAAGCCTATTTTATAATAAATGTTAAATATTGTTTGCAGGTGGGCATTTTATAGACATGGTAAGATATGAAAACACAATATTCAAAAAACGTTGGCAACACCATATGCGGTAAAGTACTGTTTTACCCTTGCGATTCCGTGGCTGACTGGGAGCTGTGGCTCACTTCTGCTGCCCGGCATTGCAAGAGAGTACCCTACCTCATATCACTAGCTCAGGAAAAGATCAAAATCCAAAATCTGAAGTATGCTTTCTACCAGACGCATGTGGCTTTCACACCATCATAAAGTCAAAAAATCGTAACTTGAACCATTGTAAGTTGAGGCCCATCTGTGTAGCTTAATTATTAATTAAGACAATGGCCAGGCACGGTGGCTCATGCCTGTAACCCCAGCACTTTAGGAGGCCGAGGTGAGCGGTTCACCTGAGGTTGAGAGTTCGAGACCAGCCTGGTCAACATGGCGAAACCCCATCTCTACTAAAAATGCAAAAAATTAGCCCCGTGTGGTGGCAGGAACCTGTAGTCCCAGTTGCTCAGGAGGCTAAGGCAGGAGAATAGCTTGAATCCAGGAAACGGAGGTTGCGGTGAGCTGAGATTGTGCCACTGCACTCCAGCCTGGGCAACAGAGCAAGACTCCATCTCAAGAAAAAAAAAAAAAAAAAAACTTAATAATTCAGACTGATCATAGTATAATGTGTTTCCCGTCTATGGCATTTTCTTTTAATAGGGCTTCTAAGAGATGGCATACCTTAGTGCAAATATTATAGTAGAATCACCATCCAACAATAATATATTAGAGGGAGGCTAATAATGGTATTGGAACATCCCTACCATTTATTGGTCACTGTCTACATGCCAGGCATAGTGCAGGAAGCTTCACTGTGTTTTCCAGCTTAATCTTCGCATCCCTATGAGTAATGAATCACAGCACCATTTTAAAGATGAGAAAACTGAGTCACCGTGATATTACATAAATTGTACTGGGCTACACAGATAGAAGAGTCCGAGTTCAGGCTGGACGTGGTGGCTCACCGCTGTAATCCTAGCACTTTGGGAGGCTAAGGCGGGTGGGTCATTTGAGGTTAGAAGTTTAAGACCAACCTGGCCAACATGGTGAAACCCCATCTCTACTAAAAATACAAAAATTAGTCAGGCAGTGGTAGTACCTGTCTGTAATCCCAGCTACTCAGGAGGCTGAGGCAGGAGAATCACTTGAGCCTGGGAGCCGGAAGTTGTAGTGAGCTGAGATCACGCGGCTGCACTCCAGCCTGGGCAACAGAGCGAGACCCTGTCTCAAAAACAAATAAACAAACAAACAGACAAAAAGAAGAGTCTGAGTTCAGTTTCAAACCAAGGTCTATATGACTTCAAAGCTCATGTTCTCTCCTTTGCACCAGGCTGCTTCCCAGTGAACTAGAATAACCATCCATTACTGATTACAATGATTACTTAATGAAAAGTAATCATTGACACGTGGACACCTGGGGAATATCAGGGTTCACACTTGAATCTTTCTGGAATCTACTGTTTTGATGATCATTCTCTGCTGGACCCCTGCACTCAAAACCGTAATATAATTTGATATTCTTATTCCCATGGCAGAAAATTCAGCAAACATTCCCGTATCTTCAGCTCTAAGCCCACCTGTCCTACTTACTAAGCTTGGACAAGTTGTTTAACCTTCCTAAGTCTCAACTTTTTAGTCTATAAAGTGGGACTAATAATAAGACCTAACTCGAAGGGCTATCATTAGGAAAATTAAAGGAACTAATATATGTCCACATTGCTGGTACAATACCCGGGACCTAGCAGATGTTTAGTAAATGTTACCAATTATTGTAAAACTAACACATATTTTTTAAAAAAATTTTTATAGAGACAGAGTCTCACTATGTTGCCCAGGCTGGTCTCAAAATCCTGGCCTCAAGCAATCCATCCCACCTCAGCCTCCCAAATTACTGGGATTACAGGTGTGAGCCACCAAGCCCAGCATATAGTATTTTTAAATGAAGAAATAACCTATTTCCAACTTATATGTCCTTGTCTTGATCCCTTTCCTCCCCTGCATAGCTCCCCCATCCTATCTCCGATAATATAAAAGCTGTTTGGAGATATTTCTGCCTGGGATTAGGTGGGAAGAAAACAAAATTAAACCAACCAGGCTATACAAATTTTTCTTTGCCAAGATGGCTTTGAGCCAGGCCTGCTGGCAGCCAGAATATATGAGCCAAGGAGAGATGAAGGATACAAGTCCCTTTAGAAAGTGCCACTGTCAGGATCAATCTTTGGCATGGAGTCAGAGCTTGCCTCCTCCATGACAGGGTGAGCTGGACTGGACAAGCAGCCTTTGTTGCTCCAGAGGCCCCTACAGACGTTGGGCCCAGATCCCCAAGTGTCAGCCAACCTGGATTTCCCACTAGGAAAGTGAGGGCAGAGTCAGGGCCCCCAGGTTGGTCTCCTCTCAAAGGACTGGTCAGACCTGGCCAGAATGTTACACACCCATTCCTGAGAAGGGCAGTGGTGCCTGGAGGCAAAGTAACAAGGGAAGGTCATCAGAATAGTCATGAGAGGAGGGAGCTAAGGTCAATGTGGGGAAAGAGAACCCAGTCTTCCAGGGACAGGGAGAGCCGGTGAGAAGGTCCTGAGGCGGGTTGGTGGCTTGGAGTGTGGACAAAAAGCCACTGGTAGCTGGGCAGCAGTGAGCTAGGGGCAGTGGTAAAGTGAGACTAGCAGGGTGGGAAACTCGTTGCTCAGGACCTTCTTGCTACATTGAAAATTTCAGTTTTTATCTTAAAGGAAATGGTACATTTTAAACAGAGAAGAGACATAATCAGATTTGCATTTTAAAATAATTTGCTGAATAAATATTCCTGAGCACAATAGATTACGCAAGGTATCAAGAAGAGTATTATGGAAAAAATAGCACTTATTAAACATCCAGTTTAGCAGGGAGATGAGACCAGTAACCAAATGATTCTAATATTATGTGGAAAGATATATGTTTCATTAGAAAAGCTTTGTAAGTGGAGTACATAGAATTCAAAGGTAGAAGAGGGTGTTCTAAGAGAGATCTGCTAAGCTTCATGAAGATAGTGGAATTTGTAGAGGCAGTTACACAAGTAGGTAGCATAGCCTAATGTTGTAGTGTGGACATTGTAGAGTGTAGACACTGGTGTCTGACAGCCTGGGCCCAAAGTCTGCCTCTACTACTGGCGTAAGAGTCGTAAGACCTTGGGTAAATTGCTTAACTTTTTTATTCATTAGTATTCCTATTTCTATTTGAGCCAGACTTAAAGGAGAAAGAGGTTTGGGACATACAAAGGTGAGACAGAGGGCATTAAAGAGGGGACTGTCTTTAAGGAACAGCATCACTAAACACACAGGAAGAGCAAAGCAGCTTCATTTGGCTGGACACAGTGTATTAGGAAGAACAGTTGAGGGCTGGGTAGGGTGGCTCACGCCTGTAATCCCAGCACCTTGGGAGGCCAGGGTGGGTTGGATCACTTGACATCAGGAGTTCGAGATCAGCCTGGACAACATGATGAGACCCCATCTCTGCAAAAAAATTTAAAAAATAAAAAATTGGCCAGGCATGGTGGTGCACAGCTGTAGTCTCAGCTACTTGGGAGTCTGAGGCAGGAGATGGTTTGAGCCTGGGAGATCAAAGCTCCAGTGAGCAGTGATCACATCACTGCACTCCAGCTTGGGTGACAAAATGAGGCCTTGTCTCAAAAAAAAAAAGAAGGAAAAAAAATAAACAGTGGATGAGAGAACAGTATTAATACTCTACATTTTGACCAGGTGTCAGAACTCTGTATACATTAATTCATTTAACCTTCATGACAACCCTGCAAGGAAGTTGTACTTCCTTCATTTTACACAAAGAATCTGATGCCTCAAGATGTTGAGCAGCATGGCCAAGCTTGTAAGTGGGAAAGAGAAGATTTGAACCCAAATCATCTGACTCCAAAGCTCACACCCTTTTCACTATGGTCAGACTAATGCCTCTCTCACACCATCTCCAAAGAGTAGGACAGCTCCATCTCCGGAGCTAACGCCCCATGCCCCTCAGGCCCTGAGGACATTTGAGGGTCTGATCCACACTTGGGGAGATGATTCTGAAAAAATATTCCAAAAGTGCTTTGAGCAAAAAGAGAATACTGTCAAACCAACAACAATGTCATCCAAAGGGGACTCTGAGGAGTTCAGCATTCATTTGGATGTGTCAGATGTCTGGAGGTTTTTAAGCATCAGTCATATTACTTTATATTCACACCTCTGTGTTACCTTGGAGTGGCAACAAAGTAAGCCGGAATCAGCTATTCACACTGAATGATTTTATAAAGTTTGCTTTGCTCCCGCAGCTTGTCTACTTTAAATGCCAAAAAAGGAAGCAGATATGGTGGAAACTGAATTAAAAGAAGGCGCATAAATCACTCCAACATCCTGGACCCTGCACTTCCAGAATCCCTTTTTCATCAGTTCTCTTAGCTCTCAATCAAATAAAAAAGAAGAGAGTAGAGGCAAGAATTTAAAAATGTACTTCTGTCCAAAAAGAACCATAAATGACAAATGTGTTTTGTACATTGTAGAGTAAATTCTGCCAGGAAAACAAACAAACAAACCAGCGAGTTTTTGAGAATGGGAATTGCCATTTGAGAGAGAATTGACATTTGGCAAGTTTAAAAATAGATCATCTAATGGAAAGGGCATCTGCTCACTGAAAATATGAATCCACACACAGGCCAGGGGCAGGCAGAGAGCTCTGACCAGGTTATTGGGCTATTCAATAATGCCCTATTTTTAGGGCTGTGGGGCCAGGAAATACAGCCTGGTGTCAGTGGCTCAGTTAAACACAAAGGCAAGGACATGCAGAGTATGTCTCCCAAGTACCTAGAAATAAGGATTTGTAATACATAGCATAGTTGTCTGTGGCAAAGAGATGTTGATGTAGCTCTTAGAACCTGCTGATTTAAAGGAAAGAATGTTGATGTGATGACTGTGCCAATTCTCACTGTGGTGCCCAGAAACATGGAAACATTAGTACTGGAGGGTCCTTGGAGATGGCCTAGTACTGGACATGTGATGTTCATGGCTACCCAGAATCTGAACCCTTCAGCTCCTACACTGGGGAACTTTCCATCTCAGGAGTGAAGCTGGCTGGCAGAGCCTGCCCCTTTCTCTGGAAAGCTCTGCTTTCCCACTTCCCCTGGCAGCCAGGGCTCCAAGTGTGACCTAGCTTAGACTGTCAGATGCACCTGCTCAGGTTTGTGAGTCAGGAGTTAGTGATGCAAAGAAGGAGGGAGAGTGGTGAATTCTTTCCAAGGGTAGCAGCAAAGGCAGCAACATCCAGTTTCCAAGGACAGCACAGCCAATTCAGTACAGGGGTACTCTGTGCCCATTCATGGCACAGGTGCAGGCTGTGACACTTGGCGTGTCAAGCGGCCACAGTGGCCCCGTCACTGTCTGGTCCCTCCCTGAGATTCTGGCCCTGGCTTGTCTGCACAGTCTTCCTTGCTTTTGCCTGTCCTCTAGGTCTGGTCTTCCAGGGTTCTAGGTAATCTTGTAAGCTGGCCAACATCCTTTCAATCAGTTCATTTTCTGCTTCAATTGTCCAGAAGCAATATTTGTTTCTTTGCAACTAAGAGCCCTGACTAATATAATAATCCAACCCTGTTATTTTACAGATGAAGTCGTGAATGACAGGGAAAGGACACACAGTTAGTTAGCATCAAATCCAGGCCTTGAAAGCAGGTCTTTGGACTCACAGGTTAGTGTGTGTGCCCCCGGCCATGATGCAGCCTTACAGAGGCACAGAGGGTGCCTGTGGACCTGGCCTTCTGTCCCTGACACACCCTCATAGTTCTCTTCTGCCTGAGGGTCACCACTGTCAAGACATAGCCACCAAATTGTCTATATCTGTCTTGAGTAATTCTCAAGGTCATACTCCACTTACCCTCAGTCACTTTTCCTCTGGGCCCTTCTTTTTAGGCTTTCTTTCTTCTAAAAGTGATTGAGCGCCTACTATGTCCCTAGTACTACACTAAGAACTAGGAATCCTATACTAAGGAAAACAGAAGTGGACTCAGACATCATGAATATTACAGTATAGAAGAAAAGACAAACATTAACCAAATAACCATAGAAGCATATGATTACACATTTAAAATAACTAAGAAGGAAAATGGGCCTCATCTACCCTAGAGTTCAAGAAAGACTCCCTGGGAATGGAAATGTAATCTAAGATCTAAAAGTTGGTTTATGTAATTTAGTGAAAAGAGGGGAAGTGGGTTTCTAGGAAGAAGGACTAGCACTCCATAGGTCCTAAAGCAGGAGGAGCACAAAAATAGGAACAACTGAAAGAAAGCCAGTGTGGTTAAGCAAGAGGAAGAACGAAAAGAGCTGGGACTGAAGCAGGGACTCAGGGCTGGATCATTTATGGTCTAGACCACTTTAGGGCCTTGGGCCTTGTGAAACATTTTGCTGTTGACCTTCCAGGCAGCAGGAAGCCACTGAGTGATTTTAAGCAGAGGGGGACATGGTTACACTGTATTTTTCCATGATCACTGTGGGTGTTCTATGGAGAATTAATTGGAGAAGAGGTAAGTGTGCACATAGGCAAACCAATCAGCAGGCCATTGCCACAGTTCAAAGGAGAGGTGATAGTAGCTTAGATTTAGGAGATGGCAGTGGAGGAAGAGAGATATGTTCAGACTGGAGAGATAGTTGGGTTAAAAAACAGTACTTGGTCTTTGGGAAGAATGGAGAGAAGGTGTTAAGAATGAAGCCACACTTGTCAATAGATAGTGGAGTTACTCACTGTAGAAAGGCCAGTTTTGAGGTAGATGGGACATCATGAGTTTGGTTTTAAATAAGCTGAGTTTGAGATGCCTTTTAGAACAGAAAAGTCAATATATGTGAATCTGAATCTCAAAAGAGAAGATTGGGCTAATGAAATAAAATGTTCGTGTTATTGTTGTATAGGTGATCATTGAAGCCATGGGTAGGGATGAGTTCAGTTAGGGAAAGAGGGTAGAGGGACAAGAGAAAGACATGTGGGGAAAAACCTTTGGGAATTACATTTGAAGATCATGCAGAGGAGGGTAATCTAGCCACAATATTAAGAAGGAATAGCCAAAGAAAGAAGAGGAAAGCTAGGAGAATGTGTTTCACAGATGCCAAGGGCAGCAAGTGTTTTGAGAAGGAGCTGGTGTCCATAGTATCAAACGTTGCTGCAAGTTGAGCAAGCTGAGGATTGAAGAGTTGCCAGTTGTTCTAGCAACATGGCAGCCATTATTAACCTTAGTGAGAATCATTCTGATTGCATAACGGTATTGTAAAAAAGGATGAAGTAAGCTGGAAGATGAGGAATGACAGGCATGAGAAAATGACCTCCCAGGAAGAAGACAATTCTTTTGAGAAGTTTTGCTATGCAGGGAAAAGGGGAGCTATGAATAGTGAGGGAAGTGGGGTCCAGGGAGAACACTTTAGGATGTATGAGCCTTAAGTGATTAAATGCTGAAGAGGCACATAAACATAGGTAGAAAGAGGTTCAATTTTTTTCTATCAAATAAATCTGAAAATTGTTATCAGGTAAAGTTAACACCATCCACCTCCCAGGAAATATTGTTTTTGTTTAGATACTTGATAACGTATTCCAAGTAATAGATGGTGTGGGACTTTCTTTTTTCTTTTTTTTTTTTTTGAGACGGAGTCTCGCTCTGTCGCCCAGGCTGGAGTGCAGTGGCACAATCTTGGCTCACTGCAACCTCCGCCTCCTGGGTTCATGCCATTCTCCTACCTCAGCCTCCCAAGTAACTGGGACTATAGGCTCTCGCCACTGCGCCTGGCTAATTTTTTGTATTCTTTAGTAGAGACGGGGTTTCACTGTGTTAGCCAGGATGGTCTCTATCTCCTGACCTCGTAATCCGCCCGCCTCGGCCTCCCAAAGTGCTGGGATTACAGGCGTGAGCCACCGCGCCCAGCCAGTGTGGGACTTTCAAGAGGATAGCCCCAGACTCTATCCTCTGAGCACCAGCACTTGGTTAGTGTCTATTGCAGGACCTCCAATGTTGTACTGTGATCTATCATCTGTCTTCTTCACTCACAAGGCCTAAGATTTTGCTGTTGACCTTCTGGGCAGCAGGAAGCCATTGAGTGATTTTAAGCAGAGGGGCACATGGTTACACTGTATTTTTCAATCATCACTTGCGTCTTCTATAGAGAATTAATTGGAGAAGAGGCAAGTGTGAATATATGCAAACCAATTATGTTCTTAAGAAGGTAAGTACCATATTTTCCTTATGTCATTTGGGTCAAGTACACAGCCTAACAGGGCTATGGCATTGCACAAGTTGGGGGGTTCTAGAGTTGAGCTATGATGGCTCTGCCTGACACATTGCACTCTAAATATATTTTTTAGATGATGAATGAGTAAACAACACAAACAAGTTAGAAACAGGCCTCTGAAAAAGAACATGGGTTTGGAAGGTACTTTTCACCTTCCATCAACTGTTACCCCTCTGTACATTCATCCACAAAGCTAGCTCTGATGGCAAGATAATCCCTGTCTTGAGCAATATGATTTCTGATCAATATATTTTAGAAGTACTATGTGCACATCAGGCTCTGCCAGGAGCATTCAGACTGAGGATGCGATGTCACAGAAGCTCATCCCTGTGGATGGAAGACCTGGTGAGCTAAGTCAGCTCTTCTTTGGCCAAGACAATTTCTCAAAGAACCCAGACTTCTTAAATCAACCTTTGCCTGAATTCCTTGGAAAATGGAGCAACATTCTGGCAGGAACAGGCCAGAAATTCCCAGACCTGGGGCAGTTACTTCAAATCTGGGCTGCCTACTGCCTCTGGAGACCAGTCTGAGAGTGTGTGATCTCCTTTGCCTCTTTCATTCCTTGCATAGCCCAAGTCTAGGTGATGTCACGCTCATTATGAGAAAAAAGCAATCACAAAGTTCTCATCCGCTTTTACTTTCTCTCCTAAGTGGTCCCATCCACAGGGAAACTGCTAAGTCCAGTTTTTTGTTCACCTGGAATATCAAGGGCACCAATAGTAATTGGCAAAATTCACCCTTTTTGCCACCCCACCAGGGGGTAGCACCATGATAGCTGTTGTTACCTTCTGTTCAGGGCCCTTCTGTAAACTGCACTATGTTCCAAGGAGTGAACTGCTACAGGCCTTATCTCTTGGGTTTCCTTGTCCTCTGGGTTCCAGCTGTGTTTGGCTAGTGAAGGCACTGGTGGAAGATTAAGAGCTAGAGGAGCGTGAGGTCAATATTTTTTCGCTGATCCCTCTGCTGCTGCACAGGGGTTCTGGTAATGCATTACCTCTAAGGCCCCTCTGAGATGCCAGTCCGGGCAGCTCGTCCTTCACGACTCCAGCTCCCACAAGGCCCCTTTAGGCCAACAGGCAGCAGACTTCTCCCTGTGGCTACTCCTGGGTGCCTCCTCAGCCCTAGTTGTTTCTCTAACCTGGCTTCACCTCTGTAAATAGGTAACCTTTGTTCAATTCTTTTCCAAACTCCATCTGAATGTGCCGTCTGCTTCCTGCAGGGACCGTGACTGACACACCCTCCTTGTCCCCGTTTTCATTAGGGGACCGAGGGATAAACAGTTGAAAAGTTAAATGGCAATATGAGTGAAACAATGATAAATACTTGAGAATACGTTTAAGCACCAAACAGGAACTCTTACATTTTCTTTCTAACTTGGAAAAGTGGATTCCCAAAGTCTGTCTCAAAAACTCAGAAAGCTCAGAAGCTTTCTATGGATTATATTGTGCAGCTCCTGTATTTTCACAAATGTGGGTAAATTTCTGACTGAAAGACATTTTCAGGCCGGGGTGGCAGCTCACACCTGTGATCTTAGCTACTTGGGAGTCTGAGGTAGGAGAATTGCTTGAGGGCAGGAGTTACAAACCAGCCTAGTCAACATAGCAGAGATCCCTGTCTCTAAAAAAAACTAAAACAAAAATTAGTCAGTAATTGTGATGTGCCTGTAGTTCCAGATACTCGGGAGGCTGAGGCCCAAGAGGTCAAAGCTGCAATGAACTGTGATTACACCACTGCCCTCCAGCCTAAGCGACAGACTGAAGCCTTATCTCAAGAAAAAAACCACACAAGACATTTAAGACATTTTCAAATGTTGACTAGTGGAGAACGTTTTTTCCTGCAATCTTGCATACCATTGATTGACATAGAGAGGTATGTTCATTTCAATGAGTAGGCTTCTACAAATAGACATTAAGTAAAATCCTAAAGTAAGTAAAACTGCTTTTACCTTCCCCCTTCCTGCATTTCATGCTATTCCTGGTGCTCAAGGTCTCTTCCACAGCAAAGCAAGGTGAAAAGCTAAGACACCAAGCCATTAGTGACCTGTAACAGCTCTTCAAATCTTAAAACAATTCCAGAACAGTAAGTAGATCTGGTTTTTACACAGAGACCTCTGACACCTCTATCCTCCCATGACCTCCACCCTCTCTCTCTCTCTCTCACACACACACACACACACACACAAAACACTGAAGCATTTGACAGAGCACATGGGTGGGCTTAACCTTGCCCAGTGGGAACAAGCCAAACCAGAGAGATAGAATAGAAAAGAAATTTTATATATATATACACATATATATGTGTATATATATACACACACACACCACACACACACCCCTCCAAGTATATATACACCTCCATATATATATACACACACCATATATATATACACACACACCATATATATATATATATATATATATAAATATATATATATATATTATACCTGGAGAAATAATAGAGAAACCATCAAGAAAAATCTGGATCTGGCCACGCTTGGTGACTCACACCTGTAATCCCAGAACTTTGCGAGGCCAAGGCAAGTGGATCACCTGAGGTCAGGAGTTTGAGACCAAACTGGCTAACATAGTGAAACCCAGTCTCTACTAAAAATACAAAAATTAGCTGGGCACAGTGGCCGGCACCTGTAATCCCAGCTACTCTGGAGGCTGAGGCAGGAGAATCGCTTGAACCCAGGAGGCGGAGGTTGCAGTGAGTTGAGATCGTGCCATTGCACTCCAGCCCAGCCTCGGTGACAGAGCGAGACTGCATCTCAAAAAAAAAAAAAAAAAAAAAAAAGCTGTCTCTATATGTTGAGCAATATTGGGTCAATGAGATAATTTAGTGGTGGTGGCTCAGGGTAGAAACGACATTTCCTCTTTCTTAAAGGGTTTCTTTTTCTAGGCTGCTGGAATTAGGGGTGTTGTTTATTCCTCATACTTGTGTATAACCTGTATTCTGCCTAACCCACATTCTTTCTCTTTCCCCTGATGGTGCTGACAATTACTTTTTTGTCTCTTATTTATCACTATAGCCAGACTGCTCCAGACAATCTATGTGGCTCCCCAAACTTCCATTTTTCATTAAAGGAAATACTGTGGGGGCAGTTTGTAACTCAAGGGTTATCTTTTTCAAAAAATTCCAATTCTGATTAATATGGCACCTTGTGGTCGCTGACAAGTAGACACGTTAGGTGTGCTTTTGTTATTTTTGAGACAAGAGAGTTGTGATACAGACCCAAACTCCATTAAGGCTGATGGGTTGCTTAATACTGTACCAGGAAGGAGAACTAAAGTGAGCCTACTCATAGAGACAGCAATCACTTACACCTCCCCCAAATAACAGAAACAGCACCTAGGTAAATGAGCAGACGGAGGTGGATAAAAAGATGTATGACCACCCCCAACTTCACCTTAAACAGCTTCTCAATGTCTGGGCCTGGCATTGAGACTCTCTGCAGACTTCCTCCTACCTGTGCCTCCAACCATCCTTAGCATCTTTTCCATCTGTGCCCTGTATCTTTAAATCAGCAGTCCTACTTCTGTGCCTTTTTCTGGGAGACAATATGAGTGAAGACTCAGGAATTCATCACAGCCTTTGTTCCTTCCCTCGTTCATTCACAGAATATTTTGCATGCACCTATGTTCCTGGCATTGGTGAAGGAGGGATTAATTCACTATAGAGCTGCCTGGGACCAGATGGGGTAAGGCTGCCTAATTTGACAGTGACCGTTGTCTAACTACACTTCTCAACTATCCCTTGTTAGTAAGAAAGGTGATGTTTTCACTTCTGTCTTTACCCTTTTATTATATTTATTGAAATTGTCCAGAACCTAGGGGAGGAAGAAGAGTGCTTTTTAGTGTATGTGTGTGTGTGCACATCTGTGGGTGTGTGGGTGTGTGGGTGTAGACTGTCCTTGGATCCAGCACCAGGCACTTTCTACCACTGGAGATAACGCTATGAATAAAATAGCGTGGTCCCAGTTCTCTTAGAGTTTACCTTCTAATGGAAGAAGACAGTTAATAAACAAAGATAAAAGATAAATTCAGATATTGGCAGGTACTGGGAAGAAAATGCACTGGAGAATAACAGAATGCTTTCAACAGGAGGTCAGGGAAGCTTCTCCAAGGAGGTGACCTGGAGGTGAGCCTGAATGATAACAGGACATGCAGTGAGATATGCGAAGAGCTATTTAGTAAGGAAACAGCGTGAAGCCTCTCCCAGGTGGGAAGGAGCAGAGCACGAAGAGTAGTGTGTGTGTGAGGGGAGATTTGTGTGCTTCAGCTCAGTTAATAAGATAAGGAGTGAGATGAGGTCAGAGAGAGCTAGGCAGGGAGCAGGTAAAATAAGGTAAGGAACCTGGATTTTCTTCTACTTGCAATGGGGAGCCTTCAAATGACTTAAAGTAAGAGAACACATACAATCTGATTGATATTTTTGAACTTTTTATTTGTAGATTCACAGGGAGTTGCAAAAAAATGTACCGAATGGTCTCATAATACCCTTCCCCCTCCTCCCCAATGTTAGCATCTTATATAACTGTAGTACAATACAAACACCATGAAATTGATGTTGCTACTATCCACAGAGCTTATTCAGATTTCACCAGCAATACAGGTACTCCCGTGTGTGTGTGTGTGTGTGTGTGTGTGTAGTTCTTGGCAATTTTTTAACATGTGTAGCTTCCAGTAGCCACCACCACAATCAAAATGCACAACTGTTTCATTACCACAAGGCTCCATGGCACTTTGTAGTGCCATGTAGTGCCCCTTGTAGCACTCCTACTTCCTCCCCACAAAATCCTAACTCCTGGGAAAACCCCAAATCCTAACTCCTGGAAAACACCAATCTAATTTCCATCTCTATCATTACAACATTTCGAGAATATTGTACAAATGGACTTGTACAGTATGTAATCCTGTGAAATGGGCTTTTTTCACTCAGCAGAATTCCCTTTAGATCTATCCAACTAGCGCTTATAACAATAGGTCCTTCCTTGCCAGATGCAGTGGCTCACACCTGTAATCCCAACATTTTGGGAGGCCAAGGTGGGCAGATCAGCTCAACTCGGGAGTTCAAGACCTGACTGGGCAACATGGTGAAACCCTGTATCTACAAAAAATTAAAAATCAGCAGGTCCCATTTACTTGGGAGGGTGGGGTGGGAGGATGGCCTGAGCCCAGGAGGTTGAGGCTGCAGTAAGCCATGTTCACGCCACTGCACTCCAGCCTGAGTGACAGAGTGAGACCTTGTCTCAAAAAAATAAAAATAAAAATAAAAATAAAAATAGTCCTTTCCATTTTACTGCTGAATAGTATTCCATGGTAAAGATGTACCACAATTGAACTATTCACCCATTGAAGGACATCTAGGTTGTTTCCATTTTTTAGCAATTATAAATAAATGATTATAAATGAACATTTGTGTGCAAGTTTGAACATTGAAGATACAATTTCATTTCTCTGGAATAAATATCGAGGAGTACAATTGCAACACTGTATGTTAAGTGGATTTTTAGTTGTTTTTTTTGTTTTGTTTTGTTTTTTTGAAATTGAGTCTCCGTCTTGTCCCCCAGACTGGAGTGCAGTGGCACCATCTCAGTTCACTGCAACCTCCACCTCCCTGGTTCAAGCGGTTCTCCTACTCAGCCTCCTGAGTAGCTGGGATTACAGGCGCCCACCATCACACCTGGCTAATTTTTGTACTTTTAGTAAAGATGGGGTTTCAGCCATGTTGGCCAGGCTTGTCTCAAACACCTGACCTCAGGTGATCCGCCCGCCTTGGCCTCCCAAAGTCCTGGGATTACAGGCGTGAGCTGCCACGACCGGCCGAATTTTTAGTTTTAAAAGAAACTGCTAAACTATTTTCCAGAGTGGCTGAACTGTTTTACATTCTCACTGGGATTGTATTCTCAGTGATCCAGTTTTTTCGCATCCTCAGCAGCATTCAATGTTACCACTATCTTTTATTTAGATCTTTGATTTCTTTCATCGGTGTTTTGTAATTTTTAGTATATGAATCTTGTACTTGCTTTGTTAAATTTATACTTAGGTATTTCATTTTCTTTGGAGCTATTGCAAATGATATTGTGTTTTTAATTTCAGTTTCCACATATTCCTTGTTAGTATATAGACTTTTTTTGTGTGTTCATCTTGTAACCTGTGACCTTACTGAACTTATTAGGTGTAGGAATTTTTGTATTGTTTTGTTTTGGTTTTGGGGTAGATGCCTTGGGGTTCATCTACATAAACAAGCATGTTGTCTGCAAATCAGGGCAAATTATTTCTTCCTTTCCAATCTGTATGTTTTGGCTTTTTTTCTACCTTGTGCTGGCTAGAGTTTTCATGACTGTGATGATTAAGAGTAGTAGGAGTGGGCATTCTTACTTTTTTCCTAATCTTAGAAGAAAAGCATTTAGTCTTTCATCATTTAGCATAATATTACCTGTAGATTTTTTGTAGATGCTCTTTGTCAAGTTGATTCATTTCCTTCTATTTCTATTTTTTCTAAAATTTTCATGAGAATGGATATTGAATTTTGTCAAAATTTTTTTCTACATCAATCAATATAATTATGTGAATTTTCTTCTCTAGTCTGTTAATGTTGTGGATAACATTATTTGATTTTCAAATATTGAACCAGCCCAGTATCCCTGGAATAAATCCCACTTGGTCATGGTATGTAATTTTTTATACACTGCTTGATTCAAGTTGCTAATATTTTGTTAAATTTTTTTGCATCTAAGTTCAGGAGAGATACTGGCTAATTTCCATTTTTAAAAGATCACTCTGGTTTCTTGTGGAGAATAAACAGAAGACTAAGAATGGCAGCTGGAAAACTAGTTAGAAAGCTAGTCAGAGTGGACCAGATGTTATGTCAGTAGAGGAGATGTCATTGGATTCAAGATATGTTGTGGAGATAGAATTAATTGAATTTGGGCCGGGCATGGTGGCTCACGCCTGTAATCCCAGCATTTTGGGAGGCTAAGGTGGGCAGATTACCTGAGGTCAGAAGTTCAAGACCAACCTGACCAACATGGTGAAACCCTGTCTCTACTAAAAATGTAAAAATTAGCCTGGTGTGGTGGCATAGCTACTTGGGAGGCTAAGGCAAGATAATCTCTTGAACCTGGGAGGTGGAGGTTGCAGTGAGCAGAGATCCTGCCACTGCACTCCATCCTGGGCCACAGAGCAAGACTCCATCTCGAAAAACAAAAAAAAGAGAGAGAGAATTAATTGAACTTGCTGTTGGATGAGCTGTGGCTTTGTGGGAAGGAGGACTGGTGAAGGAAAGGGAAATATTAAGAATGAGGAGTGCCAGGGAGAATAGACAGAGTCCATTCCATGAAATGGGAAAGGCAGGAGGGGGAAAAACTGGGCAGGGGGATGGGATGTAAAAATCAGGAGTACTGTTTTAGACATACTAAGTTTGAGGTGCCTGTAAGAACTCGCATGGCAATGTCAAGCAGTTGGATATCCCCAGTCCCAAGGGAAGAGGTATTTAAAGTCGTGGAATTGGATGACATCACCTAGGGAAAGACAGCAGATGAACAGAAGAGGAAAGAAGAGGGGCATAAACAAGTTGCACAAGTTTTAAGTCCCCAGGGTCTTTAACCTCAGCGGTGGCTCTAAAAAATCCCAGCATGAGTCTGCTTTACAAAACATAGTAACATTAACTTAGGTATTTTTCATATGATGATTTTGAGAATAGAGTTAGGTAATAAGTTAAATTGCTTAAAAATTAACAAATGCATAGGAGATCTGTTAACATTAAAATGGGATTTAATTTTTCAACAGAATTTGTTGTGATGTTGAAAATATCCTGAAAATGTTCATTTAGAATAATATGCTGTCCAATGTGGTATGCACCAGCCATCTATGGCTACTGAACAATGAAAATGTGGCTTATGTGATTGAGGAAAGGAATTTTTTTATTTAACTCAATTTCTATTAATTTAAATGTAGGTAATCAGATGGGTCTAAGGCTACCATATTGGGCAGTGCAAGTCCAGAACTCACATCTCAAATTTGATTTGATCATTTAATATGTCAAATTTGTAATTCATGGAGCTGACACAAAGTATTGCTACAATCAGACCATCAATCAGACAATTAAAAGACTCCAGATTTGCAACAGAGATTTAGAATAAACTGTGAGTAAGCCTCTTTTGGTGATAAATTATTAATTAATACATTAATTTGGTTATCAACTTAACTCTATAAGTAAGTCCTAATACGTGTGTTATTTTGAGCAAGTCATAAATACTAATTCTTAGTTTTCCCAATTGTAAATGTGTGTAGAAAGGTGGATGAAAATTTGAAAGAGTTAATTCATGTACTAGTCTTACAATGAGAGGTAAATACTATGTACTCAGTACATATTGGCTCCCTTTAATCAAAACAAACATTAAAGAAAAATAAACATAGCACCTCTTCTGAACGTAGAGGTATTTAATAATGACGATTTGATTATTCTTTGGGTTTGGGTAAAATAAAGACCTGAGGCTTCCCTTGAGCCAGGATTAATTCAAGACATACACTGCTGTGTTCTTGCTGTGCTTTTATGTCTGTGCTCCAGGCAGAGCTTTTAGTAGTTTATGTATCCCTAAGCTCTGATTCTTCCGCCTTTCAAAGAATTTTGCCACTTCTGAGTTGAGTTCAGAATCAGAGGAGAAGCTGGATTGTAGCTACCTTTCTGGAAACAGCCTTTCATGCCCCTCTGACTTATACTTAAAAATTCCTTAACTCTGGGTGACTTGATAGTGCTCTCTTGGTCTACATGCCCTTTCCGTTTCTAAACTACATGGGAACCCAGCCCTCCCAAAGAAATTTCTAGGGCTTTAAATCTTCTCCCTAGGACAAAATTATCTGACATTTTCATTTGTCTTCTTTATGACTTAGATTAACATTAATTTTACAGCTTTACTGATCCAAGTGTTGGCCTTGGACTAGCAGCAAGCACGGCTTTACCTTGGAGCTTGCCAGAAATGCAGACTCTCAGGCCCTACCCCAGAACTGCTCAATCAGAACTGACCTCTTATGACCCCCAGGGGGTCAAGAAATGCTTAAGAAATGCCATTCTATAGCACACTGCCTTTTGTTGGCTCTGAAATAATAGAAAAGTATCTTATTAATTGAACTTGTTATTATACCACTTCCTTAAATGAGCCAACTTCATGATCCTCAATCTACACTTCTTTTTTCTTTTCTAAATCATTCTTTCCATTTCATTTTCTTCTTAATATTTTTTAAAAGAGACAAGTACAAGAACTAGCCAGGCTTTCGTTCTTCCCTTGTCTTAGTATAAAGCATAAATGTGCATAGTCATTGTCTCATCTGTCCTGCATAGGTGCAACTCGACAGAAGAAAAAGACCATTTGTTTCCATAAATAGGTATTTGGCATCACTCGGAATATTATCAACCTGCCCTAGGAATCTTTTATGCCATTCTAATTTTAGATTTTCTTTCATGAAAACTTAATTTTCTCTTTCTCTAAATATACTTCAAGTTTTCAGCTGGGCACGGTAACTCATGCCTATAATCCCAGCACGTCGGGAGGCCGAGGCCAGTGGATCATGAGGTCAGGAGTTCAAGACCAACCTGGCCAAGATGGTGAAACTCTGTCTTTACTAAAAATACAAAAATTATCCGGGTATGGTGGCGGGGGTTCCTGGAATCCCAGCTACTCAGGAGGCTGAGGCAGAGAATTGCTTGAACCCAGAAGGCAGAGGTTGCAGTGAGCCGAAATCGTGCCACTACACCCCAGCCTGGGTGACAGAGCGAGACTCCATCTCAAGAAAAACAAAAACAAAAAAAACCCTTAAGTTTTCAATGAAACATTTGTTCTTTAATCACTGAATCAATATAGTTCCCTTTTTGTTCACTCCTTTATTCCTTTATTTGACATCTAGATGCAGGATAAATATTTAAAATATGGGTTGCATTAGTAATTCTTTTTTTTTTTTTTTTTTTTTTTGCGATAGGGTCTCACTCTGTCACCCAGGCTGGAGTGCAGTGGCATGATCACAGATCACTGGAGGCTTGATCTCCAGGCTCAAGAGATCCTACCACCTCAGTGTCCCAAATAGCTGAGACTATAGACATATGCCACCATGCCCAGCTGATTTTTTATTTTTATTTTTTCATTTTTATTTTTTTAGTAGAGCAAGTTATTGCTATGTTGACCAGGCTGATCTCCAGCTCCTGAGTTCAAGCAATCCTCCTTCCTCAGCCTCCCAGCATGCTGGGATTACAGGCGTGAGCCACCACACCTAGTAGCAATTCTTATTTGTTGTTTTTGCTTACTTTTTGTGACATAAGAGGAAATAAAAGAAAGCATTATCATCTTCCTCTTGTTTGCCCTAATATATTTGGGATATATCATAAGATAGAATGGTTGTTTTGTAAAATGATATTTGGAAGTAATCAATTTTGTTCAGATTTTCCATTGGTATCTCATGTGGCTTATTTCTGCAGGTAAAGTCTTTAATTATAATTGAATAAATAACAAGAGGAAAAAACCCTGTTAAATCTGTCACATGGCATATCTCCTATGCTTACCTTAAATATCCTGAAGCAAAAGCATAGAAGAGATTTGATAGATTATCCACCCTCTTACATTTGCTCAATAAAATAAAATAAAAATATATGAAAACACATTTATATTTATTATATCAAAATTCTGTTGGTTAGTAACCTTCACTGAAACAAATCTTGTATTATGCAACCTAAATATCTTATATTACAGTTTAAGCCTATTTTGTTTAATGTTATCTTTGTGGATCAATGTGAATTACTGAACAACAAAAACCTTTTAGCAAATCTTGGTTGAAAAAAGAAAGGCCTTTTTTTTCTGGCATTTCTTATCTTGACTTACCTACTGCTAAAGCAATTTTCCCACTTTGTGTACAATGCTTCCGTAATTTTGTTTGTTTGTTTTTGAGATGGAGTTTCACTGTTTTTGCCCAGGCTGGAGTACAATGGCGTGATCTCAGCTCACTGCAACCTACACCTCCTGGGTTCAAGTGATTCTCCTGCCTCAGCCTCCCGACTATCTGGGATTACAGGTGTGTACCACCACTCGTGGCTAATTTTGTATTTTTAGTAGAGACAGGGTTTCACCATGTTGGCCAGTCTGGTCTTGAACTCCTGACCTCAGGTAATCCGCCCGCCCCAGCCTCCCAAAGTGCTAGGATTACAAGCATGTGTCACCACGCCTGGCCCATAATATTTCTGTCTTGATTTATAATTACTCCTTTAGCACTAATTTTTCACCTTTTTTGTATTGCCAAAGTTTCTCTAATACATCTAAAATAAGTATCCTAAAATGCAGCCTGTGGCAAGATACACATTATATTTAAATATATTAATAATGATAGTGATGTTATTTCTTATTTCTTTAATAGGCATTTGTGAGAAACATGTTCTGGTTTAGTTTTGTTCAAAAAATGGTTTCCTGAATAGTCTTTTAAACTTAATCTGATATTGAGGGTTTATTTTATTCCATCTGGAACTATATACTGAATGTCCAATAGGGAGTGAGGGAAATGAGACTACAAAGAGTGGGGAAACAAAGTTATTATATTTTTATTTCTTATTGTAATAACCATCCAGAAAATATTTTAGGCTGATTGCAGTGGTTCAAACCTATAATCCCAACACTTTGGGAGGCCAAGATAGGCAGATCACTTGAGGCCAGGAGTTTAAGACCACCCTGGCCAACATGGTGAAACCTTGTCTCTACTAAAAGTACAAAAATTAGCTGGGTGTGGTGGCACATGCCTGTAATCCCACCTATTTCAGAGGTTGAGGCATGAGAACCGCTTGAACCCAGACTGCACTCCAGCCTGGGAGACAGAGTAAGACTCTGTCTCAAAAAAATTTTAAAAAAAAGAAAAGAAAAGAAAATATTCTAGGTTGGGGCCGGTGGCACGTGCCTATAATCCCAACATTTTAGGAGGCCGAGGCAAGAGGATCACTTCAGTCCAGGAGTTCGAGACCAGTCTGGGAAACATAGCAAGGCCCCATCTCTAATTTAAAATAATAACAAAAAGAAAACATTCTAAGCTCTGTTTATTTTATGTATAAGTCAGTTTCTAACAAGCTTAAAGTGTGTTATGTTCTAATAAACCAAACTCACTTGGCAAAAAAAAAGAAGAGCACAGGTTAAAACTCTGCCTCTTCCAGCCTTGCTTGCCATCCTGCACTTTTTGCTTCCCTAGTCTCTTAGGTGTGACCTCAAAATTATCCTTTAGATCTCAGAATGGATATCGTTCTTTTCACTCAACCTTGAATTCCCTTCTGGGCCTTGATCTGCATTTGCTTCTCAAATTGCATCTGGCTCCTTTGAGTCCAGGTAATACCATAGTTCAATTGAATATAACCCTGGTGACCCTAACCCAGAAGCTCCACTGAATTTGCTCCAACTCCAACAAAAGGAATAAACTTTCCATTCCAGGCTTACACATCTTCTGCAGAATGTGTCATGTGCCTAATTTATGCCTTACCCTTCCTTTGAGGTCCTACTGAAGTCCTAGCACCTCCTTAAAGCCTTTCCAATCATTCCAGTCATTGCTAAGTGTTCCTTCCTCTCACCTCCTACAGCTCCAATTGTCCATAATGTTCATTTCATTTATTTATGTACATTCCACAAACATTAATTGAGTACCTACTATCTGCCAGACACTGAGCAGATACAAGGACACTGCTGTAAACAAATGAGATGCAGCTGCCACCCCAATGGAACTTGTGGACTAATGGAAGACACAATATGAAACAAACATTTACGCAAGTATACACTATGTGTGTGTGTATATATACATATAATATATACACAAATATATAAATACAAATAGTTTGTGTGTGTATGTGTGTGTGTATATGTATATTTACAAATCAAGTGCTATGAAGAGAAGCATTCAGAACGGACTTCTCTCATTTATTTTTTTCTGTGAATATTCTAGTTTAATCATCAGCTCTTTGAAAATAGAGGTCATCTTTTATGTCACTTGGTTAAGCTCAGAATCTCACCCATAGTAGATATACAGTGAGTTTTTATTAAGGGTGTAGTGACAATGAATCCTATTGTTTGGAAATGACTCTTAAGTACCAAAGAAATGACACTTCATTCTGTATCCTTGCAAAACGAAAGCAGCCTATAAAGTGCATTCTTATTGCATTGGTTTCAAACACAAGAAACCACTTGTTTGTGCTTTATCTCTGGCAAGGATCTGAAAATTGTTTTGAAATTCCTATCTAATTGTCCCAAATGTACATGCATTTCCGTTCTGCCTCCAAATTGTTGATTTTTAGGATTGCGCCCAGTGGTGTGCTGGTGAATGTTCAGCAACTAATTCTCTCAAATACATACATGACAGATTTGTGGCATTTGCTGATTTCTTTTGGTTTAAATACTCCCAGGGCCAATTTAAAGCCATCAACATACTACTACTAAACACAGAGATGGGAAGAAATGCACAGTAACACATTTTAAAAATACCATACAGATACAGTAGACATAAATATCCCCAAAAGCATAGTTAATAGTAAAATGTAGTAAAGCATTTGAGTATTATTTGTGATGGTCTTTGAGTATTTATTATCTTTTTGTACACACTTCATTTAATTATAAGTTCATATAATTCAACTTTTTTTTTTTTTTTTTTTGAGACGGAGTCTCGCTCTGTCGCCCAGGCTGGAGTACAGTGGCACAATTTCAGCTCCCTGTAAGCTCCGCCTCCCAGGTTCACGCCATTCTCCTGCCTCAGCCTCCCGAGTAGCTGGGATTACAGGCACCCGCCACCATGCCCAGCTAATTTTTTTGTATTTTTAGTAGAGACGGGGTTTCACCATGTTAGCCAGGATGGTCTCGATCTCCTGACCTCGTGATTCACCCACCTCGGCCTCCCAAAGTGCTGGGATTACAGGCGTGAGCCACCGCGCCCGGCTTGGGTTTTTTTTGTTTTTTTTTTTTTGAGACATAGTCTTGTTCTGTCTCCCAGGCTGGAGTACAGTGACGCGATCTTGGCCCACTGCAACCTCCACCTCCAAGTTTCATGCAATTCTCCTGCCTCAGCCTCCCAAGTAACTGGGATTACAGGCGTGTGCCATCACATCCAGCTAATTTTTATATTCTTAGTAGAGATGGGGTTTCGCCATGTTGGCCAGGCTGGTCTCGAACTCCTGACCTCAGGTGATCCGCCCACCCTCGGCCTCCAAAAGTGCTGGGATTACAGGCATGAGCCACTGCACCCAGCCTATAATTCAATTTTTAATAATGTCTATGTTTATCGGCTGGCTCACAAAATTCCTAAAAATTTAACGATTGGCTCCCATGAAGTGGCTTCCTACTGACTGTGCAGCTTAACACACCCCTATATGTTCCAGATGGGATCTGACCGTGCTCTACTGGGTCTTTTAGTTAGACAAAGGGGAGAAAGCAAAGTTGACTCTTGCTAACTGACCACCAACTCCAGCCCCCTCCCTAGCTTTGCAGAACAGCTAAGAATTACACCAAAAGCTTCAGTGTAGCAAATATTACAAGTTAGCTGACCCAAGACCCATTCTTGACCATTTTCTCCCTTGGCTACCTCTACTTATAAAGGGTGGAAACGCTAAATACTCTTTTTCTCAACTTCCTGCGGAGCTGAGTGGCCAATGAGACATAAGAAGTGCTAGTGGACAGTGGTCTGGAAATGCTTTTTGCTTTCCTGATAAAAGGACTAGGTGGGTCACTTACCCTTCCTCCCTGCTTAAGATATTAGTATAGGCCGGACACAGTGGCTCACACCTGTAAACCCAGCACTTTGGGAGGCCAAGGCAGGCAGATCACGAGGTCAGGAGTTCAAGACCAGCCTGACCAACATGGTGAAACCCCATCTCTACTGAAAATACAAAAATTAGCCGGGCATGGTGGTATATGCCTGTAATCCCAGCTACTTGGGAGGCCGAGGCAGAAGAATTGCTTGAACCCAGGAGGCGGAGGTTGCAGAGAGCCGAGATCACGCCACTGCACTCCAGCCTAGTGACAGTGCGAGACTCTGTCTCTAAATAAATAAATAAATGAATAAAAATAAAGATGTTAGTATGATATATGGAGCTGTGGCAGCAATTTTGAAACCATGAGTCAAAATGCCTGAAGAAAAGGCCAGGAGAATTGAATAGCTATTAGCCATATGTTTAGTGGGCTCCCAGACTAAAACCGAACCAACAGATTCCAACATCAGACTTGGTGTTATGTGAGGGAAAAAGATCTTCTCTTTTTTATTTTTTTTTTGAGATGGAGTCTTGCTCTGTCATCCAGGCTGGAGTGCAGTGGTACAATCTCAGCTCACTGTACCCTCCGCCTCCTGAGTTCAAGCAATTATCCTGCCTCAGTCTCCCTGGTAACTGGGATTATAGGTGCACATCACCACGCCGGCTAAATTCTGTATTTTTAGCAGAGATGGGGCTTCACCATGTTGGCCAGGCTGGTCTCGAACTCCTGACCTCAGGTGATCCACCCGCCTCAGCCTCCCAAAGTGCTAAGATTACAGGCGGGAGCCACCATGCCGGGCCTATCTTCTTTATGGTCTTATGTTAAGTTTTCTGTTATTTACAGCCAAAGCTACTTCTATCCCATACACATAGGAATTTTATCTCTTGTGGCTTCTACCACCCTAAAAGCTAGAAAGGGAATAAGAGGAAAGGCAACTCATATGCCAAGCATGGTGCTGGGTGGTTTCCATGCTTCATCCTCTTTAAGTTTCACAACAACTTTATGAGAGATGACATTCACAAAAATGTGTCATTTATTATGGCTAGTCATAATTTCTGTTTTTAAGGACTATCCCACAGCACTGAAGTTATGTGGACTTTGAAAAATTAATTTCAGCATAAATGTACAAAGGTTTGAACACTTATCCTTCTTCAGCAAATTAAAAATACATCACACAGACATTTCCTTCGGGTAAATTAGACAAGAACTGCACACTGCCAGACATAGCATTCATACCTAACTTCTGCCAAGCAACCAAGGTTCCATTAACAACACACAGGAAACACCTTTCCTTTTGTCAAAGTTTGCCTGGGTTTCAAGGAGATTAAGGAAAAGGTTGTCCTCCTCAGGGCTTGGTGGCATCCACTAGGGAGGAGGAGGCAGTGGTACTTTCTTTGGTGTGGGCTGGTCCTCTCTTAGGCAGGCCATAGACCTGTATTTCCCAGGAGTCTAAACTCTCCCAATGAGGGTCAGGAGAGAAATGAAGGAGACAGTACACTTCCAGGGCTCAAACAGCCAGGCCGCCAGGAGTTAGAAGTCCCTGAGCCTTTGTTATATTTGGAAACAGGAGGTTTCCCTGGTATGAGTCAGGAGGACTGGGAAACTACAGAAGGTGGTGAGGGACAAAAGGAGAGTCAAGGTGACAGATACTACATCATAGAAACAACAAACCACAGAGAAAACAAATAAAAAAAACCATGGACTTTGGAGTCAGACAGATCTGACTTCAAACCTCAGTTCCATCACTTAACTAGCTATGTTCCCTGAGACTACTGTTTTGTCTAAGCTCCTTTCTGGATTTCTGAAAACACATCTCCTAAGCCACAAAGAGGGTGTGAGATTGAGTCTAAACCAATCACGGTGTCAAAAGCATTCAAACCAGAGCGACTCCATCTTTGAATAGGGGCTGGGTAAAATACGGCTGAGACCTACTGGGCTGCATTCCAAGGACGTTAGACATTCTTAAGTCACAAGATAAGATAAGAGGTCAGCACAAGATACAGATCACAAAGACCCTGCAGATAAAACAGGATGCCGTAAAAAAGCGGCTAAACCCCACCAAAACCAAAATGGTGACAAAAGTCCTCACTGCTCATTATATGCTAATTATAATGCATTAGCATGCTAAAAGACACACACCAGCACCATGACAGTTTACAAATGCCATGGCAACATCTGGAAGTTACCCTACATGGTCTAAAAGGGAGAAGAACCCTCAGTTCTGGGAATTCGTGAGCCCTTTTCCAGAAAACTCATGAGTAATCCACCCCTTGTTTAGCATATAATCAAGAAATAACCATAAAAATAGCCAACTAGCAGCCTTTGGGGATGCTCTGCCTATGGAATAGCCATTCTTTTGTTTCTTTATTTCCCTAATAAACTTGCTTTCACTTTACTCTATGAACTCACCCAGCATTCTTTATCAAACCTTCTCTTGGAGCCTGGATCAGGACCCCTTTCGGTTAACAATGGTACCCCTTTTCCTCCATAGAGACAGACAGCAGAGGGGCTGGCCTTGCTGGCCAGAGTCCCTCTCCAGGATCTGGTTAAGTGGGGTGGCAGTAGTCCTTTCCTCTCTAGCTGCAGAGTGTTAGGGAGTGAATCTAAGCTGTGCACAGCCATATCCTCATTCTTGTGAGGACGTCTGTCTGTAAAAGACTTGACTCAGAAGCAGAGATAGGAGAAAGAACCTCGTTGGTTTCAATGTTCCAAGCTTGTCGGTTCCAGGAACTAATAACACTCCTTTCCTCTGAAGCAAGTTTGAGCTCAATTTCTGTCACATGCAACAAGTCCCAAGCCCATCTGTAAAGTAGGAATAGTGATACCTAATCCTAAGATGTTGTGAAGATAAAATAACCTGTAATAAAGAACTCAACAGTTCAGCCTGCTTGTGACTGCTTGGTATCTGCTTTAACAGATACCATGTATTTGTTCATCAAAGTGTCACTATCACCAATGAACACTAATTACACAAGCTGTTACTAGATTTTCTTTGGGAAGAAAATAATGAAGAAATGATTTGAGAAATGCTTAACAAAATCCTTCCTAAGGAACCTACCAGAGTTTCCAATCTTCAAATCTGCATCATGAATTCCCAACTATACCAAGTAATATGACCACAAAACCCTATGTCAGAGAGCGTCTTTGAACATCTTGGGAACCGCTCGATGATATAAGTGGCTAACTCGGTAGTTGTGCTATGGCAAATACTGCTGCAGTGAGAGTTTGACTTTCTGGTGACTTTCAGTTCCTTTTCTACATGAGCAAAACTCTGACAGCTTTTACCCCAGCACTGGTAATTACTATGAGACTTGGAAAAGTCACTTCAACTCCCTGAGCCTCAGTTTCTTTATTTGTAAGATGACAATGCTAGACTCCATAACCTTTTAAGCATCCATGCAACTATGTATTTCTTTGCTTGTGGGAGTATAGATGGTTCTGGGAGGATCAACTGTACTGCATGGATATCCTGGGTCTATGAGAGTCAAGAAAAGCCCAGGTGTTGAGTGAGAAAAAGGGAGCAGAAATGGTATACGGCGTGAAGGTTCAGAGCAGACACTAGGATCAGCTAAGCTATTTGGAGATTGTATTCCAATATTCTGATGTAAGTAATCTTTGGATTAACTAAACTTTCTTAAATTGAGGCTTCTTTTGACACCACATTCTGTGGATTCACACATTTTAGGTTTGAATGGAATAAAATTAAAGCCTTGAAAAACAAAGAGTTAATGTAACTGAATGTTTGCTCCATGGGTCCTCAAAGGCCAAGAAAACCTAACAAAAAAAGGTGGTGAGGAACGAAGATCATACAACTCAGACCTCTAAACTCCTGAATGTTGTGTTTCTTATGTTCCTATTCAGTTCAAATTTAACCAAGACACCCATAAACTGAACCCTCTTCTTTTCTACTAGCCTAAGCTAACCAGCAGAAAACCCTCTTGGGGATGATTAGTAAGCATGAAGAATAAAGTGTCATGAAACAACGAAGGAAAAGATCCTTTGAAAATTGAAAAACACTCCACAAATATATTATTTTTATTATTATTCATCTGTTTAAATTGTAATTTTGGCTTAACCACAGACATGACTTCAGGGAAGTAATTCATCAGCTCTGCCCTTCATATAAAACAAATGCAGTCATGGATGCGAAAGATTAACTAGAAAATGATGGTGAACGTCTTTGAAAATTGAGGGTCACTGTGATGCTTATTAATTAATAGTAGCCATACAATTGTGATGTTATAAATAGCTTTACATTCGAGCAGCACCCAGAGTAACCTGCTATTTTTTCGCTTGTTGCCATTTTGATTTAGTCCATTCCTCCACTAACCTATAATTAGCACAACACCCTGGAAAATTAATCCAGCCTGGTGACTCAACATCAGGGAAATGAAACAGACTTCTAAATCATGTTAGAATTAAATTGGAGCCCAAGGGCTAAGTCCTCATGGTTTCAGAGGGAACTAAGAGCCTCAAGCCCTGATTTTTCAGCTAAATATAGGGGAGTCCATCTTTCTAAACAACTGAGTTTCAACATTGCTATCAAGGTACACATATTCCTTATTAGAATTTTCAATCAGTTATAAAATAAGAAAGAGAATTGCAAACTGTTACATTATGACTATGTATTTTCAAATATTCCTTGTAAGAATGTGGCTTTGGAGAACCTAACCCTGCTAACCAAATTAAGATAAACTGCCCCAATCTCCATCTCCTGGCAGAGATTCTGGGGTCAATCTGAGCAGGAGGGTTTTGAGGGACTGGACTGGCAGAGGAAGTCTTCTGCTAGAAACTATGCAATCGCTGGCCGGACGCAGTGGCTCAAGCCTGTAATTCTAGCACTTTGAGAGGCTGAGACGGGCAGATCACGAGGTCAGGAGATCAAGACCATCCTGGCTAACACGGTGAAACCCCCGTCTCTACTAAAAAAAATAAAAAAAGCTAGCCGGGCGAGGTGGCGGGCGCCTGTAGTCCTAGCTACTCGGGAGGCTGAGGCAGGAGAATGGCCTGAACCTGGGAGGCGGAGCTTGCAGTGAGCTGAGATCTGGCCACTGCACTCCAGCCTGGGCGATAGAGCAAGACTTTGTCTCAAAAAAAAAACAAAAAACAAAAAAACAAACAAACAAAAACTATGCAATTGCTGAAATCTGAGCATTCTCAGAGCCCATGGAAAGAGGTATCCAATAGCCAGAAGAGACCACATGCAGATCAAAAGCAATATGGAAAGCTAGAATATGGAACCAGCTATCCAGGAGCAGGAAGATGAAAATAAGTGTCAATGGGGTAAAAATGGACAGTGTGGGCTGGGCGTGGTGGCTCACGCCTATAATCCCAGCACTTTGGAAGGCCAAGGCAGGTGGATCACCTGAGGTCAGCAGTTCAAGACCAGCCTGACCAACATGGTGAACCCTTGTCTCTACTAAAAATACAAAATGAGCCAGGCATGGTGGCAGGCACCTTTAATCCCAGCTACTTGGGAGGCTGAGACAGGAGAATCGCTTGAACCTGGGAGGCAGAGGTTGCAGTCAGCCAAGATCACACCACTGCACTCCAACCTGGGCGACAAGAGTGAAACTCCGTCTCAAAAAGGACCGTGTATACTTGGGGCACTTCTCCCAAAACAAGCTTTGCTTGCTTCCCCTGACATATATTGTCACGGGTAGGTCAGTATGCTGAGTTAAAGGCTAGGAACTAGGTCATCAGATAAATAAATAGATCCTTTCACCTTTCTCTTTTTTTGCTAAATCTTTTCACTTTCTAAATTAAATAGCCCCAGTGTCCTTTCCTTGTAAATGTTTATTAGCTTTGGCTGTTTTATTTCCAATTGTTTGCATGGGATATGATTGTGGAAGCCTGCAGGCAAACTTTCCTAGTTTTAAATCTCAGCTCATCTAAGGCCAAAGCCATCACCTTTCCTTCTAGTCAAACTTTGACTTCAGAAAATACCACCAGTATTGTTTCAATTGCTCGACCTTAAAATCTAGTAGTCTTTCCTTTCCCTTGATCATCAAATCTAATTGCCAGATCCTGCAGAATTTACCTTCTGCAAGCTGCTTTTCATTCTCATCACCCAGCTGCTTATTTGATCTTTTATATCCAATGCACTAATGCTAGTTTAATCTTCTTAAAGCACAGCTTCAATCATGGTATTCCCTGACTCAAATATTTAATGGTTGCCTACTGCCTAATAAATCAAGGAAAAGTCCTGGGTTTGGCAGTCAAAACTTTGGTCTTAGCTCCCATGTCTCCTCTACTTGACAATCCAGTATCATGCATTTTTTAATGCTGTGACTACCAGATATAAATCCAGCTCAACTACTACAAGTAAAAGGTATTCCAAAGTGGAGGCAGTGGAACCAATTTGCAGTGCCCAGGAAATAGGTCTACCTTAGTGATGGGGGCTCAGAGCAACTCGTTGCTGCTGCTGCTGCTGCTGCTGCTGCTGGAAAAATAACCAAAAGCTAATGTTGGGTTGTCATTAGATCAGTCACATTATCAGTCACATTATTTCTTATGTGAAGGACAATACCACATTAAATTTCAAATGACTCTCCATTTGGGAATATACTGTCTTTACTGAGGGATAGGGAAACTTAAGAAATATCTTTTCTCTTTCTTCTTTCAGCCTTCTCCGTTGTCCATACTGACTTTTTAAAAATTTTTTATTTATTTATTTATTTTTTGGCAGTACAGACTCAGAACCTAGATTCCTATAAAAGTAATTGCTCTTGGCCAGGCATGGTGGCTCATGCTTGTAATCCCAGTACCTTGGGAGGCCGAGGGGGGGCAGATCACTTGAGGTCAGGAATTTGAGACCAGCCTGGCCAACATGGAGAAACCCTGTCTCTACAAAAAATACAAAAATTAGCCAGGCGTGGTGGCATGCACCTGTAATTCCAGCTGCTTGGGAGGCTGAGGCAGGGGAATCACTTGAACCCAGGAGGTGGAGGTTGCAGTGAGCTGAGATCACACCACTGCACTCCAGCCTGGGCGACAGTGAATGAGACTCCATCTCAAAAAAAAAAAAAAAAAATAGGCTGGGTGCAGTGGCTCACGCCTGTAATCCCAGCACTTTGGGAGGCTGAAGTGGGCAGATCATGAGGCCAGGAGATTGAGACTATCCTGGCCAACATGGTGAAACTTTGTAACTACTAAAAATACAAAAATTAGCTGGGTGTGGTGGCACTTGCCTATAATCCCAGCTACTTGGGAGGCTGAAGCACAAGAATCACTTGAACCCAGGAGGCAGAGGTTGCAGTAAGCCAAGATCACGCCCCTGCACTCCAGCCTGGCAACAGAGTGAGACTCCATATCAAAAAAAAAAAAAAAAATTTAAAAACAAAAGTAATTCCTCTCTTTCCCCAATATTATCACTAAGCTTTAAAGGAAAATATTAGCAAGCTGAATCCAGTATCATATGTAGTAAATTATACATCTCGACAAAGTGGGATTCACTCCAGGAATGCAAGGTTGGTTTAACATCTGAAAATCAATTAAGGCAACACATCATATCAATAGAATTCTTTTAATAGCATGATTATCTCAATAGATGAAGAAAAAGCATTTGGAGACAAAGATCCAATGCCTGTCATGATAAAAACAAAATAATAATAAGGAGCAGGTCACAGTGGCTCACGTCTGTAATCTCAGCACTTTGGGAGGCTGAGGCAGGTGGACCACGAGGTCTGGAGTTTGAGACCAGCCTGACCAACATGGTGAAACTCCGTCTCTACTAAAAATACAAAAATTAGCCACATGCCACGGCACTCCAGCCTGGGCGACAAAGCAAGACTGTGTCTCAAAAAATAGTAATAATAATAATAAAAAGGAGAAAAAGAACAAAAGAGAAGTCTGTCAACTTGATACAGGCATCCGTGAAAAACCCATAGCTAACATCATTCTTAATGGTGAAAGACTGGGTATTTTCCCCATAAAATAGTAGCAAGACATGGATGGCTGCTCTTACCGCCTCCATTCAACACTCTACTGGAGGTTCTAGTCAGGGCAATTAGGCAAGAAAAAGAAATAAAAGGCATCCAGATTGGAAAGATATATAAGATATATTATCTTACATATCATTAATATACAAGATAACATGATCTTGTGTATTAAAATCCTAAGGAATTCACAAAAACTATTATAAATAATAAACAAATTCAGCAAGGTTACAGGTTACAAAATCAATATATAAAATTCAATTGTATGTTTATACATTTGCAATGAACAATCCAAAAATGAAATTAAGAAAACAATTACATTTGTAATAGCACCAAAAGGTAAAATATTTAGAAACAAATTTAGCTAAAGAAGGATAAGACTTGGCTGGGTGTGCTGGCTCATGTCTGTAATCCCAGTACTTTGGGAGGCCAAGGAGGGTAAATCACTTGAGGTCAGGAGTTTGAGACCAGCCTGACCAACACAGTGAAACCCCATCTCTACTAAAAAAAAAAATACAAACGCCGGGCACAGTGGCTCACACCTGTAATCCCAGCACTTTGGGAGGCTGAGGCAGGCAGATCACCTGAGGTTGGGAGTTCAAGACCAGCCTGAACAACAAGGAGAAACCCTGCCTCTACTAAAAATACAAAATTAGCCAGGCATGTTGGCAGGCACCTGTAATCCCAGCTACTTGGGAGGCTGAGGCAGGAGAATCACTTGAACCTGGGAGATGGAGGTTGTGGTGAGCTGAGATCACACCATTGCACTCCAGCCCGGGTAACAAGAGCAAAACTCTGTCTCAAAAAAAAAAAAAAAGTCAGATACTTAATACTTATTACTAAGTATTAGAGAAGATGTGTAGAAATCAAAACCCTCATACACAGCTGGTAGGAATATAAAATTGGAAAAAATTTGGCAGTTCCTCAAAAATTTAAACATAGAGTTAACATTTGACCCAGCAATCCAAGTCCTAGGTTTATGTCCAAGAGAAATGAAAACATATGTCTACACAAAGACTTTTACTTAAATGTTTATAGCATTCTTCATAATACCCAAAAGTTGGAAACAACTCAAATGTCCATCATGAATAGATAAACAAAATATCCATATAATGGAATACCATTCAGCCATAAAATGGAATGATCTAGTAACACATGCTACAACATGAATAAATCTTATAAAGGTATGCTAAGTGAAAGAAGCAAATTCAAAAGATCACATATTGTAAGATTCCATTTATTTGAATTTTCTAGAATAGGCAAATCTAGAGAGATCAAAAGTAGATAAGTGGTTGTTTATCTCTGTGGGGGTTGGGGGAAGTAGGGAAATGGGAGGGTGATAGCTAAAGGCTACAGAGTTTCCTTTTAGGTGATGAAAATGTTCTGAAATTGCCAACGGTAATAGCTGTACATACCTGTGAATGCACTGAAAACTAGAATTGTATATTTCAAATGGGTGAATTGTATGGTACGTAAATTATGCCTCTCAAGAAAGCTGTTATAAAAAAATCAATACTCAATTAGAGTATTCAAGGTATGAACACTGATGACAATTTTCTGGTTGCTGTTTTTTTTTTTTTAAGAAAAAACAAACATATAATATATAATGGATACAGATTTGTATCCATCAAAACCCAGTACATTAAATATCATTTTACTTTGCTTTTTCTGAAACAAATTAAAACTCACCTGAACCTTCATTTGCTAAAATATTGAGACATTGAATTATAGTTATAATTAGGGCCCCCCTACTTACCTTCCAGGAGGATTTATTCAGGTTGCAGGGTTCCTCTGCAGTCAAGAGCATCAAGAGGGCTCACTGGTACTTGGTGGGTACTTCCTGATGCTTTTGACTGCAGAAGAACTGGTTAACTAGTTAATACTGGTTAACAGTGAAAGAATGACAGTCTAAGCTTGCACAGGCTAAAGTACTTTGAGGAAAGGTGGTTCTGCTGCTCCTCTGCCCTGCCCTGCTAGAGACTGAGGGATTTTCCAAGACTAGAAGCCCTGGGACCCAACCAGTCACTTCTCTTTGAGCTCTTTCTACTTCCCGGGCCACTGTGAGCCAGCAATACAGATCAGCTTGCTTAAGACCATCCCTCCTATGGAGAATAACTAGAAAAGCTGGGAACAATACAGGAAATATCAGTTTGAAGGCACTGGAAAGTTTCTAAGAAAATGTGAGCTCAGAGGACCAATCCCGAAGAGAAAGGAAGTACAGAGAAGTGAACCCATCACTTGGTATTGCTTTTCCTTTGACATTTTTGCTGATTCTTAATCAGCAACTGAGAAGCCCAAAAACTGAAGAGAGCTTACAGGGCTGAGATGACAAGAATTGGAGATCAGGAGCCATTAAAGAGGAGGTACTCTGGTAAACACTATAGGATTTCATTTGATATGGTAATATGTTACATTGCCTGCCGCTAGTGAACCAAACCTTCCAGGATTTATGCCTGTGGGTGGTCCTCTTCACATTGGCTCTGGGCTTAGCCATGTGATTTGTTTTCTTTTGTTTGTTTCTTTAGAGACAGGGTCTTGCTGTATTGCCCAGGCTGGAGTGCAGTAGCTATTCACAGGTGTGATCACAGCACACTCCCTCCTCAACCTCCTGGCCTCAAGCAATCCTCCTGCCTCAGACTCCTTAGAAGGTAAGACTACAGGTGTGCACCACTGCATCTGGCTCATGTGATTTGTTTTTATCAATAGTACATTAGTGAAGGTGAAAACAAAGATTAAATATGCACTTGCTCACTGGGACTTGTACTTTTGGATTTCTCCCTGTTAGAATCTAGCCTCCATGCTTAAGTCAAAGTTATCCCAGTGGAGAAATACGCCATGTGGAAAGGCCCTGGGGGATGGAATACTGTATAGAGATGCTATGTGAAAGCTTACCAAAATGCCCCAGCCCAGTGCCCAGCTGAATGCAGCTTTACAAATGATCCCAGCCAACACCAAATGGAGAACTGTCTAGTCAACCCAGAGAATTACAAGAAATCACTATTGTTTTAAGCCACAAGTATTGAAGTGGTTTGAGATACAGCAATAAACAAGTAAATCAGTTGGGAACCCTAAAGAATCCTCCAAGTAAGGATGGGCCAAATATAGACTAGGCCTCACAAAGACTGAGGTCCAGCAAACCCACAAAAACCTTCCTAATCTCTGATTGAATTAAATTGCTTTTTTTTTTTTTTTTTGAGGCAGAGTCTTGCTGTGTTGCCCAGGCTGGAGTGTAGTGGCACGATGTCAGCTCATTGCAACCTCTGCCTACCAGATTCAAGTGATTCTTCTGCCTCAGCCTCCCGAGTAGCTGGGACTACAGGCATGCGCCACCATGCCCAGTTAATTTTTGTATTAGAGACAGGGTGTCACCATATTTGCTAGGCTGGTCTCAAACTCCTGACTTTATGATCCGCCCGCCTCGGCCTCCCAAAGGTTGCTTATTTTTTATTTTTTACTGCAATAAGTCTTTATTTTTCATACAGGGTGCCACTGTAGGTAACCATCAGAGAACATATTGGTATTTTCAAATATGCAGACTGAACAAAAGCATTTTAGCATGCTGCCTTACCGTACATAGAAAACTGGTGAACATCTTCAGACACTAAGACCAGGAAATAAAATGGGTTAATGCTATTTGTTGATACGTTTATGAATCATTCAGCAGTGTTAATATAAGCTATATTTACCTGCAAGCAGAATTACAATCACTCACTCTGGCAGCACGGGGCAATTCTAAAATGCAGGTCTAGTGAAAGGTAGGTACAACCAGCAAGCAAGCAAGGATCAGATGCCATGTCTACTTCTGAAAGCAGTGACTGATTTGGAACCAGGGTCTGCAGATTTTAAGAATCGATACAGCCACCTTAACAGCTTAATATTGAGCTTCCCTTACTTTGTATGTTGGCAGTCAACAAAAGTGAGAATTTCTGAAACAAGCTAAATAGGATTAAAAAGCAAAACGCTGTCCAGGTAACAACAGAACTGCTGCTTCACAACTTTTGCCCAGTTCTCACCTGTTGTCTTACAAAAACCCCTCATCTGGTAAGTTTTAGTGAAAACCTCTAGCGACTGTAACAGACTTTTCTCAACCCAGCTCTAGATACTAAGTATCAGAAACAAGGCTTGTGAAGTGGATGTGTCCACAGGAAAGTGCAGTGTTTCTACTGGAGGTAAGTGTCAAGTTTCCTCTCCATGTTGCCAAAGGAATCAGCTCCCATGTAATCAGCCTGGCCCTGTTCCCACTGCTCCTTCCATTCTTCTGAGGATACAAAAGCTGGGCCATAGCGGGGATCTCCCTGAGAGAGATGTGATATGGCTCCTGAGACATCTTCCACATTTATGTATGAGCAGTTGCCTTTGACAAGGCCAAATTGTTGAAGTAGAGGTAAAATGATGGTGGTAAAGATGTTCCACCAGGATGAGAAACTCTGAATGAGTCATGTTGTGATGGTGGGACTCACTTGACACTTTTTGTTTTGGGATCATAATTCCATGGTTTGCCTCATCCCAGGAAATGCACAACTTTGGCACTTCCGCCAAACACTTTAAATGCTGGGAGGTAGGAATATATAGAGATGCGACTTAGGCTATAAATAAACAGCAGGTGTTTTCTGATATCTGTTGTTGCCCAGCTGTTAAAAAACGTGTTCTGTATGCTTTGTTCCCCCACCATCAAAACTACCTTGCTCAGAAGCAAGATGCAACAGCTGATTATATGTTTCAACTGAAGGCTGATAAATTCAGAATTGAAGCAGTCAGACTACCCTGTGTCAGGTGCTGCTGACAATTCTTCTCTCTCAAAAAGATCATCAATATTTGCTGGGACCAGAGTATCTGCATCCATGAATACACATTTTGAATAATATGTAAGCGACCAGCAGTGGAGCTTTGTCAGCGTGACACCCAACTGTGACCTCTTCATTAAGCTTAGATGAGCAGAATCACCGCTGTCCAAGACATCTACCATGATGACTTCATCAAAGACTCTCTTTCAAACTTTTCTCATGGAGTCTGAGACCTGTGGGGTGGGGAGCATGACTAGCCTCCTGGTGGTCCTGTGCTGTTTCAGAGATGAGTCCGGGACCAGGGCACCTTTGGTGTAGGCATCATTTGTGGTCAGTGTCACAAAGGCCTGATCTGTCATGGTGCTGCCAGAGGTGCAGGTGGACCAGGGCAGCCACAGGCTGGTGGCTCAGAGAAGCCAGTGCCTGGAGGGAGTGTGGCCAATGAGGAGGCACGGTGGGACTTAAGTTGCTTATTATATGTACTCCCAACTGCTTGTTGAAACTAAAGTGAATCCTCCCTTAAATAAGGTATCAACTAGAACCTCAGGTCATCTCTATAGTTTTTAAAACACAATTTTCCATTTCAAAAAAACTATGCTGATAAAAATATAAGAAGTGACTGATAATCAAGAGAAAAATCAGACAATAGAAACAGACCCACAAGAGATCCAGGTATGGAAGTTATCAGACACAAACTATAAACAGCTGTGATTAATGTTTGTGAAATTAAATGACAAGATAGCTTCAGCACAGATGTGGAAGTCATAAAAAATTAAAGTGAATTTATAGAAATATATACAATAACTAAAATTAAGAACACAATAAGTAGACAACAGCAGATTAGGCCAGGCGCGGTGGCTCATGCCTGTAATTCCAGCACTTTGGGAGGCCAAGGCAGGCGGATCATGAGGTCAGGAGATCGAGACCATCCTGGCTAACATGGTGAAACCCCATCTCTACTAAAAATACAAAAACTTAGCTGGGCATGGTGGTGGGCACCTGTAGTCCCAGCTACTTGGGAGGCTGAGGCAGGAGAATGGTGTGAACCCAGGAGGCGGAGATTGCAGTGAGCCGAGATCACGTCATTGTACTCCAGCCTGGGCAACGGGGCAAGACTCTGTCTCAAAAAAAAAAAAAAACCCAGCAGATTAGATATAGCTGAAGGGAGAATTTGTGAATGAGAAAAGAGGCAGAAAAAAATATTGAGATGAGCATGAAGAGAGAGAAGAATATAACACTTTAGGAGGCCAAGGCAGGTGGCTCACTTGAGCCCAGGAATTTGGGACCAGCCTGGACAACATAGTGAGACCCTGTCTCTACAAAAAAAAATTTTGAAAATTAGCCAGGCAGATGGCTCATGTCTCTACTCCCAGCTACTTGGGAGGCTGAGGTGACAGGATTGTTTGAGCCCAGGAGATTGAGGCTGCAGAGAACTGGGAACACACCACTGCACTCCAGCCTGGCAACAGTGTGAGACCCTGTCTCAAAAAAAAAAATTATAAAATAAACAAACAAACATAGGAGACAAATGTGATTTGGTGAAAAAGGTCTCACATTTATGTAATTAATGTCCCAGAAGGAGAAGAGAGAGACAATGAAACAAAAGCAATATATGAAGAAATAATGACCAAGAATTTTCCAAGCTAATGAAAGACCTCAAACCACATACTCAACACACTCTACAAACTCCACTGAAGATAAATACAAAGAAAGCCACATCTAGACATATCACACTAAAACTGCTTCAAAGCAAGACAAAAGACAAAAATTGTACACTGCATAAGAAAATAAAATTCAACTTTTCATTCCAAAGTGGTTACCTAGGAAGGCTAACTGGTTTTGTCTCCTTACCGGGTTCTCTCCCTTCACTTTTCCTCCCTTCTAAACCATTCTCCAAATTGAGTTAGGTTGATCTTTCTACAATTTAAGTAGCATCATTTCTGTCCTCTGCATAAATGTTTCTGTGACTTTCCATTCCCTCAGAATAAAGTTCAATTTCCTTATTGCAGTTTAAGCGGCCCTCTTGGAACTGGTGTCTGTCCACCTTCTTAGCTTCTTTTCTCACTACTACATGTTGAATATCTCTCATCTGAAATGCTTGGGACCACAAGTTTTTCAGATTTTGGACATTTTTGGATTTTGGAATATTTGCATATACACAATAAGATATCTTAGGAATGGGACCCAAGTATAAACACAAAAGTCATTTGTTTTATACAAATCTTATTTTTATTTATTTATTTTTTAGACAGAGTCTCACTCTGTCACCCAGGATGGAGTGCAGTGGTGTGCTCTCGACTCACTGCAACCTCTGCCTCCTGGGTTCAAGCGATTCTCCTGCCTCAGCCTCTTGAATAGCTGGAACTACAGGTGTGTGCCACTACGTCAGCTAATTTTTTTTTTTGTATTTTTAGTAGAGATGGGGTTTCACCACGTTAGCCAGGATGGCCTTGATCTCTTGACCTTGTGATCCGCCTGCCTTGGCCTCCCAAAGTGCTGGGATTACAGGCATGAGCCACTGTGCCCAGCCTTTATACACACCTTATACACCTAAGCTGAAGATAATTTTATTTATTTATTTATTTATTTATTTATTTATTTATTTATTGATATGGAGTCTCTGTCACCCAGGCTGGAGTACAGGGGAGCGATCTGAGCTCACTGCAACCTCCACCTCCTGGGTTCGAGCAATTCTTCTGCCTCAGCTCCTGTGTAGCTGAGCTCACAAGTGTGCCACCATGTCCAGCTAATATTTTTTTTTTTTCAGATGGAGTTTCACTCTTGTTGCCCAGGCTGGAGTGCAATGGTGCAATCTTGGCTCACTGCAACTTCCGTCTCCTTGGTTCAAGCGATTCTCCTGCCTCAGCCTCCCGAGTAACTGGGATTACAGGCAACCACCACCATGTCTGGCTAATTTTTTGTATTTTTAGCAGAGGCAGGGTTTCACCATGTTGGCCAGGGTGGTCTTGAACTCCTGACCTCAGGTGATCTGCCTGCCTCGGCTTTTCAAAGTGCTGGGATTACAGGTGTGAGCTATCACTCTCTGCCTGAAGATAATTTTATATTAAGTCAATGCAAAAGTAATTGCAGTTTTGCCATTAAGAGCAATGGCAAAAACTGCAATTACTTTTGCACCAACCTAATACACATTTTTAATTTTATGCATGAAACAAAGTTCGTATACATTGAACCATCAGAAAGCAGAGGTGTCACCATGTGAGCTACTGATGTAGACAATCTGTGATTATCTGGCATCACCATCACTCCTGACTATGAATATGTATGCTACCAATAAGCAATTTTTTTCTTATACCATTCACACTTAAGTACTTAACAGTAAAAAATATGGCATATGCTTAATACAGTGAAAGAATAATGTGTTCAGCATACCTAAACAGGGCAGTATCATCCCCAGAATACCTATATTAGCTGTTAAACAACAACAATAACAAACAATGGCAGGCTTTCAGTTTCCACCCACGTTTTGTCTGCAATCTATCACATGAAGTCAAGTGTGGAGTTTTCCACTTATGGCATTATGTCAGCACACAAATTTTCAAATTTGGGGGGCTGGGCATGGTGGCTCACACCTGTAATCTCAGCATTTTGGGAGGTCGAGGGAGGCAGATCACTTGAGGTCAGGAGCCTCATTGAGACCAGCCTGGCCAACATGGTGAAACCCTGCCTCTACTAAAAATACAAAAATTAGCCAGACATGGTGGCAGATGCCTGTAATCCCAGCTACTTGGGAGGCTGAGACAGGAGAATCGCTTGAACCTGCGGCAGAGGTTGCAGTGAGCTGAGATGGCACCACTGCACTCCAGCCTGGGTGACAGAGTGAGACTCCAAACCAAAAAAAAAAAAAAATTCAAATTTTGGACTGGGTGCAGTGGCTCACATGCCTATTATCCCAGCACTTTGGGAGGCCGAGGTGGGAAGATCACTTGAGCTCAGGAGTTTGAGACCAGCCTGAGCAACATGGTGAAACCCCATCTCTTAATAAGAAAACAAAAAAGAATAAGAAAATAAATTTTTTTCCCCAGATTTCAGGTTAGGAATGCTCAATCCATCTCTCTCTAGAATTCTTTACTCCACTGGCTTTTAATTCATCCAAATTGCTTTATTTTCACCCATAACAGGACCTTTGCACATGCTGTTCCTGTTCTTTTGAACTTTCTCTCCTTATTTCATACTCCTTTTCCTGGCTTTCCAACCTTATGTCAGATTATAGTTTGAATGTCATCTTCTCTGGGAAACTTTTCAGTTTTCATAGACTTGGTAATTACCCCCACAGAGGGCAAGAATTTGCCCCTTATGTCCTGAAATTCCCCCATCAAAGTACCTATCATGCTTTATGACTATTATTTGTCGATTTCCCTTTATTATAGACGGTAAGTTCCAAAGGGGCAGAAATTGTGTAATGTTTTTCTCACAGGTGTCTCCCTAGTCCTCAGCCTGGCTCAAAGTAGATATTCAATAAATAATCTGAAAAACTACTTATTAACATTAGAAAACCCTCAGTCTTCAAGATAATTCATCATACCTTACTTCTAGATGTAGTTATTTTTTTTTCTTTTTCCTTTAGAACCTTTCTAGAGAAAGAGGTATGGGAATTGAATGTAATTTAAATTTTTAAAAATCTTCTCAACATTTTCTAGATTTTACTGCAATAAAAATAAAAATGTAAATGAAAATTATGAATATTCATATCATAGGCCCCACCCCTGCTATCCCAATTCCACAGTTTGAAGTACTCACTTGCTTTCTTATATGCAAAAAAAGTATGATTATACTACTCGCATCCTCAAATGACACTCTGCCTTTTCAGTCACTCCAGGATCCGGTTCCAAAATGGACTTCCTTGTTTTTTGTGGCCTTTTGTGGCTCCTTTCCAGTTTTTATCACAGACTTTGTTTTTCTCTGCTTCCTTCTCTGCTTCCTCTTCTCAGCTAAGCACAGCTTCCTCTGTCATGTTCTATAAACTTGCCACCGTTGATGAGTCTTTTAACGTGCCATCTGATTCAGTTGGCTCTCTCATGACCTCTTAGATTCAACCTCAAATTTTAGTGACAATTTTTTCGTTACCTGTTACTTCCTCTCTCCTTGTAATTCATTTCTTAGTCACTAACTCTTCAAACACAAGGCAGAATTGAATGCCCTCACTTTGCCATCATCAAATTTTTGTTTGTGCCAAGAATAGTACCTGGCACCTAGTAAATAGAATCATTTTTATTCTATTTATTAAATTTATTGAATATATTATTTATTGAATTATTTATTGAATAAATTTATTCAGATAAACATTTAAAACTTCATTGTGTACCTAGAAGTTCATACTTAACAAAATTTTATTTCAATATATACATTGTGACTCAAACCAATTATAGGCATTCCTTCTTGTCATTGTTGTTCAGAAGTATGAGAAGGTTTCCTTTTGTTACTTTTAATTCAAAAATTAAGAGACTTTATTTGCTTTGGATATGAGGTCTAGGCTTTATAATGTCGCATTTAATGGAAAAAACAAATACAGTAACTTCATTTAAAAGTAAACAATAGTGACAAATCCACCCTGTAAATCAAATTGCTGGTGTTTATAAATATAGGTGGCAATTAACTAGGTACGAAGGGTTCGTGGTCCAGGGGAAAATATGCCAGCAGAGTGCAGAGACAATGTCTGGGTACTGGCACTAATTTTTTTTTTTTTTCTTTTTTTTTTTTTTGAGACGGAGTCTTGCTCTGTCGCCCAGGCTGGGGTGCAGTGGCCGGATCTCAGCTCACTGCAAGCTCCGCCTCCCGGGTTTATGCCATTCTCCTGCCTCAGCCTCCCAAGTAGCTGGGACTACAGGCGCCCGCCACCTCACCCGGCTACTTTTTTGTATTTTTTAGTAGAGAGGGGTTTCACCGTGTTAGCCAGGATGGTCTTGATCTCCTGACCTCACGATCCGCCCATCTCGGCCTCCCAAAGTGCTGAGATTACAGGCTTGAGCCACCGCGCCCGGCCTACTGGCACTAATTTAATATTTGGTGTATGTGGAGATCTTAGTGCGTGCTGGTTTGGCAACAGCAGGGGTTTGATGGGATGAAAAAGAAAGGTTAGTTGGATTTCAGGTTCAGGAAGAAACCAGGATGAGGACATTACAAGATGAATTCAGCAAGTATGTAAGAATAGGCATAGGAGATGAACTCAGCAAGAACGAAGGAATAGGTATCTGAATCTTGGGAAAGGGTGGGAAAATAACCTAGAGAACTATGAATTGAAGGAAATTGAAGAGGAAAAATAGCAAGGACTTAGGCCCAGGACGGCTTTGAATGCGGCTCAGCACAAATTCGTAAACTTTCTTAGAATATGATGAGAGTTTTAAAAAATTTAATCAGCTATCATTAGCGTTAGTGTATTCTATGTGCTTTCTTAGAACATGATGAGAGTTTTAAAACATTTCATCAGCTATCATTAGTGTTAGTGTATTTTATGTGTGGTCCAAGACAATTTTTCTTCTTCCAATGTAGCCCAGGGAAGCCAAAAGATTGGACACCGTTGGCTTAGATAGTGGAAGTCAAGGGAACTAAAGATATGGCCCCAGAGTGCCAACGCCAAAGGTGAGAGAGAAGAGAAAGCAAAGAAAGCAGGCCTTCAAAGGGGTAGACGGATGTTCAAAGGTGGAAAGAAATAGGGATAGGATGCTGCCCAAGAGGCAGGGACAAAGAATCAGAGCCAAAGACTGCGGTGAAAATGTGGGAAGGCGATGTCCCATGTTCGAACGAGTCTGTGGTCGAAGTAACAAGAGTCTGGGTTTCTGGAGGTTTTCACACAGAGAACTGGGATTTAGATTTCGGGCTGAAAAAATATATTTTGGACTCCCAGGGGATTTCAGGGTAAGAGTTCGGTAGAGTTCAGTCAGTTTGGCGGAGACAGGTGGTCAATCTTGAAAGGAAAATTCGGACGGCTGAGAATTAATTTCAACGGGTTTAGGGTGATTTCGGCAAGGGCTGGCGGGGCTAGGGTCGAGTGTCAGTGAGCGTGAATTTCAGCTCAGGTGGTCCACGCGTCTGGTTTGGGCAGGAATTTCTGTAGGCAGCCAGGCGTATTCAGGCAGCGTTGCGGGTGAATCTGCGTGGGATGAGGGTGGATTTCCTTCAGGACTGCGGTGCATTTCAGGCCGGGGTGTAGGTGCCTCACAGCCGCGGCGAGGCAATTCCCTCTAGGATGCGGGGAGGCTGGTCGGGCGGCGCCGGCCAGGGAGGGGAAGTCCAACGGGGGCTCGGAGAGGCTCGGGGGACTCGGACCGAGGGAAGCCGCGTCGCGGCTGCGGAGGCTCGGCCGGCCAGGGGATTTCGGCGACGTTCGGCGCTGCGAGCTGCGCGGCGCGGCGCGGCGCTGCGGCCCCTCCCGCCCCGGGGGAACCTGTTGCCGGCAAAACGGGCGGGCGGTGGCGACGACGGAGGAGCTTCCCTCGCCTCTGCCGGGCTGCGCGGCAGCCCTTTCACCTTAGGCACGCTCCGCGGCGCGGCCCCTTTCTCGGCTCCTTCATTTGAAAGAAACAGACTACGCCGCAGCCACCCCTAACCAGGCAACGGCGAGCACGGTCACCTCCCGTGCCGCTTCCGGGAGCGGAGGCGCGGCCCCGCGGCCCGGGGAGGAGGAGGCGGAGGGGGAGGAGGCCAACATGGCGGCGCGCAGGGCTGGGCCGGGCAGCCGCCGCGCCTGAGCGCCCCACCGCCGTAGCTCGGCTCGCAGAACCCACGCCCGCACCCAGCCTGGCCTGCGGCTGCGGACCACGCGGGACAGGAACGCAGGGGCCAACCTGGGCGCGGAGGCGGCGCGGGGGGTGCGCCGCGCGGTCCGCCAGGCCCGGGACCCGTAGCTTCGCCGTGCGTTCGCCGGGGCGGCCCGGAGGCCCAAGCCATGGAATCGGAGGAGGAGCAGCACATGACCACGCTGCTGTGCATGGGCTTCTCGGACCCCGCCACCATTCGCAAGGCCCTGCGCCTGGCCAAGAACGACATCAACGAGGCCGTGGCGCTGCTCACCAACGAGCGGCCGGGCCTCGACTACGGCGGCTACGAGCCCATGGACAGCGGCGGCGGCCCCAGCCCCGGGCCCGGTGGGGGCCCGCGGGGCGACGGCGGAGGTGACGGCGGCGGCGGCCCCTCCCGCGGCGGGAGCACCGGAGGCGGGGGCGGCTTCGACCCCCCGCCCGCCTACCACGAGGTGGTGGACGCGGAGGTGAGGAGGGGCAACACCAGACCTCTGTGGGAAGCCACTGGGCTGGAGTTACTGGGAGGGGACACACCCCGCTGGGCTTGGTGTGGGAAGAGGGCATTCGGCGGGGGCTTTAGTGGGGGCGGGGCGGAGACAGAAGCCCCAGGCGACAGTTGGGGACCGAAGTCACTTGATTGGGGTTAAGTGGGGAGAGGGACCCTTAGGAGAGGCGTGTAAAAGGGAATTAGGGATGCCGAGAGCAGAGCTGTGGGTTGGGGTGAGGAGGGGTCCCTTAGGTTTCCGGCTATGCACGCAGACGATGGGGAGGAGGTTCCAGGGCCATCATCCGAGATGGGAAGACAGACACTCGAGCGTATAGTGAGAAGGATGCGTGCAGTAGGGCGTCGGAAATGGGGTACTGGTGCACTAGGCTAGGTCGGAGATTTTGTGGCACGAGGTTTCAGTGAAGGATTGGCGGAGGCACCAGGTTCAGAGTCAGAAAAAGTGGTGTGGGCCGGCCGGAGTAGTGGTCTTTGACAGGATCACAGGAAAACTGTTGGGGTTAGGAATGAGGTTGGGGTTTTAGTCAAGGATCGGAAAGAGGGGACATTGAGTAGGATTTAAAATGAAGAGGGAAGGGGCCGGGGCCAGGAATGAGGACTTGAATCAAAGTCTGGGTTGTGGGCACTGGACTTGAATAAGATCAGGTATTAGAGCAGTGGGGATTGCACTGAGAGGGCAGAGGTGGGAGGCCTGGGCAGGGATGGGAGCTGAGGAGGGTCTAGGCAGGGATGGGAACTGGAATTGGAAGATAGAGCTGGGACCAGGTCTGGGTAAAGAGGGAGTGCTGGTCATCGGTAAGGTCAGAAATGAGAGAAAACTAGACTGGGGAAAGAGATTGTAGTCATATTGAGGTGCTATGCAGAGGGCACGGAACAGGGTGGGAGCCCAATGGGAGTGGAGGAGGAGTCTTGAGGCTAATGGCTTTGATCAGAGACCTCAAGTCTAGGTGGAGAAAACTATGCCTGTTTAGTTTGGGGTGTGAGCAAGGAACATGGGGGAAGAAAACGGACTCTTCTACAATGAAGAAAAAAGATCAACCAGAAGCAGCAGTGCTTTTGAATAATTACTTTGCAGAAACATAGCTCATGGCAGGAATTTTGGTCAGATTCGTTGGGCAGTTCATTTCAGGGGCCGGTAGAGCAGCTTGGCCTGACCACAGAAAAGCACAGATCTCAAATTATTGGGATTGCATTATTAGGTAGAGATACGAATTTGGAAGCTTAGAGAAGCTAAGCCTTCTGAAAGACTTTTTCCTGAGCAGTTTTATATCCTTTTAATTGTATGCTTTTGCAACAGTTTCTGGGGCTGAAGTAGCTTGAGCAAGAAGGTGGCACTTAAAAAAAAACTGGTTTCTGCACAAGATTTCTTTGGCTTCCACACTTTGACACAGTTGCTAGATTGCCCCTGTAACCCACTAACTCAGCTGTATCGTTGACTAGTATTTGGAAATAAATATTGTTATTATTCCTAGTTTGGGAATTTTTAAAAATTCCCATATAATTGAGTAACCGTACTTAAGTCACTTTAAGAAATGAGCTTCTCATTGCCAGTTCTTATCACTCCTCCCTTGTTCCTTCTAGTTTTGACCCAGTTTTGAAATCAAGAAGAAAGCCGTTGCTTTTTCAGAAGGTGTTTGTATAACTGCAAAGCTCAGTGTATCCTCATTATGTGAGAAATTTGATTCTTTTTTTCTTTTGTCATACCTTTTAATTTCCTGTGATTGGAAAATCAATTTAAATTACAATGCTTGGTGCATTCATGTTAACATTAGCGCTAACCTTAGCTTACTGCCAGTACATGTACGTACAAAGAATTGGGAGTGGCTTCTTATGTGAATGGCAGGCTAAGGAGTTTGGTTTGCGGTAAATTAAAATCCATAAAATCTTCATCTTTTCGAAGCAGTGCATCAAGTCCTCATTTCTCCTAGACCTGTGGGTTTGGCCTGCGGGAGGGAGGCTGCACTGTTTACTTTTTAGAGTTCTAGAGGAGCTGGTGACTGAGGCTGCTTTACCCAGGAAGCGTGTTGGCAGAGGTTGGCAGGCTGACACTTTACTGACACACAGGAGCCTTTTGGGAACATTTAACCCAGAATGTGCCTCTGTGGTTTAAAAATCTTAATGCATGCCACCTATGCAACTTCTTGGTCATCCTTGGTGTACGCAGTTGGGAAACTGAGGCTCTTGATCTTGGGAAATAGGGAAAGGCAATAAATATTATCCAGCATCTACAGGGTGTCAGGCCCTGTCTTAGGTGCGTTATACAGTTTATTTAACCCTTGGTGAGAGAGTTAACGTAGCCATTTTAGTGATACGATTATGTAGTGGGTGGCAGAGGCTGTGAACCCAGGTCTCTGTCTTCAAAGTCAGTGTGCTTTTCACTCTGCTCAACTCATGGTTTTGGGATTAAATTTGTTTGGTAACATTATGGATAGTAAGGAAAAATAATGAGGGAAAGACAGATTTTGAGGCTACTGTGCAATGATGTGAGCACCAATCAAGGCATTAGGAATCGAATAATGGATAGAAAATAAGGTGAATCAGATTTTTAAAAAAGAAGCATACTTTAGAAATTAATAACTGGTGCAGCTCCCTTGTTTAACAAATGCAGCCTTTCGGGCCCCAAAGGGGAAGTGACTTGTCCCCACAGAGTCAGTTAATAGAAGAGGTGGGGCTAGTACTCAGGCCCTTTTGCTCTAAGTCCTGCACTCTTTCGGCCTCTCTTTCAAGGAAAAAGGAATGGGACACAGTAATGGGTTAAAGGGAAGGAAGAAAAGAGTAAAAAAACTGGGTGAAGATTGTCAGCTATTATATAGTTAACCCTTTTTATTTCTAAAAACAGAACCTTATTTTAAATTATATCCATTTCTATTTGCTGCATAGGAAATTTCAGTTTCATTGTCTTCTTTAAAAATGGGAAAAACAGAATAAAATCTAATTGATTAGAAAAGAAAAAAATGACTTAAGCTTTTTTTTATATTTGTAGTTTGGGGACAGCAATGGTTTTCTCTTAATGCCTTCCTGTCCCAGGGGCAGGGAGTAGAGTGGTGAACAGAACATGGTGTTTACATTCTAGTGGGTCTTAGTCCAAGCCTCTCATTTTACAAGAACTGACTGCCCAAGGTCATGTAGCTAGTTAGGTAAATCTGTTTGGGGCCCTACTGTAATTAGTGGTTGGTTTAAAAATTAATATTTGAACAGTGAAAGCTGTTAACTTCCGGTTCAGTAGAAGCAAGGAGAATGCAGATAAAAAAGAGCCAGATATCTAGCAAAACACAGAACTGCATAGAAAGCCACCTTGTTGATATCCTCCAATTAAGTAAAGATACTGTTTTTCAGAAAAGATGTGTTTGGTTCTCGCTGGTATTGTTGGATGTAAATGTTCTTGGTCTCTGGATCTGGAAGGGACTTTGAGAAGCTGTCCAGTTTTGATTTTGAATAGCAATACTTCAAAATCATTCCACAGCATGTAAGAGTCTGTTCTATTATTAAAGAGCGTGATCTCTCACAGCTGCTCTAAATAACTTATTCTGATTTTTAACCACCCCCCCGTCAGAATTCTTCGCTCTTTACTGCATGGCTAATGTAAACTCCTTTGGCCTGCTAAGTGCGTACCAATTGGTTCTGTTCTCTGCACAACGGGAAGAGTCAGGCCTTTGTAATCCCTCCAGGGGATCAGTAGAAATCTGAACCAGGTATCCTGTGCATCTTACAGAACTTAACAATTATGAAATGTACGTTATCCATAAGGAATACCTTCATACATTAATACTATAATGAATACCTTATTTATTAAGTTTGTCTTTAGAAAATACTAAAGTGGAAGTTTGGGGAAGGAAATTTCATATTAACTGAGGAAATACTTTTCTTAGCTGTCTAGTGCTGTTAATTAATATTCCCAGAAGTGACATTTAATACTGGGATCTGATAAACATTGTGAACTCCTTGCTTTGTTCCTGTTTTAATGTGGATGTTCCTTCTGGAGGTATTATTTTGTCAGAAGTGCTTTCAAGATTTCATTGCTTTTTTTTTTAAGTTTAGAGCCCCAAAGTTGGTCCTGCTGTAATATATCTAAGTCACATAAAAATAAAAAAGCATATTAATTTGTAGTTCCTTAACTTACCTCATTCCTGTCTCTTTTTTTCCCCTTTGGTAGTAAGTGTTAATTATAAATGGATTAAAATTGTAATACTGTCAATGTGTATGATTGAGGTTTATGTTAAAATTCGTGTTATTCTTTTCCTAAAATACAGCAATCCTAGTATGAATGTGGAGTGAATATCAAATGAGTAGCTTTTAGTTAACTATTAGTGATTGGAATCCATGACCTGTGGTTTATGAATTACTGTGATTTGGTAAATTTTAAAAAAAAGGCCCTTTAAAGGCTTTAGAGTAAAAAAATGAAATAATTTCCCAAATCAGTTGAAAGTAGATGAAATAAAAATAGGGAATTAAATAAGAATCAGCATAGCCTAATTTTTAAATAAGAATTTCTTTCTGATCCTATATATATATATCTCCTTTGGGAATTAGGTCTGTGAGTTAATCTAATGGTTGGAGTCTCACCTTGTAATTACCTGGCCATTCACTTTTAGAATGAATGTAATTTGGCATGAAGGGAGTACCTTTTGTGTGTCTGTGAATGTGGTTTTAGTGAAATCATAGTAGGTTGTGACAGCTTTATATAGCATAGTAATATTGTTAGCTTAAATTTTGAAAACAATTTCAATGTTAGAAAAGCAAATGTTGTAATGTTTTAGCAATTTGAGGAAAAGGTTTCAACGTTAATAGAAAAATATGTCCATATACTTATTTTTGTACTTACTGCCTACAATATCATATACCATTTACTTGAATCTGAGTGTGAAGGAGGGCATTTTTTGCTTTTAATAAGAAAATATTAAGAAAGATTTAGTAGAGTCTCAAATCTAGAGTTCAGTTTTCCTGGAAATTTTCCTTATATGGAACCACAGAGAGAAATAAGAAGTAAACACATAAGATTGAACCATTTCAGAACACCTTCATACATGCGTTAAAGCTCATGCACTACTCTACTCACTAAGCGCTCTCAGTGCATGAAAGCTCATGCATTTCATTCGTGTTTAAACTTAAAAAAAATACAGTTCAAACAAGTTTCAATATTAGGTTTCCTATCAAATTAGAATGGTTTTATGGCAGTCTAAACACAAGGTGATGAGCTCTTAGAGACAAGCCCATTTGACAATAGTGAGAAGTGACAGTAGCAGCTTAGTGGTCAAGGAGGGGACAGGAAAGCTTTAAAAGCCGACTCAACCAAATCACACTAGCCAATTTGTGTAGGGTGATTTGAAACAGCTTTATATGTTTCATGGCCCTGAGAGGATAACTGTGTTTTCAATGATGCCACAGTCAAGAAGAGGTTCCAGTATGGTCTGCTTAAGAAGGGTCAGGAATGTTTAATGTATTTTAGTAAGGTTTTCCTTAAAAAAAAAAAAAAAAAAGAAGAAGAAGAAGAAAGTTGGACGGATGGAGAAGTAGGCTTCAGACACCTGGAAAATTCAGATGTGAGGACATTTCAGTCACAATACTAGATTACAGAGGTACGACTAAGAGAGTTGTGCTTCATTTTCAAAAGAGTAAATGTTTTTCTCCTCCCTTTTTTTCTAGGGAGTTTTACTTCCTTTTTTTTAAGCTTGTATTTCTCATTCTCCTTATCATAGGAATTTTTATTGTTTAGTGTTATCACATTTTTCAGTCACAGCTGATATAAAAATTGTTAAGCTCATATTGATAGTAGGTGATAGTAGGTGACATTATTGGTTGTTTTTTTTTTTTTTGAGATGGAGTTTTGCTCTTTCGCCCAGGCTGGAGTGCAGTGGCGCAATCTTGGCTCACTGCAACGTCCGCCTTCCAGTTTCAAGCGATTATTTTGCCTCAGCCTCCCAAGTAGCTGGGATTACAGGCGCCTGCCAGCATGTTCTGCTAATTTTCGTGTTTTTAGTAGAGATGGGGTTTCACCATGTTGGCCAGGCTGGTCTCGAACTCCTGACCTCATGATCCGCCTGCCTCGGCCTCCTGAAGTGCTGGGATCACAGCCGTGAATCATCATGCCCAGCGCTGTTTTTTGTTTTGTTTTATTATTTTGAGACAGAGTATAGTTCTGTCACCCAGGCTGGAGTGCAGTGGTGCGATCTCAGCTCACTGCAACCTCTGTCTGTCAGGTTCAAGTGATTTTCCTGCCTCAGCCTCCCAGGTAGCTGGGATTACAGGCATGCACCCACCACGTCCGGCTAATTTTCGTATTTTCAGTAGAACTGGTGTTTCACCATGTTGGCCAGGCTGGTCTCACTGGCCTCAAGTGATCCGCCTACCTTGGCCTCCCAAAGTGCTGGGATTACAGGTGTGAGCCTCCACACCTGGCCAACATTATTGTTTTTGTCCATAATCTCTGTGGTGAGTTTTGGCGAAGTATTTTATAAGCATTTGTTTTTATAGTATGTTTACAGGGTCACTTGTCTGTCCACTAGTGAGAAACCTGGCTCCCACCATTGTTAGCTTCCATTTTTTTATTTCTCTGTGTGTGTTATGTGTGACAAGTAGAATCCACTGTTTTAGAGGTGATTACCGTAAGCTAGTTAATGGAATATATAACCGTAGATTTGATTTGTTTTTATTTTCTCTGAAGAGCTAACACAAGTAAGTTTAAATTTTATTCTTACAATCTTTCCAACAATTACAATGCTTCAGACATGATGCAACAGTCCGTGGAATCTTTTAAAGGACTGAGTTGAAGATGTGATTGTTCTCTTAAAAAATAAATAATATTAGGCCGGGCGCGGTGGCTCAAGCCTGTAATCCCAGCACGTTGGGAGGCCGAGACGGGCGGATCACGAGGTCAGGAGATCGAGACCATCCTGGCTAATATGGTGAAACCCCGTCTCTACTAAAAATACAAAAAACTAGCCGGGCGAGGTGGTGGGCGCCTGTAGTCCCAGCTACTCGGGAGGCTGAGGCAGGAGAATGGCGTAAACCCGGGAGGCGGAGCTTGCAGTGAGCTGAGATCCGGCCACTGCACTCCAGCCTGGGCGACAAAGCGAGACTCCGTCTCAAAAAAATAAAAAATAAAAAATAAAAATAAATAAATAAATAAATAATATTTTAGGTACTCGCCAAAGGCTTCCTACTTCTAAAGATAAACACTAACAAGTAGTTGTTCTAGCACACAATTTGCTTTCCTGTAGCATCAAGCCAGTTATTTGTATTGTGAAATTCATTTGACATTATTTATTATATTTTCACTTAAATTTATATCAAGAATATTTTATAAAACCATTACTTACAAAGCAACACAATACAGTTGTCCCTTGATACCCATAGGGGGCTGGTTCCAGGACACCACCTGGCCATGCTCAAGTCCCTAGTGTTTCCATCTAACCTACACACATCCTCCCCTATACTTTAAGTCATCTCTAGATTACTCGTAATACCTAATACAATGGAAATGCTGTGTAAACAGTTGTTACATCATATTGTTTCTTGTTTGTATTTTTTATTGTTGTAGTCTTACTTTTAATTTTTTCTTCAAATAATTTTGATTTGCAGTTGGTTGAATCTGCAGATGTGGAACCCATGGATACAGAGAGCCAGCTGTACTTAACTCCTGTATCAGTAGGTTTCCAGAATTGTTTCTGAAATTAAATTCTTTGTCAGAAAGACTTGTTGGTCAGAAATTCAAATCCAAGACTTTTCAGTCTCTGCTTCATGTACTGTTAAAACCCAGCTTTTCATAAACAGTTCAGCATTTCCTTTTTTTTTCCCCCTCTCCATTTCTCCTATATTGTCAGTTTTGGTTGAACATTAATTGCTTTTTGAGAACTATAGTTGGTAATCTATAGTGTGGAGCATTTTGGTAACAATTTTATTACTTTGTTTTAGTTTTTGAGACAAGGTCTCACTCTGTCACCCAGGCTGCAGTGCAGTGAGGTGATTTTGGCTCATTATAGCCTCTGCCTCCTAGGCTCAAGTGATCCTCCCCACCTCAGCCTCTCAAGTAGCTGGGACCACAGGTGTGCACCACCACACCTGGCCAATTTTTGTATTCTTATTTGTAGATACGGGGTTTCGCCATGTTGCTCAGGCTGGTCTCGAACTCCTCAGCTCAGGTGATCTGCCCACCTCAGCCTCCCCAAGTGCCACGATTACAGGTGTGAGCCAGCCACCATGCCCGGCTTTGGTAGCAGTTTAAGATGTATTTCAGATCCTAGAAAATATGAAGGTACTCTGTGAATAGCAACACTATTATTAATCATCTGTGTTATTCTAGACTCCTTGCTCTCTTTCTTATGGAATAGCCTATTCTAATCCTAAATATTTTTCATGCCCCTTCCCTCTATCCTCACTGTTACTACTCTGGTTTTGGCTCATGTCCTCCCCCCGACCCTTTTTTCTTTTTTAGTGTTTTTCTCTAAAACTGGCACAAGAATGATTTCTCTAAAATATAAGTTTTAATTGTGGAATAATCTTGGTAAAATGGTTTTGTGGTTCCTCATATCCTATAGGTAAAACCTAAACTCCTTTTCTTTCAAGGTCTCCAAACTTACCTATCTGGTCTTACCTCCTGCCTTCCTGTTCTAAGCCCTTTTGCAGTTTAGCTGCTATTTTCCCATTCTCATTCCTACTCCCCGATATCTCTTCTGCCTGTCTAACACTAAATCATTCTTCAAGGTTAGCTCAATTGCCACTTCTCTATAGGGAACACTTGTCTTACACCACTACGGTCTCCCACTGCATTGTGCATGTACACCAAGTAAAATAGTTAAAAAATTTTCTGTGTTTGCACGTGTGTATTGATAATTCCCATTAGGCATTGAGCAGGACTATTTTTATCTCTGTGTCCCTAGTACTGGCTCACAATAATACTTAGTTGGATAGAGAGATGACTCAGTGGTTGGATGGAAAGAAAATTGTAAATGAAATGAAAGAAAACGTCTCATGGTATTTGAAAGAGTATTCAGCCCAGGATTTGTGAGACTGCACCTTTCTGTTCAGCGTTCTGTTTCTTGCTGTTATTTGGCAAGTCAGTTTGCCTTTCTGAAACTCCATTTTCTCCTCTATAAAGTGGGCATCATCTTAGACTAGATCTAGAATACTTAATTTTTTCATTCATTGACTCCTTTAAGAAATTAAGAGGTATGGGGCCTCTCATGTATACATGTAAATATGCATACTTAATTTTGAAAATAAGCTTGTACTAAAATATTAATACTGTTATTTTGGGGTGATGGGGCTATACTCTCCCTATTTTTCTGTGTTTTAGAATTTTTCTTTCATGAGTTTTTAAAAAGTATGTAAACTTTATTAAAATTAAAAGCAAACCAAACTCTGTTTAAATGAGAGTAGTTAAAAAGATTAAAGTATTGCATAATTCTTAGGAAAATTTTGCAGACTCTAAAATTATTCAAAAACTTTACTAATGAGGAAAATGAAATATAAAAAAGATTTAATTTGCTTTTTATCTAATTGAAATAAGGAAAAAAGTATACTGCTTCCTAGCACATCATTGGGAGCTATTTTTTTAAAATCTAGAATTCACATTTGACTGTTACGTTATATAGTTATTTCTAGCTTTAAGAAAACTGGCTCAGAAGATACAATTCAGCAGGGCTTTTCGAATTTGAGTCACTGTTTAAGCCTTTTTTTTTTTTTTTTTTTGAGACGGAGTCTCGCTCTGTCGCCCAGTCTGGAGTGCAGTGGCCGCATCTCAGCTCACTGCAAGCTCCGCCTCCCTGGTTTATGCCATTCTCCTGCCTCAGCCTCCCGAGTAGCTGGGACTACAGGCGCCCGCCACCGCGCCCGGCTAGTTTTTTTGTACTTTTTAGTAGAGACGGGGGTTTCACCGTGTTAGCCAGGATGGTCTCGATCTCCTGACCTCGTGATTCGCCCGTCTCGGCCTCCCAAAGTACTGGGATTACAGGCTTGAGCCACCGCGCCCGGCCTGTTTAAGCTTTAATGGAGCTTCTATTTCGTTGCCTTTTCTGCCCCTTCTGTTCTTTTTCTGCGTGCTCCCCTTGTCCTGCACCCATATCTCACAGCATTTTGCCTTGCTAATTGTTTTTAGGACATTGTTATATATGACTCCAGTGTGTATTTTGATTGACCTTTAGATTATCTGCCAGCTTTTGAAGACTCTCAAAGTTCTGTGGTGACTACATTTTGAAAACAGCTGTGTTTAGAGCCTGTTTTTTGGCCAAAGGGATGGAATGGAAACACACACTTGGCTGACATGGCCTTCCCTGGTGACCTCTGTTCCTGTGACCTGTGCGGTATTACTCATTGTGGGGCCATTGGTAGTTGCACTCACAGTCTCATCTGTTACTTAACTTTCTTTTTTTTTTTTTTTTTTTTTTTTTTTTTTGAGACGGAGTCTCGCTCTGTCGCCCAGGCTGGAGTGCAGTGGCCGAATCTCAGCTCACTGCAAGCTCCGCCTCCTGGGTTTACACCATTCTCCTGCCTCAGCCTCCCGAGTAGCTGGGACTACAGGCGCCCGCCGCCTCGCCCGGCTAGTTTTTTGTATTTTTTAGTAGAGACGGGGTTTCACCGTGTTAGTCAGGATGGTCTTGATCTCCTGACCTCGTGATCCGCCCGTCTCGGCCTCCCAAAGTGCTGGGATTACAGGCTTGAGCCACCGCGCCCGGCCTCTGTTACTTAACTTTCTTTCTGTCATTTGTATACTTTAATGTACTCTCATGTCTGTTTGCACATTTTTAAGAAGGTGGGGCTGCTATTTCTGTTGTTTTTATTAAGTAGAAAATAAAGAGTTCTCAGAATAAAAACTAGTTTTAAATTAAATAATGGTTTAGATCAAATTCCAATGGAAAGAACAGGCATTATACTGAAAATGTCAGAGCAGCAAAACAGCCATGATCCAGTTTAACATAATAACCATTCAGTAAGTTTTTATTGAGAACTTATTGTGTGCTAGGTACTAAGCGAGATGTTAGAAATGAATACAATGGTAAACAAATCAGACATTTTCCTTCTCTTACTATAAATTCAAGGCTGGTTGGTTTCTTATGCCCCAAGTCTAATAAATCTTTTTTTTTTTTTTTTTTTTTTTTTTTTGAGACGGAGTCTCGCTCTGTCGCCCAGGCTGGAGTGCAGTGGCCAGATCTCAGCTCACTGCAAGCTCCGCCTCCCGGGTTCCCGCCATTCTCCTGCCTCAGCCTCCCGAGTAGCTGGGACCACAGGCGCCGCCACCTTGCCCGGCTAATTTTTTGTGTTTTTTTTTAGTAGAGACGGGGTTTCGCCGTGTTAGCCAGGATGGTCTCGATCTCCTGACCTTGTGATCCGCCTGTCTCGGCCTCCCAAAGTGCTGGGATTACAGGCTTGAGCCACCGCGCCCGGCCAAGTCTAATAAATCTTAATATTCTCTTTCAGAAACTGGAGAGAGGTCTTGAAGGGTTGTAGGTTAAATATGAAAGCTTAAATCTGTGTATCAAAAGCATTTGTATAGTACCTCTAGAATTTTTTGTGATGTAATTTGATCCATAGTGGTATCCATTGCCAAGAAACCAAATGATATTTTTTTTAAGCAGTATTTCTTTAGTGTCATGGAATATACAGAATTTGTATTTATTTGCCTGTTAGATGTTTAATATTAGTAGATGATGACTCTCTCAACTAGTATCTTTTTAGAGTGATGTTAATTATTTTAATGAAATGGCATTAGTTTTTATCCTAAAAGCATAAGTGTATCAGTTTTTCCCAAAAGGAGAAATTGCTTTAGGTCTTATTTTAGGCTAAAAATCTCTTAATGATTATTGATAATAAAAAAAATTACTTTAGAGAAATGTTGGTAATTTTAGAAAGACTTAATTATAGTGGAAATAGCAGTAACTCTGTAAATAAAAACTTGTCTGGCATTAATAACATGAGGACTGCTTAGTTTATTATAAGTATTTTGCTTTTGTGGTCAGTTTTATATTGGAATGAACTGTGCTAAAACTTTGAAAATGTTAATGATTTTTCTTTTAGTAATACACTTCTCATGATGTCTACCTTATTTTGAAATATTTTGGTGAGTTACAGTAGCAGCAGATCATCCTATAATTCCCTAGTTAACAGCTAAAATATTTTAGATGTGCACATGCACACACATGTATGTAATGTATTTAATTTTGAGAAAATGTCAGGCATCTATTGAGCAGCCAGACTCTCTGTGTTGAATTATGTCAGCCAAAAATATATGATTTATACCATTAAAACAATTGGTTCATGATATATGTGCAGATATACTGACACCTTTAGAGAATAACAAGGAAGTGCTATTTGCTTTCTAATACTTTGAGCTTTCTATGGTTGAAGTATAAAACATGCCTGTGGTAGAGAAATTTTAAGCATCTATTAAGGAGGGTCAAAGATTAGAAATGATGCAGTTACCTTGTATTCTCCCAGTTCATAGTGATTGTAATATGGGAGAGAAATATTAAGACTACTTAGCAAGGTATACTTCATAAAACAGCACAATTATCTGTAGAGCTGACAGTATTTCCTGCATTTCCCTCTCCTTATTCCAGTAAGTAGAACTAAAAGTTGAAACTTTAAGGATTAAAATGGATTATTTGTTTCAGAGCTGGGACCATGGAGATCTGCTGGTGGTAAGCTTTGTCAGCTTAGGGAGGAGGACCTTGACTCTTGGCTCAGCAGAGTCAGAAAAGGAACCCAGCCTTCTGCCTCTTGAGATGTATTTTAGTTACTTTACCATACTGTTCTTCTGACCTGAGGAAGTCTTTGACTGTAGGTTATCTTTAATATATCCTTCCTCATAAACTTTCTCTAAATCATCACATTTCCTTTGTTAGATATACACTGGTGTCTCCCCTTATCTGTGGGGAATGGATTCCGAGAACCCCAGAGGATGCAGAAAACCACAGATAGTACTGAACCCTATATATATTGTTTTTTCCTATATATACATACCTGTGATAAAGTTTAATGTATAAATTGGGCACAGTAAGAGATTAACAACAGGAACTAATAAATAGAACAATTACAATATATGGTAGTAGAAGTTTTATGAATGTGATCTCTCTCACTTAAAATGTCTTATTGTACTCACGCTCCAGAGTGTTTATTCTATAGTTTATCTTGCTTTCTCATTAGGTACTTTTTAACTTTGGTTATTCGTAAGTTTATAAAGATGGTGGGAGTTGAGGAAAGGAAGATTGAGCAATTGCTATCACTTGTGAAGGTGCTGTGTCGTTCTCTCGACTAGCATGCTTGTACAAGTGATCCCCTGCCTGAGTCTATCCACAGTTGCACATGGTATTGAATATTTTAAAAATAAACTTTAAGAGTCAGTATACAGGCTGGGCGTGGTGGCTCACGCCTGTAATCACAGCACTTTGGGAGGCCGAGGCAGGTGGATCACCTGAGGTCAGGAGTTTGAGACCAGCCGGATCAACAGGGTGAAACCCCGTCTCTACTAAAAATACAAAAATTAGCCGGGTGTGGTAGTGGGTGCCTGTAGTCCCAGCTACTCAGGAAGCTGAGGCAGGAGAATTGCTTGAACCTAGGAGGCGGAGTTTGCAGTGAGCCAAGATTGCACCAGTGCACTGCAACTTGGGTGACAGAGTGAGACTCCATCTTGAAAGAAAGAAAGAGAGAGAGAGAGAGAGTGTGTGAAAAGAGTCGGTATACACATCGCTTGAAACAGTGTACCATCTAATTTAGTAATTTTTTTGTTTCAGATGTGTGTTGTTTAGTTTCTTAGAATAGCCTTTTCATTCTCTGTGTGTCAAACACGGTAATGATTACAAATATCAACTGGAATGTATTATATACTTGCAGTTTTGAAGTTAAACATTTTGAAATATACCTTGGAATGGGGTAAATATACTGTAAATATAACGCTTGCCTTAGGTTATATATTTTAATGAATACAAAAATAAAGCACGGTGAATATTGATGAACTCTTAGAAGATACTTAAAAAGGCAATCAGTTCTAAAATTTTCTTATGACTCCTTGCCTGTGCACGTGGGTTTACTCCTGCCTGGCACGCCCTCCTCCTTCGCCTCTTGCCATAGTGGGCTGTTGCATAGCACTGTGTGTGTGGTATCAATTTGATCCTTGCATTTGATCCTTTCTCTACAAAATAGATTTAACACAGCCTTGCAGTTGGCAGAGATAGGGTAGGAACATCCTCCTTCCTTAAGTCCAGCAAGTTCCAAGAGACTCCGAATGCTAACATACCACCTGTACTGTTAATCACTTGCTAATGGTTTTCTGTGAGAACTTGATGCCTTCCATTATACCTCCTCTCATTCTTTCTTCCCTTCCTGCTAGTTAAACGTCCCTTCTTGAGTTTGAATAGAAACCCTTTCATACCTCTGTCATAGCATTTATTTCATTGCATTGGCATTGTTCCTTTGTCACCATATTAAATTGAGGTTTTTTTTGTTTTGTTTTGTTTTTTTGAGACGGAGTCTTGCTCTGTCACCCAGGCTAGAGTACAGTAGCATGATTTCGGCTCACTGCAAGCTCCGCCTCCTGGGTTCAAGTGACTCTCCTGCCTCAGCCTCCCGAGTAGCTGGGATTACAGGCGACTGCCACTGCGCCCAGCTAATTTTTGTATTTTTAGTAGAGATGGGGTTTCACCATCTTGGCCAGGCTGGTCTCAAACTCCTGACATCGTGATCCACCTGCCTTGGCCTCCCAAAGTACTGGGATTACAGGCATAAGCCACTGCGCCCAGCCTACATTGAGTCTTTTGAGAGCAGCGTCTGGTTTTCTGTGTTTCCTGACAATTCAGGGAAACCCTTGACACAGGAGATACTCAACTGAATCAAAGAATCTGATCTGGAAAATACTTATTTGCATCACCATTTGGGAACACTTTTCCTCCATTCATGCTTATCAAATAGTCTCTTAAATCTACTTTTGCCTAAAATACCCTACACTATAGCTTGAAAATAGCATAAATGTTTTTGTAGTCTTTCGGCAGATTTCTGTCATAGTGTTTGCCTTATATTACAGTTGGTGGGAAGGAACATTTTTTAAGCTATTCCTGGTGTCTTTATAATGTATACAATTTTGGATATAACACATTACATTTGAACTTTGGTATTCTGTACCACTTCCTTTGATTTATGTTTTTTCTTTAGCCCACATAGAAAAATATTGGACACAAGAAAGAACATAGTGGACGCTAAAAGAAACAAACCCTTTTTCAGCCTTTAGTAGGACTGTTTGCCAGTCTGTTTTTATTTAGTTTTGTTACATCACTTAGGTGAGCTCTACTTTAGTAAGGAGAAGATTATTTGCAGAGATTATCATTTCTGGAGAGGAAAGAGAGAAAAGAGAAAACATGTCATAGTATAAAGCAGAAAACTGACTTTTAGTGTTGTTTTTGTTTCAAATAGTCACATTTATTTCATTTATTTCTATAATAATGATTAATGATTATACTATTAATCCAAGTGAGTTTATTTTGAAGAAAAGCTATTGAGACAGTTTTTTTTTTCTCCTTTCTCCTCCCAAAATACAAAAAATGTATGTGGAGTGGGAGTAGGAAGAGGAAAGAAACAATAGTATGGTAATTGTTTGTTCAACACTGAGCAATCTGTTGAATGTCTTTGGCTCTCTTCTGGCTTCTGAGAACTAAGATACAGCCCTTGCTTTTAAGAGGTTCATAACCTACTCCAGTGGTTCTAAAGAGTTGCTAAGGATGGCCAACATCAGATCAGAGTCACTTGGATTGTTTTTTCAGTATAGCTTATCCCCATAAGGACCTCAAACTATCCTAGGAACTTCTGACAGACTGGGGAATGTTGTGGAAAACTGCTTAGTAAAATATTAGAAAATGGTCTGCTACAAATTTAAACTGGGTGTAATTTGATTTGATACTTGATAAGGTTTGGTTCTGTGTCCCCCACCCACGTCTCATCTTGAATTATACTCCCATAATTCCCATGTCCACGTGTTGTGCGAGGGACCCAGTGGGAGATAATTGAATCATGGGGGCAGTTTTCCCCACTGTTCTCATGGTAGTGAATAAGTCTCACAAGATCTGATGGTTTTATCAGGAGTTTCCACTTTTGCATCTTCCTCATTCTCTCTTTGCCTGCTCCTGCTGCCGTCCATGTAAGACATGACTTGCTCCTCCTTGCCTTCTGCCTTGATTGTGAGGCTTCCCCAGCCACGTGGGACTGTTAAGTCCAATTAAACCTCTTTCTTTTGTAAATTGTCCAGTCTCAGGTATGTCTCTATCGGTGGCGTGAAAATGGACTAATGCAGTACTAGATATATTTTTTCCAAGTTTTTATGTTGAACAATTTATAGTCTACAGAAGTCAAAAGAACAATACAGTGAACACTTGTATACCCTTCACCTTGATTCATTATTTACAAACACTTTGTCATATTTGCTTTAGCTCCTCTCTCTCTCCCCCCACCGTCTCTCTTTCTCTCTCTCTCTCTCTCTCACACACACACACACACACACACACTTTTTCTGAACCAATTTCAAATAAGTTGCCAATGTCAGGACCTCTGACTCCTAAATACTTTAGTGTGAATCTCCTAAGGACAAAGACATTCTTCTACAGAACTGCAGTACCATTATCCTACCAAAGGAATTTAACATTAATAACGATAATATTGTCTGTAATTTAGTTCATATTCAAATTCTCCATTTATACTACAGATATCCTCTATAGGCTTTTATAGAAATTGTAATCTAGGATTGAATCAAAAAGTATGCATTGCATTTGTTAATCATGTTTTTTGTTTTTTTGGGTTTTTTTTTTGTTTTTGGATACAGAGTCTCACTCTGTCGCCCAAACTGAAGTGCAGTGGTGCAATCTTGGCTCACTGCAACCTCCAACTCCCAGGTTCAAGTGATTCTCGTGCCCGAGTGTCCCAAGTAGCTGAGATTACAGGTGCCCACCACCATGCCTGACTAATTTTTATATTTTTAATAGAGGTGGGATTTTGCCTGTTGGCCAAGCTGGTCTCAAACTCCTGGCCTCAAGTGATCTGCCCGCCTTGGCCTCTCAAAGTGCCGGGATTACAGGTGTGAGCTACCATGCCCATCCTGGTTATCATGCTCTTTTAATCCAGATTCTAGAATGGTCTTTTCATCTTTTTATACTGATACTTGTGAAATATCTAATTCAGATCTCTTATTTTAAAAATATTTTATGAATGAATCATTTTAAATACCCAAGGATGTTTTATTATTTATTAAGGAAAACTGAAGAAAAATATTTACCTTATTTCATTACATAATTTGTTCCCCATTAGTAAGACTGCATTTGTCAACAACCTATATTTTGACTTGTAGTAGAATTTTAGCATTTTTAGAGCCAGAAGAGATCTTGGATCTGTAGGTAAATATTTTCATTTTATAGATGAAACTGAGGTATGGAGATATCAAGTCTTAACCAACCAGGGGTGATTTGTCATCCCACCCCAGAGACATTACGCATATATGGAGATGTTTTAGTGTTGTCACAATTACAGAGGTGTTACCGGCCAGGGATGCTGATAAACATCTTACAGTGCACAGAACATAATTGTCCAGCCCAAAATGTCAGTAGAACCAAGGTTAAGAAACCCTGTCCAGAATCACACAGCTCATGATGGGACTTAAAACGACGTTACTTGACTTTCAATTCTGTGTTCTTTCTACACACAAAAACGGAAATGCCTTTCTTACCCTTTCCTTCTCTCCGCCTTCATCCTCCATTTCCATTAAGACAAATTAGAGCATACTGCTTGAGAGAACCTGGAGTATCTTTCTAAAATGAGAAATACGGGCTGGGCATGGTGGCACGCGCCTGTAATCCCAGCACGTTGGAAGGCAAGGCAGGAGGATCGCTTGAAGTGAGGTATTTGAGACCAGCCTGGGCAACATAGTGAGATCCTGTCTTTAAAAAATACATATTTTTTTAATATGTTTTTTAAAAAGAAAGAAATATAAGTGTGCTTTCAGTGGGGTTTTATTCCTATAAGTAAAAATTTGTGCAGAATGACTTTTGGGTAGTTTAGATAACCATGATTGCTCTTCACTTTTGATTATATGAGGTTTGAGTTAAGAAACACTTTCTCATACATTATCTTATTTGGTACTCACAGAAACCCCTTGTAGTTATAATAATGAGCAGAGCAAAAAGCATTTGCTTTTCACAAGTGAGAAAATGAAGGTTCCCAGAAAATAACGTCCCATCTAATTGTGGTCAGGTAAGGTATTAGTCAAAGTTATGTGGAGATAGATTTCGGTTGAACGGGCAAAACAGAAACAGGTAATCTCAAAATGTCCTAAGCACCTGGTCACTAAATGTATTTAGGCAGAGGTTCTGGGATATTGTTGGGGATGTTGTACAAGTGATTAGGTATCAAATAGACATTGGAGATAAAATGGAGAATTAGATGGAGCTCCATTGAGTAACACACTCTTATTGGGGAGCCAGACCTTAAATAGGTGAAGTTTACTACAGCTCAGTATATTTGATGTTATGAAGGTAGTGCTTTAAGTGTGCCATGCTTTCTCTTTCGTGCCTGAACACACATACAGTTCTCTGTGCTCAGGATCTGTTTCCTTTCTTTCATGTCATGAGCATCTATTAGGTCTTAACATTCACTCATTCATTCACCAAATATTTGTTGAGCACCCATTCTGTCTTAGGGACTGTTACAGATAATGGAGCAAACAAAACAATTCTGCCCTGTTGGAGCTTATATCCTAACGAGGGGAGACAGAAAACAAACAAGATAAGTGAAATGAAGAGTGTCAGATGATGATAAGTACTATGGAAAAGCAGCACAGGAGAGAGATCATGCTGGACAGCAGTGGGTGGGGGTGTGACAAGGGCTGATTTTTGAGTATTATTCAAGGAAGGCCTCACAGAGCAGGTCATATTTGAGCAAAGACCTGAAGAAGGTGAAGCCAACTGTGGTTATCTGAGAGAATGGCACTCCAAGTTAGGGGTGGACAAACGTTTTCTGTAAAGGGCCTAAAGTAAAAACTTTAGGCTTGGTGGGTTACATAGTCTCTGTTGTAGCTATTCAACTTAGCTATTGTAGTATGAAAGCAACTATGTACTATATGTAAGCAAATACGCAGGTCTTTGTTTCAATAAAATACAGAAACAGGCAGTGGGCTCTACTTTGCCAGCTCCTGCTTTAAGTGGAAGGAACACCTAATGCAAAAACACCAGGTACCAGCAGGGCTGGCATGTTGGAGGAGCTGCAGGGAGGCCAGTATGGCTGGAACTCAACGGGCAAAGATCAGCTCCCCATTAGGGCCTTGCAGCAACTGTCACGATAACTTTTTGTCAGAATAGGAAGGAAGGCATCGAAGGTTTTCAACAGGGAGATACCATGATCTGGTGAGAAAGATCAGGGGTTTGTTTTTGAACATGTTGATTTTAGATGCCTATTAAATACCCTAGTGGAGTTGTCAAAAAGGAAGTTGGATATATGCCTGGTGTCCAGAGAAGAGGTCTGTACTGGAGCCAAAATGTGAGTCTTCAACTTAGAGATAGCACTTAAACCATTAAACTGTTCTTAACAGGAGTAATGTAACTCTGTGGGGGGCAGAAATTGGTTCTTGAGGGAGATGAAAAACAATCTTAGATATTACAGTGGATCACACCAAAACTCAGCCCTACCCAACCCAGTCAATTCTTAGTATTTAATTTCATGGGAGGTAGGATGGTTAAGAAAAAGATGTCTGAAAGTCTCCTTGGAAGAATGATAATGAAAATCAGGTAGAAAACACTGCATTAGATTAAACTCACTGAGGTCACCAAGGGGGTGCCTGTAGATAAAGAGGAAGTCTGAGGACTGAGCTCGAAGGTGCTCCAATATTTAGAGACTGGGGTGGGAAGGCGGAACCAGCAAAGGAGATTGAGGAGTGGCTGGTGGGGTGAGGAAGCAGGTGAGAACTGTGTTTGGAAACTGAGAGAAAGAGGTGTTTCCAGGACAAGGGATCCGCTGTGCTAAATGTTGCTGATGGGTCAGGTAAGATGAGAACTGAGAATTAACTGTGTATATGAGGCTGTGGTGAAGAAGGTGGATATTTACTCAGGTCTTGGCTTAAGTATTATTTCATTTAGTAGGCTACCTTTGACTACGATTAGGATGGGTCCCCCCTTTTTTCTTAACTGTGGTAAAAATCACATAACGTAAAATTTATCATCTTAACCTTTTTTAAGTGTACAGTTCAGTATTGTTAAGTATATTCGCATTGTTGTGAAACAGATCTCCAGAAATTTTTCATCTTGCAAATCTGAAACTGTACCTGTTAAACAACAACCTTTCCTTTCCCCTACCCCCTAGCTCCTGGCACCCACCACTCTGCTTTCTGTTTCTGAGTTTCACTACTTCAGATACCTCATATAAGTGGAACTATACAGTATTTGTCTTTCTGTGACTGCCTTATTTCACTAAGCATGATGTCCTCAAGGTTTTTTCATGTTATAGTATGTAGCAAGATTGCCTTCTTTTTAAAGGCTGAACGGGCCTCCTTATGTACTTTCATAATACTCTGTTACGATAACACTCCTTATAGGAAGTTGTAATTTCTTATTTGTCTTTTTCCCTGAAAGACAGGATATTTCCAAGATTCAGTGGCAGAATATGTTTGTCTTATTCATAGATGTATTCATAGCCTCTGGAAAACACTGAATGAGAATTCTATGTAAAAATAGAAGACAGAATACCTTCGTTTGTCTGGAGGAATCTCAACACTCAAAAATGTTGTTGAAGAGACGGTACTTGAACTGGTTTTGAAGAAGTAGGAATTTGTCAGGCTGAGAAAGGGCAACCTAGGCAGAGAGAGCAGCTTACAGCTATGCATGGTTTCATAATAGGACCTTGTGTGTAGCTCTAGCAGAAGGTTTGGAAAGTGGCAAACCATATATTATGATGGGTTGTGGTCAGAGGATGGAGAGCCTTGCCTGCCAATGCAAGAAGCTTGCGTTTACTTTCTAGGCACCTTTAGGCAGCTGGGAGCAAATGGAGCTTTCTGAGGAGGTGAGTGATGGGATCAGGTTCCTTTTTTTGGTTTGGGTTGGGGTTAGGGTTTTTGTTTTGTTTTGTTTTAAGGAAGATCCTTCTGGTGGCCCTTTGGAGGGGGCACAGGAGTGGTATATGGACTGGTGGAAGGAATGGCAGTTATATGAGTATTGCAGCAGTCCAAGCAACACATGACGGAGACCTCAAGTAAGCAGGCTTGGCTACAGCAAACTATTCAGAAGAAATTTATGAGGTAGAATTATTGTCATGTGGTGACCAACTGGCTGGGACGATGACACAGTTCCAGGGATTAGGAACGTTAGAGAAGTAACAGATTTGAGCCAGCACTGAGTTCTTTGTGGATGTGGTAAATCTGGAGTACCTTGAGGGCACCAAGGTTAGAGTCTAGCATAGAGAGAGAGAGAGAGAGAGAAGGAGAAAGAAAGATTCATCTGAAGTCTGAGGAGCGGACTAGGCTACTATTTCTTTTTTTTTTTTTTTTTTTTTTTTTTTTTGAGACAGGGTCTCCCTCTGTCGCCCAGCCTGGAGTACAGTGAACCTGGAGTACGGTTCACTGCAGCCTCAGCCTCCTGGGCTCAAGTGATTACCCACCTCAGCCTCCCAAAGTGCTGGGATTACAGGTGTGAGCACACTGCTCCCAGCCTGGGCTTCTGTTTCTTACTTTGCTGTGTGTTGTAGCTGGCACTATAGTGAATTATCCCTCATCGGTGTAGGAATCCTGCAAATTAGGCACCATGCTCTCTTTTTCATTGAGGAAAACAAAGACAAATTATAAGAAGTTTATTCAAGGTGACACAGCTAGCAAGTGGTAGTGAAAGAATCAACAATTAGATCTGTTTGGTGGGAATACTTAGTAAAGGAAATGTCAACAAAATTAAAAATGAAAGTTGCTTGCTTATGCTAGATAGCTCTTTATCTAGAACTTTAGATTAAGTTTTAATGGATTAAAAAATACTAGTGCTTTGGAAGAAAATAAGTTTTACTTGATAATCCTCTCCCAATTCTTGGCTTGGGGTCCATTATATAAGTTCTGTTTGTTTTTTGTAAAAGCATTTTTGCCTCCATTCTGCATTGGTGTTTTTTTGAGGCCATGTCATGCTACCAATTTTAGGAGGAATTGGAATACTTTCAAGTGTGCTTAATCTAGAGCCTGAGATTTGGAGAAACCGTGACTTAAATTTTTATTCCAGTCTGAACGCATTAATGACTGTTGGTGTTAGGCAAGTGACCATAAGAAATGTGACTTTAGGTGAGTAACTTTGCCTTATTTGAGCCTCAGTTTGTTTGCTCATGTAAAAAATTAGGATGATAACTCTTACCTCCTGAGGTTTGAGAGTAATTAAATTATAATATTTGTACACTTTCCATAGTTACTAGTGCTATTCCTGACGTGTAGCAGCTAGGTGCTCAGTAGACGTATTAGTTCTCCTTTGCCGCTCACTCATATTGCTCTCATCTGAATTTATCTCAATCCCCTTTACCATATCTCTCCTCCTTCCTGCTGGCTGCTAAAACTGAGGGCCCAGCATAACTGCAGTCACTGGAGATGCCCTAAGAAAACTGGGACTGGAACAACTACCTACTATTTCGGTCTTGTAATGGATCATCTGTACATCCCAAACCTTAAATATTAAATGAAGGTTACCCTCTATTTGTAAGATATCACCTTTGGATTATAGGACAACCTCTTCTCATGAAAACCTTGTTCCTCTATATTCTAAATACAGTTGTCTGTTGGTATCTGCGGGGAATTGGTTTCAGGACCCCCTCGGGGATACCAAAATCTGCATCCCCCTGCCTTCTGCGCAGGTACCGAAATGCTCAAATCCCTTATATAAAATGGCTTAGTATTTGCATGTATCCTAAGCACATCCTCCTGTGTACTTTCAGTCATCTCTGATTACATGTAATACCTGATACAATATAAGTGCTGTGCAAGTAGTTGTTATACTGTATATAAATACGTTATTTGTAATGGAAATTACAAAATGTAAATACGTTATTTTCTATGTATGTAAGGAATAATGACAATAAAAAATGTCTGGATCTGTTCAATACAAATGCAACCATCCATTTTTTTTCCCCCAAATATTTTCAGTTCACATTTGGTTGAACCCATGGGTATGGAGGACTGACTTTAAGAAGTCAGCTTTTGTTGAATAGTTTAGGAAATTATTTACTACTCATAACATGGAATGAAGATGCATTCCAGGAAAACATTTGCAGACTTCAGATACAAATGTATTCATACATGGGGACTACCTACACTTGTTTATCATCTCCTGTTTTTCCAGGAAGCAATATTTTAGGAATTATTTTCTCTAGTCTGAATTAACAGGGAATATCAGATCTGCAAGTAACCATCTCCAAATTGCTTTGAAAAACAGTAAAACTGAGAACCTCAAGGTTTAATGAAAGGTATTTTAAATTAGTGACTTGCAATCGAATGCCCATGTTTGCATGTTTTTCCTTAAGCTGTTGACATATATGTTACTAATTGTTTATTATGATAAACAATTAAATAATAGACAAATCTGTTTTAAATCATCATGAAGAAATCAGTCTGTCATCTTCATTTTTTTGTATATTGATCAGCAGTTCTTTTGAGTACATGTCGGTTAATAGCATAGTTCAGTAATTGAATTTAGTATTCAAATAAACTTTAAGCAACACTGGTAGTCTCTTATCCGTTAAGTTGAATAATTTTCTTTTATCTGTATTTGTTGAGTCAGTGGGCAGACAGGAGCTTATCTCTAAACTAGCAGATGGTATGTACCTCCGCAGCAGGTTTTACTTCTTTCAACAAAGAAGGCTTAAATTACAATAATGTATCCTTGTTGGGTTCACAAGTAATCAGTTTATTGTCTCTTTTAAAAAAATAAGGGTACTTTTTCTAAATAGATATTAAACTCAATTATTAAAAGCTTGCATGTTGATTTTTTAAAGCTCATTTGCAAGGATTAGGTAGATTTTGTGTGCGTGTGTACTTAACTGCCAGTTAAGATATCATCTGTACTTAGGTTGGTTCATTTGCATTTTTCAAACGGGCAAGTTTCTGGATATGGATAGCAACATATGTACAAACATGTCTGGCTACAGTTTGCAATATAAGAGGTAGCATGCAGAAAGATATTTTTGTCAAAATAATCTATATTTTAAACCTAACGATCTTTGCTAAACTGTGTGGGGGCAGATTAATACTGTACAGTGACAGTGTATATCAATTCCATGAAAAACTTCAGTTGCAACAATTAAAAGTGCCAGGCCAGGCAGGGTGGCTCATGCCTGTAATCCCAGTGCTTCGGGAGCCTGAGGTGGGCAGATCACGAGGTCAGGAGTTTGAGACCAGCCTGGCCAATATGGTGAAACACCATCTCTACTAAAAATACAAAATATTAGCCAGGTATGGTGGCAGGCGCCTGTAATCCCAGCTGCTCAGGAGGCTGAGACAGGAGACTCGCTCAAACCCGGGAGGCGGAGGTTGCAGTGAGTCAAGACCGCTTCACTGCACTCCAGCCTGGGTGACAGAGCGAGACTCCATCTCAAAAAAAAAAAGTGCCATATTGATCTTATAAGTGAGTAAATAGTCCTTAACAGTTGGCAAACAGATGAAGTCATAATCGTAACTATTTGAATTCCTACCATATTTATGGTGCTATAAAGTATTATGGCAGTTACAGAGACTTGTTTATATTTTCATTTGTACTTATGGGCATAAAAATATTACATATTTAGAAAGTAGCCTAAAATACTGAAGAGATGAGTATGTATCCAACAATGTTAATTGTTCTTTCTTTAATCGTAAACTGACCAATTAGAAATCATAATTGAACACTTTAGTTCATCTGTATTGTTTTTCTTGAACAACTGAATACACAAGATTTAATGTTATTAAACATTTTTCAGGTTAAAAGTGACATTCAATAGTTGTTGGCAAGCTCATTTCTCTTCTACCTTCGTGCCAGAGCTGTGCATCTCCTAACAACTGCTAGATTTACATGAATATTATAAAATATTTTATAAAAATTATTTTTCAATTTTAAATGAAGTTGATGGAGTATCATAAAAAGCAGCAAAGATATTAACTCCAGTAGTCAAATGGCTAAAAATGTTGAAGTTTTATAAATATACTTGAAAAATAAATACTGGTTTTGAAATAGTTTGATCTATAATCTTCTTTCTGGAGCACCATTTCCTTTCAACTTCTTCAACTGTGTACACATGTTTGTTCTCACTGCCCATATATCTGGACACCCACAGGCTGGTTTGGCATCCACCATCCCTTTCTTTACTTTCACATTATCCTGTTCTTTAAAGACAAGAATTGTGTCCATTATCTCTGTCCTCAGCACTGAGCATTTTGTTTGGAGCATAGCACTCTCGATAAATATGTTTTTAATTAATTTAGAATCAGTGACCATTAATGGTTACTTTTGTATCATTTGGATTTGGCATCTAATGAGAAAATAGTAAGTTAAATTACAGAGATCTTACTAAAAGCTGAATACATTATGTCTGTTTGGAACTATGACATTTTGCAATAGAACAATACTGAGCTGCTTTGTGTATGTCTCTTGGTCAATATGTAGTTTTTGCCAAGGACAGGCTCTACTTAAAGTGATAACTCACAATATCAAACCAACCTAAATATGGGTTCATACTGTCCCCCTCTGTGGTTGCTTATCTCTGTGTTTGCAGCACCCTCCTGAAAATGTAGTGCTGCTTTGTGTCATTCCTTAACCCTGTGTATAATGTGCGGTTGCTTCCTTTTTTTTTTTTTTTTTTTTTTTTGAGATGGAGTCTCGCTCTGTCGCCCAGGCTGGAGTGCAGTGGCCGGATCTCAGCTCACTGCAAGCTCTGCCTCCCGGGTTCACGCCATTCTCCTGCCTCAGCCTCCCAAGTAGCTGGGACTAGAGGCGCCCACCACCTCGCCCGGCTAATGTTTTGTATTTTTTTTTTAGTAGAGACGGGGTTTCACCAGGTTAGCCAGGATGGTCTCGATCTCCTGACCTTGTGATCCGCCCATCTCGGCCTCCCAAAGTGCTGGGAGTACAGGCTTGAGCCACCGCGCCCGGCCGGTTGCTTCCATTTTTAAGATCAAGAATGTTAACTACCTAGGAGGCAGCATGGTATTTTTCACCTGTCAAGTCTTAAATAATATTTTCTTTCTTTCTTTCTTTCTTTCTTTCTTTCTTTCTTTCTTTCTTTCTTTCTTTCTTTCTTTCTTTCTTTCTCTCTCTCTCTCTCTCTCTCTCTCTCTCTCTCTCTCTCTCTCTCTCTCTCTCTCTCTCTCTCATTGAACTCATTTTTGTGTATCAAGTCATTTAACAGCTTTATTGAGAAAGAATTCTCACACTATAAAGTTCACCCTTTTAAAGTGTGCATTCACAGAGTTGTGCAACTATCACCACCATTTATTTTGAGAATATTTTCATCACCTCCAAAAGAAACCTCATACTCTCTTTTTCTTTCTCCTGCCATTCTGTGGCAAACACCAGTCTGCTTTCTGTGTCTATGGATTTGCCTGTTGGGGACATTTCATATAAACAGAATCATACAATATGTGGCCTTTTGTGTCTGGCTTCTTTCACTTAGTATATTTTTGGAGTTCATTAAGAACTGAACTTCAGAACTCATTTTTGTTGAAATTCATCCAACTCACTATGTTCATTCAAAATACTGTAACTTGTGAGTATTTTGTTCATTTTTAGAGCTAAAAAATACTTTATTGTATGGGTATAACACATGGACATAAAATAGATTGCTCATTCATTCTTTCTGATGGACATTTGGGTAATTTCCAGACCTTTTGGTTGTTAGCAACAGTGCTGCCATGAACACTCGTGTACACATGTTTCGTGTGGACATGTTTCCATTTCTCTTATGAATATTTGTAGGAATGGAATTGTTATGTAATGTGGAAACTTACTAACCTTTGAGGAACTGCCAAACTCTCTTGGAAAGTGGTGGCCCCATTTTATAATCAACCAGCAATGTGTGAAGTTTCCAATTTCTTCACATTCTCACCAATACTTGTTATTTCCTATCTTTTTTTTTTTTTTTTTTTTTTTTTTTGAGATGGAGTTTTGCTCTTGTTGCCCAGGCTGGAGTGCAATGGCACGATCTCAGCTCACCACAACCTCCGCCTCCCAGGTTTAAGCAATCCTCCTGCCTCAATCCTCCTGCCTCAGCCTCCCTAGTGACTGGGATTACAGGTGCCTGCCACCACACCCAGCTAACTTGTTATATTTTTAGTAGAAACGGAGTTTCATTCTGTTGGCCAGACTGGTCTTGAACTCCTGACCTCAGGCGAGCCACCCGCCTCAGCCTCCCAAAGCGCTGGGATTACAGATGTGACGCACCATGCTCGGCTTCTTCTCTGTCTTTTTGAATTTTAGCCATTCTAGTATGTGTGAAGTGATATTTTGTGGTTTTGATTTGCATTTTCCTGAAGATGCTTAGCATCTTTTTGTGAACCACTTATATATCTTTTTTGGAGAAACGTTTATCAAATCTTTTGCCCATTTTTATTAGGTTATTTGTCTCTTTATTGAGTTGTAAGGTTTTTTTTTTTTTTTTTTTTAATTCTAGATGCAAATCTCTTATCAGATCTATGATTTGCAAATACTGTTTCTCACTCTGTAGATTCTTTTTTCACTTTCTTAATGGTGACCTTTGATGCACAAAATTTTTATTTTTGATGAAGTTTATTTTTTCTTTGTTGCTTTTGCTTTTCCAAGAAATAATTACCTAATCCAAGGTCATGAAGATTTAGTCTTACGTTACATTGAGTTAGTTTTTGTATGTGGCTTGAGGTGGGGTCGTTTCATTCTTCTGCTTGTGTATATTCAGTTGTCTCAGCACCATTTGTTGAAAAGACTGTCCTTTCTCCATTGGATTACTTTTGTGCCTTTGCCAAAGATTAAGTTGTCTCGTGACTCTTGTTGAAAAATTAATTGACCATAAATATCAGGTTTTATTTATGAAATCTCAGTTATATTCCATTGATTCATTATGCCAGTACCAGATTGTCTTGATTATTATAGCATTGTAGTAAGTTTTGAAAATGGGAAATGTGAATTCTTGAACTTTGTTACAGTTTTGACTATTCGGGGTTCCTTGTAAATTTTAAAGTTTGTCGTTCTTTCAAAGAAACTAGCTGGAATTTTGATGCAGATTGTGTTCAATTTGTAGACCAATTTGGGGAATATTGGTATCTTAACAGTTTTAAGTTCCAATCTATGAACATAGGATGTCTTTTTGTTTATTTAGTTATTTTAATTTCTTTCAATGATGCTTTGTAGTTTTCAGTGTACAAATCTTGTACTTCCTATTTTATTTTTTTATGTTACTGTAAATGAAATTATTTTCTTTATTTTAGGATTACCCAGTGTTAGTGTATAGAAATACAGTTGCATTTTGTATATTGATACTGTATTCTGCAACCTTGCTGAACTCATTTATTAATTCTGGTATTTGTTTTGGTGAATTCTTTAGGATTTTCTATGTGCAAAATATGGCATCAGTGAATAGAAGTAGTTTTATTTCGTCCTTTTAAATCTGAATGCCTTTATTTTTTCTTTTCCTAATTGCCTTGACTAGACACTCGAGTGCAATGTTGAATGGAAACTGTGAGAGCAGAGATCTTTGTCTCATTCCTGATCTAGAGAAAAGCACTCAGCGTTTCACAGTTAAATATGATGTTCACTGTAGGTGTTTTTATAGATGCCTTTAATCATGTTGAGGAAGTTCCCCTTTATTTCTAGTTTATTGAGTGTTTTTTGTCATTGTTTTAAAATCACGGAATGGTGTTGCATTTTGTGAAGTTTTTTCTTGCTTCACTTGAGATGATCTTGTGATTTTTAATGTCCTTTATTCTGTTACTATGGTGTTATTATATTGATTGGTTTTTTGGGGGGGGTTTTTTGTATGCTAAACCTACCTTGATTCCTGAGATAAGTGCCACTTGGTCATGGGTTAGGATCTTTTTAATATATGTCTGGATTTGGTTTACTGGTTTATTGTTAAGGATTTTTGTGTCACTATTCATAGGGATATTGGTTTGGTGTGTGTGTGTGTCTTTGTACATTATTTTAAAGTGTGATAATATATACATAACATAAAATTTACCATTTTACTCATTTTTAAGTGTACAGTTCTGTGGCATTAAGTACATTTAATTAATCCTTCAGTCCCATCCATCTTCAGAACTACTTCATCTTCCCCAGCTGAAACTCTGTACCCATTACATGCTAACTCCCTATTCCCCGCTTCACCCAACCCTTGGCAACCACCATTCTACTTTCTTCATCTGTGAATTTGATGACTTTAAGTACTTTCATGTAAGTGGAATCATATAATATTTGTTTTTTCTGTGATTGGCTTATTTCACTTGGCGTAATATCTTCAAGATCTTCCATGTTGTAACATGTTATCGGAAATACCTTTTCTTAAAGGCTGGATAATATTTTATTCATTCGTTGATGGACACTTGGGTTGCTTCCACCTTTTGGCTATTGTGAATAATGCAGTTATGAACATGGGTGTACACATACCTGCTCAAGCCTCTTCTTTCGGTTTTTTTGTATGTGTATATCCAGTAGAGTTGCTCAATCATGTGGTAGTTCCATTTAAGTTTTTGAGAAACCTCCATACTGTTATTCACTGTAGGTACACCGTTTTATACTCTTATCAGCAATGTACAAAAGTGCCAGTTTCCCCACATCCTTGCCAACATTTTTTTCTCTATTTTTGATAATGACCATACTAATAGATGTGAAATTTCCCTGTCCATTTTTAATGTCAGGGTAATACTTGCCTCATAAAATAAGTTGGGAAGTGTTCCTTGCTTTTCTATTTTTTGGAAGACTGAAGGATTGATGCTAGTTCTTTAAATGTTTTGTATAATTCACTGGTGGTGTCATCTGGTCCTGGACTTTCCTTTGAGGGAAGTTCTTGATTACAAGTCATTCTTTTCACTTGTACGGGTCTTCAGATTTTCTGTTTCTTCTTGAGTCAGTTTTGGTGGTTTATGCTTTTCTAGGAAATGTTCATTTCACCTGGGTTCTCTAATTTGTTAGCATACATTTGTTAGTAGTATATCTTATCATATTTATTTTTGTAAGGTCAGTGGTAATGTTTTCTTGGCCTGGCGAGGTGGCTCACACCTGTGATCCCAGAACTTAGAGCCTGAGCTGGGAGGTTCACTTGAGCCCAGGAGTGTGAGAACAGCCTGGACAACATAGTGAGTCCCTGTCTCTATAAAAAAAAAAAAAATCAGAAAAATGAGCCAGTTGTGGTGGGGTGCTTCTCTGGTCCCAGCTACTCAGGAGGCTGAAATGGGAGGTTTGCTCTAGCCTAGAAGGTCGAGGCTGCAGCGAGCCATGATTGTGCCATTGCACTCCAACCTAGATGACAGAGCAAGACCCTGTCTCAAAAATAAATAAAATAAAAAGTGGTAATGTTTTCTCTTTCATTCTTATTATTAAATTTGAATCTTCTCTCTTTTTGTCAGTCTAGTTGAAGGTTTGTCCCTTTTTTTTTTTTAATCTTCTCAAAAAACCAACTTTTGGTTTTGTTTATTATGTATTTTTTAATGTATTTATTTCCACTCTGATCTTTTCTGTTTCCTTCCTTCTGCTCGCTTTGGGTTTAGTTTATTCTTGCTTTTCATGCTTCCTAAGGTGAAAGGTTAGGTTGTTGATTTGAAATCTTTCTTCCTTTGTAATACAGGCATTAACAGTTAAAAATTTCCCTCTAGTGGCCAGACATGATGGCTCACACCTATCATCTCAGCACTTTAGGAGGCTGACCTGGGAGAGTCGCTTGAGCCTAGGAGTTCGAGATCAGCCTGGGCAACAAAATAAAACCTTATTTCTAAAACAAAACATAGCCGGGCATGGTGGTATGCAGCCATGGTCCCAGCTACTGGGGAGCTGGGAAGTGGGAGGATCCCTTGAGCCCTGGAGGTCAGGGCTGCAGTGGGCTATGATTGTGCCACTGCATTCAGGCCTGGGCAACAGAACAAGACCCCATCTCAAAAAAAAAAAAAAAAAGAAAAACTCCCCAAACAAACAAATTTCCCTTTAATCACTGCTTTTGCTGTACCCAAAAGTTTTATATTTTAATTTTCATTCATCTCAAAGTGCATTCTTATTTATCTTGTGATTTCTTCTTTTTGCCATTGGTGATTAAGGAATGTGATGTTTAATTTTCATATAGTTTTGAATTTTCCACATTTCCTTCTGCTGTTGATTTTTAATTCCATTGCAGTCAGACAACATATTTGGTACGATTTCAATTCTTTTAAATTTGTTGAGGCCTGTTTTGCAACCTAACATATGCTCTGTCTTGGAGAATATTTCATGTGCACTTGAGAACAATCTGTATTTTACTGTAATTGGGTGGAGAGTTCTGTAAATGTGTTTTAGGTCTAGTTGGTTTATAGTGTTTGAGTATTCTATTTTCTTGTTGATCTTTTGCCTAATTCTAAGGTATTGAAGTCTCCAACTATTATTGTTGGTGTATTTCTCTCTTTAATTCTGTCAAATTTTGCTTCCTGTGTTTTAGATCTCTGTTGTTAGATGCATATGTGTTTATAATTGTTATATCTTCCTGATGGATTAACCTTTTGTCATTACAAAATAGCCTTTCCTGGCTGGGTATGGTGGCTCATGCCTGTAATTCCGGCACTTTGGGAGGCCAAGGCAGGTGGATTGCTTGAGCTCAGGAGTTTGAGACCAGCCTGGATAACATGGCAAAACCCCGTCTCTACAAAAAATACAAAAATTAGCCAGACATGGTGGTGTGTGCCTGTAATCTCAGCCACTTGGGAGGCTGAGTTGAAAGGATCATTTGAGCCTGGGACACAGAGGTTGCAGTGAGCTGAGATTACGTCACTGCACTCCAGCCTAAGTGAGAGAGCCAGACCCTGTCTCAAAAAAAACCCCTAAAGAATGGGGAAAAAACAGCCTTTCTTGTCTCTAGTAACAACTTTTCAGTATCTTTTTTACCCCCAGTGTTATCGTAGTCACCCCAGCTCTCTTTGGTTATTGTTTTTAGGGTATATATTTTTTCATCATTTTATCTTCCTGTTGTATTGACCTTTTTATTATGAAGTGTCTTACTCTCTAGTAATACATTTCTTGCCTTAATGTCTGTTCTATCTAATACAGCGACTCCAGCTCCCGTGTGTGTGTATGATATCTTTTTACATTCTTTTATTCCAGTCTCTGTATCTTTGTCTAAATTGTCTTTGATGTAAACAGCATATAGTTGTATAATATTTTTAAAAAATTCATTCTGCCAACCTCTGCCTTTTGGTTATTGTCCATTTGCATTTAATATAATTACTGGTAAGACAGGATTTACATTTGCCACTTTGCTGTTATTCTTATCTCTTACATCTTTTTGTTCGTCTGATCCTCCGTTACTCCTGTGTTTTATATTACATACATATTTTCTGGTGTATCATTTTAATTCCCTTGTTTCTTTCACTATATGTATTTTTATTTTCTTCATGGTTGTCCTGGGGATTGCAATTAACATCTCACATTTACAGAGAAGTAACCTTTACTCAGGTTCTTTAAGTATTAACATTTTATCGCATTTGCTTTATTTCTTTCTCTATGTATGTATTTAGATATACAGACATATATAATACGCACGTATGTATAAAATGTGTATTTTGTTGTTCCTGAACTGTTTGAGAATAAATTACATGCCCCTTTACCCTTATACACTTCCTAAAAATGAGGATATTCTCTTAACCTTAGTATATTTATGAAAACCAGGAAATTAACATTGATCCAGTACTAAGTCCTTTGAAGCCAAAAATGTAAAATAAAACACATAATAATTTCTGTTTTAAGATCCAGTCCAGGATACCATGTTGTGTTTGGTTGTCGTATTTGTCTAGTCTCCTTGTCTTTGGTGACTCTGGCATTTTTTTAGGAATAGAGGCTAGACCATTTATAGACTATTTTTTGGCCAGGCACGGTGGCTCACGCCTGTAATCCCAGCACTTTGGGAGGCCAAGGCGGGTGGATCCCTTGCGGTCAGGAGTTCGAGACTAGCCTGACCAACATGGCAAAACCCTGTCTCTACTAAAAATACAAAAATGAGCTGGGCATGGTAGTGTGCGCTTGTAGTCCCAGCTACTCGGGAGACTGAGGCACGAAAATCGCTTGAACCCAGGAGATGGAGGCTGCAGTGAGCCAAGATGGTGCCACTGCACTCCAGCCTGGGCGACAGAGCGAGACTCCGTCTCAAAAAAAAAAAAAAGAGACTGTCTCAAAAAAAATAAAAGACTGTTTTTTGTTTTTCACTTTGGGTTATCTCATTGTTAGATTCAGGTTATACATTTTTTGTGGGAATATCAAAGAAGTGAGAATTGTGCGGTTTACAGTGCGCCATATCAGGAGGCACATACTAAGATTTTCCCCCTTGCTCCCCCTTAGATTTAGTATCTGCTAGGTACATTTGACAGTTTCATATGTGGTTTGATTTATTAATTTCTGTAGAAATTAATGATGGATATTCCATAGTAATGAAATATACCCACCTCAGAATCAGCCTGAACAGGCTGCCATAACAAAATACCACAGACTGGGTGGGTTAAACTACAGAAAGTTATTTCCTTACAGTTGGGGCTAGAAGTCCAAAATCAAGAAGTCATTAGAGGCCGGGCACAGTGGCTCACGCCTGCAATCCCAGCACTTTAGGAGGCTGAGGTGGGCAGATCACGAGATCAAGAGATCGAGACCATCCTGGCCAACATGGTGAAACCTCGTCTCTACTAAAAATACAAAAATTAGCCGGGCATGGTGGCGCATGCCTGTAGTCCCAGCTACTTGGGAGGCTGAGGCAGGAGAATCGCTTGAACCCGAGAAGCAGAAGTTGCAGTGAGCCGAGATTGCACCACTACACTCCAGCCTGGCAACAGAGCGAGACTCCGTCTCAAAAAAGAATAAAAATAAAAAAGAAGTCATTAGAGTTGGTTTCTGGTGAGGATTCTTTTCTGGGCTGCCTTCTTGCTATGTCCTCAACTGGCCTTTCCTCTGTTCTCTGACAAAGAGGGAGATCTCTGATGTCTCTTCCCCTTCTCATAAAGACACCAGTTTTATTGGATTAGGGCCCTACCCTTATGACCTCATTTAACCTTGTTTATCTCCTTAAAGGTCCTATCTCCAAATGTAGTCACATTGAGAGTTAGGGCTTCAATTGATGACTTGGATTTGGGAGAGTAGACACAATTCACTCCTTAACACTGATGATGCTAGAGGACTTATGTTTCTTTCACCAAAGAGGCTCTTAGTTTTTATAGCTACTGGGTACATTTGATGATTTTATATATGATTTGATGTATTAACTCCATAGAAATTAATGATAGATACTCCATAGTAATGACATATACCCACTTCAGAATCAGCCCGGTAAAATTTTTTGTTTTTATATGACTTAATTCCACTTCAATCCTAAGGTAATAAATCTAAGCAGTTAGCATGTGTGCAATTTTAAAACTATCCTAAATTTTTTACTATTTGAGTCCCATCAGGTTCCTTTTTTTTTTTTTTTTTTTTTTTTTTTGAGACGGAGTCTCGCTATGTCGCCCAGGGTGGAGTGCAGTGGCCAGATCTCAGCTCACTGCAAGCTCCGCCTCCCGGGTTTTTACGCCATTCTCCTGCCTCAGCCTCCCGAGTAGCCGGGACTACAGGCGCCCACCACCTCGCCCGGCTAGTTTTTTGTATTTTTTAGTAGAGACAGGGTTTCACCGTGTTAGCCAGGATGGTCTCGAACTCCTGACCTCGTGATCCGCCCGTCTCGGCTTCCCAAAGTGCTGGGATTACAGGCTTGAGCCACCGCGCCCGGCCCCATCAGGTTCCTTTAAGTAAAATTGGCTTACTTATAGTACTTATGAATTAAATGTATTTCTGTAAAGTGTTACACTTTAAAAACTGAATTTTTCCTGTGCATTGTGATTCTAAGCATACTTAATTCATCACCCCCTCCTTCTACCCTTGCCCAATTTACATTGTCGTCTATGCTTAATTACTTTCCGTTTTTTGTTTTATTTAGTTACAAACTTTGGCTGTGGGGGGTAGAAATGTGTTGGATTTCTTTAGATATCATTGATATGGCATTGAAATTAGTTTTCTTCTGTGTTTTTTTATTTCTGCTTTATATTTATGGTCTTTTTCTTCATTGAGGTTAAACATTATTTTTTAATGGGATTATTTTATTTTGTAATGATTATATAGTAAGTTGTGAGGATATGTAGGTTTTCAAAAACAAACAAACTAGTGTAGGTATTAGGCAATTTGGGGTCCAGTTTACTTTATTACAAATTAGCATAGTGAGAACTGAAGGAAAGTCTGGCAGTTACCCTATTAATCATTGAAGCTTTATATGGATTATTTTTACATTTAACAATATTTACTAAATACCTGCTTTATGCTAGGTACCAGCTTCTAGAGATACAGAGGTGGTCAAAAATAGATAGGGTCCATGCCCTTAAGCAGCTTGGTCTAGTGAGGGGCAAACATAAATCACAGCTAAATGTAAAATTACACCTGTGAGTAGTGCTGTGAAGGAGAGGTTGAGGATGATTAGGGTATATACTAACTGGAGGAATTTGTCTATTTTAGAAATTCTGGAAAGACTTCTCAGAAAGAATTAAAGATGTGTAGGAGTTAAGTCGGTTAAAGAGAACAGAAAGATGAGCTCAGGAATAGTGGCGTAAAGCAACCATTTATTGTTCCCATAGATTATGTGGGGAAGGGATTCAGACAGCAGTTTGTCTCTGCTCCATGATGCTGAGAACCTCAGCTGGAAGACTAAGGCTGGGGATGACTTGATGGCTGCAGGCTGGAATCATCTGAAGGCTCCTTCTCTGGCCTTCAGGGGCTGGTTGTCCAAGGAGACCTCAGTGAGACTGTTGGACAAGACAACCATATGGGCCCTCTGCATTTAGCTTGGGTTCCCTCAGGACATGGTGTCCATATTGTAGGAGGGAGTGTCCTGAGAGAGAGCCAGGAGGAATCTATATTGCCTTTCATGACCTAGGCTTAGACGTGTCTCTTTCTGCTGTATTCTATTCACCGAGGCATGCACCCACACGGTTCTACCCTGGTTCAGATCCAGGGGAAGTAAATGCCACTTTATGGTGAAGAGAGACAAGGTTCTGGAAAAGTATATGTGACCAGGAATACTGCTGTGTCCTTTTGGGAAAATAGCCCAATACATGGAGCATTATGCCTGACAAGAAGCTAAATCCCAGAGAAATGATCTGGAGTGCAAAAAGCTGGAGAGAGTGAGTTAGGGAATAGACCATTCAAGGCCTTGTAAAATATTTTAAACATGATTTAGGCTTATCTTAAGAACAAAGGGAAGCCATGAAGGTTTTAAGCTTAACGTCAGATTAGTGCTTTATGAAGATCGGTATGAAGAGTAAATGTGTGTATGAGGCAGAGGGAGAACAGTTAGGAAGCTGGTGAAGTAATCTAGGCATAAACCAGGGCTAGGTGCTAACTGCGGAGATGGACAAGAGTAGAGGAATTGGAGAGAAATATATGAGGTCCAATCACCAGGTCCTGGGGATGGGGATGGGAGAACAAAGTGTTAAGAATGATCCCCTGGCTTCTGGCTGTGCTCCTAGATGAATCTGGTGCCATTCACTGGGATGAAGAACACAAGAAGGGGACCAGGATTTACGGGGAAAGGATCATGAATTTGGTTTGGGGCAAACACTGAATTAGAGAAGTTATCAAGTAGGCAGTTGCCTTTGTGGATCTGAAGCTCAGAGGAGAAGTCTAAGCTGGAGATAGAAATGTATGAGTCATCTACAGCTAGGAGGTAATTGAGATTTGGAGTGTGGATATGGTCAACCAGGGAAATCAACAGGAACAAAAGAGAAGAGGGCTTAGCACTGGGGTTTGAGGAGCTCAAATATTTGATGACTAGGAAGAGGAAAATGTACGAGAAGAGGAGACAGACTATAACACCCAGACCCATGGGAGGAGAACAGAGTGTGTGCTGTTTTAGGAGGCAGGGAAGAGAAGCCAGCATTTCAAGAGGAGGGAATGGACAGAAGGTCAAATACTCCTGAGAGGTAAGGTTAGGACTGAGACATAATTGGATTTAATGAAATAAAGTTCAGTGGTGGCCTTAACAGTAGCCATTCTGGAGAATAGGGAATCTGGAATCCAGATTGGGGTGTTGTCAGGAATGAGTCGGTGGTGTGGAGATGAAAATGGCAAATATAGATGCCTCTTTGAAGAATTTATCCCCTCAGTGAGAAAAGAGAGGTGAGGACAGGAGGGCTGTTGATGAAGGCAAGCATTTGATATTTTATCATGAGAAATGGACAGTTTTTTTTTTTTTTTTTTAGAGAGACAGGGTCTCACTCTGTTGCCCAGGCTGGTCTTGAACTCCTGAGCTCAAGTGATCCTCCCGCCTTGGGCTCCCAAAATGCTAGGGTTACAGGCATGAGCACCGTGTCCGGCCTGGACAGTTCATTTTTAAAGAAAGAGATGAGGTCACCTTCTGAGAGAGCGAGTAGCCATGCCAGAATGATAAAAGTTGAGAATATCTGAGATATTCTTGGTGAAAGATGTGATTACAAGAAAGAAAGGTGGAATCCATGCTATTGATATTAATAGCTACCATTGATTAAGTATCTGCTCTGTGTTACATAGGAAGTTTTTAGAGTAATCACTAATTAGTTTATTTGCTTTTTTTCATAATCCCTTTTCGTCAGAAGAATGATGAAAATGGAAACTGCTCAGGGGAAGGAATTGAATTCCCTACAACAAATTTATATGAGCTGGAAAGCCGTGTTTTGACTGATCATTGGTCCATCCCTTACAAGCGAGAAGAATCACTAGGCAAATGCCTGTTGGCATCTACCTACCTAGCAAGGCTTGGTAAGTTTTCAGACCTCAGAACACATGAGTATATTTGTTTCATAGAATGCCTGAGTTTAATCTTAGCTTTTATTGTTGCCTAGCTGTGTGATATTGGACAGATCATTTTTCTGTTAGTCTTCGCTTATCTCCTGCAGAAGGAAAGCTTTGAGCTAAATTGTTTTCTTCTACCTTCGATAGAGTATAAGATTATTTAAAATATAATTGAAAAACTTAATGGAAATTGAAATTAACTTTTTCCACAGAAGCTTGGAGCACTTTAAGCCTCAATTCAACAGCTTTTTTTCTTTTAAGAGAAGAAAGTAATATTTAACACACTTGTGCTTATTAAGTGGCTGACATTGTTTTAAGCTTTATAAATATCAAGCTATTAAAATAATAAAATATGATTAGGTTGGAAGAGTGGGTGTCAATATGAACACCTGTACTAAAAAAGAGAAAATAACTTATTTTTCATATTGAATTCAGTTATGAAATGAATATGGCCACAATATGGTGTATTTCTGACTGGCTTCTCAGCAGTAGCATTTATTGAGTGCCTGTTAGGATCTAGGTACTATGCTAGGCAGTGGGTCTGAAAAAAAAGAAAGTATGTTTAGCAGTATTCCCAATGATAAGCAGAATCCATTATTGAATTTAATAAAGAAATGTACTTTTTCCAAAAGATGATTTTACAGGAAATTCATTCATTCACTTAGCAAGTATTTATCTCTTACTATGTGAATTGTGCCAAACACAAATCTGTGTAACGGAGTTCATTGGTTTGTTTTAGGGAAGAAGAGTGACTTAGGCATTTATTGCAAATATTTGTGTGGTTTGTTTTTTTGTTGTTGTTGGTTTTTGATTTTTGATTTTTGAGACAGGGTTGCTCAGGCTGCAGTGCAATGGCATAGTCATGGCTCACTGCAGCCTCAACCTCCCAGGCTCAAGTGATCCTCCCACCTCAGCCTCCCAAGTAGCTGGGACAACAGGCAAGCACCTCCACGCCCAGCTTTTTATTTTCTGTAGGGATGGGGTTTCACTGTGTTGCCCAGGCTGGTCTCAAACCCTTCGGCTCAAGTGATCCTCTTGCCTCAACCTCCCGAAGTTCTGGGATTAGAAAATATTTGTGTTTCTGTAGAACTTCTTAGGAAATACTAATGGCTAGTAAGTAGCTGCTATTGGTGTTTTATTAGCTATTTAATCAGATCATTGAAGTTACTCTGACATGGGAATATAAGTTCAACCATTTCAGTTCAATTGGTGTTTATTTAATCTAATGCTGTGGTTATTTCTCAGCCTTTCCTTCATCAAAGGTATATATTCTACTTTTAATAATTTCTTAAGAATTAAGGTTCCTATGACATAGTTCCATGTGTATGAATTTAGAATGATGTGTATGATTTTTACAAACTACCAAAGAACTAAAGTATATTATTTCATTCATTTTACTAAGGTCTTTCTGAGTCTGACCTAAATAAAGTATATTATTTCATTCATTTTACTAAGGTCTTTCCGAGTCTGATGAGAATTGTAAAAGGTTTATGGATAGATGTATGCCTGAAGCATTTAAAAAGGTAAGAAAAACGTGCTGATGTGATATTTTGTGTGTGTTGGGGAGCAGGGGTGAAGGAAGAGAAACTTATTGTTTTTAGTTTTTTATGTATAAGACCAGTTTATGAATCTTGTTCAACTGAGGAATCTTTTAATATGAAAAACAGAGCTCTGAATTTGGGGCTTATAAATGATTTATCTCTTTTATATTGTCTACATGTGTCTTTGGTTAAATATAACTTTTATTAATAATAAATACTTCCTACTATTGCTAAATAATAGGTTAAGACTTAATTATACGAGGATATTGCACATATTAGTAAACAAAGACTTGTGGCACTTAGAACTAAGACAATATATACTTATCAAAATATGAGCTGCTTTAAGTGTGTGAGACAGGAGAAGACCTTTTAAACTACTGAAAGATTGACTAGGTGTTCTCACTGACAGAATAGCATGCATAAGGCACCATTTCTATTAGAGCCAGAGTGATACACTTGCTTCCATTCAGGTCACATCTCTTAGAAAGCAATGTTTCTTAACAATAGGAATAGGAGATCACAAGAATTGTGTTTCTAAAAGCAGACTGAATCAGCCTCCCTTTTTAGTAGGTGAGTCTTGAATCCTCATTAGAGCAAGGACTGTGTCTGTTAACATACTGCCATTTCCCCCAGCATATAACTAAGTGCCTAGCTCATAGAAAGAGCTCAGAAAAGTTTCAATGAATGATTCTTTTGCTGGCTTAACTTCTGGATTTTGACGTCCATTTTTGTCCAATATGCAAATAAGTCCCTAGAACTACAGATGGGTAATGTTTGTGTTTATCTTAAGACCCAATAAGGCTGGGTGCGGTTGCTCACGCCTGTAATCCCAGCACTTTGGGAAGCCGAGGCAGGCAGATCACGAGGTTAGGAGTTCGAGACCAGCCTGGCCAACATAGTGAAACCCCCATCTCTACTAAAAATGCAAAAAATTAGCTGGGCATGGTGGGTGGGCACCTATAATCCCGGCTACTCGGGAGGCTGAGGCAGGAGAATCTCTTGAACCCAGGAGGTGGAGGTTGCAGTGAGCTGAGATCACGCCATTGCACTCCAGCCCGCATGACAGTGCGAGACTCCGTTTCAGAAAAAAAAAAAAAAGAAAAGAAAAAAAAAAGACCCAGTAAAACAAACAGTTCATTTGCAAATAGTTATTCCCAGCTGCATTTTGGTAGATAGAACCTCCCTTGATTCAAGCCTTAAAAAATAATAAAATTAATTTTAGAAGCAAAAGTAGCTTCATTTTTTAAAAAATTGGAGAAATCTTTTCAAATTGCCATTTGGGCAAAGATTATATGAAATCAAGATTTACCTTCATTTTAGATTAGGTCATCTATCAGTTTGTAGTTTAAAATAATTTTAAGCTTTTTAGAATTATAGCAGCTTTTAAAAAATCCAAAATTGGCTAGTCCAAGTGCTTCACACTATAATCCCAGCACTTTGGGATGCCAAAAGTGGGAGGACATCTTGAGGTCAGGAGTTTAAGACCAGCCTGGGCAACATAGTGAGACCCCTGTCTCTACAAAATTTAAAAAAATTAGAAATAGCAAAATTGTTATATTGTAACATATTGTGATACATATCACAGTGGATACATAAACTTAAAAGGAAAAGTGTATTCAGAGTTGTGGAAAAAGGGCTTATTCAAGGTTGAGGATCTCCAGATCCAGAAATCCCTGTATCCAGTCCATTCACCAGCAAGTTGCATATTTGGAATATAATACTCTAACTCTATACAGAGATACTTCAGAAAACTGTTTTGTCTCAGGCCTTCAGCTGTTAGTAGCAGTGTAATAAATGGTCACATGGTTGGTCGTTTTTCTGTAAAACTATGAGTACAAAGGTATCCTGCCTTATGTTATTCAGTTCTGTTAAGGTAAAAATATTAAATTCTCTTGCACTTTAGAGCTATTAAAAAGGTTCTCCTCCCCGTCAATTAGGCATACTTTCTTTTATTACATCAGAAGAGCTGGAGTTCTGTGTACCTTTAGGCTTGTCTGCCAGAAAACTCAGTAGGATCTGATATAATTGGTACTACTTCCCTAGCTGTGTTTCCTGGTTGGGTGACCATCCCTCTCCCCAATTCCCCAGGCTTTTCTCACGAGCTGCCGCAGGTTTTCTTTTAGAAGTGAGGGTGTGGGCCGGGCGCGGTGGCTCAAGCCTGTAATCCCAGCACTTTGGGAGGCCGAGACGGGCGGATCACGAGGTCAGGAGATCGAGACCATCCGCGCTAACGCAGTGAAACCCCGTCTCTACTAAAAAAAAATACAAAAAACTAGCCGGGCGAGGTGGCGGGCGCCTGTAGTCCCAGCTACCGGGAGGCTGAGGCAGGAGAATGGCGTGAACCCGGGAGGCGGAGCTTGCAGTGAGCTGAGATCCGGCCACTGCACTCCAGCCTGGGCGACAGAGCTAGACTCCGTCTCAAAAAAAAAAAAAAAAAAAAAAAAAAAAAAAAAAAAAGAAGTGAGGGTGTGAATGATAGGTGATTACATGAATAAGGTGCCCAAAGGAGCTTTGTTGTCATTTCCACCTTCTTCACCTTTTACCTTCAGGCTAGCCTGGATTTTTTACTAGCATATTCAGGCAGAGAAGATAATTCAGGTGTGGCCATAGTGCATGGTTATTAGTGTGTGCATCTTCTCCACAAGGTACTGCCTCCCTTTCCCTGTCTCTTCCAGAATGTAGGCAGAATTGCATTTTCAAAGTGAAAAATGAACAAATGGAATGGCGCCAGAGGGATTGCTGCTTAATCCACATACATTTTCATTTTGTAGTCACTTGAAGCTTTTTAATTGGTAATCTCTGCTTTGTTTTGCTTTATTATTTATTTTTTAACTATAGGAGGAATATGTAGTCAGGCAAAAAAAAAATCTGCAAAAAATAGTAACTCATTGGTTTACATAAAATCAGTCTTATGACTTTTGCTAATTTGAGCAAATAGTGTGGCTAATTAGTATTTAGAAAATCTGGAACTGAGGTTTTTCTCTGCAGCTATTACAGTTTGGGCTCTTCCAGCCTACTCTTTTTAAAGAGATTCTCAGTAAGGCCAAGATGAAATTTTTGTTACATAGTATTTTACCTTTGAAAAATCTTACAAAAACATGAAACCACCATACCAATTTAAGTGAAATCCTTTGCTTTTTCATTTCTTGTTCTGGCATTTGTTCTACACTTCCCCAAAGACCAGAAGACTGAGAATTAGGGGCATCCAATTTCTCTGCTTTTTAAGGAATCTAAGAAGGTATCTAATTATAAGATTTGTACCATTGTTTTATATTTGATGTTTATGTTTAAGAAACATAGCTACAAAGTAAACAGTTTAATGTCTTAAAACTTAGAGCTATTTTAGATTTGCTTAAACAGTTAAAAAATTAAATATTATTTTGTACATGCCAAAAAGGAAAATGTAAGCCAAATAAACTGTTACGATATTTCTAAAACTTCTTTTTTCACATTCTGAGTCCTGCTGTCATCTAATCAACAGGTAGAAAAAAATTATCCTATTTCTGAGATGTTAAAAAATGTTAAAAGGATATGTATGGTAGAATCCATGCAATACAGCATTCATTTCTTAGGTTCCGGAAATATTAATATGGATAGCCAGCCATCAAGATATATTAATAATGCCTTACCATTTGTAAAATGTTTCATGTTTGTTATACCTTTTAATCCTCATAGCATTTGTGTGAAGTGGGTAGGAGTTAGGCCTCTTTAGAGTTGAGAGAACTGAACCTTTGAGAACTCAGGTAAATTTGTTCGAGGCCACACAGCTAGAAAACAGTAATACTGGAATTGATCTCAGATTTTTACCTTGCTCTGTACCACGTGACCTCCCCTTGTAATTATGAAAAGTAGAGAACCAAATAAAATTTTTATTTTAAACCAAGTGCTTTAATGCAAGAGAATTAAAATTCAAAAGCAAAACTCTGTATTGACTTTGAAATAAATGGGCAAGTAGATGAACTACAGCTGTGGGTCTTTTAAAAGCCAATCATATGCATAAAAAAGTATTTTCATCATAATCTCTCAGTTATTTGAGATGGACCTGATAAACTGTAGATTTATTTTCTTTTTTCAAGTTAGACTCTAGACTGCCCTGTATGTTTTTATAGCTCCTGACATCAAGTGCTGTTCACAAGTGGGGTACTGAAATTCATGAAGGAATTTACAACATGTTGATGCTGCTAATAGAACTGGTTGCAGAGAGAATAAAACAAGATCCAATTCCCATTGGTCTCCTGGGTGTGCTTACAATGGTATAGTATCTCTAAAATTAAGTACTTTATATTTTGATTTTGTTTAAAATACTTGCTGTTCTCTGACTTGTAATTAATAATGAGTGATAATGATTTTGTCATTAAGGATATTAGCTGTTAGGATCCTTTGTCTTTATTTTAAAAGCAGAGCAACCATCTTGTGTTCTCAGTTTGAAAGAAGTACTTTTCTAATTTTAATGGGTTTTTCAACTTATAGAATGATTAAATGCCTTTCTCTTACCTCTCCCTGATTATTCATGTCTTAAGTACTTTTATATGGAGTGTTCATATAGATGTAGTTTGGTTTCTGGCCTTTTCCCCCAACAGGTAACAGTAGCTGCATGAAGAAGGGACCTGCATATTTTCCTCTCCTGACTTCTGCCTTCAGTGCCTCTGTTGCTCATCTCATCCCCAGTAGCCCTAGCACACCTGGGGCATTGGCATCACACTGCCTTGAGTCAGACCTCTCATCCTGTTACCTCCTCCTCTTCCTTCACAGTGAACACTGAACAGGACAGGAGAATAGCACATTAATTCTTAGCGCCTCTGCTCTAGCTAAGGCATATGCTTTCGGTGTATTCTTGAAAGATTCCATTAATGAGGGGAGTCCAAGGCTATATTTTTATCTTCTTTTCTAATGCTAATATGTGTTGCTATAGAAATAGATAATAATGTTTCTCTGTTCTCTTTGAATCTAGGCTTTCAATCCTGATAATGAATACCATTTTAAGAACAGAATGAAAGTGTCTCAAAGGAATTGGGCAGAAGTGTTTGGAGAGGGAAATATGTTTGCTGTTTCACCTGTATCCACTTTCCAAAAGGTAAACATAGTTTAGTTTCATCTTTTTATAGAAAAATGTGTTGAAAAAGAAGATTTTTCTGTGCTATAAAAAAGACAATTTACATGGGAGGATTAAAACAATCTGAAAAATGACAAATATCCCATCTGGCTCATAAAATTTTTTTTTTTCAGATAGTGCATAATTTTTCCATAGCTGTTAACTAATATCATGAAGAATTTTATAGGTTTGAAATGATGTTTAGTAAAATGAGAAATGTCTTTAGTGTCATATATTGGATTATCAGAACCCCAGTTTAATTGGTGTTCCAGTTTCTTAGAGAGAGTTGAGAGACTAGAACATTTAAAATGATTAATTGTACCTAGAAAAAATAATCTAGTAGTTAATCTCATATATAATTTTCTTTTGAACTTCATACGCATTAAAACTTGCTTTTTCAGGCCTGGAAACAATATATTGTATATCAAAAGACTACAGTCTGCCAGTAAGAGTATACTCACAAGAAGTACATAATCTAAACAATCCTCTGGTTAAAACACTGTTTGGTTTCAGAAAGTGTTGAAAGAAGTTGAGTTTAATCAATAGAAAACTTGTTAATTGCCTTAGTGGAAGCAGAGGTTTAGGTCAACAATCATTTATTTAACATTTACTATATGTCTGGCATTATTCTAAGTTTGAGATGTTAAACATAAGTATACAGTCCTGTCTTCTAAAGAGTAATAAGATGTCATTACTAGCTTGTAGCATAGTGGAGGAAATATGAAAACAAAAAAATGACAGCATGATGAACAGTAGGTGGAATTATAATAATATGTCCTGTGCATAGAATCCAGGGGAAGGAGTAGTTATTGCCACCTTGGGGAGTCAGACAGTTCCCCAGAGAGGAGGAAAAAGTTGAGCGGCAAGGGCAGTGAATATGTACTTTGGAATTTAATCCTCACAGCGGCTCTTTGAGTTGGGTACTATTTTTACCCCCATTTCATAGGTGAGAACTGAAATAGACAGAAGTGAAGTACTTGCCCAAGTCCGCATACCTAGTTACAGGGAGAACCCATGCAGGCAGCTAGTCTATGTTCTTTAACCATATGCAGTACTGCCTCCCCAAATGCTAAACTCTTCTCTTCATATGCGTTGTGAAGATCAAGTGACAAACATACATAGAAATAATGAACATGGTGGTTCACTGTAGTGAGTGCTCAGCAGATGTTCATTCTCTTTTTTCACTTTACGTATGCATCTGCTGAGACCCAGAAAGGTGCAGTCTTTGTGTTTCATCTCATTACCACAGAGGAATTCTCTCTCCTCTGGATCCCCTCTCCTCTTGCCTTCTCCAGCATATTCCTCCTTTAGCTTTCTATTATTTCTTTGGTATCCTCGATCTTTCCCTCATTTTTGGGATTGTTACCCTTTTATGCAACATGATCTAGTATTTCCCATCTTTAAATATTCTGCCTTTAATATCATACCCCTCTGTAGTTTCAGCATGGTCCTCTGCTCCCCTTCCCAACCAGACCTGAAGATTCCATGTCCTCCCTCTCAGTTTTCTTTCAGTGGTTATCCTAAAATTTTAACTTAATAAACAAAATCTAAATTTCACTAGTATCTTTCTCCTCCTTGAGCAGTACATAAAGACCTTATAACGTTGCATGTGCTCGCTCCCCTCTTAAATGATTCATTACCTCTTTGTCTTACTTGTGCATTGTCCTAGTCCCCTCCTGTCATTTTTTACCCAGTAAAGTCGATAGTGCATTCTATAAACAATCCTTTAGTAAGGTTCTGTTTGTGGATAAGTCTTGATTTTTGATGACCTGAACTTTATTTCCCATTCCTTGAAGTGTGTATTTTCACTGGGTTCAAAAGTCTAGATGATATTTCTTTTCTCTCAGAACATTAAAATGCCATTTCACTGTCTTGTGGCTTTGATTATTGCTGTGGAGAAGTTGGCTATTGATCTGACTGTGGTTTTTTTATTAGAATTCTGCCTTTCCTCCATGGCTGTATTTTGAAATCTTTTCTTTCTCTTTGATGTTTGTAAATTTGACTCTAATGTGATTAACCATGGTATTCTTTTTATTTATTTTGCTTCAGATTCATTGGGCTTCTGAATCTAGGGTTAATGTCTACGTCAATTCTGGAAATTTCTCAGCCTTTATCTTTTAAAATGTTCCCTCTTCCCCATTAGTCTCTCTTCTTCTGAAACTTGATTGGATACGTGTTAGACTGACTCATTCTGTCCTCCATGTCCCTTAACTCCTTTTCACATTTTCCATCTTTTTATCTCCTTGTGTTGCAATTGTGCTTTTTTCCAGATCTATAGCAGTACAGTTCACTGATTTTTTTTTTATTTGTATCTAATCTGCTGTTTAACTTGTTTATTTAAGTCTTTAATTTCAGTTACTGAATTTTTCATTTATATAAATTTTGTTTGTTTGTTTTTGACTCCGTTTAATTTTGTATTGTCTCATGTTCTTAACTCATATTTTCAATCCCTAATTTGTTTAATACTTTATATTCTGTGTCTGATACCTACTTTACTCACTTGCTTTGTGTATGTATGTAGGTGTGTAGAAATGTACTTATACTTATTTGTTTGTTCATTTTTCTATGAACTCATGTTTCTTCGCATTTAATCTAGGAGTGGGCAGTTTGAGGCCTAAGTTGAAAGTTCTTTCTTCCAAAAAGGATTTACTTTTACTTCTTCCGGGTGCCTGGAAGCACTACATTTTGTGACCATTTTAGAATAAATTATCAGCTTAGGGTTTTTGAGACCATAACGTCAGTGTGAATTTGAGCAGTAAAGCCATATAAGGGCAATTCTGTGGTTATGAATTCTTGGAGAATTTTTTTTCTCTTTTTAGGTGTCCTTATTTTCTCTTTCCACAGGTAAATCTATATCAGTTCATCTGACACCAAGGATGTAGCCCTTTAGTTCCAGCTTTATGTTACAGTACCCTCTGAGTCACCCTGTACCACCTGGGATTGGTGTCCTTTTTCTCCTGCAAATGGAAGCTCATGGTCACCAGGGCTCTGCACTTGCCTGTGGGTGAAGCTGGCTTCAGAGCCTTCCTGCCTGCCTCACAGGATTCCTGCTTTCTCTTTGTTTTAAGCTTCTGAGCTTTTTTCTTTTCTTTTTTTGTCAACTCAGCTGTATGTTTTAAAATATTGTATGTTTTTATCCAGTAGTATTATTTTTAGTTGGAGAGCCATTTAGGATACCTAGATAGAAGTCTACTAAATTTTCAGGGCATTCCATTCTGCCTTCGTCCACCATCTACTGAAATCATTCTCATTAAGGCACCAACACCTCTCCATGTTTCCAGATTGGAAAGAAATGTCCCTTGACCCCATCAACAGCACTGGTCCCAGTTGTTCTCTTCTTGGAGATGTTTCTTGCTTGGCTTTCAGGATCTACAATGCCTTGTGTTTCTGCTTGCCCCCAAGCCATGTTTCCTCTGTTGACTCCTTCACCTCTATCCAGTTTTCTTCAGTGCTTCCTCTCTTTATTCACTATACTTTCTCTAATGAATTTAAATGTCATATTTCTGCCGACGGGCCTCCAATTTGTATCTCTGTGGCCCAAACCTCTTCTCTTGAGTATACCAGACTTGAAGAGTCAGTTATCTCCTTTTGGTTGCCATACAGAGTTCTCAAACTTAGTGTGTCTGAAATGGAATTTCATTTTGCCTCTCCGGCCTTTATTCTCCTTTTTAGTAAATAACATCATCATCTATCTAGATGCTCAAGCCAGAAACATGGGAGTCGGCCAGGATTCATTCCTTGAATAAAGAATAACCAAACCATAAACAAGTCCTTTGATTTAATCTCTAATATGTCTCCATTTGACCTCTCTCTCCGGCTTCTGCTGCCATCCTTCTCCATTAGTCTGTGAACTACCTAGACACTGCACTGGCCTTCTAACTGGTTGTGTCTGACTATGTCTCATTCTCCCATTCATCCATTCCATTCCATTCTCCACAGAACTGCAAGAATGACCTTAAAATATAAAACACTCTTTTGCTGAAAACGCTTCTGTTGCTTTCTTTCTAATCATGGTCTGTAAGTGTCTCCATGATCTACATTCTTTGCCTCTCTGTATAACCTCATCTCTGCCACTCCTGGCTCACCATGTCGCAGCTGGGAGAGTTTTTAAACACAGCAGACTCTTTTCTGCCATCCCCAATCAGGACCTTTACCATTTTAGCCTCACTGCCTGGATTGTTCTTTAAACAGCTACATCTGTCTCATCGTTTAAAGATTATGTATTCAGAGAAGTCTTTCATGACCACCACCCCAAGTAGAGGAAGCTCCTGTTTTTCTTTTGAGGCCTTTTTGTTTTTCCTTTCATGGGACTTAGCACAATCTGAATTATCTTCTGTATATGATACTCTACTTGGTTTTGTTGACTCTGCTAGAATGAGCTTCGTAAAAGCAGGTACAACATCTCTTCGTAGTCACTGTTCTGTGTCTAGTCCCTAGAACAGTGAATGCTCAAAAAAGAAAAGAAGAAAAGGAGGAGAAAATAGAGCTTGCTTAAGAGCGTTAATTAATGATCTAACTGGGACTAAAACTTTTAATCGCTGCTGATTTACTACTTTTTATGTTAATAATTAAGTTTTAATTTCTAAAATAAAACTTTTTTAAAGAATTTAACTCAAGTTATTCTGTATGTTGGAGAGCTGAAACAACTGATCTCAGCTATCCAAAAATGCATAGATGTTCCACATTGTGGCAGTTCCATCAAAATACAGACTTACAGACTCCCAAAATTATATACAGTAATGTTAAAGACATATTAGGAAGCATTTGGGAAAAAACTTTGAAAATAGTTTCCAAACTTTTATGATTTTTCCTCTAACTTTTCACTTAGGATAAAAGAAATGTAAGGGTTAATGGGGAAACTTTTATATTGCCATCTCAATTTTTTTTTTTCTTTTCTCATAGGAGCCTCATGGATGGGTTGTGGATTTGGTAAATAAGGTATATGACTTTTGTTAATATTGTCATGTGGTATATTTTCAGTTTTCTAATGAGATGTCCTAGAGTTTGGTATGTAAAGCAAATGGCAGCTGCAGAGAATAATAAAAATGCTTTAAGGAGTGGATTTCATATTTTCTTCCCTTTTTTGTATGTACAATATTAGCAGGTAAACATCAGCTTTTGGACTTAGTACTATCTGCAGTATGCCACAGGAGCAGTAGAAGGATCGATGCAAGGCTTCTCTCAAGACCAATGTTACAGAGCACAGTGATAAAGTCGAATGTTAGCTTTAGTTCCTTGCTTAAATTATTAATATATAACATTTTAAAATTAATTTGTGTAGTATAATATGATGACTGCAGTCAATAATTACTTAATTGTATATTTTAAAATAAAGAATGTAATTGGATTGTTTGTAACTCAAAGGATAAACGCTTGAGGGGATGGATACCCTGTTCTCCATGATGTGCTTATTTCACATCGCATGCCTATATCAAAACATCTCGTGTGCCCCATAAACATAACACACCTACTATGTGCCGAATAAATTTTTCAAAATAAAACAATTAAAGGGAAAAATAAACTAAATTAATGTGTGCCTTTTTTCTTCTCAGTTTGGAGAATTAGGTGGATTTGCAGCAATCCAAGCCAAGCTCCATTCAGAAGATATAGAACTTGGGGTAAGTTAAACCACTGTCTGTGCCCAGTGTGGGAGTTCATTTCATTTGCGTTGGTATACAGCCAGAGGGCACGGTCTGGACATGCCAAGTTAAATGTCAAATTCAAGGTTTTCATCTTTAGAGGAGCAGATTCCACAGTCCTGATAACCAAAGAAATGTTTACTCCTAATTATAATCAAATTGCCATGTAGAGTTTTTTTCCTCACTATTTTTTCTTTACCTATGGAGTTTTTCTCTTAACTTGTAATGGTTACATGAAATTATCTTGCTGTTTAAAGTTGGTTGCTATATATGGCAAGTATATATATGCATAACAATTTTATGGCTCAGTTAAATGATTGTATAAAATCAGAATTTACTTCATAGACTCAGGCACAAATAAAAATACTTTAACAGAGTTGTTTAGTAAGCTTTTTGGTGTTACAAAAACTTTTAGATAACAAATGGCTGTAACATGGGAGCTTAGAATCATCAGGTGCAGTGTTTGTATCAACTTCATTTTCTCAAAACATAACCTCATAGTAAGGGGAATAACTAATCTTTAATTTTCAGATACTGTTGACCTGTTTGTTGCTGAGAGCACTTTATTCTTTTCTATAATTAATAATAATTCAATTAAAAACTATTACGTACTTGGCATAAATAAGACACTGCGCTATCTGCTGTAATTTGATAAATACAGAAAATAATGTGTTAAAATAACATACCCAAGTGTTACAGATTGTGCTTACAGTTGCAGTTATTTCTGTGAAACCATGACTAATCGATTCCTATTGGTCCCTCTCTGGGTGAAGGAAATAGCAATGGTCAAGGAGAGAGACTGATGGTGTAGTACTGTATTGACTCTTCCTTGCGACCTAGTGTTTATCCTAAAGATCAGATGTCTGCCAGATCAGAGACACTGATGCAGAAGCCTCCTCTTGCTTCCCTGGAAGTTAATTAGGTTGTTGAACTGTCCTTGTGATCCCCATTGAATAGATCAAGTATGTTGGAAATGACTTTATTGGACTGACATCTTTATATCAATTCTTTCTATCCAGGAGTTTAGTTTCTCTAGTCTTATTCATGACTTGATCAAATCACTATTCAAACTTTTTTTCTGATATATGAAAAGAGATTTGTTTAATTTTGACAGGAAAAAAATCTTCTCAAATGTATTTCTAATCTTCACTGTCTTTTTCCAGGCTGTCTCAGCACTGATTCAACCCTTGGGAGTGTGTGCAGAGTACCTCAATTCCTCCGTGGTACAGGTAAGATTAAACCATTTCACGTTACTTCTTATGATTGAAGACGTGCAAACTGTAATAACTTCTTTTTATCAGGTTATTCAGAATGGTCTTTAATCCAGAGTAACTCCTTTTTTCACATTAGCTGTCCTTTTAATAAAAATGCCATCAGATAATAAAAATTATTGAATAATTTGAAGTATAGGAGACCTAACATTTGAGAAGGCTATTTACCTTTTCAGTTTATCATTTTATAAAATACAATTTTTATTTATTTTTCATTTTATTATCTGTAAAGTAGGCAGCATATCCTTATTTGCTTCACAGGATTATTTAAGGATTTAATGCCATTATGTATTGAATCAGATTAGTATGTATGTATTAAATCAGCTAGGCTCACTTACTGGCTCAGTCGCTCACTTCTGAATATCAGCTTAACAGCACATCTTGTCTGATTTCCTGCCTCTGTAGGATTATAAGTCAGCAGGTCATAGAACAGTCAAAGCTGCGAGTGTTCAGTTTTCCTAATGCTAAAAGCCTATTCTACTACCTTGATTCCTTCATTTCAATTAACAAGTTTTACCGAGCAAAATGTCACGTTGAAATACTTCTTTTTATTTATTTATTTTTATAAATAAGTCTATGCACCCTAAACTTTTATAGAGCTTTTACAAAATCACCGTAAATGGTTTTGAAAGCATGGTGTCCTTCTGGAGCAGTGTTTTTAAATGCACTGTTCCTTCTTTCCAACATCACATTTACTTAGGGCTGCTTTAATAAGGGAGATAGGATTTTTTTTTAGTAGGTTCTGGAAATTTCTGTTATTTCTTTTTTCTTTTTCTTTTTCTTTTTTTTTTTTTGAGACGGAGTCTTGCTCTGTCCCCCAGGCTGGAGTGCAGTGGCGCGATCTCGGCTCACTGCAAGCTCCGCCTCCTGGGTTTACGCCATTCTCCTGCCTCAGCCTCCTGAGTAGCTGGGACTACAGGCGCCCGCCACCTCGCCCGGCTAGTTTTTTGTATTTTTAGTAGAGACGAGGTTTCACCGTGTTAGCCAGGATGGTCTCGATCTCCTGACCTTGTGATCCGCCCGCCTCGGCCTCCCAAAGTGCTGGGATTACAGGCTTGAGCCACCGCGCCCGGCCTTTTTTTTTTTTTTTTTTTTTTTTTTTTTAAGACAGAGTCTCGCTCTGTCGCCCAGGCTGGAGTGCAGTGGTGTGATCTTGGCTCACTGCAACCTCCACCTCCCCGGTTCAAGCGATTCTCCTGCCTCAACCTCCCGAGTAGCTGGGACTACATGCATGTGCCACCATGCCCGGCTAATTTTTGTATTTTTAGTAGAGACAGGGTTTCACTGTACTGGCCAGGCTGGTCTCAAACTCCTGACCTTGTGATCCACCCTCCTTGGCCTCCCCAAAGTGCCAGGATTACGGGCGTGAGCCACCATGCCTGGCCAATCTCTGTTATTTCTAAATGTTAAATGCTTTCTTTAGATGTCAAGGTAATCCTGCAAGAGTTTTAGGTGAAATAGGATGGCTGTTTATATATTTCTCCATTCTGTATATTAAGCTCTTTAGAAACAGCTAATGTTCCTTCAGTTTATTAAGCATATAAATATAATCATTAATTTCATAGTTGAAACATGAAGACATAAAGAGACAAAGTGATTGGACTTTTTAATATTTTAATAATAAACATTAATAATTCAATAATCAGGGTCAGGATTGGGTTTTAAACACATGCTCTTTACTCATGCCTTGCTCTCTGGAAGGGAATTTAGCATAAATACCCCAGCTGCTAACATTAAAGTCTTTAGAAATTCCAGATTTAATATATAAACAGAGTGTACTTTAAAAAGAACAAGAAGTGTATGAATTCCCAACCAAGCACATCTGACTTCATCTTTATTTTAATTATATCAAACCATCCAAAATTAAATTTCAGCAATAAATTCATACAGTACATGTTACTTACATAACAGTTGTCTCTACCACTTGCTACTTGTATGACTTCAGAAGACTCTTATTTAACTTGTGTGCCTCAATTTCCTAATTTGTAGAATGGCCATAATAGTAATAGCTATCTCAAGAGTTGCAGTAAGGATTAAACAGCACATGCTGAAAAGAACACTATGACTCTCTTAACCGTAACAGCTCTCTCTCCTTCCTATACAATTGGCATTAAGTGTAAATGAAGAAATTCTATCTGGATAAATGCCTGATGTCATTTTAGCTCATTGCTAATGTATTCTTGGCTTTGACAGCCAAATATTGTTTATCTCTTTCTTCATCAGCTAAGTTTTAAATATTTTCTTACTTAGATGGAAGTGGTAATTTAGATGTATTAATGGCTAATACTTTACCATTCTCACATACTCTTTAGAGTTAGTTTTCTGGTTGTGTTACCATTCTGGAGCAGTGTATTGTATGAATCTCATCTATAGGCCTCATTCACATCAATAAGCAAAAGTCGTTCATATGACAGCATATTTTCCATGGTCTGTGTTTACATTCATTTTTAAAAATCAAACACAAAATATTTATTATAAAAACAGTGTTTTAAAAGTTAGACTGTGTGTCTTGAGTCACTCTTCAAAATTACCTTTATAAGATGGTAATGACAGAAATTGTACTTATATTGAAGAAACTGAGGCACCTAAGATTAAGCAGAATCAGTTAAGGGTTTATTTGGCAGTATTATCTAGTTAGTAGCTGCTCTGATATGAAAATTTTTATCTTTTCATTGCACCCTCTCCTTTGCGAATTGTAGATGAAGAAGTATTCTCTCTCTACTTTTGGGACAGCTTCGGGAGTTCTTAATAACTGTAGCATTTTATTTCTACAGCCCATGCTAGACCCAGTCATTCTTACTACAATCCAGGATGTACGGAGCGTAGAAGAGAAAGACCTCAAAGACAAGGTAAACGCTCTCTCCAGCCAGATACGCCCTAGTGCCAGTTAGTTCACAGAAGCAGAGCCAGGACTTAGCAGGGTTCACACACTTTGGATTCTGGTCACATGCATTCACATCAAATTAACTTTACATTTCCTAATTAAAAAGTACTGTTTCTGAAGCACCATTGGTTGTTGTTGCCTTAGTCAATAGAGTTAATACAGTGAGTAAGTTATACCATTCAGAATTTTACTAACATGATTTTGATGGTATCACAGTTGGCGTAGAGGAAACTTTAAAATAATAGTGTTAAAACTTACCCAGAGTTGTTTAAAGCAATTTTACCATTTAAATTTAACATGATTTATTTTGTCTAGCCTAAATTTTTCACAGGACCATTCCCTTTCCTTTACTGCTCACCTATGTGCTGTTTTGTTTCTAAGCAAAATGAAGTTAATTGGCTTTGTAAAATATCAGATACTGCCAGACCATTGTTACCCAGTATTCTTGTGTGTGTTATAAGAATTGGGATCAAAATGTTTTTACAGTTCCTTTTTTGTTTTTTGTTTTTATTCAATAAAAGAGATTAGTTAGCATCCCTGAGCTCTTGTCTGCCATTAAGTTACTTTGCATGCGCTTCCAACCGGATCTAGTGACAATTGTGGATGACCTTCGACTAGATATTCTACTGCGCATGCTGAAATCACCACATTTCAGTGCTAAGATGAATTCTCTCAAAGAAGTAAGTTTTGCATTTGTTTCTACAAGACTTAATGCGCAGATACTAAGTTCTACCAAAATGTGTGCTTATTACTATAAAAATGTTGGGAAATATGAATAATTTATTGTAATCATAAAAAAGAGGTAACGATTCTGTATAAAACGTTGTATATCATTGTTAGTAAAGACATCTTCTCTGTTACTTTCAAAATTTATGTCTGAAATATTTAAAATATGTAGTGTTTTTGTGAAATTTCCTAGAATATAATCCCTTAGAATGTACAGTTTGAGACTTTTGCTCTAAGGGTACAGTTCATTTTGTTTTATTTCAGATGTAAGTTTACTTCAGTCTTCTTGGGGTTGGGACAAAAACAAAATGACTGCAACAGTGTTGGTCGAAGCAAAATGATGGAAATAATTTTCTGTAGCTTTCTGAACTTGCTATCATATCCACAGAAACAGCACAGTTGGTTTTGGTGTGTGACACATGGATCCAATGCAGTTCAGTTATAATTCAGTTATTTTTCCTTCAGTTTTGTATTGGTTAGGATTCTTGGCTACCAGTGAAAGAAACTCATCTTGAACCATTTTAGGCCAAAAGAGGAGTTTATTGAAAAGAGACTGGATTATTTCACATGAATGAAGGGTTTACTAGCCAGACCAAGAAAGGGTGGGCACATGTGGGCAACAGAACAACTAAAATTTGCAACCTGACCACTGTCAGGATTCTCTCCAAGTCTCGTGCCTGCTTTTCATAGTATGTTGGCCTTGCTCCCTCTCTACCTGCATTTGGCATTTTTCATATGGTAGAGATCAAGACAATGAATAGATCCCATGTTTCACATCCTGCGGTTCCCATCACCAGAGAGGGACTGACTTTCTGTATATGAAGTGTCTTCTTGACACTTCTGTATACTTTCCACATATAAAATTTGGAGGAAGTGCCTGGTTGAGGTATGGGTTAGATGTTCATCCCTGAGCCAATTAGCAGTGGTCCAGGGAACGAGAGCTGTAAGAATGACTCCATGTTCCTTTTTTTTTTTTTTTTTTTTTAAAGATGGAGTGGTGCTGTGTCACCCAGGCTGGAGTTCAGTGGCACAATCTTGGACCACTGCAACCTCCGCCTCACAAGTTCAAGCAATTCTCCTGCCTTAGCCTCCTGAGTGTTTGGGATTACAGGCACCCACCACTATGCCCAGCTAATTATTTGTATTTTTAGTAGAGACGGGGTTTCTCCATGTTGGCCAGGCTGGTCTCAAACTCCTGACCTCAAGTGATCCGCCCACCTTGGCCTCCCAAATTGCTGGGATTACAGGCGTGAGCCACCGTGCCTGGCCCTCCATGTTCTTTTTAAAGGGACATCACAAATGGTAGTCTGTTAACTTCTTATAACTGGCCTTTGATACATTTTGGCTAGTTATCGAAGCACATTGTAACATTGTAAAAATTATATACATATGAATATTTGATAATGTATATTAGACTCAGTCACAATAATCTTATCTTTTTAGGTAACCAAACTAATAGAAGATAGCACTTTATCCAAATCTGTGAAGAATGCTATAGATACGGACAGATTATTAGATTGGCTAGTTGAAAACTCAGTTCTGTCAATTGCACTAGAAGGTAAGTTGCTTTCAAAAAAAATAAAAATTACCTAACATAATTTAAATAGTATATCTTTGTATTAAAAAGTATACAAAATTGTTGCTTTGACTGTATTAGCCTTTAAATGATCTTATAACGTTATTATTTTGAATTAATAGAATTGTATTTAGAGAGTCAGTGTTCACTATATCTGACTTTCTCATGTTTCTTCAATTAGGCAACATAGACCAAGCACAATATTGTGACCGTATAAAGGGAATTATTGAACTCTTGGGTAGTAAATTGTCGTTAGATGAGCTCACTAAAATTTGGAAGATACAGGTAGGTGGATCAGAATTATTTTTGCCTTTGCCTAACGTTTTTGAACTACAGGAGAGGGAGAAGGGTGGTGAGTGAGCAGGGAAACGGAATCTTTATCTTGCTTTAAACAGAGCAGCTATACCTAACCCACTTTACAGTTTCAGGTTTTTATTAAGATTGTATGTATAAATCCACTTGCCACAAGAAGTTTCAAACTGCTGATCTAGTCTGGTCTTTTCATTTTTTAGATTAAAAAAATTTTTTAATTAAAATGTTAAAATTTTAAAAATTTTTAAAAATTACCTTTTTTTAGATTAAAAAATGAGAAGGTTATATAGCAGTTAGTGACAGAGCTAGGAATAGGTATGTGTCTTTGTTTATCAATGTAGTGTTCTTTTCATTATATTATTTTCATTAATAATTTTTTCCCATTTAGTCCCTATTAAATAAAGATGATAGATGAGTTTGTAGATCTCATCTTACTAGGACTGTCAAGAGGTGTGACAGAATCCAACATAGTCTTCAATTTCTCTTTTCTTCACTTTAGTCATAGTCCATTTTACTGGTTTTCCTAACTTTCCTGGCATTCCTCCTTGAGTCCCCTTTACTAACTTATTCGCTTCTACTTTGACTTTATTTGGTTTTTTCAAGCCTTAGTTCTTAGCCCCTTTCTCACTGTATTCATAAGTCAATTGCAGGCACTCCTGTGACTTTGACTGCATTTGTATGCTATTGACTCTATGAATTATATCTCTAATTCAGATCTCTTCTTGGAGCTCCAATGTAATATATCTAAATATGTAACACACGTTCCCATGCATAGTGCGTTGGCATCTCAAATTAATTATTTCCCAACCTAGTCATTCTCCAGTCTATTTCATTAATGGTATTATTCTTCATCTAGTTGGTAAGCCAGAGAAAAACCTGCAGCACTTTTTGACTGTATCAGCTTAGTCACTGTATCAGTCAGAATCTAGTCAGGAAGTAGAAATTGTGCTAGGTATATCAAACAAAGGGAATTGATTACAGGGGATTGTTTACAAAGGTGTTCCTAAGTAAGGTAGAGGAACAAAAAAGGAGAATGTTGGAGAAGCAAAAAGAAAGAAGGGGTATTAAGTTCACAGAAATGAAGCTGCTCTTGGAGGCGCTTTTACTTGAAGTGCTGGAACTGTCAGAGAGGTGCTACTGCCACCAAGGTTTCCAGAGTCCCTTGCTGCCACAGCCAGCATCTGCATCCACTCTGAGCCTAAGCCAGACGTACTTCATCCTGCCACTCATCTCCCAGTGCTTCTTCTCATTGGCAGAACATAATAGGAAGTTGGCTGGCAGAGGAGTTTGGGAAATGTAGTTGGCAGGCTCCCAGCCCAGCATTGCAGAGCCGACTGTAAAAAGTCAGGTCCAGGAGTAAAAGAAAACAGTCCTGGGTCCCAAGATATTACTTCCCATGTCTTGACTTTGGTGGAATACACTCATATAATTTTGTTTTGCGAATATAAATTTTGAATCCACATAAGGTTGAAGATTTAGGTTGACGATTAGAGACCATGATTTATATATTGTATATTCCTACTACATTCAATGAATGACTCTATGTGCATAGTATATATTGAGAAAATTCTTAAGAAATTGAATCTTAAAATGTCCTCTTTCAAGTCTCTCACATGATGAACAGTGAGGCATAACAGTGACATAATTGAGGTTATAAAGTGAATTTAAACCTTAAGGTTGACAATAGGGTCTATAGCTCTGCAGCAAAGACTTACTGCCAATGGGATAAATAAACATTAATTGAAATCACAAAGTATCTATGAGTAAAATAAGAAATGAGGCAGGTAATACACTCAATTGGAACCTTCAGTATCATTTATAAAATGCCGAAAGTGAGTACATTTGTTTTATAATTCAATCTGTTTAAATCTTTTAGCAGTTGAAAATATTTTGTTCTTTTCTTGAAGTGAAATATGTCAGATTAAGAACTTGATTCTTGTGTGTGTGTGTGTGTGTGTGTGTGTGTGTGTGTGTGTGTGTGTTTTTCCGTTGTCGGTTTAAAGAATTAATGCTGCTAGGAATTTAAATAAGGCCAGCTGATAACGATTAATAATGGTTGCTTCATATAGTCTTGCCAATATTATGCAAGTGGATGCTGATTAGACCAGAGTCGATTTATCTTTGTTATATTTTTGCTTGTGCTTCTGTAAATTGCTAGGGGGAAGACTTAGGTTGTTCCAAGTTCCACGACTTAACTTTTTGCCAATGTTTCCTTTTCCAGTCAGGACAATCATCTACCGTGATTGAGAACATTCATACTATTATTGCTGCAGCAGCTGTGAAATTTAATTCAGATCAGCTTAATCATTTGTTTGTTCTCATTCAGAAGGTATGTGTTCAGTCAGACATGCTTACTTTTAAATTTTCTTAAAATAAGCTCTTTTGTGGTCCTGAATACCCTTCCTCCCCACCAATTAGCAGTGTTTAAGTGTACTTTTCTTACGTTATTGTTTTTAGCTCAAGTTTAAAATTTCTGCATATTTTGCCAGTTTGATCGTGAAGCAATTCCTGTGTCTTTTCCATTCTACAGAGCTGGGAGACTGAGAGTGATAGAGTAAGACAGAAGCTATTGAGCCTGATTGGACGAATAGGCCGGGAAGCTCGCTTTGAGACCACTTCTGGAAAGGCAGGAGAATCAAATGGATTTTTCTAGCTACAAATGCTCAAAGCAGCTATTTGCGTATTGGCTGGCTGATTATATGTAATATTATTGTAGGTATTAGACGTACTCTGGGAACTGGCTCACCTTCCAACCCTGCCCAGTAGCCTTATTCAGCAGGCCTTGGAGGAGCACCTGACAATCCTTAGTGATGCGTATGCAGTGAAAGAAGCAATCAAGAGGAGCTACATCATCAAGTGCATAGAAGATATTAAGAGGGTTGGTTTCAGCTTTTATCTGATTTTGTTGTTAAAGCAACAGTATTCCCTGAGTAATTAGAGCCAAATAATTTTCCTCCCCTATTCTGTAAATTAAACTAAATGCTGTATCTGGAAGCTCTTACCTTAAAGTACAAGATCGGGAAATTATAGGTATTGCTTTTACCAAGTCACTTATATTTCTCTTAAAATGAATTTTCAGCCTGGAGAATGGTCAGGTTTGGAAAAAAACAAGAAGGATGGATTCAAGGTAAGAATTTGCAAATGGAACCAACTAAAAGGTATACTAGTTTAATAATTTCCTTTAATAAATTACATCACAATTTTAAAATAATAGTATGTTTTAATGTTTCTTAATGTTCATATTCAAATTTGATATCTAAAAATTTGTTTATGACTTATGCTTTATTAAAAGCTTGGGAGTTACTCCTAATGGGAAAACAAATCTAGGGTCACATTCAAAGAGTTAATTTTCTGAAATTAAAATTAAAATCTTCTAATTTTATGAAAAGTATATAAGAAGATTTTCAACTTAGTTTTTCTTTTTAAAATTAAATCTAAAGTATGCACAATTTTAATAAGTACAGTGGATTCTAAATAAATATTGTGCTTGTTTTTCTCCCATAAGGGAGAAACGGAGGAACAGTCATAGAATGAGAGAGAGAAAGGAATGAGGTTCAGTCATCGATGGCACATAGTAGTGTTTCAGGTTCTTCATTTAGACATATTCCTAAGGTAATTCTATAGGCAAAGTCATTCAGTGAGTATCTGTTGCTGGGGCTTGATTTTAGAAGGCAGGGTTGGATAGTGACTTGTATAAGAGGGACTGGGACTGTAGGTTACTGTGAACTTCTGGACTTTCCTTGGAGGTGGTGGTTAGCAGATTGAGCGGTAATGATTGCAGCTCTCCAGTCCTTACGCCTCAAGCCTCTCCTCTGAGAGGGCTGATCACAGCGGCCAGCTCAGTGGACTGTGCTGCTGTTGTTGCAGCAGCACTAATTGGAGCAGTGTTGTCCTTCCACCTAGACCCTCAGGATGCCCAGACCAAACTTAAAGCCTAGCACCGGGAAGGCTTCCACTTTCTGATTTTCATTTTATTATTAACATAAGAAAAGTTTTGGTAGAATAACTAGTGGCTTAATAATTTCATTGGTAAAACACATTGTTTGACTTTTGTTAAGTATTTATTTAAAGGATCTTGGATACCGCCAACTAATTTTCATTGGTATATTAAGAGACTCTTAGCTCAATGGGCTTTTATTTCTTATGTTGTGTTTGATCATAAAGTTTAGTTGGGGGCATTGAAGAACTTTGTGTTTTGTATTTCTGACACTGAAATGTGACCAAGTGAATTTTCTACATGTAACCCAGCTTTAGAGATTTTAAAAGGTATTTGCAAACTGGAGCTGGTAATTCTCAGGTTATGAGGAATTTTTCTTTTAACTCAACAACATTGCTTTCTTTTCACTCAGATACAATCTGAATTTTCCCAGTTTCCTTAGCTCAGTGATTCAGATAATTTAGCAACCTCTCCTTATGATTACAATTCATCCATAGTTATTGAAGATGTTTAGAACCTTCAATAGTAATAGTAAGAGGAAAAGGGTATCCATAGAAAAATGGTCTTTTCTTCTCAGCAACAGACACGTTTCTTTGTATATAAAAGGTCAAAGCTGAATGGACTTTTCCCTCCTCCAGGGAAGTGGCGTTATGAAACCAGAATATCCCTCCTGACCATTATTCCTTCCTTGTTACAGCTAAGCATTACTTAGCTTTTCTAGTCAGTTGCATCACTGCATCTTTATTGCTTCTCTTTGCAGTCATTTCATTTATGTCTGTTGTTTTATAACAAAACTCAAAAAGTAAAAGAATTTTTGGAGTTATTTAGTGAGACTTGAAAGTAATATTCTTTCTTTTTTATTTCCCCACTGCTCCCAGTAAAGAAATTCTGGTGTACCATTATTTCATTCTAAACAATAATATCTTGCCTTTTATATAGCACTTTTCAGTTTACTAAGTGCTTTCATGGACTTTTACAAAGTACACATTGCTGAAGGGGGGCAGTGGGAAGATCAAAGCCCCCTGGATATGGCTCCAGGCAGGGGGGTGAATTATTTACTTCCACTAAAGGTGTTTTTCTATGCTATGCCCTTTCCTGCCAGGCAGCAAGGTGGGCTGACTGGGGATTATGTCTCCCTGCCAGGCTACACAGAAACTAAGCAAAGGGTAAGACAAGATCACCCACTTCTTACTTCCCTCCCGCCCTCAGCTACCTTTATTCCCCCAACTGATTCCCCTTCCCTCTGCTTTTGATATTTTTAAAATTCCCAAGTTCCACTGTTGTGTTCAGAAATTCTGACCTTGATTTCCTAACTTTATTTCTATAGATTCTGCAGGGTACCCTTGGCTCCCTTGGTCCTCTTTCCTTTGCTGCTTCTATACCTTCCACTGTCTACCCCAATCCTTCCCTCTTATTTCACTTCTTTTTTTCTTCAATTAAAAAGTTTAAATGTACTCATCCAAAAACAAATTACTAAACCAAAAAAAAAAAAAAACAAAACTCATTTTTCCTCAATTAGTTGTATCTGCATATTCCTTAAGTTGTTTATCTTCAGGCCACCTACCACAGTGCCTGACAGGCTTTTAGCAAATGTTGGTTTCCTTCCTCTTACCTCCTCCCCTTCACCCTATGAGGACACCAAAAGCCTCACTTAGCCATAGCTGAGTTGCCTCTACTTAACAAAACACATAACCGAAAATAAAAGTAGCAAAATGTCCTCAGTACAGATACTTTCACATGATGTGGTTAGTACAGGAGGAAATACTTTTAGAAATTGTCCTCCCAAGCAAAAATTTTTGCTGTGGTCCTAGATAAAAGGGTAGGTCTGGAAAAACAAGACAGAAGAGGAAGTGGGGATGTTCAACTTTGAGAAGAGAGAACTCAAGAAAATATGAAAGCTTTCTTTAAATACTTAGAGCATTGTCATAGAGAAGTTTCATTCAACTTACTTTTTATGTCTCCTAAGAAGTTATGCAGAAGCATGTTTCAGTATCAATGAACTTTTATGTGAGAACAGTCTGAAAACAGAATTCAGTCCCTTCTGAGGTAGTGAGTTCCTCATCATTGGAAATAGTAAGTCAGTCATTGTATAAAAAATGAATAAATATAATTTAGGCATAGGTTTGCAGGCTAAACCAGTTGACCTCTAGGGCTTCATCTAATGTTGAGTCCAATTTAGACATCCCATTAGCTCCTACTTATGAAACCTCCACTCTGTGACATTATCAGATATCTTTGTTGAAATTGGAGAAGAGTAATTAAAATTTTTCTTATAACTTGTCACCATGTCATAGATAAGATGAAATAAATAACATCTTTCCTGTTTGCTAAACTTTAAAAGGGCTATATTAGAAATAATTCTTAAATTTTAATTTTATGGACTTTTTCTTTGAATTTTATTGTATAACAAGTTACCTTCAAAGGATAATTTTCAATATTAAATAAAAATAGTGTTACCATAATTGACTTAATTGGCCATCATGATACTTTTTAATATATTTGCTTATTGTTGAAGAGTTCATATTTATGTCCCAATTTTGTAATCCTTTTGGGAAGGTATCTGTTTGGATATGAACCTTACAGTTTTTATTACTGTCATTTTGCAACGTGTAGCAAGAAATAGTCTAGCTGGTCTCACTACGTAGTTGGCCTTTAATATATACCTTATTTCTGTGATTCCGAGATGCCAGTGATTGCAGCCTGCATCTCAGATTTAATAAGCTTGCAAAGAAGAAAAAAAGAAACTGTCCATTTTGCAGTTATGGACCGTTGGTTTAGATTCTTAATGAGAGGTTGAGCCTAAGCCTTTTTTTGAACAATTATGAACAGCTTCATGGGAGCACACTGCTTTGCATTGTATGTAGTAATGCTTTGGACCTCTCTGAAATCTTTAAGATTGGCTGTATAATTTTGAGGCATGTTATGAATATGGAGTTTTGTGTGCTTGTTCTGTTTTGTAAAACTCAAGCTGCTTTTTTTCATGATTGAGTTATGTACACTACAAGTTAAACACCTTCTCTTGAAATAAGGTGCAGCTTAGGACAGAGAGATATTTAGTGTTGAGTGGTACAGCCCTTCACAGGGTATAAGTCTGTCATGCCAACTTCTCCTGGCTTTGGAAAATGCTTTAGTGTGAGACCACTGTTTTCTTTTAGTTTAATTATGTTGATGGACAGAACTGGTTAGTTAGTGCTGCATTATAGTGTAATATTTTTTATAACATTTAAGTAACATATTAGTGATCCAAATTTAAGTGAGAAAGCCATTCTTGTTTGGTACTACCTATACCAGGTAACAACTAAAATGACAGGTAGATGAACAAATACCTTTTGTGTCCAGCTAAGTTTGCACATACTCAGGTAAGCACAGCTATATAAAAACTTACTCCCCTGTGCCTAGTGGCTAGTGAGTTTCTTTTGACATAATTGTCTAATGTGTCAATTTCAGAAATGTTAAAATATATGAAATCTTTGTCTTAGAATCTAGGAAATATGGTATTTGCTGATTGAGGATTGGCTGATGTCTATGAGGCAAGGAAAAAACTATTGTGTGACAATAACACATTTACATATTCAATAGTGAGATGTTTCTCTACAAAGACAACAAAAGTGTATTTCCCCTCCACAAGGGTCTTCATCTTATACTAAGGTTCAATAGAACAAGGAGGCTTTAAAACAAAAAATTCAGCCTCTGAAGAATGCTGAGGAGTTAAGTTTTTACTCAGCTTTTTGGTTAGAGATTTAATAGTCATGTTTTAACTGAAATTCTTACCAATTTTGAAATTTCATAGTTTGAAAGATGCTATTTATTAAAAAGTAGTTGTCTTTATAAAGAGTATTACACGAACAGTAGACTTTTTAGATCTGTACTATGACGATCTGGATTGTCATATACCAGTTTCAGAAATAATATATTTGAAAGTGTTTTGAAAAATGTACAGTGTAAGTGTAAAATGTCTGTAATAATAAAAGTAGAATTACCTCTTATGAAAATGTTTTAACTAGGAAATACAGATTATGAATATTTTCTTTAATATTTAGACCACTATTGGTGTCTTGATCATGTCATTGGTATCTTAATCATATAATCATAGAAAGCAATATTCTTACTCCATTTTACTTACCATGCAGTTCAGTATTATCCAAGTTAAGCTTTGGCCATCAGTTTATTTTGTGTCAACATGACTTAGCAGCCTGTGCTACTTAATCTGTCCTCTGAAGTTGCTAATTCCTTGTCTGTTTTTTGCTGATGTACCCCTGTACATTTACTGTCACTTCACATCCACTCCTGTTTGCAGTTCTTGGCTTTAGGAAATTGCATGCAGATTAAGAAGTTGAAGACTGAATTATGAGTGCATGGAGATAAGCTCTAAATGGTCAATATAAAGAGTAAAATAATAAAATGTGTAACAAACCTGATTGACTTGGAAATTTTGTATAGCTAATAAATGAATCTCCTGTTTATTTCTAAATTTAATTAATGTAACTTCTTTTTAACTCTAGTCATCTCAGCTTAATAATCCTCAGTTTGTATGGGTGGTACCAGCTTTACGTCAGCTCCATGAAATTACTCGCTCATTCATAAAACAAACTTATCAAAAGCAAGACAAGGTAAGGGTATAGCTATTTTTTATTATTATACAGTTACTGGCATAACTTTTATAATAACAAAATATGGCTAAAATTGCTGAGTTTATAGTCACTATCTTTATGTTTATTAATGTAATTCACTTACATCATTTAATAATCTTGAGTTTAAGCATCATTCTGCTTTCATTTCTGTGGAGCTTTTTTTTTTTGGTATCTCCTTAACTCATTTTCTTTTTATTTGCTTAATTTTGAAATAATTAAGTTAAACCAATTTTTAAAAGTTAGAATGGCATTTTAAAAATTGGTTTGAAAAGATTAAAAAGCTTGTTGCTTGTTTTGTATCATAAAAAGATTAGTTTGCTTAAAGTACTAGAGTTTCCTCAGTATATAGACATGGGAAGAACGATCCAGAAAAGTATACAGGAAGTGAAATAGTTATTTTTAAATAACTTTAAACTTTTAAATAACTTTTAAATAGCTTTAAAAAAAAAAAAGGAATATTTTTTAGATGGAAAATGTTAGTAGTTTATTAATTTTCTAGTAAATGTACATACCAGATTGATTTTGTTTACTTTTGTGTAGGAAATATGAATGAGGAAATTCTTATGTTTGCTTTGTCTCATCTAGGACTACATATTTAAATAGCAGCTTGTATTAAACCAACAAAATAACTGCAAATTCTCATTACCACTTTTCTTTTTGTTATTTTCGCCAAGAGCATTATTCAAGACTTGAAGAAAAATTTTGAAATAGTGAAATTGGTAACGGGAAGTTTGATCGCTTGTCATCGGCTTGCAGCTGCTGTGGCCGGGCCTGGAGGCTTAAGTAGCTCTACACTAGTGGATGGCCGGTACACTTACCGGGAGGTATCAGGCCTTGTGTTTTTGCTTCATGATTTACAACATTCATTGGACCTTTTTATACTTTTACTATAAAAAGAATTTTTGTTAGCTGTAACTATAAAGAGGTTGTGTGAGGTTATCTTTGTAGTGATGAAACAGTTTTGTATCTTGATGTTTGTGAATTATCTTTCATATGATGAAGGAATAAACATCTTTTTCTTGGTTTTTGATCTGAAATAATAATTGCTAATTCAGTGGATAATGGGTTTTGTTTTTCAAATCAATTGATTAGCAATATTATAGTTCTTTAAAAAATTAGGAAAAAATTTGTTTTTTCCTAATTGTGAAATTAGGAAAGTTGTGAGTTTGTAGCGTTTTACTCTGAGATTGCTGAAATTACATTTTATTGACGTCCAAAATCAACCGAATTTCTAATAGACTTGAGATAGATAGCTGCTATTACATTGTACTATCAACTTGTAAACAGAATTCTAATATTTACTTTACCCTAAATTATATGAAAAAGGATTAAGTAAAACTGTTGTTAAAACTTAAGAGTTTTGTTTTAATGTTGCTTTTAGGAATGAATGCCTGGAGTTAACTAATTAGCATTATTTCTTTTTGCAGTATTTAGAAGCACATCTAAAATTTCTGGCATTTTTCTTGCAAGAAGCTACTCTGTATCTGGGCTGGAATCGTGCCAAGGAGATCTGGGAGTGTCTTGTAACTGGCCAGGATGTTTGTGAATTAGATAGAGAGGTAAGAAGATGGTAGTGTGGATAAAGTAAGGCAGAAATATTTAAATATTTCACTTTTTCTGAAAAGTGTTTTCACATCTTCTAAACACTTTTCAGTTTATATAAGCATAAATAGTATGGGCCAAGAACTGTAAGTGCTGAAAAAATGTTTTATATAACATGTATTCATGATAAAAATAAATGTATGAGTTCTTTGGTAATTTTGATACCATTCTGGATAAAATACCAAGTTTAACCAAATGAGTATAAAGAATTCTAGATATATTTAAGTTTTTTCCCCTCCATATGAAACTAATTTTAAATTATCAACAGAAAACTTTGAGTTCCTATAATGATGTTGCACCCCAAAAACAGTAAAGAAGAATTGGTACCTGGCCAAATTTTTTTAAACTATAATTAAACAGCCAAAGATAGATTAAATCAGGAACAAAACACCTGTCTTGATGTTTTCTAACAGTGAATTTCATTTTCCTCATCTTATTTGACAGAATAATATTAACTACTTCCTAGACTTGTCGAAAGGCTTCACTATTGTGATAGTGCCTGGCGTAAGCAGGCGATAAATGTTGATGGAAAAACCCAAGTATAAAATCCAGTGAAAAGTATGAGTAGATATTTTCATTATCTAGAGGAAAGATTGCTAGTAACTGCTTCATTTAATTTCAGAATTCCAAGCATTTTAGCTTTGAGTGGTATTTTGACAATATAAACATTTGAAGTATTAAAATAATTTATCTTTACTTTTCCAGTTTGGAATATGTATGTGCCTGAAATGGATCTTAGTTACAGGGTAATATTTGTCTTATTCCACAGATGTGTTTTGAATGGTTTACAAAAGGGCAGCATGATCTCGAGAGTGATGTTCAGCAACAGCTCTTCAAGGAGAAAATTCTTAAATTGGAGTCATATGAAATCACTATGAATGGTAGGAAAAAACTTAAGATCATTTTTTTCCAGTACTTTTAAGTAAGAATTGTTATTCTTTCCTTTACTTTTAATCCTCCTTCCCAGAAGCAACTAAACAGGAATATCATTCTAGAATTTTTCATGTACATATAAAGACATATTTAGTACTCAAATTCCTTTTTACATGAATGGTATCTTATAATTAGTTTTTAAATCATATGGCCTGCTAGGTCAAATTGCCAAATTGTCTTTTTAAAATTTCTTAGTACAAAAGGATTCATTAAGGTAAAAATGTATCAAAGTATAGAAATCCTCCTTTCAGGTGTTTCTTTTCATTGAATTTTTAAATTGAGATATAATTTACATACCATAAAACTCACTTTTTAAAGTGTACAAATGGTGGCTTTTAGTATATTCACAAAATTATGTGACCTTCACTCTGTTCCAATCCGAGAACATTTTCATCACCCCAAAAATAAACCTATACCCATTAACAGTCACTTTCCATTCATTTTATCCAGCCTCTAATCTATCTTCTGTCTATGGATTAGCCTAATCAGAACATTTTATATGAGTGGAATCATACACTGTGATCTGTTGTCTCTGACTTCTTTCATTGTATTAAGGCATAATGTTTTCAGGGTTCGCCCAGGTTATGGCATGTATCAGCACTTCGTTCCATTTTATGGCTTTATAATATTCCACTGTGTGGGTGTACCATATTTTATTTATCCACTCATGAGCTAATGAACATTTTGATTGTTGCCCCTTTTTGGGTGTTATGGTTAATACTGCTGTAAACATTCATGTACAAGTTTTTCTGTGGGTATTAGTTTGCATTTCTCTTGGATGTATATCTAGAAGTCAGATTGTTGTGATATGTAATTAACCTTTGAGGAACTGCCTGTTTTGCAAAGTGCCACACTATTTTGTAATTTCGTAATCCCACCAGCAGTATATGAGGGTTCCAATTTCTTCACATCCTCACCAATACTTGTTATTATCTGCCTTTTTTTATTTTAGACATCCTAATGGTCATAAAGTGGTATCAGAATTTAATGGGTGTTTTTTTTATTTGTTTGTTTGAGATGGAGTCTTGCTGTGTCGTCCAGGCTGGAGTACAGTGGCATGATCTTGGCTCCACCTCCCAGGTTCATGTGATTCTCCTGCCTCAGCTTCCCAAGTAGCTGGGATTATAGGCACATGCCACCACACCTGGCTAATGTTTGTATTTTTAGTAGAGGCAGGGTTTTACCATGTTGGTCAGGCTGGTCTCAAACTCCTGACCTCAGATGATCCGCCTGCCTCAGCCTCCCAAAGTGCTGAGATTACAGGCTTGAGCCACCACGCCCGGCCATATCTAATGGTTTTAATGTGCGGTTCTCTGGTGACTAATTATATTAAGCATCTATTTATATGTGCTTATTGGCCATTTGTTTATATTCTTTAGAGAAATCTTAAAATCTTTTGCCCATTTTAAAATGGGTTTGTCTTTTTTTTTTTTTTTTTTTTTGAGACGGAGTCTCGCTTTGTCGCCCAGGCTGGAGTGCAGTGGCCGGATCTCAGCTCACTGCAAGCTCCGCCTCCCGGGTTTACGCCATTCTCCTGCCTCAGCCTCCCGAGTAGCTGGGACTACAGGCGCCCACCACCTCGCCCGCTAGTTTTTTGTATTTTTAGTAGAGACGGGGTTTCACCATATTAGCCAGGGTGGTCTCGATCTCCTGACCTCGTGATCCGCCCGTCTCGGCCTCCCAAAGTGCTGGGATTACAGGCTTGAGCCACCGCGCCCGGCCGGGTTTGTCTTTTAATTGTTGAGTTGTAAGAGTTCTTTATGTATTCTAGATACTAGCTCCTTATCAGATAGTTGATTTGCAAGTATTTTCTTCTATTATGTGAGTTGTCTTTTCACTTCCTTGTTAGTGTCATTTGAAGCACTTAATTTTGATTATATCCGATTTACTAATATTTTCTTTTGTTGCTTCTGCTTTGGTACTATATCTAAGAAACCAATGCCAAGAGTCTTACAGTTTTAGTTCTTGATCCACTTTGAGTCTTTTCATTGATTATCTGTGTTACCTAGAGTACATGAATTTATTTGGCATTTTATAATTACAGGTTTTAACTTATTTAAAACTTTTTTTGAAAATGTGAATCTTTGTGATCATCGATTGAAAAGACAAGGAGCTCAGTTGGTAAGTATGTTATTCTCAAATCTAGAGAGTTGGGATAATCTAGTATAACTTGATATTCAGCAAAACAAAAACAAACGAAAAAAAAGTGTTGAGAGATAACATGGATTTTTTTTTTTAAAGAACAGCATCTCCTTGACTGCCAGTTTCTACCTTGATGACAGAGCTTCTCCTAGAGTGTAAGGGAGGCTCCTACCTGCACTACCATGCCTCACCAGCTACCTGGGAGGACACCAGTCCCTCCTCACATCTCTCTGTTTCTGGCTGATCTAGGGACAGCCAGTGGCCTCCTGTGGCTACATGAATGCAGAGCAGGGATAGTTCACCTAAGCTTCCAACTCCTCAGATCCAGCAGTTCACATGTACCTAAAAAAGCAAGCGCAGTCTTCGTCCTGGGATCACAATGGCAGGGATTTGGGGAGAAAAATTCAGAAATAGACAGGCAGGAAAACTAGGATGTACAGCTTATGTTTATATTTACACATACCCCTTTGGGGGAAAAGAAACAAAGGCTTATTAACTCTTTTTCTACATCCTTTTTATTCAAGACATGACTTCCTGGGTGGTAAGAGTTTTTACCAGATCTTACAAGCTCTGGGTCCTGCTGTTGCCTACTGAGCTTTAGAAAGACCAGATTGAGCCCCAAGAATTAGTGACCACTTCTGGCTTGACTGTGTTTCCTTTTGAAGAAAAGCTCCTGAAAATGGTGCCCATCTCACTCCTCCTCTATTTCTGCTTCAGTAGCCTGTCGGGCTGTGTGTCCAGTTTGGGTCTAGGGATGTCTGAAGAGATATCTCCATACCTATCCTGGTTCCCATGGAATTTGCCCAGTGCTTCTGTGGTTGGTTGCTTTTTAAAGTTCCACATCAGTATAATATTATTTTCATATAGCTGAGGTTTTGCAGCCTTAATTCGTATTGAACTGAAGAAGTGTGGACTCGTGATGTAACAAAATAATTGTTTGTGGTTTTGTAATTTTGTGATCCTGATATGCTTTATAATTTTTCTTCTTTTGAACAGTATGTAGAAAAGCTGGAATTGATAGGAATGGATTTCATTTGGAAAATAGCCATGGAATCACCTGATGAAGAAATTGCTAATGAAGCTATTCAGCTAATCATAAACTACAGTTACATTAATCTAAATCCTAGATTAAAGAAGGTAGGTATCTAAGGAAAGAAGTTACCCATACACAAGAAAGCAGAAAATTATATATATATTTTAGTGATAAGCTATGATCCTTGGCATGACCAAAAATTGGCTTATTTTGATATTTTGTGCTGAATAATGATTACAACTAAATGTCAAGGACTAATTGTAATTTCCATATACTCTTTCAGGATTCAGTATCTTTACATAAGAAATTCATTGCTGATTGCTACACAAGATTAGAAGTGAGTAGCAAATTTTATTTGACCTCTCTTTGAGGTAAATTTTTTTTCTTTTGTAATTTTATCTTTTTAGATAATTTATAATGTTGATGTTTGTGGCTGGATCCTATTGAAGAATTTATCAATAGTACCATATTGTGGCATAGGGAACAGATGTTTGCCCAATATATAAGTGTACTTTATAGGAAATCTTTCTCCCTCTCATCAGCTGTTTTCCCCACTCCATCCACCTTCCTCCCCTTTTGGAGTATAGGAACTATCTTCAGAAAATAGGTCGTCTATACATTCCATGTTTGTAATAGAATCTTTTTCTCTTTTTTCTTTTTCTGTTCAGGAATTTTATACAAGCGCTGCTTCTTTTCTTTTTTTTTTTTTACTTTATGTTTCACCTACTTATACCATAAATGTTATTAAAGGCCACAGCAGGACAGTTAGTAGTAGGTGGTATCGGTTGTCTTTGTCCATTAGAAGCCTGCTGTGTAATGCTACCTCACATGTATCTCTTTTATTTGTAGCATGACGGTTAAAGCATTAAACGTTCATATTCAGTTGATATGCTTAAGTTTCATATCTAATCAAAAATATTCCAAAAGCCTAAAATGCTACTGCCTCCCAACTCCAATAAGTTAAACTTTGTGATGATAAGTATGTGCTAGAATATGTACAGTATTTCCCTAATTGTGACTTCTATCCAAATATGTCATTATAAAAAAATATTCAAGTATTCAAATACCCTTTATGAGGTCCCATGTAAGTATTAACATATGTATGTAGGGCACTAGTTCTCAGCTGTACCTTATTTTGCCTCTGGGGGTCATTTGGTAATATCTGGAGACATTTTTGGTTGTCACAACTAGAAGCATCCTACTGGTCCCTAGGTAGGTAGAGGCCAGGGATCCTGTTAAACATCTGGCAATGAATGCCCAGGCCAGCCCTCTGCAACAGCAAATTATCCTGTCCAGAATGTCATTAGCGTCCAGGTTGAGAACCCCTGATAAAGAATGATTGATTGGTATCTTTTAGGCAGCCAGTTCAGCACTTGGTGGCCCCACTCTAACACATGCTGTGACCAGAGCAACAAAAATGCTTACAGCAACTGCCATGCCAACTGTAGCAACCTCAGTTCAGTCTCCTTATAGGTAAGTGATCAGAAGTGAAAAATACACAACACACATACGTCAGTTTTCTTAAATGGTATTTTTTATGTAGGTTTCTGAATTATTGATTTCATCATTTTGTATCATCATTTTTGCAAGCTGTCATAATCCTGAGAATTACATGTTCCCCATCATACACCCCTGAATCTGTGTCTCTTTGGAAGTTCTCTGTGTAGGTCATCACCAGAACCACCTAAGTACTGCCCTGTGCCTACCCTTCTACCTGGTGGACAAGTCTTCTTGTTTTAGTTTTTATTTGATTCATTTTACTTTTATTCTATGTAGTATGAATAACTTACTGTTTAGAATGGAATACACATACATTGTATGAAGATTAATTTTTTTCAAGTTTAAAATATTTACTTAGGCTTTTCTCCTTGAATACTCAAGCTCAGGGCATTAATAGGGTAAGCAGAATGAAGTGGAAGATGATTAATTAAAATTATGCATTATAGTATAATCATAAAATATTCAAATAATAAAAATATTTTTCAAAATAATTTTTAGTGAGAACTTTATCCCCCAATGTTTGTGTTAAAACTTTAAACTGACATTGTCTCTTTTTTTTTTTTGTACATTGGCTCTTAATCTATTACACTGCTGTTTTTTGAGTTTTCAGTTATTATTGATGAAATCTTTTTTTTTTTTTTTTTTGAGGCGGAGTCTTGCTCTGTCACCCAGGCTGGAGTGCAGTGGCGCGATCTCGGCTCACTGCAAGCTCCGCCTCCTGGGTTTACGCCATTCTCCTGCCTCAGCCTCCTGAGTAGCTGGGACTACAGGCGCCCGCCACCGCGCCCGGCTAATTTTTTTTTTTGTATTTTTAGTAGAGACGGGGTTTCACCGTGGTCTCGATCTCCTGACCTTGTGATCCGCCCGCCTCGGCCTCCCAAAGTGCTGGGATTACAGGCGTGAGCCACAAAACTGGCGAGTGCTCTGGGAAGGGCTTGCTCTCCGTACCTCACTCTGCTGCTGCCCTCTAGTGATAGGTACTCATAGAGTCTGTCTCTACTCTAGAGTGACTATTCTTATTCACAACTGAATAAGGGTATTCCTTTGCTTGTTAAAGCCTTCCTTTAAAAAGGGGAATCAAAGCAGTGAGTCCTTTCCCCCATTCTTCTTTTTCTTTTTCTTTCTTTTTTTTTTTTTTTTTGAGACAGAGTCTCTCTCTGTCGCCCAGGCTGGAGTGCAGTGGCGCAATCTGGGCTCACTGTAAGCTCCGCCTCCTGGGTTCACACCATTCTCCTGCCTCAGCCTCCCGAGTAGCTGGGACTACAGGCGCCCGGCACCACGCCCGGCTAATTTTTTGTATTTTTAATAGAGACGGGGTTTCACCGTGTTAGCCAGGATGTTCTCGATCTCCTAACCTGGTGATCCGCCCGCCTCAGCCTTCCAAAGTGCTGGGATTACAGGCTTGTGCCACTGCTCCCAGCCCATTCTTCTTTTTAAAAATGACTTGAGTACTGTGTCACTATACTTCGTTAATATGAAGGAAGCCAATAAACTCAGCCTTCTCAGACTTCATTTTTAAATGGCAGAAGTAATGATAGATTCAACTCATGATAAGAACACTAACATGACTTGCACATTCCTACATTCTTGGAAGTATATCTCAAATAGACTTTCATTTAAAATGTATATTAAGAATTCCCAATTACATGTTTGTAAGATGTAGTCCATCTCTATGACTCAGTTCCTTAATAGTTTATTTATCTGATAAATTAGAATGTAAGTGTATTTTATGTGCTTTTGGGTTAGGATGTCCAAACTCCTACTTCTTTAAATGACTATGCTTTTTGTTTTTTTCTCTTTACTAAGTGCTTTTTATTCTGAATCATTTCATATTTAGTGCACTACAGAGAAAAACCACATAATTTAAAATATTCTTATTACAAACTCTAAATTGGATTAATAAGAATATATAGTTTCAAAGTCAAATTTGAACCAGAACATTGTAGTTTATCTCATTTCACTAGTTTGGAAAGAACTTTTCAGTATCCATAATTGTTCCAACTTGGGGTAGTGGGGTTTCTGTCATCTGTACAGTATTTCATAATACTGTCTGTGATTTAATTCATTATTGAGGCATAATTTAAAAACAGTTCACTCAATAGTTCACTCACTTATTAGGGACTTAAATATTTTCTAAAAATTTTTCATCTGAATTTCAAGTTCTAGTTCTTGCCCATAGACTGGAATAATTTAGAACTCCGTTAAATATATTTAATAGAACTGCTGAAATGTGTTTAATCAGCTGTTTTTAGAGTGAAATTTTTGGTACTGCTAATCAGCATACCAGACCAATTGTTAGAAAATGGTGGTACCTCTTTTCAGTTTTAGAAATATACCTCTTTGAAATATCTAGACTCTCGGGAATATAAAATGTTTAAATTAAGAGGACTTGGATTTTCATTTCTTAATGTTAATACATACAATGTTTTCTTTAGTAAAGTATGGGGTTATGACTATATAAGCTGATGAATATTGCAGTCTGATTATTTCAACTGATAAGTAAGATCCCATAAGTCTTCAACCAAAAGAGACCTCAGATTTCAGATAGCAACTTTTGTTTGTGTCATACTTACTGATTTGCATTTGTCTTCTAATTCTCAGGCAGTTCAGAACTTTGTCAGATTTCATGTGTTCACAGAATTGTATGTCATATTTTAGTTACAAGATTAATGAGAGTCAAACTCACTGATTTCATTCTTGATGAATTAATGGACAGATAGGCCTAGAAACCCAGGTCCTCCATTTGTGGAATAACTGTTTAAAGAATTAAATAGAAGAAAGGAAAGGAAACATGGGGAGGTACAGGCTTCTCCCTTATTCCATCTGTATGCTACAGCTGTCAGCTGGTAGAACCACCTCCCCATTGGGTAAAAGGGAAGTTTAATCTTTGCGAATTTCAGTCCTTGACCACTGAGTGCTAACTGTTACTGTGGTTTTGGTGAAATAGACTAGAATTGAGGTCAGATCAGTAACTCACTTCAAATACATTGTAATACTTTTTTTTTTAATCTGTAGATCCACTAAACTTGTAATAATTGAGAGACTGCTGCTTCTGGCAGAGCGCTATGTGATCACTATAGAGGTAAGCCGCTTCCTTCTTTTAAGACGCGTGTTGCTTAGGCTGGGCTCAAGCCATCTTGACACCTCAGCCTTTCTAGTAGTTGGGAGTTTAACACACCACCACACCCAGTTAGCATCTCTTTTCTTAAGAAAGCATCTTCATTCATCATATGTACATAGGCATGTATTTCTGATGTGGTACTGTCCATCTGACTTGACTTATTTGTTTTTTAAGGATTTTTACTCTGTTCCACGAACTATTCTACCTCATGGTGCCTCATTTCATGGACATCTTTTAACTCTTAATGTTACCTATGAGTCTACCAAAGATACCTTCACTGTCGAGGTAGGTTTACATTAAGAACTATAGCCATTTTCATGTTGTCTTATTAGTTTCATAAAGCAGTCTTGATTGAGATAGCTACATAAATAATCATTCTAAAGGTTGTTTGGTAAACAGATGTAGAATAAAGACCTGAAATGAAACTGTGGGGTATAAGCAGATATATAAATAAATATTATATAATGTCAGTCAGTGGTGAGTATTATAAAGAACAAATAAGAGTAAAGTAGGATACATTGGTGAGGACGGTGATAAGAGGGTGATGGGAATGCACAAAATATTTTATTTAAAGGTGGACAGGGAAAGGTCTCTCTGAGGTGGTGACATTTGAGCACAAACTTGAGTAAAGTGACAGGGTAAATGACGTTTGCTTGGGAGAACATTCCAGGCAAATGGAGGAACAGGTACAAAGGCAAGCAAGGTGGCTGGTGTGAGGGGAGCACAGTGAAAAAGGGAAAGAGTGGACAACACCGCAGTGGAAGAAGGGCTTGAGGTCTCATTCCATGCTTGATGGGGAGGAGGTGGAGTGTGGAATGGAACATTTAATTATAGCAGAAGGGAAGCCTCACGAGGGTAGGAGTTCTTGTCTTTATGTTCCCTGCTGTGTTCCCAGCTTCTAGAACAGTGCCCATTACCTAGTAGATGACCAGTTGTTTAAATGAATAAATAAATGAATTCTCTCACAACATGTTTAATTTTATTTTACAGGCTCACAGTAATGAAACCATAGGGAGTGTCCGGTGGAAAATAGCCAAGCAGTTGTGCTCTCCTATGGATAATATACAGATATTTACAAATGATAGCCTGGTAGGTTTAAATAAGCAGTTTTTATGAATAATAAATGATACAAATATTTAGCCTGATATGAATAATTTCCTCTTTTCCTCTTGATAATTAAGAAACCACTTTTTGCAGCTGACAGTGAATAAAGATCAAAAGCTACTCCACCAACTGGGCTTTTCTGATGAACAGATCCTTACAGTGAAGACTTCTGGCAGTGGGACGCCATCTGGGAGTTCAGCAGATTCTTCAACCAGCTCCAGCAGCAGCAGCAGTGGGGTTTTTAGTTCTTCATACGCCATGGAGCAGGTACTGGGTGATCAATTTCAATTTAAAAACAAGAACTTAACAATCACTGTCTTTTTGTGTTCCGCCCATATGGGTTTGGATGATGATATCCTTTTCTCTCAGACAAGTTCTGACTCTTCCAAACTGTATAACAAAGGCTGGGATTCAGTTGAGAGAAGAAGATAATATAATTTACCAGCCTTCTGAGTCAATCACTGAATGATTCTGCCTGGCCACTCACTGTCCTCTCATGATCTCTCTCTTCATTGATTTTTTTTTCCCCCTCTCTACTGGGTCATTCCCATTAGTGTTCAAGCATGTTGTGTTATTTCCTCCATCTTAAAGAAACTCTTCACCCCATTTCCACTTTAGTTTCTGCCCCATTCTCCTTCCAAAATCAGCAAAGCTCCTTGAAAGAGTTGTCTAAACTTCTTTCCAGCTTTTCTTTGACATCCTGTCTTGATCTCCCTTGATAAGAATTAACCTCTTTTCAAGTTAGTCTGTCACCTCCACCTCTTAGTCCTTGTCTTCTTGGTGTTTCATTGAAGCTGATACGTGTGGTCACTTCCCCCTTGGAACACTCTTCACTTGGCTTTCAGGACTTGTGTGACTTTCCACTGCCTCTCTGCCTGTTTGGTTTTTTTGTTTGGTTGGTTTTTTGTTTTTTGGTCTCCTTTGCCAATTTCTCTTCATCTCCCTGATCTCTGTACTGAGGAGTTCCCTGGCCCAATCTTTGGACCTCTCCTCTGTCTACAGTCATTCCCTTAATAATCTCATCCAGTCTCCAGTCTCAGCATATTGTGTGTACATTGCTGACTTCTAGTTTTTAGCTTTAACCATCTCTTAAGTGTCTACAAGGCACCCCAATCCTAATTTATTGCAAATTGAACTCCTTATACCCTTTTCCCCACTACCTCACTCCCACTCCAAATCTCTTTCTTGCTGTATCGCAAATGATGGCATCTCCAGTCTTCTAGTTGGCTCATGTCAGAATCTTTGGGTTCCTTCTTTCACACCCGTGTCCATGAGCAAATTCTTGACTCCACCTTCAGAATGCATCGAGAATCCAGCTACTTTTTTCTGCATCCACAGCTTGCACACCAGTCTAGGCAATCACCATGCCTCACCTGGCATGTTTTAATAGTATCCTAACTGCTCTCACAGTTTCTGCTCTTACAACAGTTCAGTCTCTTCGCTACAGGGCACCCAGTGGCCCAGGATCTTACTAAACATAAGTCAGATTGTACCACTCTGCCCGAGTGGCTACTGTCTCACTCAGAATAAGAGCCAGTCTTTACTGGGACCTTCAGGGCCTTCCTAATGTGTCCCCCAGAGCCTCTCCAAGGTTGTCTCCTGTGAGCTTCTCCTCTCACCACTCCAGCCGCACTGGCCTCCACGTTGGTCCTCAAATAGCATGGTCTGTGAACTTGCTCTTCCCTGTGCCTAAACTCTTCTTTCCTGATATATAGGTGGCTCACTCTCGCTTTCTTCAGCTTTTACTCATATTCTCAGGCAGCCTTCTTTGACTGTCTTATCTAGATTTTCAGCCTCTTTCCTATCCCTGTATCTTTTTATTTCCCTTCCCTACTTTATTTTTTCTTTAGCATACTGTGTATTTTATTTATCTTGTTTATCTCTCTCCCCCAATAAAATGTAAGCTCCATGAAAGCAGATTTTCTTCTGCTTGGTTCACTGCTGCATCCTTGACACCCAAAACAGTGCCTAGAACGCGATAGATAATCAGTATTTCAGTGACTTCATGAATTGATTTATTTTGTACCTTGTCTGTGTTAGGACTCCAGGTGTACAAAGCTGCGTAAGACTGTTCTGCTTTTTCGGCTTCTATATAGAAAGCAAGCTAATGTAAAATAAAGGTATTGAAAAGACATACACAGTTTTTTCCCCCTATGGTTATTATATATATTTCTTTAATTCCAAACATAAGACTTTGTGTGACTGCATCTTTTTAATTTACAGAGCATAAACCTTACTAGAGAGATCAAATAATTCTTAAAGTTTAGTGCAAGTTGAGTAGTCCTTAGGATTTTAGAATATTTGCATATACATAATGAGATATCTTGAGGATGGGACCCAAATCCAAACACTAAATTTATTTATGTTTCATATACACCTTATATACATAGCCTGAAGGTAATTTTATACAACATCTTAAGTAATTTTGTGCATGAAACAAGATTTTGACTGAAATCGGTTACATGAGGTCAGGCATGGAATTTTCCACATGTGGTATCATGTTGGCACCCAGAAAATTTCCGATTTTGGAGAATTTCACATTTCAGATTTTTGAATTAGGGATACTCAGCCTGTGTTGGTATTGTGGGGTTGTCAAAGTTAACTGTATTGAAAGATTGGGTGTGGTGGTGTGGTGGCTCATGCCTGTAATCCTAGTAGTTTGGGAGACTGAGGCAGGAGGATTGCTGGAGGCCAGGAGTTCAAGACCAACCTGGACAATATTGTGAGACCCCCATCTCAATTTAAAAAAAAATTATGTTTCATATATAACAAGAATTTTAAAAAGAAATCCCACTCAGAATGGTATTATAGCAGCTAAATAACAACAAAAACAATGTACATAGTGTCTTCAAGTTTACTAATTTTTAACTGTCTCACATTTATCCTGAATTTATTAAAAATCTTCCCACTTGTAAATACATTGTGTAATGATGTCCGATTTCTTATTCCTTATAACCAGAAAATAGTACTTTAATCATATCCGAATCTCTTTTATGCAGTTATAACCATTTTGTCTTTTCTGATCTTTAGGAAAAAAACATGGTAACTTCTTTTTCTCAACTTAAATTACATATATCTAGTGTTATGTGTGAATGTAGATACATAAACACACTACTTTTGTTTTCACATCACTCACCCTGTTCTCTGGTAGTGAGCAGTCATTAGCTCAGTGGTGCCTGCTCTCCATTATATTAATTACATATGCCCTCTGCTTTACCTCTCTTCTACTGTGCCTGCCTTTGTCATCTTAGTCCCTTCACTGGCAGGTGGCCAGGATAAGGGAGAGCAAGTAATACACACTAGAAGGTAGTGATCCCTCATCTATTATGTTCCAATGTGGTGTTCTTCAGTACAGATGAGCACTGTGCTTCCCTCAAGCTTTACGGTGACCAGCCTTTCAGAACTAGTATTTTTATTGCTTGTAAGTTTGATTAGGAAAGGAGAACATTCTTTTGTAAATTTGAATTTCTATTTTGCTTTTTTCCATCAGGAGAAATCCCTCCCTGGCGTAGTGATGGCTCTCGTATGTAATGTATTTGACATGCTTTATCAGCTCGCCAATCTGGAAGAGCCAAGGTAAATATAAATATTTGTGAGACTTGGGCAGAGAGAAAGTTACTAACGTTAGGGAGCCAAGTCACTTTTCACTTGAAATGCATTTTATTTTATATTCCATGCAAATGGACTTTGTTATTAAACTATGGCTTATATGTAAAAAAAATTTGTATCTGAAAAACTTCAGGATAACTCTACGAGTACGGAAGCTTCTGCTCTTGATACCTACTGATCCAGCCATTCAGGAAGCCCTTGATCAACTTGATTCTTTAGGAAGAAAGGTATGAGTATTTTTGATAGTTATTTAACTAGCATTACAATTTTATATCACAATTCAGTGAGTGAAAATGCAACCTGAAATCACATCAAGGTCATATGATATCATCTTTCCCATACTGTTTTTTCTTCTTTTGAAAAATACCTTTGCCAGCCCAGTGCAGTGACTCACGCCTGTAATCCCAACAATTTGGGAGGCCGAGGTTGGAGGATGGTTTAAGCCCCAGAGTTCAAGACCAACCTGGACAATGTAGGGTGACCCCATCTCTACAAATTAAAAAATTACCCTGGTGTGATGACATGTACCTGTAGTCCCAGCTACTCAGGAGGCTGAGGTGGGAGGATAGCTTGAACCCAAGAGGTCGAGGCTGCAGTGAGCCAAGATTATACATGCACTCCAGCCTGGGCAACAAAGTAAGACCCTGTCTCAAAAAAAGAAAAGAAAAGAAAGAAATACCTTTGCCATAAATGGAAATCAGAACTTAATGTTGGCTTTTAAAGTGCCTATATAAAAGTCAATAATGACATCAGGTTTCAGAACTGGAAAGAACCTTTAATATCATCTACCTTTCCACCTCCTCATGTTATATATTAGGAAACCAAAGCTCAAAGAGATGAAGTTACTTGTCCCAGATCAGACTCTAGTTGTGATTCAGCTGAGAAGTTTTTCATTAGCTATGATGCCTCTTTGAATCTGATTGTTGCCTATGTCTGAGTTGCTTATATAAATGGATTACCATTTAATTTTTTCACAGTCGATATTTAAAGTTCATTTGTGTTAATTGTTAGAATGTGGTTCCTTAAGAGATTTATCTACATATTAATATTGTCTTATCTATAATACTGTTTAATTATGTTCTCAGAATAAATTCATGTAGAAAAAGTTGTTAGAACTGTATTTTCTATTTTATAATTTAGTGTTAGAAATTTAGGTCAGCTCAGTCATGTCATTTATTGCTTATAAATTAATTTGAAGGATAAGCGAACTAATGTAATTATAAAATATATCACTAGTATTAGCTTAACACATTTTTCAAGCCCACCACTTTAGCAGTCTTATAATTTTATTATCAATATTTAGAGATACAAATTTTAAACACAGAAACAAATTAAAATGACCTTCTCAGTGTTGCTTAGAATACATGCTCAGAAGCATTCATGTAGTATTTGAATCTTATTGAACGCTTAGAATTTGTATGATCAAGTTTGATGTTTTAATAGTTACAGAGTAATGTGGTTTTATGAAGTTAATTTTTAGAAAATAACATTGGTGTGGCTTATATTAAAGAGGGAAAGAATATTAGAACATGTACTAAGATCTATTTCTCTTTAATTTGTCCTTTTAAGAAGTTTACGTCTTTTTTTATTCTCTTCAACTTAGAAAACATTGCTGTCTGAATCAAGTTCTCAGTCCTCAAAATCTCCATCCCTGTCATCAAAGCAACAGCACCAGCCAAGTGCCAGTTCAATTTTAGAAAGTCTGTTTCGATCTTTTGCCCCGGGAATGTCTACCTTCAGAGTGCTCTACAACTTGGAAGTAAGAAACCTAATTTCTTTCCGTTTCCTTTTGACAGATCTATTTGGATTTATAGATTCATGCTTTCACATGTCAGAAATAAGTAAATAGGTTTCTGTTATGTAATGATTGGTTGAAAATTAGTTTTAAGAAATAGATTATAAATTGAAACTTCTTTGCCTTTGAATATGCAAAAGATTATTTTTATCACTACCTTAGCCCATTTGGGCTGCTATAACAAATCACTATAGACTGGATGGCTTAAACTGCAAGCATTTATTTCTTAGTTGGAGTGGCTAGGGAGTCCAAGATCAAGACACTGGCAGATTCGGTGTCTGGTGTGGGCTGGCCTCCTGGTTCATAGATGGTACTGCCTCACTGTGTCCTCACTTCCAAAATAGGAATTTTAGGGGAATACAAACACTCAGTTCGTTGCAATTAGCCTCCCCAAAGGAAGCTTTAAACTAATACATTTAATTGTTTACTGTCTATAAGTCATAGTGGTAGTTAAAGGAACAAAGTTGGAAAAAAACAAGATATTCTCTCCAAGATCTTATGAGTAAGACATATGGAAGCTGGATATACTGAGTCTGGATGGCAGAGTGTAAACAAAGCACTATGTGAAAGTGACCAACTGGAATCAGTTCTGCTCTTGGAGAGTAATAGGTCAGACCCTCATACCACTTTTGGTTTGAAGAAAATAAGGCCCTGAGTGATTTTGCTTTGTTTTAGGACGTTATATCTAGGCAATAAAGAATCCATATCAGTGCCTAAGCAATCTTAATTATTATATCATGTATCTTAAGTACACAAAAGTCAAACTTTTTAAGAGGGTACCTGCATTTTTTCCAAGTTTCATTTCATTGACAATCTAATTGGGAGCATATAATTATAGTCCTTCATTTTTCCACTCGTTGCTTGTACAATGTGATAACTTTTCATACAAACAGTATCTTATTGCTTCAGGGTGTGATGACATTTCATATTTGCCTTAATCATTCTTGTGAAAAGACATATTGGTCTAAAAAGGAAAAAGTACTTAGCAAATATTTTAAAAATTAAGCATGTCCTTGTTTAGTGTGAACATTTAAAAATATATACAGTATTCAGCATGAAAACCATGTTCAAGGTTGAGTCATCCCTGTGTTTAAGAATTAACTTTATGAAATGTAGTAGCATTCAGTGTAGTATTAAGTTATAACAACAGCATGAAGTACCAAAGTGCTTTCTGTTTAGATTATATTTTACACTTTCGTGCATACTGAGGAGGCTTATTCAAAATGAAAATACTAACTTAGTGTTCACCCTGTTTAATAAACAGATATCAAAAAATAAAATGTATGCAGTATTCCAAAACAGAAAATTGCCTAGGAATTTTTAGCCCATTTAAGTCTATAGAATTTGCATCTTGTGATTCCTGCCAGATCTGTCATTTGTTTTTAAATGATTATCTCCAAAAAGTTCAAGTGTAATTTTTAACACCCACATTTGATAGAAAAACAGAATGGTCCAACAATGGGTCAACTTGTCATCAACTATCTGAATTACATTATCTTAGAGCCATAGCACTGCAGTAGTAAAATACCTCTGGTACCATTTTAGGACTCCTGAGTAAGTGTGAATTCCTTTGATATTTTTTGTTTTGATTTAGATACACAAAACAGTTGGAAACCTAACACTCCCAAAAGCTCTTATTTTGCTGTCAGCTAAAAGGTTAATTTCTTTACAATTTGTTCATTAACTTTTGTTTACCTGCTAGGAAACTTCAAAGTGGATTATTTCCGTGTCTTTGAAGAAACCTGTCAGTTCACTAAATTGTTGTCCATTAAGCATGAGGTGGGTGGGATCGGAGTGTCCATGTAGACAAAGAGCTCAATATGCTTGAAGGGCTTAGAAGAGCACAGGTTCCTTTTCTCCCATGTAATGCTCTTTATCCCAGGTTGGTGGACCTGTTTCTCCAAGAGCAACCTGAGAAGAAGGCATCTTTAACAAAATCCCACATTAAGTTCTAAACTCATAAAACTCATGGGTTCATAGAATCAGATTTTTTTAGACTGGAAAATGATCTTGAGCCACATCTAGTTTAAGACTGAGGCAATGTGAGTTTTTATTTTTAAATCACAACTAAATAAGCAGTTGTTTATTGAGTACTTATTTTGTCCTGATGCTTCTACTAAGCACCTTTAAGCTTGTGCTGTAGTATTTAATCCTTTGATCTTCCTGTAAAGGTAATTACTATGCTCACTTAGTGATGAGAAAACTAGGACAAAAGGGAGCATTGTATGCCTAAGGTCTCTCAGCTAGGTAAAACTAGAATGTGAACTAGATTTGTAGTCTTGGCTATAGTATGGTTATTTATGTGAAATTCTGCCCAACCAAAGTATTCAGTTGAACTCCACTTTAGGTAGGCATTGCGGCATCATAGAAGGGCATGAGTGTTAGAATGAGACACATCTGAATTTGAATTCTAACCATGCGACTTTGGGTGGGCGATCATTTAACCTACTTAACCTTTCAGGTCTCAGTTCTCTCACCTATCAAGTAAAATACGTATGCCTGATACATTGTAGGTGTTCAATAAATAGGAGTTAGAGTTATTGGGGAACTCATCTTGCATTTTTAATATATGGGCTGTTTTATAAAACTTTGGTTTATATCTTTCTAAAGAATATATCTAGCATATCACATGGAATTATCTGTTCTTATCTAAGCCTGAGGGCCTGAGACTTTCATGTTTGCCAGTTTCATGAAAAGAACACACCAACTTTCTCTAGAATGGAAAGATTTTTCTTCCAAAGTAAATAGAATAGGGAAAATGTGATTATTTTATCGTGAAACATCAGCTTCTACATACTTCTGGGGGAAAAACAGTGTGCAACATTTAAAGAAATTCTAACTCAAGTTGTCTGAATGTTTTATTTAATAAAAGAGTAATTTCTGCTGAAAATGTGTGAATGAGTAATTGTGCTTACCTATTTCCTAGGTTCTAAGCTCCAAACTCATGCCAACAGCTGATGATGACATGGCCAGAAGCTGTGCCAAATCCTTCTGTGAAAACTTCCTCAAAGCCGGCGGTTTGAGGTTGGAGTTTCAATGTCATGTTACATGAGTTGCCGAACATGAATATAGTTATTTTAGTTAATTTCCCCTGCAAAGTCTTGCTTATTCCTACAAGGTATCATATGACTCATTGTGAGAGTTCTTATAAGAAGGAATGATGTTTCAGTCCTTTAGAATATTTTAAATCCTTTTATTACTTCTGATTATTTGAGAAATGTATGGAAACATGTCTCCCATCTGGTAGTGGGGGACATCTTCAAGAAGAGTAGAAGCAAGGAGACTATATCTGTTTCTTTTGTGTCTTATGTCAGTTTGAAATAAGGTGAATTTGATCCCTGTGAATCCATGTTGTGCAAGGTATTAGTGTTGTGGATGCAAAGATAAATTAGATATTATCTCTGCCTTTGAGAGGCAGCTGATGTTTTAACAAAGAATAACAAACAGCTAGGTAACTATATTATAAGTATTAAAATAGGCCAGGCATGGTGGTTCGTGCCTGTAATCCCAACACTTTGTGGGGCTGAGGCAGGAGGATCACTTGAGCCCAAGAGTTTGAGATCGTCCTGGGCAACATAGTGAGACCTCATGTCTACGAAAAATAAAAATAAAAAAATAGCTGAGTGTGATGACATGCACCTGTAGTCCCAACTACTTGGGATGCTGAGGTGGGAGGATCACTTGAGCTTGGGAGGTAGAGGTTTCAGTGAGCCATGATTGCACCACTGCACTCCACCCTGGCAACAGAACAAGATCCTGTCTCAAAAAAAAAAAAAAAAAAAAAAAAAAGATATTAAAACAGAGCTATGTATAAAAAGTACTTGTGACGGGGAGGGGCGAGAAAGTGGTGGTTAAATTGGTTGAATTTGCTTAGGGTCATAAGGTTAGGAAATGATTCACAGAAAATGACCGTTGAGCTAGGAATTGGGAAATTATTTACCTAGAAATCCTCTAGGTAAATAAGGAGGGAAAGAGCACTCCAAGCTGGAATGGAGGGAAGGATGAGTGAGAGCATGAAGATGCATCGCCTCTCTTGGGCACCTCAGTTGCCTGGTGAGGTTCAAGCAAAGGATGAAAGAGAGAAACATGTCAAGAAGGGTCTCATTGGGGAATATGAGTGTTGTAGTCCATGAAAAAGCAGGCAGTTTCTAAGCCAAGAATTACCTGAGACAATTACTCTGGCAGCAGTGAAGAGGATGAAAGGAAATGGGAGAGACTGAAGGAAGAGAAGACTGAGAACTGACAGTATTCAAAGAGGAGATGAAGGCCAGTGACAGAATGACATTTATGACTAGGTAGAGGGTGGGGACATTTATAAAATGGCCCTGTGGTTTGTAGCTTGGTAGAGTGGCGAAATGGTGAGTCATTAGTCAGTATGGGAAATAAACACAGAGAGAGATGGAAGGAACAGAGGAAAGCAAGAGAAATAAGTTTAATTGCATACAAGGTCCTTCCGAGTCATGTGAAGTAGATGGTTTGGATTGGATAGGGTGCTTGTTAGAAAAGTGGAGAATGGCATGAGAGATTTGGGAGCGTGTGAGTAAAACCATGAGGCCATAATCCAGCTGTCAGAGCTGAGTGGCAAGTATAAGGCAGGAAGGTAGCATCAGGGCATAGAGATCTCTCCTTTCAGATGAGTCAGAAAAAAGGGGTGACAGTAAATTGAAGAGAAAAATAACTGAGGGGAAAGTTGGCTTTTCTGTTTTGATTTTAGCTTGTGGAAAACTGGAAGACTTGGTTCTCTTCATAGGCTAACTAAAAGGGACCAATGAAGGAGAAAAAAATAAAGATAAAAGAGAAAGGGGTAAATGATGGGGCCAACTTGTACTGCAGTTGGAAGCAGATTTTCTCTAGAAAGAAGTAGGCATACCATTTCCTCTGGGTGAGGAAAGCATGGACACCAGCTCGATGCATGAGCAGAGGATGTTGAAGGAATTCATGTGGGGAGGTCTGGCACAGAGAAGCTGGGTAGGGACCTTGAGGAGGTTGAGGGAATGGGAAACAGGGAAACGATGGCGAAAAGGATTCCCAGGTATTGTAGAAGGTCTGGCACACATGTAGCTTTATTCTGTGTTCAACACTGTAGAGGTGTTTTTAGTAAAAGCTCCTTTCATATCACTCAGCCATTTACAGGGCTGTCAAACTAAAGGCATTAAACATTTGGCTTATTTGTGTATGTCATTTAATTCATGTACCAGATACTGTTCTAAGCACTGAGAACAGAGCAGTGAGTAGATTAGACCAAAATCCACATCCTCATGAAGCTTACAATTTAAGGGGGGAAACAATTAACATAAGTAAAAATATGTGTCAGGTGGTGAGGAGAGCTGTAGAGAACAATGAAGAAGGAAGCAGGGATTCGGGGGCTGTGATTTGCAGTAGGGTGATCAGGAAAAACTTCACTAGGGTGACATCTAGCAAAGACCTGAGGAGATAAGGGAGCGAGACCCAGGAGAAAGCTTTTCAGAGGAGCAGCCAGCACACACCCATGCATGGGGACCTGCCTGGTGCCTGCAGAGGCCACAGGAGGCCAGTGTGGTTGGGGCAGAGTGAATGAGGCAGTGTTTCCCATTCTCAAATGAGACAGAGGTCTGGGACATGACATTGTAGAGATATCAGAGGTCAAGTTATGAAGGATCTTATAGGCTGCTGTGAAGACTGCTGTTTTTCAGTGTAGGAAATAGGAAGCCATTGAAGGATTTTATGCAGAGGAGTGCCATGATCTGACTCAAATTTTCCAAGGATCACCCTGATGGGTCTTTTGAAAATAGGTTTGGAAGGTGGAGAGTCAAGAGCAGAAGCAGAGAGAACAGTTAGGAAGCTTATAGGTATCATAGGAAATTATTATGATAGATATGTTTAGGCTCTTATATTATATGACAGAATCATGTAGAAACTAAGTGATGATATTGATGACCAATTATATTACTATACTTATGGAAAATTTAAAATGAAAGAAACAGAAGTCTTTAATATCCTGACTTTTTTTATTCTTTTTGAAGTTTGGTTGTAAATGTCATGCAGAGAGACTCCATCCCATCAGAAGTAGACTATGAAACAAGGCAGGGTGTTTATTCCATCTGTCTACAGCTTGCAAGGTATGTAAATACATTGCATTAGTCTCAACAGGCAATATTTGACTTTTTCTTTCAAATCATGTTTTTAAATAGTGTGAAATGGACTCAGAATAAGTCTAGCTGTTTCTTTTTAAGATTTTTACTTGTTGGACAAACAATGCCCACGTTATTAGATGAAGACCTCACCAAAGATGGCATAGAAGCACTTTCTTCCCGCCCATTCCGAAATGTCAGCCGGCAGACAAGCAGACAGATGTCCTTATGTGGTACCCCAGAAAAGTCATCCTACCGACAGTTGTCAGTGTCTGACAGGTCTTCTATTAGGGTTGAGGAAATCATCCCTGCTGCTCGAGTTGCAATACAAGTAAGTGATTTGTGTGTTCAGGACATTTTAGTACCTCTTATTCAGAATGTCTTGTTTTGGAAGAGGTGCTATGGGGATTTAAAAATGATTAAGACGTGAATTTTGCCTTCAAGAAATTTATGGTGATTTAAAAAGAGATCACTAGGGCATAAATAACTCTAATTCCCGGTAGAAAGTATCAAGTGTTGTAAAATTATAAGACAAAGCGTTCTGTGTGTCTTCAAAGTAGGTAGAATAATTTCCTTCACCTGTGGCTGTGATGGGTGATTTTATGTTATAGATGGCGTTTGAGCTAGGCCTTGAAGAACAGATGAGGATTAGATATACAGAGATTAGTACTTAGAAAGTTGGAGAAAATAGATTCGTTCAAGCAAAAGGGAGCACACGTGCAAACTAGAGACAATACTAGAGCTTATGGGAGGTCACGAGGTCATACTATGTGGGAAAGGGGGAAAGTGAAAAAAAATTGGTAAAGCGTAATTTGAAGCCACAGCATGAAGATCAATCTGTTTTACAGATGAAAAAACAGAGAAATTGAAAGTCCTGGAGCAGGATGGCAGCTTGAGAAAGGCCATCCTTCTGGATGACCTTGGAGGGAGAGGAGGCTTATGAAACTGAGACCTGTAAGAAGGTTGGAGATGTCAGGGCATGTGTTCAAGTATTGCTTTTTCTCATAATACTTGTTCCATTCTTTAGACAATGGAAGTAAGTGATTTCACTTCTACTGTGGCTTGCTTCATGAGATTGTCATGGGCTGCGGCTGCAGGACGGCTTGATCTTGTTGGGAGTAGCCAGCCAATTAAAGAAAGTAATTCCCTGTGTCCTGCTGGAATTCGAAACAGACTCAGCAGTTCAGGTACTGATTAAAAAGAGACAGTAATGAGAACATTGGGTAAGAAATAGCCATAAGAATTATCTATGTGTAGGTTTGCCAGAGTCACAAAAGGGGGAGACCCTCTTCTCTTGCTTGTGAGCATGAGTAAAAATTCATCAAGCTCTGTATACACTTGGTATTTATGCGTGTTCCTATATGCATGTCATGTTTCACTTAAGAAGAAAAATATTTATAAACACACAGAGTAAGTGAAGAAACCAAATCAGCAGTTTTTAGCTTAGCTGAGTATAAAAGTGTCATGAAACCAATCATTGTGGCAATAATACAAATTCATTTAGAATTCTGTCCTGGAAAACAGTTCTTTTCTTCGTTTACCAGGTTATTTTTCATTAGGGCTTTTGAAAATATAGCTTTATTTCCCAGCTTTGTTTGGTCTTCTGCTCAATCTCTGTTTTAGAAATACCTCAATAATAAAGGAAGTTTTTAAAATTTTGACATACAGTAAAGCATGTGGAATTTTTAGGATTTTTGTGTGCATATAACCCATCTACATCAAGTTACAAGGTAGGAAACATTTCTCATATACTCTGGAGGGCTCCCTCAGGCCCACAGAATTGCACTATTCTCATTTCTGTCACCTGAAATTAGTTTTGCCTTGTGAACACATTTTTATTGCCTGCAAATGTGTTCTAAAGAAAAAGTAGTTAGAGTGTTTCAAATACAGTGTTAAGTCTCTCTTGCTTCTTGGACCTAAGTGCTTTCTTTAAGTATTTAATGTCACATGAGGATTCTGGAACATATAGTAAAAAGATTAAAATATTGCATAGTTCCTGTTGGATCCACAGTAAATTTCTGCTTACCTATTTTCAGGAAGCAATTGCAGCTCTGGAAGTGAAGGAGAACCGGTAGCCCTGCATGCAGGAATCTGTGTTCGACAACAGTCTGTATCCACCAAAGACTCGCTGATTGCGGGAGAGGCTTTGTCTCTTCTTGTTACGTGCCTACAGCTTCGGAGCCAGCAACTAGGTGTGCTGGAGGCTTGTTTGTGATTAATCTCTTTCAGGGAAAGGCCACGTTTCTGTTGGGAATTATTTACATTTCTTTATAGATAAGGTCCCATTAGTCAAAATGAAAAAGGCAGGAAGTTGGCATGTGGAGTAGCTAAGGATAATGCTAAAGTAGCTCATTCTGAAGAAATATTTACTGAGCACCTTCTGTATATGAGGTTCCACAGTTGCTGTCACCAGGGCAGTGTGTCTGCACGCCACGAGCTTGCTGTCTAGTTGAGGAATTCAAACAGCCCAAATTTACTAGTTTGTAAATTACAGAATTAGAATTGCATATCAATTCCTGATAATGACTCTAGTATTAAAAATTGTGTAACTGGGCCGGGCGCGGTGGCTCAAGCCTGTAATCCCAGCACTTTGGGAGGCCGAGACAGGTGGATCACGAGGTCAGGAGATCGAGACTATCCTGGCTAACACGGTGAAACCCCGTCTCTACTAAAAAATACAAAAAAAAAAAAAAAACTAGCCGGGCGAGGTAGCGGGCGCCTGTAGTCCCAGCTACTCGGGAGGCTGAGGCAGGAGAATGGCGTGAACCCGGGAGGCGGAGCTTGCAGTGAGCTGAGATCCGGCCACTGCACTCCAGCCTGGGCGACAGAGCGAGACTCCGTCTCAAAAAAAAAAAAAAAAAAAAAAAGATTTACCCTTTCATCTTTATTGTTGGCTTTGGTGAACGGGGACCATTACTAATCATTCTCTACCATGAGAGCACCCCAGGGCTCAGCTCCTCATCATCTCTTCTCTATCTCCATTCATTCCCTTGGTGATCTCGTGCAGTTTCACAGTTTTAAATTCCTCTATGTGTTGACAACACCTAAATTTGGGTCTGTGGCCTGTACCACTGTCCTGATATCTCCAGTTGGATATTAAATAGACATCCCAAACTTCTCATTTCCAGAACTGAGCTCCCCTAATCCTGCCCATATCACCCTAGAGTTTTCTCAACTTAAAAGCAGTTCTGTTCTTCCAGTTGCTCTGGCCAAAAACCTTGGCTTCATCTTTGATATGTTTTTTTTCACCCCCTACTTCTAATCTGTCAGCACATCCCCCTTCAAGCCCTCTCTAGATTCTACCCCTTAGCACCCCTTTCACTGTTGGTACCCTCTGAGCTGCCATTGCTTCCTACTTGGACTATAGCAAGAGTACCCTAACTCATCTCCCTGCTTCTGCCTTGCAGTTTATTCTTTACTCAGCAACCAGGGTGGACCTTCTTCATTTTAAGTCAGAGTGTGTCACTCCTCTTTCAAAGCCTTTCGGTGGCATCTCAGTTCACCGAGTAAAAGCCAGATCTTTACAAGGGGTGGACACAGTGTACCCTTGATACTTCTGTGCCTTTGCTTCTACTCTCCCTTTTACTCACTGTGTTTTGGCCACCCTGGGTTCCTTGCTGTTCCCCCAACAGCCAGCATACATTCCTTCCCTTGCACTGGCTGTTTGTTCTCTCTTTCCATTGTGCTTACTGAGACATTCCCCAACCACCTTTGAAAAAATTACAATGCTCCTCTTGCCCCAGCACTACCCAGACCCCTTACCTTATTTTTTTCCTGTATCATTTATCATTTTATAACATGCAAAATAATTACTTATTTATTGTGTTTATTGTCATTATCTCCTCCCCAACTACACTGAAAGCTCCATGAGGACAGAGACTTTTATTCATTTTGTTCCCTGATGAATCTCCAGCCCCCAAACACTGTCTGATGTGTAGTAGATTCTCAATAAATAAATATTCAGAAATGAAGTTTTAGCAACTCCACTTTTAAAAAGTGTACTAGTCCTACTCTTAGCTGTTTGATTTCGTTTAATTTTCCTAGAATTGTTTAACATAGAGATATTTTCAAATCAAGATGAAAAAATAACTTCCCTCCAAACTTTTATCTGTTATTATTTGTAAGTTTATTTTAGGGTATATTTTATAGTTTGCAACTATTGATAGTTTCTCAAGGCAAGACATTTATTCTGTAACTGGTATGTGCAAGGCATTGTGCTAAAATATGGGGCCCAAAAATAAGACATGGTTTCTTAAGTAACTTAGAATTTTACGGGGTAAATGGACAGGCATGAAAGCAGTTGTAAAAGGTTCTGAATTATTATATGTAAAAGAGATGAGCTTATGCTTAAGATGAGCTTAAGAAATTAATCAAAATTTGAAAATGCATTACCTAACTTGTTTCACACACCCACATCCCCCATTTCTTCTTCTTAGCATCTTTCTATAACTTGCCCTGTGTTGCTGATTTCATCATTGATATTCTGCTCGGATCACCAAGTGCTGAGGTGAGGATTTTTCATGTTACTTACAAAACTCCTTTGGTCCTGTTGTTCTGTGAGCTCTCTCAACTACCTGTGACATTGTTGGGAATACAGGAGTGGCATTGGGTGCTCTCAGGGAGTGTACAGAGGGGCTGCAGACCATGAAAGAAAAGTAACCATTTGGACTCTACTGCCTTTCCTTCTACTGTCTCCTCCATATGCCATCAAAAGTTATGAGACTAATGTTAGTAAGTTATTTTTGTTTATAACAATGTTACAACCAGTGTCTGACATCCATAACTGGCAAGGGCAGCTGGCATTAAGCATCCACATGTTGGTCAGACTCAGGAAAAATCAACCTCAACCCATAAACTTTCATTAGATTTTATAGTCCTGACATTCTTACATGACCTTGAGGATTAACTTAAACTTTCTTTTTTCTTATTTTCATTTACATTAAGTTATAAACCTATTGAGTAGAGTAAAATAGTAGAATAATTAGGGAAATCAGTTCCCAAACCACAGTGGGTTTTAATTAGCCTTAGTTTATTCAATGGAAACCTTACCATTAAAAACTGAAACACTCATACCTTTCTAGTATCCTTCAATAACTTGAGTGACTAAATAGGGTGGACTTTGGAAGAAAATCACTCTTGAGGTAGTCTCAACATGTTGATTCATGTCTGTCCTTTGCTGCTGATCATGTAATTTCAGATTCGCCGGGTTGCCTGTGATCAGCTGTACACTCTTAGTCAGACAGACACATCAGCGCATCCGGATGTGCAGAAGCCAAATCAGTTTCTTCTAGGCGTCATCCTCACGGCTCAGCTGCCTCTCTGGTCTCCAACTAGTATTATGAGAGGAGTCAATCAGAGGTATGTAATAAAAATGGAAAAGCTCACCTTATACAGAGAGAGGATAAGTGATAATTTGTGTGCTGCTCCCCTAAAGTCCACAGTGCATTATTGAGATGACTAGAATTTCTCCTTTCTTCTTCTGACATTTGGGTCCTGAAAGATGGCATTTGGATAGGAGAGTTAGAAGAAACACTACCAGGCCTTCTTCTCCATACCCCCAGGTCTCACTTCACCCTGTGTGATTCATCTACCCCAGAGAGAAAAAGGAGTTCACCTGATTGGTGAGAGCTTGCAATTACTGGAGCCCAGTCACTGTGTAAAGGTTATACTGATTCTCTCCCCTTGTGCATCACTTTTTCAGTGCAGATATCTCATAGCTCCATGTCTAGAGGTAGCCGGGGTATCCTCCTGGCTTGTTTTCTTGGTTTTATACATGCTTCAGTATGTAAGAGAGCTTGTAGTCCAGGCTCGTGAGATAACTGTTCTGCCTGCCCCATCTTACCTCTACAGGTGAGCCTGCATGCATGTGCTCCTCAGTCTAGTCCCAGGATAGGAGGTAGGGGTCTCACATTGACCTCAAGTTCATACGACTTTTTCTAACTTACCTTTACCACACAGCCCCTACCGTGGGGCTTATAAAGTGTCATGGAGATTTGTGAAGTCAATGTTTCCTTTCCTCGTTTATGTGCTTTATAAATTAGGTCCATCTCCAAAACTTTTGCATCATCCTAAACTGAAACACTATGCCCGTGAAGAAGTGATTAAATGAAAGACTGAAAAATTTGACTCCATAAAAATTACAATTTTCTATATAGGAAAAAAAATGCCTCAAAAGTCAATCACCAAACTGGGAAAATAAATCTGCAACATACATGACAGACAATAAGCTAATTAGAGAGAGAGAGAGATATATATATATAACTATTACAAATTATTAAGCAAAAGACCAGCAGCCAAGTTAAAAAGGGACAAAGAATGTAAACAGACTGTTCAAAGACATGTAGATTTTGTTTGAATTGCTAAATTTTTTTTATTGTGGTAAATATACATAACATAAAATTTACCATTTGAGGTGTACAGTTCTGTGACATTCAGTACATATACATTGTGATGCAACCATCACAACTGTCTATTTCCAAAACTCTTTATTCATCCTAAACTGAAACTCTCTACCCATTGAACAATAACTCCCTGTTCTCCCTCCACCATCCCACAGCAACCACCATTCTACTTTCTGTCTCTAAGGATTTGACGACTCTAGGTACCTCATATAAGTGGACCCATACAGTATTTGTCCTTATATGTCTGGCTTATTTCACTTAGCATAATATCCTTAAGGTTTATTCATGTTGTAGCATGAATTAGAATTTCCTTCCTTTTTAAGGCTGAATTATATATCATTGTATGTGTAAACAATATTGGTATATCCATCCATAGATGAACATTTGGGTGTTTCCACCTTTTGGCCTTTGTGAATGCAGCTACAAACATGGGTGTGCAAATATCTATGTGAATCACTGTTTTCAGTTCTTTTGGGTGTATACCCAGAAGTGGAATTGCTAGATCATTTAGTAATTGTGTGTTTGATTTCTTTGTGGAACCACCATACTGTTTTCCACAATGGCTGTACCATTTTACTTTCCCACCAGCAGTGTACAAGGATTCTCATCATTTCTCCGCATCTTAGCCAATGCTTATTGTTTTCTAGGATTTTTGTTTTTGTTTCGTTGTGTTTTTGATAGTAGCTATCCTAATGCATGCGAATTGGCATCTGTGGTTTCAGTTTGCATTTCCTTGATAACTAATGTTGAGCGTCTTATCTTGTACTTGTTGGCTATTTGTATATCTTCTTTGGAGAAACATCTATTTTAAGACCTTTGCTCATTTTTAAATTGGATTATTTGTTGTGGAATTCTTTATATATCCTGAATATTGATCCCTTGTCAGATAATACGATATGCAGATATTTTCTCCCAATCTGTGGGTTGTCTTTTAGCTCTCTTGATGGTGTCCTATGTATGTATTTTGTCTTCAGTTGCCTGGAAATTATGGCCAAATCCTATGTTACGAAGTTTTCCCCATTTTCTTCTAAGGGTTTTATAGTTTTAGTTCTTACATTTAGGTATTTGATTCATTTCGAGTTTAGTTTTGCATATGGTGTAAGGTAAGGGTCTGACTTCATTCATTCTTTTCCATGTGAATATCCAGTTTTCCCAGTGCTGCTTTTTAAAAATACTATCCTTTCCCCATTGAATGGTTTTGGTGCCCTTGATGAAAATCAGGACCATATGTTTGAGTTCTGTATTGCTATTCCATTGGTCTATATGTCTGTCTTTATACCAGTATAACACTGTTTTGATTACCATAGTATTGTACTAAGTTTGAAATCAGGAAGTATGAGTCTTTCAACCTTGTTCCTCTTTTTCAGGATTGATTTGGCTACTTGGAGAGTCCATGTGAATTTTAGAATGGGTTTTTCTGTTTTTGCAAATGTCTTTGGGATTTTCATAGAGATTTCATTGAACCTGTAGGTGACTTTGAATAGTAATGACATCTTAACAAGATTTTGTCTTTCAATCCTTGAACACAAGATGTCTTTTCATTATGTCATCTTTAATTTCTTTCAGCAATGTTTGTAGTTTTCACTGTACAAGTCTTTGGTTTCCTTAAGTTGGTTCCTAAGTATTTTACTGTTTTTGATGCTATTGTAGGTGGAATTGTTGATTTCTTTTTCAGTTTGTTCATTGTCAGTGTAAGAAACACAACTGATTTTTGTGTTGATTTTGTATGCTGCAACTTCGCTGAATTTATTAGTTCTAACAGTTTCTTTTGCAGAAACTTTAGGGCTTTCCATATATAGTAACATGTCATCTGCTAACAGATAATTTTACTCCCTTTTCAATTTGGATGTCTTTTATTTCTTTTTCTTGCCTAATTGCTCTGGCTGAAACCTTCAACACTATGTTGAATAGAAGTGGTAAAAGTGGGCATCCTTGTTTCTGCTGTTAGGATAAATACTTTCAGTCATTCAGCATTGAGTATGTTAGCTGTGGGTTTTTCATATCTGACTTTATTATGTTGAGGTAGTTCCCTTCTATTTGTAGTTTGTTAAGTGTTTTTAACATGAAAATGGGTTAAATTTTATCAAATGCTTTTTCTGCTTTGATTGAAATAATCATGTAGGTCTTTTTCTTTCTTTCCCTTAATATGGGATTACATTGATTTTTGTACCCTGGACCATACTTGAATTCCAGGAGTCAATCCCACTTGTTCATGGGGTGTAATCCTTTAAATGCACTGCTTTGGTTTGATAGTATTTTGTTCAGGATTTTTGCATTAGCATTCATAAAGGATATTGGTCTGTAGTTTTCTTGTGGTGTCTTTTTCTCACTTTTGTGTCAGGGTAATACTGGTGTCATAGAATGAGTTAGGAAATGTTACCTCCTCTTCAGTTTTTTGAAAGAGCTTGAGAAGACTTGGTGGTAATTCTTTAAATATTTGGTAGAATTCACCAGTGAAGCCATCTGGTCCAGGGTTTTTCTTTGTTGGGAGTTTTTGGTTTTTTTTTTTTTTTTTTTTTGGATTACCAATTCAGTCTCCTTGCTGAATAGATTTGTTTACCTTTTCTGTTTCTTCTGATTCAATCATGGTAGGTTTTGTGTTTCTAGGAATTTGTCCACTTCATCTAGGTTAATTTGTTGGCATACAGTTGCTTATGGTACTCTCTTATATCCTGTTCATTTCTATAAAATTGGTAGTTACGTACCCACTTCCATTTCTGAGTTTAGTAATTTGATCCTTCTGCCTTTTTTGTCTTAGTCTACCTAAAGATTTGTTGGTTTTGTTGATCTTTTCAAAGAGCCAACTTTTGATTTCACTGATTTTTTTTTTCTTTTTGGTATTTTTTTTATCATTCTTTATTTCCACTCTAATCTTTACTCATTTCTTTCCTTCTACTAGCTTTAAGTTTGGTTTGTTCTTCTTTTTCTAGTTCCTTAGGTGTAAAGTTAGGTTGTCAGTTGGATCCTTTTCTTGTTTTTAATGTAAGCATTTATTTTAATTATACTTTAAGTTCTGGGATAAATGTGCAGAACATGCAGGTTTGTTACATAGGTATACACATGCCATAGTGGTTTGCTGCACCCATCAACCCGTCATCTACATTAGGTATTTCTCTTAATGCTGTCCCTCCCCTAGCCCGCCACCACTGCCCCCAGTAGGCCCCGGTGTGTGGTGTTCCCCTCCCTGTGTCATGTGTTCTCATTGTTCAGCTCCCACTTATGAGTGAGAATATGCAGTGCTTGGTTTTCTGTTCTTGTGTTAGTTTGCTGAGACTGATGGTTTCCAGCTTCATCTGTGTCACTGCAAAGGACATGAACTCATCCCTTTTTATGGCCACATAGTGTTCCATGGTGTATATGTGCCACATTTTCTTTATCCAGTCTATCATTGATGGGCATTTGGGTTGGTTCCAAGTCTTTGCTATTGTGAACAGTGCCTCAGTAACCACACGTGTGTATGTGTCTTTATAGTAAAATTATTTATAATCCTTTGGGTATATATCCAGTAATGGGGTTGCTGGGTCAAATGGTATTTCTAGTTCTAGATCCTTAAGGAATTGCCACACTGTCTCCACAATGGTTGAACTAATTTACACTCCCACCAACAGTGTAAAAGTGTTTCTCTACATCCTCTCCAGCATCTGTTGTTTCCTGATTTTTAATGATCGCCATTCTAACTGATGTGAGATGGTATCTCATTGCAGTTTTGATTTGCATTTCTCTGCAGTGATGATGAGCTTTTTTTCATGTTTGTTGACCACTTCTTTTGAGAAATATCTATTCATATCCTTTGCCCACTTTTAGATGGAGTTGTTTTATTCTTGTAAGTTTGTTTAAGTTCTTTGTAGATTCTGGATATTAGCCCTTTGTCAGATGGATAGACTGCAAAAATGTTCTCCCATTCTGTAGGTTGCCTGTTCATTCTGATGATAGTTTCTTTTGCTGTGCAGAAACTCTTTTGTTTAATTATATCCCGTTTGTCAGTTTTGGCTTTTGTTGCCATTGCTTTTGGTGTTTTAGTAATGAAGTCCTTGCCCATGCCTGTGTCCTGAATGGTATTGCCTAGGTTTTCTTCTAGAGTTTTTATGGTTTTAGGTCTTACGTTTAAGTCTTTAATCCATCTTGAGCTAATTTTTGTATAAGGTGTAAGGAAGGGGCCGAGTTTCAGTTTTCAGCATAGAGCTAGTCAGTTTTCCCAACACCATTTATTAAATAGGGAATCATTTCCCCATTGCTTATTTTTGTCAGGTTTGTCAAAGATCAGATGGTTGTAGTAGATGTGTGGCGTTATTTTTGAGGCCTCTGTTCTCTTCCATTCGTTTATAAATCTGTGTTGGTACAGTACCATGCTGTTTTGATTGCTGTAGCCTTTTGGTGTAGTTTGAAGTCAGGTAGCATGATGCCTTCAGCTTTGTTCTTTTTGCTTAGGATTGTCTTGGCTATACAGGTTCTTTTTTGGTTCCATATGAAATTTAAAGTAGTTTTCTCTAATTCTGTGAAGAAAATCAGTGGTAGCTTGATAGGGATAGCATTGAATCTATAAATTACTTTGGGCAGTATGGCCATTTTCACAATATTGATTATTCCTATGCACGAGCATGGAATGTTTTTCCATTTGTTTGCGTCCTCTCTTATTTCCTGAGCAGTGGTTTGTAGTTCTCCTTGAAAAAGTCCTTCATATGCCTTGTAAGTTGTATTCCTAGGTATTTTATTCTGTTTGTAGTAATTGTGAATGGGAGTTCACTCATGATTTGGCTCTCTGTTTGTCTGTTATTGGTGTGTAGGAATGCTTGTGATTTTTGCACATTGATTTTGTATCCTGAGACTTTGCTGAAGTTGCTTATCAGCTTAAGGAGATTTTGGTCCAAGAGCAGATGGGGTTTTCTAAATATAGAATCATGTCATCTGCAGACAGAGACAATTTGACTTCCTGTCTTCCTATTTGAATACCCTTTATTTCTTTCTCTTGCCTGATTGCCCTGGCCAGAACTTCCAATACTATGTTAAAGAAGAGTGGTGAGAGAGGTCATCCTTGTCTTGTGCCAGTTTTCAAAGGGAATGCTTCCAACTTTTGCCCATTCAGTACGATATTGGCTATGGGTTTGTCATAAATAGCTCTTACTATATTTGAGATACGTTCCATCAATACCTAGTTTATTGCATATGTTAAACCAGCCTTGCTTCCCAGGGATGAAGCCGACTTGATCGTGGTGGATAGCTTTTTGATGTGCTGCTGGATTCAGTTTGCCAGTATTTTATTGAGGATTTTCACATCAATGTCATCAGGGATATTGGCCCGAAATTTTCTTTTTTTGTTGTGTCTCTGCCAGGTTTTGGTATCAGGATGATGCTGGCCTCATAAAATGAGTTAGGGAGGAGTCCCTCTTTTTCTCTTGTTTGGAATAGTTTCAGAAGGAATGGTACCAGCTCCTCTTTGTACGTCTGGTAGAATTCAGCTGTGAATCCTTCTGGTCCTGGGCTTTTTTTTTGGTTGGTAGGCTTTGGTTGAGGCATACCAAATTGAGGTTGGTATCCCTCAATTTCAGAACTTGTTATTGGTCTATTCAGGGATTCAACTTTTTCTTGGTTTAGTCTTGGGAGGGTGTATGTGTTTAGGAATTTATCCATTTCTTCTAGATTTTCTAGTTTATTTACATAGAGGTGTTTATAGTATTCTCTGATGGTAGTTTGTATTTCTGTGGGATCAGTGGCGATATATCCTTTATCATTTTTTGTTGTGTCTATTTGATTCTTCTCTCTTTTCTTCTTAATCTGGCTAGTGGTCTAGGAATATTTACCAAGCAAATGGAAAGCAAAAAAAAAAAAAGCAGGGGTTGCAATCCTAGTCTCTGATAAAACAGACTTTCAACCAACAAAGGTCAGAAAAAGACAAAGAAGGACATTACACAGTGGTAAAGAGATCAATGCAACAAAAAGAGCTAACTATCCTAGATATATATGCACCCAATACAAGAGCACCCAGATTCATAAAGCAAGTTCTTAGAGACCTACAAAGAGACTTAGACTCCCACACAATAATAGTAGGAGACTTGAACACCCCACTGTCAGTATTAGATCAATGAGACAGAAAATTAATAAGAATATTCAGGACTTGAACTCAGCTCTGGACCAAGCAGACCTAATAGACATCTACAGAACTCTCCACCCCAAATCAACAGAATATACATTCTTTTCAGCACCACATTGCACTTGTTCTAAAATTGACCACATAATTGGAAGTAAAACACTCCTCAGCAGAAGAATGGAAATTGTAACAATCTCTCAGACCACAGTGCAATCAAATTAGAACTCAGGATTGAGAAACTCACTCAAAATCGCACAACTACATGGAAACTGAAACTGCTCCTGAATGACTACTGGGTAAATAATGAAATTAAGGCAGAAATAAATAAGTTCTGTGAAACCAATGAGAACAAAGACACAACGTACCAGAATCTCTGGGACACAGCTAAAGCAGTGTTTAGAGGCAAATTTATAGCACTAAATGCCCACAGGAGAAAGCAGGAAAGATCTAAAATCAACACCCTAACATCACAGTTAAAAGAACTAGAGAAGCAAGAGCAAACAAATTCAGAAGCTAGCAGAAGACAAGAAATAACTAAGATCAGAGCAGAACTGAAGAAGACAGTGACATGAAGAACTTTTCAAAAAATCAGTGATTCAAGGAGCTGATTTTTTGAAAAGATTAACGAAATGTAAGCATTTATAGCTATGAATTTCCATCTCATAACACTTTTGATATTTCCCATAATTTTTGGCAAGTTGTATTTTTGTTTTCATTTGTCTTAATATATTTTCTAATTTCCCTTCTGGTTTCTTTGATCCATTCTTGACTTTTTTTTAATACCTCTGTTTTCTAGATACAATATGTATAATCTATAGAATTTCTCAAATTTAGTTATAATTTTATCTGTTGTTTGCAAGTCTTTATTACAGGATTAAATGTGTGTATAAACACTTGTTATATTCTCATTCACTTTCTAATATACGGAGATTTCTGGCCCCCATATCCAGGCTTCTACATAAATATTATTTTGAAACATTTAACCTTCTGTTTTAACATTCCAAATGTCTAAGAAAGAAGTCAACATTTTGGTTTCTGAGATAAGGTCATTGTGAGTGACTTAGAAATGTTAAAAATTCAGCCAAAACTTAAAAATTATGTTATAGTTTACCATCAAGATTTAAGCTGAATTAGACATTAGCTGTATATTTCTGGTAATAAAAAATAATTCTTTAGTGATATTTCAGAGAATGGCTTCCCCCAGTAAACATATGAATTAAAAGCTGTAGAAATTTCTTCTTTTGTCTTTGTATACTTTTTACTTTAGAATTCCAACTTTTCCTGGTTAAAATTTTTCTAAACAGACGAACTTTTTATTTGAAAGACAAATGATTCTTCAGTATAAATGTTTAAGCCATTTTTTAAGAAGTTAAAGCTATTGTGCTTATACTTGTAAGCCAGTTTACTTAAGTACATGTTAATTTTTTATTTAATATTAAGTTCCTCTAAGTTTTACGAAAGAAGCAGAAAGCATTAGACGAGAATTTTAACATACACTCTTAAAGAATCCTTAAAAATATGTTGAAGGTAGAGCTTTTTAATTTCACATCAAACTGAATCTTTAATTATATGTTTGCATAATTTAAAAAATTACGTCTCACAGCTTTTTTTAATGCCCAAGTTTGGTACATATTTTCTCCCTCAGTAGTATGATGATGATAGTTGCATGCTAAATACCAGGAAAAAAAAAACCAGTATGGTGATAATAATAGCAGTTACCATGGGCCAAGTATATGCCACACAGCATACTAAACTGCTTATGTATGTTTTTCTTTTAATCCTCAGACTGGCCTAATGAGTTTGGCAGTTTTATTGTCTTCATTTTTTATAACTATAATTCTTGGTTCATTATATATTCTCCTCATTAGTTTGTGCTTGAACCTTTTCTACATGTTTGTGTATATGCATCTGTTTTTTATTTCCAATACTATAGTAAGCGTTTTAGAAGTTACAATACTAAAAGTTAAAAGTGTAATAGTTGTCCATGGGACATCCAGCTGCTATAAGTACGGGAGCCAGGTTTAAAACCCATTTGTGTCTGATTCTAAAACCTGTGCTGTTCACTACTATAATTGCAGAAAAAGCTGCTTTGATCATCCTCTGTAAAATAGTTTCCCTGTGTCTTTCTCTTCTTACTCTGCTCTATTTTTCTTCTTAGTGCATATTACCACTTGACAAATGTGTATATTTCTGATTTGTTGTTTGTCTCCCTTCTTAATTTCACTGATCTCCCAAAACAGTTCCAGGCATTTGTAGGTGCTTAGCAGATACAGGTTGAAATGTAAATGAATGAAATGAGTGTATTATGTATGCAGTCAGTACATTTATTATTTTGAGATGTGATAGATTTAATGTTTCCCTCTCTTTACACTGTTATTTCTATTACTATATTTGCATTAGTAAAATCAATATACTTCTTGCTAACATATAGAATTTGAATTAATATGAAAGTGGTATGCTTATGAAACTTGTTTTATGAACTTGTTCTTACAAGGAAAATGCTTTTTATTTTCAAATCAGCCTCTTATTAGTAACTGAAACCTTTCTGTTTTTTAGACTGTTATCTCAGTGTATGGAGTATTTTGATTTGAGATGCCAGTTATTAGATGATCTGACAAGTAAGTAAATGACTAATATGTAGGGGAGAGGGACTGGGGAAGAGTAGAAGAGAAAGTCACATGGACATTTCTAAGTATAATTTACATATCTCAGGTGTAAATAAAATTACAGTTATTGTTTGAAGTTGAACCTTGTTTTCTTGAAAATAGCGTATAAACCTATGTACCAGTGAGCTCTTCTTCTGTTACATAACCAGTCATTAATGAATTGAGAAAATTTGTTGATTTTTAAATTGTCTAAGGCTCATATTTTAATTACACTGATACAAAACTATTATGAAGGGTCTTTCTCTCCAGTGTAGTCTGTTATAATTTTAAAGGTTGATTGTCGAAGGAAAGAGGGACTCTTTATTGCAGCATGTTGATAGTGTTAGAAGTCAGTTCATTAGTGTTACTTGTAAAGTATCACGGTTAGAAATTCTTTTGTTAGTGTGCTTAGATTTTAATTGTACTTACCCTTAAATAATGCAAATGTATGTTGCAATGCTCTGTGTAAATTTTAGTTCAGATCAAGAGTTTGTTCTCCACTCTTTACAGAGAATTTGCTTCAGCTTACAGGAAATTAATAAAATAAAAATCAGGATCCACAAAAATAGCAATTGGTAAAGAACGTCAAGGCCAGGAGGAAAAAAAATACCTCAGAATTAATTTGTGAGGTTCCTGAAAGCCAGAAGTAAAAAGAAAACAGCATATGGTTAGTTGTTCAGCATATGGTTAGAATGCCCTGTAAGAAGAAATAGAATAGTTTCTCAAAAGAAGCAAATCTCTTTCCCAGCACCTAAGTCTAAAAGAAATTTCATACAAAGGCCATCATGTAATGGACACATAAAGACAGTGACTAATAATCCTCAACAACATTTCTATGGTGGCAGATGCCTTCATCAGTTTCGTAAGTGTCTGTCAAAAACAGGAGGTGGCTGGGTGCAGTGGCTCATGCCTGTAATCATGGTACCTTGGGAGGCCAAGGCGGGCAGATCACTTGAGATCAGGAGTTTCAGACCAGCCTGGCCGACATGGTGAAACCTTGTGTCTACCAAAAACACAAAAATCAGCCGGGCGTGGTGGCGTGTGTCTGTAATCCCAGCTGCTTGGGAGGCTGAAGCAGGAGAATCGCTTGAACCCGGGAGGTAGAGGTTGCAATGAGCCGAGATTGCACCACTGCACTCCAGCCTGGGTGACAGAGCAAGACAAAGTCTCCAAAAAATAAAAAAGAAAAACAGGCCACATTGCTCTGAGCAATGCAGTGGAATTGGTTTCGTGAAGAGGGAGTTAATACAGTGTGAGAGTGTGTCTTGATTCAGAGAGAAGGATCTGTTGGATCTAGCGAAGTGGGTGGACTACATGTCCATCTGACAGTCTCACGTAACACTGGTTTTCACCCAGGCTCCCAGGGAAAGCTGACCAGCAGCCATCCAGGCTTTGCTTTCTGCTCTGCAGCAAGGACAGGAATCATGAGTTGGCTACACACATGCAACTTTGAAATGAATGAATGAGTTTTTATTGTAGACCTTCCCTGTGTTGTTGAGTGATAAATGAGGGACCCAGGATCTCTTGTTAAGATCTTGGGAGGTGAGGGGAATTAATTCTCAGGTAATAACATGTCTTGAAACAAACAATATTTGCCATTTCTGGAGTGTTTTCCATAAGCCAGTGCCTACACTAGCACTAAGCCAGTGCCTACACAGTGCCGACACAGCACCCTGCCGTGTAGGTGCTGGTCTCTTTGCATAAATAAGGAAAGAAGATCACACAGTAAGTGGTAGACATAGGGTTTGTATCTGGTCCCAGTCCAGCTCTGACTGACCCTAAAGCGTCCTTCACTTCACTGTGTGGAGACCCTGCTTGCTTCTCACTAGTACAGTGGAAGAAGAGCATAATCACTCTTCCTCTCCTCCCCAGTCTCAATTTCCAATGTGAAATTGTGCTTTAAGTCCTTGTTTGAAGGGGCAAGTGAAATACATAATACAAAAGAACAGAGTAGTTCTCAGGAGTTTGGCACATTGTTTAGAAACCTGGACTCTGGCAGCTGTACTTCTGACCTCATTGTCCTTTGCTGAACTCAGCCCTCCCTTGGTTCAGGTAATACTGCAGGAGTGTTGATTCTCCTCGTACTCTTCTACCCCTTCTTTCTCTAGAAGATTTTGTTTCCTAGGACTTCTGCTACCCCCCACCAAACCAGGAGCTCCTTCAGAGCGGGATTTGTCTCCCTCATCTTACAGCCTCAGCATGTGGCACAGTGACCTGCACAGAGGAGGCAACCAATAAGTAGTTTATGAATGAGGGTGCCTTCATTCCCTGTGGGCAGCAGCTGTCGCCTACTATTTGTTAATGACAGTTTTGTGGGGTTTTTTGTTTGTTTGTTTTGTTTATTTTTTGAGACAGAGTCTTGCTGTTTTCACCCAGGCTGGAGTGCAGTGGCATGATCTCAGCTCACTGCAACCTCTGCTTCCTGAGTTCAAGCAATTCTCCTGCCCCAGCCTCCTGAGTAGCTGGGACTACAGACACGCACCACCATGCCCTTCTAATTTTTGTATTTTTAGTAGAGACGGGGTTTCACCATGCTGGCCAGGCTGGTCTCGAACTCCTGACCTCGTGAACCGCCCACCTCAGCCTCCCAAAGTGCTGGGATTACAGATGTGAGCCAGCAGCCCCGGCCTTAATGATAGTTTTTTTAAGATCTATGAAATAAAAAATCGGGGCTTGACTTTGCTTACTTCAATTCAAGACTTTGACTGCTTGACGTTGCTTACTTTAGTTCAAGACTTTGACTCCATAAAGGGAAATTCTTCTTAGTTTGTAATGGATTTTTTTTTTCCTTCTTAGCTTCAGAAATGGAGCAGTTAAGGATCAGCCCAGCTACCATGCTTGAAGATGAGATTACTTGGCTGGATAACTTTGAACCTAATCGCACAGCTGAATGTGAGACCAGTGAAGCAGACAACATCTTACTGGCAGGGCACTTACGCCTCATCAAGACCCTTCTTTCACTCTGTGGGGCAGAAAAGGAAATGCTTGGTAATTATTGCTTCATCTTATATGGCAGATTCTTCAGTGCTCAGTTATTGCCAGTGTGTGTAATTGGGAAAATAAGATAGATGCCAAGTGTTCCATGGAAAATTGACCCTTCACACAGTAGGAAATTGTCTGTTATTTTAGTGGCTAACAAATTTAAGGTGTACTTTACCCGTGTCATTAAACAACATAGAGAATGTTATAGCGTTCAAAATAGCTGGATCACATAACTTCCTAATACCAAATAAGAATTATAATTCAAAGTAGATTTTTCTCTTTTTGCTGTTAGATACTTTATAATACATAATTTACTGTCTGTCTTCTCTTAAGGGGGATTCTCATCTGAGGAGGCAGCCCCTAACCACCCCTGCCCTCCAGTGGTGGGGTGCATATGAGGTTCTCCTAGGGTGCACATGTAATTTGTAAAAGATTATTCAGTATTATAAATTGTATTCAGAAGACAAATGAAAAATTAACTCTTTTATAACACAAACCAAGCTTTACAAAATATTCTCAGCTACTGGGAATATATAGAAAAGAGTGATTCTTAACCAGAGAGAGAAAGACATATCATTTTAAACTAAAGAGGCAAGATTTTAAAAGTTTCAGGAACCCTTATGTGGACTCCCCTATGCCCAGAGTAAAAACTATTCACTCAAACCATTCTGCCTTGTGGTGTTCTTGGCACTTGTGTTTCTAAAGTGAAAGCTTGACTCCTTTCACTGTATTGTAAGCCCATAAAGGAAAGCACCCTCACCTACCTATCTTTGTATTCTGTGCCCTTTGTATTCTACCCCACGAGCTTTGCCATGTCGTAAGTTCTCAAAAAATAAACATTAAATTAAACTAAATGCCCTGCTTTTGGCTAGCCTCAGGTACCTTTGCTGCTCTGATAAGAAAGCGCAAGATAGGATCTTTGAATTAAAATATATGTTCATCTTCAACATGAATATTATGCTCTATTCCAGGTTCATCACTCATTAAACCATTGTTAGATGACTTCCTTTTCCGAGCTTCTAGAATTATTTTAAATAGTCATTCTCCAGCTGGCAGTGCCGCCATCAGTCAACAGGACTTTCATCCAAAGTATGGAAAATGCACGTTGTGTTCAGTTTTGGTAAAAATTCTAATTTGAAACTTCAGTCCCAAAAGATTTTGTTAACTTGGAGTTTGTCTTCCATCCGTGAGTCTGTATATCCTATGTTATCCACTAAATGAAGAAATGCATGTGAAGGGGCTTAGCGTCAAGCCTGCCTGGCACATAGTAAGCATGGAGCAAGTGTGCTGGCACCATTATTATCATCAGAATGGAAGAACAAATAAAATGTGGCTAACTTGGTCAGTAACAAATTCCAAGAGAAATGAAGGTTATAAGAATTATGTCCAAAGTACAAGTAAATAGACTCTGGGTACAATCTTGAAGGTTTCTCAGGAGAAAACGATAGGTGCTTTAGTGCATGAACCTTGTCGTTTGCTGAGTGCTGGCTGTGTTCTGTTAACTACAACTGCTCATGATTTATTGCAGGAGTAATTTTGGAATCAAATTTTGTATTAGTTTTATGGATACAAATTTGAAATATCTCTTTGTAATGTTGACCCTACTAGAGTGGTATTTATACTCTTGCGGGTAGGAAGAGGCAGAGCTACAAGCTGCTATTTCATTTGCTCCAAATCTAACTAACTTTGTTCCTTTCTTGTGAAAACCAGAGTTAATTGAGTAATCCTGAAGAAACTGATTTGCTATTTATAGTGAAAAGGGTTCCTGTACAATATCAGTGGTTATTGAAATGGACAAGGCATAATAAATAGTATTTTGTGGAATCCTAAGAGGTATCTTATCATGTATAAATATTTCTTTTTTTTTTTTTTTTTTTTTTTTTGAGGCAGAGTCTCGCTCTGTCGCCCAGGCCGGAGTGCAGTGGCGCGATCTCAGCTCACTGCAAGCTCCGCCTCCCGGGTTCCCGCCATTCTCCTGCCTCAGCCTCCCGAGTAACTGGGACTACAGGCGCCGCCACCACGCCCGGCTAATTTTTTTGTATTTTTAGTGGAGACGGGGTTTCATTGTGTTAGCCAGGATGGTCTCGATCTCCTGACCTCGTGATCCGCCCGTCTCGGCCTCCCAAAGTGCTGGGATTACAGGCTTGAGCCACCGCGCCCGGCCATTATTTCTTTACGTAAAGTTGCCTCATTAGCAAAATCTGTTTTAGGTAAGAAAAAAAAGCAAAACCCTTCATTAGAACTCTTGGGGTGTTCCTCAGGCTGTGACTCCCATCCTCATTGCTATCCCAGCCCTGTTTTGGAAGATTTGGTGCTAGGTCTATGAGCATCTTTTATTAAAGCAGCAGAAACAAGTGAATATTTTAATTTTCAGTAAACACAAAAGACATTTCTTTAGCAGTTTTATTATTAATAAAAGCAGTTCCTCCATAAATGAAGAAGGAAGGAGTGTTTTTATAAAAATCATATACAGTGCCTTGACTAAAAAACGAAGTATTTGTTCATCCCTCCCCATTGTACTGAATGGTGTTGATTTATCACAGTAACTCCCAGTCTTTTCCCACCAAAACCTTCAAGGAAGAAAGAGATTTAAAATACACAGAAACTCTTTTCAGAAGTAATGCTATTTTGTATCACAGTAACAAAGCAACTTTTAATGTTTAACCTGTGTAAATGGCACCTCCCTATTCTTTTCTTACTGTCCTTTGCAACCCTGAAGTTCAGATAAGAAGCAAAGGACAGTGCCAGCTCCATGGCCATTGTCCTCAGTGCCTGGTGTTGTGCTGGTCTAAAAGCCTCATAATCCCCCCCCCTTAAATGCCTCCTACACTCCCTGAGTGTTTCACCCAGAGGTTGGCATCCTCTTTTCTGTGTATCCTTCTTAACCAGTGATCCCTCAGTAATGCAAGGTTAGCATTGGTTAAAGTGAGATATAATTGTCCGTCCCCAAAGTGATTTCTACTACAAGGCAGGCAGTGTAGAAAGCCTTTGATTTCATGCAGAATGCTTGCTAGTTATCTTTTGTGTCACTTTAAACGAATTGATTTGACAAGCTGTATTTCCGTTTCCATTTTTTCATAGAAAGTTCACATAAAATGTTTACGGCTATCTATTCTGGTTTTTACAGCCTTCTTTTGCTGCCAGTTATATATTCAGATCTTAGGATGACAGCGATAAAATCTTTCTACATACCTATTTTATTTGAAAGACAGTTATTCCCATGTCATCTTTATTACAGAGTTCTCTTTACTCTTTCTCCTCCATTCTTGCTGATCCATTCATTAGATAAGACTCCTCTGATCATAAGTGAAAGAATTTTGCTACTTTATCATCAGGCCAAGAAGATAGTTATTAATTCCTTCTGTATTCATGACCTCTAGATTACTAGATGTCTGGGGTTAGACCTGACTTAAGTATGTTTATCCTCAAATTGGACAAATTGGAGCTCTTCTAATTCCAACTGTTGTTTTAGTTTAATGAGTAATTTAAGTAGACTATTCATTGTTGAAATTGACTTGTGTCTTGTTTGTAGGTGTAGTACAGCGAATAGCCGATTGGCAGCCTATGAAGTCCTTGTGATGTTGGCTGATAGTTCACCTTCAAATCTTCAAATTATTATAAAAGAACTGCTTTCTATGCATCACCAACCTGACCCTGCTCTTACCAAGGAGTTTGATGTAGGTTTTCTAGACCTTGATGAACTTAATTTTTTTAGAATGATCTCTTAAACGTATAATTTTAAGACTGTATTTGCATTCTGCTGACCACAAAGAAAGTCAGTATTATTATTTTGCTTACTGTGTTCACATACTCAAATCAAGTATAAGCTATAGTATCACTCTAATATACTGAATATATTGTGAAATAGTATCCTTTTAATTAAAGAGGGAGAGACATTTTCAAGTTGCTTGGTAGTTATTCTAACTATTTTAGAATAACTACCAAGTAAATAAGTAAAAAGTAGCATTCCAGCCTATTTTTTGAGCAACTTTATGCTGGGCATAGGCCAGACCCTAGAGATACAAGTCAAGTAGACACTGGCAGTCAAGTCACAGTACAGCCTATGTTCAGTTAAATTCAATGAAGATTTATTGAGATTAGTATGTGCTAAGAGGCATATTTGGCTTTTGGAGCTCAAAAATGGAAATAGGATCCTAGCCCTCAAGCAGGTCAGTGTATAGTGAAAGAGGCCCATAAGCAGATAATTTCAGTATAATGTGATACGATACAAGATAGAGGTATGTCCGGAATGCTCTACTAACACAGAGAGGCACTTTACCACCAGCTCAGAAGGCTTCTTAGAGGAGATGAAACTTAAAATAGGGCCGTAAAAACTAGTGAGCCCGGTGAAGCAAGGTGGGAAGGTCATTCCATTCCAGTAATGCGAAGAATATGAACAAAGCTATGGAGCCATGAAATAGCTTAGTGTATGTTGGGATCTGCGAGAGGGAAGTATATTGCAGGTCCACTGGAGTACCAGACCAGAAATGGGAGGATGCTTTCAAAGCTGCCTTTTGTGTTCTCTAACATCACAGAAAACCAGACTTACCCTCTAGATGCCTGAGTTAAGTATTACAGAACAGAGGGGTTAGGTAGGAAAGGAAGTGGGGACAGATGTCCTAAATAGAGGGAATAGCACTTGGCAAAGACTTAGAAGTGTGGGCTGTCATAAATTGGAAATGGTTTTGATTGATCAAAATGGGTTTATAATGCTTTAGTTTGTAGGTTATGTGTTACTTTATATGCATTTATTTAATCAGATTTTTGAACTTTTTATGTTTTTCCTTACGCATAATGAAGGCAATATCTGTGTTAGATATTTATATTTTTAACACTGTTATAAACCAGTTTTTTTTAATCTATGCTTTGGACTACAAATAAATTTCGGTGTTAATTAGGTCTTAGAAATAATCCTGCTCTAAGTTTATGTCTGATGTTATTGAAGAATAAGTAATACTTAGCAATTGCTTGAGGTCTAGAAGACCTACACATTTATGTCTGCTAGTTGGTTATTACATGGATGCAGATACTTGATATGTGCAGATAACATGATTCTGGTCATGGCATGAGAACCAAGATCTTGCTATAATAGCATTTCAAAGTGTAAAATTACAGTATCCTTTTCCACTTGGAGAAATGCCATGTTGAACTTTATCCACTATGCTTTTTCTGGATCATTTCTACCCAGTAAAGCTCTGTACTAGGGTCTATGTTATTTCAAAACACTTGTAAGTAAAATGGTAGGATAATCACCTATTTAATTATATGTTTACTGGAAAAAGTTTAATAGAAGAATGTTACCTTCTCTAAAAGGAATTACAATATGAGCCTTCTTTTACCATCCAGATTGGTCAGGATCCTTCATGGTAATCACTTCCTAGACTCACATTCCTTTTTTTCAGAGTACTACCTTAATTCATGAATATATATCAGGACATTTGCTTGATTATGCCTCTTTACCCTAATAGACTATAAGCGCCTTGAGATTAGGAGCCATGCACATTTCTGTTCTCTCTTATATCCCATGCACAGTGCCTGGCGTATATAGGGTATTTAATCAATATTTGTTGAATGATAAGTGACTATATAAATAGATAAACAAATATACACCTATCTGCCAGGTATTTTATGAATAAAAAAGCAACATTGAGATAGCAGTATTTGATAATTATATCGGCATCTGCAGAAGTACTTCATGAACATAGGTTTTTGCCAGCATAGCTTTCATAACATGCTGGATGGGTAAATCTGTGAATGTATCTCCCACATAGCTATAGTGTAAATGTGTCTGTGGCAGAGATGCTCATTCTCCTCCTCTGCTGTTTCTATTCCTCTCTTTCCCAGTACCTTCCCCCAGTGGATAGCAGGTCCAGTTCAGGGTTTGTGGGGCTGAGGAATGGTGGTGCAACTTGTTATATGAATGCAGTCTTCCAGCAGCTGTATATGCAACCTGGGCTCCCTGAGGTGATTTCCTTTTTCTGTCCTTTTTGGTATGATAGATAATATGTGCGTTACTTGAAAATTGTTTCATAGTTTTTTATTGCTTTTGGGGTTTGCTAAAACGAGACATGGCGATTCTTTAGTAGCTCCTGAGATGTGTAGAGACATGTTGTTTATAATCACACATTTTTATAAAGCTGCTGTTGTAATAAGCTGCCTGTATTACAGATGGACTTGGCCTAATGTGAATTTTGAACTCCAAAGTTGTTTTTAAATCATGTTCCATAAGGTTACAATTTTAGTATTTTAGAAATATATGGGGTCTACCATGAGCACTTTACAATAATATGGCAGTGGCTTGTAATATGGTAGTCAGTGGTTTTGAGAGTATTCCATGTGTATTGGGCTGCACTTATTACTAGACCAATTTTCATAATCAGAGCTTAAGGACATGATTTGTTCATAATTAAACCAGATAGAAATTACTGAAGTTAAATATCTGCAGCATTACAGCCATGTTCAAACATACAACATTCTAAAAAAGTAATGTGGGTACTAACGTGCACATATGTCAGAGTTACCTGTGAAGCATTTTAAATATTTCAAGCTTGATAATGTTTCTTTTCTGTGCAGTCATTACTTTCGGTGGATGATGACACAGACAATCCAGATGATAGTGTGTTTTACCAAGTGCAGTCTCTCTTTGGGCATTTAATGGAAAGCAAGCTGCAGTATTATGTACCTGAGAATTTTTGGAAGGTATTTCACCCAGTAACTCTTGAGATTTAAAGATGTTAAATATTTGGAGTTTGGCTACATTCTTTCTCTAATGATAATGGTTTTTTGTTTTTATTAACTTTAGACTAATTCCTTGCCAAAAAACTGTAAAAGGATTTGTTATACCCTTGTTGAAATTGGTACTTGGTTTCAAATCATTAGAATGTTGAGAATAGTCATTCATAATTCCTAGGAATTTGCTCTTCTTAATTGTTTTGAATATTTTTCATGATTCTTATTTTAGCTCTTTGCAATATTTGTTCATATCATTCCCCTGACCTTGTGCCAGTTTCACTAATGTCTTTAAATAAAGAACACTTAAAGTTTTTTGAGACGGAGTTTCGCTCTTGTTGCCCAGGCTGGAGTGCAGTGGTGCGATCTTGGCTCACGCCATCCTCCACCTCCCGAGTTCAAGCGATTCTCCTGCCTCAGCCTCCCAAGTAACTGGGATTACAGGCACGCACCCCATGCCCGGCTAATTTTGTATTTTTAGTAGAGATGGGGTTTCTCCGTGTTGGTCAGGCTGGTCTTGAACTCCCGACCTCAGGTGATCTGCCCGCCTCAGCCTCCCAGAGTGCTGGGATTACAGGCGTGAGGTACCACACCCGGCCAAGAACATTATTTTGAAACATTGCTGTACTGTGTTTCACATATTGGAGGATCACCTTGTGTTTTTCCCCATAGGTTGATTAGTTTCTAAGAGAGAAATTCTCTGTTTCATGGCCTAGATCTTACCCAGTATCCACTTCTGATTTCAGAGACTTATTATGATTGTAAGGGGACTAGGAAAAAGGGTGGATGGCTGAATACAAGCTAGTCTCACTTTACTAGAAATGTTCACATCCTAATAGTGAACCTGATTTTTAGAAGCATTTAAGTGCTCTTTTATGTTCCCTTTCTACCACATTCAGAAATTGCTACTTTTCCTTTAAAAACATTTAATTTTTGTTATATAGATTTTCAAGATGTGGAATAAAGAACTTTATGTGAGAGAACAGCAGGATGCATATGAATTCTTTACTAGTCTCATTGATCAGATGGATGAATATCTCAAGGTAATAAAAGTTTTACTTTCCCTCTAACTCCCTCAAACTCTAATTATAGTATGAGAATAGTGTCTTAGAATTTGAGGTTACTATGAAACTGACAAATCAGAAACTGATTATCTTTAACATAAGAACTATAATGTATTCTGTGTTTAAACATCAAAACATAACACAGATCAATAGAATTGTATATTTTCTCTTTTTTTTTTCTTTTCGTTTTTTTGAGACAGAGTCTCGCTCTGTCACCCAGAGTGGAGTGCAGTGGCACAATCTCAGCTCACTGCAACCTCTACCTTCCAGGTACAAGAGATTCTTGCACTTCAGCCTCCCGAGTAGCTGGGATCACAGGTGTGCACCACCACGCCTGGCTATTTTTTTTATTTTTTGGCAGAGATTGGGTTTCACCATGTTGGTCAGGCTGGTCTCAAACTCCTGGCCTCCAATGATTCACTCACCTCAGAGCCTCCCAAAGTGCTGGGATTACAGGCGTGAGGTACTGTGCCTGGCCTAGAATTGTATATTTTCTTAATTCATCTAACGCTCAATGAAGTATGTAACTCTTAATCTCTACTACATAATAATAGCCATTCCTACCTACATATTCTGTGTGTCCACTGAAATAATCTGGCCTCAGAAGAGTGCTGTAGTCAGCAGTGAGCTGACGGCCCTGTGCAGAGCAGAGAGTGCCCTGGCAAAGGGGAGAAAGGAGCCAGTTTCAAAGGTTATTTGTGGTGCTGTTGAAACCCAAAGCTCTCTACCTCAACCCTGTAAGCCATGTGGCAGACTTCCTAAACGGCATTGCCTTCTCAGATCCCGCTGTCACTGCCAGCATTGGCCTCTCATCAGTAGGCACAATTCTTCCATTTTATAAAGTAACTTGCAAATTGATGGCATTCTATCCACAAGAAAAAAGAAAAGATTGCCGAGAGTTGCCCCTAACTTGGTCCTTGTAGCACAGGGAGAAGGATTCGGAATCACCCTGGAGAACATTCTGTTGTCATTAGCTCTACCTGACCCATCCCTCCTCCTCCTCCTCTTCCTCTTCTGATCGTCTGCATCACTCTGACGGTGGAACCAATAATGGGTTTGGCCTCCATTTATCGCAGCTGACACTGCCAGAATGACTCATTTTGTTTTGGTCCTTAAATTGCAATGTGTTAATAAAATTCTATATACTCATAAGTTCTGGAGGCATCACTTAAAATTGTAACTTTTCATTCCAACAGAAAATGGGGAGAGACCAAATTTTTAAGAATACATTTCAGGGCATCTACTCTGATCAGAAGATCTGTAAAGACTGTCCTCACAGGTGAGTGAAGATATCACTGACAGGAAAAATAAATATCATTTTGAAGTGATTTGTCTAGTATGTTGTAAATTTTGCATTTGTTAAGAGACTTAGAACCCTCTCCCTCTCAATAGATCTATAAGTATTTAGTGACTTAAATTTCTTTGGTTTCTACTTCCAGAAGTAGAAAAAATTTCTTTGTGGGCTTAAGAAAATATTCATTGAAATTCATAATTTTAAGCAATTCTAAATTGTCACAAAGTGGCATTTTAACTTATTAATGGACTTTTAAAATATTGAGGGACTCCCAGATTAAAAATGTAGTTCTGTGTTCAATTATGGTAATTGAAGAGTTTTAAATTCCATTGCTGATTGTGGGTTTTCTGTTATTTCCTAATCAGATATGAGCGTGAAGAAGCTTTCATGGCTCTCAATCTAGGAGTGACTTCTTGTCAGAGTTTGGAAATTTCTTTGGACCAATTCGTTAGAGGAGAAGTTCTAGAGGGAAGTAACGCGTACTACTGTGAAAAGTGTAAAGAAAAGGTATTAAGTTTGCCCTTTTTAAAAAACAAGATTAATTTGTTATTCACATAGTGTGTCTTGGTTTTATGTAAAATCAGTAGTAAGCTCATATTGTTATTTCCATTAGATTGTGTCATTACTTGTTTTCACATGGGTCAGAAAGACCTTTGCCTTAATTACTGTGCTGTTTTATTTTCTCCATGGAGATCATTCATATTTGCTCTTTTTTCTTTTTTTTTTGTCTTTAGAGAATAACAGTGAAAAGGACCTGTATTAAATCTTTACCTAGCGTCTTGGTAATTCACCTAATGAGATTTGGATTTGACTGGGAAAGTGGACGTTCCATTAAATATGATGAACAAATAAGGGTAACTTTTTATCTTCCTGAAATTTTTCACAACCATTCATTTCCTCACTCCTTTTTTTTCCTTTTTCTGTTTTCATATTCCGTCTACCATGTTAAGGCTGTTGTCTCAGCATTATGAAGAGCCCCTTGTCTTAGGCAGTTGCTGCTACTGGAATAGGCAGATCTGGAAACAGTCGCCCTCATTTCTAGAAGGCACCCTAGTGATTACTGTGAAGGAAAATGCCTTCCTTAGTGCTCAAACCAGAGACTACTTTAGACATTCCCAGACTTAGCATTTCTGAGATTTTATACTTGAATTGTTCCTAGCTTAAACTAGGAAAACACATAGTTGTTCCTAGCTTAAACTAGGAAAACACATCCTCTTATTTGGATCTCACTTAACTGGGTACTGCTGTATACGTTACTAATCAATGTTAATATGGTCTTTTTGCTTTTACGTAGTTTCCCTGGATGCTAAACATGGAGCCTTACACAGTTTCAGGAATGGCTCGCCAAGATTCTTCTTCTGAAGTTGGGGAAAATGGGCGAAGTATGGATCAGGGAGGTGGAGGATCCCCACGAAAAAAGGTTGCCCTCACAGAAAACTATGAACTTGTCGGTGTCATCGTACACAGTGGGCAGGCACACGCAGGCCACTACTATTCCTTCATTAAGGACAGGCGGTAAGGGTTTCCTGAGGCAGCACTTACTCACTTTCTGCCCTCGCCTTCTCTCCCTTATCATCCATACTCACCACTGTGGTGCAGACACACTTTGGCATTGTTCTTGACTGTGTTTCATTTTGAAGTTTTAAAGCTTAGTGCAACTGGTTTTACCCCTTCAGTTTGAAAAGTTGTTTTAGAAATTGAAATAATTGTTACTACATATTTCTTAGATATTTTCAAATGATAATCACCTGCTTTATTTGTAGACAGTACATAGAGATAAATGCTAAGGATGAGAATGTTGATTTTTTTAACCTTATGATGTTTGTCTGATTTCCGGGCTCTAGAGGGTGTGGAAAAGGAAAGTGGTATAAATTTAATGACACAGTTATAGAAGAATTTGACCTAAATGATGAGACCCTGGAGTATGAATGCTTTGGAGGAGAATATAGACCAAAAGTTTATGATCAAAGTAAGTATTTACAAATGGATATTTTCCATTTTTTATTTATAGTTTTCTATAAAAATAGTATTCTTTATATAAAAACAGCAGATTTTGTTATTTTTATTATACTACTATTCTAGCTATAGAACCATGAGCAAGCTCTTTAATAACCAGCGTGAAAATGTTCAAGGTGTTTATAAAAATTTTTAAAATAATTTCTTACAACAACCTTGAGGGATAGGTAGGGGAGCTGGGAGTAAGTTAAAAGGATGAAATGAACATCAAAGAGAAACTAATGAGTACAGAAATTGAACCTTAAAAATAGTTTTGGAAGTAGTTATCCATTAAAATTTTCAGATTTCCTTTTCACTAATATAGAGGTGTGACTAATTAGAGAAGACATTTCTAGCACCTGTGTTTTTAAAACCATATTTATTATGCAGTGTGGCAAAGCAGTCTTCCCCTCCACAACCCCCACTCCCACGAGAAAAGAGTATGAGGAGAAGCACAACCCAATCAGAACTTGCTCTTTGATAAAAAGCTATTTGACGGAGACCTTGGCATTTCAGAAACCTGATTTTGAAATCTTCTAGTGGTATTTCTAAATTTTTAGCTGTATTGGATTCACTGTATTAGATTTTGATACCATGCCATTATAGTCGTGCATCGTATGGTGGTAACCTTTACGGGTTGGATATAGTATTGTCAGAATTTACCTAGATTTGGCCGATCATGGCAGAAATGGTTAAGTGAGGCCAGTTATCCCATCCTGTGCCACATAACATATTTTTAAATGTCACTTGCTATTTGCTTACATTTAGACCTCCCTAGGATACTTACCTTCTTTCTCTTACTCCATTACCATACTGCTCCCTTATTCCTTGCCCCCGCCTATATCACTTCCAAGTAAGAGATCAATCTTAGGCCCAGAACTGAAGTATCCTGACTTCCATGCTAAGCACTACTCTAGAGACACTCATATTTTACTTAACACTTTGCATTTTACAAATTTAGGGAGTAGTTAACTACTTACTGGAATAATGGGCCCTTTGTTTTAGATTGTCAAGACAAGAAAAGCTTTTACTTACAGATGTCTTTCTTAATGTCTTGTTATAAAGCAAACCCATACCCTGATGTACGCCGAAGATACTGGAATGCCTATATGCTTTTCTACCAAAGGGTGTCTGATCAGAACTCCCCAGTATTACCAAAGAAAAGTCGAGTCAGCGTTGTACGGCAGGAAGCTGAGGATCTCTCTCTGTAAGTGTCTCTTCCCTGTAATTTGCTGTGTGATTTCTGTGGTGATGATGTGGTCTATGAGAATATACTATTTGAGCTTTTAAAGATAATTAGCTAAGCTGGAGAGAAATTCTAAAGAATTCCAAAAAGAAAATAAATCCATTTCCTTATTGCTTCCTGGTTATTTTCTTGGCAATAGGTTGTTACATATTTAGAAAGATGCACGTAAGTTAAATCATTCTAGAGTTGAAGTGTTTTGTTTTTTGTTTTTTTGAGACAGAGTGGTCTCACTTTGTCACCCAGGCTGGAGTGCAGTGGCATGATCATAGCTCACTGTAGCCTTGACCTCCCAAGCTGAAGCGATTCTTCCACCTCAGCCTCCCGAATAGCTGGGACCACAGGCAAGAGGCACCAGGCTCAGATATTTGGTTTGTTTGTTTTTTGTAAAGACAAGGTCTCCCAATGTTGCCCAGGCTGGTCTGGAACTCCTGGGCCCAAGCAATCCTCCCACCTAGGCCTCCCAAAGTGCTGGGATTATAGGCATAAGTCACTACACCTGGACCTTTTTTTTTTTTTTTTTTTTTTTTTTTTGATGTTAGCAGCATTTGTTGAATACACTTTCTGTCCAAAGCACAGTACTGTGCCAGCACTGTCAGAATGTTGTTGTTTTTTAAAGGTCCTGTCGTTGGTGAATTTGCCTTTTAATGTGTTGGGTCAGGAAAGTGTTTACTTTTTCATGTGAGAAATATGACTATATGTGTTTTATTAAATTTGAAAACTTGGTTTAATACTTTGTTCTTACAAGACTTTGAGTGTATGGCTCTAAGATAAGTTTATTTCACTGCTTTTTAATGGCTGGGAAAGATATCTCACAATAATATGTAGAAAGAATTCATTTTTGTGCTTACTAAATGTTAAATCTCATATGCCAATTAAGTAAAAATTTCTGTTAAAGTTTGTCCTGCACTATTTTATCTTCTATAATGTCAATCAGTTCTCCCAACTAATTAGAAGGTATTGCATTTTTTCATTTCTTAATTGATACATTACGATCATATATATTCATGTGGTACAGTTTTATGTTTCGATACATGTATAATAATCAAATACTTTAAGTCTAATACCCTGTTTATGTGAATGTGGCAAGTCTTACTAACTACTGAAAAAATAGCCATTTTATACTAGACGAAATTTTCTGATTCTGTCTCTTAGGTCAGCTCCATCTTCACCAGAAATTTCACCTCAGTCATCTCCTCGGCCCCATAGGCCTAACAATGACCGGCTGTCTATTCTTACCAAGCTGGTTAAAAAAGGTGAGAAGAAAGGACTGTTTGTGGAGAAAATGCCTGCTCGAATATACCAGGTAAGAACCATATAAAAAATTCTAAGAGGGAATGTCCACGTGGACATCAAAATGTATCCAGTAGGTCCAGAAGTACTCCTGCTGGGTTAGTCGTACCACTGGTGCTACATCATCTGACACACTTGTCTCATGAAACTTTTACGCCACGCCACAGAGGGGACCATAGAGCTAGAGCCATGGAGTGCTAAGAACACAAGTATGAATACACACTCAGGATTGGCAGGCACAATCACTGACCTGCTGTGTGAGTGTGAGATGTCACAAATAAACAATGTTGTGGGGAGTGGGCAGTAAAGAAACCATGTTGCCAAAATAAACTTATTTTGTCCAGAGAGAAAAACAAGGTTCATAACCTTTGAGTAGGACTAATAAGACAATGATTGGCCATTATTTATTGAACACCTACTGTGTGCTACGTGCTTGAAGCAAATCTTTAATTTGTAAAAGATTATTGTGCAGTATCAGGTTTTATTCTCATTTTTTGGATGGAAAAACAGGTTCAGAAAAGAAGAAACACGTGCCAGTGTCACAGGGCAAGGATCTAAATTCAGAACTGTCTACTCAGTCCAGACTTTATACACTAATTAATCAAAAGCTCAGTAGCTAGAACAAGAGACTTTGAGAAAAATACGGAGTCTTACATTAAGAAAGAGAGAGAATTAAGCCATCTGACACAAAGGAAGCATGGAGTTGGTTGTACTTGGGAGAGCTCTATTTGTCCCCTTCTGCCTAAAATACCGAGTTAGAATTTATTTGTCCTTCATGTGACGGTTTACCTGAATTTCCCAAAAGGATATGGTTTAATGAATAATAGTTCTTATAACATCTTATATTCCAGAGGAAGGTTTTCTCTCTCCTCTTTTGAAAGTTCAAAACTTGAGAAAGGGGAATTAAAAATTATAATTCACTTTTTATAAGTGCTTTTTACCTATATTTTTACATATCATTAGAAATGTCCTTCACATATTGAATATTTTTCCATATCATAAAAATAATTATTAATCTTCTTTTGTAGATGGTGAGAGATGAGAACCTCAAGTTTATGAAGAATAGAGATGTGTACAGTAGTGATTATTTCAGTTTTGTTTTGTCTTTAGCTTCGTTGAATGCTGTAAGTAGCTAATTGAATTCTTAGAAATAAGAAAGATTACAGTTAAATATATTTTAGCGAAAGCATTCAGTGATTCGTCTTCAATCTCAGTAGTTAGCATTCAGATTAGATGCAAAAAGATTTTCCCATAAATGTAGCCTGTATTGGGTAATATTAAAATGCAGGCAGCATTCTGAATGTATAATATAGATGGTGGGGAGGTGTGAGTTTCCCACATACTGGCTTTCTAAAGTGCCCTTGTTTAGATTTATAGAAGAATCTTGGAATAGCTGTAACTGTGAACTCATGTCAATGGATACTGGGCTTTGTGGAGATTCCTAATTTGTAATAAAATGTTACAAGACTAAAGATTAACTTTCAACTACTTTTCCTTGAGTACCATGATTATAATTTGCCAATAAGGGAAAACAGTGTTCTTAGTCTCTTGATGACTTAGCATTCCTGTGGTCTAACAACTGTTTTGAGAGGATTTCATAAAAGAAATGAAGAAGATGTCTTTTCTTAACCTTTTTAAAAATTTAAATGGAACATTTTTTATAATGAACTGGCTAGATTCTTATTAGTATTTAACTTTATCATGTGTGTATATCATATTCATATATTGTGTCATATTTAGTTCGTAACAGTGTGTAATAATCTATAAAACTTCTGTGAAAAACGTCCTCTTTCATGTTTCCCTCTTAGACTAAATTAAAGCATCCATATTATCCTTGCATGGCAAAGGTGAGCTTACAGCTTGCTATTCAATTCCTTTTTCAAACTTATCTACGGACAAAGAAGAAACTCAGGTGAGAAGTGATATGTTTTGATAATCTATTGTGACAAAGGGCACTGGTTAATTCAGTTGAAGTTGAATTTATAATTTTAAAATATTGTGAAAGCAACTAGCTAATTTTATTCAGAAGACTAAGACATGTTCTCTAGCTTTAAGAAACTTCTAATCTAATGGACAGAATAGATCAAACAAAAGAGAAATACCTAAAAAGAGAATGGGCATAAATTCCGTACATCTTGGAATTGGGCAAAATCATACCCAGATAAGGAGATTAGAGTAGGCTGTAAGACACTGATGTTCTCAGAGGGTTTTGAAAGGCAAAACAGAGAAACACAGAGGGCTCATTTTAGGCAGAAGGGAAAGCCTGAGTAACAGACAAGACTTGGCCTAGGGAACCATGAGTGACTAATTGTGTTTTACTAGGACGGGTGAGAGACTCCTGGAGCTGAGGCTGAATATTGGGTTTGGAACTCACTGAGTGCCCTTAGTACCAGAGCAGGGAGTTTGGGCTCTGTTCAGTGGGAGATCATGAAAGATTTTTGAACAGGGAAGTATGTCCAGAGTAATGTCTTAGAACAACAGTCTCCAATATTTTTAGCAACAGGGACTGGTTTCATGGAAGACAATTTTTCCACAGAAGAGAGGGTTAAGGGACAATTAGATTCTCATAGGGAATGCACAGCCTAGATCCCTCACATGTGCAGTTCACAATAGGGTTCTTGCTCCTATGAGAATCAAATGCTACCACTGATCTGACAGGAAGTGGAGCTCAGGCTGTTCCTAACAGGTCCCAGACCGGTACTGGTCCATGGCCCAGAGGTTGGGGACCTCTGCCTTAGAAACTTTACAGACATGACTATATCTTATTCATCATTGGTTTTATGGTTTTTTTGTTTTGTTTTGTTTTGTTTTTTGAGGTGGAGTCTCACTCTGTTGCCCAGGCCAGAGTGCAGTGGCACGATCTCAGTTCACTGCAACCTCTGCGTCCCAGGTTCAAGCGATTCTTCTGCCTCAGCCTCCCAAGTAGCTGGGATTACAGGCATGCACCACCACATCCAGTTAATTTTTGTATTTTTAGTAGAGACAGAGTTTTGCTGTGTTGATCAAGCTACTCTTGAACTCCCGACCTCAGATGATCCACCTGCCTTGACCTCCCAAAGTACAGGGATTACAGGCATGAGCCACTACGCCTGGCCTCATCATTGGTTTTTATCTTCAGCACCTGATAAGGTGCCTGCACATTATAGGTTCTGGATAAGTAGTTGTGAATAAATGAGTGAAGAATGAAGAGTATTGAGCAGTGGTTTGTAGAATATACCTAGAGTAAAGGGAGACCCAGGATGAGGAGACCAGTTAGAGTTAAAAGACCACTGAAGTTCCCAGACTTTTCCCTCACTAGCAAAGTCAACTTCTCCAAGTGTGGAGAGGTTTTTGGACAGATTTTGCAGTCAAGAAACTCTTGAGAAAAAAATATATATAGTGACAACTTCATTTTTATGTGTAATAATCAAAGATATATTAAGTGATCTCAGTCTTTAGTATTTGATTGAAAAAGAAAAAATAATGTATTCCTTTCTTTTAATGTCCAGATGGCATGGATTTTTATGTCCTAATGGCATAGGATTAATTAAGGACACTTGGTCACTTCTGTTTGTGAAATTTGCTCATGCTCTTTACACGTTGCACACTATTTCCATTTTGTTTATATGGTCATTACACACAATGATCATTTTGGGACATTGAGGGATGTAAGGGAGGTGTTATGAGGGCATGGGTAGAATAGTCATTATGCCTTTTTTCTGCCTGAATTTTTTTTTTTATTTCATAAGGTAGAATATTAACGATTTTAGCAATAAAGTATAAAAATGTAAATGTAAGTTATTCTGAAAGTGGACATTTTGTGAGTGTAAATTAATTGAACAAAACAAAATGCTATATAGTTCAGGCCTTTTTTCCAATTAGAGATGTTTGGTAAAGATGCAGAAGGAAGGTAAAGTCTAAGACTTAAGCTTCTTTACATGTTTTTGTTTGTGGGGAAAGATGAGCCACAACATAAGGAGCCAAGGAATGCAAAGCACTGGCTTCCAGAGTACACTGAGCCATGGTAGTGGGCAGTCATTGAGTGTCTCTTATCCCTCCACCCTACCCCGATAGGCAGACAGAGAGACAGACATTGATAGATAGAAATAAGAACCAATAAGAGTGACACTGCATGGGGTCATTGGCTGGGCTCATGCTCCTAACATTGCTGTCTCTGCTTCTTTTTAAAGGGTTGATACTGAAGAATGGATTGCTACCATTGAAGCATTGCTTTCAAAAAGTTTTGATGCTTGTCAGTGGTTAGTTGAATATTTTATTAGTTCTGAAGGACGAGAATTGATAAAGTAAGTGTTGGAGTCTTTTAATTGAAAGAAATTTGTGTCTCTTCCAGTGATTTAGAGCTGAAGTTTCTTATAACCCTTTTTATTTCAACTTGAAATTATTTTCTGCTTAAAGTCCGTTTTAAACTCTCTTCACTGAAACAGTGAGGAAATTATTCAGGTCACTCTAAAATCATCTCAGGCAAGTATTCAGTGACCGCAAGAAGAGCCTGTGAGGCAGATTGCCTGCCAGGTGCTCATAGGCACGTGGGTCCTAAACCCCTGTTATGGCTCAAGGGGATCAAAGACGCAAGTCTTTTCCCTCAGGGACTCAGAATCTGGTGGAAAGAGATAAACAATCCCAGGTTACTATAGTTCACAATATTGTCTAACTGTGTTTGGATTGTGACTAAAAAATAATTTTTTTAAAATCTACTGGTCGGCCGGGCACAGTGGCTCACGCCTGTAATCCCAACACTTTGGGAGGCCGAGGCAGGCAGACCACAAGGTCAAGAGATTGAGACCATCCTGGCCAACATGGTGAAACCCCATCTCTACTAAAAATACAAAAAAAAATTAGCTGGGCATGGTGGTGGGTGCCTGTAGGCCCAGCTACTTGGGAGGCTGAGGCAGGAGAATCGCTTGAACTCGGGAGGCGGAGGTTGCAGTGAGCTGAGATCGCGTCACTACACTCCAGTCTGGCGACTCTGTCTCAAAAAAAAAAAAAGCTACTGATAGTGTATTACCTATGATAGTACATCTATATGTGTACCTGAAATTTAAAAAAGAAAAGTTGCTTTTCTGGCAGAAATTCAGAATGCTCCAATCACTATGAATGTTTATACTTTACTTCTGATCATCCTCATCAAGTCAGCTTCTCCTGTCCTTGGTAGTTCAACATTTATGTGGGGTTCCAGCAAGCACTGCTGTGGTCTCTGGTGTCCCGTCTCCTCTATTCCCATTGGGCTTCTCCTTCACTCTCCTCAACTGTGCCTGCTCCTAGCTGCTCAACGTCACTGAGGAAGTACAGATTAGCAAATGAGCATTCCCTACCCCAACCACAGATGCAACACACCTGCCAGAGTCTGTTCCAGCTTGCCCTTTCCTCTCTTTATTGTGGAGGAAGTATCCCCTCTTCTCTCAAAATGAGTCTCTTTGCATGTCCTGACCTTCTCAAGGAAGTGGACCCTTTAAGTATCTCACTCTTAATTCTTGCATCTTTACTTTCTAGAATTTTCTATCACTTCTGTCACTTCTGCCAGCATACAAATATGCTCTGTTTTCCCTCAAAACAAACACACAACAGGGAATTCAGAAACGCAAGTCTCTTCCCACAAGGCAATCAGTCTGGTGGTAAGTTAGAGATCTTTTCAGAACTGCTGGTCCCTGATCCCCTTCCTCTCTAGGTCTGAGCTCCAAACATTTATTTGCCTACTTGATATCTCCACTTTTCCCTCTAATCTATTTCATTCAGCAACAGAACTGTTCTTTTTTAAACAAATTAGATCACATTACCTCTCTGGTTAAAAATTCTTCAACGGAATCCTATTAGACTCAGAATAAAATCCAAAATTTTCACCACTACCCACAAGGCCTTGCTTGATCTGGTTTTTGTCCTTCCACGCTTTCCTTGACCCTCTCCCTGCTTATCAGGCTTTAACCATACTGGCTTATTGATTCCTTGAACCCGCCGAGCTTATTTTCCTGCCTCAAGGTCCTTGCACCTGTTATTCTTTATCTGGAACACTGTCCTCCCCTCTTCACATAGTAAGTGACTTCTCCTTCAGACATCAGCATGAATAACATCTGCTCTGAGAAGTTGTTCCCAGTCACACAGTCTAACGGATGTTTGCCTGCTAGTCTGCTCCCTGTTTTTCTGCCCATCTCCTCCACTACAACTTCAGCTTCTTGAGGCCAGAAGCCAGGTTCAATTCATTCCCGACTAGACACAAAGAGGCTGGCAAATAGCAAGCACCCAAATACTTATTCATGCATGTATACATGCATATATATCCATATAATTCATAAAAAGTGTCAGTAAGCATTTCTTTGAAGTGCTGTGTACTATATGCCTTTCCCTTTAGAGTTTGCATTAGAGATAACCATTTTTTCTAGTTTGATTCCAAAATATCTTTCCAACAGGACTCCTGAGCATTGTGCAAGCCTTAGAATGTTATAGAAACACCATCCATTTGGAAGGAACATAGCAAATATTTTATTCATTCCCTTATATCCAAGCAGGCTTGCTTTTAAATTTCTCCAGAGAAGCTGTAACGTCCTTTGGGTAGTATGTTTTTGGTTTCTTAGTATTCCTAATGCTCAAGAATCCTGGTGAAGTACTTCTGCATTCTTCCCGATAGAGTTTATTATAGTTTGTTTCTTTCTTTATAAAGACCAATTACTCATCACTATCAATTGCTATGATTTTGTGTTCGAAGAATAGTCTTTTTTTTAAATTACTTACTTCTTTACAATTTTTTAAGATAGTCATTTTTACAACTAAAAAATAAGTATACTGTATTCATACTTTAGTAACTGTAAACATAAAGTGGTGTCGTCTTTTAGATCAGCCCCTCGGTGTAGTCTTCTTTTAAGGCAATTCTTTAAACCTAGCTGTAGTTGTAAAAAAATTAATTCATAGTAAATATTGCTTACAGATTGATCTAAAGAATTCAGACTACTAACATGAAGGATACTTTACATCTTTTAAGAGCCTTTTATTGTGGAAATGTTTAAACACACACAGAAGTAGGCAGAATGAGCCCTTTCCTGTACCCAGGCCCCAGGCAAGTTGTCAACTTTTGCCTGTCTTGTCTTAGCTATCTCAGCTCTCACACACGACACCCACGTGCAGGCTTTTTTTTCTCTCTGAAGTATTTTAAATTTCAGACATTATATCATTTCACAATTAATTTTCAGCATGTATCTGAAGGTAAAGTTCATCTCTAACAGTGAAGTTTAAAAAAAAAAAAAAAAAGCAATGTAAGTACTTTACCATTATCATGAACCAACAAAATTAATATAATTCCTTCATATCGCCTTGTATCTAGTCCGTGTTCAGATTTCATCCAAAGGTCTCGGAAGTGTCATTTTACCATTGAGTTTGCACAAATCAGGATCCCGTGAGGTCCCCACATGGCCTTTGCTTTCTGTGTCTCTTAAGGCTCTTTTGACCATCAGTCGTTCCTTTGTCCCCCTGCCCCTTGTATGCTGTGCCATTTGTTTGGGGAGTAGACTGTTTGCTCTGTAGAGCTCCCCATATTCTGGATCTGTTTACATCCTCTAGGTATTCCCTTCAAGAGAATTGTACCTGAGTCTGATTATACCTCTAGAGCTGAACTTTATGGGAGTACTTGTTATCTTTTAAACTTTCTTATAGTTGCCACTTAGAATTTTAGTGAATTTTGAACAGAGCCTTGTCGGCTAATACGTGGCATTCCAGTTAGCAGGAATAAGCAGAAGTGAAGTGACCTGGGAAAGCTCCACTTGGCCTGTAAGCGCTAACAGTGTCAGGAGACTCTACTTTTGTTTCTTGGCTATTAGGTGGGAACTGTGTTGGAGAGGTTGAGGTTATGGAAATGTATCTTGCTTTCTCACACCACCTTTCTCTTTCTTTCAGGATTTTCTTACTGGAGTGCAGTGTGAGAGAAGTACGAGTTGCTGTGGCCACCATTCTGGAGAAAACCCTAGACAGTGCCTTGTTTTATCAGGATAAGGTCGGTCTTGTTTTTAAAGCATTATTTATACATTGTGTTTTTACCAAATGTTTTAAATTACAGGTAATAAGAAAGAGCCTAGGATTGGAGTCTGGTAATTTTGCCACATAAATGCACCTTCTGTGGACTGCTTTTTGGTACATGCCAGGGAGAAGGCATTCTGTCCCTTCCTCCTCACATCCCAAACACCACGGTAGGCCGGGAATTCAGGCCTGCTTTGGTCTGCTTTGGGATTTTCTCTCTAGAAACACTCCCTTTTCAGAGTCCTCTCTCAAGAATTTGTATTAGATCTCTCTGAACTGAGACTAATCTGTGTCTAGAGACTCATCTAGACCAGCAGACATTTTGAGCCACCTCTGGCTTTGTCTCTTTCCTTATAAGCTATTTTCCTGATCTAAACCTGCAGCTGGCAACCAAACCAAATGGTGCCATTCATCCAGGGGCGTTAAGTCCTTACAGATACAGCAGTTACTTCCCAAGTTTGCTGTTTCAAACAGCTGACACTACATGGAAAACTTTGAAAAATGTTATTTTCACAACAAATTGGCTTCTTATAAACATTGGCTGGAGGCATTGTGCCTCAATGAACTAAATACAGATTCTAGGAATTACTGCTTCAAATGCAGATGTTGGCTTTGCTGTGCAACTTTGAGCAAGTCCTTTAAGGAGGATGTTGATCCAGATACAGTGCCTGCCACCCAAGCACTTAGTTCCATGAACAAGGCTGTCAAATATGCCCTTTAGGAAGGTCCTCAAAGACTGTGTCTCAATTCCGGGAATCATTAGGAAGTTGAGGTTTACTGTAAGGCAGTGGTTTTGATCAGCTTAAATAGCAGAACCATTTTTTAAATAAAACCCTATCTGGATGCACAATATAGAATACAAACCACAGGAGCTGCTGAGGACAGTTCAAATGCCATTGCTCCATTCCCTGTAGAAGTTTGTAAGATGTGTCAAGAATCCTTAACGTAAGGACCATATCACTCTCCTCCTTCCTCCCATGTACCAACCCAAACAAAGGATAAAGGCAGAGTTAGTGCAGCCTCCCTAGAGATGGGGTCAGGCCACAGCATATTACCCACCAGCCTCTAAAGGCAGGACAGCAGGTGGCAGAAAGAGAAGGGAATGGCAGCCATACACTTGGAAGCCATTTGCTCAGTGAATTCTGTCTGATGCCCAGCTGATGGATTTTCATGTCTATTTCCCCCGCCTCCCCCCATAAATGGAAATGGTGCCTCTTGCCACCCACTTTATCTTGGAAAGTACTTTGAAAATGAAGTGCTATGTAAGTGCTAAATTTTACTGTATTTATAATGGGTGTGACAGGATGGATGGGAATATTGCAAAAGTATGAATCTTCAGAGGAAACGAACTAATGAGAGTAGTAAGCCTGGTCTTAATTCTAGATCACAGATGAATTTCTAGGGACTTGTCCAAAAACAGGTGGGGTGGGAGGGAAAGAAGAAGCAATGTCATAACCAAAATGGTTTCTAAACAAATAAAATGTTTTTCAAAGCTTTCCATGAGGCGTCAGCGGGCTCTCAAGTAAGTTCACGGCTGAGTCGATATCACCGTTGTCATTCTGTCAGGCTGTTGCTCTCCATTTGCTCCATCGGCTTGGTTTCCAGCCCCTATGCCTGTGTCTGTGTTTTTTATTCTTTGCATCTGTGATTATGTGAAGAAGTAACGTAGTGGAGGGAGGGATTCAGAAATGTCTTCCCTAAACACCCCACCTTTTTTTAAGAGACAGAGAGATACTGGCTCTGGAGAAAATGTGACTCGGCGGTAGAATCATGCCCTTGACTCTGAAATCTAGGAACTGAAACTAAGCTTTCCTTTTAATTATTGCTATGGTACCAATCTTTCTCTGGAAGGTAAAATGGATAATTCTGTTTTTGCTCTTCAAAGCATAAGTCCATCTGAATCTGAGACTGGATTGTATCAATCAGACTTTCTTTTGTTCTTATGGTGGTTTACCTCAAATTAATCCTGTTATAAATGTCTGTCTTATGTTCTTTTTCTTCATGTAATTTTATCTTTCCTCTAACCAGCTAAAAAGCCTTCATCAGTTACTGGAGGTACTGCTTGCTCTATTGGACAAAGACGTCCCAGAAAATTGTAAAAACTGTGCTCAGTACTTCTTCCTGTTCAACACTTTTGTACAAAAGGTAAATAATTTTTTTCCTAATATCTTTTTCTAATACAGAAGACTTATACGCTAAAAAATTTTTAGACTGGTTAGTAAAGTTCTGTATGGTATGTTTTTTATGATATTTCTTCTTAAAAATCTTGTGAATTATACTACTTGTAAGAATTCTGATGAGGTGCGTGTAGTTACTCATTGATAGCAGTAGAAGTCTGCATTAAAACTAGGGGTTAATTGTTTAGTAGTTATTGTGAAGCAATGTGAGGCTTAGGAGTTTTTTTAAATTAGATTTTAACAAGTACTTTCTATATGGAAATAATATTCGTAAAATATATATTGACTCCTTAAAACTTTTCATTGATCTGTGTTTTTAAAACCAATTTTTGTCTGGATGGAAATATAATTTGCTATTCTCAATATTTTGTGACAGCAAGGAATTAGGGCTGGAGACCTTCTTCTGAGGCATTCAGCTCTGCGGCACATGATCAGCTTCCTCCTAGGGGCCAATCGGCAAAACAATCAGGTAAGGACTACTTTTATATCCCTAGTGGAATGGCTATGGTTTTCGTAGCCACTGTGTTTCTTTTTGTAGGTGAAAAATGTTTTGAATTTCATAAAAGTCTAAGTACTAGTACCATAGAGACTTTAAAATTCTTTGGAGTTAAATTATTTTTACAACTTCTTCATAGAATTTAGTCTAATAACCCATGGAAATTACTAACTAATGACAAAGTCGTAAGAGGGAAGGATGGATTCTGACTGGGGAGGGGCTTTCAAAAACCTTTAAGGAATAGGTGGTATTGGGATCTTCTGCGTCTTTCTGGGGCTGTGAACAAGGCTGTCTTGGTGGTGGTTCTTTTAAGTCAGATGCTGAAAACACAGCCAGAATCCAAATGCAAAGTTGTGCTGTTATAAACTGAATGATATTGCAGATATAATACTCTTGTTCAAATGAAAAGGAAGTTATTTGGGTTTTTTGGTTTGTTGTTTGTTTGAGACAAGGTCTCACTCTGTCACCAGGTTTGCTGTCACCCAGGTTGGAGTGCAGTGGTGTGATCAGGGGTCACTGCAGCCTAGACCTTTTGGGTTCAAGCGAACCTCCCTCCTCAGTCCCCTGGTAGCTGGGACTATAGGCACATGCCACCATGCCTGGCTAATTTTTGTATTTTGTATAGAAACAAGGTTTCACCATGTTGCCCAAACTGGTCTCGAACTCCTGGACTCAAGTGATCTGCCCACCTCGGCCTACCAAGGTTGTTTTGTTATAATAGGGTTGAATATGTCCAAAACCAACTCTCCTGTTTGAAATTCTTTTATTGCAGTGTTTCTCCCATCCATTGTATTTCTTTTATTTGATATATTCAAAATACATGAAATGCTAACATGCAGTGATAATAAGTACTATTTATGAAGTACTTATTTTGTACTCCATACATCTGGTCACTTTGTGGTGGTATACTTTTGATACTCAGTTCAACAAAATTAAGCAGCTTCATCTCCATTCTCAGGCAAGGAGTAAAGCTCAGAGATGATAAGTAACTTGTCCCAGGTCACAAAGCTAATGCAATGGTGGAGCATGGATTCAGACCCAGCTCTGCTGGTGTCGAAGCCAGAGCCTTTTCCCCTGTGTGTCAATACATTGCACAGGCACTTTTCCTTCCTGCTAAGGGAGACAGATTTTCGGCTTAGGCTTCCTCTCAGCTTTCTCTTTAGTGTTAAAAAACAAGTACTGACAGCATCATGTGCTCTGTGTGTTGATACTATGTTGAGATTTACAATATCCCTTTTCCACTTCAAGCTCTTCAATATCCAAGGCCCCATTGTCACTAGCAATTGATTTAAATTCAGTATAATTCAGCTGCATATAAAATTAATATTATTTTGCATTTATGGAGTACATTTCTACTTTTGAAAACATTTTCACTTTTAATATTTCATTTGGTCCTCAAAATCACAAAGTAGGCAGAATAGAGAGGTAGGAGGTAGCCTTACCTCTGCCAGTACATGAAGAACTCAAGATAACTGTTGTGGTGAACAACGCACTCACATTATACAGCACAGTGAGTGGCAGAGGCAGGGCCAGACCTGCAGATCTCCAGCCTCAGAGTTTTTCCCATTATACTGAGGCACATTGTAAGCACTCCGTACCTACAGTGAATCCATAAAGGGACTGGTTTTAGAATATGAGTTAATATAACCCTTTGAGCTTGCTTAAAACCTGTGGTTTTTTTGTACTTTGACCTCTTCTATCAAGCACTGAGAAATAATTAAAGCCCAGAATATTATGAACCAGCAAACCCTGTCCCTTCCTCTTCATATTATTTCTTTTTTTTGGTTTTTTTTTTTTTTGTTTTTTTTTTTTTGTTTTGTTTTGTTTTTGTTTTTTTTGAGACGGAGTCTCGCTCTGTCACCCAGGCTGGAGTGCAGTGGCCGGATCTCAGCTCACTGCAAGCTCCGCCTCCCGGGTTCACGCCATTCTCCTGCCTCAGCCTCCCGAGTAGCTGGGACTACAGGCGCCTGCCACCTCGCCCGGCTAAGTTTTTGTATTTTTAGTAGAGACGGGGTTTCACTGTGTTAGCCAGGATGGTCTCGATCTCCTGACCTCGTGATCCGCCCGTCTCGGCCTCCCAAAGTGCTGGGATTACAGGCGTGAGCCACCGCGCCCGGCCCTCTTCATATTATTTCTAATGACAACGCTAACAGCCACTTTATCTTCCCTCATGACAGATACGTCGATGGAGTTCAGCACAAGCACGAGAATTTGGGAATCTTCACAATACAGTGGCATTACTTGTTTTGCATTCAGATGTCTCATCCCAAAGGAATGTTGGTAAGCCTAACATATCTTAGAATGAAGAGATAATGAATTTGTCTAGTTTGGGGAGTAATAATATTAGCAATTAAATGAATATCTCTTGTTTGTCATTCAACTACTTGCTAATTGAGGTGCACTTAAAATTTTTGTTTTAATTCATGTTAAACTTTATAATGTTTTACTAGTTTGCCATAAGAGAAAGTGAGTCATCATTTATTTGGGGGAGGTGAGAGGTTATATAAGTATTTTTTTTTTTAAATAACTCTTTAGGATTAAAAGCTAATTCAGAGCTCATTTATCACCTTAATTTGAACTGCTACTGTGTGGAAAATAGCCATGGTGTGGGTTGGAGTCTCCTAGCTAGCTGTGTGAACCTGACCGTTCTGATCTTCAGTGCAAAATGAAAATACTAAAAACGTAATTCCCCAGGTATAATGAAATAAAGTACTTTGTAAAAACAAAGAGAATGCAGATATAAATTACATCACTGAAATATATTTGAATGTAAGATATAGTTGGTAGCATTTTCCATTTGTCTCCCAGAACTAACAGCATAGTCATCATTTAATACAGCAAAACCGCAGATTGTCCTATATGATTATCCAATGTCCTAAACTATGTGTGTATTGTTTTTATACCCGTCCTAGGTCTTGTCATGATAGCGACAACAACCATAGTAATAATACAACAAACCAGCTTTTCAATGTTTTCTGTGTGCTGTGCTTTAAATTTGTTGTGTTTAAAGCGCACAGTGCTTTAAACTTACTGTGTTTGATCCCCATAACAAACCTATGAGGAGTATTAGTCCTGTCTATGGATGCGAAAACTAAGGTACAGAAAGGTTCAGTTCAGTAACAAGGTTGTACAGCTAGTTAGTGGCATAGAAGCCAAGGCATGAATGCAAACTCAGACCCAGAAGCTGCTAGGAAGATCTAATGTCAGGAAACTAACTAAAAAACACAGAGCATCCTTCTGATAGAGAAATGCTTATTGACTCTCTAAAGGGACATTGGAGGAACACTCGGACGGTTGTATTATAAGGCACAGTTTGCTTACTAAACTCCGACTCATCTAAAAAGACAAAGCTGCCTAATTTCGTGAGTTCAGACAATTTTGTAATGAAAACTAAAGTATGCATTCTGGTTTTTGTAGTAAATGAGAGAACTTCTTCCATATGGGTTGATTCTGCTTAGCATAGGTGGTGGTGACCATTATTTGAGAACAGCTGTTTGAGGAACGGAAGTGTCTTCTGCGCTGTATCTTCAGTGGCAGCTTTCGGCAGTATTTCATATACTATTTATATTTTTACCTGTTTGAAAGATTATTGAGTGGGAATCACTAGGTATCCCTAGACTGTGAGGGGTCCGCTTGTGTGAGTATTCAGTGTGTTTGTGAGTACTCAGTGTGTGTGTGAGTACTCTGTGTGTGTGAGTACTCTGTGTGTGAGTACTCAGAGTGTGTGCGAGTGCTCAGTGTTTGTGAGTACTCAGTGAGTACTCAGTGTGTGTGCTTGTACTTAGTGTGTTTGTGAGTACTCTGTGTGTGCGAGTACTCAGTGTGTAAGTACTCTGTGCGAGTACTCAGTCTGAGTACTCTGCTCAGCGTGTGAGTGCTCAGTGCGTGAGCAGTGTGTGTGCGAGTACTCAGTGTGTATGTGCACACTCAGTGTGCGCGAGTACTCAGTGTGTATGTGGGTACTCTGTGCAAGTACTCTGTGTGTACTCTGTGTATGCAAGTATTCAGTGTGTATACTCAGTGTGTGTACTGTGTGTATGTGAGTACTCAGTGTGTGTACTCAGTGTATGTATGTGAGTACTCAGTGTGTGTGTACTCAGTGTGTGTGCGAGTACTCAGTGTGTGAGTGCTCAGTGTGTGTGCGCAAGTACTCAGTGTGAGTACTCTGCGAGTAGTCAGTGTGTGTGCGAGTACTCAGTGTGTGTGAGTGCTCAGTGTGTGTGCGAGTACTCAGTGTGAGTACTCTGCGAGTAGTCAGTGTGTGTGTGTGTGTGTGAGTACTCAGTGTGTGTGCGAGTACTCAGTGTGAGTACTTTGCGAGTAGTCAGTGTGTGTGTGTGTGTGTGAGTACTCAGTGTGTGTGCGAGTCTTGAAGGAGGCACATTTCCTTATGGATGTGTATTTTGTGGAGTAACACCAGGTGAGACAGGTTCTGTTTTGTTTCTTTGGTCTCTTAAAGCTCCTGGCCTATTTAAGCAACGACCACCCATTAGCATTGCTCCCTCAAGCCCTCTGCTGCCCCTCCATGAGGAGGTAGAAGCCTTGTTGTTCATGTCTGAAGGGAAACCTTACCTGTTAGAGGTATGTATTTGTTATTCTAAAGCCATTTTTTTCCTCCTATTTGAAGAAAATTGCTTTTTGTTAGTAGTTATGTTTGGCATGGAGAGTATTGTTAAGAGAAGAAATGATTATTTCAAATTAAGTTTTCTTATATGTCAAAAAGAAATAATTAGTGGAAGAGAATATTTTTAGTCCTGCGTTCAGCCAAGGTCCAGACCTCCAGGTCCAGCCCAGCCAGCTACCCATCAGGGCCCCAGAGGGAGGTAAATGGCACTTCATCCATCAGAATCATTTCATTCATTGTAGAAGGTTTTGTCCCCAATCTCTTTTGTGTGTCCCTGGTCCTGGAATACTACAGCTCTGAACCACGTGTTGTTAAACCTCAGGAGTATGGGTGGGCTGCTCTCAGCTCTCCATTGTGGCGCTTGTGTGGCTCATCCTCAGTCTGACCTTCCCATCCTAGCAGAGCCGCCCCCAGCTGTGGACTCCATCTTCCAGTTCTTCTTCCCTACCTGATTTACAGATATGTGAATCTATGAACAATATAATTCTGTTTTTTTAATTAAATCAACAGTGTTGTACTATTTAATACATATCTTTTTTTTTTTTTTCTTAATATTTTTTGGATCTATTGGTGATTATTTTAATTGTGGGAGCTTTTGCCTTTGAAAAACTGATGGAAATGACTCCTGAAAAAGTGCACATTTGCACAGAATTGTGTAAAATTTCAGACAGGCTTAGACACCCTGAAGTCTATCTATAGACTTCTAACAGTTAAGAAACCCTGTTTTCAGGCAGTGTTAATTATCTTAAAATCTGGGTAGATTTCAGTTAAAGGCAGCAACAACAGATGGACTGTTAACTGTGACATGAGAAGAGCTGACTGTGTTATGTCCTCCCACCAGGTAATGTTTGCCTTGCGGGAGTTGACAGGCTCGCTCTTGGCACTCATTGAGATGGTAGTGTACTGCTGTTTCTGTAATGAGCATTTTTCCTTCACGATGCTGCATTTCATTAAGGTAAGACCTCAGTTAAACGAGTGATAGCCAGATCACCTTTAGGTGAGACTCTAGGAGAAGAACATCTGTTTGCTCCAAGGCAGTATGCTTGTTCTCATAGCCTAAATTGTTTTTCCTAATCATTCTACTATAGGCTCATTTTTATTCATTTTTAATCTTTAATTTTTAATTACATAGATTAATTACTACACTCTCTTTGGGAAAAATTTAAGCATAGAAATGAGGCCAAAAGAAAAAATATAGGCCAGGAAAAGAATAAGTAAATAAGAAATGAGACCGAAGTCTACTGTGGTCACCACTAGTCGCCCTTGCTCACTGTACCCCAGGGACCAACACTGTTACATTGATATTTCCTTCCAGGCCTCTTTGTATGGATTTACACTATGTATATATCAGTTTCTGCCCACAGAATTTCTGCATGCCTTCTTTTCTGCACCAGTATTTATAGTGGTGATACATGTAGTGTTAACAAGAAGCAGGTGATTAGTGGATTATGTCTTTAGGCTCTTACTACGGTATGTTTTTCCCTCAGCCTTTTCTGTACAGACCTGTATCAGAGGTGATTAAGTTCCTCTCTTTGCTGTTTACTAATTATATGACCTTGGGCAGTTCCTTCCTCTGTTCCAACTTCTCACAAACTTCACAGGTTGTGAGAATTCCGTGAGGTGGTATAATATGTGAAGTGCTCACTTAGTACCATACCTAGCCTCTTGGAAGTGTGGTATTTTACCACAATGTCCTTTCCCACCTTTTATACATATAAATTTTATTAAAACAGCTGAAGGAATGTGTTTTATGAATTTTGCCTTCTTCACTTAGTATATCTTGGCACATTTTTCTATTTTATAAGCTGACTTTTTATGTACTTTGTTTACAGCATCCTTAACTCAAGAGTATTCTCATTTGTATTCTTGTAGCTCTACCAGCATCTTCTGGAAAACAAGCTAGGATATGCATATATATAAAATGGGATCTGTTTAGTGACTTGAAATCTCCCCTTCTCTTTCTTCTCTTTTCTCCTTCCTAATTTCATAGTAAAGTATCAGAGTGTTGCAGCTGGAAGAACCTTAGAGGTTGTTTATTTCTGTTCCCAGATTTAGCATTTGAGAAACTAAGGCCTAGAAAGGGGTATTGACTTGTCCAAGGTCAGCCAGATGGTGATAGAACTAGAGTGTGGATCCAGCATTGTTTATTGCCATTCCAATATGCTTTCCACTGAAATTTTTATGCTTTTAAAAAATATTTCAGAACCAACTAGAAACGGCTCCACCCCATGAGTTAAAGAATACGTTCCAACTACTTCATGAAATATTGGTAAGTCATAACTGTTCTGATTCACTTTTATTTAAGAATGTATTAGTCAACAAGTGTTTATTAATTTAAAATTGTATGTCTTTTTATTGTTTCTCCATTCATTTGGTCTGCATTTATTGAGACCAAATCTTCATGTCAGTCACGTGTCTAATGCATTTGATTTAGAGGTGAGCAGTAATAAAACTACCTCCTAGGAGCTCACAGTTGAGTGAGGGAGCAAGACAACTACACAGACAACTGTAGTGCAGGGGACTGAAGGGGAGTAATAGTGATGGTTAACCCCTGCCGGGGCCTTACGGTGGAGAAGGCATCGTGTTAGCGCAAATGATGTTAGGTTTAAACTTCACAGTCACCCTCAGAGGTACATTTCTGGTTTTATAGTTTATCAAATCTTAGACACTATTAATTGTATATACGTACTACGAAAAGTATTTTTAAGAGCCATGAAACTGAAATGTAATCAATTGTAGGATGCTTTCCAGTCTCAGAAGTGTGAAGAGCTGGGGAAAAAAAAATCCTCTGGCAGTTGTATTGAAGGATGGAGTAAAGAAGGATGCAAGACTGGGAACTGGAAGACCATTTAGGAGTCTGGGAATATTCTGAGTGTGAAATAACAAGGCCTGTGGTGGGGCAAGGGACAGACAGATCAAGAGGTATTGTGGAAAGAGAATCAATGGGATTTGGTGACTGGTTATGAGTTAATGAGAGTCTGGTCCAGAGGTTCCTTAGAGAGTGAGGGCCTGGGTTCCCTTTGGATTCTTGATACTTCATAGAGGCCTTGGCACAGAATAGCCATTTAATAAAGAGTTTTGAATAAGAAAAGACATCATAGATGCCATTTGTTAAAAGCTTGTTTTTCAAGTTCTTTACCTCCTTTTGGTCCTAGTGCTTTTACAAACTTTGGCAGATTAATACACAGTAGGACTGCGTATTGTTCATCTATCAACAACAAACCCATATAGTTTTATACCATGCACAGTTCAGTAGTAAGAAATAGAAATACAGCTATGATAGCAAAACTTCAACACATTTTTAGTAAGCAAGTTAGAGCATAAACCTCTTATCCTTAGGAACATAAAGTATATGTCCTCGTAGCCCACAGAGAACTATAGATGTAGTTGATAGCAACACATAGATAGGAAATGAATAGATCTTTAAGTATACTTAATAGTTTTTTCTCTTAGTTTTAAGATATATTTGAGATATGTGGCAGTGATGTAATATTTGTTTGTATTAGGGGTTTTTTTGTTTTCTTTTTTTCAAGACAGAGTCTCCCTCTGTTGCCCAGGCTGGGGTGCAGTGGTGCCCGGGCTGGAGCCACAGTCATAGCTCACTGTAGCCTCAAACTCTTGGGCACAAGTGATCCTTTTGCCTTGGCCTCCTGAATAGCTGGGACTACAGGCACATGTCACTGTGCCCAACTAATTTCTTTTTTAATTTTTTTGTTTTTTAGAGATGGGATCTTGCTTTGTTGCCCAGGCTAGTTCAGAACTCCTGGCCTCAAGTAATCCTCCTGCCTTGGCCTCGCAAAGTGCTGAGATCACAGGCATGAGCCACCATGCCTGTTCTGTATTGGTTTTGTTGTTGTTGTTGTTGTTGTTGTTAAACACTAAATTAATCTCTTGAATAGAATTATAAAGAAAGCACCCGTGGCTATGACACAAGTTCCTTCTTTTATTTACTAATTTTTGTTTCTTCCTTTCACAGGTTATTGAAGATCCCATACAAGTAGAGCGAGTCAAATTTGTGTTTGAGACAGAAAATGGATTACTAGGCAAGTATGCCTGGCCTTATGCACAAATGTCTATAGTAAATATGTGGATAATCTATTGTTCTGGCCAGTTCTGCCTCCTGCTACTCTCGATGGGCTCTGCAGTGACTGATACAGTAGAAGTCTGGTGAGGGCCACTGGGCTCCCTCATGCTGGTCAGAAAAATTAAAACCCAGGGATCTTCTCACCCTACACATTCTCTTCTTTTAGTCAGGAAGGTGTAGCTTGGGGTTCTTTTACCAGATCAGGTAAGATTCAGGGGTGCTGTGAATTTTTTTCAACAAGCTAATGGCCACTCCCTGATGCAAGAAATCTTTCATTCCACTCTGTAGCCACTGGGGAGGGAAAAACCAAAACCTGAGACTCAGGATGTTGTCAGGCTCATGAAATGTGAATGTCTTTTTACCTATGGTACAAGCGTAACCACATTTTCACAGTCTACTCTTAAGTTGTTTTGGCAGGGCTTTTTTTCCAGAAGACTAAATTGGCTTTCCTGAGCTATTTATTAGAAAAAGTTTAGTTAAGAATAATTTTAGCCAGCTCCCGCCATTTACCCGTATTTCTACTTAGTCTGAATCCTTTTAGATTTTGCTATGTATTAAGAGATTTAGGGCGTTTTTTTGTTATAGAAAGGAGATTTAAGCTAAAAAGTTTTGTAGCTTCAGCTTTTCAGGCCACCCTTTGGAATGCTGTACTCTAGTCAGAGTCACACACAGGCCCTCTGGAACTTAAACTCCTCAAGAGCAGGACCAAGTATTATTTATTTATTTTTATTTTTATTTTTATTTTTTTGAGACAGGGTCTCACTTTGTCTTCCAGGCCAGAGTGCAGTGGCATGATCTCAGCTCACTGCAACCTCTGCCTCCCAAGCTCAAGTGATCCTCCCACCTCAGCCTCCCAATTAGGTGGGATTATGGGCACACACCACTAGCCTAGCTAATTTTTGTATTTTTTGGTAGAGACAGACTTTCACCATGTCGCTCAGGCTGGTCTCAAACTCCTGACCACGAGTGATCCACCCACCTTTGCCTCCCAAAGTGCAGGGATTACAGGTGTGAGCCACCGTGCCCAGCCTATTTATGTTTAAATCCCTAAAACACAGAGCAGGTCATAATTGCTGAACTGACCCTAGTATCATAAAATTTCATTTATCAAACTAAAAGTGTTATAACTACTCTCAGTAATATGATGTGTGGAAAAGTCTCTAGGTGAATAATCAGGCAGTAAAAAGTTTTGTTCCTGTTCCTAAAAATCAAACTTGCAGCACCATGTATGTTTTTTGTTGTCTTTGTTTTTTTTCTTTTTAACATACTTAAAGTAGGGTTTCTGCCCATTAGAATTTAGGGATTCTGTGGGGTCAGGCACCACCATGCTTTTAGTTAAGTTGTTCCTTATCTGTTTATTAAAATTGTTTGTCGACTTTTAGAACAAGAGAGCTTGTTGTTACTTGGAACCACTTTCAGTTTAGTCTTTTATTGTTAAAATGTCCTTTTCTCTTCCTTCAGCTTTGATGCACCACAGTAATCATGTGGACAGCAGTCGCTGCTACCAGTGTGTCAAATTTCTTGTCACTCTTGCTCAAAAGTAAGTATTGAATTAAAATGCAGGGAGGAAATGGTGTTTTAATTACAAGTCACATATGAGCAGAAGGGAAACATGTGCCCGGTTTTGATACCTGGAGAATCTGACTCAGTCAGGGTCTGCTTGCTTGGAAGGTACAGAAACCTATTTGAATGATCTCAAAAAAATATGAGGGGAAGTATTGAAAGAGTGGCCCGGAAAAGCTCACCCATCAGGCCTTATGTCAGAAAGGCAGGAATCAGGGCAGATACGGAGGCTTTAAGAGCAAGAGTTCATGAGCTTTCACTCAAGGTCTCGCATTAGTGTAACCCAGCCACCAGCTCTTCAGGCTCTAGGCCCCTAACCTCAGAATAGCCTTTCAGATCATGTCACCTGTAGCTCCTGAGTGCTTGTGAACCTAGGCACTGTTCAAGAACCTTGCCTGTATTATCTTATTTCATCTTGGTAACAACTTCATGATGTTAGTACAGTTGTGAGTCATATATAATGGGTAGTTTAAGTGACATGCCTAGAATCCTAATGTGAAAACTTGAACACAGGCTGATTGACTGCAAAATGAAGGCTCTTTTGTTTTAATTGTGGTGAAATGTACATAACGCAAAATTTACTATTTGAACCATTTTTTTGTTTTTGTTTTTGTTTTTTTTGTTTGAGACGGAGTCTTGCTCTGTCGCCCAGGCTGGAGTGCAGTGGCCGGATCTCAGCTCACTGCAAGCTCCACCTCCTGGGTTTACACCATTCTCCTGCCTCAGCCTCCCGAGTAGCTGGGACTACAGGCGCCCGCCACCTCGCCCGCTAGTTTTTTTTGTATTTTTAGTAGAGACGGGGTTTCACCATGTTAGCCAGGATGGTCTCGATCTCCTGACCTCGTGATCTGCCCGTCTCGGCCTCCCAAAGTGCTGGGATTACAGGCTTGAGCCACCGCGCCCGGCCACTATTTGAACCATTTTTAAGTGTATAGTTCAGTGACTTTAAGTACATTCACATTGATGTGTAACCATCACCACCATCCATCTCCAGAACTCTTTTCATCTTCTGAAACTGAAATTCTGGACCTATTGAAGACTAACTCCCTATTCCACCCTTCCCGCAGCCCCTGGGGGAAGCAATTTCTGTCTCCATGAATTTGACTACTCTAGGAACCCCATTTAAGTAGAATCACAAATATAAAGACAACTGAATTTTAATGAAATTAGCATTTACGTTTCAAAATGAAGCACTGGGAACAAGGAAAGAAAGAATTTGGCTAATAAAAATCTCCTCGGTCATCAGGTGTCCTGCAGCTAAGGAGTACTTCAAGGAGAATTCCCACCACTGGAGCTGGGCTGTGCAGTGGCTACAGAAGAAGGTAATTAAACGTTGAATTTTTCTAGCTGTAACACAAGACTCAATAATAGCACATCTTGTCAGGAAAAATCTCTGGAACTGAATATGGAGACTGACCTTAAAGTGTTTTCAGATTTCAGACATTTCTTTGGTACAGTTTATATCTTGTGTGCATTAAATTTGTCCTAATACATATGTCTTAACTTCCTAGGGGAAAAGGTAGGGATGATGATGATATAAGCAGCAATATTTGACTGAGGTCTTGAATCGCTTTATGTGATGGAAGGTCTGGGTAGACTTGTAGCCTACTTTGGATGCTTTTAAGATTCTTAATATCTAATGGTAGAAACTGTGAACTCATGGGGGCTTATTTGTAACCTCTGATGGCATTATTTTTGACCTTTCATCTCAGATGTCAGAACATTATTGGACACCACAGAGTAATGTCTCTAATGAAACATCAACTGGAAAAACCTTTCAGCGAACCATTTCAGCTCAGGTGAGAGTCGTCTCTCGTTTTTGTGTGGTCTGAATCCCTTACGGCGGATTCTCAGTGTGTTTCTCAGAAACTGCAACCTCTGAGAAGAGAGATGAGTTGAAAATGAGAACAAGCAGAAGAAACAATTGGATTTCTATGAAAAGACAACAGATTGATGTACACTTATGCAAATATGTGCAGATTATATGTCTAGAAGGAAAGTCATAGAGGTTGGGCAGTCTGGTCCCAAAAAGGGACAGGGGTTGAGGGGGTTCTGGTGACTGTGTTGAAGGCCTCACTCTTAGGCCTCCGGTACTGTGGAAGGTCAAATGAAAGGTAGTCTTCCCTGGTGGTTGCTGCTGCCACTGAATGGGTCCTAACTTTGTCATCGTGTGTTTGAATCTTCTGCAGGACACATTAGCGTATGCCACAGCTTTGTTGAATGAAAAAGAGCAATCAGGAAGCAGTAATGGGTCGGAGAGCAGTCCTGCCAATGAGAACGGAGACAGGCATCTACAGCAGGTATAACTGTCAGCATGTCCTTGTGTGCAAAGGGCAGCCTTGCTCTTAAGCTTTCCAAAAAGAACTTCCACAGTTGAGGAAAACAAGATGCCTCCTCTGGAATGTGAGTCCAAAGAGACACCAGCACTGCCCTCTAGTGATCTCAGCTTAGCACGCACTAAGCATGTGTTTATGGGGCTGAGCAGTGCTGCAGTGTGAAGTGAATGCAAGGCCTCGAGATGTCTGGCTGGCCACCCTGATCAATCTGCAGGTAGTCCCGATGAAGCCAGGCCACAGGTGGATTTGTTCCAGCTCGTTCACTTTATTCTGCCTTGCCAGGTTACTCAAAGTCCCTTGTTTGCTCTCACCAGCCTTCCTGGAAACGTGGACTCTTGAAAGAAAAGCTGCCATGTTCTTGAATTATACCTGCTTTCTGGGGGAGTCCAAGAAAATTTTGACATTTATTTTAAAAAAAGAAAAAAAAAACAGCTTTAATACCAATCATGATAGTGGAAAAAGAAAATAAATACGTATTGAACACCCACTGTGTGCAAACACTGAACTAAGTGTCAAAGTAATCATTACGTCTTTCCAATAGTCTGTAACCTTCCTTAACAGCGGTCTCCTCTGTGGTCCCTTCACAGTACTTGATACAGAATAGGCCCCATTAAATGAATGTTACTGATGTAGTGGGTGCCATTTTTTTTTTAAGCATTATCTTTCCAATCCACATAAGCACTATGTGAGGCAGCTGTCACCCTGATTTCACAGAAAGGTAACTGCGGCCCAGCACAGTGATGTGACTTAGCCCAAGGTCACTCCACACGTGACCTCACCACCTATTTCATTTGCAGAGAAAATAAAAGCTGTCACAGGAAAGCTCCTACGGCCACTAATTCCCAAGCATCTGCACTGTTCTTGTCCCCTCTCCTGTGACAGTGGGAATTTGCCTCTGTCCACCTAAAGCCCCTAGCACTCATCCCCGCCCACCTTGGCAGAGCTTTGCATTCTAGTGTGTATGTAACTCTTCAGTATCCGGAACACTCCTCCCTGCCAGACCCTTCCCAGCGGCGTCTCAGCACACTGGCTTCTCTTCTGCCCTGTCAAAGCCTCTCTTCTCCCTGTTGCCCCTGCCTTCTTTCCTCTTCTTTGCAGCCAAACTTCAACTAATTCTCTAAACTTAACTTTCCCCATTTTCTTATCTCTCACTTGCTCTTCAACCTCTTCCCCGCTGACTCCCTCTTCTCTCTCACTCAGCAGTTGCAGTGACAGGTGGCCTGCAGCTTTCAGGCCTCATCTTAGCCGAGTGCTCGGCCGCATCTGGCGCTCCTGGCGCTCTTCCCATTTGAAACACTCTTCCAGGGCTTTCCTGACACTTCTCTCTCGTAGTTTTCCTCAAACCCTTCTGACTGTTCCTTCTTCGTCTCCTTCCTAATACCACCTCTTCTAGGCCACCAGTAAAGGTTCGTGGAGTCTCCGACCTGTGTCCTCCTGCCCCCACTCCGTATTCGCTCTGTACCCACCTTGGATTTCTGAACATGAACATCCAGCTCTCTTGTTCTTGACGTTCTCCACTTGGCATACCTTAAAAACCTCAGGCTCGATGTGCCCAACGACTCCTCCCTGCCCCCACCAAAGCTGGCCCTCCGTCAGTGTTCCTTATCTCACACACAGCACCCCCATGTCATCGCGGACAGTTCCCTTTGAAAGGGTGCTCATCGCTCTCTTCTACCTGTCATCAGCCTCTCTCTCCTCATGTCTGTAAGGACCCCCTCACCTCCACTCCTGCTTCTCTCCGGTTCATGCGCTAAAACCTTTCAAAGACTTTCCTTTGTTATGAGGAGAAAAGCCAGAATCCTCAACATAGTCCTGCTTGATCTAGCCCCTGTGCACCTCCCCACCCCATTTTCTGATTTTTTGTTTGTTTGTTTTTGTTTTTGAGATGGAGTCTTACGCTGTCGCGCAGGCTGGAGTGCAGTGGCGCCATCTCAGGTCACTCTAGCTCTGCCTCCCAGGTTCCAGCGATTCTCCTTGCCTCAGCCTCCCAAGTAGCTGGGATTACAGGCATGAGCCACCGTGCCTGGCCCATTTTTTGAATTTTATTTATCAAATATACTCTCTTCCTTCCACCTCAGGGCCCCCCTACTCACCCCCAACTGTCACTGAGCTTAGGTTGTCACTTTAGAGAGACTGTCCTGGCTCCTCCCCACCCGAGCTCCAACTAGATCAGTCCCACGGCATACGGTGAGTATTCAGAACGATTCGCCAAGTGTGTAAGCCAAAGGCCACACAGATGGTAACGGAGGCAGCCTTCAGACCCAGGAGTGACCCAGAGCCCATATTTGGCAGGTGCAGGGCAGGGAGGCTCACACAGTGCCCAACGTGAAGCGGGCGCAGTGGCCACCAATGCCTCCCAGCTTTATCACTGCTCTGCGTTCTCACGTGAGTGCAGAGTAGCATTGTGACTTTAGACAAGTCGCTAGGTGGTTTCACTGACTAAATGAGATCATAGAAATGTACATGTTTTACATAATCATGAATTGTCAAATATTAGATGTAATGGTTATCACATTTTATTACCCTTTGATAAACATTGCATTAAGTTGCCAGATGAAGACATGTTTAAATTGCAGAACACAAGTCGGCATAGAAAATCTTTTCTCTAACCATATGAATTTTAACTTCCTTTTCTTTTCTGCAGGGTTCAGAATCTCCCATGATGATTGGTGAGTTGAGAAGTGACCTTGAGGATGTTGATCCCTAGAGGAACGTGCCCAGCCTGAGAGGAGTCAAGACACAATACAGGATGCTCAGCATCTTCTTGGAATCAGAATCTCAAACTTGAACCCTTTGGAAGAGCCTGGAGATTAGACTGGGAAAGCTGCTGTGACTTGGGCGGATCGTGTATTTCTCAAGGAAAGCATTTTTAGGCCACTAGAAGATTTGGGAGCTGTTTGACAGTGGAAGAACTCCGGCATGTGAATCAGCTGTCCCGGGAGCGTGGTCTATATGTGGATTCACATTTCTGTGGAGATTTTCAGAAATAGAGCCAGTGGCAGACTTTTTTGTTACACAGACATACAAAAGTGAGCATAAAGCTGTTGCTTTCTCTACGATGCTACAAAACAAATTCCTTTGGTTTTTATATTTTAAGAAAAAAAAAGCAAGCTGCTTTTAGATATGTGGGGGCAAATTTTTAATCTTGCAGTAACATTAAACAGGAATATCCAATTTAAAATGATGTAAAGATGTAATAAAATTCCTTTTCACTGTAAAATAGTAGTTAAAGAAGTCAATTTACACAGACCTTTGTATTTAATATGTCTCCCTATTTGTATAGAATTTCAGATGGGTCTAGATGAGAACCCTACGCATAAGCTTGGATCTTGATGAAAGGTTACCAGGATCAGGATCAAAAATTGGGAAACATTAAGCTCTTGAAGGTATTTTTCTGATATAATTGATATTAAAAAGAGCAATTTTGAAAATGCTGTGTTCTCCAGAAGTACAGGGTGCGTTATTTGACATCAGTCACTTATGAGTTATTCCCCAAACATTTTAAAAACAGCAAAATAAAAGCACTTTAAGTTATAATTTTACTGCGTTCGACTTCATAGAATTATCTTTTTAATGCTTGGAGACATATTGAATAAACTGTAGTCTTAAATCATGTGATCTGCAATCATTTGCTTTTGCTTAAAACATAATTACTGAAACCCTTGGTACTGGTTGTATATGAAGTTAACTATTTGAGTTGGTACACACTGCTTGTGAGTTTCGTAGTAATTGTAATGCAGAGAAGGAATTTGAGAATTTGTTTCTCCTCAACATGACTGATTAACTGAAAAGGCAGTCAAGGTTTAAGATTTATTTTCCCAGAAATAAATATAAAGCAATTGAATAACCATTCATTTAGTTGTATTTGCAAAGTATAGCACCATTCACTCATTTATACCAGCTCCCTTTTATGGTGGGGGAGGTTACACCCACATATTTCATATATATTTTGTACATTTTGTATTTTGAATTGCTCACATTTTCGGCCCTGTTTTGCCTTTAGTTACAGGTTCTGCCTTATTTTCATCTCACCATGCACAGAACTAGGGAGCTTCAGGAAGTGCCAGGTTTTCACTGTCAGTTAGATTTGCCAAGTCACAGAGGCGCAGCCAGCCCTGAAGTGCCTGTCTGGCTGCTGTGGCATTGTGTGGGCACGTGGCCAAGCAGATGGCGTCTCATTGTTGTGCTCTCGCCCTGGCCCAGTCGTTTCATTCTCTGGCAGTGAGGGTTTCTGTGCCGTCAGACTTCACTTTGTTATTCTGTGACTTGCTGGAGGCTGGCAATGGCCTTTTGTCAAACACACCGAAAAGATGGAAGGGCCAGCACTTAAGACCAGAACTGTGCCCTTAGAGAAATGGACAGAGGCAAGTGGCACACTTCAGACAGTTCCAGTGTTCTTGCAGTTTGAAATGTGATGTTCTAACATTGGTTTTGAGTACGTGAATACTTCCTGTCCTACTGTTTCCCCTACCCTATTCTCACCCTCTCTCCACCCGCATCCTCACCAAGAGATTGTGTGGGACATGACCTTGAAATGCTGGCGATGATCCACGCTGGGATGTCATCGCTGGCAACTGCACTCTCAGGAGCCCAAAATCAGGAGTGAAATCGCCACTTCTAGTCCCCTTATTTCCTATGGAAACAACGCCTTCCGCACCCCCAGCACCTGCAGTCCTCACTGAAAAGCTTCATCAGGATCGTCCACCGTGTATATTATACGCTTCAGATCATGTTGCTTATGTTGTTGCTGCAATGACCATCGTTTTCACTTTGCTGGTAACCACTTGATTGCTGACAGCTACAGTCAATGAACCTGCTGATGACTTTTTTTAATGTAGTACAACAGTGACAATTATGACAGGCTTACCTTGGAAGAGTTGTCATTTTTACTGCCAATTTTTTGGATGAAGATGTTTTTATAAACCTTTCAAAATGGTCTGCAAACAGAGCAGGAATTGCACAATTAACTCAGTAATGCTGTGTGTTCTCAAGAAGCTCCCTTAGTGAGGCCGATCTTAGGATGGCCGATTCTGCCTGTTGAAGGCATCCTGGGAAAGAAAACAAGCATCCCAGCGGGCATCTGACCACGACTTCTCCTGGAGTCCTCACACGGTCACTGACAACTACAATCAGTTTTAGGAAGTAGAGCACCGTATCATCAAACTTACCCTGTCCTGCCCCACCTTCCCTGCTAACATTGAGGTGTGTGCAGTTACCTTCTGAGCTTGGAACAAGCAGACTGGAATTTTCCTCTGCTACCTCTTGTGTATAAAATCTTGTTTATAAAATTTCAAAAGTAAGTAGATACACTAGGGAAGAACCTTAATTCTAAATTTGGTTCATGCGTGGCAAAGTTCTTAGCTTCTAAGAGTATAAAATAAATTTTTCAAAAACAAGAGTTGGAGTCTCGCCGCCATTCTTCATGTATCAGAACACGGCCATAGTGGGCGGGGGAACACAAGCCTGTGCCTGGGGCTAAATGCTGTTATGGTTCCTCTTAGTGCTTTACACTAATAAAGGGGACTGTGGGTCCTCTGAGCCTTTTGCCGTTCTTCCCTCTGGAGAGGTTGACCATTTTAGGATTAGTCTGCAAAGCTTAGAGGAGGATGCTGAACTTAGGTTGATGTTCTCCATTCATCTCCACCAAAGCTTTCGGCTCTCCCAAGTGGTCCCCAGCATAGATCGTGTCGCTGGTCACGCTGGGCTTCTTGCTAGATCCCACAGGTCTCAGTCTCATTCCTAGTGTCCAGTGTTGCTCACGTGGGTCCCCTTCCCTATTTGCTAGTCCAGATCTTCCTCTTCCTGCAAGCCACACCCCTTCCTCCCTGATCCCTGGTGACGACCTGCCAACCCTCTGCAAGAACCAAGTTGTTCCAACATCACAGAGCTGTCAAGGTGTGGATATCTAACCAGCTGACACTTGATCCTGGGGAGGGGAAGGAGAGAGAGTCTAGGCTTGCACAACAGGCCTAGGTTCCAAGGGGCAGAGATACACAGTTGGGGTGTTCAAGCCATTGCCATCTGTCAACTCTTGAATGATTTCCATATATGACACTAAATTGTCAGAAAATGTAATCTGGGCGGATTTTTGCCTGAGATTCTTTATGACCTGGGCTGTGTAGAGATACAACTTGCTTAAGACAGCTATGCTCACCAGCCTTAGAGTGGAGGGCCTGGAGGTCCTACATTGAATGGGATCAGAGTGCACTCTGTAACCCAGGCTGCAGTGCAGTGATGCAATTACAGCTCACTGCACCCTCAGCCTCCCAGCTCAAGCAAGCCTCTCACATCAGCCGCCTGAGTATCTGGGACCACAGGCATGTGCTACCACACCTACCTAATTAAAAAAATTTTTTTTATAGAGATGACGTTTGTGTTGCCCAGGGTCTTGAACTCCTACATGCAAGCCTCAGCCTCCCAAAGTACTGGTATTACAGGTGTGAGCCATTGCACCCGACCTGAGACTGTTCTGAATTTTAAATCATGAAAAATAGCCATAGACTTAGCACTGGCTCATCACAGAAGCATCTGGCACTGTAACTTATTCCATAAATACTCTGGGCCAGGCCCTGTGCCAGGAACTGGGGAGAAAAGAATGAAAAGGGCATTGGGAGGTTAGGACAACAGAGCGTCTAGGATGTAGGGCATCCGTCACCAAGGAGGAGGCACTTTGACTGCCAGGGTCATCAGGGGAGCTGCAGGAAGACATTCATTTCATTCCTAGGACAGGCACAGGGAGTGAGTTCACATCACCAGTACTTACCCAATACTTGTACTCAAGATACAAGTACCTGGCTTACTCAACAAACTTACCCAGTTCCTAGTATAAACAAGGCATCACCCGAGGCAGTCAAGTCTATGCAAAAGTCAGGACAAAGTTTGTTTTTATTTTAAAAAGTCACTATATTAATAAAAATGCTACAAAACCCAGAATAAATATCTTCAAGTTACAAAAGCAAAACAGGTCTAGAAAAGCTGGCTGTAAAAAGGCAACAGAGAGGACAGACCCAAAAGATAAATGTCTGCTTGCTTGGGTGGGGCTGGTGCTCAAGGAGGGACAGTTGTCCCTCTCCTCCCACCATCCCTTAGAAGCATCTCCATCAGGCCACAGTGAATCAGGCCTAGATGATACGGGAAAAGTTCCGTGCCTGCAGGCATCGTTCCACCATCACTCACTGAGCTTCCTGGTCTGTGTTCCCCCTCCCAGCCTCACTGTTACCTGCGGGGTAAAGTAAGAAGAGGCTTGGCTTCAGAGGCAGCCCAATCTGGGTTTCTGGCTCAGTTCCTGCTGTGTGAGCTTGGCAGGCATGCCTCCTCTGGTTCCAGGTTGCTTCCCCTGTAAAGCAGGGGTGCAAATGTGTAGTCTGCTGGGTAGTGGAGCGGGTTGGCTGAGACGGTGCGTGCACCATTGCACACTGCAGAGTCAGTGCTAGGTGACGGCTCCCTGCAGGCCACCCTTGGGTGTTGTTAGCACAGCCTGGCATAGAGCAGAGTAAAGGTCACTCAGGAAAACAAGGCACAGCCCATGACCACCAGGGACGCGTTGATCTCCAGCCTCTGGCTAGATGCCATCCAGAAAGCTGAGCCTCCACTAATCAAGGGAGCCCCAAGGGGCTTCCCCACAGTGAGCTGGAGATGAGGGCCATCAGCATCTTTCACACTCGCCCCCTGACGATGCTTGTCCCTGCTGCCCCTACCACCTCCTCCCCTACCCATGGGAAGAATCCTGCCTCCTTGGTGGAGACGTGAGGACTGAATGCCTGGCACCGAACAAGAGCTCAATAAAAGCCGTTCTGCCCACAGATGTTGGCATGTTGGGAGCAGCTGGCAGCACCAAGCACAGCTCAACCTGTTTCAATGGTGAAATGCCCCACAGTGAGGGAGGGAGCTTCCTGGCACCTCCACCAGGGGAGGGGGCATCCAGAGTGAGTGAGTTCTGGGCAAGGAGCCTGCCCCACTCAAGGGCCAGGCCAGCAGCTCCAGGAAGGTGGAAGCATCCCCGTCCCCTCAGGCTAGGCCATGGAGGGCTGAGGGAGGGACAAGTTGGAACCATTTTAAAGCTCAGCCCCAGCCCCTGACCCTACCCAGGCACCATCCTGGGATGGGGCTGTCACTGGAGCTCCTGGGAGGCCTGCACCAGGTGCCGGCTCCGGCAGCAGATGGCAACGGCTGCCACGGCTTCTTCGCTGGTGCTGCCTGTGGTGCTGACGTCCCGGCTCCTGACCACACACGTGTTGTCTACAGCGTAGGCCCCCAGGACATGGGAGGTCCCAGGGAGGGCACTGCAGCCGGTCAGGGTCCAGCCGTCCTCACAGGCCACGATAACCTGCCAGAGCCGAGGAGAAGAAAGCACAGTCCAGCATGGCCTGGGACCCCCACCTACACTTCATTTCTCCCTCCAACATCCCGCTGTGAGGCCAAGGGGCAGATAGCCCTCCCTGGCTCAGAGCCCATTTGAGACACAAACACATATCTCCCACCCCGCACCTCCCGCCCCGGCGGTTCTGCACCATCGATGACCAAACACGTGAGCTCCTGCTTCATGCCTGGTTTGAGGGGCGCGGGGACAGACAGACGCCTACCATGCCAATGCCAAACTCATCTTCCTTCTGAAACTGACGGCCCCACAGCCTGCCCCATCCCACTTAATGGCAACTCCATCTGTCCAGGGGCCCGAGCCTTGGTGCCGTCCTCCCCTTCTCCCACCCATGTCCACCCACCAGGCCTGCAGGCTCCCTTCAGACTCCAGCCTGAGCCCCGCCCCAACGCCTGGACCCTCCACCGCCTCCCTCCAGTCTCCCTGCTTCTGCCCAAGGCCCTTGTCATCTCTTCTCAGCTCAGCAGCTAGGCCACAGTGAGAGGTTCAGATCCAGGCCAGATCACACTCCCCCTAGGCTGGACCCCTGTGTGGCCCCAGCTGACTCCTGACTGTGGCCCTCGGTCTCACCTGACTTGGCCCTGTCCCCTCTGAGGCATCCCCCACCTCGTAACTACTCCCACCTCTGGTTTCCTGGTACTCCCGGGCGCATCCCCACCCCGGGGCCTTTGCTCTGCCTGGAACACATTCCCTGCCTGATGGCCCATTTCCTCCACCTTCTCAGCAAGACCTCTCCTGACTTCTCCCCCACCCCATTCCCTTCCTTGCTATAGTTTTCTCCATCGCATCTTTTCAGTACTCTGTAATTTACTGGTTTGTTTTCTGTCCTCCCCCACTAAAATAGATGCTCCAGGAGGGAGAACAACATGTCTGTCCAGCCTGTATCCCTCCCCAGTGCCAGGAAGAGCACCTGGAACCTCGCAGCCCTCAGTGCACCCAGGGAAAGTGGATCCAAGAACAACACTGTCTTTTGCTATGGAGGAATGCACCATCCAGACCAGAATCAACACAGACTTGCATTTTAAAACCGAGTCTGAGTTCATTTAAGAGCGGACTCCTTAGGGCTGCCTTTGAAGAAGCTCCCACTGGCTTTTAAAAAGGAGAGTTCCAGAGCAACTGTTGGTCATGTCCACACCCAGGTTTCTAGAAGGCCTTGCTCTCACATTCCAGGGCTTGGCACGTGCCTCGCTAATCTCCGCAGGGCCTTTTCTTGCCTTGCTGGTCATGCTAACAACCTTCGGCATGCAGCTCAGGCAACCCCTCTGGGTCATGGCTGAGTGAGCTCTGTGTCCTCACAGCCCAGTGCTGCTCCTGACCCTGAGAACCTCCCAGCAGGTTTGTTAAATAGATCAGAGAGGCCAGGTGCAGTGGCTCATGCCTGTAATCCCAACATTTGGGGAGGCTGAGGCCAGAGGATCGCTTGAGCCCAGGAATTTGAGACCAGCCTGGACAACATAGCAAGACCCCATCTTAGAAAAAAATAGATCAATCAATAAATGCATGCATATTGTATTTCTTTATGGCAAATTTATGCACATTCTACACCAAGTGGAGTGGGGTACTCAGGCAACAAACCTTACTGATCTGGACAAAAGCAAAAACAGACCCAGCCACACACAGATACATACACACACTGTCCACACGATGGCGGAAGCTGCCCACAGCATCTACCCGGCAAACCGCCACCCTGATGCATGGCGGTATGGTGGTGGCACAAACTGACCCAGAAAAGCTGCACAGGAGAGACTCACGCCACCCCACGGCACCCCACCCACCCGTCCTCACAGGCCTCCTCACCTGCTCCTGAGGGGCCGGGATTCCATGCTCCTTGACTTTGCATTCCAGACCTGGGGCATGGCAGCAGGAAGCGTGGATGCTGGCCTCCCTGTGGCCCACACACTGGTTGGGCTGACCTCGTGGCCTCAGCACAGGCGGCTTGTGGGTGCCAAGGTCCTCCACCTCCCAGTGGGAGCTGCAGCCTGGGTCAGAGGAAGGCCAGCTCAGATAGTGAAATGCTGGAATGCTCCGTCTCCAGTGCCCATCCCCATCAGACCTTCTCTCTTTAAAGTGTGAGGCAGGAGCTAGGAAACCCAGAAACAACTCAAAGAAGATAAGAGATGCTGGCCTGAGCATCAGGACTCCTGTGTTCTCAACTCCACTCCTGACCAGCTGTGTGACCATGGGAGAGCCATTCAACCTGAGCCTTAGTTTCTCAGGAAAAACATCATCTCTCCACCCAGAGATGGAGACAGTGAAGCAGGGGCTCTATGGCCTGAGATGCTCAAACTTCCCCCAAACTCCCCATGCAGCCAGCAGGCAGAAGTTCAACGGTAAGCTGGGGTCTGTCTGGACCACCTGGGGATGCCCTCCATGGGCTTAGGAGTCAGACACACGCATTGGCTAAGAAACCGAAAATAGTTATTACTCAGCTACACTGAGGCTCTGTTTACTCATTTGTAAGATGGAAAGAGAAACCGCACCTACTCACAGGGACACTGTGAAGATGACACGTGTGAAGCGCCAGCATGGAGCCTGGCATGTGCTCTGAACATGGTAGGGTCGTGGTTACTAGCATTCTCTATGTCCTAGATGCAAGGGCTCAGGGCAGTCACTCAGCATGTCCAGCCTGCAGTTCCCTTAGCTGCAAAATGGGGCTCTTTGAGGTGTGCCTCATAGAGTCAGATTCCATGACTTCAAACTGACATGTGCCTGTGAGTTCATCGGCTGAGCACTTCCAAAGGGGAGTGTGATTACAGCATGGCGGACTTCCCTCCAAGCCAGGATCCCCGGACCGGATGGAGCCTCTCCCCTGGACAAGGGCACCAGCCACCTGACTACGCTCATCTTTCCTGAACATCCATCCCACATGCCAGCCTGCTGTGCCCAGAGTTAGGTTCTCACCCTCACCTTCCTGTTCCCAAACCCTCAGTGGCTCCCCTGGACATGCTCAGACGAGAATCAACTCTGAGCCTCTTATTCCAGGCTGGAGTTCCACTGTCTTCCCAGACCTCTCACGCTCCACCCAACCAGAACAGCTCAGCCTTGGGGCGCCAGCCCTTGATGCCCCAAGAGTCCCCATCTGTGACTTCCTGCTACCTGCCTGGACATGTTTTCGACACAGGGTAGCCTATCAATAGTTGCCTATACCAGAGACTGGATTTTAAAGCAACAGGTGATGACAATAATAGTAACGATAGCTAGAATCTATATTGTCCAAGCATTAAGCTAAGTGCTTAGCACCCATCATTTCCTCATACAGAGACGTTAAGTAACTTGCTCAGGTCACAGAGCTATCGAGTGGCAGAGTGAAATTCAAACCGAGGTCTGCCCTCCTTTCAGCCCCAGCCGGGGTCCTCTCTCTGGAGCTGCCTCTCCTGAACTGCACCACCTTAGGCAAAGCACCTGCCATGCTCCAGGCCAGTGCCCTATCTCCTCGCAACACAATGAGGCAGGTGATACCTTTTTCCCTCTTATGGAGGAGGAAGCTGAGACGAGAAGTAAGGTCACCTGCCCAGGGTCAAAGGGCATGGAAGTGACAGAACCAGAGTATGGAATGGAAAGTCGGGTTCCAGTCTCATGGATCACACTCATGAGGACCAAGCCTCGAGGGCAGTGGGTGCATAAGGAGAAAAGGAACTCTCCTCACCCCAGGGCAGGCCCAGCCTCCTACCTGTGAGGACGTGGCCCTGCTGATGGCAGTGGACACGGGTCCCCATGCTGGCCCCAGCTGGTGGAGCTGTGTGGACGCTGCAGTTGACCTGGGGTAGCAGGCAGCACCTGGCAATGGCGTAGACACCCTCACCCCCAAAAGCGTTGTGGGCCCGGCAGACCCGCTTGCCCCCTTGGGCCTGAGAGTCAAAGACAGAAATAGGAATCTGCTTTAGAATGGGCTTTGAAAACAGAGAAAGGGACTAGACAGGATCAACTCAAGCACCCTCGTCAGTGTCCCTACCAGGGGCCAGTCAGACCCTGCCCCTAGCCTTCTGGGGACAAGGAGCTCGCTCCTGCCCAAAGTAGACTGTTCTGCCAATGGGCAGCTCTGAATACTCAAAAGTTCTTCCAAACACAGAGTGGTTTCAAAATGGAGATACAGGGAAATCCAAGAGGCCAAAGCAAGGACCCAGCGGGCTCCACCCCACCCACTCTGCCTCCCACACAAGCATTAAGACACCATCTCCCAGGCCAGAAATGCCTGCCCCTCCTCACTCTCCTGACTGGGCACTGCCCTTCCACCAAAATGCTGCGACCAGATGGCATCTGTGCACTACCCTGTAGCATCAACATCAATTCCCCTTTTTTGCTGGTTTGAGATTTCTCAGCTCCCAGAACCATGGAGCACCTGAGTGAGAAGGGCCTAGAGATGGCTGAGTCCAGAGTAGCAGATCCCTGACCCTCACGCTGACACCCATCCAGCACCCATTGAAAATCCATCCAGCACTGTCCTGCAGCCTCTAGGAAATCCTTCTCACTGCGGCTCTCTCCAGCGGCCCCCAGCAGCGTGAGATGAGGAGTGCCCCACTCCTGCTCTGGCCAGCCCTGTAAGCTTACAGAAGAGCTGGAGTGTCGAGGATGGAGGGGCTTGCTGCGGGTCCCTCAGGGCCCAGCACTCACACACACACACACACACACACACACACACACACACACACACACACGAAGGAGGGGTAGCCACCTCGATGCGCTCGCCCCGCCGCTTCCCACTCCTGGAGAAACTGGAGCAGCTCAGCAGCTCCTCATCCTGGGCGCAGCGGGCTACGGCTGTGGCCATCCGTGTAGGCCCCGAGTGTGCTGACCACACAGTCCTGCAAAACAGCTGCCAACCTGCAAAAAGTGCCTGGGATGAGGAGGGGGTGCTGGGAGTGAGGGGACCTCCACAAAAATCTTTAGTTCATGGTAGGAGAGAGGAGGGCTTAAAGAACATACTCAACTGTCTCTATAAAAACATGTTATGAAAATATTGCAAAGCCCTTTCAGAGCCCCCTTCTCATTTAATCCTATTTAAGGTGGTGTCATCCTCCTTACACAGACAAGGGAGAGGGGAGAGACTGTCAAGGTCACACAGACCTCCCAAGCCCCAGCCTGGCCTCGCCCACCCTGCCGTCCTGCTTACCTGCCCTGTGGGTGCTGGGGGGCAGGGCGGCCACCAGGTTGGGGGTCAGTACCCGCTGGTCCTCAGGGAACCAGGCCTCATTGATGACGTCTTTGGCAGAGAAGTGGATCAGTCTCTGCCTCAACTCGGCCAGAGTGAGCTCCGGCTCGGCAGACAGCATCATGGCTGCAATGCCTGGTACAGGGGTGAATGGTGAAAGATGGTGACGGCCTGACCCTCCTGCCCCAGCAGGGGACTCCTGCCAGTGCACACACGCACACACATACACACAAAAACACGTGCACACACCAGAGACACCAAGCTCTCTTCTAGAAGGTAAGCCGCCTGCAGTCCCTCACACAGTGAGGTAAGACAGCCTTCCGTCACACCTCTAAGCCTTGGTAGTTGCTGTCTTATCGGCCAGGTGGACTCCTATTCATCCATCAAGCTCCAGATCAAATGGCCCTTGTCCAAGAAGCCTTCTCTGACCCTCGGGCTGGGCAGGTGCCTCCTCTGGGCTCCCTCTAATACAGCCCTAACCTCGTGTTCCCACTGTGCACTCGTCTCCCTCATCAGACTGAGTGTCCATGAAGGCACCATCAGGCCTGTCTCATCTCTGGTCCCCCTGCACAGATCCTGGCACTGGAGGTCCTGGCACAGACCCTGACCGCCAAAGGGCTGTTAGCATCACGGTGGCCAAGGCAGTGGGGTGGTGACTTACCAGCCACGTGGGCAGCAGCCTGCGATGTCCCACTCCGTGACACAAAGCAGGTGCTGCAGTCGCTGGAGGCACCAATGATGTCCTCCCCTGGGGCAAAGAGGTCCACACAGCGGCCAAAGTTGGTCCCCAAAGTCCCCAGGGTCACCGGCTGGTCCTGGGCATTGGTGGCCCCAACTGTGATGACCTGGAAAGGTGAGGAGGTAGGTGGCACAGAAAGGAGCCCAAGAGAGGGGTTGCAGAAGCAAACTGAGGCCTTGCCAGCTGGGCTGAACAACTGCTATACACCTGTTTGGGTCCCATTCAAATGTCCCCTCCTAAGGAAAATCTGACTCCCCAGGCAGAACTCTGGCACCCCTGCCCCGCCCTGGTGCTCCCCTCTGTCCCTTACCATAGCCAGGCAGCATTCCCAATGCCCCTGTGGAGTTTACATTCTAGTGAGGGAGATAGGAAACTACTCGGTGTATCAGGTGGCTCTAAGTGCCACGGGGGGAGACTGAGAGGGCAAGGCAGAGATGTGTTGGGCTTTGTTTGCTTGATGCCTTTAAATTGGGCTGCCAGGGAAGCCTCCGAGGCCAGGGAGGATCTGGGTTACAGCTGTCAGGTATGCTTCTGCTCCGCAATCCCCACCCACAACGCGCGCGCGCACACACACAGACTTGAAGTTCCAGACTTGAAGTGGAACAAGATTCTCTCCCCTAGATACCCGCAGTGACCTGACACTGGAGGAGTGGTGGTCACAGGAGGGACGGTCACTGCCCCCCAGCTCCTCAGGGCCGAGGCTCCGTGTCTGTGTCCCGGCAGCCACACTGCACGGCCCTGCGGCACACTCTCTGGATGTCCCTCGGGTGAGGTCTGAGCCCTCAACTGTTCCCATTCACATTAGCCTTGCTCAAGCGGTCAGTCATGCAGCTGCGGAGGGATCTGGATAGTGGGGAGGGCCTAAGAATATTGGGCGGGCCCTAAGACTATTGGGCGGGCCCTAAGAATATTGGGCGGGCCCTAAGACTATTGGGCAGAGGACGCAGGGCCTGGGGAGGGAGATGGGGAGGGGGCGGCTACCAGGAGACCCTCAAGAGGGAGAGTGGCCAGGACGGGGTGTGGGGGCGTGGCTTCGTGGGCGCCGCTACGTGGGGGCGTGGCGGGGTCACTGCTGTTCAGACTCTGGGATGATGGAGGCTCGAGGCCATTCCTCCCCAGCCTCCCGCATGGCGGGGGGGCTCTGACGACTCCTTCCAAAGCCAGAAGGGTTCAGCCTCCAGGAACGTGCTGCAAGAAGCCCACGAGGCCCGCCTGCCCTTCGCTCCCCGTCTTGGGGCAGCAGCCTCAGCACCTACCTCGGGAGCCGAGGCTGGGGAGTAGAGGCAGGCATCGTCCCGGAAGTTGCCGGCAGCGGTGACCAGCACGACCCCAGCCCTCGCCAGGCGCTGGCAGGCGGCGTTGAAGACCCGGCTGTACCCACCCGCCAGGGGCAGCAGCACAACCAGTGGCCCCACGGGCTGGACCAGCTGGCTTTTCCGAATAAACTCCAGGCCTGGGAGGAACAAACCTAGGTCACCCCCTGGGGAGAACTGTTCCCCATTCCCAGCCCCTCCCTTACAGGCACAGAGTGATGGTTAATTTTGGGGATCAACTTGGTGACCTGATGTTTGGTCAGAAGCCAGTGGAAATGCTGCTGCGAAAATATTTTTTAGATGTGACTAACATTTAAATCAGGAGACTGAGTAAGGCAGGTTACTCTCCGTAACGTGGGTGGGCCTCATCTAATCAGTTGAAGGCCTGCAGAGAACACACTGAGGCCTCCCAGGGAAGAAGGAATTCTACTCCAGGCCTGCCTTAGGACTTAATACTGCAACATCAAATTCTGCAGGAATTGTCTGGCCTGCCCTGTGGATTTCAGACTTGCCAGCCCCCAGGGTCACATGAGCCAATTCCTTGAAACTCTTAATATATACATCCTACTGGCTCTGCTTCTCTGCGGAACCTTGACCAATAGAAACTGGAAGATATTAGCAATTACCTCAGCAATCAAACTAGCCAACCCCGGCCCTTCTGTGTGCCTGGCTCTAAGTGTCTGAATATATGAACTCAGGGGATCCTCACAATAACCTTATTATCCCTTTCCAGGAAATGGAGGCACCGAGAGGATGAGCCTCAGAGGAATGAGAAGGGCGCCCTGCCCCACCCAACTTCTCCCTGCCACTCTCTGAGGCCTGGCTCAGATGCCCCTCCACCGTGGCCACAAGTGTTGAACCCACACAAACTTGAACAGAGTCTTGGCTGCCCACTCACCAGCTGTGTGACCCCACTCTCTATGAAACAGGGTTTCTCTATGCTCCCAGGATTGTCTGAAGAATTAAAAGACTCCACGCCCAGGACCCCCCCATACCATAACACCCCACCTTTGAGGGTGTGGTTCCCTCTGGCCTCAGTGGCACTACATCCCCCATTTTGGTGTAGACCATGATCTACCTCATGCTACTGTCACCAGTGACAGCTCTTTTTTTTTTTTTTTTTTTTTTGAGACTGAGTCTCGCTCTCTTGCCCAGGCTGGAGTGCAGTGGCGAGATCTCGACTCACTGCAAGCTCCGCCTCCTGGGTTCACGCCATTCTCCTGCCTCAGCCTCCTGAGTAGCTGGAACTACAGGCCCCTGCCACCACACCTGGCTAATTTTTTGTAGTTTTAGTAGAGACGGGGTTTCACCAGGATGGTCTCGATCTCCTGACCTCCTGATCTGCCAGCCTCAGCCTCCCAAAGTGCTAAGATTACACGTGTGAGCCACCACACCCAGCCACCAGTAACAGTTCTAACCCTTTGCCAGCCTGTGAGCTCTGGCCCAGTGGCCTAGAGACTGGGAGCCTAACTCAGCTCTGGCCCTGATGTGCAAGGGGACCTGGAACTGACAGTTTCTCCCCTGTCAAATGGGGTGTGGGAGCCTTCCAGATCCTGGTCTCTGAGATGTCTCCAGGAGCTGTGGCCAAGGATGGAGCTGGAATCTCACAGCCATGCTCCTCCTAGAAGACAGCTAGTGAGGACCCTCACACCACGGAGGAAGGGAGCGGAGTGGCACTGAGTGTGGAGGTGAAGAACAACAGCCACATTTACAGCTGCTGGTTATGTGTTTATTTATTTATTTTTGAGATGGAGTCTTGCTGTGTCACCCAGGTTGGATTGCAGTGGCACAATCTCGGCTCACTGCAACCTCCACCTCCTGGGTTCAAGTGATTCTCCTGCCTCAGCCCCCAAGTAGCTGGAATTACAGGCACCCACCACCACGCCTGGCTAATTTTTGTATTTTTAGTAGAGATGGGGTTTCACCATGTTGGCCAGGCTGGTCTCGAACTCCTAACCTCAGGTGATCTGCCCACCTCGGCCTCCCAAAGTGCTGGGATTACAGGCGTGAGCCACCACACCCAGCCTGCAGCTGCTAGTTATTAAGCACCTGCTGTGTGCTTATCTGTGTGCTCAGACTCGACACACAATCACCTGCTTACAGAGGAGGAAATGGCAGCGCCAAGGAAGGCAGTAGTGACTGTTGAGCCCCTGCCCTGTGCCAGGTCATGCAGTAAGGGCTTCCCATACACTGACTGGGATGCCAAAGAAGGGACTTCTCCAGGAAGTCCTCCAGAGGCCAGAGCACCAGGCCTGGGGAAGGCCTTTCTGGGAAAGAACAGCCTCCCCTCCACACACTGACCTTCAGGAACTGGCCTGACTGAGCCGAGGTCAGTCAATAAAGGGGTGGGACAGGCACAAGGGTTCACCTGATGGGGCCGAAGGTTATTGATTCTTGCCTTTAAAACTGAACATCAAAACCTGTACTCTGTAGGAAAGTCTCAGGGCAGACACAGGGAAGACTCCTGGGCCTCCTCAGCCTTTCAAACGGACCCATGGGCTGCTTCCGCTAGCTCCAGAGCCAGTGTTTGACCCTGGGGCCTGGGGCCTGCAGTGGAAGTCAAGCTGCTGCCCAGAGCTGGCACCTTTCCCAGTGACATCATCAGCTTGAGTGTGTGACCCTGGGCAGTCACCTCCCCTCTCTGGACTGGTTTCATCAACTGTTCAGCAGCTATGGCAAGGCCAGCCCCAGGGCATGTTGTACAGAGGCCTTGCTCAGTGGCCACAGGAGGAAGTCAGTAAGGGAGAGCATCCTCCCTCTTCTCTGTCCACAGGCCCCCGGAGTCCTAGTTCTCAGCTGGACTTCACAGGGGGGCCGCCAGATGGACTAAATAGAGTCATAGTCTAGAAAAAGTCCTCTGCCAGTTCCTCCACCACATCTGCCTGGCCAGTGTGACCTGCAGGGCCAGTCATGCAAGTAAGTGAGTCCTCTGGTCTCAGAAGTATGCAAGCAGAAGATAGAAGAAGTTTGCTTAGATCACCTCGAGTCCCTCCACATTGAAGATAACATCACAAAAGACACAAAGATGTCACCAGGTTTGAAAAGGGGAGCAGTGTGGAATTGTGGAAAGGTCACTGACCCAGGGTCAAGTCTGCACTCCTTGGGCTACCTGCATAACCCTCTTGGGGCCTGGGTTTCTTCATCTGCACTCGTGGTCACTGGGGACCCTGCCAGCTTTGGCACTCTGGTTCTCTGGCTCTGCGGCAGAGGCTGCCACAGCATTCTTGGTTAGGAGACTAGCTCTCCCTGGGCCCAGCCCAAGCCACTTCCCAGGCCAGGTCCAGATGGAGAGAGACCAGCGCTGTCTGGGGCCATCACTCACCTATGAGGGTGCCGCTGACCGTGCCCTTCCCTTGGCAGTTGAGCACGCGCAGGCTACGCAGGCCGGCGCCCTTGGCCACGCCGGCATCCCGGCCGCTGACCACCCCTGCCAGGTGGGTGCCATGGCTGTCACACTTGCTGGCCTGCTCAGCCAACACAAGGACCACATAAGAAAGACCCCCCCACCCCATAACAAATCAGCAAGTGGCTGGATGGATGAACACCCTTCCCACAACTGATGGCAGGGAGGGGACAGTGACAGCTGGGGACTGTAGCCCAGCAGTACAGCTGCAACACTCTTGGACGGGAGTCCCCACCCACCTCCAGGATGGGGATATGGGCAGAGGCAGCCCTCCCACCAGAGGGCCGTGCTTACCTGTCTGTGGAAGCGGGTCCCGTCCTCCTCGGGCACACTCTCGAAGTCGGTGACCATGACCCTGCCCTCGATTTCCCGGTGGTCACTCTGTATGCTGGTGTCTAGGAGATACACCTCCACCAGGCTGCCTCCTTCTTTCCAAGGTGACATTTGTGGGAGAGGAGGGAATGAGCATGAAGTCAACCTTGTAGTTAACACACAGAAACTGTGGAGTACATCCCAGGCACTGGTGAAAGCACCTTAAATATATTCACTCATTGAACCTCCAAAAAAATCCTCGCACGCTAGATCCTATTCTATATTTCATAGACAAGGAAAGGGAGGCCTAGAGGGGGCAGATAACTGGTAGCTGCTGATGCTCCCTGGCTTGTGGTCACATTTCTCCAGTCTCTGCCTCTGTCTCCAAGTGGCCCCTCCTGTGTGTCTCAAATCTCCCTCCGCCTTTCGCTCATAAAGACACATCACCGGACTTACAGCCCACCGCATAATCCAGATGATGTCATCTTGAGATGCTTAATTACATCTACAAGGACCTTTTCTCCAAATAAGGTCCGGCTCACAGGCTCTGTCTGGGTGTGTGTATCTGTGGGGGCCACTATTTAGCCCACTACAGAGCAATTCAGTGGCTGCTCTGAGATCCCACACTAATTTCAGGCAAGGTCAGCTCCCAGTCCTACGTCCTCCCACCCACCCACTGTGGCAGTAGGGCTGGGCCCAGTCCGAACTGTGAGTCCCCAGCCTGCACAGACACTATTCGCCCTGCCCTATGGCCTCCAGTCTCAGCAGGACGCTCCACTGATCAGTGCCCATGCACACTTCGGTTACTTCTGTAGCATGCTGGGCAGGTCCTCGGCAGTCTGCCTGTCCTCCCAGGCTGCGGGATGAGGCAGAGTCCTTGCTCTCCGAGTGTGTTAGGAGCTTTCACTCATCAGTAGGCATCTACCACGTGCCCGGTGCTGCACTGGGAAGGGGTAGTTGAGAGCGCTGTGAGCTCCGACCTGAAGACATGTGGAGACCAAAGGGTGCTGGTCACCCTAGAGGAACCACTAGATATTGAACTGGGCTATGGAATGTCGGAGGGGCAGACACATGACAAGGCCAGCAAGGTGGGCAGAGGCCAGATGGTGCCAGGCCCATAGGCCATGCTCGGTCTGCTCCTAGCAGAGGCCCCGAGCTGGCTACAGGGGATACAGGTGCCTAGGAAGCAGCCCAAGGTTCTCCCTCAGAGCTTCCAGGCTGACGGTACAACTGGATACATTGGCAGACAGCCCAGGGGATACAGGCTCATTTAGAAGACAGCACAGAAGCTGCTTCCCCACCTGGACATAAGCCACACAACGCACATCAAGCCAAAGGCCTGCTGGGCAGGATTCCAGTCCATGCTGCTCGTCGTGTGTGAGGAGGGAACTGAGGCCGCAGCTGAGTTAGCCCAGGTGACAATCCTTTCTGGTCCCACCTGTGCTTGGGACCACCATCTGCTCCAGGAGCTGTACTTGGGGTCCGCTGCAAGATGATGTGACCACTGTGAGGTCACATCCCTGGGCCTGGGGTGTGGCCCCAGCGCAGCCCCACACCTTCTAAATACAGGCAGTTCCTGCCCGCTGACACCAGCGCACTCTCCTGCTGGGACAGGGTCAGGAGGCTGCAAGCATGGCCAGCAGAGGGCAGGCGGGCCTGGCGAAGGGGCAGCTCTTGGTAAGACACTGCCAGGAGAGAGGCTGTAAGCCTGGAACGCCCACCCAGGGCCCACAGCCCCACCATGGCCTCCACAGCTGGAGGGAAAGCACAAGCCAAAGCCCCCACAGGAACATCCTTGGGCTTCCTTCCAGTGAGAGGCTGGAAAGGGGTTCAGCTCGGACAGGACACAGGGCCTCTGGGGCCCTTCCTAGGCCCCCCTCTATCCTCCAAACCCCTGGGTGAGGCAGAGGCTGCTAGTTCCCTGTGACAGTGTGGCAAGGTGGCCTCAAGAAAAGCCACCACTCTCAGGGGCAAAGAGGCCTTGGAGTGGCCTCTTCCAGCCTCTAGGTTGGTACAGAAAGCTCTGCGGCCTCTGGCAGGTGGGAGCCCAGTCCTGCTTGCATACCTCCAGAGCAGGGAGCTCATTAGCTCTCACCAGGCAGCCCTGCCATGCACCTGAGAAGCTCAGACTGTGGCCGAGTTCTTCCTTTCACATCTGCCCTGGAGGTCACCCAGGCCCTGCTGGTCTCACCAGCCTCAGTCCCTTCTGTACAGGCTACACTCCCTCCTGCCTCACAGCTTCAGTCCATGTTCATTCCTCTGCTTGGACACTGTCCCCTTGGCCTGGTTAATAATGCCCCCGTGGGTCTTGGCTGGAACAGCGCTTCCTCCAGGAAGCCTTTCCTGATCCTTCTGCCGGATACACAGGCTCACAGTTGCCTGCACTCCTTCAGAGCTCTCAGCCTATCCGGAACTAATTTGTGTCGATAGCATTTGTTTAAGGAATGGATTAATCTTCTGGATACACTGTTGGGGAAAGAGACCACGTCCATTTCATTCACCTTTGTATCCCCAGCACCTAATACGGTGCCTGGCACACAGTGGGTGCTCAAGACGTTATTGTTGAATGGTAAGAAAAGAAAAATGCAGGGCTAAAATCACAGCACCTCACTCAATACCTGACAGAGAAATGCATGCTATAGCAATAACTCATTTAACCCTCCTAACAGCCCCCCAGAGCGAGGCTTACTATTCCCTCGCTTTTGCAGAGGAACCTAGGAACCTGAGGATCAGAGAGGGTGAGTGATGTGTGCAGGGTCACACAGTTAAGAGTGCAGAGTCTGGGTTTGAGGGCGGCAGCCAGCTCCAGGGCCCATGCCTGTGGCCTCCCCATGAATGAAGAGGCTGCTGCTGGGCCCAGCCAGCCTGCCCCATGCCAGCGCAACAGCTCCAGGAGGACATCCTCCAGCCAAGCCCTTGATGTGACTCCAGAAGGGGTTCCACACCCCTGCCTGCCATTCCTGCCACTTCCCACAGACACTCGGGGGAAGTGGGGAGGGGGACAATCCATGGGCATCCTATGGGGAGGAAAGGGCCCCACGTCTGCTTCTGGCCCAAGGGAGAGGAGGGAATGGTGGCTGCCAAAGGGTACACTCACATCTTAACCCGCACCGCCTGTGGCTGTGACCTTATTTGGAAAAAGGGTCCTTGCAGATGTGGTTACGGTTCTCCACATGAGATCATCCTGGATGATCCAGTTGGCCCCAAATCCAACAACGAGTGTCCTTATGAGACAATGAAGAGGAGAGAGACCCAGAGAAGGCTGTGTGAAGACAGAGGCTGGGATGGGTGTGCTGCCGCTGTTGGGACACAGAAGAGACAAGAGAAGCTTCTCCCTGGAGCTCCCGGGGAGAACGTGGTCCTGCCGACACTGATTCAGGCTTCTGGCCTCCAGTACTGCAGAGAATCAATTTGTTCCAACAAGGGGGTGGTAGTTTGTCACAGCAGTGCTAGGAAACTAACTTAGGGGGCAAGATCTTCTTGGTCTTCTGCCTGGACTGGGGCCTCTGTGACCCTCTGCCAGTGTCCCTCTCAGTCTCTGATATTAGCCTGCTCCGGGAGGTCCCTGAGGCGCCAATGTGGAGTGCAGGGGGCTCCAGGAATCCACAGAAGAGGTCCCACCTGGTTGGAAAGGAACAGGCTCCTCCTACAGAGGAGCTGTCCTCTCCCTGGCCACAGGCTGCCCAGGTCAGGTCAGCACACATGACCAACCAGGCCCCTCGCTTCTGCTGCTGCCACCCTTGCCAGAGGATGTCCCCCGCACAAACCCTATCTCCACCTCCTGCCCACCAGCTCTGATCTGTTGCAATGGCAGCAACTCAGACATATGCAAGGTCATACAGTATGCAAAGTCACACAGAAGCCCCCAACTTTTCACTTCCAAAAGCATCTGCACACCCTTCAACTCACTGGAGTCTCACAGCAACCTGTGAGAAGGACAGGGACAGGGTTATGTGCCCATTTTACAGACAAGAAAGACAAGGCTAATAGAACGAAGTGGCTTCCCAAGACCCCACGAGAACCGGTAAGGGGTGGAAGCTGAGTTCACCCCAAGCTCTGCGTCCTGGCACCATGTTGCACAGACCCACCACATTGCATTGTCTCTGCACTGAGCTGCAGACCTCACACCATGGGCACCTCAAACTTAACACAGTCCAACTAGAACCCTTCATCCTCTCCTCAGGCCAGGTGCATCTAGAGTCTTCCCTGACTGAATTGCCACCTGCAAGGAATTGCCACCTGCAAGGCCCTGCTAGAATGCAGACTGTTTTCCATGGCTACTCCTCCTCCCTCCCTCCCACAGTCAGGCCACACCAGGCAGAGGGAACAGTGGAAGGAAAGGCCTAGAGGGAAGACACAAAGTGGGCCATGCAGGAGATCCAGAAAGCCAAACAGAGCTGGAGGCAGGGAGAGCAGCAAAACAGGAAGCTAGGCAGGGGCATCCCAGTCCGGGTTGTGTCTGTCCCATTAAGGGGTCTGGTCCAGTCTGCAGGGCACTGGGAGTTATAGAGGCCTGGGGAGGGGCCCTAGGTAGAGTCACCATCAGATTAACCCTCCTTCTAAGGTAAGTGCAGCCTGCTGGGCCATTCCAAATGGAGAGAAGAGGAAAACAAGAGACAAGGAGGAAAAGAGGATCATTTAAGGCAAGACTTTTGCATTTGTGGAGCTACAGGAAGGCAGGCAGTGGGGGCTGCAGGGGTTGGGGATGGGACAGAAAAAAAGGGGTCAGTGGAGGTGCTGAGTCCCAAAGCCCCCCAAGAAGTGGAAACCACTGGCAGGGAGGCAAGGCCAGAGCAGAGCAAATGGATTCAGCTCAGGTGTGAAGGGGCAGCGCACAGATGGGGGGTCTTACTGGGGGGCTGGTATTCATCCGCCCGGTACCGTGCAGGAGTAATTCGCTCCAGGTTCCATGGGATGCTCTGGGCAAAGACAGAGGAGTCCTCCTCGATGTAGTCGACATGGGGCAACTTCAGGGCCTGCAGAAGCCAGAGAGGTTGGGGGACTCTGCTTAAGCCATCTGGACAGCAGCAAACACAGCCACAGCCTGGCCTCACCTGATCACTCCTGTCCCCACATCCCAGCCCAGCAGCCTCCCACCCTGTCCCGGCAGACTCCCTCCTGGTGCCCCAGAGGACAGACTAGGAGCCTGAGTTTTCTCACTCGTTGATCAGGCTGAGAGCCCAGCACTCCCATATCCCTGCAACAAGGCCTAGCACAAGGGATTCCTTTTAGGAAGGATTCTGAACTTGACATCTTGTCTGGGAGCCAGGCTGTGCTAAGGCTCTGGGCAGGATGGACACGGAGTGAAGCTCAGGCCCTGGACACCATGCCTAAATCATGACATAACAGCACTGGCGATTCGGTTTGTCCCCCAGTCTATTCCCCAGCCTTCTCCAGCCTGCTCAGTGCAAACTGCAGCACCAGCTCCCTTGCAAAGCCTCCAGTTAGGCTCAGCCAATGGGAGGCACCAGCAGGAGTTAGAGGGACAAGAGTGCATCTGCAGCTGGGCGCAGTGGCTCACGCCTGTAATCCCAGCACTTTGGGAGGCCGAGGTGGGGATCACCTGAGGTCGAGAGTTCGAGTCCAGCCTGGCCAACATGGTGAAACTCCATCTCTATTAAAAATACAAAAATTAGCTGGGCATGGTGGCACACACCTGTAGTCCCAGCTACTCAGGAGGCTGAGGCATGAGAATTGCTTGAACCCGGGAGGCAGAGGTTGCAGTGAGCTGACATGGCACCACTGCACTCCAGCCTGGGCAACAGAATCTCAAAAACAAAAACAAAAACAAAAAACTGTGCATCTGCCCCACTCCCTCCCTACCTCCTGACTCCCTGCGCATGGCAGCGGTGAACCCTCAGGTGACTCCCCACTGGCAGCCTCTCCTCCATGCCACCAGCTCCAATTGGGCAGAGGGAAAACTATTCCCTCTCCTTACCCTTCAGACCTAAGTGGTAACAGCTTCCTGCCACAACTAGTCCCTGGATGCCTTGGTATCCCCAGAGGCTTCTTAACCTGCCCCCACTTTGGCGAGTTTCTATACCTAGCATCTGCTGAATGCTTCACAACCTCATTTAGTCCTTAAATGAATGTTCCCATTATTATAACTGGTTTACAGATAGGGGAATGAGGCTCAGAGAGGTGAAGGCATTTGCCCAGGGTTAAACAACTAATAAGGGGCTGGGTGGGACTCAAACCCAGGCTGGTAGGATGCCCAGTTTGAAGCCCAGGTCTCGATGGCAAATGCCTGCAGCTTTCTGCTTGGCTTCTGCTTGGCCTACTCTCCTCTGAGCAGCTGCCCTGGCCTGTGGGGCTTGTGCCTGTCATCTGGTGCTATACGGGTACCTTCTTCGTCTCGCCCCAATGCTGAGCACATTGTCCCATAGTCAGCTGTACTGGCTGGCGGTCACTGATCAGTCTCTCCTTCTGAACTGTAAGCTCGAGGGAAAGGCCTGGGCTGTGTCATCTTCGCCTCTGCAGCACACAGTAGGCGCTTGGTAAATGTGTGTTGAGCAGACTGATGGAAGGCATTGACTTGTCAGTCTCCTCTACTTAGACTATGGGTTCCTAAGGCAGGGACCCTATCAATCCCTGTCATGGCCCCACAGGCCTTGGTATGAGGTCGCTGTTCAGCCACGGGATGCTGAGCTGATTAACCCGTGGAGCAGCAGTACAGTGCAGCTAGGAGACCCAAGTCCAGACTCTGACCCTGCCCATTACATGCTGTGTGACCTTGGGCAAGACCCTGGGCCTCACTGTCTGCAGGAGGCTGAGAAGCACCCCCTGCCATGTGGAGAATCAGTGTGAAAATGACACACGCTCTCATCAAGTGACAGGCCAGGAAAAGAGGTGGGCTAGAAGGTGGGGCAGAAGCAAAAACAAGAAGGTTTTTTTTTAAGATTTGAAGCATTAGGGCCAGGGTGAGGAGAATACCCAGTCCCCTTTCTGCCTCTCCACCAAAGATGTGACATCCAGGAGGGAGGAGGGCCACCCTGTCCTAAAGTAGGGTCTTTACTCTGATAGCAGCAGCCTCAAAGAAATTGCGGACCCTTGAGTCATGCTTTTTTATAAAATGACTCAGGCTCCATTGAACATCCCAGGGCCTTGTCCCTAAAGGTTTCCATAGGTAGCAGATGCATTGGCATAAGAATGGCTGGCAGGCAGACCACTGAGTTTGATCCAGGTCCTACCCCTAGCTGTCTGTGTGGTCCCCTCTGAACTTTCAAATGAAGATGGACATACCACTGGGGCATGGCCAGGCTTAAAGGGAATTCCATACAGAAAGCCAGTGGTTACTGTGCTTGGTACCCAATAAGTGCTCAATACATACTTGCTGTCCCCTTCTGATTTTCAGCAATAGGCCTACTGAGCACAGTCCCCAGTGTATATGCAGTGGCCCAGCCCTATCAGGAAGTGCCATTCCCAGAAAGGGTGGCTCACCAGCTCCAGCAGGTCGCCACTCATCTTCACCAGGAAGCCAGGAAGAAGGTGATGGAAGACATGCAGGATCTTGGTGAGGTATCCCCGGCGGGCAGCTTGGGCCTGCAGGCGGCGGGCAGTGCGCTCTGACTGCGAGCGGTGGGTCTCCTCCTTCAGCACCACCACGTAGGTGCCGGGCAGCCTCCACGGATCCTGGCCCCGTGCAAGGAGGAACATGATGACGTGGAAGAAACCCAGCAAACCCTATGTGTACTTTATCTCACCCCTACTTACAAATTAGAATTACAACAAAAGAGGCACAACAGAGTGTAGTAAGTGATAAAGAAGTTACCAAATGCGGACCCAAAAGCAAATTAAAAAACGCATATAGGCCAACTATTATTATTCACATAGTTATATAACACTTTCAAATGTGCCAGTCAGGCAAAAATGGGAACCATGGGCCGCACTCGACAAGAGGTTTTCCTCTGTACCTGCAGCCAGCTCTCTATGGGCCTGGTTACCCGTGGCGGCCCTGCCCAAAGGCCACCTCCTCCCCCCTGCCCCAATCAGAATAAACTGAGGGAAAAACTCATGGCTTTGGAGCCAGGAAACCGTGGACCTGAATTCCAGCTCTAATATTTACTGGTTGTGTGGCCATGAGCAAGTCACTCAACCTCTCTGGGCCTCAGATATCTCCGCTGTATTGTGGAGACCATAGTACGTATGACACAGGCCTGCTGGGAAGGTCAAGAGTGACGGTTGTAGAAATCTCCCATCCAGATGCTCTACAAATGCAGGTGGAAGGGATGACTAAGTGAGCAAAGACAACACTTCTTAAAGAGAGAGAAGAGTCAGGGCCACTGTCTTAGTCCTTTTGTGTTGCTATATAAAGGAATACCTGAAGGTGGGTAATTTATAAGGAAAAGGGATTTATTCAGCTCATGGCTCTGCAAGCTCTCCAAGAAGCATGGCACCAGCATCTGCTTCTGGTGAGGGCCTTAAGCTGCTTCCCCTGATGGCAGAAGGTGAAGGGGAGCCTACATGTGCAGAGATCTATCACATGGCAAGAGAAGAAGCAAGAGAGAAGAGAGGGAGGTACCAAGCTCTTTTTAATAACCAGCCTTCAAGGGAAATCATAGAGGGAGAATCTAGTCATTATCACAAGGATGGCACCAAGCCTTTCATGGGGGTTCCTCCCCCACGACCCAAACACCTCCCATTAGGCCCCACTTCCAACACCGGGGACCACATTTCCACATGAGATTTGGAGGGGACAAACTATAGCAGCCACGATCTGCAGGTGATTTGTTTGGTTGTAGCTCTCGTCTGCTCCAGCTGCTCTCAGGCAGACACACCTGCTCAAGAACCTTCACTGGCTCCCCACAGCCTCATGGATCAAGTCCAAACTCCATGCTCCTCCTTGGCCCCTACCTCAACCTACCTTTGCGGCCTCACCACCCACATCTCTGTATATACGCATCTTGGACTCCAGTCAGAGTAGAACAGAGTTCACCCCCTTTACCCAAAGCCTTAGGGCCAAATCGGTTTTGAACCTCAGAACTTGTTTGGATTTTAGAAAGACAGTAGTGGGCAATCAGAGAGCCTGCTTGGAGGAATCTGGAGCTGCATATGTAATCTATGCAGCAAAATACATGAATACACATATTCATACAACTAGATTAAAAATAATCTCATGTCAGTTCACATCAGATGCTACCATCAAATAAATCACAGAAAAACCTTTTGGTTTTCAGAACATTTTACATTTCAGAAGGTGGATAAAGAACTGTGGAGCCTGGGCGCAGTGGCTCACAACTGTAATTCCAGCACTTTGGGAGACCAAGGCGGACAAATCAGTGGATCTGAGGAGGTCAGGAGTTCAAGACCAGCCTGACCAGCATGGTGAAACCCCGTCTCTACTAAAAATACAAAAATTAGCCGGGTGTGGTGGCAGGCGCCTGTAATCCCAGCTTCTTGGGAGGCTGAGGCAGGAGAATCACTTGAACCTGGGAGGTGGAGGTTGCAGTGAGCTGAGACTGCACCATTGCACCCCAGCCTGGGCAACAAGAGCAAAACTCCATCTCAAAAAAAGAAAAAGAACTGTGGACATGTGCTCCTTATCCTCCACCTCTGATTTTCCCAGCTCTGTGCCTTTGTTCATGGTACCTCCTAATCCTAGAATAAAATTCTCCTGACATCGTCATCGCTGAACTCCTACTAATGCTTCAAAGATTCATCTAAAAATGCCTTCCGCTAAATAAAAATCGAATGAATTGGGAGAGTACTCTGTGCAGTGGAATGTGAGTTCTGGAAACCCAGTTCTAATGCACCTGGGGTGACCTCCTCTCTCTGAGCCTCAGTTTCTCATGACTAAAACAAAAGGATTGGTCTAAAAATTCTTTTCTGCTTGCCAAAAAATATTTTCATTCTAAATTCGACTCCCACAGAATATCCATTGAATGAATGAATAAATAAACTTGAGGAGGCTCCTGTTCCAAATTTCCACCAGAGAAGAAACATCCTCAAGGGCTTGGTTCAGGTGGTCATACAGCCTCTGCTTACTCACCTCTCAGGATGGGGTACTCACTATTTCCAGAACAGTCGTTTTGGAGCAGTGGTAACTTGAAGTGCCTTTTCTTATCCTGGCCACAACCCCACAACATCCCTCTAGAAAGTCAAAGGCTCAGGGAACAAGGAAGAGGACTATACTGAGCTGAGTAAGGACCTGCCATCCTGCCACCCAGAACACTCAGACGAGGCAGGCAGCTGTGAGTGGCAGAATTTTCCCCTCTGCCCCAGGAGCTGTAGTTTGGAGCAAAGACAATGTCACCAACAGGTCACGCTGCAGACAGGGGCAAAACTGCAAGTGATCCCTCCCTGGGCTTGCATGAGTGAGGTCACTCATGGTCAACAGAACTTTCCCTTCATCTCCCCATCTGCTGCCACTGAGCCCTTAGGGAGGATTGTCACTTCCTTTTTAAAGACTAGGCAATGGAGGCTCAAGGATAAGTGGCTTGTCAAGCACCACAGCTAGTGAGAGGAAACCATCATTCAACCCCAGATCTGACTCCAAGCTGGGGGACACAGAACCTCAGCCAAGTCCTGGGCTGATAATACTTAGAAAAAACTAGTGACCCCGCCCCGGGAAGAAGCTTCCCACAGCCTGAGGGCCAGATGCTGGCAGAGTCGTTGAGCAAACTCGCCTCACCCTCGGTCGGTCGGCAGACAGCCAGGTGGGCTGAGGCGCCGGGCTCAACTGCGGGGTCCCAGTACCAGGCGCGCCACCTCCGGCTCCAGAGCACCAAGGGCCCTTCCCTGCCTGAGTCCTAAAGGACACCAATGGGCCTCGAGAATAACTCCGCCCCTTCTCCCCTGCCCCTTCAGCTGGTTCTTTTCTTCAATTGAAACAGATGGAATACTACAGCATAAGTTCTGTGTCGTAAAGAAATTGCCTCGCGCTCCCAGCATCTGCAGTCCTTCCCACCCCGCTCCTGTCTCGGGTAGGGCCTTCTCTCCAGGCCCTCCATCCTCCGCTGCCCATATTTCCCAAACCGAATCGGAACCCACTATAATGGCAAGCCCACTTCCTCTGTGTCTGGTGCGTTCCCAGTGCTTTCCAGGCATTCACTTCTTCACCCACCTGTGCCGCGGCGAGGCGGAAAGTCTGAAATCTGGGCAGGAGACCCTGGCAGTGCTCTGCCCGCCCTCCCTCAGCCTCGCAGTCTCCCAACCCCGCGAGCCTTCCCACTGAATAGCGCAGCCGCACGCCCCCGCAAGTCCCCGAAAGGCCGGCCGTCCCCGCTCTCCACCGCGCTCCCCACGACCCGTCCTCCCACGCCGCCTTGCCTGCAGTCCCCAAGATCGTGCCAAGCGAAGAGCCCTCGGAGACCTGCACCCCACTTCCTCTCTTAAATGGGGGGAAACTGAGACCCGAGAGGAAACAGCATCGCACCGTCCCGGCTGCGGGTTCCCCCAGGCCTGCCACCCCTCCGCCCGCACCTTGGCGCAGCGGTGGAAGGTGGCTGTGGCTCCGTGCTCGGGTGCGTCGGCCAGGCCGTCCTCCTCGGAACGCAAGGCTAGCACCAGCTCCTCGTAGTCGCCGTCCTCGTCCTCCTGCGCACGGGCGCCAGCGGGACCCAGGAGCAGGAGCAGCAGCAGTGGCAGCGGCAGAGGCCACCAGGACCGCCTGGAGCTGACGGTACCCATCAGGGCCAGGGGAGAGGTTGCCGTCCTGATGAGGAGACCTAGAGGCCGTGCACGGTCCACGCGGGCGGCGCCTTGAGCCTTACGGTGGGGAGGACTGTGCAGCAGCTGGAGTTCAGGCTCAGGGCGCGCGAAGGGGCAAGCGGAATCCTGGCTGGGAGCTGGGAGCCGCCGCTGCAACGACACGTCCCGGCCCGCCTGAGACAGTCTCACTGCCTGGCTCACTCCTCCAGGCTCGGACCCTGAACTGAGCGGCGGCGCCCTCCTGCAACCACGAGCGCCTCGACGCCGCTGCGGAAACCTTCTAGGGTGTGGGTGCTTGACGCCTGGGGCCCGCAGATCACGCCACCAGAGCCCCATCGGACGATCCTATCTGATTAAACATTAACGGAACCCCCGGACTGGAGGATCAGGTTTCGGCCTCGCCCTCCCCAAACAGCGTCAGATTACGTGCAGAGGGAAGAAAAAACTCCCAAATTCTAACTGGGCTGGAAGGCGGGTCGGCGCTCTAGAGGCACCTCCTCTCCCGCCTCTCACCCTGCGTGGGATGCCAGACTCCGAGTTCTGCCCAGCCCACCTTTTCAGTGTTTCCTGGGTCCACCTTGTCACCTGCTGACCAGTGAGACTTCTGAATCAATCCTACTATGGACTCCTCCCTGCCCACCGAATTCTTTCCACCGACCTTAACCTGGCAACCTTCTAAACTTATCTTGGACCCCCGCCGGCCTCTGCTCTTTATGCACCCTGCACACTGACCTTACCGACTAGCTGTTCCTTGAAGATACTGCTTGCTTTTGATGCCCAGCCTCCATGCGTTTCAAGGGATTTATACTGCAAAGATTCAGGTTTTAAGTTTGCAAAGATGTCATATAGGTACATTCAGAATTCTATGGTAGGCACAAGCTCAGCGTTCCAGAAGATTCAATTTGCAAAGATTCCTTTTACACACCATGTTCAAGAACTCAACTGGACAAGCATCCAGTAAACACCTATTGTGTACTAGGCAGGAGGATGAAAAGGGGAAAGAGAGCTCCTGGCCTCAGATTGTACATGTGGCATGCCATGAGGCTTGCTCTTTCTGGAAGGGCTGTCAATACTGGGAAGAAACAAAGGCGGCTTTATGATCCGTCATTGCAGATGCACAGCATATTCTGAGTGAAATGACCTGCTCGGAATCTAGGTGCTGGAGTCCAAAGTTGCTGCATTTCCCACTTTGTTTGCAAAGACCTCACTCCAGAGAGCCAGGGCACAAAGACTGTGCAACCAGTGGGTTGACAGTGACTCCATGAGGTAAGGTCAGAGCTATCCGCATTGAGCCGCCATCGCAGCACAGAGTGGGAGCTCATTGTTTGCTGACTGGCAGAGGTGGTTTTCCTTCCTGTTGCCTGTAACTGGAATTGTATTTGCAATGTGCTTTTGGCAGCTTCCTCATCAAAGGCCTCCTCCTAGAGAAAGAATGGATGGGAGCTAACTTTCCCTGCTGCTGCTCTTTGGGACCTTGGCCTCTCACCTACCAGGGGTTGTTACTGTGCACCCAGAGGATGATGAAGCCTGTGCACAGAGGGACACGGATGTCCCCAGGCTCAGGAAGGGGGCCGCTGTCTAGCGTGCAGTGGGTGTGTTCTGAGGGAGGTTGGGGAGGAAGGAAGCACCCTGGGCTCTGTGACAGATGGAACCAGAGGGGCAGTCACTTCTCATCCCACATCCTCCACTGCACTCTTTGAGGGGCAGCTCCAGCTGGGCCTCCTGCCACTTGGCAGGGCTTTCATCCCTCACCAATTACCCCTCCCATAAGTTGCCTGAAGGAGTTGTGTCACCTCCTCCCTCTTCTCAAATGGGTCCCTCACACCCTGGCCAGCAAATAACCAGCTGGCTCCCTTGAGAGGTACCAGCAATCAGGGTAAGTCAGAAACCTCTTCTGGGGCCTCCCCTCCACTACAAGTGCTTTCTGGGTCAATACCCTTCCTTCTCCCCTCCTGCCTTCCTCCTTCAGGGCAGAGGGGACCATCCTCTTGTACTCAGCTGACACTCCCCTGCCCCAATCTGGCCTCCGCAGGGATCATCTGCCTCCACTATCTCCTCTCCTCTTCTTATCCCTAAATCCCTCTTCCTGTGTTATTCTTTCCCCTCACCCCACAAGCATCCTCAAGGCTTCCCCCTCTAAAAATGCCGCTTTTACTCTCCCTCAAAATGCTCTTCCAGCCATTGCCTCCCCCTCACAGACTGAATGAGTAGACAGAACTCACTTTTATGCTCCCTGGCTACCTTCTCCAGCCTCCGAAACTTGGAGCCTGCAGCCACCATTGGTGCTAGTGTACATTTCAACACTTTGAATAGACATACTCTTTTCTGCAAGGGAGGGGGCATCTTTTTGTGTGGATGTTCAGTTTTTTAAAATTTACATGAAAAATTTTTAAATGTGAATAGCTTGAAAGAATATACAGTGAAAAGTTCATCTTCCTCCCGCTCCTGAACCCCCACCTTCCCAGGGGAAACCACTGTTACCCACGGTAGTGGGCTGAATGGTATCCCCCAAAAAGAACAGTCCAAGACTAGCCCCTGGTACTTTTGAATGTGACCTTATTTGGAAATGAGATCTTTGCAGATGTAATTGACCTAAGGATCTCATGAGGAGACTCGGTTTTAGGGTGGGCCCTAAATCCAATGACTGATATCAGAAGAGAAAGGGGAGAGATACTTGAGACACAGAAACACCTACGTAACGATGGAGGCGCCCATTACAGCTGTGCCAACATACGTCAAGGAATGCCAGGAGCCCGCAGGAGCTGGAGGAAGTAAGGAATGTTCCTCCCCTAGAGCCTTCAGAGAGGGCACAATCCTGCAACCCTTCATTCCAGACTTCTGGCTTCCATAACTGCAAGACAATATGTTTTTGTTATTTGAAGCCAGCAAATTTGTAGTACCTTGTTATAACAGCCCCAGGAAACTGATATACCTATTTATTGGGTATCTTTTCGGAGATAGTCTACTTTTATAAAACTATTTGGATGGGCTCTTCAACCCACTTTTTAAAACTGTAAAAGTAGTTTTTGATTTACTTTTAACTTTTTATTTATATTGGTGGGGTGGAGAGGGACAACTTAATCTAACGTCTTAACCTAGCCCTAATCTTGGAATAAAAACTACACTGGTGAACCTATATCTACTGCCTTATTTTTCTGGTTGCAGATTATCATTCTATGTATGTTTCACACTGTCTTTAGCCAATTTCCTATTGATTGGTGTTTCTGTTGGTTGTTTCTGTCTTTTGCTATTACAGTCCAAGTTGCTATGTCTACCCTTATCCATAGCTCTTGGCACATGTGACAGTATCCATTTCACATGTGAGTATCTCTTTGCATATGTGAGAGTATCTGTTTCATAAATTCCTGGAAGTGGAATTTCGAGATAAAGGGCACAAGAATGCTACACATTGATGATGTCTTCCCACAAGCAGGGCGGGAGGAATCCATCAGAATGGGCTAGGTCCTGCTTCCAGCATGTGCACGCCCCATATCTCAGGGGCTTGAAATGTCAAAGGTTTATTTCTCTCTCACTCCACATGTCCATCAAGGACTTTGCTTCACTACTTTATTACCCTCACCCTGGAACCAGACTGATAAAGCAACCATCATCCAGAACATTGCTGAACACTGAGGCTGACGGAAAGCAACGAGGTGACTCCATGCAGCTTCCACCCAAAAGTGACCCACACCACTTCCGCTCACCTTTCCTCCTCCTAAGCAAGACACATGACCACACCTAAGGTCAAATGTAGGAACCTACAATCATACCAAGTGCCCAGAAGGAGAAGAAAGGGTAATTTGTGAATACCACTGGCAACTACCACTCACGGTCACACCCAGGTCAACACAGAGTTGCCAAATATTTTGACCTTTCCTTAAGTTAAAAAATTATCTACATTTGTTTATCTTTGAACTGTCTCTTCATTTTTTCATTTTGGCTGTGGATCTTTTGTTTGTTGATTCATAATAGCTTTTTGTGTATAATACCAAAATTAGCCTGCTGTCTCTTATGTATGTTATAGATCTATTTTCCAGTTTGATTGATTTTTGACTTTATTGTATTTTTCCATAAAAATTTTAATTTTCATGGAGTCAAACTTATCAGCCTTTTATTTAATGACTTCTTGATTTTGTACTGTGCTTAGAAAGGCCTCCCCCTTATCAAGATCATATAAAAATTGTCCTCATTTTTTAAAACTTTTTTAATATCTTGGCTTCCACTGGGATTTACTTTTGTATAAGGAGTGAGGTTATTTTCTCCAGATGGCTAGCCTATTGTTCCAATACCATTTTCTCCATAACTCATTTTTTCTCCCTGATTAGAAATGACGTCTTAGTAACAAAGCTCTCTTGTGGCTGTGCATCTAATTCTGGCTGTTTTTGTACCTTTAATATCTCTAGTCAGAAGCAAACTATGAAAATGTGCTATATACTGACCTAGCTATTTGATTTCTTAGGAATTTATCCTAAGGAAATAATTAGGCAAGTGGACAAAGAGGTACTAATGATATAGAAATCATTGTGCAAAACAGAGAGCAACTAAAGTGTGTGGCAGCCCTAATATAATCTAGCAAGGACCCCAGCGATGTTCACCCACCATTCAAGAATGAGGCTGGAGCTGGCCTAATGGCCCAGGATGGACAAAGGGTCCAGGACAGCAGCACGCTTATCCGTAAGAAATTCTGCTGTAAAATGTGTGTGCCCAGCTCTCAAAACAGCCTCTGACTCAGTAAAGACTGAACAAGATATAGGAAGCCCAGACATGTGGTAGGGTGGGAAGTTTGCATCTGGTCCCACAGCTGGGAGCCACAGGGAGCTGTGGCCACAGCTCCTCAGTGCCCTTCTGGCTGCACTGCCTCCTGCCTCTTGGGGTGGTATGAGTCTGGGCTCCGACTGCAACATGTTGATTCACTTAGCTCTCCCCCCGTCATAGCTTTACTGTCTCCTCTAATAAAACTCTCACTTTGATCTGCCGGGGTGTCATATATTACACCTCTGTTTGCACCTATTGAATTTCTTCCAGTGGTTCAGCAATCCAAACATCCATCAATGGAGGGACAGATTTTAGTCTGTTCATATGGTGGGATATTTGGCCGCTGGTAAAAAGAAATAAATAAATAGATGTTTATATATTGGCATGGAAAGATGTCCAACATCAATAACTTTTAAACAGCATATTATGACCCCATTTCAATAAAGTGGTTACATATGTTTATATAACGTTTGTCTCTGCATAAACAACACAAGATTTAAGGTACAGACCCCAAATGGAATTATAAGAGAGTCTTGATGTCTGCGTTCTACAGTTCTATCATGTTTAAAATTGTAAAATAGGCTGGGTGCGGTAGCTCAGGCCTGTAGTCCCAGCACTTTGGGAGTCCGAGGCAGATGGATCACTTGAGGTCAGGAGTTCGAGACCAGCCTGGCCAACATGGTGAAACCCCATCTCTACTAAAATACAAAAATTAGCCAGGCATGGTGGTGAGTGCCTGTAGTCCCAGCTACTAGGGAGGCTGGGGCAGGGGAATTGCTTGAACCCGGGAGGCGGAGGTTGCAGTGAGTTGAGATTGCACCACTGCACTTCAGCTGGGCAACAGAGTGAGACTCCACCTCAAAAAAAAAAAAAAAAACCAAAAAAGACATAACATTGTAAAATAAACATGACGCCTCTCCTGTAGCACTTAGAACTCCTCCTCTTTGTCCACAAAGCATTTTCACCCTTCCTGTCTCATTCACCCCAGCCCTGTGGGACTATCATCCCTGTTTAGACTATCATCTCTGTTTAACAGACAAGAAAATTGAGAGCCAGAGAGGGAGAGTATTTTGTGCACATCACACAGCTATAGGTCAGAGTGGACTTAGACTCCCTTTCCAGCTGTTTCCCATGGCCCAAGAGGGCAAGGGTTGGAGCCCAGTGCTCTCCCTCCTGAGGTCGGGGAGACGGGGCTGCAGCTCTCTACTTCAGAGCATTTCCTCCCATGTACAATAAGGGCTACATTGGAAAGTGACAGATACAAAGGGCTGCCTGCAAACCTGTGAGGGAATGCATCTGTCTCCCCCACTTATACTGAGTGAACTCAGTATAAGCAGGGAACCTGAGTCAGGTCATCCTTGGCATCCCTAGCACCAGGCTAGAGCCTGACGTGTATGTTTAATGACTGAGTTAATTACTGAGCACCTACTATGTACCAGGTACTGTTCTAGATGCTGGGTATGGCAGTGAACAAGATCCACACAATCCCTGCCCCTGTGCAGCCCTCCCTCTAGTAGAGCAGAGCAGACGACAAATCAAACATGCAGTGTGTGAGATGGTGATGAGTACCATGAAGGAAAAGGAAAAGAGAAGAGGGTGGGAGACCTGCACTTTAAAACAGGGCAGTGTGCAAAGAGGACACTGGAGGAAAGGAGCTGAGAGGATGGGCCGTGGACACAGTGGAGAAGTGTCACCCCAGACTGGAACAGCCCAGAGATGGGAGGGAGCCGGCAAGGAAGAGCTGAGCTGGAGGCTGGTGTGGGGGCAGACCTGGGGGAGCTCGCCAACCATTCTGGGGACTCTGGCTTTTCTCCGGGAAGGTGGAGAGCTAAGGGCAAGTTTTAAGCAGAGGAGGGTATATTAGTTCGTTTTCATGCTGCTGATAAAGACATACCCAAGACTGGGAAGAAAAAGAGGTTTAATTGGACTTACAGCTCCACATGACTGGGCAGGCCTCAGACTCATGGCGGGAGGCAAAAAGCACTTCTTACATGGCAGCAGCAAGAGAAAATAAAAAGGATACAAAAGCAGAAACCCCTGATAAGTCCATCAGATCCTGTGAGACTTATTCACTATCACAAGAACAGCATTGGAAAGACCAGCCCCCATGATTCAATTACCTCCCCCTGGGTCCCTCCCACAACATGTGGGAATTCTGGGAGATACAATTCAAGCTGAGAGTTGAATGGTAACACAGTCAAACCATATCATTCTGCCCCTGGCCCCTCCAAATCTCCTGTCCTCACATTTCAAAACCAGTCATGCCTTCCCAACAGTCCCCCAAAGTTTTAACTCATTTCAGCATTGACCCAAAAGTCCACAGTCCAAAGTCTCATCTGAGGCAAGGCAAGTCCCTTCTGCCTATGAGCCTGTAAAATCAAAAGCAAGCTAGTTACTTCCTAGATACAATAGTGGTACAGGTATTGGTAAATACAGCCATTCCAAATGGGAGAAACTGGCCAAAACAAAGGGGCTACAGGCCCCATGTAAGTCCAAAATCCAACGGTGCAGTCAAATTTTAAAGCTCCAAAATGATCTCCTTTGACTCCAGGTTTCATATTCAGGTCACGCTGGTGCAAGAGGGGGGTTCCCATGGTCTTGGGCAGCTCTGCTCCTGTGACTTCGCAGGGTACAGCCTCCCTCCCAGCCGCTTTCATGGGCTGGCATTGAGTGTCTGCAGCTTTTCCAGGAGAACAGTGCAAGCTGTCAGTGGATCTGCCACTCTGGAGTCTGGAGGACGGTGGCCCTCTACTCACAGCTCCACTAGGCGATGCGCCAGTAGGAAATCTGTGTGGGGGCTCCAACCCCCACATTTCCCTTCTGCACTGTCCTAGCAGAGCTTCTCCATGAGCACCCCACCACAAAGCAAACTTCTGCCTGGACATCAAGGCATTTCCACACATCTTCTGAAATCTAGGCAGAGGTTCCCAAACCTCAATTCTTGACTTCTGTACACCTGCAGGCTCAACACCACACAGAAGTTGCCTAGTCTTGGGGCTTCCACCGCTGAAGCCACAGCCCAAGCTGTATGTTGGCCCCTTTCACCCATGCCTGGAGCGGCTGGGACACAGAGCACCAAGTCACTGGGCTGCACACAGCACAGGAACCCTGGGCCTGGCCCACAAAACCACTTTTTCCTCCTGGGGCTCTGGGCCTGTGATGGGAGGAGCTGCTGTGAAGGTCCCTGACATGGCCTGGAGACATTTTCTCCATGGTTTTGGGGATTAACATTAGGCTCCTTGCTACTTATGCAAATTTCTGCAGCTGGCTTGAATTTCTCCTCAAAAAATGGATTTTTCTTTTCTACTGCAACATCAGGCTGCAAATTTTCTGAACTTTTATGCTCTGCTTCCCATTTAAAACAGAATGTTTTTAACAGTACCCAAGTCACCTCTTGAATGCTTTGCTGCTTAGAAATTTCTTTTACCAGATACCCTAAATCATCTCTCTCAAATTCAAATTTCCACAAATCTTTAGGGCAGGGGCAAAAATGTTGCCAGTCTCTGTGTTAAAATGTAACAACAGTCACCTTGGCTCAAGTTCCCAACAAGTTCCTCATCTCCATCTGAGACCCCCTCAGCCTGGACCTTATTGTTCATATCACTATGAGTATTTTTGTCAAAGCCATTCAACAAGTCTCTAGAAAGTTCCAAACTTTTCCACATTTTCCTGTCTTCTTCTGAGCCCTCCAAACTGTTCCAAATTCTGCCTGTTACCCAACTCCAAAGTCACTTCCACATTTTCAGGTAACTTTTAAGCAACACCCCACTCTCAGTACCTATTAACTGTATTAGTCCGTTTTCATGCTGCTGATAAAGACATACCTGAGACTGGGAAGAAAAATAGGATTAATTGGACTTATAGTTCCACATGGCTGCGGAGGTCTCAGAATCATGATGGGAAGCAAAAGGCACTTCTTACATGGCGGCGGCAAGAGAAAATGAAGATTAAGCAAAAGTGGAAACCCCTGATAAACCCATCAGATCTCCTGAGATTTATTCACTACCATGAGAATAGCATAGGAAAGACAATCCCCCATGATTCAATTACCTCCCCCTGGGTTCCTCCCACAACACATGGGAATTCTGGGAAATACAATTCAAGCTGAGATTTGAATGGGTCCACAGCCGAACCATATCAGAGGAACATGATCTGATTTATCATTTTTGAGGATTACTGTGACTGCTATTTGGAAAAGAGATGTTAGGGGGCCAGGGTAAAAGCAGAGAGAGCAGGCGGGAGACTGTGAGCCACACTGGCAATGGCTTGGACCAGAGGGAGCAGTGGGAGTGTGAGTGTATTTGGATTTGCCCACAAGTGAGATGTGGGATGTGACAGTGTTTTGGCCTTGTCACTTAAGGAGCAGCAGGGGACCCCAGGGAGGAGTCGCTTAGTAGGGAACTGACGACGTCTCGGTACATGGGTTTGAGCCATTCACCAGATGGCCAAGGTGTCACATGGAACTTAGGGGGGATGCTAGGCTGGCAGTTGTCAACATATCAATGTTATTCAATGACAGGGGACTCACAGAGATCACGAGGGAGCATGTCCAGGAGGAGGAAGCAACCAACTGGGTCAAATGCGGCCCACGAGGCAAGCAAGGTGAGAAAGGAAGATCAGTCAGCTACTGGGGTCCAGTGCTCAGATTTAGCCATGTGGAGATCACCAGGAAGGCCTGTGTAGAGACAATGCAGGAAGAGGAGCCAAAGACAGCCACCACAGACATCGCTTTCAAGGATTTCCCTATATCCTTGGGGAAGCAGGAAGATGGATGATGGTCTAAAGCTGATGGAAGTGATACAGTTGAGAGGGACAAGCTGGCAATGTTGGAGAGTAGGGAGCATCTTTTAGGAGGTGAGAAGGGATAGATCCTAGTGCACAGGTGGAAGCCTCCATCCTCTAGACAGGGGTGCAGCCATAATCACAGGGGAAGGTGGAGAAAGAGGCACAAGCAGGCAGGTAGGGAGATGTGGAGGTGGGAGCCGGTGGAGGTTCTCTCTTTCTTGAGTCTATTTTCTTGCTGGAATGGGAAGCAAGCAGCAGCTATAAGGAAGGCTGGGGGAGAAGGATTTGGGGTTTAAGGAGAAAGGAGCAGGCATGTTGCTGTCTTTGTCTGGGGGCAGGACAGCACTGCATGTGGCCACGGGCCTGGGCTCCAGGACAAGTCACGCAGTCTCTTCCTGCGTGTCTATCTCTTCGTCTGTGAAATGGCAATAGTTACAGAATGTACCTCACAGTGTTGTTTAAAAAAGAGTTGATAATAACTTGCTTAGAATATTGCCTGCAACATGTTACTATTATATATACTTTTACTGAGATTAAAAATAAAATAAGTAAGTCAGGCGGAGTGATGGACTTGGAAATGGAGTGGGTTTTTAGGACCACTTCCAGGGCCCACTGGAGCCAAGTGGTTGGTGAGTGAGACCAGAAAGCAATTGTGTTTCTCTCTGGTTGTGCTCAGCCACCTGGGTGCAGGAGCAGGGGGTGGGGGGTGGCTGAGTTTAAGCAGAGTGGGGTTTTTGGAGTTTCTCCTCTGTGAGTACAATAACTAGTACGAGGGTGTGGGGAGGGTGGATGGCACGCTGGACCATGAAGTCTGGGCTGGAAGGAGGGGAGATGTGCAAGGAGGTGAGTGAGAGGCAGAGGCGAAAGGCTGGCGTGAATGAAAATGTTGGAGTTGGGAGAAAAGGAAAATGGTGGTCAGAAACGGGGTGTTTGGAATGGAGATTCTGGAGGAGCTTATCACCATACTGACAAGGGCGAGAGTATGCAGGTGGGAATGGGAGACTGAAAAAGGGGCAGGCAAGGTCTCTGGAGGTGGAAGGACCGAGAGGCCAGAGCATGAGACCAACTCTCTAGAAGCACGCTGAAATCCCCCAGCAGGAGAAAGGGGTCATGAGCTGGAGCTAAGTCTTCCGGTGTAATCTGATGACAGGAACTTCAATACAGTCATGCATCCGTATGTCCTTGGCAATTTTGTCATGGTGTGAACACCATGTAGTTAGACCTAGATGGGGTAGCCCACTACACACCTGGGCTATATGGGATAGACAGCCTATTGTTCCTAGGCTACAAACTTGTACAGCACAGTGCTGAATGCTGCAGCCAACTGTAACACAATAGTAAATATTTGTGCATTTAAACAAATCTAAACATAGAAATAGTATAGTGAAAATACTATAGTAAAAATAAAATATAAAAGAAAAAATAGCACATCTGTGTAGGGCACTTACCATAAACGGAGCTTGCAGGACTGGAAGAGGCTCTGGGTGTCAGTGAGTGAGTGGGGAGTGAATGTGAAGGCCGGGGACATTACTGTACCTAACTATAAACTTGATAAAAACTGTACATTTAGACTACACTAAATTTATTTTTTTAAGTCACTGTGCTACGACGTTACAATGGCTGTGACGTCCCTAGGCGAGGTGACAGGAGTTTCTCAGCTCCGTTGTAATCTTACGGGACCAGTGTCATGTATTTGGTCTGTCGCTGCCCGAAACATTGCTGTGTGGCACATAACTGTGTTTATGGAGGAGAGAAGGACAATGATCCAGAGAGCAGGGCATTGAGAGCAAGTAGACCCTACCCCTCCTCAGGCCAGGGGAACGGACCGCAGGGACGGCAACAGTGTCCTTGGGGGACAGGGACCTTCCAGTCAGGGCCAGAAAAGGACGGAAACGCTGCCAGAGGCTGTTGAAAAGCAGGGGGTTGCTGGTGCTGGAGCAGGATTTGGAGGACGCAGTGAAGTTCCAGGAAGGGGGAAGGAAGGAAGAGGGAGGGAGGAACAGGCCCAGAGAACCAGGCCTCTCTCCCTGGAAGCTTCCGGCCACTCTGGAGCAGCTGCCGTGCCCAGCTAGACCAGCAGAGGGCGCCAGGTACCTGTCATCGGAGCCCATGGCCTGCCCACGGCCCAGGCCCAGCTCAGCCCATCAGCTGCTGGCACCTGCTTTCACCCCTGAGCTGAATCAGACCCCGCCTCACCCTCAGAGTCCACAGGGAGGCAGACGAGACCACAGGCGTCTATGACAGGAGGCGAGAGGAGCCAAGTCTCACAGAAAGGACAGGCTAGGTGCTGCGGGAAATCCTCTGAGCAGGCTCAGGATCTGTGGTCCGGTTATAATGGTGGCAGGAAGCAGTGCATGGCCCAGCTGGGGACACTGGGATGGGAGGCTGGTTTTTAACGCCTCTCGAGGCCAAGGCATGGCCCCCTCCTGACCCTAGGATATTCTGAACAAAAGATGGTCATGACCAGCACTCCGGCCTCAAAAATGCTTTCCTCTCCACCTGCTCAAGAATGGCTCTGGGCCCAATGCAAATCACCAGCCTCCACCCTCTCCTCTCCCCAACTCTCTTCCCAGGAAGCCCCTTGTCTGCCACTTCATGGAGAAAAGGAAGCCACTGGGGTCTTCCTGGCACCTACCACAGGCAGCCCCTCTCCACCCCGTACCTCCCCACTCCCTGCCGGCTTAAAGGGGAGAGATGTTGCTGTTCTCAGACATGTCTGCCTGGTTCTCTCTGTCTCTCTTTTGTACACACCAAAGCTTACTCACTCCTTTCCCTGCCAGCCTCTGAGCACACTCAAATCTCTTCCACCCTCAAAAAACAAAATGCAGGCCAGGCGCAGTGGCTCACACCTATAATCCCAGCACTTTGGGAGGCTGAGGCAGGTGGATCACCTGAGGTCGGGAGTCCGAGACCAGCCTGACCAACATGGAGAAACCCCATCTCTACTAAAAATACAAAATTAGCCGGGCATGGTGGCACATGCCTGTAATCCCAGCTACTCAGGAGGCTGAGGCAGGAGAATCACTTGAACCCAGGAGGCGGAGGTTGTGGTGAGCTGAGATCATGCCATTGCACTCCAGCCTGGGCAACAAGAACGAGACTCCGTCTCAAAAAAAAAAAAAAAAAAAAAATGCAAACAGAACAAAAGCTCCCTTGATCACCTTCCATGTTACTGACATTGGGGTACAGCAGTGAAAAATACAGACAAAATCCCTTTCCTCATGCAGCCCTCATAGTTGAGTGAAATAGGTAATAAATTAATGTTCAGCCTATGGGTTGGTGATAAGAGCGCTAGAGAACGATGAAAAGAGAAGGATAAAATGTGTCAGTAGGGACAGGGAATGGGCAAGCCAAACTTTTCAACAGGCTTGTCCAAGAACGTCCAGGTCCTGCAGCTCTTCCTGCAGCGCACTCCACCTCTGCCTCCACCCTAGACCCCTCCACAGTGCTCTGTCCAAAGCCACCTCAGTCCTGCTAGTGTTTCTCCAAACATGGGCCGGGGACCACCTGTATCCGAATGGTGGAATGAGGCTGCGACAACTCCTACTACCCTCCCGCTTTGAAAGTTGCAGATTCCTCTGACCGGCCCAGAATCTCCAGGAACTGGGCCCAGGAATCTGCATTTCATAAACTCCTCAGGAGATAGTGAGGTAGCCCTAAGTGTGGGAACCACAGATTTACTCCCTGAAAATGTAGCACTGCCTCAAGTGGTCCAGACCGCCCAGCTCCACTCTACAGCCATGGCTCATGCTATTCCCTCCTCCTGGAATGCCCTTCCCAGCATTCTTTGTCTGATCATTCCCATGACACCCACCCCAAGGGTCTCCTCCTCCAGGCAGCACTCCCTGAACTTTCTGCCCTATGTTCCCTCTCTCCTCTTTGCCAAGGGAGTCCTCTACGTGACCACATCTTCCACTGGACCAGGAGCTCCTACAGCTGGGACTCCCTTTAGTCCAATTTGCATTGGTCTGGAGAGAGTGGTTTTAGAGCCCAATTACCACTTAGGAGAATCCCTCTGGTGGGTGTGGTGGGGTCCAGCTTGGAGCTAGTACCCAGTGAGGGGCCGTGTGATGGTGAGCACAGGCTGGAGGGTGGTGACAGTGGCTATGGTGGGGAGGGAAGAAAGTGGGGGGGGCTTGTGGAGGCAGAATTCTCCAGGCCTTGGCAGCAGATGGGACACGACCCAGGCGGGGATCCAGAACATGAGTTCTAATCCCAGCTCTGCTACAAATTCATGGTGTGACCCTAGGCAACAACTGGCCCCTTTCCCAGCCTCAGTTCACTCATCAGCAGAACGGTGGCGATCACTCTACCCTCACTGAGGAGACGTGAAGTCAAACCAGATGGCATATGCGAAACTGCTTTAGAAAATCATGACAGGAGGCAAGCGTGGGGGAGGAGGAAGGACGGGATCTGAGTGGTCAGATGGCAGCCCCACTCCTCCACACAAACACCCAACTGTGTCACCCAGACTGGCCATTTGGATCTAAAGGACCCCAAGGGCATGCACCCAATTTGCATCAGTGCTCTGAGGTCAGGGTGAAAGGAAAGAATCCCCAGCAGCCCAGGCCCCAGGGCAAGTGGAGGTGGGGACCGGGAGGAATGTGCCTTCAGCTGCTTCAGGGGCCCCTAGCCCTCACCTCCAGGCCAAAATATTTCCATCACCTCCTGGTCAGTGTGTTAATGGTGCAGAGAAGTCAGCCATCTGAGCCAGGGAGGCCGGTCAGAGCTCCAAAACCCAGCACAGCAACGACCACTGAGGTCCCCACGAGGTCCCCAGGCCTGGAATCATTCCTGTGAGGGAGGCAGGCAGGACTTCCAGCCCATGCTGGGGGTGGAAAACTGAGGCTGGGAAAAGCCCCATAGGAAATCAGGGCCAGGGTCTAGATCCACCACTGCAAGCAGGGAAGAGTGAAGTTGCTCTCCGCGAAGAGGTAGGGAGGCATTGACTGGCACCCTGTTATTGAGATGAGAAACCCCAGGCTTGGGCAGATGAATTGAACTTCAGGATGCAGAAGGCAATGCTCAAAGCTGCCCAAAGAATGGGCAGGAACATGTCTGAAAGAGGTTACACTTCCTGATGGGGGGGAGAGAGAGAGAGAGAGAGAGAGAGAGAGAGAGAGACAGAGAGAGAAAGCTAAAAATCAGACAGGATTTTTGCTTCCTGTGTTTTAGATCTCTGTTATAAGATGCATATGTGTTTATAATTGTTATATCTTCCTGATGGATTAACCTTTTATCATTAAAAAAAAAAATAGCCTTTCCTGGCCAGGTGCAGTGGCTCACGCCTGTAACCTCAGCACTTTGGGATGCCAAGGCAGGTAGACCAACCTGGCCAACATGGTGAAACCCATCTCTACTAAAAATACCAAAAAAACTAGCCGGGTATGGTGGCGTGCACCCATAGTCCCAGCTACTTGGGAGTCTGAGGCAGAAGAATCTCTTGAACCCAGAAGGTAGAGATTGCGGTGAACTAAGATCGCGCCACTGCGTTGCAGTCTGGGTGACAGAGCAAGACTCTCGCAAAACAAAACAGTTTCCCTGGTGTATTTTCCCTTTCTTTCTCTGCTGACACTTTTTTTTCCTCTCCTCCAATTTTCCTCAAGGTCATTTTCATGCAGATGACCTGATTTTGTTGTGGGAAGAGATGGTCACATTCAGCTTTCTGAAAATATGTATTTATAGCCAATACAGGTGCCACGGGGCATCAGCACCACCTGCAGATCCCACAGCTGCCCTGGCTTCCCGAGGCTGTAGGACCAGCTTCCCCTTCCTCCTTGCCATAGCCCTGGTGCTGTTGAGAATCCACCTGGCAGGCTGGCCAGCGGAGGCCTGGGGGCCTAATCCCAGGTGAGGACAGATTTGTCCTTGTGGGAACTGAGGGACATAACCTCTCCTTACAGAGCCTCAGGTTTCCATCCATTTCCCTGGGGCTCTGATGCCTGCCTGCCTCCCTCAGAAGGCTGGAGTCACACCTGCTTTGGAGGGGAATCTCTGTAGGTCAAGTCTAGCCTCCCACTGGTGCTTGAATCCGTGCTCCAGGATGGCCACAGGTGGTCATCTAGCTTCCTTCAAATTCACTTATCTCGTGGATATGATAAGTGGGGGCTTAACATTTTGTTTATTTTTTAGAGTAGAATTAGGCCAGTCATGGTGACTCATGCCTATAATCCCAGCACTTTGGGAGGCCAAGGTAGGCAGATCACCTGAGGCCAGGAGTTCGAGAGCAGACTGGCCAATGTGGTGAAACCCCGTCTCTACTAAAAATACACACAAAAAATTAGCCGGGTGTGGTGGTGGACGCCTGCAATCCCAGCTACTCAGGAGGCTGAGGCAGAAGAATCACTTGAACCCAGGAGATGGAGGTTGCAGTGAGCTGAGATTGCCCCACTGCACTCCAGCCTGAGCAACAGAGCGAGACTCCCGTCTCAAAAAAAAAAAAAAAAAAAAATTAGAGTTAGCATGATTGCTTATTTTCTGAATGTAAAAAGTTCTTTTTCTGGTTATTATTTACATGCTGAATGGAAAAACTTCATAAAATAAAAAATATCAATGAGAATCCTACCACCCAGATATAATCACTTTAATTTTTTTTCTATTCATATTTATTTATACAGATATACATACATATATGGGATCATACTCTGTATCTATTGGGAGGGCATTAATCTGCAAGTATAATTATTTAACAATCAGAGACTCATTTTCTTCCTGGCTAGAGTGCCTATGGTGGCTGGCCGTGGTTCACTGGTTCAACAATATTAGGTCCAGCATCTCTGTGAGTCTCTTGGCATTTTCCTCATGATTGAAAGACAGCTGCTGCAGCTCCAGCCACTACATCTGTTTTCAATGCCAGCAAAGACAGTCACTTCTGCATTTTTATTATAAAAGCAAAAACTTCAGAAAGTGACCCCCTACCAGATTTCTCTTTAGGTCTCACTGGCCAGAACTCGATCTCAGGACCACTTCCAGCAGCAGAGAAAAGGATTGTCATGATTGGCTTTGGACCAATCATAATCATTGAAAAGTGGGGATGTGGTCCTCACTCGCGAACAAAATCAAGGAAGGAGGGAATTAACCATGTCGGCTACAGCATGCATGCTGCTTTATAATCTGCCTCTTTCTCTTAATCATACATTACAAAATTTGTCCACATCAAAAAATATATACTCAGTCACTCATTTAACAACAATTTATTGAGAGGATACTGTGTTCCAGGAACTTAACTAAGCACTGAGGGCACAATAATGAACGTAACAGAGTCCCTGCCTTCACAGAGCTTAGCGTCCAATGAAGGAGATAGAAATTCATCAAAGAAATTCACAAAGAAATGTAAAATTATGATGGTAATAAATGCCACAAAGGAGAGAGATCTGTGGTTCTGTGAGAGTGGTGACAGGGGACTTGATTCAATCAGGAGGGTCACCATTTTGAATGGCCATGTATCTGTCCCTTGCATAGCTGTGGCATGATGACTTAACCAATCTCCTATTGCTGAACATTGAGATTCTTTCCACATTTCATCTACCATGATCAACGCTATGATAAACAGCCTTCTATTAGTATAGTCTAGCACAGTTGTCTGATTTTTTCCTTAGGGTAAATTCTCAGGATAAAGCCAGGCACTGTGGCGTGTGCCTGTAATCCCAGCTACTCAGGAGGCTGAGGTCAGAGGATCACTTGATCCAATAGTTTGAGACCAGCTTAAGCAACACGGCAAGACCTTGTCTCAAAACAACAACAACAACAACAACTAGAATAAATGAGCAATTCCTACATGTGGAATTCTGAATCCAGGGGCAGCCCCCTGTGAAGGCACTCACACTCTGCCATGCGGCTCTCTCAGAAAAGCTGCCACCACTCTCATTCACACCAGCAGCGTCAGAGAGAACTCTGTTCCTCCACATTCTGCCAGCTCCGCCTATTATTATCTTTATTATATCATCTTTACAAAGTGATGCCAGTGTTATGGGTGAAACATAGCTGCTTGTTTTAATTTGCATTCCCCTGAGGTTAACCATGTTTTCATTTGTTTCTTTTGTGAGATCACAGATCTTTCTGGTGGATGAATTCCCTTTCTTTTCCTTTCTGATTTCTAGTTCTCTCTCTCTCTCTTTCCATTAGGAACTGTAACCTCTTTCAGACATGTTCCTACCCATTCTTTGGGCAGCTCTGAGCACTGCAAAGCCCTCCTTCCATGGAAACTCTAGCCATGTCCTTGTCCATCACTGGGGCCTCCCATGTGCTCCAGGGCAACATCCATAGCCCGCCCTGGTCCAGTCCCCAGCCACTCATTCACCCACATCCTCTCCAGCCACCCTCCTCTCCTATTCTAAGCTCAGTTCACATCTACCCCAGGTCAATCCTGGAACGTGGTGGGGTGAATCGGGGCTGGAGCCTTCATCCAAGCTGTTCTCTCTCCCTGTTCTTCCCTAGCGAATCCTTCAGGACACAGCTTGGTGGGAGTTCCTCTCTGAGAAGCTCCTGCTGACTCCCCAGGTGGGGTCAGATCCCTGCCGTGCTTCCCTCTGCTCAGCACTGACCTGTCACTGTTCACTCTGCAGTAAGCCGGGGGAGTAGAGGTTCCCACAAGACACGCATGGGTCAGACGTGCGTCTCTGCCCCCAGTACCTAGCACAGAGGGTGGCACTAAACAGGTGCATAGTGTTTGTAATTAGAATAAATGAATAAATGAGCAAATGAATGAACATATGACTAGATACAATCTAGCCCTCCTTACCCCCAGGCTTGCTGATCAGACCCCCAAAGCCTGGTCTCGCCCACCTACCCAACACACCATGTCTGCTCTTCTCCAGGATGTGCAGAGACTATCTGCAGAATCACCAGTGGGGCCCATTTTCTGACCTGGGAACTTCCTGAGTCACTGAGGCCCTCATTTGCCCTTGTCCTGGGTCATCTGTGAACTGAGCACTGCCTTGGCCAGGACTCTGGTGTCTTGGCGGGAAGCAACAGCCTCTGCCACAGGGTTCCCTGCCCTGCTCTGCTGGGTTTGTGGTCAGCAACGAGGAATCCAGGACACCGGCTCTGCAAGCTTCAGTCCTGACCTGGCATCCACCCAGTGACATGAGTGGAAAAAACCTTTCACGGGGCAGGTTGAGAATGAAATCCCTGCCGCGGGGCACAACCCAGCCTTCTTGCCACCAATATGTGCCCCCATTCCCTTTTCTATCTGTTAGCCAGTATATGACCTGAACATTTCTTTCATGTCACTCCTCTGCTCAAGAACCATCAATGAATCCCCCTTGCCTATCAGAACAAATCTGAGCTCCGTGGCAGGAATTCAAGAAGCCCCGTGGCCAAGCTGCGGCCTCCCTCTCTGACCCTGTCCTCCACCACTCCAGCCAGGACAGTCTCCTTCTTCCTCCTTTCCTCCTCCAGGGCTTTGCCTATGCCATGCCCTCTGCCTGAGATACCCTCACCCCTTCATTCCACTGTTTTAAATCCTGGCTTGCAACTCCCCCCTCCTCTGGGTTGCCTGCCAGCTATCCAGTGCTTGATAACTCATTCAGGAAAAACAAACAACTAAGCCCTTCTGCACTTAAGACTCACCGGGCTTGCTTATGCAAAATCCAGACCATCCCTGACTTTTCTGAGGATGGTTCTAGGACACTAGATTTTTAAAGTTTCCCAGGAGAGTCTGATGCCACCAGCCCAGCCGGGACCATTGATATGCACTTGGAAGCACTGATGATACAAAACTCGAATTATACATGTGCTTGGATGACACAGTGCTTGTAGGCTTGGACAACCCAGGTGCACATGGGAACCTGGTGTCTAACCATTGTAACATCACCTCTGCAGGCAACACTAACAATGAGAACTGACTCTACTGGGGGCTCGCCAGGTGCCAGGCCCATGCTATACTCAAAATGCATGATCTCATCCAATCTTCACAACATGCCTATTGGGTCGATATCACTAACCTCAATTTATTAATTAGGAAATTGAGGGCCAGAGAGGCTAAGTCTCCTGGCCAAAGTCACAGAGTTGGCCAGTAGGGAAGCCTAGTCTCAAACTCAGCACTGTCTACTCCAAAGCCAGTGCTCCTCAGCCCTGGGCTAGTAGTCCATGCCCCTGGGCCATGAGCCTTCAGATTGGGCACCGGTTCAGTTCAATTCTGTTCCACCAGCACTACTGTTCCTTGCTTTTGCTAAGTCCTGGGGATAGAAACATGAGTGGGAAGAGGCCCCTGTCCTTGAATGACCTCCCAGTCCTGGTGGAGAGACTGGCATTTACACGGCTAGTCATTCAGAAGTGCTGGGGACAGAGCGGGCACACAGTTTGGGAGGGATTCGGAGGAGAGGGTGCAGTGGAGATGGATTCCACCCTGGGAAGGGAGAGCAGGGCTCATTCAGGCTCCAGGAAACAGGTAGCATTTGAGGGATGACAGAGAAGGGCACCTGGGTAGAGGGAACAGCATGAGCCACGGCAGGGTGGCTGGAAAGGTGAGGATGCCGGGGCTGGTGCACGGGAGCACCTGGCAGATGATTCAGCTGGATGGGGCAGTTGGAGCCAGATCATGAAGGGCCTCAAATGCCAGCCTGAGGAATCTGACTTTTATTTTGTGGGCAATAGGGAGTCATGGAAGACGTGGAGGGGTGTGTCTCCCTCCTCACTAGCACAGAGAAAGGCACAGGGAGATGTTCAGTGGAACCTTGCTGCCTGACTTATTGATATTGATTTTTCTCCTGTCCCACTAGGGTCAGAATGGCCTGGGGCTACTGGATGATTCCTAGCAGGAATAGAAGGCCCTGCAGCTCTACCTCCTCTCCTCCATTTAGCTCTTCTCTGCAAGGATGGGCAAATTATTCAGCTTCTCTGAGCCTCAGTTCCTCACCTATAAAATGGGGACAGCTGGGCGCAGTGGCTCACGCCTATAATCCCAGCACTTTGGGAGGCCGAGGCGGGTGGATCATCTAAGGTCAGGAGTACGAGACCAGCCTGGCCAATGTGGTGAAACCTCATCTCTACTAAAAATACAAAATTACCTGGGTATGGTAGCGGGCGCTTATAATCCCAGCTACTTGGGAGACTGAGGCAGGAGAATTGCTTGAGCCCGGGGGGCGAAGGTTGCAGCGGGCTGAGATCGCACCACTGCACTCTAGCCTGGGCAACAAGAGCGAAACTCTGTCTTAAAATAAATAAATAAAAAAAAATAAAATGGGGACAATACACCAACCTTGCAAGCTGCCAGGATGGAATGAAGTCAGTGTGCACAGCACAGCAGGTGCAGCCTTATGACATGGGGACCAGGTGGCATCGTGGAAAGAACACAGCTCAGAGGACCTATGTTGAATCCCAGTTTCCCCCCGGTAATGCCCATCTCTTAGGGCAGATGGAAAGATTAAAATCAACGAAATGATTTATGGGAAGCACCTGACACTCAGCAGATGTCTGGAACCCTGTTTGGCACCTGCCTGACAGCACAAGAAATCCTGCTCCTCCTCCAAGCTTCCGGGGTGCTGTCCCCTCACTCAGCATGCTGCTCCCCTCCTGCCCCGCAGGAGGCATTTTATATGCCTTAGTCCCTGCACTTGCTGTCGGCTCACCTGCCTCTCAGCACTGGGCACACAGACTTTCTTTACCCCTTGCAAGAAGCTTTTACGTGCATCTTCCTCCTGGTGAATGCACCCACCTATTGTTTTATTTATAGGCAGGACAGTGGCTCCTTGCTGCGTAGATGAGAGAAGAGACCCAGAAAGGGAAGAAGACCACTACTGTCTAAGCACCTACAATGTGCCTGAGGCATTATCCTCATTACACCCAGTTCTTCTCCACAAAAGCCCAAGAGGGAGGTATTATCCTCCCCACTGCATAAATGTGGACATTGAGGCTCAGAGATGGGCTGTGACTTGTCCAAGGCCACACAGCAAGGAACTGGCTGAGGTTGAAGGCAAAACCAGGTCTTTCTGACTCTCGAGTCTGGGATTTAGAACAAACATTTACAATGTGGGGTTGACAGATCGGTCCCCCGGGGCTGTTTCACGGACCATATAGGGTAATAGGTGCCGCAGGGCCTTGCATGGTGCCTGGCACACAGGGACTGGAAGCAGAAGTGGAGCCTTGCCCATCCCCACCCAATCTTACAGAGAATAGAGGAGCCCAGGGTGGACTGTGATGTGCCCAAGGTCATGGCGAGCAGTCGGCAGAGCCCAGATTCCCTGTCCCCAGGCCCCTGCCTTCCCTTGCCCACCCTTTCCATTTAAGGGCAGGGGCCATCCCTCCAGGGCCTTTCCCTCCCCAGACAGTGGAAATTCCCAGAGTCCCTCTGACCTGATAGGAGAGTGACCAAGAGCAGGAGTTTTCACCCTGGCACACGTACCCGGAGTCTGGGGCTGAACGCTAGAATCCCAGGCTTTGCCACTCCCAAGGGCCCCTCCTGGTCCTTTCAGAGCCTCCCCCATCCTTCTCTCCAGGACCTTCACCAGCACCTTGCTCCTCTCCTGGTGGAGATGGGGTCCCCCAGAGGCTCTGGTGCCCTTAAAGGGGATTGCAAGTTGGCAAGGCCAGGGGCGTGAAGCACAGTGTTTTATGATTTTATTTTATCCTGGGGAAGGTTGAAGACGATGCCCCATCGTAGAAAGAGCCCTGCCTCCTGACAGCAGCCTGTCCAGAGCAAAGGCCCGATCCTTAAACCCCCGCCAAGCCACCGAGCACTGGCCCAAATCCAGGAACAAGTCCTTTCTAATGCCTCTTTCAGAGACTCCCCCTGGCTCGCCGTGGTGTTCATTCCCTCTTCCCGCAAGGAGAAACCCTTGTTTCTTGTTAACCACAGGTGTGCTCCAGGCGGTCTCTGGCTGCAGCGCACTGACAAGATAGGTCCCATCAAATACCCGCATCACTTCCAAGATCCCAAGATATGTGCACTTCGTCTGTCATTTGCACATGAGAAAGCTGAGGGCTACAGAGGCAACCAGACTTGTCAAAGGTCACAGACTAGGTAAGGTAACACATTGTATCATCCAAACGAGATATCTTTGAAAGTGAAAGGGGGCCTCCTCATAACTGAGCAGAGGCAGTCGGTGTCCACCAGGACCTTTCCAGGCAGATCAGATGTGTGGTCTCCCCATCATGCAGCAAGAGCCAGGGAGACCAAGTCTGAGTCTCACCATCTCACTCCACTACCCCAAGCCCCCTTCTGATGCTAACTCTAGGACAGGGTTAGCATCCCCCTGCTGGCAGGCCCAGCAACCAGAGGCTCTTGTTTAAGTCTAAAGCCCCTGCGGTTGTGGTTCAGGGGTGTGGAGATCACCCCTGAGATTCAGCCCCACACGTAACTCCCCACGGTCATGCCACGGCAGTGAGGGATTACTTCCCGAAGAGGGCCTGTGGTGCCCGCCAGGCGTGAGGCCTCATGTATCCTGCCCTGAGGGAATGGGTGGTTTTAAAGAAAAGAATTTGCAGGTGAATGAAGATGACCCCTTTAAATGTTGAAAGTGGTTTCATTTTAGCCCTTGGTGCTGGCGCTCTTTCTGCTGTGGGTTGTAGGCTGCCCTGCCTGAGGCAACAGAGCACAGGAGCGTGCTACCCCCACCTCGTCCGAAGACTCAGCTGTGAGCAGGAAGTCCTGTGCCGTGTCATGCCAGCAGAGAGGGTGTGCCCTGTGGCATCCTTCACTGCAGAGGCAGAAATGGCCCAGAAAGAAAAGAGAGTGTGTTCCCAGGGCCGTGACCTTGTGACCCAGCACACAGGGGCATCTCCTTCCCTAGGCCGGGACCCCCAGCCTCAACCCAGAGGCAGAGCCCAAGTGAAGGTCTCCGACTCCCAGGTGGCCCAGGGTGCAGGTTCTGAGGGCGTGGTCCTGGTTTGAGGTAGTGTTACTGCCATTTTCTGTGCAACTGCCAGGATCCTAGGCTGGGGCACAGGCGGGCTTTGCAGAGTTCAGCGTAACCATAGCATCACCCTGAGATGGTTGAATAGGGTACAGTGGTGTCTTCAGGGGCTGCAGAGACAGCCTGAGCTATTTACCGCCATGCTCAACCGCCCCAAACAGCTGGGAGCCTGTCACTCTGATGCCTCTGCTGTGTCCATTTTTTACTTCTCTGTTCCCACCTCAGCTTCTGCTCTGTGCTCTGTCTCTCACAGAGAAATCAAGCTCACTAGATTGTGAGCCCTCTGAAGGCAAGGACAGTGTCAGTAGTTCATGTCTCTTTACCCCTAGAGATCACAGCTCAATATTTGGCATACAGTAGATGCTCACTAAATGCCATTCGATTCCAGTTGTTCTGTTTTGAGGCAGGGTCTCACTGTCACCCGGGAGTGCAGTCGTGAGATCTTGGCTCACTACAACCTCCATCTCCTGTGCTTAAGCAATCCTCCAGCTCAGCCTCCCAAGTAGCTGAGACTACAGGCACACACCACCACGCCCAGCTAATTTTTGTATTTTCAGTAGAGACAGGGTTTCCCTATGTTGCCCAGGCTGGTCTCCAACTCCTGGCCTTAAGTGATCCATTCACCTCAGCCTCCCAAAGTGCTCAGATTACAGGCATGAGCCACTGCACCTGGCCAGCCAACTGTTTCAAACTGAAGTGGGCCAGGAAGCTGAATTTCACCTACAATTCCAAGTCAAAGCAAATGTATTCCACAGGCAGGGGTGGGGGTGCTGTTCCTCTGGGGGTTTTTTGCCTGCTTTGTGAATTCATACAGGCTCTCTAAAAGTTTGAATGCCAGAGAGTCAGAGGGCTGTGAGTCTAAAAGTTGGGAACGTGGGGGAGAGTGATTTTTATCTGCAACAGGTTCCTGGGTCCTGGTGAGTTCTGTACACCCTCAATGACCACTGATTCTGGGCCAGGCCAAAGGCCCATCTGGGCACAGGAGATCCCAAGGTGAGTAAAGTCAAGATGCTGCCCTTGAACGGGAGGCAGGCAGCCATGTCACATTGATAAATGTACAGGTCCCAAAGGCAGTGCAGAGAAGCAAGTCCGCCTGGTTCCAGGAGGCAGTGACATCAGGAAAACCTTTCCAAGGGGGTCATCTGTGCAGGGGTTTGAAGGATGAGCATGAATTTGCTAAGCTGAAAAGGGAGCCAAGGGCTTCCTGGTGGAGAACAGCTTAGGCAAGAGTGTGAGCCTCAAGATGGGCAGGGGGCCAGGCTTGGAATCGGAGGAGCAGAGAGAATGAGGTCAGCAGGGGTCAGTCATGGAAGGTTTTGGGTCCTGGCAAAGGAGCAGTAGGAGCTGCAGGAGGAATGTGACCCAGGAGGAGACAAGGCTCCCTCTGCGTAAAGACGGATCACGCCATTGACCAGGTGGACTATAAGACACAATAGGAATGGGAACCCTGAGAGGCCTTCACAAAGGATCAGGGGCCCAGGGGGAGCACCAAGGAAGGACCCTGTCAGAGGTCAGCTTTGGGGGGAGGTGGAAAATGTTTTTGAGGGCTTCAGCTGCTGCAAACCTCAACAAATCATATTTTGCCTTCAAAGGTTGGCCGAAGACAACTAACTATTGGAAAAACGACAGTCCATTGATAGTCACCATCCCCTCCCTGTGCATTTCTTTACCATTCTCAAAATGCCACCATCTCATTGAACCTCCATATCATCCCATTTTGCAGATAGGGAAACTGAGGCCCTGTGATGTTACACAGGGGTTAGCAGCAGTTCTAGACTAGAAGCTACGGAGCACAACCACTTCAGCCCTGGGTGTCAGGCTCAAAACCCAGTTCCTTGTCCGGGAGGGGGTCCCCAGGGCCGTCTGGCAGCCCATAGTACAGGTCTTCCTCTTTCTTCTCAGGTTCCTCCCCACCTGTGTCTGAAGCCTCCTTCTCCTCCACCTTTGTCCTTGGGTACTGCTGCCAGTTGTTGGGCAGGGCTGTTTCCCACTGCTGCCCCTCTTGGGGCTCATCCTCCAATGTTGGGGCATCGATCAGGGCAAAGTCTTGGAAGTGGTCCAGCAGGCACCTGCAGCCCCGAGGTTCCTGTCGTGGGGAACAAGCTTCCTCCCCATCATGTTGAGATGCGTTGGGGCTGCTGCCTTCACTGGATCCCATGTCCAGGTCATCTTGGAAGGAAGCCAAGGGGGCAGGGCCCTGGCGACAGGCCGGAGGGCTGCAGGGGCAAAGACCACAAGGGCAAGGGTATCTCTGAGTCAAAATGCCTGGGTCCACATTCCAGCCACTAGCTACAAAAGCTAGGGTAGGTTAATCCACCTTCCCGGGCCTCAGTTTCCTCCCAATAACAGAATTCACTCCTGTAGTTCTTTCTCAGGTTTACAGCAGATAATATGTGCAGGGCACTTTGCACGGTGCCTGGCACATAGAAAGTGCTCAAGAAATAGGGCTATTATTATGTTATTGGCTGAACCAGGTCACTCATCTACTTCTCTCCAATTATTCAGGGCTCTCCTCTGTTGTCACAGACCCAGTTACACTGGGGTGTCCCCCTGTGTCTTTGCCTCCCCCATTGGACTCAGAGCTCCTCAGGGGTAGATTCCAGTGAAGTTGGTGCTCAGTAATGTGGATGGAATGAATAAATACACGGATGAACAAGGAGCTCAGTTCACAAACAGACAGGGATGGGAGTGGAGTGGGCAGTGCCTTGCCCAAGGTAACAGAGCAGTTCAGCGGCAGACCCAAATGTGAACTCGGGTCCTCTGACTCCTGGCCCCCTGCTACTCATGACAAGCAAACAGAAACAAGCATTCAGAGACAGCAAGGGCCTACTGGATGCCAGGCACTTAAATGCACTGTCCCAACCCTCAACATGCCTGGGTAGTAGGAATGATCATCCTGTGTGGGGAAACTGAGGCTAGGGAAAGTAAGGAACCTACCACAGCTACACAGCACAGGAGCTGGGATTTGAACCAAGGCCTGACTCCCAAGCCCATACTCATTTGTCCGCCACACCTCACATCTCAGGGTGTCCCACACCCTCCACTGCCCTCTCCTTCCTCCCAGTGTCCCCACCCACCCCTCGGTGGTCCCCCACTCCTCTCCTTTTTAACCCTTGAACTGGGCAGAAGCCCCGCTCCTGCCCTCTGAGCACTCACCCAGGCCAGTTCTGAGTTAGCTGTCTTTCCCCTTCACTCTCGTCTGAGCCCCTGGGGATGACCACGGCGGCCTCCACCCAGGCCTGAACGTCGCCAAGGCCACCTTCTCCTCCATCACTGGTTCCCAGCTTCAGCTGCCCCGTGTCAGGGGCCAGCAAGGGGCGGGGGTCCTCACTGTAGCTCATGACTTTCATCTGGATGTGGTTGAAGTCAGGCAGGCTCTGGTCGTAGGCGGCTTCCTCCCACAGCCTTACATAGGGCGGCTGGGGACTGGGGCTGGAGTGGGAGAGAGAACAGACAGGCGGCAAAGAGTCACTCAGCAAACGTCGGTGTTCTCCCCGGCCCCATTTGCTTTGGGTATGTGGTCTTCCTTCATCTCACAAGAAGCCTCTGGGGGATGTTACTGCGCCCGTTTCACCGATGAGGAGGCTGAGACCCAGCCAGGTGAGTAAATTAAGTGACAAAGCTCTGGCCTGACCCCAAGTCTGACTCTCTATCCAGTGTTCTTTTCACCTGATGCCTCCAAAGTTAACCACAGGATGCAATTGCAAAACGAAGACCAGTTAACACTGAGTTTGCTAGGTCCCAGATGGTGGGTAAAGGCTGAATGCTTATCAACCCAGGATTCTAAACAGTATTCTAAACAATGCCTTCAGGCAGAAATTCTCATTCCCGGTTTACAGACGAGGACACACCCAGCAATGGCAGTCCACAGCAATGCGGCGCTCTTTCCCGCCAGGCTCTGTTAGTTGGCTCATCTAACCCTTACCATAATTACAAGAGATACTATGAGGAAACCAAGGCACAGAGTCTCTAATTGAACCCAGGCGACACGGACCCTAGGTGATGGCACTGGAGCTCCAGACATCATGTTCTCTATGACTGTGCTACAGTCCCTCTGGAAAGTAAGGTTCAGAGACTAGGCCCCTTGCCTAGGGTCACACAGCCGGGAAGTGACTGGGAATAGCTCAGAACTCAGGGTGGCCAGAGCCCCATTGTACCACAGGAGCCCACCCCAAGTAACCGGCCCTGCGACGGAGCTCGGACTGGCCTCCATACCCACGGGGTCTATCCTCTTCATTCCCATTGAGACCATTATTCACCTTGTGTGCCGGGGCAGAAAATGCCATTATCAACCCCTTCCCCAAGCAAAGCAAAGATCATCCCTGACCCAGCCAACAGACCCTAGGCTTGAAGCCCGGCCTCCTGAGCACAGAGCCACAGCCCAGGGGGCTGCTGGTCCCACTGCCTCTCCAGGGCTGGAGCGTTCTTGGCTATGCCTTGGGAGCCGGGGCTCAAAACCTTCAGGGAGGGAAGCAGTTTGTGGCCAGATCAGGCCTGAAATCAGGCCCCACTTCCACCACTGCTGAGTGCAGGCCCCACTTCCATCACTGTTGCGAGCAGTCCCCGCTTCCATCACTAACTCCCCATGAGGTTTGGGGCTTGTGACTACACTTCTCTGAGCCTCAATCTTCCCATCTGTATAAAGGGCCTAACACTCCCACCTCACAGGGTTTCTATGAGGACTGACGGAGATGATGGGTGCACAGTGCCTAACTCAGTTTCTGGCACACACAAGGCACTAATGATGACAAACACTCATACTCATAGAAGACCTACTGTGTGTCAGGTTCTGTTCTTAGCACTCTACATATATTATCTCACTTAACCCTCCCGAAAGCCCTAGGAGACAGGTACTATTAGTATCCCCATTTTACAGATGAGGCAAAGAGAGGTCAGTAGCTTGCCAGAAGTCAAGCAGCGAGTAGGCAGCAGAGCCCTGAGGCTGCGCCTTGGCCATCACCATGCCTCTTGTTTGTCACTAGTAGAAGCAGTTACTCCTGTGACTCTATTTCACCGTTTCTCACAGTACATTTATTTCACTATATGATTTGCTTCATGGAGATCTTGTATTCACCATAACGCTCCGTCTTGTCCCTGGGCCTCAGTTTCCTCATCTGTACAATGGGAAAAATAATGCGTGACTCACAGAAGTGAGAGTTGAAAACAGTCCATGATTTCTAATAATACATTCTCCGTAAGTGAGAGGGCACACGGCCTTCCCGCCGTCTCTCGCACTCTCCTCAGTCAGGGGAGACTGGCCTATGGGGCTGACTGCTCCCCTCCCCAGAGGGCCTGGCACCTACCTCTCCATCTCAGCAGCAAGCCCGTTCTCCAGCAGGCCCATGGCCTTTGGGGAGAGGATGCCTTGGAAGTCAGAGTCAGCAGGGACGAAGGTGATCTGCAAGCAAAGGAGAGACAGCCTCTGTGCAGTTGACCAGGGTGGGAGGCTACTGTCTGTCCCCTCAGGGAATCGGCAAACCTCTCCATGCACTCTGGGAGATGGGCTGCAACACGGAGGCCTCCCTGCTTGACAGGAGAGGGGCCTACTTGGGGCACAACACCAGTGGGAGGATGGACCTGTGTGCTCCTCCTCCCTCCCTGGTTCTTCATTCATTCAACAAACATTTATTGAGTACCTGCTGTGTGCAGGCACTGTCACAGGCACCAGGAGCGGCAGGGAGTGAAAGAGAACCCTGTCATTGAGGAGCTCACATCTTGTCATTTCCCAGGGGTCTTTGTCCAGCGCCCAGCACACGCCTGGCACACAGTAGGTGCTTCATCCATATGTGGTGAATGAGTGGAAAGCAAGTCATTGTCATGTGTTTTTTGCCACATGGGCTGCAGTGGGTGACCGAGAACTTATGCCTGCCAGCCCCTGTCCCTGAACTTTCAGGAATCAAGAGGTCTCTGCAAGTCCAGCCCTAGGTTGGCACTGCGTGGTTCAGTGGGAGGCAGATCATGAAGGAGGCAGTGGGTGAGGGAGAGGAGCTGTGCCTGTGGGCTCTGGGAGGGGGGTTGAGGATCCCTCCTTTGCCAGGTCCTCACTGGGGGCCCTAGGCAGGTCATCTCTCTTCCCAGTCTCTCTGTGCTCCTCTGTATAACGGGGCTACCCTCGAAGAGATACTTGCACAGCCATGTTCAGAGCAGCACTATTCACAAGAGCCAAGAGGTAGATGCAACCTACGCATCCACTGATGAATGAATGGATAAACAAAATATAGTCAATCCATACAATGAAATACTATTCAGCCTTAAGGATGGAACTTCTGACACATGTTACAACATCACTGAACCTCGAGGACATTATGCTGAGCAGAAAGACAAATACTGTATGATTCTACTTTTTTGAGGCACCTGGAATAGTCAAATCCATAGAGCCAGAAAGAAGAATGATGGTTGCCAGGAGCTAGAGAGTGGGGTAATGGGGAATTGTTATTTAATGGGTATAGAGTTTTAGCTTTACAAGATGAAAAGCATTCTGGAAATTGGTTGGACGACAATGTGAATGTACTTAGCTGTACTGTACACTTAAACATGTTTAAGACACTAAGTTTTATGTTACACGTATTTTACCAGGAGTTTTTAAAATGGGGCTAGTTATGCCAACCTCCTGAGGTTGCTGTGAAAATTTCATGAGATCATACGTAGGGAATCCCTCAGCATGGTCGCCAGCACATAGTAACTACACAGTAAATCATAACTTGATGCTATTGATGATTCAGTTGTCTGATTTCTCTGAGTCTTGCTCTCCTCAGTTGAAAATTTTTCCAACAAATATTTGTTGAGACCCCACTGTATTATACCAGATTCATAAATAGCACTTCCCTATTCCCCTTCCCATACATCGAAGTGAGTAGAAGACACTTGTCTGCACTAGGAAAGCTCCATTCTGATGGGGAGAAGGGAATGACGGATGGAGGGGGCCTTTGTACTCCTATGAGGAGTGAGCTTCCTCTAGATGTCTAGAAATAAAACAGAGAGCCTGGGCAATGAAGCAAGACCCTGTCTCCAAAAAAATAAATTAAATAACAAACTTAGCCAGGTGTGGTGGTGTGCGCCCATCATCCCAGCTACTTGGGAGACTGAGGCAGGAGGATTGGTTGATCCCAGGAGTTCGAGGCTGCAGTGAGCTATGATTGTGCCTCTGCACTCCAGCCTAGGTGACAGACTGAGCTCCCGTCTCTTAAAAAAAAGAAAAGAAATAAGGCAGGGGCCTGGGCATCTTCCACCCCCACTAAGGATGCCTTGTACTTCCCAGCTGGTACTGTACTTCCTAGAACCTGCTTCTTCCTCTGCCTCGTTACCTCATGGCCCAGTCAGCACCATCATCACCACCATCATCATCATCATTATCCTCATCCTCATTACCATCAATCATCACCATACCCATTAACGCCACTAAAATTATCACCACCATCATCATCATCATTATCCTCATCCTCATTACCATCAATCATCACCATACCCATTAACGCCACTAAAATTATCATCATCACCATCACCATCATCACCACTACCATCATCACTATCACCATCATGACCATTACCATCATCATCATCACGTCACCATCATTGACATCTTCATTACCATCAACATTGTCATTACCATCACCATTCTATCACCATTCTCATCATCACCATCTTCACCACCCTCACCAGCATTATCACTATTATCATCATCATCACTTTTATCACCATCACCATTCTCACTGTCATCTTCACTATCACCATCACCGTTCTCACCGCCATCATCACTATCATCATCACCGTTCTCACCGTCATCATCACTATCATCATCATCATTACCATTCTCACCATCGCCATCCTCACCATCACCATCTCCTAATCACCATCATCGTCATTATCATCACCATCCTCACCATCACCATCTCATAATCACCATCATCGTCATTATCATCACCATCCTCACCATCACCATCTCATAATCACCATCACTGTCATTGTCATCATGTTCATTATCACCATTACCATTCTCACCATCACCATCCTCACCATCATCATCATCATCATCATCACCATCCTCACCATCACCATCTCATAATCACCATCATCATCATTATCATCATCATCACCATTCTCACCATCACCATCCTCACCACCATCATCACTGTCATTGTCATCATCACCACTATCACCATTACCATTCTCACCATCACCATGCTCACCATCATCACTGTCATCATCACCACTATCACCATTACCATTCTCAGCATCAACATTTTCACCATCACCATCCTCACCATCATTATCATTATCATCATCATCATCGTCACCATTCTCACCATCACCATCTCATAATCACCATCTTTACCATAATCATTCTTACCAGCACCATCACTAACATCATCATCATCATTATCACCATCACCATTCGCACCCTCACCATCCCCACCACACTCTCATTATCACCATCATATCATCATCACCACCCCTAGGAAAAACTTAGAGAAGGAGAGGATGGAGCATCTTAAAATACAAGTTTTTTAACGAGGAGAGACAGGCAGAGTTGAAGCTGGATATCAGACCATGGAGACCATCAGAACACCAAACTAAGAAGCTTAGCCTTTCTCCAGGAGCAATGGGGAGTCCTGAAGGACTCTCAGCAGGAGAGTACACTGTCAGATTTGTGTTTAGACAGAAAACTGAGCAATCTCAGGAGGAAGGGAGGCTACCAGTCAGGACCCTGGTCCTGGGCTACAGCACAGCAGGCAGGAGTGAGGAAGGGCAGATGCGTGGGCAGAGGCCCTACTCTCTCTGCCACTCCTTTCCCTGCTCACAGCTCTCCCCCCGCATCTTCACTAATGGGTTCAGCACCTCCAACTGCCCTGATTTGCCCTGATCCCCTCTCCTCTCTCATGCCTGAGGCCCAGCTGACCACCAAATCTGACCAGGTCTACTTTAGAAATTCAATAAGATAACCTGGGTGGAAGTGCTGGTGCTACACCTAGCCACAGCGGGTACCCTAAGTGTAGTGAACTGTAACTGTCACCTTAGTTCCTACAGCTTTGGGTTTAAATTCTCCATTATTCCAGATGACTGTCAACTCTCACCAAGACCAGAGAAGAAGCCTCCCCACTGGTGTGGCTGCCCCCAGGCCTTCCTTCTTCTGGATGTCTTTCTCAAACTGCAAAGCTGGTCAAGTCCCATAAAGGACAAGCTCCAAATTCCTTGCCATGGCATCCCAGGCCCTGAAGAGCTGAGCCCCACTCCCTCCCCACCTTTTCCTTCCTCCCCTCTGCCTCTCATAGCCACAATGGCCCACTTGCCTTATTCTTTCACCATATGGCTTTGATCATGCTGCTCTTCTGCCTGGAATGTCTTTCCCCATCTTCTCTGCCTGGTGAACTCTTATTGCATCTACAAAGCCCAGCTCACCTTCTCTGTGAAGCCTATTTCCTCCCCTTCAGGCAGCAAATAGTCTCTCCCACGAGACCTCTAGCCCCTAAAAGACATGGACAGCTTAATGCATGTTGGTATTGGCTACCCGTCACCCCTGTATCCTATTTAGCTAATTCTATTCCCTTGTACTTATAGCTCCCCATCTATCCAAACTTTCCATGGGTCTGGCACAGAGAGCAGTAGGAGGAGGCTGAGGGGAGGACAGGCAGGAGCACTGCAGGCAGTGCTGACCCAGGCACCAATGAGACCACGTGGGATCCAGGGAGCTTTGCCTCTAGAGTATCTCCCTGGTTTATAAGGTGCTTTCCTCTCTTGCCTTATTGGAGTCAATTTGTGCTGGCTCTACCAGCCTGCATCTCTGAAACACACACTCACACACACCTGCACTCCTGCAGAGGCCTGCCCAGTGCAACAAATACCAATCCTCAATCCTGAGAACAATGCCTTTACATATGTTCCATGTCAGGCGTGATGCCAGGTCTCCCCCAACACACACACACACACACACACACACACACACACACACACACACACAGGATCCCACTGTGTTCTCCCAATTGGCCGTACAAGGCTCAGAGCTGGTGGGGAGGGACTCCTTCTGCCAAGGTCACAGAAGTGGGACATGAAGGAGCAGGGATTTGAATCTGGGCCTGGAGGTCACCACAACATGTGCCATTTCCAGCCCACCACGCTGCCTCCACAGCACGTGAACCCATGAATCTATCAACAGTTACTCATTAATACCCAGCAATATTCCCTCCTCCCCTCCTCTCCCCTCTACTGTCACTCCCATCAGCCTGCCCACTGCCCCAGAGCCAGCTCTGTTTAAGAGGGGGGGAAAGGAAGGATGCTCCCTCCACACCCCTGCCTTTCCTCTGCTGTCCCCCAGGGTCCAGCCTCCTCACTGGGAGGATTATGATGGCAGTGGTGACATGGGTGGCTTTGGCCCCAAGGACTTCTCCCAGTGACCTCTGCTCAGGGAATTGCACAGACAGAGGCAAGTTGACTGTAAACTGCCTGCTAAATGACTACAAACCAGCCCAGACCGCTCCAGCACTGAACAGAACGACAGCCCAGGGCTGGCCCGTGGAGGGGGCAGGGCTGGGGAGAGGCTGCCCAGGTCCCGGGGGAGCCATCCCTCTCCTTCCCTGAAACCCTGAGCACAGCCACCCAGGTGGGAGGAGAGGAGGTGTGGGGGTTGCTGAGGGCTGCCTGGACCTGGAGCCCTAAATACTAGGTACAGCAGGGCCCCCAGGTATACCGCCTTCCTGACCCCCTTCTCCTAACTCACACAGTATAC